>NC_079334.1:54140339-55387749 GCF_029582105.1 Oenanthe melanoleuca
TGGTGAATTCTATTTGGCATTTTAAGGCCATGATAGAGATTTATAAAGTCAGAAACCTTGGCTCTCTCTTAGCATAAATCCAAAATATTGGGCATGTAAGGTATAAATGAGCCCATTCGAAAATCCTTTCATATAAAACCATTTCAGACTCAAAATGGCATTGCAGCTTCAAAATGACAGCACTGAACCATATATACCAAATATATGTCTCTTTTTCAGTTAAGAAATTCACTAAAGGTAAAATTGTAATCATTCTACACATGGTGTGGCATATGCCAACAGGCCAAGGCAATTTGTCTACTCCAGTCTCTGAAAAGCAAAGATAAGATAAAATTTATTTTAATAATCATGCACTAGTGTGGCAGAAACGCTGTTTATATTTTGAATCCACTTGAAATACCAGTGGACTCTGCAAAAATATTCCGTAATTCCATTCCAGCCAGTGCAGCTGCAGATGTCCTTTTGGGTCTTCAGTCTTCCACCATTAACACCAGCACCATGTGCTGGCAGGAAATATGATGCCTATTTGACATGTCACAGGAGGAAGATGTAAAAGCAGTTTGCTAATGGTAACCTTTCCCCTCCATCAATTGCTACACTCTTCTGGAAGGAACATAGTGGAACAATCTGTTCATCAGCTGATGGTCTTTTGATTTCAAACCTTCTCATTTGTTTGTAAATTCTTGCAAAAGCTTAAAAAAATTGCATTTTTGGAATGCAGTTGGGAAGAAGAATAAAACTTACAGTGTATTTACAAGGAAGGGCTTGGGGATCCGTAATCTCAACCTTTTAGTTACAAAAAAATGGCTGATTGAGACCAGACATGACTGAAATAAAATGCACTTTGCATATGATTCATGTGTTTTAATGTTGGTTGGTGGTTTTAATGCTGGTGCAGAGAGAGAGGCCCAATTAAAGATCACTTCTGATGCCTAGAACCCAAGGCATCACTTCCATCAGCTGGTAATGCCAAACAGACACCAAAGAAAGGGAAGGGCTTAATATCAAAAATAAAAATCTGTTGGCAACTGCAGGTATCAACTTGTGGTACAACAAAAAAGAAAAGCCTCAGTCTTATGCCAAAGAAAACTTCCATTTGTCCAAAAAGTAGAACTTGGTGGTTTTTTTTGTTTCTTTAGGGGAAAATTAGACCAGACCTGAAAGCCTGAGAAAGACAAGACTTCCTCAGCTTCCTTTTGCCAGGTTCAAAAGGTAGCAAGGCTGAGCTCATTCCCAGGATATGCATGTGGAGGTTTGAGGAGCACAAATACAAACCAGAGGTGCATGGTCTGGCCACACATAGTAACACAACAAACTGACAGGCAGTCACTGGAGCAAGATGACATGAATGGCCTCATCTTGCTCCCCTCTCTGCTGAGCAGGAAGGAGATCTGCTACTGGAAGTATGTCTGTGTGCATATGTTCAGAGTGGGTTGCCCACAGCTGGGCTCAGACACGCAGTCTGCCCAGATGCTGGCACAAATGCTGTCACACATGGAGCCAACCTGGGCTCTCCTGGCTCCCAACAACCACCCCACATCCCATCCCCTTAGAGATCCACTCCCCCCAGGCTCCCAGACCAGCACACTGACTTGGTGGCTCACCTGGCTTGATCTTTGCTGCACTCACACACTCAATCTACACACTTGCTCTAGTGGTGGGTGTCGCTGTGTGACTAGGAATGGCAAATCAGTAGCAACACTGACTTTCTCTGAGGGTAGAAGAAGCACTTTATTACAAATCGTCTTACATTTATAGGCAGGATTGTAGAACAAAGACAGAACAATAGCTCATTGGTCAAGAGAAAGCAACACCCCTTGTCATGGCTCTCATGCACTGTTCTGTGTTAATCTGTGTTATTAATTCTTCTCTTATTTATCTTTGAGAAAGCTCACAGCCTGGGAAAGTCTGAGCTGGAACTTTCCCTGAGCCTTCAGCAGTATCCACAGGTGGGCACCATGGACATCGGTGTCCCTGAGACCCAAGGTCCCACTGCAGTTTCTGGCATTGCCATCCACTCACTGGGCTCTTGGCATCCACTGCCACCACAGACACACAGACACTGTGGTCTGGCTGCAGTCACATCCCCCTACACACACACAAGAGACCATCACCCAGCAAAAGAGTTAAAAAGGAATGTTAAAGGAATAACAGGACTTCTTAAAGCAGCATTTTTACGTAAGCAGTTTTCATGCTTTCAAGTTACCAACCACTACTGTCCAGTACTCAAGTTTCAAAATGAATACTCATATACTCAAAATGAACACTCAAAATATCAAAACAGACTGGGCAGAACTACAAGTCTAAGTTTAAGTAGTATTCTACTTGGAACATAGAAAGTGTCAACATTTAGGATCTAGCATTTTTCCCAAATGTTCAGAATTCTGAGGAAAATAAAATAATTCTGAGAAATTTGACTGCTGTTTGCAAAAGTTTAAGCAGATTTTTGAACCAAATTTATTCCCAGAAGTCTGTACTTGATTTTCTCCTATCAGTCTTCTACAGAAGAAATGTCTAGTATGCTCATGTTCTCAATTGGCGTGCATTTGTGAGTTTGAGAACCAAGTGGGATTAAACAAATTCTGTCTTTTATAAATAAGGAAACATTTAATTTTAAATTGCAAATTAAAACAAAAAAACCCCAATATTTATTGCGTGAAACATATTGAGATATCAATTTGTCAATTTTCTTCTGGACTAACAACTGGAAACCAAGTGAGATACTCCAGAACAGCTACATCTCGGATAGTGACCCAGCTTTAGCTTATGTGTGGAAACCTAATTTTAGGTAATTTCAATTTTCCTTTGCACAGACACATTTGAAATCACTAGATTATTAGTGTATTCAGTATAAATCCAGCTTCTCAGGTGAGTGTTGAATCAGGACTATGTTGCCCCAGCTGTGATTGGTACTAGAATTACTTTGAAGCCAGACTTCTGTAGACTTTGAATGTAGACTTCTGGCAGGAAAGGACTGTAGTGCCGCTATACCCAAACCCAAGTAAAAAACAAAAAATACAGCTATTTTGAATTCATCAGTTTGGAAATAGAAAAATTCCTGGGAGAGAATGTTTTCTTTCTTCTTCTATATGTCAGTTGCAAGAAGGCAAGATTTAGGAGAGAAGAAACTGAGTAGAGTGAATCCTTCTTTCGACCCATGCCTCATAAAAAATTTTCTTGCCCATTCTATGGGGCCTATTCTTTTATCTATAAATCCTGTGATAATTCACCTCCTGTCTCCAAAATTAAAATGGTGTCTCCTGTCCTTACAATTTTGTTGTGAATTTACAACCCATTAATGTTAAAGGAAAAAGGTGGTAGTGTTTACAGAGAGGATAATGCCTGCTGAAAAGTACAGTTGAACCATGTGATATATTTATGCCAATAAAATAAGGATGATTATTAATGCTGGCCATGACTAAAGCAAAATCTGTTAAAATTAGCTGATTATTCATGAAAATATTTTTATATTCTTATGCTCCACTCTAATATTAAGAACCTCATTAAGACAAATATTTAAGCTAGAAGGAAAATGCCAGACTGGTTGGATAAAATCCACTTTTGGTAAATCAGGATTTATTTTAATAGCTACAGCCAAATAGATGATTTCCTTAATGCTTCTTCTTACATTTTATCAAACCTAAAGTGTTTATAACTCCTTTCCTATAGTTCCTTTCCTACATTTTATTCCTCTCCTTTTGCAAATTGCAAAAGAGGAATTGCAAATACTAATTTTGCTTTTCTTCAACCATTAAGTACAAAACCTGTTGATAGGTTTAATAGGAGTCCATGCTACTGATTCAGTCTCATCTGTCAATTATTCAGAATCTCTGATAAATATTACTCAATCTTCCTGACTCCAGCAGTCATCTGAGTTTTATTTCGCTTCAGCTATTGTAATTTGCATTTCTATATAGTTATTCCCATTAGCCATTCTGCCTTTGCCACTGGGTTACAGAGTCCTCTTTATTGAAAACTGAGATGAAACATTCAATTTTTGAGCCAGCTCCATATTATCTTTAGGACAATACACTTTTAACACATTGCTACTACACTTCTCTCCCTATTTACTAGAAAACCTTTCTCACTTGTTATAATTGCCTTTGCAAGGTTTATTTCTGCCTGACTTTCAACAATTCTGAATTTATGAATAAAAATTAAGTGAGGTCTCCACCCTTTCAACACTTTTCCACCTGCTGAGATGTAGTCCTGCCACTTATTTATCAACAGTAACTTTTCTGTTATAAATCAATTTGACAATTACTCTTTTTACTCAGTAACCTTAATTTTCCACTGCATCTTGTTTGTTAACCTCTCAATACCACACACTCCCCATTATGTCATAAACAGCAAAAACTTACAGATATTATTTAACAGAGGCCAGCTAGAAAATAGCATGGGAGTCACATGTATCTGGCTGTTGTGTACTGCAAACTTCTCTGTAGAATCAGCATCATTTTCTACACACACATGTTCTGCTGCAGCCTTTCTCCACTATCTCATTTTGGCTACATCTTGCATGTTCCAAATCACAGCTTACTTTTCTTTAGCAGAACAAAAATTTAAGTAGAATCATAGAATCATTAAATTCAGAAAAGTTTAACTTTTAAATTAAGAGACCAACTTTAAACTAGCACTACCATGTTCACCACTAAATCATGTCCTCAAGTGCTAATGCACATATTTTTTAATACTTCTGGGGACTGGGACTCTACCTCTTCCCTAGGCAATATGTTCCAATCTAGTTTAAATCTCCCCTGAAAAAAACTTGGGGCAATTTCCTCTTGTCCCATCGTATGTACATAAAATAAAAATATAAAGGTACAAAACAGACTACACCGTACTGGAAACAATTCATACAGAATTTCTGAAACTGATATGTCAAAAAGAAGTCAACAAGATGTACCACTTGCTCCTAGATACCAGTGGCTGCAGAAAAGAGTAGTCACTGGAGTTATACCTAGCACAGATTTAGAAAAAGAAGGCAGGGCAGGAGGATTCTAATTCTTTGCACAGCTTGGGCCTGAGAGTGATGGGGACAACCTGAGGTCCAAGTACTTTCATTCCCAGATCAGATCAGGAACAGTGCCCAGTGGCTGAGGTCTAAAAGTATCTCTTATGCTGTTGTACAGCAGGAACCACTTCAGTGCTGTCAGATCAGGCAGAGAAGCACAAAGCTTTGCAAAGGCTTCTGGCTGGAAATCAAGGATGAAGTAGTGAGGGGCAGACACGTGGTGCAGCCTCCTTGAGGGAATCTCTGAGCTGAAAATGGGAGCACGAAACTGGGGCTCTCTGAAGTATAGTTCTTGCTTTAGACTGCTCTCTTCAAAACTGCAAAACTCTAAGGCAATACCCCAAGGCTGGACATCCTTGATACTTAAAAACTTCCCAGTCCTAGCCACTGGCTAGAACATATTCTTACACAGAAGCATGCTCATATTTCCCTTACAAAAACATAAATGCACATCTCAATGCTGCTAATATTCTTTTATTCCGTATAGACAGTAGGCTCTTTGTAATGAAGTTATCATAAGTAGACTATATACACTCTCTTTTCTTGTGCCCTATACATTGAAGAAAAGGTATAATCTTCGATATTTTGCTGCTAAAAGGGACAAAAATGTCTCAATATAACTGCCATTTCCTTAGTATAAATGTCAGACAAATCCCCCTCGGTTTCTTTTTCTCCCTCATTTTCTAATAATAAACTGAGGAACTTTTAAAAAGAGCTGCATATTCATCATCACAAATGAAACTTCACTTTTTTCTGTTGGTGGAGGCGGTAATTATAGGTTTGCACTTCTAACTGAAGCATTGATGAACATGCCTCACACTGCAGCAAATATAAAATAATTATTAGGCAGGCTATATGGTTTTCTGGGGGAGGGGGGAAACCTAACAGAAAATTGAAAGCATCAGCATGAATCCTGATAATGACTATTCCAATGGTTTATTTCCTAGCATCACCTACTGTCAGAAGAAATTAAACTAGTGGGGGCAGGATATTTTTTTAGAAAATTACAAACTTCTGGCTCTTCCTCAAATAACAATCACCTGATGCCCAGAAGTCAGATCTAACCACTGTATTTGTAGGGCAGTTTAGCCACTCCTCAAGGTAATTGTAAGGGGGCAGAAGCAGTTTTCCTCTCCGGAGAAAGGATCCACAAAGAACCAACCAAAAATATTAAAAAACAGGAGAGCCATATAGAGCAGATTAATAACTTCCTTCATCTGTTAGAAGGACAAATCCAAGTCTGCCACTTATGGTATAGAATGGAAAAAAATATTTTGATTCATGGTTGGTTGCTCCTTATCTCCTCTTCTTGTTCACTAGTATATGACTTCTCTGTACTTGTGCCTCAGTCTGAGACACTTTTCAGCAGCAAACTTGAAGTTGACAACAACAGAGAGGTGACAAACCAAACCAACTCCCCTGTGGTTCTCCTGAAAGCAGCACTAGATGCACAATTCAGCCAAACAACTGCTTTGCACAGCTGGAATAGGGCAGTGGAGTCTATTGGTCTCTGAAATGAGTATTGGGGGTCTGTCTACCCATACAACATAATGAGATTATTCATAGCTGATGCAAACTATGCCAATTTACCTCACTGGAAATAAAATCTGCAGATTTGAATTTTGTAAAATATAAAGAAAAAGCTAGAAAATTAGGAGCAGTATATAGGCTGTTAGACTTTTGTTGGCATTTTATCCAAAGAGTTTGGGTTGTGGATTTCCATTTGTGTTTTCACAATGACATTTCAGCCACTTAAAAACTGATTTAATTCAGGTCAGGAATAGAAAAGCTTGATTGTTCTGACTCTTGCTCAGTTTCAAACTTAGCTGAAAAAAAACCAAACAAAGCAAAACTGAAGGAATAACAGCCAGAGGGAGTTCTGCTGTAAACAAATAAGAGTTAGAAAAAGTTCTTATTCAAGATATTCAGCTTATGATTAGGGAAAACAAAAAAAAAAAACAAAAAACAAAAAAAAAAAACAAACAAACAAACAAAAAAATTAAAGCTAATTACTGAGAAAAAAACGCAAATAAACTACAATAAAAGTTTTATGGTATGATAAGACAAATTGCAAGTATATGGAATTATGAGGGGAAAAGGTAGGTAGTCTCTCCCTAATTTCTCTTTTCTTCAAAAATAGAATCCTATTTTTAACTATTCTTCATATAATTTTTTTTTAAAAAGAGTGTTGTTGTCACAGATAGTGAATCTGACTGCCAATCCAATGAGAACAAACCAGCCAACCCAAAAAGGCATGGAGCAGGAAAATCCTTTTTTAATGAAGATAAGAGACTGAGAGACCTAACATTAAGCAAGTTTTAGTGTGCTCCTATTAAAACCTCCTGTCTTACTGAAGGAAAACATTGTAAAACTCCAGGTAGCACTTTAAACCACTTAGACTGAACCTCCTGTGCTCAGCTGCTTGGCATTTTGGAAACAGCAAATTAATGCCAATATTTAGCACAGGAACAGGTGGGAAAACTAATGACTAATTTCTTCTCTCTTCCAACTCAACTACCAACAGTGTCTTTTAAAAATACAATTCTTACCACTGCCTGCTGTTTCCATTTCTTGTCAATCTCATTGCTCTGACACGGGGCTGCAATAAACAAACAGCTGGATGCATCGTTCTGCTGTGAGTGGAGCAGCTTCGTTCCTGCAGCAGGAGCCTTGTCTTAGTGTGCTCACATTGCCCCTCCTGGAAGGGTCAAAAAGTCTGAACTCTTCTGACAGGGGGATAAGCAGCATGTGTGCTGCAAGTGGCACTGGTTCAGTTTCACTCACAAAATAAATAAGCTCCATTAGAAAGGTACCTCTTTTTAACCATTTTTCAGACATATGTGATAAAAACAAAGGGTGACTGTAGAAGATTTTACAGGACAGATCCAAAAATTTCTATTCAGCAACTCAGCAACAAGGGAATTCATACAAGTTTTTGATGAGTGGATACAAATATCTTCTCCGAATCAGCTGAAAGAGGAGTTAACTGTGCCTGTATAAAAAAATAACATTTTTAACTTTTCTCACCTCAGCTACTTCAATCTGTCTCTATTAAGTACATTGCTAGTGCTTGTTCATTTTTCTGGATGAATGACCTTGTCAAGTGACCAGAGTTTTTCCCAGGCAGATCTAGGCCTATAGCAACTTCTTCATCTTTAGTTCCAACGTGCCCCAAGGTTTACATAAACAATTGAGCTAAGAAAAATTATTAGCATGCTTAGAAGAAACACATGATCCTACATCTTCTTCCAGTGATGCATGTAAGAAACACTGATAGGGTGCTACCAATGCTGCCTAAGAGAAGGAGTAAGGAAACTTGCTTTCACCATGATTTTAGGGAGCACAATTGTGTAGGGATGTTAACTCTGCTTCAGCCTTTGGCTTACCAATGGGAATTTTAGTGCTTTTCCTCTTGGGCTGAAAATGCCTCTTCTCTTTTATCTTCTATTTTTTTTTCTTTTTCTTTTTCTTTTCTTTTTCTTTTTCTTTTTCTTTTTCTTTTTCTTTTTCTTTTTCTTTTTCTTTTTCTTTTTCTTTTTCTTTTTCTTTTTCTTTTTCTTTTTCTTTTTCTTTTTCTTTTTCTTTTTCTTTTTCTTTTTCTTTTTCTTTTTCTTTTTCTTTTTCTTTTTCTTTTTTTTTTTTATTTTATTTTCTTTTTTTTTTTTTTTTTTTTTTTTTTAATTAGACCTAAAGGAAGCTCTTGAAAAAAAAAAATCAGACATATTTTAATTGCCGCAGAAAATTTTCATCAAAATTCTCATACATCTGCAAACATTTTTACCTGCTACAAAACAGTCTCTCTGGTAACCTTACACCATCACAGTAATCCCTTAATACACATCCCTGTGTATTAAGCATTTCAACTGCATACATGACAAAGTGTGATAGAATATAATGTGAACTTTAGTACTAGCTAAAGCTAGAGTGAATAGAAATGCTGAAATGATAAGTATAACAAAAGGTAATGGTTCATTGATGAAGAATAGTTCATTGCCTTCATACATGAGTTCAGCTGTGTGTTCAGTACATACTCTATTTGAAAAGACTGAAGTCTTTACTTAATTAGGTCCTGTTGGAAGGCTGAGCTTTTTAAATTTACAGGAACAAGCAGTAAGAATCCAGAGGGTATTAATGAGCAATAATTAGAAAAAAGTTATGAAGGTTTCACTTCAGATACCAAAAATTTGTGTATATTCCCTTACTTTTGCTTTTAAATACCATGGAAACAAGATAAATTTTAAAGTCATTTAAAACTGGTGAAATTTTAGTCTTTTAAAATGTTGGTTGGGTTCAGGAATTGAGCTGGGAGGGGGAAATAATTAAAGAGCTGGGTCTGGAATAAGCATTTGTTTAAAAGTATCAGTTTAAAAAAAAGAAATCTCTTCAATAGAAAAGAAAAAGAATTCACAGGAGCACAACTTTCTGAGGAATATGGTACTTAGGCAAGAGAACTTAAATCTGCACAAAACAATGTCAAATTCATCCCCTCCCCTCAGTGACCACCGTGTACACATGCATAGATAATTTTCAGGGCTAAAGTTCAGTAGGTGTATATGATTTGGTGAATTGTTCTAACACATATCAGTAAGGTGACAGAATTCCTCACTAAAATCAAGTGTAGTTTTGGTCTTTTGACGTTTAATTCAAAGCACAACAGTGCTATTGCATAAGGTCCTAGTTCTGAAAGCTTGTTATTTATTGCCACTATCTTTTGTCAAACTCCATTGAAAAATTTCAAGGTACAGTTGATTTCTCAGCTGACATTAACCACTGGATATGAGATGTCTCACAGAGCAGAAAGATAACTTTTGCCTGCATCTTGTGATAGAATTTTTTTTTACCAGTTTAAAAATAAGATTTTTGGGGAAAAAGAAAACAACCTTGCAGGATTCTATGCAAATTTCTATGAAATCTATCCATTAAATGATATATATCCATAATATGGAATAAGAATGAAAAATTTGAGCCCATTAAGAGTAAGTATGATGAATTTTCTATTGTCTGTAAAAATAGTATCAGCTTTTCTCTGATTGTAAAGCTGTCTAGAGATAGCTCATTCCATTGCATTATAATTTAGTGTGAGTTATAATATTCCAATATAAAAACCTGAAATGTGGCACTGAAAATGGATAATTTATATTAATTCTTTATCTACTGAACTTTCAAACTACAACTCACTCAAACCCTCTAATTTATTTTTACCTGTAGGTAAGTATTGAACATACTGGGATGTGAGTCCCTTTACAGAATTTTTGTGGTATTATTTTTTATTTTTGTATAGTATCCCTTCTGTTTCTTACTCTGTTCTGCTCCACTGTCATAATTAAATAATTTTAAAAGGAACAGTAACTTTTTATTAGAAAAGTTCCTGTGTCTTAAAAAAAAAAAAAAAAAAAGAAAAAAAAAGAAAAGAAAAGAAAAGAAAAGCTAAACCAGTAAAAATTCATGGTGATGTCTGATGATGAACATGCAGCCATGAGTGGCTGCTTCCACAATACTCTTTTGCAGGTAGCTCAAGTTAGTTACCTAAGAACAGTTAAAAAAATTTAAGAGAACAATCATTAACTACTTCAGAAATATAATGGTAGTGTAAATGATGACACTTATTATATAATGACTTTAATAATTGCCCTAGGCATGAAGATAATAAGTGATTACAAGGAAGGAGAATTATGATTTCTTCCTTCCTCTTTCTTAGATACACTGATATTAAGCCTAAATAAAGGACAGTCTCATCTAAAAATGGGAATGTGAATCTGGGATCCAGCATGCAAGCAGAAGACAGAAATACTTATGATGGAATTGACTCTTCAGGCAGAGTCTTTAAATTAGGTTAGATTTCATCAGAACATAAACTAAAACATTTAGTATTGTAAAATAACAGGAAATCCAAGGAGACCAAATAGAAATAAACATTTATAAATCAGCATAGCTCTTTCTCTCACATATCCTTTCACAACAATGTTCTCCAGTGTGGCACTCAGGGGATGAGCAGCACTCCTGTTTCCTCTGGGACTCCCAGAAGGGTGTTCCTTTGCAACACTTTGGAAGTCTGGACCTCTATTCCTTTCAGGACTCAACTCTACTCTAAGAGCTTCTCCTCCTATTTTCCCAGATGGTGCACCCTCTGTAGAGAGGTCTGGTTTACCAAGAAAACATTTAGGATGCATTTACCCTGAGCACTAATACTATTTATTTCATTTATTTATTTAACATTTATACCATTTTTCTGTATATGAAATACATGTTTTTCCTCTTTCTGTATTATATTCTGTTTACCTTATAAATAAGATTCAATTGGGACATTAAACCCAAGCAATTAAATACTACAGTTGAATGGATTATAATTATTATACTTTTTCAACCTGGCTAAGCCTCCTCACATCCAGTTGAATGCAGTGAGAAACAAGCAAGGTCCAATATGTCACTGTACCTGTCAGTCAACAGAGTACTAAAGGATGCTGCCAAATACAAAGCAAAACTATGTTTAACCTTTTATCAGTATGCTTAGTTGAAAAAAGATAACTTTTTTTTTTTTCTGGTTAAATCACATTTTTTTAAATAAGCATATGTATAACCTTATATTATGAATGTTTTATAAATCCTGAACTGTCACTTCTCAGGAGACTGGTATACAGTTAAGGGTCTAAATGTGGCTCATTATTGGGAGATATCTGCAGATAAAGATATTGGTTCCATAACAATTCTGTGATTATTATTGCCAAACAAGCCATCCTCTACAAATAATTTAAACAGAATATGCCAGATTTGAGCTTTGCAGAAGCTCTCAGTTCTGTCTTAAATGTAGTAACATTTAAGACTCTGACATTTTTTAAATTACAAACTGGAATAAAAGCAAGATTTAAAAAAAACACTTAAGTGAAAATTAAATCTCACTGCATAGATTTTCCCATGAGATTTTCCACTCAGTCAAAAAAAAATTATCTACACCCTTATGCTTAGAGCACAGGATTCAGTGACATGACAGATGCAATATTCCACATTTCATTTTATGCTGACAAGAGTGGTAATGTAAGTCAAAATTGCCCATGTGGCATAACACAACCTTTCCCATGAAGTTTCAGAGCACTTAAGAATTTTTTATTCTTTTAGCAAAGTCAGAATTTCCAGTAAGTGAGAAATCACTGAAACTAGACCCCTTAGACACTGATGTCACTGCACATTTAGATCACATCTTAACCAGAAGTGCCTATCAGTCCTCTCACACTATTTCAGAGGGAAGGAGAAGTCACTGGAAAATTAGCTCAAACCTTTGCAATTTCACTAAAACTTTATAGAAAATGCTAATTATTTTTAGTTTTCCCATTCAACTCTTTTAGGAAGAATAAGAGCATGACAACAGAATAACCCTTCAGCTGATGACTCCTGGCATGTAGACCATTTCTTCAGAGTAGCAGGCATCAATTAGAGCACCATTCCTGTTCATCCAATTTGCAGTGGAAATTTGAGATGACAACAAATCAACCCCACAATTCCACAAGTAACAATACAGCTAATTTCTTGCAAAGTTCAAATAGATAAGTCAAAAGCATTGTGAATGAAGATGACTACATGCTGAGCTGTAAACATAGCTTAAATTTATCTTTATCAGTAGTATTTCCATTTTCTTTTATTAAACTTACAGTATCTAAAGCTTAGAGGTTTGGAGAAACAATACATACTTTCATAAAACCTTTCTTTAAGAGACAATTTCTTTTATATTAGTCAAATGCTTAAGAAAAAAAAAACAACAAACCCTAGCTTGAGCAGAAGGAAAGATAAAACATTTCAGCATTCAACCACACAGTAGAGAGAAGAGCTTTGATTATAATAATAGTAGAAGCAAATTCTGGAGCAAGACCTAGTAACAAAAGCTTTGCCAAATTAAAAGAAAGTACAATATCCTATTGCCACTAATTCTTTTAAAATTCCTGAATAATTTGTATTTTCTTCTATAAGCCACAAATAAATCATAGATTTATGAAGTTAGCAGGAAAATTTCTTTTTGTTAGGTTACTTCAGAACTGAATATTACGATGTTCCTTGGAATTTCTTCTACTGTAAAGCAGCCACTGACATAAACAATTGACCATACAACTGCATATCTTTTAAAAATTACTGCATTTTTACCTATTATAGGTTTTTCTTGCAAGCTGAAGAATGTGAAAGAAAGGTAGGATTTGCTGTCTTGTATTAGAGAGCAGAGCTATTGAAGCAGTTATTTTGCTTCTCAAGTTACATGATTTAATAAGCTTTACAGGAAAACCCCCTCAATATGCACAGAGAGAGTTATGTGCTAGTATTTATGTTGGTAAGTGAAGAAATTCTGACCTATGCAATAATCAGATGGGAATTTAGAGCAGAGATAATTCTGTCACTGGATAGTCTTGCTATTGATTAAAAGATCATCTATTCTAAAAAGTACAAGAAAGAGGTAAAACCATTGTAAATATACATCAGTGTGAATTGCATTTCAACAACAGTAGGTTTTCTAGATTTGTTTTTTATTAGTTTTCCAGGCATTCTTTCTTCATTGCTCACAGTATGCTATCAGACTTAATGCATGATTTACAAACTAAAACTATCTTAAAATGCAATAAAACTACATTTCTGAGACTTTTTGTGCTTAAAGGTTTTGCAGTGCTGAGCCAGACTGAAATCTGCAGTGCCAGTGTTTCTAACTACCTCAGAAACTCTTCAGTAGAATACAAGCAGACTGCTGCCCTGGAGCATTGGATGGAGTCAGCATGGGAAGATTCTACAGTGTGAATTATAATCTAATAGACAAAAAAAGAAACAAATATCTACTTTGAATAAGATTTTTCTTTAGTCTTAGGGTCCTTCTGTTATCATGGTGACAGTCTGAAACAAGTGACAAATTCTCAGTTCCAGCAACTTCTCAGCATATGTATGTGTGTATATATATGTTTAGAGAGAGAGAGGTATGTATACACACACTGGCATGCACACACATGTGTGTGTATATATATATATATATACATATATATCTCTATCTATATATCTATATCTACATCTATATCTAATCTATATCTACATCTATATCTATATCATCTATATCTATATCTATATCTATATCTATATCTATATCTATATCTATATCTGTTAACATGTAGCCAGATAAGGCCTGCAGAGACCACATTTTTCTTGAAGTCTCACCTCAATAGTAATTGGGTTGACCAGAATTTCCTTACCTGCTACATTTCCCATTAACCTAAAATCACAGCTAAAGAAATGTTGTAGCTGCTACCAAAATGCTGCTGTGCAGTTGTGCAGATTCTGCTGCACACAAATAAGAGTTAGGCAGAAGGAAGTGTGACTGGGATACAGGGCAAGAGCAGGAATCATAAAAATGCAGCCTTCCATCCTGTTTACCATAAACAAATGTTTTAAAGGAGCTGTGCTGTATTTTTCAACATGTGCCATTTTCATGAGAGTAGAAGAGACTCATTTTACATCCCAGTGACCTAGTTTTCCAGGAGGAAGGCCTCATATATCGTTATGCATAACCCAGCAGTTTTGAAACCAGCTGCAGAAGAGAAACACAGAATAATGAGGGGAAGAAGGACTACAGGGATTCAAGAGTTAGTACAGTGGTGAAAATGAAGCTAAATATGCCTGCAGGCAGCAGCAGCTCTAATGCTTCTGCAGGAGTGAGTTAAAACTCAGAGGCAAAGGATATAAATGTCTGGTGGGGGCAAAGCCCATTGCTCCTAAATAAAATCTACCCCTGCCTGCAACTCATGAGGAGATAGAAAGAAGAAAAAGGATTATGAAAAATAGATTTTCAGCTCTTAGCTAATTTAATAACAGAAGGCAGAGAGCAAGCTAACTAAACAGCAGTATCAAGGGGCCAAAAGAGCCAGGCCTGACTCATGAATATGATTGCCCAAACACCTTTTGATTTCTGAATGCTCCAGCTCCCCTTAAAATGTTTACAGTTATGTCTCTTAAATAAACAATCTGTAATAGTGTCCCAGCTGCTTAGAAGGAAGTTTTATTTGCCATCCCCTTGTAGTTAGAAGATGCAAGTCTTTTCTCTGACTTGTTATCTTTCTGCTGTCTCACTTTGATCCTCATGTAGTGTTCCTGAGCGAGGATTAGGAATGTGACTGGGCAATACAAAGCAGGTTTTCTTGGTAGGAATCTACTTTTCCAAAAAGAGCTAAGTCACCAAAGAAAATGCAAACCAAGAATGTTTTTAAACTTGAGTGAAGTTAATAACTACTGGAAAAGCCTTAGGCAAAGCTGAGGTTTCTGTAATAGAGTAATTAATTAATGTTTTGAATCTAAACCCTTGTTTTGAAATGATCAGTTTTGCACTTTAAGAGAAAGGAAAGAGTGGAAGTATAGATCCAGGGTGAATCCAGTGAGTATCCTTAAAACAAGAAATTGGGTTAAAGCTCTGTTCTGTATTTCTACTAAAAAACAAAACAAAACAAAACAAAACAAAACAAAACAAAAAAAAAAAAAAACAAAACAAAACAAAAAAAAAAAAAAAAAGGAAAACAATTATTAACAGTCTTGCCTTAGCTTCTACTTCCAACCAGGCAACTCACTGCAGAAAAGCAGCTGATATACTCTGCCTAGTGGCTGAGCACAAATGAACTCCATTCTTGACTTTTTATTACTTCATTTTAACACTGATGAGAGGTCAGAAAGAGAAAGGCTAAGTGCAGTAGTTTCAGGTCATTCCTTCCTAATAGTTGCAAGGCCTGTATACTTAACCAGGAGAAATGTAAAATATTTTTGTGTTGGTCATACTCTGGAGAGTTGCAGTGTCAAAATTATTTAATGGCTTTGGATTAGCCACATCCTATTCTATCTGAGCCTTACTGCTTATCTCTAATGTCAAGGGCTGTGTGTGGGAACTGCAATGTATGAGAGGCCCAGTAGAAGACCCCTTTTCATATAATTATTTATAAATATTATACATAAATAGTCATTTTCCAGCCTTTTGGTATGAGACTGCTAACACAAGAACAAGAAGAAGTCTTACATATTCAGTAAACCACATTCAGATGCTGTTCTAGGTTTGCTCCCATGTGGGCATGGCCAGATTGCTGTTCTATGCCACTTACCTCATAGCTGGGGGCCATGACTTTGGCAGGAAGAACAAAGGAACCTATCCCCAGAAATGCAGCATTTTATTCACCCTCTTGATCAGGAGAGGTAGCTGTGGTAGCACTGTGCACTCCCAGGACCAGCACTGCAGGCTGTTCCTCCACTGCTGCCACTCAGCCCTTCCATTCCTCTGAGATGTGGGTCTGAGATCCACCCAAGATGCAGCTCCAGGATGCAGCTCTGGAAGAAAACACAGCAGCAAACCAAGGTGAGCAGAGCCAAGCCTGAGCTGAGTGTGAGCCCAGCCAAGCAGAGCAGTCCAAAGCAGCAGAGCCATGCAGTGTGGGTGATGCAGCTCTCGGTCCATCGCTGTTTTTCATTGTCTGGAGCTTGGGGGTGGGAAACGCTGGCCACAGGAGCACCTGCGAGCTTGTGTTTGTCTCAGCAGCTGTGCAGAGCTAAGCTGAAGTGGTGAACACCTTTTATGTAAAAAGCACCTTCTCTTTGTGTTCTTTTCTTATTCATCTTTTTGCTATTGCTGTGAGTTTCTTATTCCATTGCTGTTGGCTTTCAGAAAATTGTTGTCTCAACCCATAATCTCTGCCTTGGCACTCTCTCACCAGAGTGGGGTGGGGGGAAGAAAAGTGGCTTATTTGGAGCTTAAATCCCAGCTGGTAGTAAACCACCAAAGTGGTTACAACACAGTGTTGTAAGCTCTCTCTGTAACCTTAAAATTCCAATTTTTCACACATTTTCTTTCTCAATTTGATTCAATATCCAGGGGAACTCTTACCTTCCTAGTAGATTGCCACAGGCTGCTCAGATGATTCCAGAGTAATAAACACAGGTGGGGTTAAAAAATGGCTTTATCTGCCTCTTCCCAAAGTAGAAGTATGTTTTATTGATCACATGCTGTAAGTAGGCATGTTAGGAGCAAGCGATGGGTTCACCAGAAAAATAGACAGAAAATCAAAAGATCAAGAGGAGATTAATTAAAATGAATAATACCTGTTCTTCTATTTAGATCACTGTTACTGATGTGACAATCAAAAACCACCAACACATTGTCAGTGGTAGATAAGAGTTGGAAAAAACTCCTGCAATCTGTTACTCGTGGCATAATGTCCACTTTTTCTCCCACTTGATCTTAAATAAATATCAGCAGACAAACTCTGGATGTAATGGTAGATAATTTTTATGGTCCTGAAAAAAAAGAGATTTGTAGAAAACTGCAGGTTTAAGGAAATGTTTGTGTTTTTTTTCTTATAAAGTTTAATTACTCATCAGAAAAGTTACAGTTCCTATTTTTTATTTATTTTTAATTCTGGGGCTGTGAGGGGTTCTTTTAAAAATCTGATATTTTATATAATCTCTAGAGTCCATTCCAGAAACATCTATGATTGTGGTTGTACAATACTGATTCTTTGATGCTCAGATGTTGAACTATGCAGCCTGGCATCATTTCATCTTCTGTGACATGCATCAGTTGCCTCAGTGGAAGGTGTTAGAGGAGAGATGGCAAATGAACTCCCTACTAAGGGTGAGAAGGGGATGGGGTCAGGTTGCCAAATATTTGGATGTTGGCAACATTGAGTCTATGAGTATGCAAGTTTTGCTTATAATTCTTTCTTATTCTTTCTGTTTTCTGTATAATTATGAGTATTCTGGCCATTATAGAAACATTCAGTTTATGAATTATTTCAGGGTTTTTTTTACATTCATGTGAATTTGTGCTTTTCTGCCTAATCCTGAGCTGAATGAAGACAGATGTCCTACTATAAGTTTCTGTAAGATTGCTTTTACCAGCCATTTCCTGCTTGTCATGCTCTGCACACAGCTAGAAGGAAGTGCTCCAGGCCAGGTTAGTCAAATTTGCACATCACTTATCCAAAGGAATGTATTCATGGCTAGATTTGACTGCTAACAGAGCTCCTGTATCCATGAAATCTTTATTGAACCTTAGTCATCACTCTGCTTTGTGGGTGCAATAAGAAATTTCTGGTTCCCTCTTGGAGATGCTGTGATGACTTTCCTGCAGTGGCTTGGATGTAGCCTGCTGCAAGGTCAGATGGGAAGTACAAGCAGACTCAGATAAAGGCTGAATTGATTGAATTGAATTGAATTGAAATATGAATGTGGGTGTCACATGCTGGGCACATGTTGGCAGCTTGGGCTCTAGAAGAACCCCAAAGCCAACCAAGCAAAGCTAAACCACCTGCTCTCCCCATCTAGATCCTTCAATAGATCAATTTATCAATTTCCATCTGCTTTAGATTGCTCTTTGCCAGTCTAAATAAAAATGGTAATGGTAAACTCTTTATTTTTTGTGTGTTGAAAGAGAAAAACTTGAAAATTTGTTCTTTTCTGTATAAATAGTAATTTTTATAAAATCTTTATCTCATTGCTTCATTAGTCTACATCAAAAGCTACTGAGATTTATGGCCAGGGAGAATATTAAAGAATAGTTTTTGGCACAGCCACTTACTTATACAAGTTCAAGATTTGAAAATGAGGTTTTTTAAATCATAAAGCTTTTCTCTCTACTTTCTTTAAAACCGATATGAATACCTCCTTTTCAATAGTAAAACATATAAAATATTTTTTCACAAGTTATGTTAGGAAAAGAGCCATGTTGGAAAAGTATAGTTAGTCATGACAGAAAAAAGACTTTAAAAAGCCATTCAATCCAAACGCTATTTTCTGCTTTTCAAAACTACTTATTTATTATCAGGTTTACTGAGCCAGAAATGAAAAGAACAAAATATTATGACTCCATTTGGACAGAAAGTCTCATTATGGTGCTCGCTGAAACATTGGACTTGGATTCTACGTAGAGTTTGCTACATATGCTAAAAAAGTAAATTAAGTATGAAAGAGTGATATTTTTTCCTTTTCCATCTCCTTCCAAGTTTAAAATATTTTAATTTAAAGCTGACTCAGAACTTAAATTATGGCAATAACAATATGAAATAAAGATTTTATAGGTATGGAAAAAATCAAATGAGAAATACTTTACATATCTCTGTTCAAAGTGAGACTAGCAAGTACAAATCAGATGAATGTTTTTGGAAGGATCTAGTAAAAAAGTCAATCACAACCAGAGGAAAATCCCCCAGAAAGTTATAAATAGGGGGAGGGGATGATTTAAAAAAAAAAGAATCAACTGAAAATGTGTTTCCCGAGTACTAGAAAGCAAAACACAAAACCAATCAGAAAAAAAAAACCAAAAACAAAACCAAAACACTTCATTCACCTTTTGAGCTTTAAGGAAACCAAATTTAGTAAAGCTGAAGTATTTGGTGCCATATAATAAGGAGATGTGACATAATATAGCCTGACATAAGTCCATTGAAAAGGAAATGTAGTATTTTCTAAACAAAGAAGTAGATTAGTCTTGAGAGTATAAAAATATTTCCATATGAAAAACTGACTTCTAGTAATATGAGTAATATAAGTAATATGAGTAATATAAGTAATATAAGTAATATAAATGCATTGCAAATTACAGAAGGTAGTTGATTTGACAATGTCTTAGACTGTTTTTGAAAGATGATCTTTGAAAGATCAAAACTGTCAATGTCCATAATTCCCTTTTTTACTGTAAGCAAACTTACATGAGTATGAATGGGCTGGGCAGACGTGTCTGGTTTGCATGGCTAACAAAGGTATGCTTAAGCTCCCTGCCCAGAAGGACCAGAGAGGAGAGAAACCCCACAGTTTATGTGAGCTCAGAAGGGTTAAACTTCTCAGGTCATTAATACTGGCAAAGAATTGTTTTGCTCTGGGAGAAGGCAATCCTGATGCCAATGAATGCAGCAGGTGATCCTCCCCCTCTGCTCTGCCCTAGTGAGTCCACATCTGGAGTCTGTGTCTTATCTGGGCTCCTCAAAATGAGGGATGTGGAGCTCCTGGAGCAGCTGAGGACAAAAAAGATGATTGAGAGACTGGAGAACATCTCTTGTGAGGAGAGGCTGAGAGAGTTGGATCAGTTCAGTCTCAAAAAGTGATGACTGGGAGGTGACCCCATCAAAATCTGTAAGTACCTGAAAGGAAGATGCCACGAGAATGAAGCCAAGATCTTGGTGGTGCCAAGGAATAGGAGAAGAAGCAATGGGCAGAAACTGATGCACAGGAAGTTCCACTGGAATAGGAGGAAGAATTTCTTTACTGTGTAGTGGGACTTTACTGAGTACTGGATAGGTTGCCCAGAGAGGGTATTGTCTGGGATTGTCTGGATGCAGTCCTGTGCAATTTGCTCTAGGATGCTTGAGCAGGGAGGCTGGACCAGATGACCACTATTATCCCTTCCAAACAGCCCCAGTCTGTGAGTAACTTTTCTATTTCTCTACTTGCCAGAAAATGAAGTTTTGTGAAAGCCTTTCAGAAACATTGAGGGAAACATGAATATGCTTAGATACGCATGTCCAGGTAGAAACAGTGACATTTGTAATGTTTTAGACTTAAGACCATCAAGCAGAGATTGAAATGGAGAGTTACCTTGTAATTTATCAGATTTGGCACTTTTTCTTCCCATATTAGAAGACCAAAGCACAATGCCTGGGATGATATTTTCAATAATAACAATAACAATAACAATAAAAATAGAATTAATAATAATAATTCTGAGGTATTTTATTTTTTAAAGTGAGTTGAAAGAGGTCTATCATTTGTCTTGGTAGGAAATCTCATAATTTTTCATAATCCCAAGAGTTTTACTGAATTGTAACACAATTGAATGCTGTAAATTTTCTTATGCTTCATATTCGACAGGGTATTCTTCTTAGTTTCACATCTCAAATGTTATTAAGAATGAGGTATGCCTCCTAAACCTTTCCTTACTTTCAAAAGGTGGCTATGTGAATTTAATTTAATATTCTATATACTAGAACTATACTATACACTATACTGTGACTTTGACATGCTCACTGAAAAAAGGTGCTGTGTTAATGTGGTGTATAATATTGTTCTAAGGAATAGAAGCAGACTTCAGGGAAAAAAACAAAAAAAATACAACCCAGCTTCATTTAATTAATGGTTGATAACAGCACATCATGATACAATATTTCATTTCCTGACAGGTAAAAACAAATTGATGAGTAGTTTTAGATAGTATTGTTCAAGAGAAGGAGATATCTAAGATTTGATCTTAGAGGTTCAGACAAGATTCCTGCTGACTTTACATACAATTTCTGTGAAAGTGTCATAGCATTAACCTGAACTAGAAAGAAGTTATTGGAGAAATTTATATCAAAAGGAATCCCACCCTCAGTGATCATTAACTATTTTTATCAGGATAATCGATAGTGTTCCTGTAAATGACAAAATGTATGCTTAATTCAAGGACTCCCCTGGAAATTTAATGGCATTTAAGAAAAAACTGATGTTTTCCTCTTTTAGAGAATAGCAAGTTTCTGCAAGAACTTTGTCTGTCCTTGAGTGCATCTGCCTGTGGGGGCAGAATAAATGTGTTTTACTTCTTGGTATTAACTCTTCCTTCTTCTGATGGTGTATGTTTGAACTCCTTCTCAAATACCTAAGATTTGCCCAGTTGTGCAGACTGATCTTACTTCCTCAGTCATGTAATTAATTTATGGGGCAAGAGGCTGGGTGGTACAATTTTCTTGCAATGGGTCAGGTAAGGCTGGGATAGGATTAGAACTGACTTCAAGTTGTGGTTTAATGCCTTACTACACACTGATGTGAATCTTAGCTAGAAGACCAATCTGAAATGAAAAATTTGCTGTTGTCCTTTGATTTGTGATTTCATTTGAGGGTTTTTAAGATGACTTACAGACTTTTTTTTTTTAATATTACTGATTTAAGGTGATTAATAACATGCTTCCAAACAACAGAAACGCTTGATTCCAGACTCTGATAGAATTAAGCCCATTTTATTTCTCTGCCAGATGAAGTTATTAGTAAGTCATTCTTTCAGCTGAGTAAGTGGAATTTGGCCTCACTTTCCCCCAGAAGGTATCTTTGATGTAGAGCTGTTTATGTTTCAGCCTTGAGAAATGAATCATAAAACATCTTAATTAGGTGCGGGATAAATCTGCAAGAGAACTTTAGGATCTGTTACTAGACAAATTTCTGAGCAAACAACTTGGATTAACTAAAGTTTAAAGCACTGTCTGTGGCTTAAAGACTAATACAAAATGACTGTCTGATTAACTGGCAAAGCAGGTGTCTCAGGTGAGTAATGGAATAAACCATCTCCAGCTGTGAAACAAAATGTCTGTACTGTGTGGATAAATTGACATATATACAGAGTTCTAATCCATGTCTGCTGGTTTAATTGACTAATGATAAAGCTAAGCTCTAAATGTAAACAGAGCACAGTTAAATCTAATCTGAGTTACCAACATTCAGGAAGCCAGTGCTTCAGCTGCTCTAAAAGTTTGTGCCAGGAGGAATGCAACTCATGCAGTGAATATGCAGATTAGGAAAGGCTTGAAAGGCAATCAGATCACTAGTGGTAACAAGTTAAATATCATCACCCCTACTAAATTTCAGCACAGATTGCCCCTGGCAAAAGGAAGGGAGAAATGTGGCCAAGAGTAAAAAGCAGCAGGATCTTTAACTAGGCTTCAGCAGAGTACTATTTCCATAGCTTAGTGTTTACCTTGACAATGCGGTCACACTTCTTCTTCAAAATAAATATTTTGTAGGTATATGAGAGATCTTTACCAGTAACAATTGGAATTTTCAAATATAACTTAAAAACAGTGTATTTGTTTTAATAGGGAGTCAGTCTTTCCATTAGTTTATTAATATCTGCCTGTCATTTACATAAACAGGTGGAGTTGATGAATATGCAATGAGAGACTGAAGCTTCCCATTTCTCCTCAATATGGCTTCCTGCTGCCCCGTCCACCTGCTTTGTATTTATTTCCAGAATGCAGCATTTTTCACCATTTGCTCAAGTGCTTTCTAAGGGGAGACTCCATCCTGACCACAATTTGTTTCCCAGTGAATACATAATATGGATCCCCAAGCACACTACACTGTTCTGTATTATAATAATTGTTATTAATATGAAATATTCTCCAACTGCACAGAGTAGCATGAAGTAGAAGCACACTAATAAATACTATCAGTTAAAGTGTCACAAAAAGAATGTATTTTCTCATTACAGGAAAATCTAAACTGAAGCAGCTTTGCCAAAGGAGTGGAGAGTGTAACCCTTTTGCTGTCAGATTCTTTACTAGTTGAGTTGGTCCTTTCTAACTAAGTTTCATGGATGAGTAAAATGGGACTATGCTGCTGAATTAGTTGAATCAACCTGAATGATGGTTGTACAATGTAGCTCAAAAATTGCATGACAGAAAAAGAGTTAAATAAGATGGCTCCATAATGCTTGGCTAAAATGATACAATTTTAATTTATATCATCAAACAAAATAGCATTTGGATTCCCACAGTTACCTACTTCCTAAAATAGAACAATCAAGTCTTGCAAATCATCAGGATTTAGTGCAGTGAATGCTATAGTTGAAAACCTCCATCAGGAGATATTCTTGAGCATTCCCAAGGATGGATGTCCTAAAACAACCTCAACATTTTTAAAGAAATCCATGCTATAACAGACAGGTTAGACTGAGGAAGGAGAAATTAAAATATGAGGGAAAAAAGAGATCAAAGAAAAGATTTCTACGAGTGAGAGTGAGTGGGATTGAGTTCACCCTTAGTAGGTTTGTGGATGACACCAAGCTGGGTGGTGAAGTTGATCCTCTATGTGGGAAAAAGAATGATGCACAATGTAATTGCTCACTGATGCCAGACCCCCTTTCTGACTCCAGGTCAGCCTCCCCTTCTGGGTGACTGCCCCCAGTTTATATACTGGACATGGCATTTTATGACAGGGAATATCCCTTTGGTCACTTTGAGTCACCTGTCCCAGCTGTGCTCCCACCCAGTTTCTTTTGTACACCTCCTCACAGGCAGAGCATGATAGAAGGAAAAATGTCTTTAGGATAAATATGCCTTAGCAAAAAACAAAAACATCAGATTGTTACCAACACCATTCTCAGTCTGAATCCAAAACACAGCACTGTAAGAGCCACTGAGAAGAAATTAACTCTACCCTAGCTGAAACCAGGACACACAGATTTCCCAGAGAAGCTGTAGTTGCCCTACCCTGGAACTGTTCAAGGTCAGGATGGATGGGGCTTTGAGCAACCTGCTCTAGTGGAAATGTCTCTGCCCATGGCAGGAGTTTGTAACTATGTGATCTTTAAGGTCCTTTCCAACCCAAACCAGTTCAATGATTCCATGATTCTATGATGAACAGTGAAAAATATTAATGATATTTCAGTCTTTAGCTCAGTACTCCATAAATGCTCCCTTCAGCTGCCTTCATATTGTCACTGCAGTACATTATTGCATTGACATCACTTGATCTTGGTGTGCTTTCTACACACTGTAAGAGGATAGAAATGCTACATATATACAAGTAATATATTGGAAAAGAATCAAAATTTCAAAAGTTGTTTAGGCTTGTGTATTTAGAAGTTCTTCCTAGGTCTATAAACATATTTTATATTGGATTAAAATTATGCTGATCTTGGAAAAAGGATTTAGGATCATGGAGATCCACAACAAAATGCTGTAACATTTCTATAACTGTTACTTTTCTTACCTTTTCCTGTCTCTGTGGCTTTTGAAGTCCTGTCTGCCAAATGTCCTAACCTTACTAGAAGACAAGGACCATATTTTTAGCTAAAGAATTAATCTATTTGGTGGTTTGGGAACTCTCATTATATCTACTGGCTCCAAGGGGTTATAAATTGTTTAGAACCAATTTCCTACCTTACAACAATAAACGAAGCTTGAGATGCTAGCCAGTGGCTGCTGAAGTCAGTACTTTGATAGTTGATGGATAAACTTATTTTGAAGTTTTCTTTATGTTTTGCAGCTTGATGCTCAGGTCCTGACTAGAACTAGATTTGTTTCCATGAAATGAAGAAAGAAAATTCTGGGGCAAAGAATTCACTTTGGCAAAATGTAGATAAGAAATCAAATCTGAAGATCCATAATCTACAAATACAACTATATTCTTTTACTCTTCAGCATTACAAAAATGTTAGCATACTGAGTCAGAAATTAGCACATTGAGGCCAGAAATGTTCCTAGTTTAGATGTTTGAATTTGGAACAGAATGAGATAGTTTTTCTTGTTGGAGAGGAGGACAGGATGGTCAGGAGTGGCAATGATCTATGGAAATGAAAGTGAGTAGGAAAGAGTGGAAAGCTTGAGGAAAAGGGTCTGTGCTGACAGACAGAAGTGTTAGTTTGTAAAATGGAACAAGAAACTTGTTAGACTTGAAAGAAAATAAGGCTTGGAGGTTACAAAGAAGTTTCCTCCACTGTGGTATTATCCTATTGAAATAATTGTAGTGAAATATGGGAAATGAAATTAATCATTCTATATGATAAATTTTTGAGACTGGAAACCTGGGAGGATGTCCAACTTGTAGTGGTAATTTGAGCTCATTTTAAAAATATAAACAAAATATTCCAAAGTTTGTTAATTTTCCTGAGCACACCATTCTCTTAGAGGAGTCAGTAGCTTTAATATTTATCTCAAATAAGGATGAAACTGAATTTGAAAAGTAAAATACTTCCCCAGGTAGTAGAAGTACTTAAATCCAGATCTTTAGTTATGGCCCTTATTATAGATATGGAAACATAAGGAAGGCTGATTATAAGAAAAAGAGAATAATTTCTAGAAGATTTGTGGTTCACCTTTACTGCACGTGTTACTTTGAATTCCTAATTAGTTGCAAAGGTTCAGGAACATGAAAACAAAGCATACTGAGCTACTGAAAATAGTAATGAAGCATATCTGGCTTTTGGGTATATATGGACACTCTGTGTCTAGGGTCTGGGTGAGGAATTTCATATCTGCACAAGTATGGGGAGTGTTTAGGTTTGTACTTAAACTCTGCCAATGCTACCAGTCTCTATTTAGAGCTGATGCAGTTTTGCCACCCATAGCTATGACATTCCAACTTGCATCGTAATCTTCAGAGTTAAACTCCACAAGGGAATAAAAAATAGCAGATGGAGTCATGTCATTTACTCTGAATACTGCAGAAAAGGCAGCCAGGTCACAGCAGATCGGGTGGGAAAATCCATTTTTGTCACTAAGCAGAAGAAGAAAAAATAAATCACAAATAGAAAGGGATTAATTTCTAAGGGACCAGCTATTAAATGTAGCATGGAAATTGGACTCTCTCAGAAGTTTGCAAAATTTAACTTCATAAAATACATGCAATGGAGAATTATTACTTTAAACTCATAACCCAAGGCTGCAATGCAGGGATATAGAAGGCAAAAATTAATTAATCAGAAATCTAAACTGAGAGAAATATTCACTTTTAGATGTCTGGTGAATAGAAGTAAGGACACCAAAAGGACTTACATAAATTATAGGTCACTGGAGATAACAGCACTCAAATCTGTGAAGGTCTCAATGTTAAATGCCAAAGTGGTGTAACAAGATAAATAACAAGTGTTTAATGGTGGCAGGAAAACAATAATAACCTAGAATCAGATGGGTAATAAATTATGGACAGATGGTAGTTGGAATCTTCAAATATTTCACTGTCCCATCTGCCTTCATCCATTGTTATAATTTTATATTGGAATCCAAAAAATAAGCTGCTTCTTTTTTTTTTTTTTTAAATTTTTTTTTTTTTTTTTCCTACAGATACATTATTAGAATCATGTTCTGTGAATCTGTTTCATAGTTTGCTTAATACATCACCAACAGCCCTTCATATTGTGAATTTCCAGTACTGGAAAAAAGACAGGGTAATTTGGTTTTGTACATTTTTGTCTTATAAAATTCCATAAAACAAAACTTCCTCTGTAAAAAGAGCATTTTTATTTGAGAAAACATATTCGAAATTTCTCCTCAGACAAGCAGTAGTATGACTTTGAAAGTAAAGTAGATTTTCCTGTCCAAATAAATATATTGTACAAACATAGTTGGTACCCTGACATACAAATAGCATTCAAGGGCAAAGTATATATATCTGCACATTCATTTGGAGATGCTGTGAAAATTACCAAAAAATGTTTAACTTCATGAATCCAGAATGGAGGATATGAATTTTTCTGACTTGATGTTGAAAGAAAATTTCTTGCTCAGATAACATGAAACTCATTTTTTGGACGTAATCTTTTCTATGCTTTCATATGTATCATTCTCAGTTTGAGGAAGTTGATTCTTAATCTGATCCTACATAAAAATGAAAGGTAAAAATAAGCAAGGTCACTTTCTAGGAGTTTGTACAAGAGGGCACTTTCATTGTAACACCGTTGTCCCCAGCAGGCAGGAGGGTAAGGAAAGAAGGAGAGAACTTCAACTCATTTGAAGCAGGCTGTCCATCAAAGGCACTTGCAGCTCCTCAGACACAACCATTTATCACCACCATCCTACTAGAGGAGAAAAGGGCTTTTACAAGCAACTTAATGAGCTTGATTCTGAAATCTGACAGAGCTTAGCCCCAGGTAGCTGAGCTCTGAATAGTCTTAAATTTAACTGCTTTACAAAATCCTATCTTTTTGTAAAGTGTGTGTGGGAATTGGGAAAGGGAATTGCAAGGGCATCTGTTTTGTTTCTGTAGTATTCAAGGATAATAGATAAAGTTAAGGGTCAGTTTTCTTTGATTTATATACTTATGCCAAACTAATATGCTAATATCTTATTTAAATCAAGACATATGGATTTGCATACTGTAGTGTTCTATATCCCATTGAGATCTTCACTGCCTCAATGTTCTGTGTTCTCCTTGTGCTTCAGTTTCAAGGGCTTTTTAACCTCTGGAAGAATTTATTATGTGCTTTCCAGATGGAAAGGGGAAAAAAAAAGCCAGTTATTATAAAACATCTAAAAGAATTATTAACCTTTCACATGTGGAACACAAGACAAAATCTATGATATTGATATGCCAAAGAAATTTGGGGAGGTGAACTAAATTTTGGAATTGAGAGATTTAACTATGTTTTAATGGATTTCTTATAAATTTGCACAATAGCATTAAACGGTACAAAATAATTAGGAAGCAAGGGACATCTGTGGCAGTTTTTCCCCCAACTGTCTTGCTTTTTTTGGAAAAGAAAATGTGTTTCAGACTTCAAACAATGAATCATAGGTATGATTGAATGGTAGTAAATAATATTCTGAAGCGGTTCCATTTGTAAGGTTTTTGTAGGAACATATCTATTTGGTGAAATTAGAGTTGTCTCTGTGTCCCAGATCATTCAGACACGTTTTACATGTGAGCTCTGAGAACCAATCACCCTACAGAATAAATAAGGAAACAAATGATTGAGGAAAGTAATTGTGAGTCTCAAAAAAAAGAAACAAAACAAAAAAAAGAAAAAAAACCAAAACAAACAAAAAAAAAACCCAAACAAACAAACAAAAAAAAACCCAACCCCAACCAACAAAAACACAAAAGTGCAAACCCATGTATTGATTTAGGAGCAGTCTGAAAGAAATACAGTTATCTTTCCATGCATTTTTATCCATAGTTCAAAAGATGCAACTCTAGGGAATTAAAACCTTGGGAAAAAAGAATCTTGCTTGCAAGGAAAGGTTTGCCAGAAACCTAAAAGGAACTAGATTCCAGAAACTAGGAGGACTTGGGAGAATTACAGACCATTCAAAACTCAAAACACTAAGGATGTTGAAACTGGTAAATTAAAAAGATTTATAAAACCTGGTGGAGAAATGGTAGGGAGACTTGATTTGGAGGACTTCTAATGAGTCTGGTAATTATAGGGGTGAGCTTATTTTGAAGGCAATAGTTGAATTTTGTATTCTGTTCTGATAATGAAAGATACAAAATTAGTTGAGGATTGAATCAGAAATGGACTGAAAGTGGCTATTAGAATAAATTTGGTATAAGATGGAGAATAAGTATTTTACCTGAAATAACTTAAATGAAACCATTTCTTCTGCAGCTCAAAATTGAAGAATCTGTTTAACTGATTTAATTTTGTTGAGTATTTAGTTATTTTGTGATTATTTTTAAGATACAAGTATACATATCGAGAGAATAATTTTTCAGAATTTCCAAATATCTGTAGCTCCCTCTGCAATATATACCTCCTCCCCTTACAAAGATGTATGCAAGAAATTATTTTTTAAATACTTCAGTTAATCTTTTTGCATTATTAATAGAGAATTAGATATAACAGTGAGAAGAGGTGGCAATGGTATGTTGTAGTTTCTATTCTGTCCTCATGCCAGCACTTTATTCAATCAAAACTACAATAATTTTCTAAGATCCAGCCCATCTTTTTTCAGACCTCATCCTCCTAGGTGCAAATATGCTGAAACCTGTGCAGCAGGTCACAGCTTGACACATGCCACAGATAAGATTGTGCAGCTTGAGTTACTTTCAGTCTTGCATGTTTCAAATATAAGTGCTGTCTTCATGCTCCGGGTGTTTTGATTCACATCTCTGCAGTTCAATTTTGTTTACCTTTTTCCTTGCTGTATATGGAAGCTGACTTGTGTCCATGCTAGTTAATCATATTCACTTAATACCCAAATCAGTTTATTTCATCATAAGCTTTGCTATTTTGGTGTAGTGCTCCTTTTCACGCCCTTCTTTCTCAGCGATACAAGTCTGCTCTCTGTCTCATCTTTCAGAATTTGAGTTAGGATTTAACAGGAGTCAGTCTCTCTCCTTATCATGATTTAATGTAAAGCTCCTAAATTTTAATAATGCTCTTATTTATATGAAGAACATTTCCTTGAAATATTTTCCCTATTTCCCCAAAGTTCTAATTTTTTAATGATGTCAAAACTCCATACGCTACTTCATGAGCAACATTTTTTTTGTCACTGCCTCTTCTGCCATGGGAAGACTATTGTCCATCCTTTTCAACTGAGAGAAATATTCTAAATTATATTTTGAAATATCTTCCTGTTTAACTTGTAAGATAGACTCCTGTGTATGGACTTCAAGTCTTGTTTAAAGTAAATGCTTCATGTCAGGAAGGCAAAATTAAAACTTCTTTGACATTTATTTCTCTAGTTTTTATTTTTTTCACTTTGCACATAGCAGCCTTTGTCTTTTGTTGGGATTGGGATTTTTTAAATATACCAATATTTAAATTAACTTATTTTGATATTAGGCTAAAAGACAGTAATAACAATTGCCCACCATATATGCTGTCATTTTTGTGACACCACTCCTCAGATAAACTGGTGAACCAGTTGCTTGAAGTCTGTGGAATGTTATGTTATAGCTACAGTTCATCTTTCTCATTTCACCTTCTGCAATATTGCAAGAAAAATATTTGATCCTTTTGGGGCTGTGGGAACAGGCAGACATAACAGCATTTTTGAAGCATTTATACACTTTTTTCTCCCTTTATTCCAAAAACTGAACATATATGAGAAATCAGTTCATTGACTAATATTACATATTTTATTTTCAGTCCCTTTTATGTTTAAAAAAGGGGTCTGATACATAATATTTTTGTTCTAGTCTCAGAAATTAATTTTTTTTTTCAAATTACTCTTCTGGGCTTTAATTTATGCCTAAAATAGTAATTGATCCTCATTCTTTATGTAAAAGTAGATAGATTTAATTTCCTATTTTAACATATTAAATAGTGTTAAATTATATCTTACTTATTTTTTAAAGAAAAACATTCTGGCTCAAGATCAGCAAAGGATTGAAGACTGGAAGAATAACATGGAATGAGTAATATAATTTTCACATATGCCTGCCCTGTTCCCTTCTCCCAAGGATCTCCTGCTACTCATGGTTAAAAGCTGGGGACTACTGGCCCAGGCTGATCTTTGGCCTGAAAGAGTATAATCTATTATATACTCTGTATTATACTAATGGTAATACTCTTGTGGTTTAAAGAGCATTTCTCCTTCAATACAAGCTTCTTTCTGCCATGGTTTAAACAGTCTTTGAAATTCCCTTTATTGGATGGTGTCTAGAGAAAGGATGTTCAGCCAGATGAACTTTCAAGTGCTTGGATTTATTTTGAATATTTTCATTCATCAGTCTAACTTCTGTTTCTCAGATTTCTAGTAATTTTTACTCATACCGTGTTTGAAACAAAAACAACTGTAGATTATCTTATTTCTGATCAAGAGTACAACTTATATCACAATTTAATTCTACCATATTGCCATTTCCTTTCAAAATAATGTCATTAATATTCTCAATATGCTTTTGTTCACAGGATAAACTCTTACTTTGTCCAGGCCTTCTGCCAATGCAATTCAGTGGGTCAACTTTGGAAGAACATTGGCACCAAAATAAGCATGCTGAGATCTGTCCATGTTAGTATCTCTGCAGATGGCATCTGCATGATAAGGAATTTTTTGTGAGCAAATGCATAGTTAGCCCTATTTAAACCTTGCTCTCATGGCAGTGTTTCAAAACTAACTTTGTAATGTTTAGCTATGTCCTCAGAGAATAAGCTACCAAGTGAGAACTGAATTCCATGTAGAAAGTCTGCTGAATTGGCTTGTCATTTTTTCAAGGAGCATCCAGCTTTTTCTTGAAACCGTTTGTCTGTATTGGATGTTTTCAGTTGTTCCATTTTAATTAAATTTTGGGATAAACACTATGTGTGTATACCTGTTTGGCAACAGCTCAGGTTAGATGCTTTCAGTACTCTCAGAATGTCTAAAAACCTAGTTTGATCTTCCATCCCTGTTAACATTTCACATCCTCTATGGTACATACAGCAAACCCAGAACAAGTAATTTAGACTTCCAGTGAGTAAATATTTCTACTCTTACTGACAGCAGCCAAAATTCATGTCTAGAAAGACATGGATCTGATACAGCAAGTCCAGAGGAGAGCCAAAAAATGGTCAGAGGGATGGAATGCTTGTCCTATGAGGACAGCCTTTGAGAGCTGTGATTGCTCAGCCTGAAGAAAAGGCCTCAGGAAAACCTTATTGCAACATTTCAGTTCTTAAGGGGGATTTTTAAGAAAGATGGGGACAAACTTTTTAGTAGGGCTTGCTTTCATTATGACAAGGGATAATGATTTTTTCAAAGTATATATATTTATAAAAGAAATATACAAAAGAAGTTTTTTATAATAAGGGAGTTAATACACTGGAACAGGTTACCCAGAAGGAGGTGTGTGCACCATCCCTGGAAACATTGAAGGTCAAGGTGGATAGGACACTGAAAACCCTTATTTAGTTGAAAATGGCTTTTCTTATTGCAGGGTGATTATACTAGATGATCTTTAAAGGTCCCTTCCAATTCAAACCATTTTATGATTCTATGCATATAGAAATATAAGTATTTGTGGATATTTTCTTAAGCACAAATTTTTGTGCTTAAGTTTCACATATTGAGGATAACATCTTCGGGTTTAATAATCTTGAATTATCATTCTTCTAAAAATATATCTAAAAAAGTTTCTGAAGCCATGTGATCTTTTGGTAGTCAAGCATCATGTGGAGAAGAATTCCATTACTTAACCATTATCATAATGTCAAGAAGTGACCCCTCTTGCTTTTTTTGAAACTAACACTTTGTTTGCTTTATCAAGTAGGAGCTGTTTTCACCTATTGAGTGCTGCTGCTTGTGATTGTATAGACTTCTATCATACCTGTTCATGCTAAGGAGTTTATCTAGTTTATCAGTGAAGACTATGTCTGGTATTATTCGTTTCAGATCAGGGAAATGCTAATTCCCAGATGGTAGCTTCTGGAAGAGACATTTCCAGGCAGTTCCAGTCCTTCTTGTGAATCATGTCTTTTCTTCCCTCTCTCTATACCATGACATTTTTATGTACTTGTCCTAGACTACTGCTTTTGACCTGTGTGCACACTTAAATTCTAACCTTTGATGACCACTTAGACCAATTTTTTTTCTGGCTAACTATCTACAGTCAACAGATTATGACTCCCACTGGCAGTCTCAGAACTAATAAATGTCTTAGATTTGTGTATCAAACAGCTGTTTTAAGGAACCTTTAAGAGTTTCAGCCTCTTTTTCTATCTAAAGAAAGCAGTCACTGGAAAGAACAAGACCAAAGGAGCAAAGTGATAAAACTTGGAGTGCACACTTCTTAATCCTTTCAGACATATTCTCAATGTGCAGAACAAAAAACAGCTTCTCCCTTTATTTTGCAGCACAGATCACTTAAAAAAATCCCATTGATTATTCTGTCATGGCTTGACTTACAAAGTTGCCTCTATACTTGATTGTCTGGAAACTGCCTCTCTGCTTCATCCTGAAAGAAGACTCAGCTCTCTGTCTCAGACTTCTTTTAAAACTGTGTGGGTCTGTGAAACAGGAGAGAAAAAAGAAGACTAAGTACCTGCTGGGGAGTCCATCTGTCAGGTGGTGATGCTAAATTAACTTTCTGTGTAAAAGTACAGCTCTTTTTCACTGGTGAATAGGAGTTCTTCTGGATTTTCAGATAAAATATGAAATTTATTTTCCTTACTGAGTAATATTGGGACTATTTTTTTTACCTTGTTGCCTTTTGTTTAGTTTAGATTTATTCTTTTTTTTTTTTCCAAGATGCCCCTGTGATTTTCAAAACCTGTGGGAATTATGATACTTCATAAATCAGGCACCCACTTTTGGTAGAGCAATTCCTAGTGTGCTAAAGTAGGCATCAATGCTCTAGATAGATCATGTGCAGGACAGGAAGGCTCTGACAAGCATCTTGTGTGAGTTGGCAAAGAGCAGCTGAGGCTGTCTTCCAGCAGAGCTTAGATATCCCCCAGAACAGAGGTTACCCTGCTCTAGGACCAAGGTCCAGCCCAGCAGAGCCCTGGCCTCACTTCCAGCCCTAATGTGCCCAGCACCTCCCTGGAAATACATTTCTGGCAATTCTAACTCTTGCTCTCATAGCTACTTCTGCTGTAAATCCAATTTAAAATTGATGAAAGGTCATGAGAGTTGATACTGACAAATAACTGCCTCAAATATAGAACATTTCAGGACCTTAAGGATGTGAACCATGTTTTTCTTGAATTTGTTTTCTAAATCTAGATTTCTGAGATTCATTTGCATACCACTCATTGTCCAAAGGTTTTGCTGAATGCCTGCCCAGCTGTTCTGATATTCATCTGAAATATGAATATTAGGTAATTTTTACCTATACTTTAGGTATTCACATGACTAAAGAATTACTTTCAGTATCTCACTGGTGTATAATAGGGTATCTATTTTAAAGTATTTCCTTTCCTCACTTTTATAATAGTTGGTCTTTTTATTATCAGAATTGTTATGTTATAGAGGTATTCAAATTTTTGCTACATCTGAAGAAAAACAGAAAAAAATTACATCTGAGTTGTATTTTTTCCTGTTGACATAGCTGTCTTCTTTTTCTAGAGGGAAAAATTGAACTTCCAGAGATCTTGCTAGTCATAAAACTGCTGAAGCAAGGTCAGGCATTTCAATATGGATATAAAATGTTAATAAATGGGGGCCATTGTCCCATACTAAAAAATTTATGCACTACATCAATATGGGATCATTCTTTTCTTGGTTAAATTCACCTAGTAATTTCTGACTGTATTCATTGCCCAAGGATATATTTCTTTACAGTTAAATATCACTGGCTTAGTATTTTGATAGGAAAAATGCAGAATACCATTTATAACCTACACAATAATAAGTGAATAGAAAGTTGCTCCTTGGAAGAAATGCTACAGAGTATATGAAATACAATATTCAGTTTCAATTACTTATGCTGAACAGCATTGGAAGAAATCCCAGCTGGAATTCTAATGCCATTTTAGAGTGTCTTCATTCTTGTTTCTCTAAGAATGTAAAAGCAATGATGTATTGACAGTAAAGGCAATGCAAGATAAATGCAGTCTTAGAAAAACCTTGAGATGATCCAAGTAAATTTTGAGAGCAATACTTCTCTATATGTTGTAGAGTTCCAGACATGCTGTTGTAATAAATATCTTTCCCGTGGTATCAGTAGTTACAGAAGCATGCAAGTAAAATGATCATTGCTCTCTCCCCCCCACCCAGTTTTACTCTTTACATAGATCTTTTAGAGATTAATGTACTTATCTAATCAAAAAGAGGACTGAGGGGTTATTTGATCATAGTTTCTAACAGCCTTCACAAGGTAAAAATGCAGGATATTAAAAAAGTGTTTAATCTAGCAGCAAACAATACTATAGATACAAAAGTTGTAAGAATTCAGGCAAAAAATACTTATTTTTTTTTTTTTTTTTTCATACGGAGTGAATATCCAGTAAAGTAAAACATGAAGAAAAGAGTAGATGACTTTTATCTCACTGTCATCAAAGCTAGACTGAATACTTCTGTGGAAAACTCCAGGCATTGGGTCAAAGCTGTGGCCTTGAAATCAAAATTAAAGTGCATGACTGGCCCTAATCACCTATGCCATTAAAACCAACTTTTCCCTCTATTTTGCTTTTCTACCTTCCCTTGTGTAATGCTGACAGTTTCCATTAACTTATTGAAATACTTCTTCAATTCAAAGCAATGTTTTGACAGTGATAAATGCACAAGCAAGGCTGGGAAATATTTTCATATGTGTCCTCTAATTTGGGTAAGTAGATACATGGATAAAAGCTGAGATAGGCCAAAAAAATTTAGCAGAAGCATGTGAGGACATAATCAGCAGAGTCTACTAGTTATGCAAAATTGTAGAGGTTAACTCTAAAAAAAAGAAAAAAAAGAAAAATCCACCAGAGCATTTGCTTTTCTGTAGATAATATTCAGCTCCAGGGGACAGCATCTTGTAGCTGTAGCAGTTGACTTTCTGCTAGGTCAAGGCACATATGTAACCTCATGTCTTTGTATAAAGGGACAGATGTTTCATGCCCCAGTCTCACTACACTCCAAAAATATAAAGTTGAATGAAAAGTCAAGACAAAGTCATTCCTCACAAAAAGTATACCATTATTTTTTCTTTTCTTGGGAAGGGATCAGTGGTTCAAAGCAGATATTTGTAGAACTTTCCAGCTGATTTTCCTGACATCTAATGATCAAACCAGAAATATGTGGTGTAGAGCACTATGAGTGTCTGCATGTACACATATTAACCACCTTTATTGGCACTTTTTTGTACTATATTTAAGTAATGGATGACGATAATTTATTTTAAAATGTTTTGGTTGGGGGCTATTGTCTCTGGAGCTTGAAATGGAATTGCCAGCAGGGTAGTGTGGCAGAGGTACTGGTCTAAGGCTCCATCTTTGGGCACATGGGTTTGAATCTCACTGCTGCCAGGAATATTTTCTAGGATGGCATTGGGCTGGTAAAGCTGGCCACAAGTATAGGTTTGGAGAGAATTGGTGGGAGAGCAGCCAGGAAGGGGTCTGGGGGTGTTGGCTGGCAGCAGGCTCAATAGGAGTCAGCAGAGTGCCCCCAGCAAACCCCATGCTGGGACACATGAAACAAGCATAATTAATTGTTCAAAAGGGGTAATTACCCTGCAGTGCTGGCAGCTGGAGGAAATGAGGCTGAGCAGCAAACTCCTAGCCCTCTACAGACACCTGAGCAAGGCAAGTGGGTAGCAAGGTGCTGATCTCTTCTCCCTGGTATCCTGTAGTAGGACACATGGGAATGGTTCAAAACTGATGAGAATTAGGAAGCTTTTTTTTGGTTTGTTTTTTTTTTTTTTTTGAAACAGTGGTCAAACCCTGGAACAGGCTTCCTAAAGAGGTTATTGATGGTTCCAAGCCTGTCAGTGTTTGAGAGGTACTTGGACAGTGAGCTTAATAACATTCTGTATATTTTGGTCAGCCCTGAGTTGATTCAAGCAGTTGAACTAGTTAAGGAGAATATGGGATTGCTGGAGGCCATGGATATGATCAGAGAGCTGGAATATCTTTCCTATGACAACAGGCTGAGAGAGTTTGGGTTGTTCAGCCTGGAGAAGAGAAGGCTCTAGGAAAACCTTCCAGCACATTCCAGTGCTTAAAGCAGGGCTGCAAGAAAGCTGGAGAGACTTTTTAAAAGGACATGTAGTGACAGAACAAGGGGAAATGGCTTTAAACCAAAAGAGAGTACATTTAGATGGAATGTTAGAAATTCTTTAGTGTGAGGCTGGTGAGGCACTGGAACAGGTTGCCCAGAGAAGCTGTGGATGTTCCATGTCTGGCAGCATTCAAGACCAGGCTTTGAGTAACCTGGTCTAGTGGAAGGTGTCCCTGCCCGTGGTAGAGTGATTTGAACTAGATGATCTTTAAAGTCCCTTCCAACACAAACCATTCTATGACTCTGTGAGTCTATGACTGTCGTAGGACTCTTCCAACTTAAACAGTTTGTTCCACTCTATTTTGTTGTGTGACCTTCATGGCTCAATGCTCAGCTCATTGAGGCAACCTGCCTTCCCAACAGAAACAGACATGGAAACTCTCATGAAACACTCATCTATAATAATTTTATACAGATCAGTCTCCTAGGAAAATATGGGTAAGCAGCTTCTCTAGTCCATGCACCAGTTCTTCACTGACATCACACATGAATTTTGAAGCAGGGCCATCCCCTCAGGGTTACTGTAAACTTCCAGATATAGGTCTTACAAGAAGCCTTGTACTCATATTTGTATTCCAAGCCCATCAGTCTAAGAAAACAGATCTTCTTGCAGAACCACTCTATATCTCAAATATTGAGCTGCCTGGTTTTGCAGGAATAGCTTGAATTCTTCCTGTGTGAAATAATGCCCTCATACAGGCTTAAATACCTACTTTTACAGGAACTTGATCTCAAGGTATGGCTGAGTGGAGCACTTGGTGCTTAAAATGGCAGCAAACTTGTGTTCATGAAATTCTCAGATAGATCCATCCTGAGTAATTCCTTTTATCCTTAACTCTTTCACACTCCCTCCCTTGGCATCTCCTTACCTAACTGCCTACAGATACTCTGTCTTAAAATTCAAATGATTGTGTTGCTGGAGACACCTTTAATTGTCTGACACCTCTATTTCTCAATCACCTCTAAATATTTTTCTTTCCTGTTTGCAACAGACCCTGAAGCGCTGTCCCATTCTTGCCCTCTCTCCTCTCCTCTCCTCTCCTCTCCTCTCCTCTCCTCTCCTCTCCTCTCCTCTCCTCTCCTCTCCTCTCCTCTCCTCTCCTCTCCTCTCCTCTCCTCTCCTCTCCTCTCCTCTCCTCTCCTCTCCTCTCCTCTCCTCTCCTCTCCTCTCCTCTCCTCTCCTCTCCTCTCCTCTCCTCTCCTCTCCTCTCCTCTCCTCTCCTCTCCTCTCCTCTCCTCTCCTCTCCTCTCCTCTCCTCTCCTCTCCTCTCCTCTCCTCTCCTCTCCTCTCCTCTTCCCCATCTCAGAAGGTATCTATTTTTTTCTAATCTTCTATCCTCTTGTCTTTTTCCACCTCCATATATGCATCTAGATACATACTATTTTTGTTTGGCTGTGGAAAATTTGTATTTTCAATTCCTTACAAAGTATTTGAAAATATAACTTTTTTTTTTTTTTTTTTTTTTAATTTTTTTTCATTAATTAAGGCCATAAAACATCCCAAATCATGCCTTAGAGAAAAAGGCAGCAAATACTTTTGAAAGTACTGGCTTGTGGTCACTGATGGAAACCCATCCCCTTAGCCCAAATGAAAGGGACATAGACCATGCATGTGAAATCACAGTTCTGTGTTCTATTGATTAGATTGTACTACTGTTATTAAACAAACTAATAAATCCTTCAAGAAGGATGAAGCTGTAGTTGGTTTTTTGGGTGTTTTAAAATTATTATATCTACACATTGTGGCATCTTCCTATGGCCACGGGCTTGCCAGCAGTTACAGAAAAAAAAGGAAGAGAGACTGTCTTCTTTCAAATGTCATACCTTCACTGTGTGAAGAAGTCATAGTGACATTGAGGCTATTTAATTCTGGGCCATAGATTTCTATTATATGACAGAGAGTAATAACTTTTAACAGTACCACAGTGCAGAAAACTCAACACTTAAATCATGTAAGACTTTTCTCCTAACAGTAGTATTCTGGTGATTTCTCATAGCTATTTTTAAAGAAAATACAGGACAATGTACTGTATTTCTTCTCTATGTTCCTAGAAAACCTTCTGTTAAGCAGCTTGCCAGTGTCTTCACTATCTAGCCTGAGACATGGGTGGCTTACCATATTAATTAAGGCAGCATTATGATTAATAGCTCTTTGTGTCAGTCAAAGGTAGGTAGCACAGCCAAACAGCTGCTGATGTCCAGCAGCTCTCCACACTAGCCTGGTGAGCACATCTAACTTGATTTTCCTCAGATGCTCCTAATGTTCCTTCCCAAGTCTCACCTAATCATCTCATTTCTCAGACACAAGCACTTCTGGAGTACTTCTTTTATGCACCTTTCCCATTCCAGCTGTAACCTTCAACCGTGTATGCAGTTTCCACATCTTCAGAACAAAAGAGACTGTGCTGTGCTGTCTCTCCATATTGTCATTTCAGTCTTTATTATAAGTGCATTAACCCATCATAAGCTCTTTGGAGTTAGTGAGTCAAGGGAATCTTCTGTTACCTAGTGATCATGCAGGACAGTTTTCTACCCATCTTTTTTAATTTCTCAGGTTTAAATGAGTTAGAATATTTCTACTCTCTGATGTAGCTATATTGCAAATCATAGATTTTATCATCTGAACAGTCTTTCAGTCATTTCATTAGGCTGGATGTTCTTGTTCTAAAATAATAAGCCAAGCATTTTTCTGCTTTCACAAGGAGATCACTCAATACCTATTTTGGGATGCCATGTGTTGAAGACAGAACACTCTGTTTAGCAGTGTGGCAAATGGACTGACATGTCAGGAGGAGACTAAAATTTTGGAAAGTGGAAAAAAATCCTTAAATGGGCATTATATGTCAAAGCAAAAACAAAATCAAAACCAAACAAACAACAAACAATTGGAAAAAATAATAAGAAGAAACCTTCAGCTATTTTGTGCAATTGGACAAAAGAAACCATGAAGATTTTATGCAGAAATTGTTCTGTATGCTGAGTCACACTAGAGCAGCACATCTACTTATCTCAAGATTTGTTTTTCTGGTGATTTCCATAGAAAGTAATTATTATTGGCAACAAATGATCAAACTTTATCAACCGGGACATGGCAGAGTGTTGTCTTTATTTTCTGCAAACTTTGTTTCTTTCATGACTGTTGCAAAGCTGTGGTATCACAAACCAATTATTTTAGATGAGCAGTTAAACCTGTTTTTCTTGCATAGTACTGTACAACAAATTCTCAAGGATCTACACACTTCTGTGTGGGCTTTCCTGTCAGCTACAGCTTTAGTATATTCGTTAAATGGCTTGAATAATATAGGTCCTATGTGTCCTATGTGTTTGAATGCTTTTGTCATGGGTGGCATCTTTCCAGAATAAATTGACTATATCTTGTGTCCTTCTCATAATTTTCCTCAGTGTCTCTGTTCATCTGGGGCTGTACAGCCATCATCACCTCATCATGTTGCTGTTCAAAATATCTGCAAGTGTTTCTTTGCTCTTTTATTAAAACATCCCCTATTTCAGTCTATTGAAAGAGGTAAATGTATCATCTTGCAGCTACTGTATAAGGTTTGAAATTGCTCAATTCATCTGATTGATTCTGGCTTGCCAGGACCTGTCCTTGTTCTCAATGAAAATGTTTTTATCAACTTGTTGGTGCTGTGTATCAGCTATTGTGCAGATAGGATGATGCTATCTCAAGATAAACCTGATATTCTCTTGTGAATGCTTGTTAATACAGATTTTCTTATCTGCCATTTTCTCTTCCTAATTTTGATGAAACTGTTAACCCATATGTTTGATTTGGTAATGTTTTTGTGACACTTTTTTTGTGAATTCTAATTGAAATTCCTTCTGTATTTTCTAGTTAGGCTGTTTTCAGCAGGAGCTCTGAACACGAACACGCTATTCTTGGTATTTCTGAAGCTGGCACTTATTTCCCTCCTTCAGCTTTTTTACATGTCTTATCTGCTCTTTTCCTAGGTGTAGATAAGAAAAGGATCTGATTTTGATCAAACCCAATACTTGGACTACAGCAATTTCTAAGTATTAGGATTTCATTCTAAGTGGAATATTTTCAATTGGTTTCTAATAAAAGGAATTAATACTTTTAGGACTTTCTTGCCCACTGTATGCAATAAGAGAGATACTTGAGGTCCTCTTAACATTATCTTTCCCCAATGCATTCAAATGGATTTAGAAATCTTTTCTTCTTTTGTTTCCAATCCTCGGCATTTCTCTGAGATAAAGATAAGAATATTTTCTAGGTACACTTCATTTATCTCTTGACTTTCACACACTGACAGGTTTTCAAATAAAACAACAAATCTTTGCTTTGTGTGGGCTATGGTTGCTTTTGGCAACATGTTGTGCTGTCCTCTTTATATATCAGGAAGCCAGATTGTGACCAAGGATATAACATTTAAAGTAGAGCTATTAAACTCAAAGCACAATAGCTTCATCAGACACACTTAGTCCAAGATGCCTTTGGTAATTAGACATGATTAAACAGAATTGGAAGAGGTGTGACTTTTGTAATTCTGAGTTATTCCTTAAATTCAAACCTAGGAGGCCTATGTCTAAAATTGTCTTTGGTGAAATTGAAATTTGTGGCTTTTTCTTTGGAATATAATCTTGCTCACTACCAGGATAATGTTTTAAAGATCCCTGTGTATGTCTTTAGTGACAAACTTCAGGGCATGTGACTTTGATAAATACAGCATGTTGTTAAAGAACATTGTCAATTTTGTCAATGGGAAGTTATTTTACAAACATCTATGAACATACTGTGTAAGTTTACTTATTTTTGCTCATTATTTATGTAGGTTTTAAATAATCTAAAAGGAGGCAAATGAAAGCCAAAACACCATCTCTGAAATTTGGAAAATGAAACAGCCATGAATCTGCTTTTAAGGATGGTATTTAGGATATACTATATTCCATCTATTTTTCTCTTTTGCACCAGCCACAAAAAAAGAATGATGTCAAAAGAAAATAATTTTTAAAAAGCAATACCTCTATTGTTGCCTTGATATTGATCTACATCATCTGATATTTCTTTCTGCCATTAACCTTTGGTCCCCAATGTATTATAGAGAATAAAATGCTGACTATATGTTTTGTAATAAACATTGGAGAAAAGTATGAATTACATTAGGCTTTACCTAGTCCTCTGCACAGTGACCTCTGAGAATGTTACTGTTTAATTCCTTTAAATCAATGCTCCTGTTGATGCAATGTAATTTTTAGTGGAGGGCTGTTTCATCAGAGGATTTAAGACACACTTTCTTTAAAGATAATCCATTGACATTTAAAACAGGCCTTCATCTAAAACAAAGAAAAGATAATGTACTCAAGACTTTTTTAGCCTCTTGCACTCTCTGCTGAGCATTTTTTTATTCCTCATTTGAATTTTCTGTTATGTCTGTTTTTAAGAGAAGAGATGTTGTCCTCTATCACTTGAGCTTCTTAAAAAAACACCATCCATCCCTTAAGTTCTCAGATCTGCTTAACAAAAGTTAATGTGTCAGAGACCTCCAAAATTATTTATTATGCATGCTACACCTAAAACAGAAGCAGGTCTTCAAAGCATAGGCAGTCACTTATAGAGAAAATCTGAGGGATTTTTTTTTCTCTAAATGTCCTATATAGAATGCCATGTGATTTTGTTTTACAGGGTTGGTATTCTATTTTTTTCTTAAGAGATTATAAAACAAAGCAACATGTAAGTATTGCATTCTGATCAACACCAAAGATCTAGTAAGATAAATAAGAGTCCAGGAAGAGGACACAGAAGAAGAATAAGGGGAAAACAAACATACACAATCATGGCCCCTAATGCACTTTCACTCTCATCTAGTGGAGAATTCCTGAGACTCTTGCAGTTTCTCTTGGTGACCTCCTATGTATGTCACATGTAAGAAACTCTCTGGTCAACCTTTTAACTCAGGAAATCATGTCCATTCACAGAATCCTTTGCCAGGAGGATGACAGTTTTACCTGCTGGATTAGGAACTACCCCCTTTCCTAACAGAGTATTTGGGTAACAAGAGCATTGCATATATTATTTATTTACCTGTTTATTTATGTATGTAATGTCATCCAGTATTTGACCTGATAGCTTTAATAGAATGGTTTACAATATCCCAAAATTGCTTCTGAGTGACATTGGTCAGCTGAGAGCCTCTAATTTTGTATATGAATCTGATGTTGCTTTTCCCAGTATCAGTTTTCACCTATTTGCACTGTATTTTATCTGCTTTTAGAATATCAGTTACTCAGTAGACCTTTCACAGTCTGCCATCATCATTAGTATCTTGAATTACTTTGCATCATCAGAAGCACAGGGACCTCTTCAACATCATTATTGGGCTATTTATGAAGATATTGAATAGCACAGAACTCCACTACTGATCTCCCCACACCACAGGAATTAACATTCCACTCCTGTTTCCATTTCTGTTCTCTCAAACATTCATTCATTACCTTCAGCCATGAAAGAATCCCCCTGCACTGATGCAATGGCTCATTGTTTTCTTTGAGATTTTGCAATACAGATCATTGTGAAAACTTTTGGAAATCCAGACAGGTTATATGTACTTAATAATTTCTGACTCAGTGATAATTAACTTTGGGGGCAGAAATTCTCTTCACAGAAGTGTCTGGATTTCATTTTCACCAAAGTATTAACAAAGAGATTCAGTAAATTTATTCTTTCCAGTTCTCTTTACTGATTTGCTTAATATGAAAGGATTTTTTAAATTACTTTTTAAAATTTAAGATTATTAAATTAAAATGCTATCAGCCAGAATTCATGTATAGAGCTTCAAGTCAGAGGCTACTTTCTAGGTTTAGTAGTTTATATATTTCATCACTGAAATAATTTGAACTCTTGGGTGAATACCACCTCTCTCTGGTGAGTGGCTGATATTCATTCTGTCTCTGTATAACCACATTAGTTCAACTTCAGGCATAGCACCCCCATAAATCCCTCAATCCCCAACCTGTCAAAGGATTCCAGATGAAAACTTTCACCATAAAATGGGGAATATAAGTTAAAAATTATATTCAACTTTTGAAAAATTATTTTTTTCCTTAGTTCTACTTTATATCTCCATGTGCGGTGTACATCAGAACAGAATCCTTATTTCACCCTCTGCAAGAATGTTATGAAAGGGGTTTGATTTGTTTTGTTAGCTTACTTCAGAACTTTTTTTTTTTGTCTGGCTCTCATCTTATAATACAAGTGTCAATACCACACTTCAAAGTTCCCTTCCTTCCTTGCTGTCTCAAGTACCAAGCAGAGCATCTCATTATCAGTCGTCTGGTAAGAATTTTTCCCCTGCTCTTATGTTCCTCTCCATTATATCACTTTAATAACAAATATTCAAATTCAAATATTCTATTTTTTTTGTTCTCTAACCAAACTCTGACTCTTTTCCTGGCATTTATTTTGTGATTGAACAGTTGAGGGTTAAGTAGGTGGAAGAGGCAATCACAAATCAGCTGACATTGCTCCATGTCATTCATGATCCTCCCTCTCAAGTCAGCTGAGTAATTTTCTCACAGTAATGATTTCTGGATATCTAGGCCAATATAAATTATATGAAAGAAAACTGTTAGCTCTAAAACATGATTCAGAGAGCTCTTTCAACTAGCTAGTCTCAAATCATTATTAAGGAATAAAGTAAACAGAAAGGGGGTTTTAAAGTAAATAGAAATAATGAAATCAGTTCTTATATCCACACATAAATGTCCCTCAGGTGGTACATGAGGGTGAAATTGTAAGGAAGGCAGTGATAGCCTAGCTTCAGTTTTTGCTACTGTTTCACTTCTCAAAACTTTCAAAGAGCAAAAGAAAGGAAATACAGCACAAATATTTTCAGAATAATCATACCTAAAGCAGAAAAATATTTCATATATTTTTCTAAATTAGTCTACATTGTGCAATGTTACTATGTTTAGGTACAATATAGACATTGTACTTAGTGGAAGCAACTCATCAAGTTTCCATGCAGGCTGCATGTAACAAAAATCTAGAAAAATGCTTTTGAAAACCACATATATTTATTTTGAACATTTCTTTTTGCATTGAGCCATGGTTCAGAAACAAAATCTCAGATCTACCCAGGAACTCAGCTTATAACATTTCTTCATGTTTACTTAGATGGTACATGAATAAAGAGTCCATCTTTTGAAATGATTCAGATATTGTCAGAGACCTTTGCTTTCTACCTGTTAGAGTGTGTGCAGAATTATCTTCAGACTGACAGCATCCCAGTTACCTAAATGCAATTTGTGCACATGCATACATCACAGAAAATTAAATACCATATGGTGCTGAACCAGTCACAATTTGTACTGTTTGAAAATAGCACACTTTTGAAGCCTGATGACAAATTTTATGGGTTTTCTCTCACTAATTTATGGAAAAATAGCTCTTAACCATTTATCAACAGACGCACTGCCTAAGCTGTGGCTGTAAAACTTCACTCTAAGAAATATTTCTAAGCAAATCACTGTCTATAAAACACAGAAGACCTAAGAAAAAATATTTTTCCTCCAAAATACCTGCAGCAGTTTTTAAATTTCCTGCCTTCTTTAGGCGATGGTGAGTTTTTACTCATCACAATTGAAAAGATCCCAATCAAAGAAGGTAAACCTAGCTGTTTCTGCTACCCCTCATATACAGCCCTGTTACTGTGAGTAAGATGGATTCACAGTGACAGAGGAGTAATTTTGGCAGTCTGAGGATGTTTTTGTGCCTTCTGTAGGTCAGTCGATGTAGCCGGGTGTTGTTGGCCAGAAGTTATCTTTAAACTGTTGATAAAATATCAGGATATAATGAAACAACACTGTTATGAATTTCTGGGTTAAAAAAAAATGTCCTTGGTCATTTATATAAACTTTCAGAGTAACCTCTATTGCTTAGCATGATATCTTGTTTGCTGTGTGAGAAAGGTGTAAACTACTGAAGCAGCAAATAGAGCATTTAATCTTTGTATTTTCATAGCACATTCATGCCCTATCTGAGACTGGAGGCTCCTCAGATGAGATCCTGGGACATGTGATAAGAAAATCTGGAGAGATATTCTGTTTCTCCTGAGAGATGCACAAAGCTCTCACAGCCTAGTGGTAATTTTGCCTGATCTGAGTCAGCTCTTCCATCTCCCTGTACAGGCAAGGGAGGCAGAAAGCAATAGCTGTGACCCTTAATTAATACACAGGGGAAGGAGTTCACTGATTAATTATTGCCTTGTCAATGGTGGTGACTGAATCTCAGGTTTCTGAGCCACATCTTGTTACTAACCAGGGCAACCTGTCTGCTTCAGAAGGTGGAGAAGAGGGGTTTGGATATTCTTTTAAAGACGGTTGAGGTTTGTTCCTTCTCCCTGTCTCTGCAGTAGATTGGAGCTTCTCTCTCAGTCTTACATTGCTAGTCATCAATGACAATCTGTTCTTTGTGTTTTAAATGCTGCTTGTTGTTCCCCTTCTCATCTTTATATAAGAATATATATCCTCCTTATATCTTGAGTATTGAAAAGCATGCTCTAAAAAAATAATTGCAAATGTTTTGATATTTCTTAGCTGTAGAAGTGTATATATATGAATCTGTCTAATTAGAAACTTTGCTCTTTCATGGAATCTGTTTGGCTTTGCATCATTTTCATAGAAAGAGATAATTTGGTACTGGCAAAAATTCTGTATTTTGGATCCTAAATAAGAAATACTCTATATTTCCTTTTTGGACCATTCTAATTAAAATCATTGTATAAATTAATGAAAATTAGTTTATAGTGTGGTCAACAAATACATGGATTTTTACTGTAAGCAAAACATTTATTTATTTTACCGAGATATTTTATTTAAGCAAACACACTTTCCTTACAAAATTTTTGTTCATCAGTTTGATGGAATAACCCACAAAGACCAATATTTATGAGAAACTCAGGGAGGCTCTACTAACTACTTAGTTGTTTAACTACTTAGTTGTGCAGCATATCCTGTCCCAGTATTGCTTTAATATGGCTTATAAGAAAGACAGTCTTTTTAGTAGGGCCTATAGCAATAGGACAAGAAGTGATGGTTTTGAATTAAAAAAGGGTAGATTTAAGCTGGATATATGAAATATAATTATATAAGTTTTAATTAAATTATAATTAATTATTAATTTTGTAAGACATGCTGGCAAAAGTCTATCATATATGTTTATGATATTCTATAGCTTAAAAAAAAGGGTTCAGTTTGGTACTTAGCTCACAAGTGAGATTCTTCAGCCTTTCTGGTCAGGAATGAGAGATTTTTCCACTTTACTCCTCTGAGGAGATGACTGCAGAGTCTTTGTCTATGTTCATTCTCCCCTGACCTGCATGAAGTGTAAATAAAGCAAGGAGAGAATGAGGATGCATGTTCATAAACTCTAAACTGGGTATAAATTGCAGGAAGGCTGGGGACCAAGCCTTCTTTCTTCTCCTTTGTTTTCCTCTTTGCTAGTGAGTTTCTTTTAATTAATCATCACATCATTCTCATAGACTTTCTGTCTTTACAGTTTTGGTTTGTAGATGTTGGGCTGGGAGTTGTACCTGGTAGAAAATCTTTTCTTCCTCAGTGGACATTGCCCCAAGAGGTGGGAGGCAGGGAATAGCAAACAGGAATTGAGTCCTCTGTGGCTTCCTAAGACTGCTGCTCTGAGAGCTATTACAAAAATTAACTTGACTGTTAATAGGAGGCTTACTTGCATCAAGCTGAATCTAAAAGAATCAGGATCCAGTGAGTCAGTCACAGCTTTCTGACTGCTGGTGACTTCTCATGTGGCACAGATCTGGAAAGAGAAGTCCAGGAAGTCCTCTCTAGAGATTCTTCAAAGACAAAATTCCCATATCTCTTTTCCCTACCCAAAGCAGGCAGACTAACAATCAACAATAGGCATTAAGACAAAAGAGAAATGATTTATGTTTGTCTATCACATAAACAAACTAATAAACCAATGTGCACTTCATCTAAACCCATAAATCTGCTGGTCTTGGCTCATAATTCTGTCATTTTCATGACATGTACAGACTCTTATCTCTGAATTTTGTCCCACTACAGTTGTGCTATGTGTATGTGCCATGATATGGTGCACCATAACCTCAATATCTCATGTTTTATTTAATATTCCAGCCATTTGTTAGCCAAGCAGTGGCATTATTTTCTGGCAGTAGCAATAAATACTGTATGGCCATTTTTCTGATAATTTGTCTATTTATATAAATATTTAAAAATAAAAATTCAACAATATAGGGCTAGAATTTTATTCTGTTTGATGCATATAGTAATAAGCTAATACTTATAGCTTGTTAGTACCTATTATACATAAATTTCTCTTTGTGAGTTTTGAACAGCCTGCTGTTATTGCACTTTGCAATTTTCCTGAGTGTTGTATACTATAGTGTCTGCCATAAAAAAAACTGTTGTCTATGCACCACACAAAAATATTTGGTATTGGCTGTCACTTCAAGAATTTCTCCCACTCTAGCAGTGGAAAACTATGTATTTGTGGAGACAAGTTTTTTTTTTGTGAGTCAATTATTAAGCAAAGATATCCACGTTTTTTCTTTACAGTTACCAACAAGGTTACATATAGTTATTTCTTTTAGTCATTCTGTAACTTCCTAGTAACAATGAGTTTATTCTGTTTCTCTTTCATCTTAGAGTGAGAAGAACTTATTAATGGACATAAACCTTAAGGCAGTCGGTCTCTTTCATCTCTTCCCTGTGCACTCTTGTTATACTCCAAGTCCTGACACTGGGCAAGGAAGAATTCACTGTATCTATGGAGCTAAGGATTTATTGTTAATCCAATTAATGTTTTAACAGACTAATAGTCAAAATTCTCTAACACAGAGGAGTCTTACCACTCCAACACCCCAAAATTTCCTAGTAATTACCTTTTCCCCTGATTCTGTACTTGTCCCTTCAGTGTTCTTTTAGGTCTTAAGGTGAAGACTTCCAGTTTTCTCAACAAAAATTACATGCAGTGGTGTATTTTTAATAGGCTCTCATTGTCTGGAGGTCTTTGCTAGAAGAAGAGTGACATTAATGGTGGAGGTATCTTCCTCTTTAGTCCCTGCTCGTGTGTATTTTCCTGTTTCCCAGCCTACTGCCTTCTGGCTGCTCCCAGGTGAGTGTGAGCATGGCCCTGCAGCCTGCTCAGGCTCAGCTGCCAGAGGCTCTTGTTTTCTGGGCAGACACCCCCTGGGTTTGTCAGGTCCTTCTCACAGACACTGGAACAAATCTGGCTCAGGCGGGGCAGGCAATGGGTGCTTGGTCCCGAGGCTGGTCCTGAAACCAGCCCAGCCCAGCTCTGGGCAAGGTAAGTCCAGGCCAGTGCAGAACCTGGGTCTCTTTGCTTGGAATGAAAAAAGCCTTATTTATGCAGTAGCAAAGAGCTTCAACCCCAGCAACTATTTCTAGATTTTTTTTCTTGTTATTTTCTTTTTTTGCTGTTACGTCTTCATTCTCTTGAAGTGATCAAGGGCTTGGCAAAACTGGATAATGTTGTGTGTAATAGGATGAGGAAATATTTTATTCAATTTTCAATTCAATACATCTTGTTAGTCTACATATCAATTTCCTGCAAAGGAGAAAACATTACTGGAGTGAGCTATTAGCTTTGCCTATTTATACTGTATTGTGGGTAACTCCTTGAATGCTAATAGAAATGTTTTAGTAAGTTCTGTCTGGATTCTTCTTCACATCAGTTTGTGTCCTAAATATTTTTATGTTGATATTTCATCCAGTTCTGTTGCATCTCTCTGCCCTGATGCTGTGAAGAGTTGCTCTTACAGTGCTTCTGGACCTGTTTTGTCTCTGCTGTGATCTCTACCAGCTCTAAAAAAGCTTTGCAAGGTGACATAGCCCACTCTGGCTTTTTCATGTCTTCTGCCAAATGATTTTTGCCTATGTGTTTTGCCTTCATTTGTACTTAGCTGAATACACGTTTTGACAGACTTTGGTTTTTGAGTAGTACCCTTTTTGAAAACTATAGGTTAGTATTTTATTGCATTTATTAAAAATATCCAGCAACAAAACATTTTCTTCATGTAATAAATTTGAGTGACAGGCCATTTTTTGCTTTTTGGTCACTGATGGCTTTTACTTTAACCATTCTGTACATTCTGGTAAAAACAAGCAAACAAAACTTAGAGCTTACTTAGCCTTCCTGGTATAACTGCATTTACGGATATTTAGTCCTAAATAACATATAATTACTTTTATCCACCCTCCTTTGACTTGTGTATTTAATTCCAGAGTGAGCAATATCTTTTTTTTTCTGAGGCCATGTGTATCTCTGGAAGTGTTGCTAAGATGGCAAGTATAGGTTGAACTGCAGAGTTACTCCTGGGAGTGAAAGACAGACCCAGTTCTTCAGTCTCAATGGTTTTACACTGGTGTCACTGTTCACTGCACACAGCTGTAGTTGCAGTAGGGACATGCAGAGCTCTGCAGTGTATAGCAGACTGTCAGGAGGGGGAGTGGAAGATGACAAGCAGAGTATGGGAAGAAGCTACAGCCAAGCTGAAAGCAGGGTATCCTTTTACAGTATAAAACAGTTACCAAAATGCCAGTTAAAAACTATGCCACAATTATCAAACTAAGAAATCAACCCCATATTCAGCATATGTGTCAGTGGCTGTGAACGTTCTTGGCAGAGTGCATTGACAGAAGTCAAAGCTTTCCATTGAAGTGAGGAGATAGAGAAAACAAAGTGATTTCTAATCCCCATACAGCTTTTATGATTTGAATGAACTTGATTTTTTTCCCCTCCACTAAGCTTTTTATTTTCTGAATAAGAATGTGAGGTTGCTTGCTCAGCCTCCATTTCAAAGTCTGGTGCCTGGGTCTCCTGTGGCACACTGCCACAGAGGTGTACTTGCAGCAGATTAAGCCACACAGATCTGAATTTCATGGTCTTTTACTGTTTGTCATCTCTAACATTCTTCATTCAGAAACTGTAATGTTCCCCATGCATTCATTCCCTGGCCTAAACATTGTCCCCTTGGTAGCACTGGTGCAGGCACTAGACTGAGTTGTCAGCACAGTTTACATCTCCATTAAGAAATACAGTTCTCTGCTGCTGCTCAAGGTCAGCATACTCCTCATGAAAGATTTTACAAAGGGAGCAAATGTCACCTGGCAGAGAATATGAAGGCAGGTCATTTGCTAGAGTACACATTTTTAGAAGCTTGGGTATGAAAGTCTTAACCTTGTTCCATAAATTACAATGCAGAATGTCCTCTGTGTTCAAAAATTGCACCTTTTTATCTGAGGTCAATATTTCTACAAGGTTTTATAGCGAAAAAGTCTTTGAAGCACAACCTTTTTTCATTTATTTTTATTTTTTTTAATTTAAATAATAATAATGGCATCCATTAGTTAGCCTGATATTAGTAAATACTTAAGTGTTGCAGCTTTTGGGCAGTAGAAATAGTAGATATTTTTAAATTGTTGAAAAATATTAATGCACATTGCACTTGAAGCTCTAAAAAATCACAGAAAGTATGAATTACAATAATACTTATGGAAAGGCAGTCTTCTCAATCTTAAACAAAAAAGACTCACTTCACTGTCATTATGAAGCTATTCACTGTAGCCATAGAGACTGAGGTGTTACAAAAACGAATTAAAGAAATTCTGTTAGTAGTAGTCATAGTAGATTCATGTCTGAAATCAGTTCTGAAAATGAAGGTTAAGAAGTGATGAAAGAAGATTTACTTGAAAAGCAATAATTTATTGAAGCTCTACTGCCTTGTGGGAAAGAATATATTTTCTTCTTATGAAAATGAAAGTTGTAGATACTGTTACAGTTAGAGAAAAGTTGATACAGTATAATTTTAGAGATCTACAATTTTTCCCATTTTTCTGCCCTGATTACTCTTTGACATGTTATCTTGTGAACAAATGGTTTTAAATAACTCTTGCAGCTCTTAACAGGTTTGAGTATAGAAGACTAAAGGTGCTGTTTTTGAGATGAATGTATATCAAATATTGTAAGACTATATCTAGTAAAATTACAGGAAACTGCAGAAGGCACTGAATGAGTTTCATCTTTAGGAAAACTCTTCCATCCTTTTGTGACATTATTTTTAATCTTGTCATGAGCAGTCTAAAAGAAGGGAGTAATTTTACTTCTTTGCATTCAACACTAGCCTGAAATCATGACGACTGGCAGCTATAGCAGAAACTCTTACAAAATTAATCAAGCTCGGTGATGAATTAGCAAAGCTGTAGACCATCTAACCTGTAGGCACACAAGGCTCAGGACAAACAGCTGTTTTGACATTTCTAGCTGGGAATCCTGCCCTCCACAAACATATTTCATGCTCAGACATGGTCTCTTGGCTGCTTGCAGTCGTCCCCATCTGTCAGGATGGCACTGTGCCCATACACAAGGTGGTATGTCAGCTTTGGTAGGGCATAGGTGCCAAGAAAATTCTGCTGTTTGCAAAACTTTGCATGTGCTGGTTCTTCAGTAGGAAGCCTCTGCTCTGACACAGCAAGGCTCCCTCTCAACATGACTCCCTACATTTGATTACACCTGTTGACACTTCTGTATCCAAGGAAGAATATTTAAATAGTACATGCAGGAAAGATTGGTATGCAGGAATAGGTTTAGGAATCTGTATTGTGCATACATAATTTTTCTTCATTCTAGACTGGGGAGAAGAATATTGTCATAATTTATGTCATCATCACTAACACTTTCAATTTGTTAATCCCCTGCCCCTCACTTGAAAAAGAAGGAATTCCAGTTATCAGCATGAACTCAGACAAAAAAAGGCAGTAAAACACAGTGAACACTGGTCGCTGAAACATGAAAAGAAAAACCTGATTTTCTGCCTTAGCAACTTTGTGATGGTGAAACTGTATTAACTGCAATGGAATAATCTTTGCCTTTTTCCTATATCAGACCACATAACTGGTCTAGGGAAGAAAGCTGCACTGCCTTGGGGAAACTGAGATGTTCTGGGTTCAAATGACTCTTGAAATTATTTTCTTTGATGAAAATTAAAAAAACCCAAACAGATAAAAAGCCAGAATGAACTGAATCACCATTTTAAAGGACAACTGTGGCTTTCAAAAACACTTCCTCTCTTTTGCACATAAGTGGTTATTCATAACAGCAACAGAAGTTTTCATCATGCCTTTTATATCTCGTATATTTTAAATTCACAGGAATGTTTCCTGTAACAACAAGACTCTTAGCAACTTTACCAACTGCTCAAAATTCCACTTTCCTTTTCTTATCTTGTTGCCATATACCTGCTGTTTTATGTGTGACTCATCCCTTGCATTTAATTCTTTTCAATTACTGCATGTTGTATTGGAAAACTCTCACAATTTGAGTTTTCAGGTGTATTTACTCTTGTTTTCTAATACAATAATCTATTTTCCAAATACATTTTATATTTTAAAAACTGCTGGTGTCCTGATTAGTTGTAAATGTCTTTAAAGATGTTTTTAATAGCTAGAAATAAGCATAAATAGCTTTAAACCCTCCAGAAACATACCCTTCTGTTCTTACCTCTCTTTACTTTGTCTACCCTCTTACTATACTGAGGCATGTAAATTGAGTTACTCAGAAGGATTTAATCCAGAAGAATGAGACATAAAATGATTTGTATTGTGTTTTTCCCCTCCCTGCACATTAGTAATATTCCTTTTCCTGCTTTTCTCAAATGTACCTTTCTCATTGGTGTATTTTATTTTCCCCTTCTATAATTCAGATTATATTTATTCTTAGGTTTTATTTGTGCTGTATCAGAAGAATTCCAAGCACTCATATTTCCTAAATATTTCTCAGTCCTTTAGTACAAAGCAATGTTTGCCCATTTATTTTTTCATTTTTTTTTTCCTGTCCAACTAAGTTATTCTCCAACCCTCCAGCACTATATCATGTTATTCTAACTACATAGTGTATCATTCTACCTCACCTGCCCTACCACTCTATCTCTTAGCATCTTTGACAAATTATCACCATTATTTCCCTTCTAACTCTTTTTGTGCCATTCATCACCCATGACATTAAATAACTGCTCTGCTATCAAAATAATATACCTACATCATCTAAGCAAGTGAATATTCAACCATTTTCTATTAGAAATGGCCTGAGACTGACATATCTGTCCCACCTGGCTATTCACAGATAAATGAATTAACTGAACTGTACAAAAAAAAAATAAAAAATAAAAAAAATAAAAAAAAGAAAGAAAAAGTAGTGACGGGTTTTTGTTCCACTTAAACATTCCTAAAATGAAAATGATTTAGTTTTCCAGGAAATTACAATCCTTAGGTGCTTTAAACTAAAAAAATTCATCATGGAAAATGCTGTCACTGACAAAAAAGTTTAAGGACATTTTAATTCAATGCTTTGCAATGTGAAAGAATTTTTTTTGTTTGTATATATTGTAGTGATTTAGTATTAGAAATGCTTGATCTATTACAATAACACTGGTTTACACAAATTGATTTAAGGCATGTCCATGCTCTATATGTAATAGAGAATTATCTAGAATATAAAATTTTTCTTCAATAAAGAAACAAGTTAATACAATCCTAAACTAATATAAATGCTAATATAAATTAAAATATCTGGCTATTGCATTGAAATGCTGACATTAGATATTTAGTACTTGTAATAAGTTGAGCTGTGAGCACTCAAATAAGAAATAGCTTTCTGTTTTTAAGTTAACATTTTTAAAAGTGATGTTATACCAAGTGTATAGAGACCAGGTGTAAAAGGCTCTGTGACTCTCAGCACAGAGGACTGTGGAAATGAAGCAGCCTTTATATTCTGTTACCAGCATGGCATTTGCCAGGCTTGCAGAAAGAGGGAAAATGGTGGTGGAACCTGTGCAGACCACACTCTTCCCAGGTTATCAGGCCCCATCCTTAGCCATTAGTATAGAACTATGAATTTTAACTTCTGTTGGCTGAGGAGCACAGCTTTGACAGAAATTTCCCTTCTCAAGATTAATGTACAGTGACAGGATCTGAACATTCTTGAGAATTCAGCTCCATTCAGGCTGAGCTGAGTGTACTACTTTTATGGTATTAAATGGGAGAAAAGCTTTCTCAGTTCATGGAGAAAGCTCTCTCCAGAAAAATGTTACAGATATGGAATCTAAATTCCTATATCTTTTTCTGTATCCCTGATTATGGACTTAAGCTATCAGCATTGTGCTTTTATGGGCTTGTCAAGGAACAGTTGTCTACCCAAAGCCATTAAAGGCAGAAAATTATCTGTATTGTTTGCATTGTATTTACAGTATTTGTCTTATTTAGGCTTTTCATTTCAGCACAAGGTGTCCCTGAAATGAGGTATCATAACATTGACTTTAGGTTAGCTAAAACTCTTTGCTGATTGTAACTTTAACTTCTCCACTTTTAAAAATAAACATTTAACCTGTGTTGAGGCCCAATGACTATTGCCGAGAATCAAGAACACCTTTCATTTCCTTTTTTCTATTCTGATTTCAGTCAAGCTAGTTTTTTAATTTTACAGCATTTTAATGAAACTCAGGAAGTTCAAATGCAAACTTTAAGCACTCCTTTTGTGTATTATTTTCCATGTACTGTCTCATAAATAGTGATTCATTATTAATGACTTTATTCACTTGAATTAAGAAAAAAGACCAAAGCTCTTAGTTGTTCACAATATAAAAAGAATACATTTCAGCACTCTTCTTTTATCCTTTTATCCTTTTCTTTTTTTTTTTCCTTTGGCAAAAAAGGAATGGTCTCCTAGAAAAGAAAATCTGAGCAATGTGTTTTTTTAGACATTGCTATTAAAGACAATCATGATACCACACTGGGTTTTAATGTTTATCTGTACATGGTGACATGGAGTTATTCATCTATTATCAAGGCATGTCTCTTCTCCTTTGCCACTCTTAATAGGGACATTCCCGTCTCTGGAAGCAGTATGGGCTATCTATGACTACACTAATTTTTTATTCTAACAGATGTAAATGAAATGGCATTACTCAAAAAGCAGAGCCAATTGTCTCTTGCTGTTTGCCATGATTGATTTCTAGAAGCAAAAGATGAGTATTCTTTCCCACCTCCATGTGTGTGAAATGAGATCCCAATTACTGGTGTGCAATGAGGAATCTCTGTTTCCAGACACACATTGCTGTGAGAGAGAGGAGGGCAAGGCAGAGGTGGAGTTTAAGCCATGGCCAGCTACCCTGCTGTGTTATCCAGCAGCAGAGAGCCTGCACCCCTTGTTTTTCTTCACATCCAGGTGGACCCCACCAACCTAAATGGGCAATCCCTCAGTCACCTGTGCTGCCAAACCAACCAACTCTCCTACAGGAGACAACTGACTTTAGATGAAAAGGAGCAATGTCTGCTCTCTTCCTTATGGTGTTTGTCATCTTGCCACACCTTCTCTGTTGAGGATTACATTTAGTGCAGGTAGCTGGTTTGCTGCAGAGGGAACTCTGAGTGTCTGGGTCCCAGGCAAGGCCATGAACTGATGACATTTTGCACAACAAAAGGCATGGGGACATGGATGGACAATCAGAAGGGGCAGGACTTTCACCCTTAGACTGTGAGGATATGGCATCTATGGGGTTCCTTTGTTTGAGATGCTTCCTCATCATGGTTTGACATGTTATTTTCTTATTGCACCAGGATTGAATTAAGGAGTTAGACAGCTGAGACACTGCTATGGGAAACCTGAGTTTGAGGTGGTCAAGGAGAAGACCTGGTGTGCCTGTGTGAGTGTGGGGGGGATCTGCAGAGGGGCCTTGGTCCCAGCTCAGGGGATGAGAGTGTGACTGCCAGAGTGGCTCCTGGATGGTCAGGCAGGGAGATTTCCTCAGCATCTGCCATGCCATCAGATCTGTCAGAATTATTTCCTGCACCAGAGCTGTTCTATTTCTTCTTTCTTTCCCGAAAGAGTATTTTGCTGCTCTTGTTCAATGTATTCTGCATCATTCAAAATCAGTGACATTTAAAAGTCAATTTTCTATTATTGAAGAATTTTGAAAAATGCCTCAACTATCCAACACTGAATTAAGAAGAGGAGAGGGTTTACAGTTTCATGTTTTATGGGCCTTTTGTGTTTAAGGTGGGTATCCCTTTTAACTCTGTGTTGGACCTCAACTCAGAAACAAACAACCCATGCTTTCCTCATGCAGTTCCTGTTCCAGCATGCAAAACCCACCCTTTTCAAAGCATCTGGCACATCTCTACAGACAGATGCAGCCAGCCCAAGTTCATTCTGCCCACCCTGCAAGCTGTCTGGCCTTACTCCAGCTCCCATCCAAAAACCATGTGGCTGTGATGGAGCATAACTGAGCCTGGACTAATAAACCTGACCTCTCAGGAGCCAGACACAACACTATGGAGCTCTGTGGCTTCTGGCCAGGCTGAGATTGTCTGCTTGCTCAGAGCATGAACAGAAGAGATTCAGGTCTGTCTGTGCTTGTGCTTAGAGACTCCTTTTGTGTTTCTCTGTTAGGCTGCCTTTCACAAAACCCTCATCCAAATAACAAAATTCCACTCTTTAACCCTTGGCATACCTTCATTGACATAATCTGCTGAATATTTGTACCCATACATTATTGTTTGCAGTCCAAGCTAGAAAACAGTTCTTGCTAATTAATTCTTGAAAGTAATTCTTATTTCAATCAAATCCATCAATCATAAATACAGAAATAACATTTTTGAGAAAAAATTTCCCTAACCATTTAAATAAAGCAGTAAAATAAGGAATGACAAAGGAGAAAATAGGTGATTCTGTTCTTTACTTCTAATCTTCTTAAGAATTTAATTGTTGGATCCCAATCTGTTTGTCTCACACATCTTCCCAAAGTTCCCCATGCTTCCTATTCTCATACTGTGGGGCTACAAAAAATATCAGAATAATGGAGAAGGCCAGGAATTATAGGAGCTTTTAATGAGTGATGGATATTCTCTGTAGGTAAATAACTCTGAGAGCCTATAGGGCAAAACACGAGAAATTCTTAGAGTTATTATTCTGCTTTAGTTTGGGACAGGTGAGTTTTCATAGATGTTACTATTCATAACAGATATGAGTTGAGGTTCTTATAATAGATAAGGATTTGTTTCCAGACAGAATCCTTGCAGTTGTATTCCCTGCATATTTTAACATCTTCATCAATCTGGGGAATCACAACAGTAGTGTCAGTAAATCCTCTTCTTCACTCCAAGCATGACAAGTTTTTCTAATGGATTAAAGAACTCTGTGTACTCAAGACACAGCTGTTGACTGATGGCATGCCTTCCAAAATATTTCTTTTTTATATGAATGGTGCTAAAAATACTATCTTAAGTCAGCACTAAAAGTTAATCAAACTTTATTTCCAAGGTATATGAGGATTTATTTTCTCTTTAATCTATTATGTTATCCTGGAATGCCATGGGAAAAAAAATAAGGTTGGATCTTACTTATTCATTTTCTCCCTGAAGAGAACAAATATAAAATCTTAGTGCCAGAGAAGAAAAAAAACATAGACAAGGGGATGGAAACAAACCTGTTTGTTGGTAGTAATCTCAACATATCTAATAAGTAATCAGTAATCAGTAAATAAACCTATATGGTTTGCTGTTTTGTGTAGTTTGTGCAGCTGTGAGTAACAAAGTTAAATATGCAAAAGGCCTTTCACTTGTAAAAAGGCACTTTGTCAAATCTCTTTATGCTGAAAGAAGTAAAAAAACCCTTTAATGTACTGCTGAAAAGTTATAGAATTAGAACCAAATACTTCTGTCTTCCCAGCGTGTGCTCGGCAGAGGTCAGCATCCTGTCTGGGTGCCAGGTCAGCATTGGTGTGCTTCAGACAGACTGAAAGCAGCTCTAACTTCATCCTGCATGCTGAGACACAGCTGGACTGTGGAAGGGAGCTGGACTTTCTGTCCTTCCACTGTGAAATTATTGAAGAAGGTGAGCATGTCTAACAGCAGCCGCTCTTCCTATGTAGCCATTTGATTTGGGTCTCTGAAAGAATACATCCAGGAAAGAGAGAAAGATTGGGTGTGGTACAAAACTCTCTCCAAGCCTTGCAATCTTCTTTATGTAGTTAGTATAGAAAACAGTTTTAACTCCTACATATTTCTACCCAGTGCTGTGGAAACCCAGTGATTTCTTAGAACTGTCTTTCATAGAAATCTCATTTTTTTGAATCCCTGGCTTTTGTTCACAATCCCATATCTGTAACCAGAGTCATCATGTGTTTCCACACCTGAAGGGCACCTGTAGACAACTCTGTCATTCTGTATGACTTTTATTACAGGGTTAGAGAAACAAGAAAACAAGAAATAAATCAAGCAAAGACTCCCTGAAGGAGGGAGTGTATATTTCTTCTCTCATATAGCACAGCAAACCTGTGAATACAGCTGATTTATAGAAATACAGTATGTAGAAAAGAAATTTGCTTGTATTTACCTAAGGCTGTTTTCATCACAGATATTTTAATTGTCTACTTGCTACATGAAACAGGCTGTACAATTGACAGAACTTGTAATTTGTTTCAAGTAATGCATCCCCTTGCTTAGCAGCAATGACAGAGCAACAGAAGGAACTCTGTGACCTCAGTTATATCTTATAGTTCTAAAGAGTTGTTCTATAAATGAAGAAATTAAATGAAGTCAACTCAACTCAGATTATAACATCATTTGGTTGGATATAAATACCAAAATGAATATTTAGAAAGCTATAAATGAAAGTTGAGTGCTTGTGACTGATACATAATCACTGTAAGAATTGAAAAATGTTCATAGATGAATAACAGAGCTAAAGAAACACACTGGAAGCTTAGACTAATGAAGTTGAAGGTTTACTTTAAGGAAAAAAAAAAGTTTAATTTTTTTACAGGTTCTAATGTCTATAAGTAAAAGGTATCCTAAGGCCTGCAGGTTCAAATTTCTAAAACCTCATTAAACAAGCTCTTTAGTGCTAAATGAAGATCTATTTAGTGCAAATAAGTTTAAAAACTTTTTACTGCATTAAGTAATATAAACCTTTAGAAAGAGCCATTCAAGAGTAACCTACGTTGATCTTTGGCAACTCTGGTTTATAGACAGATCTATTTGATATGTATGAAAAAAAAATTCAATATCAAATACATAACTAAATGGAATATTAAATATTTAATATATAGAAGATGAAAGAATGCAGAAGTCTTAACCATAAACATAAATACTGGAATGGACTAAATGAAATTTTAAAAGCTTTCGTTGCTATCTCTAAAGCCTTTATAAATTGAAACACAGAAGAACAGGGGAGTTAGATAAATTATGAGAATATGTGCAAGGGTACCTTGGATAGAAAACTACTTCAGTTACCTTCTAAGCATCTTTCTTTTGTCAGCTTTAACTTTAGGGCACTGGTGCTTAAATCTGACAAAAGGAAGAAATAAAAAACCCCACAACTTTTCAGAGTACAAGAATAAAGGAAATACCTGAAAATTGTAAAAAATGTTCTCTCAGTTAAAAGAAGTAATCTTTTAAATGACATGAAGAATTATAAACCTTTACTGAATTTTGTCAGACCCTTGACAGACAAACACAGATATGACTATTCAGCACCCATCAAGGTCAGTGAAATACCCTGATGAGATGCCAAGTGTTCACTGAAGGAATTGGTTTAAGGAATTAGCTCAAGTTTTACTTTCAATAGTTTTAAAACTCATTAAGAATATGGGGCTTTTGGAGTTGAAAGGAATCATGAAATTAGTTGGCCAACTTGTAATGAGAACCCTTGAGGAGGAGAATCAATTCTGTGGAGAGGTGAAGAAAATGCTCCCACAGATACAAGCAATGTACTCTTTTAATATAGTAGTTTTCTTCTGCCAAAAAATTATTTTCAATGTTTAGAGAGAGATGCATTCAGCAATTGTTCCTCTAACCGCTCCCCATGACTTAGCTTGGTGGCGTGGAGTGATGGAATCTGGAGTGTAAAATGCAGAAAGAATAAAATCCTGGGCAACAAAAGCATGAAAACCATAAAAAAGAGCACAGATATGCTATGAGGAGAATCTGTTTGAAGACAGCCAAACTGCACAAATGTAACCAAAAAGACCAAGTTCTCAAGGAATCCTCATGGTTTGCAAACAGAAAAGCTTTTGTGATGGAGAAGCAGCTGGAAGCCAGGCACACTACCTTAGGACAGCAAAAATAAATCCAGACACTTATTTAGAGACACAGGAATTGTTGCTCTTAGGTCTTAAAATCCCAGAGTGTATCAGACATTTTTCACTACTCTAAATAGAATGTAAGATTCCAAATAAAACATTTTGGCAGACTCTGAATATAATAAATATAATAAATGTTAGGATTAGTTTTAAGAAAATTCTCAGCCTACTCACAAATTGGAATATAGAAATTGGACCCATTTTTAAAGTCTGAGGTATTAATTATTAAAACTTCATATATCTCTCTTTTACCCTCCATTATAATAATTAAAGTGTACTAAATGAGATGGCATTGTGTGAAGATACATAAAAGAAAATTCTCAACAAAAGAGAGCCTTTTAAAGGCTGTTACCACTAAATGTGATTAAAGTCTGATTTCTTCCATCAGGACAGATGATGAGCAGCAAATTGCCTGCAGTACTTGCAAATTGAACAGAAAAACCTGCTTATTGACCACTTAAATTGTTTTAGAGCAGATTGATACATCTCAGTTATTTATGTGAAAAAATATCTCAAGAATAAGCCTCTCATTTACAAGAACTCCCAAGTGGTAACTGCCTGGAACACAAAAAATAATCACAATATCAATCCTCTACCCAACAGCACATAGATTAGATACAAGCATCTCTCGATCAGCATAGCCAATAACATGCAACTTGAAAAGTGTAGCATGCAAGCAATTTTGAAAGTTAGGGTCAGAATCTTCCACAAGAGGGTGGCTGAACGAGAAAAACAAGCAACACTTTGGGGAGGCATGTTAGGTAAAACAGCAATTTTATTTTTAAAATCTAAGGAAGCATTTTGAGCAGTAGTTTTCTGAAACCACAGGAAAGAAATTACAAACTTGGTCTTCTTTTAAAATAAGAAAATGATTAAGCTTGACAAATTTCTGATTAGCACATTGGGAAATATTCCTGCCTGTGTCATGACATAATTCTCAGCATTCCTAACACATTTAAAAAACTCGCTCATTCTACCATCTGCTACAAAGATTATCAAGTTCAGAACAGTATTGTATTATTAGCCAGTCTGCTAAAGAAATAATTTTTGTCCAGCAGAGAGAGAATTTATTAGTTCTTAAAGCTATATTTTTTCATTTAAACAAGAGCAGCAGCTGGAATTTGTTTGAAATTGCAATGCAGATGATTTTTGTCCTAATACCTGCACAAGGTACATAAGGAATGAGCATCTGGAACATATTCCAAATATGTTATCATTTTACTGCTGAAAGATTTAGTTTGATTTAATCTGAAATACTAAAGCTTTCAATTAGTATGTAGATTAGATAGATAGATAGATAGATAGATAGATAGATAGATAGATAGATAGATAGATGGATGGATGGATGATGCTCTAGTTGAACATGCTCCTTATTGCAGTGAAGGTTGGACTATATGGATTAGATCCCTTCCAACTGAAACTATTCTGTGATTGGATGGAAGGGTGGACGGATGGATGGATGGATGGATGGATGGATGGATGGGTGAATGGATGGATAAAATCTGTAGTCCTCCTCTGAGGCCTGACTGAAGTCACTGCATCCACCTTCATGTCACTGGGAATATTTGGAGAGCCATCCCAGGGTACAAGAATTGTGGAAGAAAACTTCCTTTCAAATTATGATGTAAGGGGTGCCTTATGCATGGTACAGCTGCCTGGGGCCAGACAAGAATGTTCCTTGGTATGGGCCTATAGCTTAAAGAATTTTAAGGAAGCCTAATAATGCATTAAACAGTTCAATTGCATTATCATGACCTGTGAATATCACTAGAGGACATTGATTTATGCCAGTTATCAGCTGTTTAGTAGAATGGCTGACTAACTCAGTCAATTTCAGTGACTATGGCACTTACTTGGCGCTTGTCCCTCCTCTGTCTCCAAAAGAAATTGTCACAGATACTATGCTATAATGGATTATCAGAGATATCATTACTGCTGTATTCCATTTCCCAACCATTCCCAAATTTATTTTAGAAAACTGAAATGTACTTCAAAGGAAAAAAGTGCTGTGAAGACATATGACAGTCAGGCAAGGCAACCATATTTTATCATGCCTCATACTCCAAGCTATATGTAGTTGTAACTAAAGATAAAAATTAAAAAGGAGGAAAGGAAGCTGAAAAAAATCCTATTTACTTTCATCTCTGTAATTCCAACCCAAACATTAGCTTTTCTATGGGAACATATGGTCGGATTTATTGAGAGAAACCAACTATTTCACTCTTTCAAGTGTAGAGTCCCTTCTGCAATACTCTTTTGTCAATGTAGCTATTGTCAACGAATCTCATTCTGAAGAGTAGAGGAGAGAGGCAAGCATCTCTATTACTGAATGTCAACAAAACAGTATAGAAGGAAAAAAATTGTCTCATTGTCTTATACTGTTTCATACTGCCCTTTATATTTCTATTTTTGGAGCACATAACATGTACATTAGTACACATTAACTCTTTTGGTTGCTGATATTTTATAAGATTACCATGATACACCTTGGGAAGTAGAACATGCAATAATTTCACCCGCTGACAACGACATTGTGTCCTTCCCTGCAGAGCTGAAATAGTTGGGAAGGTAAAGAATAATTGCATATATCTTTATGTTCGATTGCTTAGGAACAATACTTTGACAAGGCCATTATTATTATTATTTTGAGGAATGAGTCCACGATTAGTAGATGAAAGTCAGGAAAAGATCACAAGGAACAGTTTATTCAACAGTACAGTAATGTTTCTGCTGTGTGCTTTTGAGGGAATCCATTTTCCAATGTTTAACTGAAAACTGTAATAGATATTAAGATATGGTTGCAGAATTCTTTGTTAAAATATTGCCAATTACATTTTTTCTGTATTTCTGTTACAAAAAAAATTTGCAATATTTAGTACTGCACTGCTCTATTCTAATTTTTGACTTTAACAGGGCAAATTTATGGCTTTGAAATTATAATAAATTAACATCCATATTTACTCTCACTCCTTATGTTTTCAGCTGTAGCAATGTTACAGATCATGAGTTCTTTCTGCCACTAATGCCTAATCACCCAAGTAATAATTTATCCTGGAATATTAAGGTGAACACACCCTACCCAATATATCATTTCTGCAGAACTGTCACATATTTCATACTTGTTGAAGGTTCAGTTCCCTGCCCTGTGTTTTCAAGCTCACTGAAACATTAGGATACTCTTTTCTTCTTTTTTGCCCTTTAGAATTCTAACTCTTGAATACAAGAGATATAGAGCATGCTGTCTTTATAGAGAATTTTCTTCAGCAGATGCCTTTTGAGTCAGAGAAGGCAGACACAAGTGTCTGAGACAAAAGTATGCTTTTGTGAATATTGAATAAAAAAAGTCTTTTATTTCTGGATAGTATTTTTTGCTACTTTTATTAAGAATTATTTGACTTAAATATTGCTCCTCTGTATGTGGGAGAATATTTATATGTAAAATCCCAAGATTGCAGAACTCTGTTGCATGCAGACACAACTAAAAAGACAGATTTTGGGTTGATATGGTTGTAAAAATTTTATTAATATGAATCTACTAGCAAATATAAGTTCTATGGTAAAAGATCTGCAAAATTTCCACTATATATGTCCAGGATATGTGGCTCTGAATATATGATAGTCACATGAATTTGAAAATATATTTTTTAATTTGATTGATTTTGAATATGAAAATGCCTGAAGAGTGTATCGCAACAAAAATGCAAAACTTATTTTTTACAAATATATGTTCTTTTGTTCTTGAGATCAATGACACTTAAAGTATATGTGGAGAATGAATAGAACATTGCTGAAATTTTCTACTAAATCCAAATGACAAGTGTATCTACTAGCTCCAAACCCAAGTATCACTGCTCAGATTTCAAGGGCCCAATGCAGCATCCATCTCTGGGCATCTTTTGACATCAACACACTCCTTAAGCATTATAACCAGTTGAATCAATTGTATATTCAAGAAAACACCTCCAAGCCCCCCAAAAAGAATTGAAAACCCAACCCACATTAGCTTTTAAATGTGAATTGGTAATTATAGAATTTAAATTTTTTTCATCTAAAGTACTTTGAAATTGAGAGTTCAGAAATGACTAGTGTGATTTTATAGAGATACGTCTGAGTATTTTTATCTAAAGCTTCACCATTGGAGATCTGCCAGAATAATTCCCCAAATTTTTTGCTACTATAGATTTCTGCTGAATTTTTGCATGTGGTAATGCATCTTTTGAAGATTTTTGTCTGTAACGACATCACAACACAATTAATTTATTAATCAGAACATGGTGGCATTGCCAGATATCAGTCAGGTATTTTGTTTCTCATGTTTTAAACAGATTTGTGTTGTGTAGCTGAAGAATGTGAACTTCCCATCAATGTAATTGAAATGAAAAGCTTGTAACAGCAGGTGCTTTAATCTTGTTACAGACAAATAACAAATTTTAGAAGAAATGATATAATTACACTGATCAAATATATGAGAGGGATCCAACAGCTTCACAATTTTAATCTATCAAAATTACAGTATTAAAGTGATCAAGAAAAACAGCTTTTCTTGAGCAAATGAAGTCAGATAAAGAATTGTGGTTTTAATGTGAGGTGTTATTCTTGCACTTTTCCGCATATTTTATTTTAAATGTGTTTCTGAGATTTATTAGCTTTGGCTTTGAAATTAAATATCTTTCACAGTGCAATCTTGAAGACTGCAGGCCTGCCACAGAACCTCTTTTCATTTCACAGTGTTTTCTAGTTCAGAAACATTCATACATATTTAGTGTTATTAGCAGAATTTTCCCACCTACACAAAGAATCTCTTTGTCTCTTTCAGATCATTCGGATAGCCTGGATTCATTCTCCATGTACAATTCTGTATCACAGTCAGCAGTTCTGAACTTTTTTTTGAGTAATTCATGACCATGATTAAGACCAAAATGTTTTAACATAAAACCTGAATATCTTCAATCTGGCTCCATATTTTGGGAAAAATGTGTGTTCTATGAAAGTTTTAATTCCTTTATCTCATTTTCTGTACCCTTTGAGGTGTAAGAGAATTATAGTGACTATCTTAATTCAATAGAAAAGTATGCAATATAGAGCTTATTGCTTTGTTTTCTGGTGGTGGCTGCAGGTTATTGATCTCAAATCCCAAAGTTGTTTTTTTCAGTATTTTTTTCCAATATAACTGAGTGATTATAGTTGATCAATGTAATTCAGAGCATATACTCTTGCCACTTTATTTCAATACAGGCAATACATCTTTATATTAAACAAAAATGGCACCAATTATATGACACAACCAGAGCTCTGGTAATGCTAACCTTTTAACCTAGCATAGACGTGGCATGCAAACAGATTTTCTCAGAAACATGATACACCAAATGTGAATAAGTCTTTCCTGTCACTAGATGGTTATGAAATAAAATTACAAGATTTCCTATCTGGAAAATTGTCTTATTAAAATAAGCAGTGTACTTTGAAGGGAGTCTAGAGGAACAATTATCCTGTACTCTGAAGCAGCTAAATCAAGATAGTCCATACTACATCATTTTTGGTTTCCAACACCTGCTGTCAGTAAGAGCACTTAAAATGATATTTTTCCAGTGGAAAGGGCAGAAAATTTCAGTAGCTTTTTAAAGAATTCGATAACTGTTAAGAAATCTGTCTTCCATCCAAAGAGAGTAACATTATTGGATATATAACTGTTCTTGGCTCCTTAATTTCTTCAATGTTAGAAGAATTAAAAAGATATCTCAACTACAGTTTTTTTTATTGGTCTAATTTTAATGAAGCAATCAACAGTTTCAGATAAACAGATAAACAGTCATGGGAACATGAAGAGTGAATAAAATATCTTTACATTCTTATTAGTATAATTGTTTTGAAAACTTCATTTCTATCCCACTGGAAATTCTGACATTGTGAAGTTTATTTTTATTATTTGGATTGAAAAATGAAAGTGTAAATATTTCTTAATGTGGGGAAATTTAAAAAAAATAAGAACTTGGATATTACTGCATTTCATTTTTTTGTCTTTGGATTCCCATAGGATATAATCCCTATAACACAAAATATCAAGTTCTAATTTTGAAGTGAAACTAAATATAAAGTTCAAATTGAAGATCTCTTTCTTGCTGAAGTACATACAAACCTAAAACTAAGAAGAGAATGCTGATTTATTTATTTATAACAACCTTAATAGAGGGAATTATTTAGAGGTGATTTAGTTCCCCTCATTTTGGAGTAAAATTTTGTTACAATAGGCTGAATGCTGGTATGAGATATATTGTTTTCTCAATATTTTTTCTGATTTTTTTCTTTAAATTTTGATATATTTTTCAGTAATTTAATAAGATTATAGGATCACAAAGAGCTTTTTTGTTTGTTAATTCTTCCAATCAATCAGTGAAACCTGTTAATGTCAATTAAAATTTTGCTATGTGAATCTAAGTCTTCTTCAGCAGACCTAGAAATATTTTTACATTTTTGACAGTCCTAAAAAAAAGCATTCAGTAGATTAAAGAATGTTTACACAGTCTTTAATGGATAATTATTTCCACAAAAATTCATTTTAGGAAAAATATTAATTTTCTGTATGTAAAGTTGAATGAAATTCCAACAAGAAAATTCAGGAGGTTTTTATTTTGAAATGAAAACCGTCACTTTTGACTCCTTATGTCTAAAGTGACCTCAACTAATTTCAGAAAATGCTCAGCATCTCTCAGGTTGCATTTTCAGCCTCGTGTATATTTTAGCTGAAAATATTTGTCCTGTTCTACTTCTCAGTTATCTCCAACCAGTCTTAAAATAAATAAGGTTTGTTTTCCTCCTTCTCATCTCACTTCCCCCCACACCTTGCTGAAATTGTTGATGGAACAATTTGGCTGAGGCTTTGCATAGCAACTGTGCCAACGCTCTGCAGGCTGAGGGCTGAGGGTACCCACAGACACCAACCCACCTGATAAGCACATTGTATTTAGGGGAACTGATTGCAAAGCCCTCTGAGGCTAGTTTTCTTAGCTCTTTACTCCACGTTGTTATCACTCTGACAAAGCAATTGGGGGCTGCTGAAGTGTAAAATGAGAGTGATCCATCCCCCAGTTCTGTTGCAGACCCCACTTGTTCTTCCTGCCTGTGGTTTTGAATATAGTAGATATAGGTTCAATTCCTTTTAGGATTAACAGAATCTCGAATGTAAGTATTTGATTTTGAGATGCTTTGACAGGGAATCAGCTCACAGGTAATGATATATAAATGGAAGACTCCACATGACTACAGATTAAAAATTTAACCTCCTATTACCCTCACTGGCATCCTTAGCAGTCCGTGTAGTCTAGAGCTGACCATGGCTATCTGCTTTCCTTAGGATGAGTTGAATTACTCTCCATGATTCCTTGGCTGTGCTGATTGCATTGTCTCTGCCTGGACTGGAGCTTAGACCCCTGATTCATTTGCAGAACCTTTCCATCATGACTGACAGGAAGTAGGTGCTTGAATTGGAGCTGCATCCTACCCCATATTTCTCTTCCTTCTCTTCCACTACCACTTTTAAAGATCCCAGTAACAGCCCCGTCAGTTCACTGGTCTGTAAACATACAAAGAGAGAAAATTATTTTAAATTTTGCAGATTTTCAGGTCTGTGACTTTCCAGGATTAGAGCAGTTTTTCCACATTTTGAATGTGAAGTTAGACATTGATATAGATTGTGCTTTTTCTAGACCAGTTTGTGAGACAATGCATAAATTGAGGATTCTACTCTAATTGCACTACATTCACACTAGAACTGACTTTATAATTTTGTGCATCTTTAGCTCTGCCAGAATAGCTCCAAAATTATTCTAATAGTTTTAAAGCCTGTTCTGCTGATTCTTTTTTTTTTTTTTTTTTTTTTTTTTTTGGTGTGTGTGTGTGCATGTGCTGATTATTGTTGTTCTTTCTTCCTCAGGAATATATATTTAAATTTCCCTGCTGCCTCACATTTCCCACACAATGTTTGCTTGATTGCATATTCTTTGTGGCTTCATTTGGTTTGTCTCTCTAGTGGGAGGTCCTGCAAGCAATGTTAATAGACCATCCTCCTCAGAGGAATTTATGGGTAATTTTCTTTGTCATCTGAAAGATTTATCATCAAAATATTAAACATGAATAGGAAACTGAACTAAATAAATCACAGCTTAATTCTACAGATGTATGCTGATTTATTTATATGTGAATGCAGTACTCAGAGACCCCAGTTTTACTTCAGATTCTGCTGACAGATACAGGAAGACAGCAATTTCAGCTAGGTATAAGAAAGGGATTCTTTCATTCAGCTTACTATCAGTGATAAGGTTCTTCCACAGTTTTTGATGAGGCTTTTGGGTGCAGATCCAGAAAAGTTTGTGGGCTGTGCTTGTCTGCATTATTCAGACTACGTTAGGAACTTCACCAAAGCAACACTTAAAGTGTCGTTAGTGGGCTCAGCAGGATAATCCAAACCACCTAAATCAGCAGTCTAGACTCTATAAGTAGACAGTGGAGAGAAGTAAAACCCCTCTCAGGGTCTATGAGTACTTACTTTGGTTAGCAAACTATTTCTCTCTCTTGACTCCTTGGAGCTTACAAACCTACTCCAGTGTTACAAGGTCCTGAGCAAGGGACAACTTAGAACTAGCCAAAAAACAGGAGTCCTAGTGTCAGCTGAAAGCTTGGAGAGTAAGCCTTGCCTGGAGCAGCTCATAACCTGAAGGTTTGTACTTTTTTTTTCTTTCTTTTTTTTTTTCCCATGAAAAATTACAGTAATTTGTAGTAAACCCACGTCTTTGTTATTCCCTTTTTTTTTTAGTTGCAAAATTTTTCAGTACACTGAACTATGAAAATAAGAGATGTTGATTACTTAGTATGGCAATATAAATATTATTTTTCACTTCAGAAACAACAGCAAATGCTATGGTTTCTTGGAGCTTATTTCCATATTCTAATGTCTATATAAAGGATTTTCTTATACCTGTCAGTCCTCTCTGTCAGAGTTTAGACTCTCCCCTGCTCTGCATAGATGAGACTTTGAAGTTTCATTCAGTATTCAACATTCTTCTTATGTTGCTTATTTTTACTCAAGCAGAATAATGTACACAATGATTCTGACAAGCTATTAACAGACATTTAAAAGCTGCTAACCTTGCTTGTTGCTCCTCCTTGCACATCTCCTCTGTTTTAGTTGACTCTTTTCCTGGTATGTGTAAACTATACTTCAAACTCATTCTCACAGCTACTCATTGTTGGGATCTCAGATGTCAGTCAACTCAATTTTGTCTAGAAATTTCAAGCCCAGACTCTGTTCATTTCCAAGTATGTTCCTGTAAATGATAACAAACTAGCATCATGCTCCAAAAAGCTCCCTGCTTGTCAATTTGTTTTTAAAAAATATCTTCTAAATGTAGTCTGTGATTTGTTTTAACTCTGTACAAATAAATCAAACAACCATTACTATGATTTTTAAGATACTACTATGTTAAGAATTCATTTAGAAAGATATTATTTTGGACTAGGTATTTTTTTCTAAAAAGGAAAGCAAACACGAATATATACAATTCATAGCATGAGTATTAAAATCTGCAAACCATGAATGAAGCTCCCAAAGTTTTTATGCTTGGTATTTTGCTTTTTTAATGCCAACATTATATCCAAAGTAGAATTCAGGTTTCTGCTTTCTCTATTTAGACACTTCCCTGTTATCATGGATTTAGTTCATCTTAAAATGATGATCATGAGTCTCAGTGGTGTTTGAGAGCTTGCAGTGGTGATTAACAAAAGCTCATTTTTATTGTGAAGTGCACTGAAGTATGTAATTAAACGTTATTCTTTTTCTCCAGATTGGAGCTGAGTTTTGAAATAAGAATGGTTTGACTGAAAACTCAGCTTTGTGAAATGGTTGAGTTCTCCCCCTGCTAAGCCAACTTCAAAAAGCTGATGATACAGTTAAAAGAGCCTGAGCTTAAACTATTAATAGGAAGACCTTCGTGCTTAAACAGCCTTTAAACTCTTCTGAAGTCCTACAATTCATGATGGCTGCACATTCATTTCAACTCTGTGTAAAAATATACAAATACCTTTGTTATGTTTATTTCCTTGATGGAAATAAGCATGAGCCAGGGATGCACCCTGGCAGCAGAGCCTCCTGAGGTGCAGTAGGCAAGGCAGGTTGGAGTAGGCAGGTCCTCTGCCCTTCTCAGCACTGGTGAGAAACATCTGGAGACCTGAGCCTACAGCAGAAGAAAGGATGAACACACTGGATCGACCCCAGCCAAGGGCCACAAAGATGATTAAGAATCTGAAGCATGTACCAACCTGTTCAACCTGGAGAAGCCTCACCAGGCTTATGTGTTTAAAAATATCTTTGAGGACATTAAATAAAGTGGAACCAGTCTCTCCTTTATGGTGTTCAATGATCCAAGGGTAAGAGACAGTGGGCACAGTTTTAATTCCACTTTACATGACACCAAAATTTCAGCTTTTTTGTGAACATGGTAAAAATCTTGTAGAGGTTGCCCAGAGTAATTGTGGAATCCACATCCTTGGAAACATTTAAAACCTTGACTGGACACCATCCATAGCAACCCACTCTAGTTAATCCTTCTCTAAGTAGGGGTGTTGTCCATAGGTCACTGCTGACCTCAATGCCTCAGCAATTCCATCTGTTTGTGGGTGATTGACAGACTAAAAGGATGAAAATCAGTACCATTGATTAGAGTAGTTCTAATGGCATCAGCTGTCCTGCTGTGTTGTCAGATGTGACCCCCAAAATGACATTACATGTTAAAAATACTTCCAAATCTCAAATTTTTTTTTGTCTTTTATGTTAGTATCCTTTCAAATTCTTTTATTTCAATTTTTCAAATCTCTTTATCATAGGAAGCTTTGCTGGGAAATTATAGTATTCAATCTTAAGAGGAGAAAAGGTATATTTTTCTACCTTAAAAAATCTTTGTAAAGAAGGCCTCTCCTGAGAAAAACTGTGTTAGAGCAGGTCAGCCATGATGATAAGATAATCTCTTTACCTGTAAGAGAACAATTGATTGTTTAGTCCATAGCTTCTTTCATGCATGATATGAGAATTTTTGCTAGATTTCATACACTCCTTGGGTCAAGTTACTATCATATGTATAGTTTAAATTATTCATGTCAGAGAACCACGTGTGTTTAGCAAGCAGATTTACAAAAGTGCTCTTCACAACAAGAAAAAAATATTGCAGAAGACATAAATGCTGCTGTATTATCTCAGTAAATATTAAGTATGGAAGGAAGGAAGGAAAGAAGGAAGGAAGGAAGGAAGGAAGGAAGGAAGGAAGGAAGGAAGGAAGGAAGGAAGGAAGGAAGGAAGGAAGGAAGGAAGGAAGGAAGGAAGGAAGGATCATCAAATATTTTTTGTTGGCTGCATGCATTCCCTTGGTGAAGGAACTGACATTAGATCTCAGAGATGTGGTGATCTTCCTTCAAAATACTGAATATTCAGAAGCAATAAAGCAAGTTACATTTTAATAGTTTAAGTCCTTCTTAGTACATATAGACTCTGCCTCCATCATTGACATAAGAAAAGGATTATGTCAGCAACGTTCCCTAGAGGTGCCTATCTACCCATTTTCTGCTTTGTTCCTTGTGTTCAGGTTTGGCAGTTTGATTGTTCTGGTTTGTGACATGAGTCAACCCACTGAGCTCTAATTTCCATTAGTGGTTACTTCCAAAACATGTAAGTTCCCTTCAACCTAGAGGAAAATGAACTGCAAATAGCAAGAGTGATGCACATCCAGGACTGAATGCTTGGATGGAAATTTGCAGAATCAGAGCTTTCACATGATACCATAATATGATCCAGAGCACACTGCATAGTAAGTAATATTGGTTGAAGTGAAAGTGTATAAATTTCAGAAATGTTATATAGTTGTCCTTATATTTATAGAGATATCAATGAATAGGGCATGAATATATTACATGAGCAACAATTTCAATAAAGTGACTTGTGTTATTCTGTAGTGGTGGAATTCATTTCAAAACTGATTCCTTGCCTAAGAATTGGTTTCCAAAAGATCATAATTAATTTTTAATGAGTCATATCTCTGTCTTTTGTTTACAGAGCAACTCTCAGAAATGTAAATGAGGATGTCATTTAACATTCATCTACAAATGAAGACGTAAATCTGACACAGTTTCATTAAATACCAGTGTCAAATAGGATAGCTAGAAGACAACAAATTTTATTTTAGTTGAACATCATATCTGGAAGATTTCAGCCTTTCCAGTTCAATCACTTTTGGGTTTTTGCCTTTACCTTATTATCTTCAATTGCTAATCTTGAGGAATCTGAGTTTTGCACAGATGCTTATGGCTTCACTTTCTATCCTTCTCTGTTTTAATTTGTCACTGGCTTATAGAACAGAGTACTATGACTGCAGTTGTCTAACAAAAAAAAAAAAAGAATATTCAGCCTGTACCTACAGCCAGATATCAATCATTTATCTTCGCTAAGAGGAAAGCAGAGATCAGTTCTGTAAAACTAAACAATTCTAAAAATTTTCATCAGTTTTTTTTCAAGATGTTGTTATGGATATTCACTCGGCTTCCCAACTTAGCTTCCCACCCAGCAATGAAGATGAGGGGAAAGGACTGAAGGAGTATCAGGCACACTGACATTGTGCCAGCCCCAGGGGCTGTCCCTGGCCATCCGTGCAGGTGATGGAGCTGCACAAGACAGGGAGATTCTCCTCCCATTGCTCCAAGGCTGCTCTCAGAAGGCAATTCACTTCAGAAGAGATCCACAGGTGTCAGTCACACCATCTGCAATAAAGACAGTTACAGCCAGACCAGGAGTGATGCAAGGAGTATTGCAGGGCAGGATTACAAACTTGTATAAGCCTGTACAATGCTTCTTTTCTGGACTGTCTCTGGGAAGAAGCCTATCTCTTCTCACCTCACAGTAATCTAGAAAAAAAGAGGTAAGTTTTGTATCTAAATACATCATGGTCTGAGTCTGCTTGAATAAAATGACATGAGGGATGAAGGGCATTAAGCTCATAACTCCTCTGTCACTTGAATAGTTTGCTTTTACTTCTTTTCCTAATAAACTCTGGTCTGCCCTAGAGGGCACTTTTTTGTCTTGTCATAATATCTGCATGAGTAATTTCAGTGATTAATTCTGTCTATTATTTTTCTTCTCAGAATTATCTTCTGTCCTTCTGAGTCTGTTCCTTTTTCAGGCTCTCAGAATCTCTTCCCATATCAAAGTTTTGTGGCTCTGATACTTACACTTGAGGAAATACATGGACTGTGAATACTGAGGAATATAAATTTTTTTTTTAAATTAACTTATGTAAATTTAAAAGAAAAATAACTTTTAAGCATAAATTAATTCCTAATTTAATATTTTTGATTAATTTAACTGGGAGAGGCTGTTTTAAAAAATGCAACAACCTTATTTCTTTAATGTCTGCCTTAGCAAGAACATACAGCACAGCCACCCCACTGCCATACTCTCTACATTTGTCAGCTATTGCTGTAACTTGTATCCTGGCCTGTCCTGACCTTCCCTTGACAGACAGTTAACAGCTTTCATTCCCATTTCAGCAGGACAGTCAGACACTAGGCACACTCTCATCTTATGGGATCTGGACTGTTTCATCAGGACACACTCTTACCTTTTTCAGATTCTTGGAGGCTGCTCAAAATAGTGAGTCTTTTTCTTTAACCCACAGAAGAAAGCTGTAATATTGGATAAATGGTGAATGTGTCAGGTGGAGATTAAGAGGCCAGAACAGTGTTTGTCTTTCCTGTGCAGAAAAAGTAATACCTACAAGAACAGAGTTCAATGATGATTTCCCTGGGGCACCATGGCTCCACACAGATCCTAAACAAGACTGTGACAGCTCCTTAGCAGTCTAGTCCCACCTTCCCACTTCCCACATGTAGCATTTGTCCTTGGAAAGGACTTCCTCCTAACAAAGAGCAATTTGAACTTTGTGCATATACAAACTCAATTTATGTAGTGTGCTTATTACCACAGAATATTAGGGTCATATGTTTAAAAAAGATGAAATCCAGAAAAAAACACAAGTATCCCAAACATTATCTACTCCCTGCGGGGGGAGAAACATTAATGGGCAATCAGAATCCTCTGAGGCAGAGGAAGTACACTGAATGATCTCTTCTCTTAGAAGGACTGCTGTGACAGTGGTCTTTGAAAACCAGAATCAGAGAGTCAAAGAGGATAGGCACACTGTGCCTCAGTCCTTGGAGAAGTTCCAGGAATTCTTCCCTCTCTTATTTTCAGTTCCTTAAACCCACACTTCAAGGAACCTGCTGGACTTTGTTGTATGCTTGTCTACAAAGGTTTTTCTAGCTAAATTCTCAGAGAAGTGAAAACAGTTGGGGTTTGCTAGCTCTAAACAAAGATCTTGATACCTGGTTAAACTGTTCAAGATCTGGCACCACTCATAAAAGCCTCCTTGTGTCATGCAGCTACTGAATTGCAAAGAGCCATTTCTCACATCAGAGCTGGCAGGAACCAGGGACCATCCCACTCTGAGGCTTGTACTCCTGAGAGAAGGAAGGAAGTTCACCCAAGGTTTATTTTACCTTTCACTTGGAGGAATCACTGTGTTTCTGCAAGATGTTGTTGCTCTTCTAGTAAGAAATCTCTAGTGACATTTTGCTTGTACCAAAATGTTGCATATTTGTTGTTAGTGTCTGTTTGGTATTTTTTAAAAAATATTCTGATATTAATCTGCTGCTGGTAATAGAACATATTAAGTCTTCCAGAAGGCAAATAAAGTGTTCCAATTTAATTTCAATTATCAGCACAGCTCCACCTCTCCTTACATTTCATGATACTGCTAAAATAATGTTACATCCCCTCATGCTCTTCACTTGCCTTCTTTCCCTTTTCTTTAATGCTCCTAGTGGTTTTCCTTTCTGCTCTCAACTTTACATTTTCTCCCTCCAGTCAACCCCATGTTCTTAGAACTCCTTCCAGCTCATGTGCAAGAACCATCTTCTCTTTCTTTCTTCACAGCCTAACCATCCTGGGCTAAATTTTCAGAAAAGTCAGGACATAGAGAAGATGATGTACACTGAGAGATAACTTCTATTTCAATTTTTGTTTTAAAAATATTTCCGTTTTCTTATTTTTATCTATTCCTACAGCAAAGGGGCAATTCTCTAAGCAGATTAAAATGATTGGGAAAAAATGCCCTGGGACACAAATATTCATATTGTTCATTTGTGCCTAGCTCATTTCTCTTTACTCTGATTCTGTGCTCTGGTATTGTGTTCATGAATTTATGGCAAAATTGCTTTATTATGAAACCAGAGATGCTCAAAAATGGACAGGTAAGCCTTTAAGAGCAGTAGCCCAGAAATGTTTTGCTCAGGCACAGGTCCACTCTCTGGATCCACAGTTTGCTGTGCATGGATCCAGTCACTCAGTTCCTTACCCTCCTGAGGTCTCCAGTTAAGAGTAGAGACGGGTGCTGTTCACAACACGAATTTCAGGAATATGATTTCAGGACAGCTGTCACAGTTCTTCCAAGGATTTTGTGTTAACATATGCTCTGCATGGAGACCACTGGTCTGTGGGAGCTCTGCTTTCCCAGTTAGAGGCAAATATGGGTACATGGTGAGAGAATGAGAAATACATAAGTTTTTTAAGCCTGTGTAGACTGTGAAAAAAAATCCATCTCTGAATAAATTTCTGCCTCTATCCTGCCACTCTTGCGTATGATTCTCATTTGCAAGTTGTGTAATGTCTCATAGCATCTCTTCAGCCTGATCTGAGTATTCAGAAATCACTTGTGATTGGAAAAAATCTCCTTTTCCAGCTCTATGAAATGCTGCTGTGAGGTTTGGTTGAGAGATTGGCCCCAGCAGTAACTTCAGATTAGCCTGTTCCCTCCTGAAAGGATTACAGTACAATTGAAAGGGAGAGAAAGGATAGGAGTGAACAGTGGAAGAGAAGGAGAAGGCAAGAACTAGATGAGCCATTCTATCACTGAGAAAAATTCTTGTGGAATCATGGCCTTAGACATCTTAATCATGATGGAGCCTACAATACAAGTAAAGGTTGCAATGAAAATGTTCTTTACCAAGCAAATTTGAATTCATAAATTCATATTTATTGTCTCACATCTGTTATTTGTTCCTTAAAATCTAGTGATGCCTACAAGGTCACTTGAAAGAACACTGTTCCCTTGCACTATAAAATAATGTATGCTCTCTACACCAAATGCTAGCATATGGTGAAGAGCAGCAGAAATTTCAAACAATTATTTTATTAAGACAAATGTAAAGGGTGGCTGTCAAAAGACAGTATTTATAAACAGTTTCAATAATTTTATTTCTATCAGCTCAGAGGAATTCCTTTAGGCTTTAGTCAGACAATAAAAATTGTATCCTCAATTTTTTATTCATTCACCACCAGCAGACCTTAGTTCACAGCCTAAAAAACTATTACTCACTACAATGAAGGGGTTAAGGTAGTAAGATATACTACTCACAGTAATTATACATTTCAACAAGCATCTTAATCTCACTAGTGAACCCTGTAACAGAGATTTCCTGGCCTTTTTTAGGTACTTTTCTGGAATATAGCCTTTGTACACTTGTACTCCACCACACAAAACCATCACAAAATATTACTAAATAAGTATTATTAAAAATAAGTTAGTCCTAGAGATTTGAATTTTTGTTTTTTCTCCCATGGCTCAAAACCAGGGACTTACAAACATACAATGAATATGCTGAAAGTAAAAAAAACCAAAAAAAAACCAACCCTGATATGAAAAAGAAAGATGAAGATATATTAGAAAGCAAAGTTTAACAAAGGAAAATAGTGAGTGAATATGTCTCCAGTATTTATAAATGTATAATTAAAAACTTCAGCTGGCCTGCAGGTCATCCAGGCCAAGCACTGTAAAGTCTGCATGGGGGACTATGTTCTGGCAATGTACAGTTCTTCAGACATAATTTAGCCACTCCCTGAGCTTTGGTTTTAGGTACTTAAACAGAAATATACTTGTGGCAATAGGAGTTGCAAACTCTATAGGCCTGCTTGTGTGCTATAATGTGGATGTAAAAATTTGATTTGTCACTTTCTGAAATATCTATAATTTTGCATCTCCCATTTCTCTCTGAAAGAAAACAGTGCCACATATTTGAGACAGAGATTAAAAAAATATGGGTTATTTTTACTGAATTCCCACCTGTTCTTGTATTTCATTTTCTTTCAATTCCACCAAATTCATGGAGGACTAACTGCCCTAGAAATGATAGAGTGGGCTCATTTCTGGCAAGTTAACAGCTTATCAAGGGCAATATAAACAAAACTGGCACAAGTTAGTGTTTCATAAAGCCTCTTCATGTATGTGTATGTCTCAAATCCCAAGAAATTTCTGAATCCTCAGAGTGTTGTGGTGCGCTTGTTGCAAAATAAAACCAATTTGCTTAGCATGAATGTCTGCATTACAGATTCCAGAAATAGCCAAACACACTTATCTGTTCATTTACTGAGAACTCCTGGTGCATTACTGAAGCTGTTGGTCTCAGATAACAGTAGGAGTCAGATTGGTGAAATCAGTATGTGATTTCTGTTAAAGCAAAACTTGCAGAAAACTTTCAGATCAGACATTTTTTAACATTTTTGTTAATTTGACAGGAAATAATGGCTTTAAAACGAAAGAGGGTAGGTTTAAATTAGATACTAGGGAGAAATGCTTTAGTGTGAGTGGTGAGGCACTGGCACAGGTTGCCCAGGAAAGTTGCTGACACCTCATCTGTGGAAGTGTTCAAAGCATAACTGGGTGGGGCTTTGAGCAGCCTGGTCTAGTGGAAGGTGTTCTTGCCCACAGAAGGGGGGCTGAAACTAAGTGATCTGTAACCCAAACCATTCTATGATTCTGATTCTATGATCCTGGCCTATTCAGATTCATGGAGGTATGTTTCAATCCTGATACTTATCAAATGTATTTTTTATAATGCATTAAATGGTTCCTGTGATGCAATGCAGAATATGGTCAGAAGTGAGAAAGGCTGAAGCCATCTTCAAAAAACCTTTCTCTGATCACATTGCAGAGGCTCAATCTGCCCCAGGTTTCCATATCAGTAATATGTAAAGGTTTTGCCTGTCTCTCTATACCTTTAAAAGCAGCTGGGAAAAAAAGAAGACGAAGCTAACTATGTTTTGATCATTTTCTTCTTCTTTCATTTTTTTCTTTTAGACTGTGATCTGATGGCCTGAAAAATAAAAACGTCCTGAGCTGCTACTTCCACCATCACACAATTTATTTTATTGCTACTATTGTATTATAATGAGAAGGGCTTTAAATACTTCATTACTAAGTTTCCAACATTAGAGGATAAAATTCAAACCTATGGAGTTTCTGAAGCACTTTGTACACTGGAGAATATGTTACTCGGCTCCTACACAGCTTTGTTTAGAGCTTTGTCAAATGGCTCTGGAAAGAAAATTAACATGCAAAGATTTTTTTTGGAATACCATTAAAATAGTAGTTCCTGGTTATTATAAAAGAACTTCCCAGGTCTCTTAGAAATATAACTGAAATGCAGTCATGGTAAGTGATTTTAGGTGTAGTGGAAAGTTGACCAAGCCTCCACAGGATCAACTTGTAAGTTAATATTGCAAACATAGTACTATTCTCTGAAATAGTCATTAGGGTTGTATTACTCAAGCTGTATTTACCTTTTCCTTAGAGAAAAAGAGGTGAATCACAATCTTTGGATTAAACATAACATTAGCAAGGCAATACATGTACATTAATGAGATAGGAAGGCAAATCAGGCAAATAATGCTGCTAACTGTGCTGTTGCTTCACAATAATCTTTCACCCTCACAAAAATAGTGGAAGCCAGAACTATAAAATAATTTAAAAGAAGGCAAAGGTTTTGCAGGATAGTAAAATCTGAATGTGATCAATCTGTTTCAACATTCTGGAGACTCTGACTGCAGATTTTGAAGGATGAGTGTAGCTGATAAATGACAAAAAAGATTAGTCTGAAATATTTACTATCTGTAGTGCTAACAGTCATTCCATCTATATTAATTGGCACAGTGTCTTCTGTGCCAGATGGTCTATTGCAGAGAGTGAACATTACCCTCGTGGATTTATCCAAATTATGTATTTGACGTTTGGATGAAAGCATTTTGGTTTTTTTTTACTAGTTGAGCACAGAGAATTATGTTTGTCTTCTTAATGCTATTATTCTATACAGGTCATCAATAAGTATACATACAGAGGTCTAACTGAATTCTAAGCAAAGACAGATATGATAGATTTAGTTTGAAAAAGCTCTAAAAACTTCAGTCTTATTATTGTCAGTGTTTACCTCAGCTTTCAAATATAAACACCGATGCTCTGTTGCTAAGGCAGTGAACAAATACTAGAGATGAAAGTCACTGGAAGTGTAATACTTTGCCATCTTCCTCAGATCTAGGTATTTTGGGGAAGACCCTGACAGGAATACTGCCATAAACATGCTGTGTTTTTGTCTAGTGCCAGTGCAGGTGCTATAACTCCCTGCCCACTGTATATTGGCTGCCTGAAGGTGGTTGCTGTAGGGCTGCATCATCCACCAAGCACAGTGATATGGCAGCTCAGCTCAGCTCAGCTCAGCTCAGCTCAGCTCAGCTCAGCTCCCTATCTGACCAGCCTCATCACACTGCATCACTTGTACCAAGAGCTCCTGTCCTTGTAGGAAGGTGGAAAGGAAGGAACTCTGTAATTCAACAAGAACCTGTGTGAGGCAAGAAGTTGCCACCAGGATGGCTGCTACTCACAGGACCAAGATACCCTCAGAAAGTTTCAGTTATTGAATAGAAGCCATAATGGGAGTTGAGAGTTTGTTAACTTTTTAATACTCTATCAACAAACCCCAAAAAACCAAAGTGTCAGTTTATTTGCTAGTATATAAATAAAAGCTTCCAACACAAACTTTTATTAATCACAGCATTAAAACATGGCACAGAATGTGTGAGATAAGGAGATCAAGAGCTGGAAGCTCTGTGCAGCTTAAAAGGTGTGATAAAGGATGGGATTGTCTGTTCTATATGCATACATGCACTCAGAGGATATACTGGGGAGTATACAAAGAGAGTCACATTGAAAGTAAAGGGATGAGAAACTTAAAAAGAGGGAGGGAGGTCAATGGAAAGCAAGGCAGATGTCTGGATGTCTTCTGTCAAAGGAATGCAGTGAACACAAACAAGAAATTAAGTGCAAAATGGAAGCAAAATAAATACTGTTTGTACAAGCAAAATGGAAGAATGTCAACAACAAGAAAGAGGAAAAGAAAATGGGAAGACATGATATGGGCATACAGAATGGGAAAGGAATGAAAGATTCAAAGCTGAAGTGGAAATAAGCAAAGAAATGGCAAAGATGTTTGCACTCGTTGCTTCTTTTTGCTCAAAATAATCTTTGTCTGGTTTAGACAAAAATAATGCCAGAAGATCAAAACCATCAGACAATTTGTCTAGCAAAAATTGTCCTTTGGAAGAAATATCAGATCCTGGCAATTAGATTTTGACCAGAGCACTCTCTTCACCAGGGAAACGGACTAGGGAGACATTTGGTCTTTCACAGTCCATTTTTATCTAAAATAAATCAATTACATTTTGGAGACACTATCAGAGTTTGCAGAAAATTATTTTCCCTGTTCCTCCTACAGGTAGGTCTGTGATTACAATTTGAGTGTGTGTATGTGTAGTTTAAGCTTACTGTGAATATTTAAATGAAATAGTCACTGAATAGCTGTAGCTTGCTGCTTTGTACCCTGGTTTAAGTTTACCTCAGAACATTAACCTGCTGCAAAGAGGGGCATAGGCTGGAAGGAGGTCAGCAAAGGCCAGAAATGTGAATGAACATTAATTATCTGCTAAACAAGTGATGATTCATGAGTGAAAAATAGGCACTATTTAAAGGTCACTAGACCCAGTTAAGCTGCATATCTAAGACTTGTGTTTGTGGCACACACAATATGCAGATCTGCCATAGGGAAATTCCTTAGGTATTCATCAGCATGAATAATTCTGGTCTCGTTCAGCATGTAGCCAGACTAAATTACTTAAAGAAAATGACGTATAGCCTCAGATCTATCGTCAGTGTTTTTATTATGCAACTTTCACATCCTGCAGAAATTCTGGCACTCTCTATACCTTTTAACCCTCTTAGGAGATATGAACTATTTCAAGAGCCAAACTCTGAGAAAACTCACCTTTGCAGCCTAGGGCTTAAGGAAGGCTCGCTTCTGGCAAAAGCATAGGTTTGTAATTTTACAGGATGCTCTCACAGGTCATTTTTGGATGGCTTTCAGCCTGATGTATTAAAATGATATTAGTCTTTATTCAGTAATGCTTTGTTATTTTGAGATATTAATTTTTATTTTCTTTTTTTTTAAATTGCTGCTTTTATCTGTGGCACTTAGAATGCCAAGACAGATCGCCTCAAGAAAAATTAAAGGCCTTATTATATTCTGTATCTATCCAACATTTGTGCTTTCAACACATAATAAATATTCAGATGTGTTTGCTGTCATTAGCTAGAATGAGAAGTCTGTCACTGAGAAAGGGAAGACCTATTTAATAACAGCAGGGCCAAGCTTCCTTTAATATTACAGAACTAAGCAACTCAATATTTCATCAAGGTCTTTAACAAAAGCCAGACAGCCTAGTGTAGGACTGCTTTTGTCTAGGTGCTGCTGGGGTACAATCTGAAGATATTTCCCTGAACTCTTCAGCACAATAATACATGTAACATTCATCATTTTATGGGCTGCAGAATATTGCCAGTGGATAGGCCATATACTCCTTTATTTTTGACTATCTTAACTGGAAGGGGGCAGCCAAGGTCCAGGATGGGATGGTTGTTTGCACTGCACTCCTCTTCTCATCTGCTGATAAGATCACAATACCTGTTCTTCTCTAAATAAAGAAGGAGAAGCCACTTTTATAGTGAACCCTGAAAAAAAGATAATGGAGGGTTTTTAAATCATGTTGATCTATTATAAATCACTTTAGTTTTGTTCTTTTGTTTGGGAAAACAGTATGGTCCACAGGCAACCAATAATGTAGCATTAGTTCAATTTTCCATTACATTAGTCATTGCTTCTTTCACTAACTGCATCTGTAAAATGAAGATTTGGTCAGAGTAATTACTCCTTGAAAAATATATCTTGAAGTGGCTTGCAAAGAAAATTATATATCAATCTGTGTTAAGAATTTGTATTGTTCAAAGATTATGCAGATATATTCCAAGTCAAACACTGAATGGTACTGTTTTGCTAAACTTCACTGCAAATTTTCGTTAATTAATCCATGTATATGAAATATTTTATTTTAAAAATCAGATGCAATTTAAAGCAATTAAATATTTTAAAATGTTAACAGTTTCTTAGTAACTAGATACCATCCAATTATCATCCTTAATGCTTCATGATGGGTGACATTTTGTCTTTTCTTCAACATTAAGAAAACATGATTCATAGTTTTCTTTTGTCTTCTGATTACCACTATTAGTTCAGAAAAGAAAGTGAGTCAAATTAATGGATAAAACTTTATTTTACTTGAAGCTTAATTCAGCATCAAGATCATACTCAAAAGTGAAACTACAAATTGAAATAGCAAGGTCTAAATGCAATAATTTTTTTTCCCCATGATTACACTGATATAAAAATAAAGGAAACTGTACATTAATAGAAAAAACCCAAAATATTTTCCCCACTTTTTATTTTATTTTAATTTATTTTATTTTTTTGCTTTTCTTCCTCTTTTCACCTGGCAAAATTCCTATTGGATACAAGAAACTCGACTGCATATATTTATCTCCCTGGAGAGAGACTGAAGGAAAAAAACATGTGACAGATGTTAGTCACATTGCTTAATGTACTACTGGAACACATTCAGAAACTATGGTGATGAGCATGATATAAATAATCTGTATAGAAGAGAATCCTGAAACCATTCCTCAGAGAATATGTTCATTAATTTTAATTAGACTTTTACCTAGGTAATGATTAAAATGGGCAGATTACCAGATTATAGATATTAACATTCTATTTTATAATGAAAGTATTACCAGCATTATGTTATTCCTAAACTTTGTTCTCAAATGCTTTCTGCTTACTTTCTTCGAAAAAGGTGAATTTACAAATCAAAATGTTCATGATAAATGGACAGGCAATGAAAGCTCTGGAAGTGATACTAGCCAATAGCTAAATTAATATCCAAAGTGCTTCTTATCCATTCATACCACCTGTTGGCCAGAATGGGGTCAGCACAGTGGGATGATGTACTGGGTCAGTCAGACACGGCCATCCTGCTGGGGGTCATCTCTCTGCTCAGTCTTTTTCTGAGCTTGTGGACCTGTTTTGTCTTCCTTTTAATTTGTTTCTTTTCTAGATAGAAGAGTCTTAGCTCACTTTATATGCCTCAGTTTGGAAATAAATACTCATCTTTAATAATGAATGTTACTACAATTATTTTCTAATAATTTCAAATTCTGCCATATCCTTTTGAATATGGGAGGGCAATGGGAGAGAGGTCAGAACTGTGTTTTAAAGCTTGTTGATTTATTCAGCTGAGAATTATCTTGCTTTCTGTTTATTTTTTTCCTTACTGTTACTAACCTTTGATTTGGGTTTTGTCTGTTATTCAGCATAGCACTGACATATTTGTAGAGCTAACTCTCATTATCACTAGATTTTTCTTCTGAGAGGTAGCACTTAGCTTGGAGCTCATAATTTTATATTTGAATTTGTAGGGTTTTTTTCCTCTTGTGCATCACTTTACATTTTTCTGCACTGCATTTCATCTGCCATTTTATTACTCAATCAGCCTCATAAGTTTCAGCAGCAATTCTTCACAGTCAGCCTGCATTTTATCCTATTCTGAATAATTTAGTATTAGCAGCAAACTTTCCAAGCTCCCTACAAAATGCCTTTTCTAGGACTTGAACTAAGTGTGAAGTCTCACCCCAGCCCCTGTAAAATTTCATAGCAACATGATGTGATCCTTGGAGTGTCCTGGACAGGGCCAGGGGTTGGACTCGGATCCTGATGGATTCCTTCCAACTCAGCATATTCTGTTATTCTAAGAGTCCATGATTTTCTTTAAAAGGCTTGAGAGTTGGTATTGTCAAATATTTTGACAATACAGATAGACTTTATCAATTAATCATTCTTATTTTCATGTTTGATGACTTTGTCACAAAAAATACTAAAGCACCGACATCAAAGAATTCTCCTCTACAGAAGGCATACTGGTCTTTCCAAGGAATTTGTATTTATCCAGAAGCCCACTAATTTTGTTGTAAATTTTGACTATTTTTTTGACTAATATGGACATCAGGCTTAGAGAATCTAGCTACTCCAGTCTCCCCAGAAAGTCTCTTATATACCATCTGCTTTGGATAAGTTGATGTGCTGAAAGACAAATCACATAGAGGGAATTCTGACTATATTTGACAGGAAGATTCCAGGTATTTTCCTGCCCAAGGTGAAATTTGAATATTTGTAGATAGGAATGAGGTAATAGAAACACCTCATTGGATATTTTGGCCAGTATGGAAATTACAAAACACTGCTGATATCATGACATCTCGAGTCTGAACTACTTTTGAAAGAAAGTGGGACATTATTGATTTGTTTTGTGCTATGTCCAGATCCCATATGGTCTCCACTTATGGTACTTAGCACACCAGCCAGAACCCACTTGTACAATTTGTATTTAAGGTTTTATAGATATTTTGATTATGAAAGCCATGCAACAGGTATCTGGACACTTTAATGAGTTAAAATAATTTCTGGAGGGATACTGAAGCAGGATTTCAAAACCAAGTGTGCAGTCTAAAATGTCTAAGCAGCTGGCCAGAGTTTGCATTCTGTTATTGAATATTATTCATGTGCTTATGAGCTATTTTAGATCCTTGTCCAATATCCATTGGTTTCAGAATGGGAAGAGAGAGCCATGCTCTCCATTCTATTTCAGCTTTTTACTCTCATGAAGATACTATGGTCAGACCATGACACAGCAGGTATTTCCACTTTGAGGGCACAGCCTGAATGTGAAATTTCATGTAATTCCTCAGAAACATTTTTATTTTCCCATTAACAGCAAGAGGAGAGATGTGTGACACAGAAACAACCCATTAATACACATTTTGGTTTTTGTAGGAATTCCCATTGAGTGTGCTGACATCTTGTGGCTGGATGGATGTGTGGATGGATATTTAAACCTGTCATGCACGTGCTGAGGGGAGGCAGTTCCTGCATCTTAGGATCTCCAGCTCTTCTTGAAGTCTTCAGCCAAAGGCTCCATGCTGGGAAACATTTTGAATTTTTCTGCAGAGCATTGACTGTTTTTCTTCTTTCTTGGTTGAAATTCTTTGTTTCACCTCAAGCCCCATAATTTTCTGGGAAAAATAAGTACTTTCATGTACATTTATTTTCTTGAAGTCACATAGTCATTAAATCTCTGTTCCTGAGACATGGGCTGGAGCTGTATGATAGTGATAGCAAGAATGCTGGCATGTGTTTGCTCTTCTTTGACTGGTTCTTGGCTTCCTTTTGTGACCAGATGTTAGCAGAAAGAGGGAATGTTGTGCTGGTTTTTTTTCCACAGTGTACAGGATGGACGGCTGTGCTCCAGTTCTTTGGGATTTTGTTTGTTTGCTCTTTTCTAAAAAATATATATCCCCCTCAAGTCCTTCTTGTCACATCCTTTTACAGTCTAAAGATTACTTCTGTCACTGGTGTCTTCTGGCTGTTATGTTTCTGCACATTGCTTCTGCTTTGTCTCTGTAATCTCCTATCCATTCTTCTCAGTCTTTAAAAATTCTGTCTTCTTTTAGTAACTCTAGTTTTTTGGCCCCCTGTTCAAACTTTTTTAGCAGAGAATTTGTGCCTGTCTCCACACAGCAGCTGATTCCACAATTTCCCAGCTTTGATGGTGTCATCCTGCTGTGAGTGACAAGGTGAGGAGCAGAGGAGCTCAAGGGAAGCTGAAAAGCTGCTCAGGGTTGCTGCAGGTATTATTTCCATGCTGAAGGCCCAGCAGACGGGGAGACTTACAGCAGATAATAGAGAATCTCTGCCTTTTCTGGGGTTAATAAGATGCTTCTGAGGACCAGCAGCATGAGAAGCAGAGGTTCTGTGGGTAGTTGCTGCCTCAGGCACAAGGACTGGCAAGCACTGGGCTCGGTGTGACAGTCAGACACAGAGGCTCAATGTATACAATCTGTCTCCCCTGTTTATGTTCATGATTCATCTGTGCCTACATACTTTTGTGAACAGTATGCTGCACTATGTTATTAAACACAAAACTGTGTACATAGCTTCTGGGATTTGTATGTGTGTCTCATAAGAAGAAAAAAAGGGTTTCAGTGAAATTCTGCCCATATGGCAGGTCAGCATGCATTAGTCTCCAGTTTTCTGATGTGCCTGTTCTGAAGAACCATTCAGAGAACTTATTTAGCCAGCACTACAGGAAATTTCTAAGCAGAAGAGGATATATACACATGTGTTTCATTAAGATTTGATGACATTTCCAAAAAGGTGGTGCATCAAAAACCAGAGGAAAGGCAATATGATTAAAGTACGCTCTATGTCTAGCATATTCTCAGTAAAAATGGAAAGCTTACAGATAACAATTTATAAAGTGTATTCACTACAGGGAAAGGAAATGGGAGAGGATTTAATGACCTAAGAATCTTTTTAGGCAAAAATGAATTATTAAGACTAAAACCAAGAAAAATCTTAATACCTTCAAAAGATTTTGCAACACAAATCTAGTAGTTATACTTCAGAAGTTATTTGGGAAAATTAGGAGATTGAATTATTTGTGGGGCCAGCATAAGAATAAATGTACACATCCCAGCAAAATTGTTACAGTTCTTAACATATGAATTTGGGCACTTTCATTGCCAATTTATTATATGGTTAAGAAATGCCTGTCTAACAGAAAGATACAAATTAAATGAGAGGCAGATAGAAAACCAAAACCAGATCAGTTCCCTTGAATTGTTCTCTGAAGTAAATACTACTCTTTTATTTTTTCCTGGATTTTTGATGAGGAAAAATTTGAAAATAATCTATTTTGACTTGTTTATTTTTATTTTTTATATCTGTGTAGCTGTCAGGAGATTTAAGCTGCATTGTATTTGTATGATCACAAACGTAAAACTCATTTCAAGAACTTTCACCAAATCCATAAATAAACTACATTTATTTAAAGATATTTTAAAAAGGTTTATGTACCATAGAAGTCAAGCTTAAACTTTGCAGAAGCCTGTGTGTTGGAAAATGAACTCTATGACCAGAAAAATTACAGTTCTGAACGTCCATATGTAGGCTTTTCTGCATAACTGCTATATTAAAGTTGCTATAATAATCTTGTTCAGCTCTTTATTATCAACTAAAAATATTTACTTAACTTGTAACTCACAAAGTGGAAGGAAAAAAAAGAAAATACATTTTCTCTTCTATTGCAAATACTTCCATTTTTTAAATTTTATTACATATTAATATTTTACATAAATTTTTCTAGTTCTGATCTCCTCATTAAAAGATAAGGAGCTACCACAGAGTGCCCAGCAGAGGCCACAAAGTGATGGAAGTCTGGAGCACCTCTGTTATGAGGAGAGCAGGTCTGTTTAGCCTGGAGAAGGTGAGACTGAGACGAGATCTCATCAATACATACAAATCTCTCAAAGGTGGGTGCCAAGAGAATGTGCCAGACTCTTTTTTGTGGGGCCAGCAATGGGATGAGGAACAATGGCCATAAACTGAAACACAAGAAGTTCCACTTCAACATGAGAGAGAACTTCACTTTGAGAGTGACAGAGCACAGGAACAGCTGCCCAGGGAGGTTTGGAGTCTCCCTGTCCAGAGACATTCCAAACCCTCCTGGATGCATTCCTGGATCTCCAGAGGGCCCTAACTATCCTGTGATTTTCTAAACTCTTTAAGTATTATGTATTTGATCTAAATGACATCATACACTCTATCAATACTCACTCCAATGATTTTAAACTTATTTTTGGAAAACATCAATCTAAAAAAAATAGCGGTTGAAACTTTCAGTACAACGTTCAGAAATTTCTGTTACTGTGAACAATTACCTTGAGGTCATGTAGGCTAGAGTGAAACCAGCCACAATCTAACCTTTGTCATGCTTGGTGAGCCCTTCTAATGGTAATCCTGTAACATTGATGAAAGAATTTTGCAAATATTTTTCTGCTCTTTTTTAACCAATATTATTTAATGAAATGTTGACTCTTCCAACACTTAAAACACTGATAAATATAAGCATTACCTTTGTTTAAACAGAGAGTTTTGGCTGCACAACTCATTGAATTGCTTTTTATTCTGTGAATGAAATCCTAAAATGTTTCAGCTTCCACAAAATGCCAGCAATTCTTGTTCTGATCTCACTGTGACCTGTTGTCATCAAAACCAAAGTTTCAAGGTGGATGTCACTCTGTCTTTCACATCTAATGGGTCTTCTGTAAAACCAAAATATTTTAAAACTCTCAAAGAACACAATTGCTTTAAATAAAAAGCAAATATTTAAATATTTAGGTAAAGAATATTCAAATAAGGGAAATTTGCTTGATATCCTTTGTATATTACCCTTGCTTTTCCCTACTCAATCTGTGTAGGGCCAGTCTCAGACCCTTCTAGACCCCTCTGAAGTCTTTTTGCTACTTTTTTCTCCACTGTAAATTGTCATTTCATGAGTGTCAAGCTCTAATTTGTGACTGTAAGTGCCTGTCCTGTCTCCAAGAGCCTCTGCCTTGAGTATGCTCAGTAATCCCCCAGGGAAGGAAATGTTTCCCTTTTTTCTCCCAATAGGCTCTTTTTAGCTGCTTTATTAAGGTAACATAACCATAATTATAAATGCATGATAAAGTAAATCACCTGGCACTATCACAAACCCAAAACTCTAGAAGACACATTTCTTTGTTGGTTGGCAGCCACAAAAGAAAGCAGGATGCAGTCAGTGTCTGGGCAGCCTTCGAGAACACAGTGCATGCTCTTGTCAGCATGTGCCAATACAGATTGAATAAGGAGGGATCTCTGGAAGCATCTTGTCTTTCAGAAGTGCTCTGAGCTTCTCCTGCTCTCTGGGCTGCCTGCTGGGTGTCACTACAACCTGATTTACTCAGAACACTAGTGAGACATGCTAAAAGAAGTGTTTCCATGCACAAGGCATATTTTAGAAGCATTATTTTCAAACCTCCACAGCTCAGCCAAATCAAAACCAATTTTTCCTGGAACACTCAAGTGTGCTGCTCTGAATAAGGAGTAAGTATCTGCCAATTTCTAATTTTCTAAGTTCAGCTGATTCATCAGTACAGTTTTTCAGCAAGTAGTCATAAGGCAATTTACAACAGAAGTCAATTTCAGTCTACTTATATTCCAGAGAGCTAAATGGTGTTAATCCAAACACTGCAGAAAAATAAACAAACTGCAGGTTTAGGCTAGGCTTGAAAAATTTTAATCTCCAAGGCAAAAATTTTAAGAAAGTACTAATGGAGGGGAAAAGGGATTTTAGAGTACAGTATTTAGGAGCCTACTGTAAGAATATCATCTGTAACAAACATTAATTAGTTTGAAAACCAGTTACTTCAGTCAAAGTATTTTTTCTGGCACTCTAAAATGTATTGAAGTGTTGATAATTGATAATCACAAAATTTGAAGTGGTTTTCTGACTAAAGAGTTTATAAAGGACTCATTGTAGTAATTCTACAAATACAAAACAGTTTTTTAAGTATCTCAATTCATAAACCCAAACTTGCTCATCATAAGCATTACTCCATGTTGGTATATCAGGGATATGTTTTTCTGCCTAACAGTATATATGATATCTGTGACTGACTGACAAAGTGGAAAATAAAAATCTTATTCTCGATTAAAATTCCTACACATAGGAATAGTAAAGTAGAGAATAATTGTCCTTGGATTTGCTCCTGGGTGTGTCCTGGTTCAACTTCCCTTTCTCTAGAAAATCAGGATAGAAAGCAAAGTAAGTGTGCATGGGTTAGTCCTGGCTAGCTGCCAGACCAAACACAGACAATCTCTTAACCTTCTTGACCAGGATGAGATAGAAAATAAGATGGGAAAGCTAATGGGTTGACACAGGGACATCACTCACCAGTTGTCATCACACATTTGACTTGGGTAAAATTAATTTATTTCACTGAGAAAAAAAATAAATTTGGATAGTAGGAATCAAAGAAAAGTATTTAGCTTTGGAAGATGGGAAAGTTATTTTCTTAAAATACACATGAAACTAGATTCTATTTGTTCTCCTGAATGGAAATCTTAGCTACATATTTGATAGCATCAGTAATCTCCCTGCTTGAAAAGTATCTTCTTTTGCTTCACAGGGTTCTGGAGGTGCTTGTATGCTTCCCCATTAGAAGCTGTCTTTGGAAAGAGCCATTCGTTGGTCACCTTGTAAAATATTTGAAATTTTAAGGAATGCATCTTTACTTAAGAATATTTTTACCAGGGAAATTGCAAGCAGTTTGTGAACATGAGTGAGAGTTTTATAGGGACAACTATAGCTATCCCTTCAACCCGTCTGAGATGAGAAGAAGAGGAAGCAGGTCTGTCTCCATATAAAGGAAACACAATCCATCAACTTATTCTTCTTGAGATGGCATTGAAGCAGAAACAATCTCACAAAATGACAATTGAATTATATCCATTGGATGCAAATGACTTGTAGGTGTAAGAAAGAATGTTCCAAGGAAGCCAAGGATGTGCATGTACAAGATGGACCTTTCTCCTCTTGCTATGCATGCCATCACTGGCCTTATGTATGTTCTGTCTGGAGACAAACATTTCTTCCTTCTGCTTGCTGGAAAAACAGGGTTGGAACTCTGCTTTCCCCTGAGATTCAGGAAATGGTGATGAACCCTTCCTGCTTGCTCGGAGGGACTCATGTTTGAAGCTAGAGACAAGGGAGCTCTGAAGGCTGCTCCCAGCTCTCTGCTCTTGCTCTCTGGCCTGGTACCAATGGAGTCTTTCTGTGACTGGATCAACTATCTTGGCCTGGGTTTTTGCCTTTGTGCCAGCTGGGAGTCACATTTCACTGTGCCTTGCACTTCATCTACACACTGGCAGAAGCCAGATTTCCCTGCAGGCTGCTTAACCACCTTGGCATGGCTTTTGTCCAAGTCCTGGCTGGGAGCTGGTTCCTCTGTGGCCCTCTCAATTCTCTTGGCATGAGACAATTGCTCAGACACCAACTGAGAGCTCAGTTCCTGCAGCCTGCTGCTTCCATCTGCTGATTCTGAGTGGCAACAAAAAGAGAGGGGCTATCCTTCAAATCACCTCAGGTTTTTTCCTTTGGAATTTTCTAAGGGGAAATAAAACCGATCCTCAGAGATAAAGAAACATTAGGTTAAACATTCTGTGAAACCTCTGCTCCAAAAAGAAATTGGGAGTTCAGCCTCTGTGTGTCTCAATCAGTTCCACCTGGGCAATCAACTTACATCTGGTTGTAATTAATCTGCAAAAAAAAATGAAGGGCTGCCCTGTGGGATGCATCCACTTAGAAAATCCACAGTGATTTCTCTGTGATATGCCTCTTACTTACAGATGTGTTCTAGGCTCTTGGTCTTCAATCCTGATCTCCAAATCTCTTTCCTTTAATGCTTTTTGCAATTGCTGACTGGTTTGCCTGACTTTATGATTGTCTACTCTTTTCCTTATTCTTCACTTCAATAACATTCTTAGATTCTTGACTATGTTGCAGATTTATTTTTTCAGACTAGTGGAAAAATATTTCGTTTTTTTTTAGTTTGCTATAAATAGGTCTGTCTGGTTTTTATTCAGCCTTAAGTGCTGAGTACAAATGTCCCTGTCTTAAGGTACATTTCCATGATAGGATATTGTCTGGATATATAGAAATCTGGACATCTCTTCCTGAAAAATTATGTTTAGTTTAGATTCTGTGAGAAGATTTCTCTCTATCTGTATGGAGATGGAAAATATTTATCTCCTACAAACTGAAATAAGGATGGCAGAATTCACTGTTTCTGCAGCTTAATGCAGCAATGTATCTGCAGTTTTTCTAAACCCAAATGATGAAGAGTCCTGAATCAGACATGAGAAATCGTGACACTTCTTCTAAAAACTTATGACTACTAAGCATTTATAAAAGCATATCTCAAATGTCCTTGGCATTTGGGAGGTGCAGACGTGGTGGGGGAGGAAGAAAGGTAAAGCCTAATACTGGGAAATATTTAGCAGAGAAAATAGCTTTACAACCTCCTTACTGGAGCTCTTACTAGGCTGGTTGGAACAATACTACTGCTCATATACACTACATCATAATATCACATAAATGTGCTCAAATTTTTCTTAACTTCTGTACTACAGTTTGAGTAAGCTCTTTGAAAATGTCTGAAGAGTAAAAGGAAGATACTAGACAATTCTAAAAAATGTATATTCCCTTGATTAACTTGTTAGGTCACATAGTCTTTGTCCATTGCTTGGCTTGTGTGATAGGAAGACACTTTTCTGCCTATTACATATTTTATAAGTAAATAATAACTTTTTGCTAATAACTTTGAAGGCATAAAAACTATCTGTGGGCAGATAGTCACTTCCAAATGTACTTACAGTCTCTGGGCCCACAAGTCCAAAAGGTGACTTTCTGACTTCATTTGAAGTCTTTTAATTTTTCTAGATTTCTTACAATGACCAGTCTATTTCAGTACAAGGGCTGTGGCCACTCATTTCCTTCAGAACACAGCTGGAACACTGATAAAGCTGAAATAATTTGACAGCAAAAATCTTCCCTAAAAGAAACTGAGACACCAAAATAAAACTGAACAGAAAACAAAACCAAAATCCAATGAGAATGAAAGTCCTTTCTCAGTCTGTATTATTGTTACTGAACAGCTCTTACAGGGCTATTTGAACAAAGTATTTAATTTTATTTTTGCTCTTGCTGTGATGCTTTGCCACTACTTTCTTCCAGTTCTCTACGTGTCAGCCTCTACAGAATGCAGGTTTATTAAGATGACTACAGAGACAGGTCAAAACAGCTTTCTTTTGTGTTAATGGGCTCTTTCCAGACATATTTTCACAGGTTTTCTAAAATGCTAAATTGAATCATAATTCTGATGAATACTGAAGTTATTCTGTTTTGAAGTGTAAAGATTTGTGCAAATGTATTCAATATGCTCTCTAAAAACTGGCAAAAGTAGGATTTTTGAAGGATAAATAGAACATATTATGCTAAAATCACATTTCTAAAAGCTTAAACCAGATTCTGACTTCTAGGATGGATATATACAGAAACATATATTCATAATTTAAGTAAATGATATAGAGTATACTCAAAAGAAAACAATACACTGAAAATGCAATAGAAATAGCATGGTTGGGCTCTCATCACTTATCATTAATTTTGAAGGCACTTGACTGTCTTGCTAGCACCAGTGTGCTTTGCCATGTACAAATATAAATAATGGAACATCTGTAAATTACTTTTTTTTTCAAATTCCATAACAAAACAGAAACAAAGGAGAAGAGCAACCAGTACTTCTGGTTAACATAGAGACACTTCCTGCACGTGTTTTGGAAGAGCATCTTTCTGAGTTGTGAACTCCTAGAGATCATGGTCACCACGGAGGGGCAGGCTGGACCCTCTTCCCATGGAGAGGGCTGTAGCCTGGAATGCCTGGAGGAGCATCCCAGAGGAACAGGAGACCAGGAGCACTGCCAAAACACTTCAAGCCTTGGACATTGCCAATGTCAAATACACCCAGATTCCTACAAAAAGCTGCTCTAGAGACAACAGAACAATTACTGAAACAACCCTCGAAGTCACAGCCACTGCCAAATTACCTGTGGCAGGCAGCCTTCCTCCACCTTACTTTAGAGTATTTTTTACTTCTCAGTGGTAATCACACCGGGGTTAGTCCCTCAATATTTTACCTAGATAATAATAATTTCTTTCATTCTCTCATGTCTTGTTAAAATATTAAATATTTGGGGATTTAGGGAACCTCTCAGAGATTCATTTCCATAATACCTGGTGCTGGGATGGACAACATTAAAACTAATTTCTCTTTATGCTGCTATAAATCAAAGAGCAAATACAATTTAATGTTAAATTTTTAACCTTTTTAAAACCTCATGAGCCAAAACTCATGAGCCAATCATTTAAGATTAGCCAGCAACACTTAAACAATCATTCATTCTTTCATGCATTACATTTTCCAATACAACAATACCTAAAGAGAAAGGAAGAACTATATTTATAGATGTATGAGAAGAGGGATAATAAGAACCATTGAAATGTCTCGTTCCAGAATCAGCATTTTACAAAGTATTAAAATTTATTGTTGCTTTTATTGCAAATAAATACTCAATTATAGAAATCTTTAAAATAGTATTTATAAGAAAAAATGGACCACACATGGGTTTTATTTCCTTTGTTTTTTTCATATCTTTCCACAAAATATGAGAACTACATATATATATATTATAGGAAAACAAATATATAATTGTTTTCTAGGGAAGCATCTGTTCCCTTTAATATATCTACTGCTTTTTAGCAATCTAATCTTATGTTTAGAGCGTTTTAATTGAGACCAATTAATTTTTTTAGAACTTCTTGCATGTTATTGATTTTTAAAGCATTTATTCACTACTTTTATGAGTATAAAATTTTAATGAAAATTCATCTGCCTTGAATCTCTATTTTACTTGGTAATAAAATAAAAAAAATAATTTGAATTGTTAAAAAACCCTTGAGTGTGACTAGAAAAGCCCCCCACCCATGGCATAGCTGTGCCAAAAATTTCTTTGTGTGAGCAAAATGTTTAAAATCCCATTAGGCCTCAAGCTCTCAAATGAAATTTAAGTTTCACAAAGACCTTTCTATGTTCTCTGGAGGGAGTGATTTCCAAATATATATATAGCTAGTGTCAGATTAAGTTCTTAATGACTGAATTTTTCAGAAAGGCTGCTAGGAATATCTTCAATGACATTCAGCAAATGCTTTTTAAGGAGATCCTTCAGATTAGAATCTAGCTATAAACTTTTTATACATGATCCTCAGTGCCCTAAGGGGATTCTTTGTGAGGTCAGAGTCTTAGCCAAAGTTATTTGAATACTTTCAAATTATATGCATTAAGTAGAAACTTGAAAACCTGACTACTTAAAGTAAGTGCTGTCAATTTTTATCTTAAATAATGGCCTATGATGTTCACATAGTTATTTTGCAACCAGTATTACATTAAAGCTGTGAAGTGTTCTTAACAAAGTCACATTTCATTCCGATATGAGGCTCCTACTGTGAGCAGAATAGTTTGATAGTTTGTTCTCACTCTATTTATTTCCACAGAAATTGTAATAAATTAATTTCACTGTCAGGACAGTCCAAGGTATCCAGACATACGCCCTTTGGAATACAATTTTCCAATCATTAAAAGACCTGATTTTTAAAAATTTTTAATTAGATCTAGATCACGTTTATATTCAGTCCCTCCCAAGTTAGGAGTAGCATTTCCAATTGGATTAACAAATTTTAGAAAGTTATATACCTTTCTGCTAATACATTTACTATGCTTGCATGTACATTTTTTTTTTACTTAAAAGAAGTGCATATTTCAGTATATTTTCACTGAAATGGACAGTTTACTAAGGATGATCACAGAAGATATTTTAGTCATATACAGAGTTGACTCAGTAATTAAAGAGGGACTACAAGAAATATGGAGAGGGACTTTTGACAATATTTTTGGCATGTAGAGATAGGACCAGGGATAGTGGCTATAAACTGAAAAAAGGGTAGGTTTAGATTTTATATATTGCATAGAAGGTGGCAAACACTGATGCAGGTTGCCTAGAGAAGTTGTGGATGCCCCATCCCTGGAAATGTTCAAGGCCAAGCAGGATGGGGCTCTGAACAACCTCTTCTAGTGAGAAGCGTCTCTGCCCATGGCAGAAGAGTCAGAACTAGAAGATTTGGAGGGTGCTCTCCTACCCAAACATTCTATAATTCTATTCTATGATTCTGTGATTTATCCTACTTAACCACTTGAGAAACAAAAGAATAAACCTACTTATTTTGTTTTGTATATGCAGTGAAACCTACAAAAGAAATAGCACTTCCTATTCATGAGGTTCTTTTGCACTTCTGATTTAATTTTCTGACTTTCAGTTTATGGTTGCTCTCAGATTATTATGCTGTTCTCTGTAAAAAGACTTGCCTAACTCATCTTACTTTATTTCAGTCTCATAAATTGACTCAATACTGTGTTTGTATTATTCAGTCACCCATGTCAGGTTCTTGGTCAAGAAAGTTCTTAGCCTCAATTTCTGTTTTTCCATTTAAATTTGGGTTTATTTTATGCAGGCTCATATACTATAACAGACAGAGAGTCAAGCTCCACTCCCAGATCTGGAATGGTCTCCTTGCTCCTCCATGCCTGGAGACTGAGAGAAGCTGTTGGTGAATACATCAAAGAATTTTTTTTCCTTTAGAGCTATAAGGCTATATATTATAAGCTATATCAGGGTTAAGCATAAAACCAAAATCTTTGAGCTCCTGCATTATAAAGACAGGCATTCTAAATAAAACAGTAGAAAGATATCTAATTCTTGTAATGATGTGCCTGCATCAACTTTTAAACTTAAATCCACTGAATATATTTTGAGCTCTGAACTGTACATTTGTCTTAATTCTGTCTTCTGAACACCTCTAAAGAAAATGTACAGAAGATATATCATGGCACAGAGACCTTGAATTTCAATAGAAGTAAAGAGCACTTTTAACATAGTTGATGGTGATGCCTATGAAACTAAAAAAAGGAGTTATGTAACTGACAGGAAATTTAGGGAACAAGAGCAAGGAAAGCACTGGGAATGTTCTTTAGGAAAATGAAACTGAAGTGTCATATCCTTTCATTTAGTAAAGTTGTATTCTATTAAATATAATTATTTTCCCTTCAAGTTTTGATGAAGATGAGGTTGCTAGGAAACTTTCTGATTTCAGGTGTGCCTGTGTAAATATGGACTAAATAATTTACACTGATGACAACTCCTGGACTGAAATAAAAACAGTTATGGAGTAATTTTAATGTTTGTTCATTATTAAAATAAGGAAACGTGCTGCTACAAAAGAGACAAAACTCAGCTGTCGTCTCCTGGTCTCAAGTCAATATCTGCAATAAGTTATGAGAAATTAGATTTATGCCATCCTTGTAAATCCCTGATTCTTCCCCAGTAGACCTGCATTCAAGATTGCTTTGGAACAAGGAATGGCTTGTTTATGGCTCTTACAGATTGAATTAATCTGACATTAATATTAAGAGATAAGTGATTATTCTCTGTGTTGTAGGTTCTAAAGCAATTATGGCAACCAGGCTCTCCTTTCCCCCACATTGCCTTTGATAGCAGTGCCTGAGTACATGTTTACTTAGTAAAAATGTCAAAGGGCATTTACTGCTTGTATAAATGCTACTGTGTTGTAGTATTCAGTCCCTGTATCTATGCAGCATTTTGGAATGACCTCACTGGGTGATGATAACTAGATTACACCTCTCACATGTTACTGCAAGTGGCCACACCAAATGTGTGGCCAATATCCCTTCACACACACCCAAGGACCTGTCCAGCATATCTCTAAAAAACAAAAGTCTTTCACTTCTCTACTAAAATTCCTGCACAGCAATGCTGCCTATTGCTACACCAGGGACTTCAAATTAGGTCTTTAGCAGAATTCATTAATCTATATCTATTACAAGAAACAAATAGAAAATAAATAGAACAGGTTTTTTTATTATATCCTTGACAATGATGGAAATATAGACTGTCCTAATAGCAAAGCTGCTTCTCTCTTCCTCTCAGGAGATGGCCTGGATTATTGCTTTTGTCTAGGCCAGTATCCCCTTAGTTGAGAAAACCAGCACTGAGGGATCATCATATAGCCTGTCGCCCTCAGCTGGTGCTGAGAGAGATGAACATGAAAAATCAGCTTCAACAGGGAACCTTCTTCAGAGCTTGCAAGACTGTGTAACTCCCCCTCACTGGTTCACTTTTGTTTGTTTAATCTTAGCATGAGCAAAGAGATTCTAAACACAGAATATAAATAACCGAAACTTTGGTTTTTTTAGGATTTTATTGACAGAGTATTGTAATATTTTAGATCTAAATTTTTCTGTATGGTCATAGTATGGCAAGAGATATGGAATTAAAATGCTAGATTGTATGTGTGAAAATAATTTTTTTCAGTAGCTGGCTGTGTTTTTATACACACCCAGAATTCTGAAAATGTGAACCCTGTCCCTGGTCCAAGAATTAGACAACAAGTTATTGGCATAGATGTAATGCAATGTCTGTTTTGAGAAAATAGACATGACTTGGAGATTAACCAGCTCCTAGCCACCTTCAGAAACAAATATTTGACTGATGGATACAGGAACTCTTGACATGGGATTTTGGACAGTTCTCAAGATTCCCCCAGACAGCTGCTGCTATGACTAATCTAATTTATGTGTTGATTAACACCCTGCATAGAAACTCCCAGAGATTCTCAGGTAGCTGCTGCTGCACAGATTGTACATAGATAATTGTAAATAGAAACCACACCAAAAGATTGGTTGGAAGAAATTGTCATTTCTAAGTTGTAAAGATGTTTGAGAGATTTTTTTTCTGCAATTAAAATATCTGACCACACGTGCTGGGGCAGTTCCATAGTAGAACAGCTGGTTAATAAAAATTGAGTGGAACAGTTTTTTGGAGAGTCTCAATCAATCCAGCTGAAGATGAAGAGCCCTTGCAATGGAGACTCCCATGACTGCCCTAACAGCACTGACCATCCTGTTTGGGAGAGCTGATTACCCTCCCAGTAATTACTCCCTGGCAACACCAGCGTAATAATTCCTTTGGGAGAAGCACTCTGTTGTTGTCTGTGCAAAAGTAGATACGGGTCTGTGGTTTTTTTGGAAGAGTTCCCCAAAGAGGTGGCCACGCACTGCTCAGCAGCTCTGTCAGCAGGGAAATGTCTCTAGACCCTCCTGAGTCATGCATGTTGTATGTTCCCACCTACCATTGTTTTAAAACATGTGCTGCCTACAAGTTATAACTTCCCAGGCCTAAACTGCAGACAGCTGAGCAATTTTGTCTGTGGACAGGACATGAATTACCTTTGCACAGGTGATGATCTGCATGCCTTGCTGCCATTAGTCTCACAGTTCTCCACCCAGCAATTCAGGCCACTAAAGCTGCTCAATCAAAAATTAATGTTTTATATATAAGAAGGGAAAAGATAATTTCACCTGTTTTGTTTTTTTAAGGAAAAATGGAATTGAAGCTTAATTCCTGTCATGTGGCAATCAAGTGTGCTTTCAATTAGCTATGAGTCCCTGCATTGCCAAGTACAGCCTGGCATCCCAAAATCCTTTAAACCACCTTGTCTTGCTGTAGCCTGCAGCAGGGTGGTGTGCAGGGCTGACACAAAGCAATCCTAACTGCACTTCACTTTCACTTTGCCTAATGTTATCACAGGCACAAAGTCTGTCTTCTGTGACAGGATAATAAAACATTGGCTAGAAAATACCTCTATACTCACGTTTCTGGCCACAGTTGGAAACATTGCTGTCTTTTGCTCTTCCATGTATAATTTCCATCCTTTAAGCACCCACTAAAGAAGATTGAAGGCCCCACTGTGAGAGCATGTGGCCTCCCAAGGTCTAGTGTCAGGCAAGCCTAACAGGATAACACTTACTGCAAGGAACTTCTCCTCTTGTTCAAACAAACAACAAAAACACACACTATGGCAGATTGCCCAGAATGTAGCTTTCATAAGGCCTATCTCTACCACAGATACACCTTGTGTTACCAGTTCTGTAATTCCAACATGTCCTCTAGGCACTCCTCTAGAGGTGGCTGTAATGATGTGCCAAGGAGCTGAGAATCCTTAAGGAGTCTGAATATTTCAAACATATTTATCTATACAGACAAAATTGACACTGCCTGTATAACCAGAGTCATCATGCTCATGTTTATGTGTCACTTGGGTCTAAAGTCATGTTACAGGCAGCTATGTATCCCTGATCCTTTATGTCTCATAGGTGATTTGCAACTGGCTGCTTTTCTTTCTGACAAGTTTTAGTCTGAGGGGAAAATGTTTATTTTCACAGCAGGCTTTCCTAACCTTTTTTTCTAACAGAAATCTTTGGAGACCTTAAAAAAAACAGCTATCTCATCTTCCAGAAATTATCAGAGTCAGGTGGGGTTAACAGCACAGAGCAGTCACAGTAACATAAACCCAGGGGAGACTCACAGTTCAGTAGTAAATGGCTATATTGGCAAATCTGTGTATGAAGGAAAGATGATCTAATCCCTCACTAAAGACCTATATCAGTCTCCTTCCCTGCCCCACACCAGATGGTAACAGCAGTGCTCTTGAGATCTCTGCCCAGAAAAAAAGGAGCTGGTCTGCCTTCACTGTGTGAAAAACAGCATGCCTGTGGTGGTTCTATATTTTGTCTCCATATTCTGCTTTATATGATGAGTACCTCAAGCATAACGAATTAGTAATGAATTTAATTCTCCTGAAAGTGGAGTGGACAGTTCAGTATTGGCTTGTTGGCTATTCCAGCTGTGCCATCATGCTCTTCCTGATTGAATTTAAATATAAACTGAAGGGACTACTGAAACCATGATAAGCTGCTCATGGGAGTCTAGCCTAGCTGGTGTTGCTGGTACATGCTACCTTAGCAATCAGTCCCTGTGACAATCAGTTCTGCATCTGGTGGTTTGCAAATGGACTGCTTCACTGATAGCTGTGTGATAGTTATTGCTACCTCTGTCACCATTTTTTCCCCAAATAGGTTTAATACTGGAGGCACAGAAGAGAGAATTGTTTCTGAAACTTTCATCTCACTGCAGAGTGTTAAACCCTACTAATCCATGCCTCTCAATTGTCAGAGCCTGCTTTATTGCACCAAGGAGCATTTCAATGCAACCATGAGACACATCCCTTGTCACCAGGGAATTCCCAATTAACCTGCTTCAGCAACTCTTACAAAAATACTATATGCAGTCGATGGATTTTGTCCTAATTAGAGGTGTCTTGACTGTTCCTGCAATTAGTGTTATACCTGCTGAACGTGAACTGGGGCTTGGATGTTATAACTGCACCAATAAATTTACATCTGTAAAGTGCATATCAGCTGTTGGTAGAAGGGAGGCACATTTCAGAACACATCTTGCTGGTTTGGACAAAGTGATTCTGTATGAAACAAGTACACAGGCTAGAGGGTGACCTGTCTGTCACATTCTTAGGTCTGCTTTTCTGTCTGCTAACATTCAATCATCACTCCAGCAGACACAGGTAGTTCAAGCAGGCCTCTCAGAAGATGTGAGAGCTTTTATAAATGAAATCCATTTCAGATACAGAAAATGCCACAGGTCTGAAGTAAGATTTTATTTTGTGATTGTTTTTAATTGACATTCAAAGGCACATATATGTTCAGTTCTGACACATTTTTGTTCCTTTTTTGAATTATCCCTTTCTTCCCCTCCACACCCCCTCCCCAAACACCAAGCGCTATAATTTTTTTTGTACAAGATTTTACAAGGAAAAGAAGATAAAAAAAGAGCTGAGATTCAGAAAATACTCAGCTGAAATCTCCAAGAATATAGTCTGTTTAAATGTGCCCTTTATATGGGAAACATTTTCCCAGAACAAAAAGGCACCATTCAATATTTGAAGGCTGCAATCTCTATAAATAAGAGGCAAAGAAGCAGGAAGGCAATAAAACTTTTACACACACAGTAAGGCAAGAGGAGAGAAGAGGCAATGAGGGATCAGTGTCCACAGTTTCTTGAAGTTACAGTAAATGTCTATGAGCAAGTAGGGAGATGCAGTGACGTTAATAAATGGTGCAACAATATCTTTAGTGAATACAGGGCTCTTTATCCTGATGATAACCAGGCTGCCACATTCTTCTCCACTTCTTAGCTATCTTCTCATGTTGTATCAAAGCAACATCTTTTTTTTAACCTTCACTAGTTATAATCCTGTTGGTTTAAAGATATCAGCAGTACTATAAACTGATCTTTTTTTTCCTATATAAAATAACCAGTGCATGACTCAGAACTCCTACAGTTCTTTTAAGAATTTGAACATTATATATTTTAAAAGAATTAACACCTTTTCCTGTATAGTGAAAATATAGTGGGTTTTTTTTCCTTGACAGCCTGTATTCTGAGAGCAAACCCTTAGTCTACCATCACCTCCTGACAAAGTCCCTATTCTTAGGCCATTCTCTGTCACTTCAGACCCTCATCTGCTCCCTGCCAATTATCTTAGGCCTAGATGCACAAGAGTGTTCAAGACCTAAAATATCTTCTGTGGTAAATGGAACTGGACATCTAAGAAGGTGCAAAATACCCTCAAGTTAATTAGGAGCTGTTCATGTCATTCTGAAAACTTTAACAAAAGATTCTCCATCTCTATTTGTGATTCACTACATTCATGCTCATCTGTTTTTATACAGTGGTTACAGAAAACATCATATTCCAATGTTAAAATGCTGAAAAGCTAAAATGCTGATCAGTTAATGACTAGTCATTATTTCTAGAAAGCCACTAGAAAGAACTAGGATGGAAACTGTGGAAAAGTCTGTGTAGAAAATTTATTATCAGAATTTTAATTTTTAGAAAACATTCTGCATGCAAAATCTGATTATTATTTATGCACCTATGATTCATCCAATGCTTGTCTACCATTGAAACAGGATAATTTTATATATAGCTTTCTTGGCCATTGATTACAATAAAGTTTCTCAGCCCAATCCATAGTAAATTTTCTAAAGGCAAACTGACTAAATTTCCATATATAAATCTCTATGCAGTAAATAAATACCTTTCTTCACTGTGGCCTAAAGTATTTTTTATTGTTTCCAGATGCTCCATACTCAATAATTAAGAATATCTTAAGGAAGAAGCTGGAGCTTTTATTCATTTAATATATTTTTGCTTCATTGCTTAAGACACTTGTAATTTATGAGAATGGAGAAATTAGTCCTAAAACTTACTTTGTATAATTCTTATCTTTTTTGGGGATGGGATAGTGAATTTTGCTGTGTGCATGGCCTTACACAAAATCATAGTTACTACTGACATCCTGGAGATCACTTTGATAGCTTACTTTGCTCTGTTTTCTTGTTCCCTCTTTGGCCCAATACATAATTTGGAACAGGTTCCTTTTGAGATTATGTCCAACCTGATTTTTTTCTCCCCAAAGATTTGAAACACCCAATGGAAATATGTTTTTTCTATAAATACATTTGCCAGTGAAAACCTTTTCTAAATTATTTCTAGGAAGTGAATAAATGAGGAATAAAGGTCAATAGAACTAAAGTTGTTTTGCAGCTGAGATGTATGTTTATCAGAAAAAGTTGCAGCATTTTTACAGATACAGTAATTAATTAACAATATTTAATAATACTAATAGTTTCTGTATTTACTCTGTTGACCAAAACAAACTAAAAGGTATTATATAGATTATTTGCCTTAGTGCAGAGCATCTGCTGGAATACCAGAAACAACTGAGTGAACCAGGGACAGAATTGATGACTAATGAGTCAGAGGCATGGTCAGCTCTTAGTCACTGTCCCTTGCTCTACAGTGGGGGATAACACTCCTCATTATAACCCATCTCCTGGAACTGTGCTCCTGTGCAAATTCCATCAGTATTTCCACCTATTTACTCTGGTCTGTGGAGGAATATGAGTTAGTTTTCATTTGTTAGCAGATCTCAAAAAAGGAAGACCTTTAAAAAAATTAGAGCAAATAAGGATTTATGAAGTAATCAGTTTGATCAACTATAAATGAGCAAAGATCCCTGCAATACAGATATTTTGATTTTATACTTTTGATTGCAGTTCCAACCTGACTTTATGTCCAAGTAAAGGTAATTATTGAGAATATGAAAGAGTTCAAATCATTCAATTCTTCTGGAAAATCAAACCATGAGGATCATTCTTGTCAAATCAATAACAAGCTGAACTTTTCTGCCATTGTCTACACAATGGCTTTTTATTTTCTTGCAAGATATCTGTAATTCTCAAAAGCTGCTGCTATACATTACTTTTTCTTGCTGACCAAAAGTACACACTATACAGCATTTACAGCTTTCAAAGGTCAGGTCCCATTATAAAGGACTTTTTTCACTTTGATCAACACAAGATGGCATTTATTAAATCACAAAAAGCCATTGTTGAAATAATATTAAGGATATAAATACAATCAGTGAAACTCAATGAATGAGTGATGTTCTTTTTCTTTCTGCGTTCTTCTTAACACACTAAGGTTTAAAGGTAATGTGTGTGCAGCCTTTAGGCACACAATGTGTTATTTCCTGTGCTAGACAGTAGCTATTATTACCTCTGGGATGTAGTAAGGGACTGAAATTATTTCATAGTATAACAGAAGTGTCAGTAGGAGCCTCCAGCTTGAACCTGGGCTATTGCCAGCAGTGCACAGGGGCAGCTCTGTCTGTGTCTGGCAGAGTCTTCAAGATGCCCAGGAGAGAGATTTCACAGCCTCTCTGTGCAACTTATATCAGTGAGGTACTACCTCCCCCCCTCAATATCCAATCTTTTTCAAGCTGAAGATTGTTTCCTCTGTAATAATTTTGTTGTTGGACATTGCTGCAAAGTGCTTGGCGCTGCAATAATTAAAAAAAAAAAATCAAACAAACTCCAACTAACCAAAAAGCAACCTTGGTATGTCTGCTGTGACAGCACAGAGTCAACATGAGCATAAATAGGGGCACAAAAGTAGGATCTAGTGTTTGATATGTTAACATGACCTTTTTTTTTTCTTGGTGGGCAGAACAGGAAAGAATCCCTAAAAATTAAATCTTGCTTGGTTTTTCTTTCCCAGAAAAATGTGAATTATTACTCAAATGTAACTCCATTTATGACAGCTTAGTTAGAGAACTCATGACATTTAAAGTTTTCAAAAGATAAATAGCAATTACTAAATAATAACAGTACTGTTGCAATGCAGGGCATCAGTAATGACAGATGTCAGGAAATGGTTCTGGAGTAAGGAGGCCTCCCAGCAAACATAAGACTTGGTCTCTACTTAAGAAGAATATTTGTTTATGTATTAAATATTATAACACCATACTTAAAGGAACTGTTAAAAATGTCTGAAATTCCTTTTGAGCCTAGAGGAAAGTGAAATGTATTATAAGCTAACATCTAAGATTACTAGATATTGTGTTAAAAGTGAATATTTAACATCCTTGTGTCTCTTGCTTTGTCTTTCTTTTAAACAGTTCATAACCATAATTTAATACACAAGTCCCAAGTCATAAAGAGCAAGAATAAATGCTTGTCTATTATTATATGAAACAGATTAGTTCATTTGTGAATAAACTGTAGCACACTATAGCAAGTTATAAATTCCTCAGGAACTTGATAATTTAAAGGAAACTAACGGCAGAAGATAAGAAAGACCTTTGAAATGTTTTAGCTGGAATACAATACCTGTAGCATGATGTTGAAATCTGTAGAGACCACAACAGAAAACATAAAGTATGAAATGAAACCTTTGGGACTTGTAAAACAATTCATTAAAATAGTCTGAAGCTATAAATTCCAATAGAGCTAGAGACTGCTCTATTGGAAAGCACAGTACTCCTTCATCAATAATTTTTTACAGCTATAATGCTTTATACATATACAGGGAAATGAAAGGTGTAGCAACTTGAACACATAAGTATCTATACAAAGTAAAGGTCAGATGGAAAGCTGAGTTATTATAGTTGACCTTCCCATTTTTGTTAGTTTATAAATACATTTTTCAAATGTAGGCGTGAATCTGGAGAATTAACCTAGATGATGAATGTAAGTCCCAAAACTGACTCAACGAGATTTTCAAAAGGGCTGTTAATGTATTGCTGTTAATGTACTCTGAGTTAGATGCATAGGAGAAATACAGACAAGATAATCCCAAGTGGTCAAAAAAAAAAACAAAAAAAAAAACCAAAAAAAAAAAAAACCAAAAAAAAAAAAACTTCACTGGCAAAGTTAGAAAATCTAGAAAATCAGAGCATATTGAAAAAGGGTTTAGCACTACATTCAATAAATATAAAATATTTCATAAAGCATTAATTTAACCCATTCAAACCTCACTAATTCAAAGTACACAGAATTTTAAATCACTTCCAGAGAAGAGGACAGTAAAATAAGAAGAAAAAGAGAAAGAAACAAATATAGCTACCACTCCTGTTTCCAATGGTGTTCAGCTGACAGGAATTCCAAGAGGAGGTAGGATTGCAAAATTTTACTCTTTTGAATTGGATTTTGTAACGTGTATTGTGGTTTTTCATCTGCTTTTCTTTTTTGTTTTGCCTTCAGATTGGTTTTGGTGGTTCAATTTGCTACAAATATAAGCATGAAAAGTTAGTGAGATGGAAAGATTTTGCACATAAACTTCATAATATGAAGCTCTGCATGAACCTTGTGTTATTTACGTACAACTGTGCATAAGCAGCATAATAGTTTATTATATAATTTTATAATAATAGTTTATGTTCAGCTCTTGTTGCACATGAAATTGTATGCAATCCATGGTACAGAAGTGTTTGTCTGTTATAGCTTAGTCTAGCATTTAAAACTTTTACTGCCCAAAGGTTTTAACCCTGCTCTTCCATAGATAAATGCAATGAGTAATTGTCTCAAAAGAAAAGCTCTGGGGGCCATTTTTCATTTCACAGGTAATCCAGAAATCCAGTGACTTTAGTACCAGTGAGGTTTTTTCCCAGTGTGTTTGTATTACTATCCCCAATGTGTTCCAATTTGTAGGCTGAATATTTCATTCTTAGGCTTGCATTTCTGATTACCACTGACTTGTTTGATTAGGAATTTAGGAGAGAACATTGTTGAGGGCTGGTTTGGCAGACTATATAAATCATTACAATACAATAGAATTCTTACCACAGTATTGCAGGCAGACATATTCCCTTTTTACCCCAATACAAAGCAGCTCTAGCACCTTCAAAATGTTGCTGAAGACAATGCAATTGTTCAGCAGTTGTGCAAGATAGCTAAAACACAGCACATTGGAAAGAGTAAAGTGTAATTATAAAACATGTCATGCTGTTAGTTTAGAAAAAAAACAATCAAATCCAAACAATGTAAACTGACTTTCCTTGTACTGAATTACACTATTTGTTTAGTTCCTTTCAATTACTGCACAAAGCTTTGGTTAGACATATCATTGTAATATATTCATGCTAATTTTTCAGAATCTTTTCCACAGCCTAATTTCTTCAGTGAACTGCTCACTTTTTTAGAGGTAGCAATAAGCATAGATTAAAAGGTAGCAAGGGCTATATACATGCAGAAACAAAATAAAATTTGTGGGAAAGCTTACAGGCAGAAAATGCATGCCAAGTGTGATAAGAAAATCCTGCAAAGTTGTTTTGATGAGCCAAAGAAGGCAAGTTACAATGGTGCTGGTCTTAATTTGCTTCAATAGTCTATTCCAGATTTCTGGTGTAAAATGAGACCTTGCTAGTTTCTCTATTTACAGTCACATTTTATATTATGGGGAGTTAAGGTCTGGTAGCATTTAATGAGCTGCTGTCTGTTTGGCAGGATGACTCAGAACACCTTGCTCAGGAATGGAGAGAAGCAGAGCCACAGGTTCTGCGGTGCCTGAGGAGGCTTTAATAAGGTGTTTGCCACTATCCACTGACTTTATAAGTCTCCTGTGTACTCAAGAGACTGGCTGAAGATCAATAGAAACGGAATTAAGAGATGAACAGAAAGAGAGGAGGGGAAGACAACAAAGCCCTATAAGAAAAGAGGGTTCTGGATTTTAAACTGTCAGGGCTTGAACTGCTTCCCAGAAGAGCTCAAACTCCTGGGTTGCTCCCCTGGCTGAGATACACCAGTCCTTCCACTTGGGATCAACCTCTCTAGGGACAATTGTTTCTGTCAGGTGTAGCCTGGGTTCCTCAAGTGAATTCAGCTTCAACTCTACATCTGGATCCAGGTGGATCCACCCATGGGCAGGTGATTGATTGTTGCTGCTGAGCTCTACAGCTTAGAAACCAGACCCTGCTTGAGCAGGACCTATGTTTTTGCAGTCCCATATTAAGTGATGGCTAAATGCAGACTTGCAAGATCTTTATTCTTGGGATCATTAGCTACCTGAGCCACTGCCTGAGCTCCAGGCTTTGAGCCTATTTCCTGTTCATCTACTGCCTGCTCATGCTCCTCGACCCTGCACAGCTCAGTACAAAGCTTTATTTGTGTTTTAGTTGTGCAGAAGGTATAATAGTTTTATGATTGCATGCTGCTTTGAGGATTAATCTGTAAATTGCTAGTGAGTTTAACCACGTGGATGTTGGAAGTCTACTTTTTTAAATTTTGAAGTCTTATTTCCAACAATTTTGAAAGGGATGTGCGGTTTTGTTCAGTAGTAAAAAGGAATAAATAAAAAAAGTCTGTGATTAGTATTTGTTAAAGCCAAAGTCATATATTTTTTCTGCAACCCTGACGAAGTTTTAGAAACAAAGTGAATCCAGCAATAAGTCATCCTGCATTTTTCACTTATCCTGAGTCTTGTGTAAATAAGTCCACTTAAACCGATTGCTGACATAAATGCTGCAAAATAGAATTAATAAAATGTGCTAGCATTTTGGTTAAAATAATTTATACATATCCCTTATTTAAATTTAAATACTTGGTAATTCAGATAAGTACCATACATCACATGATCAATTTTCTGCCAAACCTTTTTAGAAAGGCAATTAGGCTTGTCAATCAATATGAATATAAAAATATCAATACTGTATCTGCTGTTTCACAGATATACCGGTGTATAGAGGAGTGGCTGAACAGCACTTACTTCAGAGAACTGTGATAGTATTGAATTTTAAAAGACTAAACAGATGACCTGGGAAGTTTTAGTTTCTACATCTAAAAGATAAGATTTCAAATATATTTTCCATGAACAAAAAGCAGAAAAATATGAGAAGAAGTAATAAAATTCAATATTCTGCGTGAAATGTGATGTTTCTTCAAACTTATGCATACTGCTAACAATATAAGTCCTTAATATGAAATGGAGTTTTAAACTGCTTAGTCTATTAGATGCCCTTACTGAAGTTCCCATACAGTGTCTTCCATAGTAAAGGATGTATTCTCCAAATCTCCTGTGCTTTAGATCAAACATGAAGTGAATATTTTTATTGCACATAGAAATGTTGTGTTGCAGTTTATTATTTGAAGTGACGGCTTCTGCAACTCTGCTTGAGCAGATAAATATAAAAGTCTAGAGGAAACATCTCTGCTGTCAACAAAGTTAAAGTAAGGGCATGTAAATAGTATAACTAGTGCTGATAAAGAAAAAGACTGAAGAGTTTGTCCTGTATAAGTCATAACCTTGATACTAACAGGCAGTCACAACATTAATTCAATGACTAATGCAATGAAATTTCTATTTTTTCCATAAGCTGTTGAGTTTTGGTTTTTAAAGAATAATCTACCCAGAACACTAGTAATTTTTGTAGCCAAAAAAAATGGACAGGTACAATGGCATTAATGTAAATTTTACAGCAAAATTACTTGAATCAATAGCTCTCTCAAATTGAAGAGATTTCAGAGCCAAAGACTAATTGAAATTCCCGGTTTAAATATTGTTTTCTGATTTCAACTCATTAAATTATTTATAGTGCACTTATTTAAGAAATTTTAAGCTTCACCCATGTTCACTACTCTTAGTTTTTTCAAATGTAATTGATAAAATGCTTACTCCTTCTTCTTTATGATCACTTAAATATTTAGGAAAATAAGCTCAAGTTTTTTTAGTACCTCCTGAATGGCTTAACATAAATTTTATAATACGTCTACAAAACTTGCCCAACAAAAATAAATTTTGATCCACATAGATTTCAGAAGTCTATATAGTAGCAATAGTCCTTAAATACAGTAATGAAAGGGAGCACAGTTATTATCTGGGCTTAGTTTTCACAAAAGTGAAGAGACCTGTAAATGTTATAATTACACTCCCAAGGGAGTATAAGTGACATAAAGAATTTAGTATGTTCTATAGCATGTGTAGTAACATTTCTCACTTTTGTCCAGACTAACAGTAAGATTATTTTAAAGCCTTAGGCAAAATAATTGACAATATGCCCTAAGTGTGAGGTTATTCAATAGTCCTGGAACAGCCTTCAGTCCATAGTATGAGCCATTCAAGTACCAAAAAAAAAAAAAAAAAAAGTCTCCAGGTCTACTAGAAAAGGAAGCACTTACCTTCTAACTTTAAAAAATTACAGGAAGATGATAAAGAAATACAAAGGATATTTATGGTACCAAGGGCACTTAGTGCTTTTGTTTAATTCCTCTCAGGCCTCAGTCATCACCAGTTACAACCTTTGTGTATATGACATTCAAGGATTGCAGCCTGAATTAGTCACAGATGTGAATATAAGCTCCATTGGCTAAACCATATTGAATCCATGTATTTGATTTAATCAAATTTAGTGAAAAGAATTAACTTAATTCCCTGAATGAAAGCCACTTCACACACTATTTATTCATATCACACACTATAAAGTTTAGAACGTTACTGTATTTTCCTCAAAGACAGAATACAGAGTCAATGTTACTACATCAAAAAACGTATTTATAACACCAAATTAATCTTTCAAGTAAATGGTTTTCATTCAACCCAGAAAGGATCATCCTAGCAATATCATTCTGTAGTTTCTCTGCTTCTGTTGTGGTTAACATTTCAACCTGTGCAGAATAAAGAGCATCTGTTTTTAAGACTTTATAACATTTTTTTCTAGTATATCTTTAATTTTCATTTCATTTACAGTAAATATGTCAACTTACCATATGTCAACCAACCTACCATAAAACCTCATGTTTTTTTGAATGCATCTCCATGTTTCACTTTTAGCTGTCTCTTTTGAGGCAGTCATTCTAAGCCATCATGAAAATGATTTTACTGAGGATCTAATGTGTGGATTCCCACTTTTCACTCATGATCCTATCCAGGTCTTTTACAGATAAATGCTTAGAGTAGTGCAGGGACACCCTGGAGGTTTGCTCAGCACAGCAAAAGTTGAATGTCACACAGAGCTGCTCATCCTTCTCCACAGCTCAGACCTACTCTAACACTGCAGGATTCACAGCTGAGCTCAGAGGGGGTAAAATCAGACACACTGGAGCAACATGAGGTGAATTCCCTCAATTACTTCATTGGACTTGAATTTTCACTAGTCATTGGCTGAATTAACAGATGTACTACAGTAGGAAGCAACTCCTTGCACACTGAGCATGGCTCCATGTGTCTACTTATGGCTCCCTGTCCAGGCACAGAGAAAAGGAGAATCACACAGGCTTTCCCTTTCCATTATTAAAATATCTTCAGAGCATTTCAGCTTATCCTTAAATTTCACTTACATCATTTACCATTGGCTTTGAATTCTTTTACTGTAATCAAATTAATTTTAAAGATGTCTTGTTTTAGATTTGGGAATCTTTTAACATATATACAACATATTTAAAATAATTGAACATGAAAAGTCATTGATAAAAACGGTGAAACATCATTAAACATACATTCTCTGTTAGAGAGCTTACTATATTGCCAAATTACTCTCTTAAAGTGCTGCTTCTCTGACACTTTCTGGGAAGATTTGATAGGATGATGGAAGCAACGCAGTTGTCCTGTAAGTCAACGATGGTATATTTCTGACAATATCTGTGTAAGCCTGAGGGACAAAAAGCATTCCATGATTCCTCCATTAATATTTCCAGCAGTGTTACTGTGCCTGTAGGACTGGTTACAACTCTGTATCAGTTGGTACTCACAGGAAGAGCATTATATTTTGAGATATTGGCAAGGGTATTTTGAATAAGGCTATATATGTATCTATAGATATACATATATATATCTATATATGTATATATATAGATATACATATCTATATGTATATATAGATATAAACATATAGATAGATATATATATCTAAGATAGATAGATAGATTAGATAGATAGATAGATAGATAGATAGATAGATAGATAGATAGATAGATATGTATAGATATATATGTATATTAAGGAGTAACTGTAGCTTGAAAATGAGATTGGTCATAAAAAAATTAATGAAGCAAGACAACATCTAAATTATCTAATGAAATAAATGCAACGATTATACCACAAAGCCTTAAGCTTGTTCAACTAGATCCTGCTCTCTCTAATCATGATGTTAGGCTGTCTGAAAAAGGCTGTGTCATACTTTGAATTTACTGCCAATACCAGAGAATGTAAAAGAATGAGATCACATATCTCTAAATTTAAAACTGCCTGGGTTTTCTGCCTCATTATATACTAGAAATATACCACCAACTAGATTATTTCAGAAAGTATTTTAGGAAACAATGATTTATGTCTATTTATCCTGACTGATATATGTTTCATTTTGTGTTTGGCAACTTTTTATAATCTTTTTCCCCTGACATTGCATTTATTTTAGGAAACAGAAAATAGACAATATATATTTTTTTAGGTGTTATAGAATCATGATACAGGACAACACTGTATGAAAATGAGTATAAGTTGTTAGACAACTCAATGGCACAAGGATGTTTTTTCTGGGCTTTCATGTAGCACAGAACTAAGTCTCTTAAGCTGTCTTCATTGCTTAAAACAGCTTGTCAGAAAACAGAAAATTCAGATAGCCATAGGTTACTGTAGACAAGACCTTTAGATGATTCTAGCTTTGAGCACATGAGGTGAATATGATCAGTTATTTTGTAGGCAGCTGTTTCTGTCCCTGTGCCTTCGAGCTCTACCCAGCTGGCTGAGATGTGAACAGAAACCCCAAGGGGTGCAATTTTTGAAATGGATCCGAAGCAGCTTGGCTCATGCTGTGCTTCATGCAAGTTTTATTTTTTATCATGATGACATAAGTTAAAAATAGCTGGGATGTTCGTACTGTTCATGAAATAGCAAATATTCTGGGTTTCTTGCTGTCAAAATTAGACAAACCAAATTAGTTTGACAGCTGTGTCCTACTGTCATTCTTGTGTGAACTGGTACTGCTGGGAAAGAAACAGATAGTGATAAAAGAAAAAAAACTTGCATCTTGCTACACAATGCCACAAACAATGGATGTGGTGACAAATTGATACACAGTAGTCTTCAGAAAATGGTCACCTCATCGATTAGACTTAATTTTTAATTCATAAAATTGGAAATAACTTTGGAAACAATTGAGAAAATGAGGGGTTGCATTTCTTTCTTCTTTTTGTTCTTCCATTCTTTCTTTTTCTTTCCTTTTTTTATTGATATCAAAATTAATTCCAGCTTAGTATTTACTATTCACTGCACTGTATAATAAATATATCATAAGGGAAAAGATAATCAGGAAAAAATTCAGGATAAATGCAGTTGGCAAGGAAAGGCACTTGAATTAAAAGAAAAAATCTTTCAGCTGCCAAAAGTGAGAAAATTTTAATTACTCATTTGATTTCTGCATTCTGCTTTTTTTCATTTCTTTTGATTCCCAACTAGTTTTGATTTCTGCATAAAACCCTAATCATCTGAAATAGAGCACTTCAAGGGTATTTTACATTTCTCTTACCTTTCAATATTCTGTTGTACATTTTCTGTGCTTTCTCTAGCACTCTACTTTTGGTAAACTTCCCAAGAATGTCCACACAGCAAAGGGAGATGATGACCAGTCCGTGTTTGCTGAGTGATGGGTCTGAGATTGTGTGTGCAGGTCTGGGGTTCACTGGCAGAGGGGAATGTGCAGCAAATCAGCTGGGGAGCAGCTGCCCCATCTGCAGCCTCCCCAGCCACTGAAAGGACAGAATCAAAGCTTGAATCATCCCCAGCTCCATTCATACACTGAATTTCTGACTGCCATTTAAGCACTATGATGCATCTTTTAGTTCCAGAATTTTTAATTCACACAAACACCCTTATGTTTATAGCCAATTCTCTCTAACTCATAGCTTGATTCAGACAGCTCACAAAATCATATGGGGTTTTAGTTTATGCATCTTTTAAACAGAAACAGCTAGGCAGTAGTTCTTTCAAGATTAAAATAGTGGCTTTAAAATGTTTTGACTTAGAATAAGCAGTTTGCTAAAAAGAATAAGAGCCATAATGTTATTTTGGCTCTGCTGGCCTTCTGCAGTAATAGTGAAACTAAATAAATGCTTTTGCTTGTATTCAAAGATTCTAAATATTTAGTTTAGGAAGACTGGGAGAAATATCCCTGGATATTATTAATTGCTGTGGTTGAAAAATGCTAAAAACTTGCTTCACTCTATCATTTTGTGAGAGAAAACCAAGATATTAATGTGAGACACAAAGCAACCATACACATATGAGCAGATAATGAATGCCTGCCAGAAATTTTGTAAAATCTAACTGTTCTTTGAATTTAGCTGGAATGATTCCATTTCCTTTATGTTGTTCTTCAGCTGGAAGAAAACTGAGGGAGTTCTAAGCTTCATTCTAAAAATGCTAACAGCAATTTAAAAATTTATTATGTTTTTGCTATTGGTCTATAATATTTCTTTGTTTTTCTCATCACAAAATAAAATAAATAATGTGGCTCAGTCCTAAACATTTTACTCTGTAGATCCCTTTAAAAAATCCACAAAAAACTAAGCTTGTTGACAATGTTTTCTTTTTGTGAAATATTCAAACCCATTAATAACTCTGATGGATTTATAGGAAGCTAACCATAAAAGGTAAGAGCTAATGTAAGATTTGAAAGATTTTGGATGCCAAAGTAATGCTAGTTCATTGGACATATAAAAATAAAGCAGGGTAGGTTATTAATTGTGGAATTTGAGTCTTAGCATAGCTTATTGATTTCTCAGTCATCTGTATTACTTTCTTTGTTACTTTCCCCCTCTTTCTGCAGAAATACTAGGATGAACAAAAAAAGGGAAAGATTTATGTTTTATCTGGAATTCTGCATCTACCTGAAGCCTGTTCTTCCTTCCATATGAGATGTGGTGTTGCTGTCTTTATATGACAGGGCAAGCTCAGGTCTTCTGTGGATTATGTAAAGAGCTTCTCTAAAGGTGTCTGGTTCTTTCAGAAGAATGGAAGAAATCCTACAAGTCCTGGAATACCCTCATTCAGTTGTTTGTTAGAATGTACTGCAAGAGTGACTAAACCAGAAACAGATCTGAGTCCCAAAAATTCTTCTGATCTGATTAAAAAAAAAAAAAAATTGGATCTAATTTTAACAGAAACATATCATAGAAGCAGTAAGTACACTTTAAGTGTATAGATGGTTTGGAGAATTGTTTCTTTGTTTTGGTTTTTGTTTTGGGTTTGGTTGGTTTGTTTTGCTGTTTGAGTTTTTTAATAACTTTAAATTAAATCAAATCTTTCAGAAATCCACAAAGGTTCCATATGAGTGACCATTGTGGAGCAGCAACTAACTGGGTGTTGAGCTGCATTAATGAGGGCATCACCACCAGATATAAAGAAGTAATTATCCCATTCTACTCAGTGCTTTCCAGGCCAGTCCTGGCATACTGTCCTTAGTTTTGGTCCTACCATAAGAAAAGAAAAAAAATGTGGACAGGCTATAGAGAATCCAGAGAATGACCACAAAGAAAAAATCAAAGGACTCTGAAGCCTGACAATGTGAGGAGAAAGGCTGAGAGATCTGGGTTTATTCAGCCTTGAGAATAAAGGGTTTAGGGGAAAATTTATGACCGTGTTCCTGTATGCAATCAGCAGCCAAAAATATGGAAACTCCCTTTTTAAAATGAGTCACATGGAAAACATGAAGGGTAATGGGTACAGGTTACTCCTGGGAAAATTCTGGTCAAACACAATGGGAAAGTTTTCACAATGAGAGCAAACGGACATGGAATAATCCCCCCAGGGAAGCAGTGGAATTCCTAGTGTTGGACACTAAAGGTTTGGCTGAACAGGGTGCTGGGCCATCTTCTCTAGACTGTGATTTTGCTGAGAAAGGTTAGAGCAGATGACACTTGGGGTGTCCTTCCAACCTGGTATTCTGTGACTCCATGAGTGCAAACTACCAGATTCAGCTCTGCAGGACTCTGATCTGTGCTCTGTTTCTCTGAACTGCTTACATTCCCAGTGCAGGCTACAGCCATCTATTTGCACTCCTAGTCGCTCACACGTGCTGAAATGGTTGACAGATCCATTTTCCAAGCCTGAATTTGTCAGGATTACAGTCCCTGGTCTCCACGTTGAGAATCTGCCTTTTTCACCACAGGGCATCACTTAGGTTCAGCATCTGCTCTCTCAGCAGCAGTGACAAGGTTATTTTGTGGTCAGACTCTTCTCATTCCATTTATTCAAATCAATAGCATTTTAGAAAGGGCATGAAAGGAGAAGAATTCCTGTGTGTCTGTGTATCACAGGCCCTGGCTCTTATGGAATGTTTGATCTCTCTTTTCCTTGCTGGAATGACAATGCTGTGTGATGCAAGCACTCAAGCAGATTTCTGAAGGAGAGAAGTACAGAGAGGGTAACCCCTGTGTGACACACATCTGGTTCTGCTATTCACAAGCAAGGAACAACTGGCTGGGGAGATGGTAATCAGCTGCAGACTTGGCTGTGGTGACCTGGAAGCAGCAGAGCTCAGAATACTAAGAGGAGTGACAAAAGAGAAGAGCAAGGACACTGACTTTGGGCTTTAGAAAAGTATCATTAAGTATATTCAGGAAACATCTTGGTGGGATCCTGTGCGAGGACGCTGTCCCAGTGTAAAAAATGCAAATTGGAAGTAGTATAGGCTACAGAGAAATAATTTAGAACCACTGCCTAGATGTTTAGGAATAGTGTTAGGAAAGCTAAAACTCACAGAGATGTGATGCCAGCAAGGATCATAAAAAGCAACAAGAAAATATTCTGTGATTATATCAGCAGCAAAACACTGAAAAGGAAAATGTGCAGGAGGGAAGGTGATGTAGAGGCAAGGGGTACAAACTAGACTGAGTTACTCTTTTCTGTTTCTTAGACTTTCATGTCACTAATCATCAATAGGGTCTCCCAGATTCCTGTGATTAACAAAGTTTGAAGAAGAAGAATAAAAATTAGCAGAAGGTGAGAATTGAAACTGGTGTTATCTGGAAAAATCTCAATCTATACCCATCCTTGGGTCAGGCTGCACCCCAGGATGCTAACAAAACTGACCAATATCTTTGTACAACAGCTTTGTGTTATCTTCCCAGAGAGTAACAGATAGTGGAGAGATTCCTGATGAATGAAGAAAAGCACTCATCTTCAAAAAGGATCAAAAGACAAAATTCGGTGAACTACATGCCATTGAATTTAATTTTGTCACTGGGAAAATCATAAAGTCCTTATCTATGACATCTCTAGGCATATGAAGGAGAAGAAGAAGGTGACTGGCTTGTTAAGCCTTAAATCATGCCTGACCAACCTGGTTGCCTCTGTGATAAAATGATTGGGATGATGCATGAAGGAAGAATGAGGGATGTCATTTCTACAGATTTCAGCAAGACTTGCAACATTGCATTCTCCCATGTTATTGCACGTGATTTGGGACACTAAATGCTTGGTGAGTGAACAACCAATGAGTAAAACTCTAGCAGAACAATCATGCTCAAAAGGCAGAGGTTAAAGGGTTGTGGTTGTATTGGAGATGGATAACAAATAAGAGTCCCAAAGAGGTCTAACCTGAGAACTGTTCAGCTTAATATCTTTAACAAATGTCTGCATCAGCACTGGAGATGCTATCAAATTGAGGAGTCTGTTTGACAGGAACTTTATGGAACTGAACAGGGCCAAGTGTACAGACCTGCACATGAAACAGAAGAAGCTCTACAGTGGCAGAGGCTGGGGACAGATTAGCTGGTGAGCAGCTCTGTGAAATAAGGCCCTGGGGTCTTGTCAGACAGCTGCTTGAAAATGAACCTGCAGTATGTCATTATGCAAATCAACAAGACCTGAAAAAATGGGGGAACTGATTAAGCACTTCCTGATTGAGCACAGTGTCCATGTAAGCAAGCCTTCCATTGTGCTTCTGCGTGCTGGGGAAATGATCTAAAAAAGACACTGGAAAAATCTTAATGTAGATATAGAATATGAACTATGTGTTTCTACCAAAAACGAGAGGAGAAGAAATACAATTCTCCATGTAAGCAAGAAGTTTGCTTCATTTGCATATTGCAAAATCTTCTTCATGACTGGCTCCTTCAAGACCTTAATTATATAGTGGTTACTGCTAAATACAAAATGTACTTAGGTAAGTGGAAGCAGCTACTGATGTCATTTATAACACTAATATCTTTGAGAACAGGTAGAGAGATGATACCAGTTGAATTTGTAAGTAGATAGTGCGTTGGAATTCTGAAAGGACTGGATGGAACATCCTCTAAGGAGCATCTGAGCACCCTGGGTTTGTCTGGTTTGGAGAAAAGGATGCTGAGGGGTGACATCAGTGCTCTGTGGTTTCCTGGAGAGAGATGCTGTGCTCTTCTTCCTGGGACCCAGTGACAGGAATGGTTCAAAGCTACATCAAAGGAGTTTTGGGCTGAACAACAGGCAGTACTATTTCAGTGAGAGGGTGGTCAAACACAAGATACTTAGAAGGATGGTTTATACCTCAACTCTTCCAGCATTTAGGAGGCATTTGGACAATGCCCTTAATACCATGCATTAATGTCTGGTCAGCCCTGACTTGGGCAGGCAGTTGGACAAGTTGATGGCTGTAGATCCCTTCCAGCTGATATATGGTAATGTAATGTAGTCTGATTTTGGTTTTGTCTGTCTTCACAATCAACTGGATTAAGCTTTCTGACCAGATTGCATTTTTTATGATGCATGATGGTTCTGTGATGCCAGTGAATCATTGAACAGGCAGCTTGTTTGGGAACTGAGACGACAGGAGAAAATGGAGATACAAACCCAATCAGACATGCCCCCCATAAATCATTACAATGAAAAGAGATTATTTTTTCAGCTAAGACTGGATGTATTTAGGCCATCCTTTGCAATGAAAATTAGTGCTCCTCAAATCTTACCTCCTGCCCCTGAAAAGTGATTTTTTTTTTAAATTTGCTTTAATAATTTGATTAGTGACCACTGAGCTGTGCATGCAGTTAATAAATAAAATTATGTTTTGAGCAATATACAGGTAAAGACATTTTTGGTTCACCCTACCTTCCTTTTCCAAGAAAATTGTTTTCTAGCCTTTTCTGATTCACTTTTACTGTTGTGGTTTGCTTCCTTTTAAGGAGGCAGTGCGAGTACATTAACAGTGCTCACTCACCATTTAAAAATGTGACAGTGACTTGCACTATTTTTGGTGTTTTACTCAACTGTGCACAGTAATAGATACTTCACAGCATTTCACACATATTTTGAGGTAATAATGTCTTTTGAAGCAGCAGCAACCATACCAAATATGCTGAGGTTTGGCCTGCATGTGGGTTATGTTCTCTCTGTGTCATGAGAATGCAGGAACAGATTGTCCCATTCCTTTGGCATGGGTGAGCAATGACACAATATTCACATCTTGAAACTCAAGCCCACACAGATCACTAATCTTAATTCTTAGGCACTTATGACTTTACTGCATGATAAAGGAAGAACAAAAGGGGACAATTCTCAGCTGATAAACAATTAACTGCTAAAGTCTAAACCTATTTAAGGTTTACTGATGAAAGCAAATATAATAGGCCAGTAACAATTTCACGTATTTCAATCCATAAAGGGTGAAATCTGTTGTTTTATGAATATTAGCATTTAACATTATGAATAGTTCACAGCATGCCCATCTGGGCCTAACATTCTGTATATTTAAATATCATTCAGCAGTTATGAAACTGTCTGAAAATGTTCTTCTCCTGCTGATTCTTTAAATACATTTATTTCTTGGTTCTTTTATTTTTTTTAAAATATCAGTACATAGCTCAATATTATATCTTACTAGAAATGGAAGCATTTGGAAAGTAGCTTCTTTTTGAGTATGTTTGTCAACTTCTTTGAAGTTCATAAAACTAACTAGTGATTGTTCAAGTCTGAAATTTTTTTGATATATACACCTAGATCCCAGATTTTTTCCAGCTCAGGATATGTGATGGCAATCTCTTAAACAGACTGAAAGTAACTTGGCAGGCTCTTAAAACCAAAAAAAGAAATTGTGATTACCTAGACTGACTCTCTACACAAATGTCATTTAATGATTTCACTTTAAGTGAGAATAAATCTCCTAAGGAAGATATTAGTCCTGATGTTCGTATTTTAAGCAAAATACTGCCAAGTGATCTTTTGCAAACTTTTTCAATAGTTAATTTATCAACTTTAAAATATGTAAGATTTTTGTGCCTTCAATTTCCAGACACTGGGTTCTGTTATAGTTTATTTCACTAGACTGAAAAACTTTCTTTCATCTCATAGCTTTTCCTGTGGCAATACCAGGAGAGAAATTCAGAGAAGCTAACTTGGTCCACATGCAAATCTAGATGCAAATCCTCTCTAGATTTCTTCTTTTTGAACAGTTTTCCTCTGTGTCCCCTCTCAACTCTTTGTGCATCCCTGGTGTACAGTGCTGGCAGAGTAGTGTGAGACAGAAAAGGATTTATCGCTGTTCAAGCACTGCTCAGCAACAGCTTAAACACCCCTTGTTATCATCAGTGCCTTGGTCACAGATCCAGAACATAGCCCAGCAATAGAAGTTCCTATAGAGAAAATTAACTCTCAGTCAAAACCAGTATATAGAGAAATTGGTGATGTTAATGAGATCATATTCCAATGTATATATATATGTATTATATATATATATATATATATATATATATATATATATATATATATAAACATATTTATATTTATACACATATTTATATTTATACACATACACCTTTTAGAAAGAGTATGTGCTTTCCATTCCACATGATGAATGACTAGGAATAAAAGGTTAGGAAGTGTGGCAACCAGGCAGAGCATCAAATAAAGTCCATCTAGAGAAGTGATACAGGTTTATAGGAAGAAAGATTTCTAAATTTAAACTATTAGTGACATTGAAACCAAAGAGAGGATGTTCCAATGTATATCAGATAAGAAGGGTCAATAACACAACTACATCAGTAGTGTTCAAGAATTGGGAGGTAATGAGCAAATATTGGGTTTGACATTACTTAGATTGATTAGATCACATCAACTCATTTGGGTGTGACAATAGTTAGGCCAAGGAAAAGGATCCTGTGCTTATAATGTTTGAGTGCACGTGGCAGCTGTGAGTACCAACCAATTTGGGGCTCATAGCTGTATACAGCAGCAGATTTAAGAATATGGTGAGTAGCACTGCCCATGAATCAGGAGCAATTGCAAGTAAGAGCTGCCACATTTCTTTGACCTTTAAAAAAAGCCATGCTCAAATGAGTAGCTACCTTGGTCAGAGTAGCAGCAACCTTTGGACAAGTGTTTAGATCTCAATCAATTTATTTTCAGTTAAATAGTTCCTGGTGAGCCTAGTTGAAGATGGCAAGAAGTCTTGCAAAAAATAAAGAATATTTTGTATTCTGTGTCTAAAACTTTAGAATTGCAAGGTTTCAAATTCCAAAATCCAAACTAGATAAGGAACAGTTTCTATGCCGAGGTTGGTATTGTCCATTCAAACCCATATAATTTTTTAAAGGCATTATTGTGTAAAAGTATCATCTATATAAAGCAGAGTTCTGATTCGCAGCTGAAAAGGGAAGAACAGGAGGGGATTTTATTTTTAGAGACTATATTATTGATATAATTGATTTTAGAACAGCTTTCATAGCTTGCAGAAGTCAGAGAGAATTAACAGAATACTGTCACCAGTATTCATAGACTGACACAATGCTTTTTTTGATAAATTCCTGTTTAAAACTTTTAGACAAAGGTCCCTGACCTCTCTAGTTTTCTTTCAGATATTGTTCCCGCAACATTTCCCTCTATCCATAGCATTTTTTTCTTCCCCTTTTTTCTTCCATGAGTACTTCACTGCAATACCACTCTCCTTTTCTTTGCCCTTCTCTTCACCTAGCTCTTCCAGTGTTTACATCCTTCTTGTGTGGCCACACACTTTGCCAGATTTATGGTGATAGCCATTTCTAAAGGTCAGCTGCCTTTCAGTATATGTAGTGTTATGCTCAAAATCTTGTAAATTGCACAGAGGAAGCAAATATATATATGTAGCCATTAATTTATTGTTTGTATCATGGAAATCTTAATAATTTAGCCATTATCAGTCTAGATCTAATTGTTGAAGAAAGAATAAAAATGAAGTTTAAATTATTTTACACAGTTTTTACTCCTATTCCTGGGGTTATACTCACCGTTCTTCTGCTCCTCTGAGTCCTAATACTGGTTGATTAAGTCTACTAGGGTTGAGGGCTGGGAGGTGTTATGGAAAGCCAGTAGCATCTGGGCTTCTTTGCCAGGGTAATGAACTGTTAATGGCTTTTTCCTCCTTCAGTGGTCACTATGAGTCAATTTGGTATGTTTAATTAAATGTTTTTATGTTCTTCTCTTTACTCATTGATTTCCATAGCACATTACCCCCAGACTTACTACATATGTTGTCTTTTCTGTATGTTTGATACCACTTCTTTGCTCTCCTTCTTATCCCTAAAACCAGTTTTGTCCAGCTCCATGTTTGCTTCTCCATAACTCAGTGTTGGTCAGTTGCTTAGAGCTGTGGGGTCCCCAGTGCCAAGGCTGTTCATCTCTCAGCATCCCAGTCCCATATTGCTTCATGCCACATCCCATATCTTTAGTTCTATAGTTTAGTTTAGACTCCTGATCTTGTACACCATTTCTATGTTACACAAAATAGTTGCTTATTACTGCTATTGTTATAAAACTATAAGTGAACCACACAAAGATGAACAAAAATTAGAGGAAAATGTCACACTGGATCCAAGAACCTGAGAAAGGAAAGGCTGCTGCAGCTTCATGCCCCCAGGTCTAAAAAATAATGAGCTTGAAAATGTATTCCCACCAGGCACATGCACACTGATCACAGGTACACATCATGCATGTTTTTTTCTGGCCACTCAAATAACAGAGAGACACTTGGAGCACTGACACAAACACAGCAACAATGGCTTCAACCTGCTCCTGTCTCTGGCTGAGCAGTTTGGAGCCATGACAGTAGGAATACATCACATCTCTCTGTATATGTACAGTGTGAGTCCCTCAAGCAGCCTGACCTGTTGCTGTCCCAGATCTCAGTCTCAGCAGCTGCTAACACCTGGACACATGAACCCCAAAGGTCACAGTACCATAATCCTATTGCAGTTGCTGGTGCAGACCATCATATGCACACAAACACACACAGAGGAATGTCCAGGATAGACAACCTCTCTCAGATGCTCTCTCACACACAGAGCTGGCCATCAGTCACCCATCCCTACCACCCCTCAATCCCAAGCCACTCCCTGCTGGCTCCTTCAGCTTGTGATCCCACTAGTGATCTCATTAGTGATCCCACACTTTCTTGCACACCTGCATTCACTCCAGTTGACACCACAGACCCATATACCTACTTGCACGTGGAGTTAAGAGCCACTTGCTGGAAAATAACAAAGGAATTTAAAAAGGAGACAGGGCAGACTGCAGTGATTAAGCCTAGGACAGAGTTAGAAACTACACTGACCAGCCCTTGCTTACATGCCAATAGACTCTTCCCTCTTCCCTCTATTTCCCATACTTGTTTCTCTCCAAATTACCTAAACCTCTCTCTTTTCTCACCTTTGGTTCCTCTCCTAAACGTGCTTTCATAAATATTGGGCAATCCCAACATCCTCTTTCTCCTCTTCCCATACTGTTCCTTTTGGCAGCAATTCCTTTAGTTCAAAAGCTGAGATGGAGATCTGGCCCCAGTGACTCCTCACAATGAGTTTCACAGAGTCAGTGGGGCTGAGGCTCTGCTGGGAGGAGCAGTACAGGGTGTCCCTTTGTCTGAGTCCTTAATTTGGGTGGTCCTCTGTCCTTGGCCCTCTGCTGCCATTGTGCTCTTATAGAAATGAGATTTTGATGGGCTAAAGAATCCCTGGTGGTGGACCTGGGAGGAAACTGGAAATAGCCAGGATAGACTCCCCCACCTGCCATTGTGCCTCTGTTCTTTTGTGGGTGTGTGGATGAGTTTTTAACACATAACCTAACAAAAAGAACAGCTGCCACCTGATTGACAAGAGAAACTGCCCTCATAAGGCATCTTTTGGGTGTACAAAGCTTACAGCCTGCTACTCTTAATGTCTCTGCTGTATTACAGGACTATCTGGCTACTGCTGGCTATCAGTTATCTGATATAGCAGGTGACACTTCAGAGTCATTGGCTTTAGGTCACATAAGTCACAGTGGCACATTTGGAAGCCATATTGTCATATTCCAAGAGTACTTAAACTAGGTTGGTTAAAGGTGGCTCAAATATGTGGGAAAAATCTGAGTTAAAATTATACATCTCAATTGCTGGTTGGATGCCAATTTATGGGAAAAAAATTACATACCCTGTGAGACAGATTCTATGAAATCTTGGGACATCACCTTGAAAATAGAGGGTAATTTGCCTATATAGAATAATACATAACTCAATGCTATTCAGTCATAACAATATCTCAGTCACAGGCAGGGGCAGTTTCTCTTATTCATGCTTGGCTCTCCATCTCCAGGCAGGGAGAAGTATCTCTCCACAGCATGAATTTGGTGACTGATACCAAAAGGAGCAGCATTTCAACCGGGTGTAGGGAACAGAAATGGCTCAGTCTGGGCTTCTGATTAGTAAGAGAAATGAGAGGCAAGAAATTGTTTAGAAAGAATTAAGATCTACTCTAATTTTCAGTTCTGTATGTGGAAAAAGATACTTCATTCTACCTTGTGGTAAAAGGTGGGGATGAAGAGAAATTAGAGGGAGGGGTTTTTCTTTTTACTTTATTGCTTCTGGGAAAGTTCAATTATTCATTGCCCTTTGAAATACAAAATTGTAACTAAGCAAAAGGGATTTGAGCAGAAAAATCTAAGAATCATTTACACTTCTTTTTTTGAACTGAAAAGCTCCAGTGTTCATTTATGATGATATTATGAGTTGCAGTGAGGTTCTTAAACATCATTAATCACTACAGATGGCTACAAGCCCATTAAATCTTTTAAGCACCTGTTTGCTTATCAAATGCTCACATGGTAAGCTACCCTCTGGTTCACATGAGTACATTAGTTTTAGAACATATAATTACCTTACAATAACTGTACTTGTGCTAATTACCTTTCCCCTGAAAGAAAAAAGTGGAACCTATTGAGTAGTGGGGGTGGCTGGAACTTAAAAACAGAGCTTCCAGCCTGAGCAGCAGGGCTGGATGACTACCTGTAAAATGTTTGTCTTATTTCTGGTAAGCTTAGTTCAATTCCACAGTGAGCACCTAAGTGAAATAGCTTGATTTTTTTTTTCATCATCCGTCACAAGAGAACTCTACCACATATCATTTATCACAATTTGTCTCTTTTGAAGAGAGCTTTAGGATAGAAATAGCATAAAGACCAAATTATTTCTCACTCAAATGTGTTGCACCATCTTTGAGAATGTGGAGTTAGACAGAAATTGCAATCTCTTGTCATACTTCAAGTCTTATCAGTATGAAGCTCTGTGCTACAGCACACAAGAGTGCTCACATTCCCAGCAGTATTTAGAGGCAATACTATTTATTCCCTAAGCAATAGCCTCCCCTTTTTGGATGGTAAGGTTTTTTCCATTCTGCAGAATGATTAAATTAATTCAACAGATGGACAATGAAAGAAAGATATGATCTGGTAAGTTTTACTAAGAGATTTCTGTGCCATATATGCTAGCTTCCTAATAAAGCCACAGAAATATTCTTAAACTGTGTAAATCTATACCATTTTTGCTAGAACTATGTATGTTTCTATAATCTCTGAGTTTAGCCCACAATTTTCTGAAAAACTTCCCTAAATCCAGATCCAGTCTGAAGGACTGTATTCTGGTGACATACTACAGAAAGAATCTGTGTAATTAATCAAATGTCATCTTGACAATATTGAATACTGATCAGCTTTTTTTTTTCATAAATGATTTCCCAAATGTCTGTATACAGTCACTGTACATATCAGAGAAAATGCACTAAAACTGTGGCTAGAACATTATCACATGCTGTGAACTAGAAAAGCAGTAACTTCCAAACATATCTACCACATAACAGAACCCAAGACAAATTCCATTTATAAGCTTTGAATTTACTTTGATTAACTAAAAGAAATAGAAAAATTCTATAATAATATTCTGCTTTGTTTCCTGAAATAGCCTTTCATGCCCCAAGATTAAGAAATTGGAAGACTAAGATACCATCGTAATGCTGTGCAGTCATTTTTCTGAAGTTAATCAACAGAAATTTTAACAGTGGCTGCAAAGCCCAGGATTGTTTTAAAGGCAGTATGTATCTACCCATCCTTGCCCTTATTTATCTGGATACCAAATACTCCCCTTTCATTTGGAATACACTCTGGACTGATTGTCAAGATGCCAGTTTGTTCTAAAGGATCTGAGACACCATCATCAAAAAAGGTAAATTGTAAAAATCTCAGATGTCTACTACAGGTTTATTGTATGAAATGTGTTTCTTCTCAGTCTGGTATAGCCTGGAAGATTTTACCAAAGGTTGATAAAAGTTTTCCAGAATTCTGGGAAATATATGATGGGAACAGAATGTTTAAAGGGATAGATTGAGGTAAATGATAGCTGGTGAAAAAAAAATTACTTTCAAACATATCTCTAAAAGGACTAAGCACAAATACAAAAAGTATTGACACTTTAATCATAAGAAATTCTTATTTTATTCCTGCAAGTATCAGGTACGCTCAGAGTGCAGAAAAATTATTTATGAAGTCAAAGGGAGGTTGGGTGGAAGCTCAATCCTTTGTATACTCTCCAGTATCCTCTAGGCATTCAACATTAAAAAGAACATTACTTTATGTCCTTCACTGTCTTACTCTCAGACAGCATAAAATTAAGGGGTTTGATTAGCAACTTACACATTGACCCTAGTAAATCAAAGGCTCTGCCTTAGAGGTGAAGCTCATTCCCAAAAATCCATGGCAAAAATTGTTGTTTAGTTATATGTATACCATAATCTGACTTTGAAAAGTACTTGCAAGAGAAAGGAAAGCTGTGTTTTCAACCCCTTAAATTGGTGTCAGTTCGACTAATGGGCCTGTTAATTAACTAATGGGTGTGAAACACAGGCCTTCTCCAGAGGTAAAACAGATTAAATATACCATTTAATTGCCTAGTATGGAACGACACAGTTTATTGGTGGGACTTGCCCAAAGTTTCCACGAAATTTCCTCTGGAGGAATATGAGCAGGAACAAAAAAGGAAAAAATGAGGCATATAGTCATTCTTCTAAAACATTAATTGTTTCTTCTTAATATAATATGCTGCAGGAATAACAATTACTGTCAAGTGTGATGACAATTAACCTAAGTTTCTAAAAAGAAGGGATTTTTAAGAAGAAAAGGCTGGGCTATCAAAACCTTGTAACCTGGTTGAAAAATTTTTATACAGTAAAAGGTATATTATCCAGCACAAATGAGATATCAGAATTATCAGCCAGAGTCTATGAAACTGATAATAAATTTTCACCCTAATGTCCTTTGAACTGCAGTATTTTTGCATTAGTATGCAAGATTCTGAGTGCTGCTTCCTCATCCTGACTCTAAAATGCATTATTACATTTTAAAAATAAGGATTTTTTGTGAACTGACAATAGTCTGCCAAGATTCAGTGAATACCCCCAAATTCCTCATTGAGAGGAATACACCTGATGCAGGTAGCTTGATTTGCAAGCTGCAGTGCAAGAAGCAGATTGGGATACAGATGGAGCTCAGGGTGGGACCCCAAGACAAGAGGCTGTGAACTGACTCTGTTTCTTCCTCTCTAACATTCTTCTTCCAACTGCACCTTTCTTTAGCTCATTCATATTACTTTCCTATTGTTTTCAAGTGATATTGCAATTATATTGTGTAAGCCTCACTTTTTACCAACCTGAAATTTGACACACACACACCTTTTTACATTCTCCAGACTGATTTTGCAGCCACCTGGGCTGGGCACTCTAAATTTTTCATGGCTTCCTAAATTCTAGAGGATATGATAAAATCTGCATGAAGATTAATAATAATTTATTGTTGCCATAATAAAAACTCAACACAGCAACCACAAAGCCATTGTCTTGTAACCTACATCTTTTTAGGTGATAGACTTTTCAGTTTGACCTGGCTGCATTCTTCAGAATGCATGGTTTTGCTAAAATCAAATCCATATCTCAAGTTTCAGGTCTTCTGTGTTTTGATAGAGTAAAATTAGGTATTTTTATTTTAGAGGAGTGCATATGCTAAGGCCTGTTATGAATTCACTGTTCCCTCTTTTTTCTTGGATGCAGAAAGCTCAGATTAATGCCTTTGACAATAGGTTACAACCAAATATCTCCTTAGCCCTTCTTATTTAAAAAAATTGACTGGTGAGATATTCAAGCTGGATTCAATAAAGATGTGTTAAAACCTTTGTGGAGAGATTACCAAACATAATTCAGAATTTAAGAAGTTGTTTTAAAAAAGTTTCTCATCTGGTTTTAAGTTAACCTTATAAATGTAAATCAGTCTGCAGGGGCTTTGTGGGATTTATAACAAGACAGCCTAAAATAATGTTGTCAAGACAAGTTAAATAACAACTCTTGTAACTGGATTCCAAAAATCTCAGATATTCACTATCAGAAAGAAACAGTTTCCTTCAAGATTGTTAAAGACTTAAATTCTACCTGACCTTTAGAGATTACTCTACAAAATTATCCAGCTTGCTCCAGCAAGAGTTTTCCTATGAACTGATTATGTCTTTGACCACAATAAAGAGCCTTTTGAATTCCCACCTATATTACATCTTTGATGGAATTTCAAGTTCAAACCTCATCACACATTTTCATTATGGATGACAACACTAACAGACTGTATGGCAGACTCTAAGAAAAATTTATATATATCACTGCAAGTGGTTGGAACATTTTCACCTTTATGACATTTTTGTAAATTATGCTGTTGAACACCCTAGTTCCAAAAAGACAAAACTGTTCCTATGCAAATCTAAAAAGATTTTTGTTCAAAAAGAACACCTTGTTGAGAGGAGTAGGTTATTGCTTACTGTCTGAATTACTGTCTTGATTGTTAAGAGTGTAGATTTAAACTTCTGCATTAGGATGGAAAAGTGCTGCTGTGCCATAAATGCAGCAATGACCTACAGTTAGGATCAATGCACTTCCACCTGAGAAACTGGGCTGCAAAACCTGATGAAACAGTAGTAAAACTATATATATAAATATATATCTCTAATTTAGATAGATTTTCTTTATAAATGCTATATATTATAATAATTTTGTTTGTTTGGTCTTTGGTATTTTTTTAATCAAGTGCTGTTAAGCTGACACCAGGTGTAAATGATTGATGAGATCTCAGATCCTCAAATATTGTAATGTTTCTACAACAAGAGTTATTGCAAGTAATGAGTGTAAAAACACACATAAAATTCAGCTTGCTTTGTCATCCTTTTCCAATTCAGCTTCACCAAATCTAATAAACCAAAATTACAACCATTTCACAGCTAATTGAATAAAATGTTTGTGTAATAAAAAAGTGTCCAGTCTTGTTCTGACTAAAGTCATTGAAAGGTTTTAAGTCAAGGCTATAAACTAAATGGAGAATGCGTTTCTCAAAGTGCAGACTTATTGAGAAGTTCAAATGAAAATGGTGTCTCTGAAGTATGCAACTCATACAACCTCAAAATGCATTTAAAAAAAATGTATTGTCTTTTTAAAACATTTTTTCCAAGCTATTTGTTATGAAAAGACAGAAGATGCAGTCCCTTCTGCAGAGAATTTTTGATTAAGTAGAGCAAATATATAAAGTATTGTAACAGTGAAAGAAAAGGCTCAGGGGTCTCGATTCATTCCACCTATCTCCAGGCATTCCACTTAAAAGCATAGGTAATGGGTGCTCCCTGTGTACTCAGCAAGGAGAGAGGAATTTCCAGGGGAGGTTCAGATCACAGAGAAGGTATTTTCCTCCAGGGATGCCTCTCTTTCTCGTCAGTGTCATAAGTAAAGAACTTATAGCAACCAACAGCCCAATTTAGGAATGTCTGCAGGTGGCTAAAGTCAGAGAAGATCAAGTTGATTCAGGATGGGAGATAGTGGATATTCACTTCGACAAAAATGGAAATAAGATATTTATTTATTTATAATAATATCTTCATTCATGTTGCAAGGTAGCATGTCACATGTTTTACAAAGACTATGAATTGTCCAATATTGCTAGACCAACCAATTTTAGAGAGCATGACCAGTATGAAAATATATGCAAACATAGGTCCTACTTGACAACAGCTTGCAGTCTTTCTGCTGGATGTAAAGTGTATTTACATCTCATAGGATGAAAGGATTTACTTGATATTAAATTGCTTCACATTAAGCACTGCAGTCTTTTGTGGTGGAGTGACTGCAACAGCTGATGAGGGAAGAGTGACTAATGCCCTCCACCTAGAATTCTTGAGGTGTTCAGCACAGTCCCACACAACATCCTTGTCTCCAAACTGGTGAAACAGGAATCAGAAGGGTGAACTGTTGGGTGGATAAGGAATTGATTGGATGGACACAGCCAGACCATTATGGTCAATGTCTTTATGTTCAGGTAGGCTGTGATGAGTGGTGTCTCTCAGAACTCTGTCTTTGGTGCTCTTTAACATCTTTATCAATGACACAGACATTGCACCCTCAACAAGTTTGTAGATTATATGGTGCTGCTACAATTTGACACAACAGAAAGAAGGATGCTGGAAAATCTTGAGTTGGATCCATGAGAAACTAATGAGGTTCAACAATTTCAAGTGGAAAGCACAGCTTCTGGGGCAGGGGAATTCCAGACATGAGTACAGCCTGGGAGAAGAACTCACTGAGAGCAGCCCTGTGGAGCAGGACCTGGGGGCTCTGGTGGATGAACAGCTGGACATGAGGCAACAATGCTCACTCCCACCCCAGAAAATCAACCATGTCCTGGGCTGCCTCAAAAGCAGCAGTTGAGGGAGGTGATTCTGGTCCTCTGCTCCACTCTCCCCACCTGGAGAACTGTGTCCTTGTCTGGTGGCCTTAGCACCAGAAGGACCTAACCTTAGAGTGGGTCCACAAGAGGGTCATGATGACACAAGAGGGCTGGAGCACCTCTCCTAGGAAGACAAGAGAGCTGGGGTTCTTCAGACTGTGGAAGAGAAGACTCTAGAGAGACCTCATTGCAGCCTTCCAGTACTTGAAAGGATCTTTAAAAAAAAAGTGAGAGCAATTTTGTACAGGATGTGTACGATAGGGCAAGAAGAATGAGAGATTTAAACCAGATAGTTGGAAGAAATCCATTACTCAAAGACTAGTGAGGCAGCAGAAAGAAGCTGTCCAGAAGAGCTGAGGATGTTTGGAAGTTTTCAAGGTCAGGGTTGGATGGGGCTTTGAGCAACCTTGTCCAGATGAAGGTGTCCCTGCCCATAGCAGATGTTACAACTAAATGATCTTTAAGGTCCCTTCCAACACAAATAATTATGCAATTTTGTGATTTTATGATATTACTTTATGATATGAAAAATTATGATCTTTGCATTAGAGAAGCTTCTGTAATATTTTTTCATTAAAAATCTTTGCCCAGCTGTATAATAATATCCCTAGAATCTATGAGAAGGAAGGAGAAGGACATGACTGTTGCTGCCCTTTCCCTGAATGCTTAGGTTTCTACCTTCCAATGATTTATTGGATATATGTGGTTGCTATGCTTTTTTTCCCAATTATTTATCTTTTCTCTTGCTTCTATCTCTCTGTTCCATATGATTTATTGCGTCACTGGCTTCCCAGTATTGCTAATGCCGCCAGAAACATCCTAATTAAAGGACTGAGTCATGAACAGAAAAGCAAAGTGGAAAATGAAGATTTTCTAGCCCCACATCCATAAACACTGTGGACAGGCAATTTCTCTACAAATATTTATACCATCACTCCCTGAACTTTCAAGAAGTAATTATTTCTCCTACTTTTGAATAATTGTCCTTTCTTAGGAACCAGATTATCCCCAGGTATTAATTAATGAGACAACACCAAAGATGGATTTTTTTTTCCTTCTAGGTTTTAAAAATGTATTTAAATAGAAAGAGATTTGGGATGTTTCTTCTTTTAAAACATGTATTAGGAAAATCCTAATGCTCTACTGATTAATTATTTTCATTAGTCTTTAAATAAAATACTGACTCTACATAAATTTTTCCTTTAACCTGTGTGAACACACACACTTATACACATAATACACATAAATCTACATTAATAGGCAGATAGCAGGTATAATATTAATACAATAAAATAATTAATGGAGATATTGTTACGTCAGAAACAACATTTTGTCAAAAATATGCTTTTGATGCTTTTTAATGGCTTAATTTTATGAACATCTCTTTCCTTCACCTGTGCATTACAGTGAGTTCTTACTGAGAAATGCATTTGGACCAACATGTCACTTAAAACAAGAATATGTAGATGATTGATTTTATGTTGCCATTCTAGCTGCAGAAACACATTCATTTTAACACCACTAATGCCAAAATACATTTACCTAAAACTTGCAGCTGCCTCTTCTTGCTTAAATAGCACTGAAAGATTATGGTAGACTAAACAGTTTTCTTCTTTGAGTAGTACAACTATTAATGCTTAATGCAAACAACTAGTCAAAGACATGAATAAAATAATAAAAGACTAAATCTGCATTGGATTAGGAAAAATATTTTAGTTTTCTATATTGCCTTCCCATTTTTTATTGTCAGCCAATTGCACACATTCATGTTTTGTGTATGGATGATACTCTTGGGAAAAACGAGTTATAAACTACCCATATATAAAAGTTTTTGGTGCTTCCAGGTGTCATCTCTTTGGAATTTCTCTTCCCACACAAAATGGAAGAAGACTGACAAGTCTGCAGAGAAAGTCATGGAGGAAAGTAGGAACTAGATGGGGAAAAAACAAGAAAGAAAGAAAGAGGAGGATTTCTGTAAAACACAAGACAATAGACTATTCTGAAAAACACAGGTGAAGCTTGAGAAATATAAATCCCTCAATGACACAGTAGTAGGTCTTGTCTATGTTTGAGAAGATTTACCAAAACCAAATTATAAAAATGAGAAAAACGCTTCCTAAAACTTCTAAACTTCTTCTAATGAAGGTATAGAAGTTTCTGTTTACAATAATCTCCTGCATAAAATGATAGCATTGGGACCATTTTCTTTTTTCGTCTTTAAGAAAGAAGATTCTCAGCATCCTGTAACAGTTTTTGCTGGTTTTGCACTGTTTTGGCTCTACACATTTACCAATTGCCTGAAGGAAGGATAATGATGTGTTGAGATGATATTAAAGCTTCTCCTTATCCTGCTGCATTCCACTGAAAAGCCAGAATAATCATATTTAAGGATATACTTGATAGAAATTTAGTAGAATAAGATTGAGTCTATTTGTCTGACCTGGCTTAAAACTCAATACAGCAAATATAACATTTATCCCTTAAAATGGTGTTTTACTTGTCAGCTTTTGAATATAATCCATAGCTGAAGATTTGTTTTCTGCCTGTCTTCATTTAACAGCCTATGCTCTCTGCTTGTGGCTTTACAGAATGTAGGAGCTTGTTGAGTAAATTTATATGTGAGATAAATTTTGAAAAATTGATCCAGAATACTTAGCTGATTTGGTTTTAGTTGCTAAAAATGCTACAATAATTTAATACTTTGGCACTGCAACTATTTTTAGCTCAAAGAACAGTTTCCTTGTAGAGAAAAAGAATTTCCATGAGATCTGTGCTAAAACTCTAGATCCTTCTCCTGGAGTAACCTTGCAGAACAATATGGAGATGGGAATTGACTGGTTCTTTGTTTCCATAGGTGTGCAGAATTTAGCTGCAAGCAACTCTGAGACAAAGATAAATAGATGATAGATAGATAGATAGATAGATAGATAGATAGATAGATAGATGAATAGAATCACAGATTCTAATCATAGAATCATAGATAGATAGGGCCTGGTTGACAAAATCCCTTGGGAAGTAGTCCTGAAGGGCTGGAAGCTGAGCAGAACTGCTATTTTGGAATTCTGAGACAGGAGAATTTGGCCTATTTAGGTTGAGAAAGTGTCTTGGGATTAAGTGCTGAAGGTCAAAGGAATCCAAGAAACCTTGAAAATGTTCAAGAAAATCTAAAAGGCCTAAAAAAATCTAAAATCTAAAAATCTAAAGCGGGCCCTACCTGCGAATGAAACGATGATCTGGCAGGGAAGAGGAGAAGCCTGGGTGAACAGAGAAAAAAAAGGAAAAAAAAAGGAATGTATCACCTTTAGAAGAAGAGGCAGGAAACTCAAGAGTACTAGAAGAATGATGTGAAATTATGCAAGGACAAACTTCAAAGTACCAAAGCACAACCAGAATTTACTCTGGTTACTGTCATAAAAGACAATTTTAAAAAGTAGTATTAATAGTTTGGCAAAAAAATGAGGGCAAAGGAGGATCTCCATCCTTTATTGTGTGTGTGGGTAAAAAGAGTGACAGAGTAAAGAAAAGGCTATAATGCTTTCTTTGTCTCAGTCTTTAACAGCAAGACCAGTTGTTCTGTATGAACCCAGCTAATTGAGCTGGAAGATGGAGATCAGAATGAAAACCTCCATAACCTAAAGCAAAAAGGTCAGTGACACAAAATGCTACTTAGACACACACAGGTCTATGGGGCCAGATAGGATCCACCTAGGGCTGGAGAAGAGTGGCTGAAAAGCTGGTGGCAAAGCACCTGGGGGTGCAGGTCAAGAGCCATGGACATGAGCCAGGGTGTGCCTGGTGGCCAAGAGGCTGATGGCATCCTGGCCCTGGATCAGCATTGTGAAATCACACCCCAATCCTGTGATCAGTTTTGAGCCCCTCATGCCAGGAAAGACACTGAGGTGTCAGAGCATGTCCAGAGAAAGGCAGAGGAGCTGGTGAAGGGTCTGGAGCACAAGTCTCATGAGGAGCAGCTGAGGGAGCTGGGGGTGTTTAGCCTGAAGAAAAGAAGGCTCAGGGGGGAACTCATTCATTCTCTACAACTGCTTAAAAAGAGACTGCAGCCAGGTGGAGATTGGTATCTTCTGAAGAGTAGCAGGAGATGGGACAAGAGGAGATGGCCTTAAAATCTGACAGAGGAAGTTTAGGGTGGATATTAGGAAAAATTTCTCCACTGAATGGATTGTTAAGCATTGAAAAAGGCTGCCCAGGGAAGTGGTTAAGCCATGATTCCTGAAGATAATTAAAAGATTTGTGGATGTGGTACTTAAGGATATAGTTTAGTGGTGGACTTGGCAGTGCCATGTTAATGGCTGGTCTTGATGATCTTAAAGGTCTTTTCTAATCTAAATTATTCTATGGTTCTATGGTTCAATAGATAGATAGATATATAAAGGCACATTGACATTTCAGCAAAAACTTGTCTTAAAGCACATAATATAATCTGTGACTGAAAGAAGTAGCATGACTGAAGTGAAATACTTTTCAAACCATTTTTTCACTCTCCATGCACACAGTCATTGACTGAAATGTGCACAGACACTTGTTCAGGAAGCATAGGAGAAACACCTGCTCCCAGTGAAACTGTGGCATAAACTTCTACCACTAATAGAGTAGGAAATTAATATGAAATCAACTGAGCACTCCACATACATGAATGCATGTCCTTTTGTTGGTGCCTCAGGGTGTGCTGTCACATTCTTTCAGTCAGCTGTTCATCTGCAAAGTGCTCTGTGCAGAGTCCAAACTTTCTCAGATATTAATATTTGTAGAAGTTGAACAAATTACACTGGGTGTGAGATTCAGATTATATACACATATTATTATTATATATCACATGATTAAAAGAAGTCATAACTTGTAACCATGTAACTAATGAACATCCAGCAGTAAAATATTTGCTATATAGCCAGAATTCCCACTGACCCTGCTATGTGAACATGCCTTATTCTGACATGACATCCCAGGGATGTGTTAGCATTTTAACAGCATTGGGAAATGCCACTGTAATGTGGAGACTATGAAATTATTCTGCAGCAAAATGATTTAACAGATAGCAACAAAAATAAAAATAGAGGATAGTCACAATGCTTGGCATTCTCTAAAGACCAGCCTCCAGCAGTTCTGCAGCACTCTAAACAATACCATAAATAAAGGTACTTATCCAAATGATGTTATAAAGTTAAGTTGAAGATGGTCTTGTGGAGAAGTTGCATGCAATTAAACTGAGGACAAACCTGTAGAATCATGTAGGCTATTATTATTATTATTATTAGGCTATTATTCTTTATTAAAATCTTTACTACAGTGCAAAAATTATGTTCAAAACTGACCATTTGCCTTCAAAAACCAAATCTTTTTTTTAAGAGTTTGAGATTTTTTATGTAGCTGGAGTCTATGTAGCTGGAGTCTATGTTGCTGTCTAATCATAAAACACACACACATTCATTTTTGAATGACAGGCTCCAATTCAAGGTAAAACCATAGCAAAGACAAAGCTGTTAACAAAAGCTCACAGGTTAAGTATAGTTTCTGACTTCTGTGAAAATAACAGACTACCCTACTTGAGTGGTATTTATGCTAAACAAGAGGAGCTGAGTCATATAATGTCTTCTCATTGTGAGAGCATGCACTGTAAGGTTTCTAATTCAGTTTTGTCCTTCATCTATTGCTTGAGAAGTGTCAGGAGGGTGAAAAATAACAAAAAATAATTTCTTTGCTGGTGGAATTTCTTGATAGCTGTAATATTCTGGTGAACACTGATCTTTCCTTTTCAGGTTCATACTGGAGACAGGGTGGAAGGGTGACATAAAAGAGAATTCTGGTGTCTGCAATTGCTACTGTATTGTTTCTCTAAAGACCTCAAGCTAATGCTCAAGCAAGATGTGTGACTTCAAAGAGTAAAGAAATTTGCTGGTCTGCAGTTGCTCCCTCCCTTATTGGTAAGGGATGATTTTTAGTTATACACTTCCATGCATAAAACTAAAGTTAGTAATATCCACCTGTAAATACTTCTGTATGTCTCCATTGTCTTGGAATTGTCTTCATACCAATAATTCTTCCTGTTTTACTGTCTTCATTCTTAGAACAGTTTTTAAGGATTACATAGATTTCTTTGCTGCAACAGTTTCCATCATGTATCCTTAAAACCAAATTGTATTTGTCTTGGTTTAGGTTGATAATCTTTGTCCTTTACTCATTTTTAGCTCCAGACAACATTGAACCCCAGTACCTAATCAACCCCTTGTCTTTGTAGCTCTTTAGACATTGAATTGAACTGAATGGAAGAGACAAATTACTTGCAGGCATGATTCCTTTGGGTACAGTGGAGTTACAGAAATTATTAACTTGTCTTGATGAGAAATAATGGTGCACATATGAGCATTGTTTTCCTAAGCACCTGCAGTGCTGGGGTAGTTAGAGAACAGCATAACTTATCTAATGAGCAAAGCTCATATTTATGTGATCACAGATAAATAGGGGATACCAGCAGCATAACTGCTTCATGTCAGCTGCTCCTGCAGGATATGGGCCCATGAAACAAATCTTCATCACTCCACATTTCAGCCAGACTGAAATGAACCATCTCTAATCTTTTTACTCTGGTATTACATATTGGACATTGTGAAGTTCCAGAAACTGACACCTAAAATGTTTAACAAACCTTGATATGGGAATTGACTCCATTAGAAAGTTAGGATGAATGGCTGTCCTGTTTAAATCTACTGTTACATATGTATCTTTTATGTATTCTCTGTGATTGACAACACTCCTTTATAGTTCACTTTTCTGCCAGATGCAGACCTTTGGATCAGTTGAGGAGACATTCTGTGTGGCACAGGACACTACATTTAGATAGAGATGTCAATAATTGGATTCCATTTTTTCTATGATGGTTTTGTCTTTCTTGTTTATTTTGAAACTGATGAAATTGTTTGACTTTATATGGGGTTATTTTGGATTGCATTACTACTTTGATTTTGGCTTCTTTTCCCTGCCAGCAGGGTTATCAATTGTGATAGCAGGCTAAGTAATAATTATTGGGATTTTTAAGAGCTATTAAACTGTTAGTGCCTGCCAAAAGTTACCACGCAGTGGTATCTTAGATACCAGAGCCATTTGACTGCACTTAGCACAGTATATCTCTCTGGGATTTATGAAGTGGTAACAGTTGGCAATTTGTGGCTTACTGATAGTGACAATTGGGTGTATGAAACCACAAGTCCTTGTAGCAACAGCATGCCTGTTACACATTACTCCAGCAACATGAAATGAACACACCTGCACATTGGTAAACAATTCTTAAAAACCATTTAAAAAGAGGGAGGTGACTTCTAAGAGTTGGAGTTATTATGGAGGCAAGGAGAAATTCATCAGTAATGACCAGAATTTTCAAAAAGGTTAATATTGCAAATATTGTCATACAACCAAACATTCTAGAGAGTCTGAGAAAAGCAAACTGCTGCTTTCCCCTTCATTTGCTTGTGGGACAGTTCCCTCAGAGACAAGACAGACTTTCTAGAGATTCATTTCTACCAACCCAGAAAATAAGCAGGAACCCACCTTGTCAGTAAACTTTACAAATCACATGTAAAAATAAAGTCAGGTCAGTATAAAAATTTTTCAAAGTCTGATATGGCAGCATGCTGCATTTTATTTCCATCTAGTTATTTTTCTGCTTTGGATTACTTATATAAAATCTGTTCAAGGTCACATATATTTGGCGAGCTCAGTGAACAGTTCATTAAATTCATCCATTACAGAGTACAACATAAAATTGGGATTATTTTGCACTACTAAGTAGCTTTTTTAGGAAAATGCCCTGAACTATTTTAGGTCAAGGTTGAAAGTATTAGCAAATGATGGTGGATAGACTTATCAGGCATTCTGGTCATGTGTACTCTTCCATTTTTGATAACCTCAAAAATCTGCCATATATACCTAAACACATTCTGTGAAGGAAAAAAGTTATGCTGTATTGGTGAATATTGTGTGCTCCTTAGGCCAAGCAGACCATATATATCTATATATATATCCATATATATCTATATATATAGATATATATAATTATTCTTCTAAAACTCTAAAACTTTTAGAAATCATGTTATAAGCCACTCAAAGTAATATTTTATTTTTTATGAAAATACTGATATATTTCTAAAGATGTGGAACTGAATCATGTTTCCACAGTGACAACTTAGACGAAAGATGGACATCTGAAAGAAAAGGCATAGATAAAGAGAAAAAAATAATAAGAGAGGAGTGTTTTAAGTTAGGTCTTTATGTTACTTGTAAAGAGGGAGGTAAGTGCCATAATATCAGAGATTCAAATGCCTACTCTTTCCATATAAGGTGCCTGGCATGCAGAGCCCTGGGTTGGAATCACAGGATCCATACACAATACACAGAAAAATTTATAGGTGACAGAACTGTCCCCAGAGAAGTGGGGCTGCTGAAAGGGGATCTGCTTACAGCCATCCAGCAGGGACATGATGACAATAGGATAAGGTCTAATGGCTGCATCGACTTCTGATCCCTCTTTCAAAGGAATACACCTGAGTTTTTTCCTTTTTCTCTGAAACCTCAGATGGACCTACCCATCTGAAACACAGCAGGCAGTGAGTGGCAGTGATAGCTTTGCAGAGCTTGTATATTATACTTTGCCATTTGAAACATTATCCCAAAATAGGTGAGATCTAAGTTCATTTCCCATCCTGTTTGAAAGAATTGAACCCAACGTTCCCTAGTGCCCTCCCCAGCAGGCTGCCACAGCCCCAGCACAGAGTCAGCAGCTCTCTTGAGCTCTGCAGAGAAGTATGCACGACTTTCCCAGTCAAAGAGGGAAACTGGAAATAGTGACAACTTTGTTCAAAAATGATAGAAGGCACTAAGGAAGAGCCAGGATCTAGATGCTGTTGTTAGGTGTGTTTGGTCCACATTTTACCCAATGATTGTCTCAAATTACTTCCATGCAGTTACTGAATCAATATTAGCTTGACTGCTAATTCCATTGCTTGATGCTGAGGGAAGAAAATTTTGTTTATAATGAGTGCTGTTATGAATGTCAACAAATAAATTATTAAATACTTGTATGAGAAATGAAACAAATAGTATTGTTGTTTTCTCCTGAGGATCTGCACAGCTGTAATTGGCTTGGTGTGTCTTTCTGACACAATCCACTACTGCCCCTTTGATGACACTGTTAAAAGTTCATGACATTCTGTCATTACAGAACTTGTTTCAAGAGAAAAGTACAGTATATTGGTGATATTGTAACACACAGCATAGGCAAAGTAAAGGAAAAATCAAGAATATATCCTTACACTTCTTTTATAAACTTTATTCTTCTCCAATCCATTCACAAAATCCAGCAGCACTGCAAATATTCATATGGTGTGGTAAGAACAGAAATCCCAAAGCAATTACAAATATGTTATTTATATTTTATGGACAAAAAAGATTTATTTCCACAAGCACATTGTTTTCTTTTATCTGTGTGCTTCCTTTAATCCTGTCAATAACTCAGTATGCAGCTGGTTTCTGCTCATAGATTTTTTACAAGATAATAGAAATAAGCATGCACGGTAGATAGAACTATTCATGGGTAACATAAAAATGCCTGCTGTTCATCAACATTTCTGCTTGCTAATTAACTGGAAAAATTTGGCATGATATTTTTCTAGTTTTTTTAACTGAAGTATTGGAATATATTTGCATGAAAAATAAAAATAACTTCTAATTTAAAGATATAATAAAATGCTAGATTTACATTTATGTTCTAAGGTGCACAAAATATGTACTTATTATTCATGCCTTGAAGGAGTATTTTAATATCTATATAATTTAAGTATTAAATTATTCAGCAAGTTGCAATATCTATCATGATGCTACCCAAATTAAAATGTTGTGGGGCAGGAAAAATTTCACCTAAATTTATATAGGTAAATGAGGAAGAAACTGAACTGATTTGATGCACTTCAATTTCCATACATGTTATATGGTAGTTTGTAAAAAATGTTTCCTTTCTTCCTTGAAAGTTAAGAATGTCATTATAGGGTGAGCAGCTTGGTAACACTTACAAGGAAGATTATAAGTAGGTTTCTTCATCATTAAGTACATTCATCAGCTGTAAGAAAAACTGAATATTTTTCCCTCTACTGGTCAAGACCAAATAATTTGCCAATGTAATTTCTCTACTTTTCTGTGCTATTTTTGGACAATTGTATGTCTCTCCTTTTGTATTTAGATTCCTTTCCCTAAAGAATACCAGAGGAAGGATCACATCACAAATGGGAAGGAGATAAATTTGCTTAAATATATGTCTGGCTGCATTCCAACCATTCAGCTTCTCAAATGTCTGAAGTAGTAAATACCAGGCTGGGATGCATACAAAGTTATCTAATGATCCAGTTTTATAGCAGCTATATACACTGAAATCCCACTCAGATGAGTGTGTCTGGCTAGGGCCTCCACAGATGGCCCTTTTGGGATTCAAATTCACCTCTCTCTTGCCTCTGCTTTTTTTTAGAGTAATACACTAGAAAATCTGGGACATTTGGCTGGAGGAAAGTTTTTCCATATAAATTAGAATACTTCTCAAAGTCACAATACCCTCCAACTCATGGTTCCTATCAAATATTCTCTTATCACAGACATTGCAAAGATTTATGGTGGGCAATTCTTTTTAATTAAAATTTCAAAGCATTAAAATAATAGGTTTCTGAGTGACATACTGCCAGTGTCTCAAGAGCAAACATCCTAACATCTTCTAACATGAAATCAAACATGCTTATGAAAAACATCCTGTGGATCACAGAAAAAATATATTGGAAGCCAGAAGCCCCTGCCAACTCTGTGCTCCAACATAAAACCTTTGTCAGGGTGAATATGAAGTGGGTGACCAGAAGCTGACCTTGGAAAGAGACAGTGTAATGATTTCTTGTCCTCTGAAGGTTTATTCACTAGAATACTGTTTTCTTACTGTGTTTATAACTGAGCCATTACCAATAAGTGAAGCGAGGTTTTGCTAAGTTATGGGACAGTAAATCTGCCAATTTGATGTAATTCAATAAAATTCGTGCAATGTGTCTCTATTATTTTGAAAACCATATTAAATTTTTAGATAAAAATAAATTTTTAAGAAAAAGTATTGTTAAAGTGAAAATTTAAGCAAAATTTAGCACAGAATGGAACTGATTAAGCAAAATGCAAAGTTGATACTGAAGTCTGCAATCATATTTCAACAATATGACTGTGACCAGGTGTATGTGTGGTCATCTGTTCCTAAATGTGAAGATTCTTTGGATCACTTAGGTTTCAAAAGGACTTATTAAACTTGAAATATACTAAGGACACGTGGTAGTGACAACACTGAATGATTTATTGTTATATAAATTTCAGCCTGAATTACTGTACCTTTTTAGTTAGAAATTCTGATTTGATGTACAGCAGTAATTTTTTTGCAAGGAATTGGTCATTTGCTAGAGAAATTTGTTTTTGAGTCCCAAGTGGATTTTCATGTATGTGATACATGTTTGCTTACAAGAAGCATTGGTACAAAAGTGCCAACTATTACCATGGATTAGTTTGTCTAGATCCCAACTGCAACTCAAATTTTGAAAAAATAGCCTAATTTGTAAATCCTTTGCTATTAAAAACTCATTATATCTGATTGCTAATTTTTGTTTATTATATAAAATCAATAGTTTCACTTAGAAACAGAAAGTTTTTTTTAATATATATTTTTCCTAAAAAACTTTCAAATCTGTAATATGAATAACTTTTTTTCCCTGAAAAATCAAGTCTGGGTTTGAAGTTGTATAATTCCTTTTGAAGATATTCAACCTCAGAGTTTGATGCACATATTTTTCCTTAAATTACTACTGTAGAAAAAAAAATATTTTAGTAAATGTTTTTATTATTTGCATTTCATTACCAATTATTTAATTTGAAAAATCAGTAATTTTAATCACAGAAAGCTGTGTGAATGGATATGGTCATGATCTCTAATTTCTCTGAATTTGAAAACTCTTTCCTTTATATTTCATTGTAGACACATAGGAATTCAGTTTAATGTGAATTTCTTAATAACAAGGTAGAATGATCAATTCAGAAAAATAAAAGACAGGTTGGTAAATATATCAGGCTAAAAGAAACAAACAAACAAACAAACAAACAAATAAATAAATAATATTATTTTAATTTTGAATTTTGAAGATTCTAGATCCAAGCCAAAAAAAGTAAGAAAAACATTGCAGTATTTGGGATTAAATTTAAGACAGCTATAAGAAACATGGGAGGGCAAAAAGCTTGGGTAGTATGTGTGATAGAAGCACCTAGGGAAACAAAACCAACCAAAATATTGGAAAAATCCTAAAAGTGAATTATTTCCAAACATGATAAGATATTGCCTCCTCCATTTGTGATTCCACTTGCCAGCTAAATATGCTTTTTGTCTTTAAGAAAATATTATCAGTAAAATTCAAAAATGTTTAACTGCTCAGACCAAAAGCACAAATTATATAAATTCAGATAATGTCTAAATTCTTAAATAACAGGTAGTAATACCAAAAATAATAAATTGACTCTGCCACTATAGACTGTATTTATAACCTACACCATACATCAAGGCCAGATCCTGTACATGCACAATTACAGGTAGCATTTTATTCAATCATTTCTCCAGCAGTGAGGGTTATTGATTGTGTTAAGAAAAAGCTTTTTCATCGAAGGCTGCCAAACCAGTTCTAATAAGTTTTTCTTTACTTTGTTCCTTAATTCAGTTTGAGCTACATACTTCAAGAAAAGCAGAAGCAGAGGTTTTATGACTGGCTTATAAATTTCTGAAATTATAGAGTTGTTATAGAAGAAAGAGCAAGATAACACATATTTCAGTACCATGAGCAGAGCTATTACAGTAAGTATTTGAAAATTTGCAACTATTATTATTACAGCTTGGGAATGCACTTCTGTGGTTTCATAAATTTTGGTACCATTTCTGTATATTAATTGTTATAAAATGGGTTACAATGCGTGTTCTAATGATAAAGCACTTCTAAAGAATGAAATTGCACTTTAATAAAACCCAATTCCTTTCAAGCTGTCATAAATGCATCAATTTTAGTCTTTTCATAGATTTACAAAATGAGCTTGCAATAATAAAATGACCACACACATCATAACAAAATTTTCCTAAGCTAAATAGAGTTTCAGGTTTTCCAGGTATCATTCTGAAAAACTGGAATTTCTAATATACATGGAATTTCCACTCACAATACAGTTTCTAGAAAACAATAAAAATGTGTTTATGTGTTTTAAAGAATGCTCTTCATGTGCTACTCATACATTTTTACAAAGCTGCCCAGTCCTGAGAGTAGCTTTGAACTAGAATGATCCTTAAATTCAAAGTCTGACATCTCAGTTATCTCCTGAGGCAGCCTGAGTTTGTTCTCTGTTTAATATGCAATCTATATTTAGTTAAGTATAAAACTCTTTGGAGCACATGATGCTGTGCTCTCCATTCTGCCTTTGTAACCATCCCCTGCATTTGGAACCACGTGTGCATAGCAGGGGAGCTTCTGACAAGACTGGCTATAACTGGAAAAAAAACCAAAAACTGAGCTCCCTTTCATGAGTTGTGTAAGGAATTTGTACTAAATGGCATGGGACACTGCAGTCTAACTTTTTGTAATGCTAAGAAAGAGAAGCCTGATAACTCACACTACCAAAGCACTTTTTATTTTATTTACTTTATTTGATATTTGTTTTAATTTATGAAGCCAGAAATTGGGTAGCCTTCTAACAACTAAACCCTATTGAATTTAACAAAACCATGATCCTTTCACTGTATAGAGAACATTATTTTCAGATTATTTTCATATTTGTAAATTTGTAATAAAATCAAAAGTTTCATGGATTTTTTGTTTTTTTTTTTTAAGAACAGTGGAATCTCCAGGTTGTCTTCTTGACAGGGTAGTCCACAGAAGTGGATATGGGAAACTGTTCTAAGTGTTACAGTGTGCCCCTTGGGAAAGCAAGAGCTGCTTTTCAGCAGTGATGTGCCCTTGTTTGTTCTCTGCCATGATAGAAAGAAAGCACTGTTTGATGAGGGGTAGGAAAAGTCACTCTTGTCTCCACAGTTTCAGATCCTCCTCACTCTATAATTTACTTCTCACTTTTGATTTGTGCAGATGTAAGCACCACTGAATGTGCAAAGCAGAGAATAACTAAATATAGCAGTTAAATTTTAAAATATTTTCAGCAGATGTCATTTCAGAACAATCTGATAGAGCATTGTTTTATGTACTAATGTAAATGTATTGTAGTGATAGGGTACTTAGATGAAACAGTAATTGTTAAGTTCTCTTCCTCTCCTCCATAATCTATAATGGTTACTGTGTAAAAAACATTATCAAGGGTTCAGATCACAATGTCAATATTATGTAGATGTTAATATACTTATTCTTAAGAAGTCTGTACTTCACGACTCCTAAAATCACTCTATTATTGTGATCATCAATCTATTTTCTCATCTAGAATATTTTTAATAAGTTCTTTGTACTAATATTATCAACAAGAACAGAACAAACAGCAGCTAAAAATGTGAATTCACATTCCAGAAGCAGCTCATTTGCTTTTTATTTTTACCTCCACTTGTTTTGATGTCTAACTTTTAACAGTTTGAGCCAATTTGGTTTACAGCCAAATAAAAACCTACTTAGCTGTAGACTAAAATTTCATTTGACATAATTTTATGTCCAGTCAACCAATTTGAACTCAGTTAAAGACATCTTACAAAGCTTTCTTCATTTGCTTTAAAAAAATCTGAAATGAGCTAAAGTATCATTGGTTTAAATATATGCATATAATATATAACAGCAATCAATTGATCATTTATAAATATTAAAAAAATAATAGAGGCTCTAAAATGCTCTAATATGTTTTTTATGTTCAGTGATTTAAGCTTTTACATTGATCAATGTATTTTAAATAAGTTGACAAATAGGATGCTGACTCATTTACAGCCTTACATCTAGTGTAAATGCTTCTTGATTTTTTAGGTCCATGAAATGAAAATAATAAAATACATCATGATTCAAAGATCAAGACTTTGTTCTGTCTTTTAGATTGTCAGTATTCTTCATGGACACTAATTTATCATGTCTTAGGCTGCCAAGACATGATAGGACCAATACCTCAGTGTGTAATTTATTATCTCATTCCCAAGGAGAAGATTTTTGCAGGAACAATTAAGTAACAGAATTCTCCCCCCTCTGAGACCTCTTTGGTCACAATGGAAGAGATTAAATAATGTGAAGACATGAGAAACTGAATATGAATGTCCTATAATTTCAGGGATGGCCAGTTACATAGATAAGCTAGATTTTGCTCACAGAATGTGCATAAATTTAGGACCTTTGAAATTACTGTCTTGGTTAAAGAATAGTTTAATTTTTAAAGTTGAGTGTCTTTTTTGTTCTCATTCAATGTTGGGTATGTAATAGAATTACTGGCTGGAAGGGCTGAGGGCCATCAGCAGAGAGGGAGATACAGGATAACAGAAGAATACAGAAACAGCTCCTTCTGCTACCAAACTGTGTTTTACTGAGGTTGCAAGTAAGACAAGTGGACCAGAAGTTCCTCAAGATTTCCTTGTAGATGAAAAGATACTATCTTGAATTCGAAAATTTAGACATGCCCAAGACCTTAAAAAAAAAAAAAAAGAAAAAATAAAAATTCATAACTTGCATATCACCAAACCCTCTGAAAAATTAAATGTATCTTTTCTGTGAGGACATACTGACATGGGACACTGCTCAGTCTCACATTCTGTCATTCCTGCTGCAGTTGGCTTTGTAAGGACTCCTGGAGCAAGCTCTCTCACAAAGGGCATATGGGGAAAATCAAGGCATGTGATGGGAAAGCAAAATTGTGATGATTACTTTTGAAGACTTTTGTCAATGACATGGATTACTTTTGTAATATTCTGAATTGTTGTTCAGTGCAGGTTTTAGAGAAAATATAGAAGCCATGTCAGACTCAGAGATCAGAATCCAAGGCTCATCTTCCTCGTTACGCCCTCCTGTATCTGCAGTCATGCCTGTCTTTGCTTTCTTTTTATCTGCTCTCAGAAATATTATATGTATTCCTGTAGTGACATGCTTTAAGGTGTAGATGTGATTTCTTCACTTTTTTTTGGTGAGTTTGTTGCTATAAAAATTAGTTATGGAGATAGATAAGATATGGAATAGGTTTATGAGAGAAATAAACAGGAAAATCTGACAGCAATCACTATTGAGCTTACCAAGTGAAACACTGTCACCAATGCTTCACCCATGAGAGCAGAAGCTAGATGTTAGCCTGCCTGGAATACTGTAAGATTACTTTTGACTAATGTGCTGAAGAAGAAGGCAGCAGTTAATCTCCTTTAGAGCTTCCAAGAGTTTCTCTGTATTTACCACACACTATGAGCTGCAGTCACACTTGAAGTTGGCAGCTTAAAAAACACAGCCTTACAACAATATTGTTTGTTAGCACGGCTGATCATGTGCTAGAGCAGCTGGGAGGTTTAGCAGCACTTAACAGTCTGGGAAACAGCAACAACAAAAGACAAAAATAGTCACTAGGAGCAAAAGGTGCACTTCAGACACTGTACCTGTGTTCCCAGCTGCAGTATTTTGTCAGCACCCTATTCTCCCAATATGCAACTTGGTATCAAAAGGTGCCTCTGTGTCAGATTTCTGTCGAGGCTTTTGTGGTTATATAAACCCATCCTGCTTTGAAGACTAACTGTGTAGTGGAGGATAATAATCAACTGGGTTTTGCTGCTGAAACAGTATAACATGACTCTAGAGATCTCTAATTCATATGTCAGAAGATAGATTAAAGAGATAGCAAGACTGGTATCTTCACTTCCAGCTCCCTCAGAGGAGAGGAGAAAAATCTCTTCTACTGCACTATGATGTTTAGGGCCACTTCATGTGAGGATTAAAAGGAAAAAACCAGCAATAACAAAATAATAAAAAAAAAATCAGAAAACAGAACCAAACTCAAACAAATCAAACTGACAAGTTTTGATAGGAGTTATCTCTTCATCCTGACTGCCTGTAATAAAGAAGAAGAAGTAGAATGTATGTATTTTTCAGTTTTTAGTCTTCTTGCCAATATAGTCATAAATTGGAATGAGCATGACAGTATTTTTTCAGAAAGATATGATAAAACATAGTTTCACCTGGTTGAAGAGTTTTGTCTCCATGTAGCACAAAAATTAAAATTCTGTAACCCACCATTATTACCTCACCATTAAATATTTTTGGTACAGTGCTCATACATACACATGGAAAAATCATGTACAGTTTCTACACAAGAGATCTCAACCAGTCAATCACACAGTATAAACCCATTTCAAGCACTTTTTTAGTTAGCAAGAACTACTATTTTGCAACTGAAAAAATCTTTAGGTAAGACCATTTGTGAATTCTTCAAAAAATAATTACACTAAAGGAAACAAAGAAAAGCAAATCAAAGGGCAGCATGAAAAGGTAATGCCAGGAATTTTGGGAGGCATGCAGGTAGAAGGGTTACATGTTGATCTCTGGATCTTTCTTCTTTGATTTTTTCCTACTTTGAGAAAACTTGCTCTTCTTATTTGAAGGACAGCACTAAATATCTCAATCACTTGATTTGTTAGCATTTCAAATTCACATTCAAGACAAGTGTATCTGATATTCCAGCACTGATTATCTATTTGATAGGATTAAGGGACAGATTGGGATCAAAAGACAGAAAAAGGCAATAATGCCATGATACGGTGTACAGAATTAGTTTTTTCATCCTAAAAACATTCTTGAAAGAAATCTGATGATTGTTATTCAACAAGTCCTCACCATTTTAACTGTTCCACCTTAAAATTTAATATGATTAGAACTTTTAAAAAATGTCATCAGAAGGTATAAACTATCCATTTGCCTAAATTTGAATTGTTTCAATTTTTCTCATATATGTTTCCAGTGTTGCAGTAGTAATTTTGTTCTTCAGCCTTAAAGAACACCTCTCAGAAGTCTTCAATCATATCTGCCAGTCTCATGCAGACACTTCAGTATTTTACATTTCAAATCATACTAAATACCTTTTGTTTAATGAGCTGAACTAATTTTTCTGTGATAGCATGATGTACAGGACAATGGGGGAAAGGAATAATACTGTTTAAAAAAGTGATAGCAGGATTTTCCTCTGAAAAAAATGATAAAAATATCTTCATAACTTGGTACAATAACCAGTGCAATCCAACTTTTTTATAGGTTATCTTAAAAATTCTGAAAAAATAATACACTTGGAGACAAATATTCTATTTATTATGTGTGGTAGTTAATTGCACTTTTTCATGTCTGAAATTTTGCTAGTAATGCTTAATTTTGAAAAGGCAAGGTTCCATACCCTCATCTGTGTATGAAGTTTCAAGCAAAGAGAGAACTGAAAGAAGTGAGCAGTTGGCTAAATGCCTTGGGTATTACAGTTCACCATCAGCTGAAAGCCAGAGCAAAGAGAAGCCATGTAGAACTGTCTAGGTCTGGATGTGGTCACAGGTGAGTATGTTTGTTTCAAGTGAGTTCCAGAGAGTGCCTGGCTTTTCTATCTCTGATGATTTTTTTTCCTGTGAGATAACCACCTCCATTGTGCTAGGAAGTCAAGGCTAGAATTTTTTTGGGATAACTTCTGCTTTTAGAGAGTGGTGAGCATTTTGAACTTTACATGCCTTAGACCACTGCAAACATTGCATGGCCCAGGTGGAACATTGTCTTTCTCCCCAGACTCATGCAGGAGGAATCAGATAAATCAGACTGAAGGAAGGAGCTCTCTGGACAGATCCTGATCCAGTCCTCAGTGAAAGCAACAAAAGGACTCACAGGAGCTGAATCAGGCCACCAGTAGAAGGAAGTCAAGCATTAAAAATAAGGATTGAAAGGATCACAGGGTCAAAGCAGTAATGTGGAAAATGTAGTCATTCAGCAAGGCCTCCCACATAGCACGGGGGTACTTTGACACTGATTGGACATGAATCCTGATCTGATTGAGAAGTTTAGTACATTCCCAGTGAAACAGGAAATGTTTCTCTCCACTACTATTACAATAGGGACTTTAATTGGATTGAATTTCAGCCAACTGGGTAGCATCCAGGCCTCAACTCTGCCAGACTGAAAAGAGCCTGAATAGAAAACACTGTATGGGTCTAACAGAAATATGTACAACCTCAGAATTTCCTCATATCCCCAGCTACGGAGGAAAAAAACTTTGGAACAGAGTAAGGTACAGGATTTAACTCTGTATGACTCTCCAGTCCAATTTGCTTGAGATAGAAGGAGGTTGACTAACAGTGTCTGGTAGGTTAGACTTGAGATAAAAGAACCATATCAATTTGTGAGTGGCCTTTTCCTGGATCTCACAGTTGTGTCAACAGAACTTTATTTCTAAATGTTATCAAAGATAAAGTTCCATTGCCAAGACACACAAGCTTCAATATAGCTGTCCTGGCAAAAGATCAATGGTCATCTGGGTTGTTGTCTTTACTTTTGCCAGGATTTGCTCTCAAACATCTGAGGGTCATCTGAAAAGCCTAAGGTTTCCCCATGTTGTATTCTCGTCATCTTTTCATCAACATTTCTCAAAAAGGCAGACTGAACACCAGGTACTGTCTGGGAAAAACTAAGGCTAGAAGGAATTTCAATCATTGCAAAAAGTCTTGTGAAAAGATGCATAAATTGATTTCATGCTTAAATAAAGGACATGGAAAGCGACAGTGGACAGAATGGATAAATAATGAGTGGACTCTATTCTGCTACCCAGTGGACATAAAAATCCTGGTTAGCAGCTGCTGAAGACTTTGCATGGAGATTAAGGACCAGTGGGTTTTACCAGTTAATAATTAATTCTTCTGGGATTTTTTGTGTTGAATCTTGTTCAACAGAGCATTTAAGCAGGTGGCTTAAATTTAACAAACATAAGTCATCACAGTTTGGAAAACACAATGCAGTGCAGGGTATAGATTGAAGTCTTTTGTTGAACAAAGGTATTTCTATACATATTTGTAACATAGGACTCTGAAACCAGTCTGAAAGTTCAGATATTACCAATTCATACTGTGTGCTGGGATAGTGTAGCATTTTTACTAGGTATTTATTGGGTTCAGTGCTTGACTTTTGAAAAATTTCTATTTACTAGATGAGGAAATACAGAATTGAGAGACTGAACCCCCACAACTTGACACCCTGCCCCTTGGCAGCATAGGCAGCTACACTCTTGCATTTGAAAGGTACCATTGGCTGCACTATTGGTTGTTCCTTCAGATGAGCTGGCAAGTCTCTGGCAGTCCACTGGAGCCTCAACATCACTTGTGGTCTTGTGCTTGTGATTGGGTGAATCACCACATGTGTGCATTGCTGCTCATCTTTCCTAATGCCTCAATAAAGATGTGTCTTTTATTGTGTGGTCAGTATCTACTCCTTTTGAGACCACAGACATATTTTTACTTTGTTTAAAAATAAGGTTCTACAATCAGTTTGATATTGTAATGTTAAATCACTAACAGAATTTCTCAGGTGTCTGTCATAGTTGTTCCTGGGTAACAAGACATATATATACAAGTTTTATACATATCTTTCTGTTTGTAAATATTTTGGGTGCAGTTTATGTATGAATTCAGATTTACAAATGCTTCTACTCTATGATTTCAGTGGCTGTTGTAAGCTTCATTGATGATGGGATGAGAAATGCAGATGAAAGCAGAATGGATGCCAAGGCCCCTGTGCCAGATATGACAGGAGGACTTGCTTTGCAATGTAACACTACATATTTTAGCCTGTCACTTTCTTAGTGTAATTTTATCCTAGAATTTTTGCATTTTAATGGAAATATTGAATTTCAAAATGACATGCTTACCTGCTTATAGCTGCATTTTCAAAACAAAGACAATAAAGATGTGTGGGTTTTTTAATATGGTGAGAGATTTTGCTATGAGACTCCCACTTTAATATTCTGAATAGAAGACAAAGGTGACTGTCTTGAATTGAATAGTTATAAAAACATACATTGAAAAATTCATTAAGTAAACATTGTATCATTTTTCCTTGGAAATGATGCATTTCTGCATTCAAGGTTGTGAAAAAATTGGGAGATATTTTATCTCAAACAGCAATCATTGCTACAGGTCTATTTGTGCTAGAGAATTTTATTAATGGCTGGCTGGTGAAAAATCAGCTTGCATGTCCATGATGCTACTGAGCACACCATCAACTAGCCAATTCAATAACAGCAACAATTATCAAAAAGACCCCAACACCAAAACTCCCCCTAAACTCCCTCAAAGTTCTCTGTGTAATATTTAACAGCAGTGTTGTTTCAGCCCAGAGAGGATTAATGCATGAAAGACAGTGATGTAAGACCATATGTCCTAATTACAAGAGCAAAAGAGAATCCTTTTCCTACTACATCTCTTTTAATATAAATTATTTCATTCCCCTCCAAAGTAAACCTAATATAAAATATTAAGCAAAAACAAGATTGCTGCAGGGATTCAAATTCTGTTTGCTATACATCTTTACACATAGAAGTTATATACTTATGAGAGAGAGAATGATAAGAAATCTGATGTCTAATGTTTGGGGGGGTTATGGTGTTTTTTACATATTTTTTACATATATAGAGCATGCATAGAAAGCCTCAAAAGAGTATGATTATTAAGTATCATGAAATCATGTAAGGCTTAATCATATCATTGAGCATTTGGGCTGAAAAGCAGTTTCTCAAGGATGCCTTTTAGTCAGTATATCAGCTGAATTACTCATATAAAATAAATAAATAACTACTTATTTCCAGCAGGTGGGGGGAAGACTAAAACAAAACAAAATATCAAAACGTGGACATTTTTACTACATTGACAGACAAAGACTTTGTGGTGGTTTATTTAAACCTAGTGAATATCAAGGTATATATGCAGTCCTATAGATTGAATTACATAGTGAAAATACTCAAAATTTCAATGCACTTTATACCTTCCATGTGCACCCTACTGACAAAAAAACTCATCCATTCCTCAAAAATGGATGTGAGTAATTAAAATTGTATGTATGTCTTGGAACCAGGCATTGGCATTATTTAGGGTTGTCTGAATTTCCTCTTTCTCCTTTGACAGATTCACAAAATATTCTGAGTTGGAAGGGGCCTACAAGGATCATCAGTAAAGATTCCTTACTGGATGGAGCTCTTGCATTTTTCAGCTCTTGAGTCATCCACCTTATTGTTTTGGCACTCCCACTGTCCAGAAATTGCCATCTCCAATGACTTTTTCTCTCATGTATGTTTCATCAGCCATTTGTCCCAGATGATTTCTTACCCTTATCATGGACTACACCAAGAACTGGCATTTTTTTGTTACGTTTTGTTTAGTTACTTTTTTTTCCCCCTCTCTTTTTCTTCATATCAAAACGGTTTGAGGCAGATCACGATGGGCTCTGATAATTTTGCCTGGTGAGGACTTTACCTGGAAGACTCAGTGCACTTCTGCTTCCAGTGTGCCAATGCAGGTCAGCTGGAATCTAGGCACATGATGGTCAGCTTGGGTCTGACGTGTGCCATCCACACTCCTTGCAACCAGGAACAGCTCAGAATCTCCAGGCAGATTCCATAGGTAAGTATGTTAAATGAATCTTTGAGCATTGCATACCCCACTTGTTGAGGGTATGTTTTTTTCAATCCCCCACCTATTGCTTTTTTCCTGATATTTGGTAATACTCACACAGGCAGACTATGAATTGGGGATATAACCTGCAACAGGTGCACAGTTTTTTACTTCAGACTCCTTTGTTTCCTTGTTTTGTTTCAGTTAAATCTTTGAGATTATTTTTGTTTTACCTAATTTTGCTGACATCAAAACCTGCTGTTGTGGACAAAAGGCAATTATTGCAATTCTAGTGTCACAATTAAGAATCTACTTAAATGCAATGTTAAATCACATAAGTCCCTAAGGGAATGGTTATGGATTAATTTTTAAATGCACATGTAAGACAAACATCTTGGAAATTCGAATGTGTTTTTACTCCATTTTTGTACAGCCTTTATTTATCTGCCTGCTCAACAGTGTCTCATCAATTTCACCAGATGCAGAGGAGAAAACAGTGAAAGATTAAAAAGACCTCTAGAGTGAAAATAAAAACAAAATAGCTTTTTAGATTATCTTGCATTCTTTTCACTGTTACTAGAAGATAATGATACTTGTGTATTTACTGCTTTTATCACCTAAATAAATAATACTTCATAATCACTTGCAACTTGCTCAGATTTCTACCATAAGAAAATGCTTAAGAAATCTACATGCAAATAGATTTTTTTTACCGTAATTTAGTTAAATTCTTTCTGGTTGTATTCTGAAATAGCCAGCAGTCATTACAACTATGTGTAATGAAATGACTACCTATATTGGAAATATTTGCTCATGTGAACGGGATTTTTTTTCTCTACTTTTTCACGTACTCCAGGAAGGTGAGTCTGCCTGTTCAGTTTAAATTTTCTTTGCAACAAATGTTTAAAGGATTTCTTACACGCTTTATTTTACAAAACATGTGCATATGTTTCAGCACCACCAGGGCTTTGGTTAGTGTTGTGTCAGGTTGTTTTTTTGTGTAGTGAATTTCTAATTGTTGTTTTTTTAAAATTATCCCACAGGATTTTTCCCATGAAAATATAATGTTCTTCTCTTGTCATAATTATGACTTTGTATTTCATCTTTTTCTCAATAGTCCCCTAAGATTCTGGATATTCTCATAGTTTTTACATTCTCATATTTTCTGTTATTTCAAAGAGTAAACCAAAACCCAAAGTATCCTTGTAAGCAATTTAATCTTTGCTTTGTTCATTTAAATTGTAGCCAGAGAACTTCTGAACTGTTAATACAAAATCAGATTTTAATTTTAAGAAGATGAATGTAAGCCAAATTCCTTACCAAGCTCTAATTCTCCTTGAAGCATACTTTTCCTTTAATGCCATGTCCCATGGCCTTTTAACAACTTGTCTCTGTAGCCTCTGATATGAAATTACTTTGGACTTTATATATCCTCATATTGGGATAGTGGGTCTTCTATGCAGTTAAATCGCCAAAAGCTCCTGCAATACCAGATAAAACACAAAACAGAAAACTAAAATAAAAACTACCATCTTTGTAGGGGAGCTGCAAATATTTCTGCCTCCATCTCAACCCAAAGCGAGCAGAAGTCTCTAAAAGGCACCTCCGAAAACAAGTGTGTTACAGAATCAGAGAATCATGGAATCAGCTAGGCTGGAAAAGACCTCTGAGACCATAAAGTGCACCTCTTTTATGAACAGCACCTTGTCAAGTGGATGGTGACACTGGTGCCAAGTCCAGTCTTTTCTTAAACACCTCCAGGGACAGTGACTCGCCACCTCCCTGGGCAGCCCATTTCTGTGAAGAACTTCTTCCAAACGTTCAGCCTAAATCTCCCCTGTTGAACCTGTGTCTCCTTGTCCTACAGCCAGTTGTCTGAGAGAAGAGACCTGTCTACAGCTGCCTTTCAGGGAGTTATAATGATAAGATCTCCCCTGAGCCTCCTTTTCTCCAGATTAAACAGCCCCAGGTCCCTCAGCTGCTCCTCACAGGATTTGTTTCCAAGCCCTTCACCAGCTCTGTTGCCTTTCTCTGGACACATTCCATCACCTCAAAATCTTTCCTGAACTGAGGGGCCCAGAAGTGGGCACAACACTCACTGTTAAATACAGGGGAAGAATGACCTCCCTGCTCCTGCTGGCCACGCTGCTCCTGACACAGGCCAGGATGCTGTTGGCTTTTTTGGCCACATTAGCACTGAACCCACATGGCCATGTGTTGTGAGTGTTTGAAAGGCAAAGGGTAGAAAAACCAAGAGAAAAAGTCCTTGCACCTTCAGAAAAATATTTCTTCACATTCCTCATGCCTTCTTCAATGATATAGAAATTCACATCATCTGCCCTCAGTCCCAACCATAACGTATTTTTCAGACACAATTAAAAATAACTTTGGCCTTTAGTTTTTTTAAAATAAAATTGAAGATATTTATATACCTTTTATTTTTGACACTGGAAAAAATGCATTCAAGTAGAAAATGCTTGACAGGAAATTATTATTTGCACTATACAAGAGAGGAGATGTCTGTCTGTGGGATGCAAGTGAAGGTAGTTATAAAAAGAGAGCTACAAATAGAAATAAAACCAGTGTAGTATCACAGGAGTAAAAGGTTACTGTCTCTTAATGGCATGAAGGAACTGGGATGACTAAGAAAATAAGAGCTTATAGGCAAAAGGACAGAATGAAGGCCAAGGACAAAGCAGATGCTCTGGGCAGTGAGGCAGTTAGCCCAAGAAAGGGTGTATTCTGGTTCCTGTCCTTCTGTCCACCTGCTGGAGCCCCCAGGAAAAGCAAAGAACGTGTCACATGGATGTACCAGAGGTGCTGTCTGAGGAGGGCACGTACTCTGCTACTGTGAGGGACTTGAGTGAAGTTGTAAAAGGACAAGACACAGCATTGTAAAGCTGTGACGAGTCCTGCAGACTGTTCAGCTGTTTGTTCAGAGACTATGACACCTCTCCTGATCCTGTTTCCTCACAAGCAGCCACAGCTGCCTGCTGATTCCTTCTGGGGAGGGGAGGCACAAAGGCTGTCTGCTCCAGAGTGCCAGTGCCTTTGGAGCTGCCTTGGCACACATCATGTACCAGCGTGGGGTGAGGCTGCAGGGGCTGATCTCTGGAGACATTTTGGGCTGCATGCATGTGGGTGATGGGATAGGTCTGGCTTGCCCTGGCACTGCCCCACTCATGCACCTCCCTAGATCCAGTATTCCTGCCTGGCAGGGCTGCCAAGCATGGACATACCAGAGTTATGGACACACCAGAGTCCACACCTGCCCTGCAGCCTCTACCTCAGCTCCCAGCTGGCCAAATCACCAAAGTTCCATCTGGCAGAAAATGCCAGAAAACCCAGATGTTGGGAAGGAGTAGAAAAATTTTATGGGTGCTTAGCAAGTAGTTTAAAAATAATAGAGATGTTAGCATATTTTGATATAGGGCTGAAAACAGTTATGTAAAGGTTTGAGGCCTCTTTTTTTGTTTAGGTGATAATAAATGCCACAAATACTAAAGAACCAACAGACATTTTGTCCTAAGACGGGCAGGAAAGGTTTGAAGATGAGGGTTACAGATAAAAAAGCTACAAACATGGTAATTTAGCAGTTTTTATAGGTTGCATGCAAATATTAGGAAATTAGTATATTGTATTAGATTGGTTAATGGAAATTAGAATATTCATCACAGAAGAATACTTATTGTATTGTAAACAGGAAATAGCTTTTTAACTTTTTAGTGCTTCCACCCCTCTCTTACCTTACTTTCTCACCCCCTCACCCTCTTATTTTCTTACTTCTTTCTTTTACTCCCCCTTTTTTTTTTTTGTCCTACTTTGGGCTGTGGCTGGCAGCTCTTGGCAGAACTTTGTATACCCACGCCCTTACAACAAACTACAAACCTGAAGAACAGAAAATAGAGAGTTCCTGAGTGTGTCCAGCGACCATCCAACCAACAATATAACCCCCACACCCAGAAATGTCTAAAGCTGAATACGAGGCAAATCCATGTCTTAACCCTAGCTCCTTTTGGACCGCCTATCAGCTGAACACTGCAGGATCCTGGCAGTTTGTAGCTCTATCTGTTCTTTTCTATCTTTTCTGTCTTTCTTCCTTTCTCTTTCTTCTATTCCCTTTTTTCTTGTTTTTGAGTAACTTAAAAGAGAAAAGGCTTAGAGTTTGCTAAATTGAAGGGATTAAGTTAATGGTTTGTGAAAGTGTTTCATGTTGATTGAATGCTGCTCTAAATGTTTTCCCAAAGTTCTCTGATTGACTAAAGTTGCCAGTAAAGCCTTTTTTGTTGTTTTGACCTCTTAAGTATATCTTATTGGTATTTCATGTGTGTCTAATTCAGAGTATATGAACAACACAAAGCCCTTTTAAAAGCCTTGTTTCTTGAGTTGTCTGGGGCCTTACCCATGGAAAGAGCTTACACATTTCCACAAAAATGTGCTGCAAAATTCAAACAAGAAAAGTAAATGAATGACAGCTGCAGTAAATACCACACAATGAAAACTGCACTATTCTTCAATAGAAACTGTGGAAAATGCAAAATGCTGAAAGCTAGCAAATTCAAAGTTAACATGCTCAGCCTATTCTTAAGTTACTTGCTGCTTAAATAATCACAGTATCATTACCACTAGGACTGCCATGGGCAAATTCAATCAATCAAAGTCGCAGAAAACTGAAACAATCTAATCAGTCCAAGGCTTCCACTGTAACATTTCCACTACAGGCTTCAAATGTAAATTATTTCTTTTCTATAAAGTAATATTCACCCCTGCTTTCGTCTTATAAAACCTAAGGGGCAGGACAAAGAAAAGCTGTATTATTTGAAATACAGACTAATGAAGTATGTGGCTCTAACATCTTGATAGCCTAAGTCACAATAGGCAGGAAAAAGAGGGAGAAAAAAAAGATGGAGATGTATAACAGACTTGCCTGGCATATGTACATTATGGAATAAATGGAAAAAAGTTAAAGAAAATAGAAATCTGGTTTCTATTAGAGGTGGCTGGTGAATTGAAGTTGTATTTCTCTAAGGAGAAATCTTTAAAAAATATTTTCATTTTGCAATTTATGGATCCTTGTTTCTTAGCTGAAATTCAGTTTCTAAGCAATAGTTATAAAAACTGGAGTGTTATGAGAAGAGCCAAATTTAGGTATTTTTACTCAAAAATGTATTTAAATACATCACTGTGTTTCCTCATAAAAATGTAAGTCTTGTCAAGAAATTTGGCTGATCACATAAAATGAAAAAAAAAAAAAATTGCTTTTGGGAGATGTGGATTTGAGCCCAGCTGGTAGGTCTGCTGAATAAGAATGAAGGACAGAATCACCATTTTATTTGTAAAAAAGACAATTTAAAGCTTTGTTGAGGATTTAATTAACACTGTACTTGATCATCTCCCTGAAGGAAAAACAGATGAAGCTTATATGAGTCTGATAAATTGTCACTGAAGACAACAGGCAAAGTACAGAAGGTTGGTTAATCTACACTGGTTTACTTTGCTGTCTGTCTCTAAGACCATTCTTCCCTGAAAACACTGACCTCTCACCTTGGCCTTCTCAAAAGCTTTCCTTCAAATTTAAATTTTCTTATGGCACAAACTAGCTTTTGCTAGACTGGTAACAGTGTGACTGTGTTAACCATCTTTCCTGCTCTCAAAATGTTTTTCTCCAATAGTCATTAACCCACCTATTTGTAATTAAAACAATGAGAATGAATTCACCACCAAATAACATTTCATGGTGTTTAAAATTAAGATGAAATCTAGGAATTGAGAGACAGAGGAATGTGAGTGAGAAAAGCAAGAGATTAAAGCTGTGTGAAATAGAGGTAAACAAATGTCTGTGTTTCAAACAGCTGGAGTTTTTTTCCACTGTCCGATGAAAACTGATATAACAAAGAAAGATGACAAAATGCAAATTTTACTGAATTTTGCTTCATTTCTTTCTGTGAACATTTCCAGATAGGTGCTTGAATTATGAATTAAAAGTTCATTAACAGAGGAAAATGTGTTTTAAATCAGCCAGGAGTCACATCCAGAACTGCTGCATATCAGATGTTGCATCACAATGAAATGCACACATCCATAGCTGCAAGAGGCTATTTTCTGTTGCATGTGAGTGTGAGCTTGTAATCACATCCAAATCAGAGCTTCCAAACTAAAATCAAGCCTGAGTCCAGGCAACCTCCATTGCTGTGAGCCTATTTCAATTCTTCCTCTTTGTTTTCCACATTTCTTGTGTCCTTTCTGTTTGTTTACTTGCAGGTCCTACTGATCTGAGGTTCCAAGCATGGAGCAGAGCAGGTGAAAGATTGCTATTACCTTCTTTTCTTTATTTCTATTGCTTTGCTAACTGCTAGATTATGAACTGCTATAATTAGGCAATAGACAGACACGTCCAGGAGACTATGTAAAGTACATCAAATACTTTCTTGTTAAAGGAAACCATCAAGTCCTTTACTAATTCCTACAAATTTCTTGTCTGCCTTCACCAGAGCTGTCACATTTTATATATTATATCTAAGCGTCCCAGCCAGAACAAGATTTTCATCTATTTTGCATATATTTTACATAATTTTACATAAAACTTCACTTTTACATATAGTTTGCTATATCAGGTATAATCTCCTATGCCTTTAAGTCTGTGCCTAAAGGCTTAATAAGTGAAAAATATACCCTTTATGCCATTCATTATTCAGAATACCATTATGACACCCACTATTTGTAGTGGTGCTCTGTTGTGAGAGCTAAAATTAGCAATAAGGCTTTCCTTGTCAGTAGTGCTTGACTGCTGGGCTAAAGTTTTCTTAAAAGAGAACTCAATGGAATTCACTTGCATTGCAAGTCAGGTTAAAAGGGAGACTTACCACCGTGCTGCAAATCTTGTTTTTATGCATAATTATTTTCTTTTAATTTTATTTTATTGTTCATGTTTTATTTGAACAATCCTGTGTTCCAGGAAGAGAATGAGTGCCCTGATGCCCGATTAGCTGGGAAAAGTGGCACTGAAATCAGTGGGTTTATGCCACCCAACTCCTGACCAGAAAGGTTAAAAACATAAGCCTTCAGGTGTTTGTTGTCCTGCTTTGCCCCATTTCCCACAGAAGGTGAAAGTGCATAGATGCACACTAAGAATTAAGAGATATAAATGATATCAGCTAATGACTTTTGATTAATCTAGGTGACAATAAAGCTGCAAGGTGTTTAGATCAATAAAAACAGTTAAATGACTAAGATATCACAGATGGTCAGATCAATTAAGGGCAATCAATTAAAGATCTAAGGGAACACAGGTGGGAGGGATAAATTAATAGTGCAAATAAATCAAATTTTCAGGATGCTCGGGAGGAATATAACCTGAGAAGATAATCATGGGGTAGGTGTCAGTGGGTGTAGTGTTTGGAGTGATGACTGTGGAATCTGCTGCATTTGTGGGAGTGTGTTATGCTCCCTGCTCTACTCCACAGAGTTATTACTTCTATATTTTTGCCATGCTATCATTCAGCTCTCCTGCCAGTCTTAGATGTGTTGCTGCTGATTTTTGCCCTTGGTGAGGTTTTAACTTTGAAAACCTGTGCATATCGGGAACTTCAATATCAGTTTGCAGAGACCATGTGAGTTTATAACAAATTGTAGGATGAACATTATGCAAAAAAAAAGTTTATTTTATTTTGTTTTAGGTTCCCTCTCATGTGAATCTAATTGATCATGTGGAATTGTCTGCTTACACTGTAGATCTACACACTGTCTTTGTTTGTGTGCAGGCTGCGTTTATATAAAGAAAACTCTAAAATGCAAGAACTTTGTCTGGATTATGTGAGACCTGATGCCCCTCTGAAGTCACTTTTACACATAATTCAGCTCATAATTCATCATATTGGCACAGAGGTCATAGCTCTGTACAACCAAGGATTTTAAATGGAAAAGCATGGCTTGATTTTTATTTTTGAAGAACTTGTATACTTTCACAAATCTTATGTTACCTTCTCAAAAAAAAAAAAAAATCCTATTACTGCAAATGTAAGTTTTGCAACAACCTCACTTTCTAATTTGAGTTTCACCCTGTTTTTCTTTAAATGTCAGTGACATTGTAACTTTATATGGTAATGCAAAGCCTTTGACAAAAGTGCTTGTACATTAAAATCCAGATAAACATATTAATGTAAGATCCATTTGTCTTCGTCTGGTTTGTATGATTCTCCTAATGCAGGATGAAATTACTTGAGAGCCCAAAGAAGTGGGCAATAGGCACTGGCAGAAAAGAGTAGCTTTTAAATGACTAGTGATCCTGTGCCAGCAAATTCAAATAATCTGATGTCTACAAAGATGGATAGTGGAAACTGAAAATAAGAATAGCATGACTTCTGGTGGTAAAATAATGGGGAACTTAAGGGAATTTTTGAAAGAGTCAATGAGACTATTTAGGAAATTTTGTTCACCTCTTCGGATGGGATGGGGAAGGAAGCTGGATCTCTTTGTGCAGTTTCTGAGTAATCACTTCACTGAACAAAATACATCACATTCAAGCTGTCATCATGGGACATTGATTACTGCAGTTTTCTCAGAAAAATTCAGGACTTACAATGGTGATGCTCCTCATTGTATAAAGTGGAATGGAAGCAAATTAACTATATTCAGCCCTGTGGCCCTAGTCTCTGTCAGAGGGATATTTTTTATTATTTTTTATTTCCCATCCAAGTGGACAGGACCTTTTCACATGTATTATACAGTAGTATTTGAATGCTACTGCAGTAAAAGATGAACCAATTGAGATAGAGCACTGACATATTGCCCTGCTGAATTTAAAAGTTCAGAAAAGTTAAAATTTGTGCCTGCTTTCTCATTTCCTTTTACATTCTCTGAAGAAATACTGCTATGAAACAGCTCCATACTTTTCTTCTAACTACCTATATCTACTATAAGAAATCTTTTCTGGATAGTGTTAAAGATAATTGCTAAGATACAGTGATAAACCCTTGCAGTCCTGTTCTGTACTTGTCCAATCTGACTTTTTGCCATTTATTTAACAGTAGTTATATAGCCTTGACATTTTCAAAGCTCTATACGAGCACAAACTAATTAATCTTTAGTTTGCCTTTGAGGTAGGTGAGTCAGTATTCTCTTTTTTTTCACAGATATTACAGTCAGAGCAGAGGAAGTACATGAATAGCCTGAAGTCCTACAGAAAATTGGTGTCAAACCCAGCATTTTAACTTGGGCCCTTTTGGAAGAGAGGGTGCTTAACCCTGGAAGGTTTCCACTTTCCCAAGGCAACTTTCTGTGTGCTGGGTTATATTTGCATTATTGACTGAAATAACTAATCTGATCACAGAGTGAAGTTCTGCAGCTGTTTTTCTACAGTAGTTGTCCTGCACTTTTGAAGGGGCACTAAATATAATAATTGTATGAAACCCCTCTTCTGATACTCTGTTTCTACACTGGATGCTATCACTTGCTTGTGTACAGAATTCAACTCAACATCTGCATTCTCTTTATTCCCTCTCCTTGTTCTGGGGGATAAAGGAAGGCTCAATTCAGCAGCTGCTGCTTCTCTTGGCATTATGTTGCAAACAATAAAGAAATTAGGATCATACTGTTTACTTTAATTCTACATATTCTTCTCTGCAAACAAAGAAGCATATCCTCCATTGTTGGAATGATGCATTACACATTCCATTCAATATTTAAGAATACATATCCATAAAATAACACCTGCTGTCTCAGTTTAAAATGAGGAAAAGCTTTCTGATTTTGACTCTGACACTGTCCAGCCTGTTTTCATAATGACTGCACTGAAGTCTCAGAGAATCTTTAAATACACAAGTTAGTAAAAGAATACTTCTAGTACCTCACATCTTCATTGAATAATAATGGTATAGATCGTGTATTGTTACAAAATTATCTGAGGATTTTCATCTGTAAACAACAAAAATCAATTTGTTATTCAGAGCTAGAGTTTCTGTACATTTAGGATAAGGATGAATGGAAGAACTTCAGTCCTATATCAGGTATTCTCACTTTATTTTTGGCAAGAGTATATAATCTATCTATATCTATCTATATCTATATCATCTATATCTATCTATATCTATATCTATATCTATATCTATCTATATCTATATCTATATCTAATCTATATCTATATCTATATCTATATCTATATCTATATCTATATCTATATCTATATCTATATCTATATCATCTATATCTATATCTATCTATCTATATCATCTATATCTATATCTATCTATATATTTATATCATCTATATCTATATAAATTTCTAATATATCCATATATACAGGTAGATATATCTCTACTCAGAAAAAAGGTGAGGACTACTCTATCACTTCTCTAGCACTATAATGCCAATTATTTAAAAAAACCTCTAAGAAACTTGGTAGCTATGGTCAGGCACTCTACATTGTGCTAATTTATCTGGATATCAACACAATATCTAATTTTTCTTCCTTATTACTTCCTTTTACTTCCTTTTGCTTCCTTTACTTCCTTTTACTTCCTTATCTTTTTCTCTCTTATATGTATCCCAGGACTTTTATCCAGCCTGATACAGGCCTTTCAAACAGTCCCTAAAATTCTGTCCCATGCTAATCATCATAGAGAGCTCTTTGAAATTATGTGTTTAGACTATGAAGGCACCTAGGTCTTTAAAACCTCTGATCCAAACTTATTTAGAAAATGTGAATGGTGTTTGCTCATATGGGAATGCTCATTTAGGAAATGATATTCTGATTCCAGAATTTCTTGTGTGTGGTAGTTCATAGGCCTTAAGTATTCTTATTAAAAGGTCCTCAAGTATTCTTATTAAAATAATTTTGATTACTAAGTGAAATAAGTTTTTTAACTCAACAGTTGAAACTTATCTATTTAGCCAGCAAAGTTGGGTGATAAACCAGTCTCTGACAGATGTGCAGACTCTTCCCTTTGTTTTTAAGTCTCTGATTGTTTCTTTTTGATTTTCATTGATATCTTCTGCCAAAATGCACAGGGAATAAAAAATCATATGTGTAATTCTTCATCTGAATTATCTTTTGAGTGTAAGCAAGCTCCCATGGAAACTCAGTTTCATTCTTACAGAAGTTAACGTTTCTTGATAATGAACTGTGAAATAAAAAGTGATTGGATACAATACATCAAGGAATAAAGACACTGTGCCTGCACTGCTCTCCAGCTCCCTAGGAGGAATATCTCTGAAGACTAAGATAAGAAATGCTTTCAGCAGTTCCAAGATAAATAGTCTTCCTAGTCTGTACTCAAGGTCAAAATCCCTCTCTTCCTAGCTTTCTTTGTTAATTCTCATTTTTAGTAAGATTAAAATATTTTGTTTTAATAATCAAATAATCTTGATACCTTTAAGGTAAATGAAATCTGCTTTTCAGTGTTCAGTGATTTTCTTTCCTCTTTCAAGACGATTAGTGAAGTGCACAATAGCTGGATGTGAAGTTACAGTCCAGTCACCAAGAATCTGCTCATTTTTTGTAAGCCAAGGAGAATTGAGTTGCCTAATTTTTGGGCTGAAAGTCATTCCTTCATTTCAGAAATATCAGCAGGCTCTGAGGGTGGGACTACAGAGCCACGAGTGAGACAGACACTTCTGGGTTCATGAATAAACCATCCAAGAGGAAAAAACATCTGAGAGAGAAATGTCAGAGAGAGGAGCTTGCTGAAGGGCATGGTGGAATCTCTCAGAATTGGCTCAGGATACTGATGTGGGTCTGATTTTTATTTTTGTTTTGTTTTGTTTTCTTTTCTTTTTGCAGCTGGGTTTAGTTACTGATCCGCTGGTACATCCCTGCTTGCAAAAACAGTTTTTTATTGGTCAGTTATTTGGCCCAGCAGTCATCCCCATCCCCTCTCCAGCTTGGATCTGGAGCATGGGAGGGAACCCCACATGGAGAATGAGGAGCTTCTTCTCACACCTGTACTCAACACTGTGTGAAAGAGGAAACTGAAGTTGTGTTTGCCATATGAGTGACCTCAAAAGAAGAGTTTTCTTCAGCCTTTATCACAACATGAACCAGAGAACATCAAGTGAAATTATTAGAATGTCTCCAACTAGGATAAAAAATTAAGTGTGTTTTCATGGAGAACAAAATACAGCTATGTAACTCATTGTCAGGAATGCTGTAAAATGTGCCAGATTCAAAAAAATTTCTTAAGATTAGTCAATGTAAACCTTTTCTCAGGAAATCAATCTGAAGACTAAGAAATTGTCAAGGATTACCAATGCTTGTTCTGCAAATTTCATTTCTTTCTAAGGCACCCACTTTTGTCTCTCATCAGAGAGAGCATGTGGGGTACTGCTTCCTATATTCTAGTCCTTACCACTGTGACTAATGAAGTGAAAAAACGTGACTCAAAGAAGCAACAGAGTTATATCTAAATATACTTGTCTTATAAGGTTTGATTGAGATAAAATTTAGAGTGTGTCATACTAACTTTTATCCTTAAATTCTTGCTGTGTACCTTCTGTTGTGAGCTGTCCACTTCTAAAGTTGGGAAGTCCAGCATTCCTTTAGTCTGACAGTCTAGAGTGGGTCACTGTGTTGCAGAACAAAAACCAAGCAGGGCTTCTAGCAATCTTTGTAGTCAAATATAAACTGTTTTTGTTGACAAGCTCTTTTAAAAATAGAGATTCACTGGTGATGAGAACAAGTCTTTCCTTTTGAAATGAGTCCTACTCCAAAATGTCTTAAGAGAATGAGTCCAGACAGGAAAGGTTAATCTCTGCTGTTCATAGGTTTGAAGATTGCTGCATTTCACAGGTGCTTGGATCATCTTTAGCCAGAACAGTTTTGCAGTTCTGTCTATTGCATCTGTATCTCATTTCCTCTTTCTGTTTCTGCTACTTTTTCTTTCCTTTGTACAGAATCCTTCCCAGAAACAGTCTCTGGCAGGCTACAGAGTTGTGTCCTGTTGTGGTTTAATCCCAGCCAGCACATAGACTCTCACTCACTTCCTGCTCCTGTGGGATGTGGGAGAGAATCAGAAGGGTAAAAATGAGCAAACTTGTGAATTGAGATAAATATAGTTTAATAAGTAAAGCAGAAGGCACTTGCTTAAGCAAAGCAAACAAAGGAATTTGCTCACTGCATCCCACGGGCACACAAGGCTCCACTGGGTGTAATGGTGACCTGGGAAGGCAAATGCCAGCCATCACTCTGAGCATTCCCCCCTTCCTTCTTATTCCTCCAGCTTTATATGCTGAGCATAACACCGTTGGTATGGAACATCCCCTGGCTGAGTTAGGGTCAGTTGCACCACTGCCACCTTCCAAATCTTGTGCATCCCCAACCTACTCACTGGTGGGCTGATGTGAGAATCAGAAAGAGCTTTGACTCTGTGTAAACACTCCCAGCAATATTGAAAATATCTCTGCATTACCAACACATTTGTCAGCACAAATCCAAATCATAACCCACACCAGCTACCGTAAAGAATATTAACTCAACACCAGTCAAAACCAGCACAGCTCTTCTGCTCTTCACTCAAGATGTTCATGCTCTAACATAATTATTTTTAAGGTCTGGAGGTTAACAACGTAGCCAGTCATTAAAAGATATAGTTGTCAAAGCAAAGGTGCAGTATCAATCTCCACAATACTTCTGCTATCCTATTACCTCCTATACTTCTTCGAAATAAAATCCAGAAAACTGGAACTATTACTTAACATATTAACAATGGAGAAGCAGGTGTTCATTTTGTTTTCCCAAAGATTATAAATATGTTTTGTTCACCTACGTTTTTTAAATTTAGTTTAGGAGCATCATATTTTCCAGCCAATAAAAGTGAGAACCCCTCCAGCCTCTTGTTATCTGGGATTATGCAGAACAGGTGTAATACTGGGAATCTGTTTAACAGCAGTTTACTTGAGACATTTTCTGGGAATTTTTAATGGCAAAGATTTAAGTTATTTCAAATTTTTAAATTACAAAACTTTCCAAGGGATGAAGTAAGCTAGTCTCTGAACTGTCCTATTGCATTAGAAAAAGGTGAGGAACGTTGATAAAGTGGATTTGATCCAATACTCTCACAATGCTCATACAAATGCAAGGCTTCTTTCAACAACATGTTTGTTTCTTGTTAAATAGCTGATTTTCCCTTTGCATTTAAATCTCTATAGATCTTCATATCTCTGTGCTGCTGAGTTTATGGATCTATATTAGGTATAGGTTTGACATTTTTACCCAGGGTGATATATTGATAATGCTCTTTATTTGGATACAGTTATATAAAAGAGCAGTTATGCATATTGGTATATTGGATAAAATATGGGTATAAGAGTAACAGTGATAAAATCAAGTTTTTTTTCTTCTAACAGTATTTTTAGCACTATAATATTTATGCTAATATTCATAACTCCTTATATCTATGCATAGACTGAATTTGAACTGCATATAGTTTGATAAAATTCCCTTGTTTTTTCCCTAAATTTTGATTTTCTGTGTACAGATTATAAAGGTGTTGGTCAAGGACCAATCACTTCAAGGGCTTTAAATGTCTACTGTATGACAACTGCACTGCATCCTACCCTCTTTGTGATGTTCAACACTGTGTTGCTACAACAACAAGGGAAGGCAAGCCCAACAAAACTGCATCCACTCTTCCACTTGGAGCTGTCATTTATAGTTTGTACTAAAGATATAATCTCAAAGATTATATTTCTAGCAATTAATCTTTGTACTAAAGATATAATCTCAAAGATTATATTTCTAGCAATTAATCTGTAGTGTTCTCATGTAAAATTGTAAAGTTTTTGTAAACTCATATCATGCTACTGTGCTGTGGGAGATTTTTAAGATGATTCTGGGTTCACAGTGAGGGTGTTTATCCTCCCGGTAATGATACTAAACATTATTTCTATATATTTCTATACAGAATATATACATACATATTTATAAATTGTCTCAAAATACTCTTTCAGAGTTTTATCTATTCAATATTCAATATTTTATCTATTCAATATTCTAAATTCTCTGGTCAAGTACTGGTTTTGTTTGAGAAAGAACATATGAAAGCTGTGAGAAAGGGAAGATAAAAGCAACCACACCAGGCTGGAAGGTTGGACCAAAGCTATTTCTACACCAGTTTTCCATCTAGTATGGTGAATGCAAGCAGATGCCCAGGAAAGACTATAGAAACAGGGCAAAAACTTTAGTATATTTTCCATATATTCTCCTAACCTCCAACCACTCACAGACTGGAAACATTGTCAGTGGGGGGTGGCTTCTCTTTGCTGTCTCAGAGTAGTCACCAAAAAGAAAGTGAAAAAGGAATTTGAAACAAAACAAACCTTGGTCAAGTAAAGATTATAGCACTTGTTTTATTCTCCTAAGAAATACATAATGAAAATTGTATCAAAATACTATTGACTATTCTTTTATCTCTTCCTTTTGTTTCTTGTATCTTTGGATTTATTATCAGGTTCACAGGTTTTCTGGAGATAAAGGACCTAACACCCTAGTCAGTAGCAGAAAATACTATAAACACTGAATTTTCTCTTCTGTTCTTTAACTGTCTTAATGATTGCTTCACCACTTTTGTAACATGCTTAAGCACATTGCATTAGAAGTTTTATAATGAATAGAGGAAAACAGTAGTAGGAAAAATAAAACCACAATAGTACCTAATGACATGTATTAAAGTTTAGAATCATGCTTTGTAAGACCACAAATACAATTTTTTATTTCATAGACCTTCCATGGAATTTCCCTTTTGAAATGTTCTAGTATCTCCTTTTTTTGGCTTGAAGGAGATGAATGTGAATGTCTCTAAAAAGGGGAAAACATAAATAAGTAAGATTAAAATCAACCTGTCTTCAAGGATTTGTTAAAAGGAAATTTCTTTCCTATTAAAAGAAGTGGAAATAAAACTTGCAAACATGTATAAGAGACATATATCTTCAAAATGTCAAAATTTAAATAAAGCATTACTGTAAGGCTCTCAATAATTTAACTCAAAATAGAACATCATAACTTAAAAGAGTTGAAGATGTTCTTGTTACCAAATGCATTACAGAAGATTAAGGGGGAAAATTCTGGAACTTGATTGGATTTGCCCCTGGATATTTAGAAATTCCTGAGTCACTGGAAGAAACTCACTATTGTGGTGATTTCTAGACATGGAAGAGTCCTTCAGCGTACCCATGTTGTGCTCCATCACCACAGCAACTTGATGCCTTTGCTTTTCTGACACTAGAACACTATTTATTGTGCACCAAATTGTTCAATTATTAACAGAATCACAGACTTGTTTATGTTGGAAAAGACTTCTGAGATCATTGAGTCCAACCTTTGATCCCCACTTGTTAATTAGACCATGGCACTAATTTCAATGTCCAGTCATTTCTTGAACATCTCTATGATTGGTGAATCCACCACCTCCCTGGGAAGTCCATTCCCATGTTTAACAACACTACATTAAAAAAATTCCTCCTGATGTCCAACCTGGACCTCCCTTACACAGCATGAAGGCTGTGTTGTCTCATTTGTCACCAGTTGCCTGGGAGAAGAGACCACCTGGCTACAACCTCCTTTCATGTGGCTGTAAAGAACAAGAAGGTCCTCTGAGCCTCCTTTTCTCCAGGTTAAACACTCTCAGCTGCTCCTCACAAGACCTGTGCTCCAGACCTTTTTACCATTCCACTGCCCTTCTATGGACATGCTCCAGCACCCCAATGTCTTCCTTGAGGTGAGGGGCCCAGGACCTTCCAAATCACAGTGAACTTATTTGCAAAGTAAGGCAATGTTCAAATTGATAATGTGCTTTCTCAACTCAAGTAGATTCTCAGTCATTCATTGAATTCTATGTCATACCAGATATTAATTGTTCTTGCTCAGACATACCTACAATAGTTTGTTTCAAGGAGTGCCCTATGCAGTGTTCATTATGTTTCTAAAGCACAGACAAGTGCTCCTCATCCCGTGTCCAGAACTTGCCATGGGTTGCAAAGATAAGAGGGAAGGACTACTGAACTGACACAATTGCACCATTCATGCTGGAGTACATTGTCACTGGTTAAACATTCCCAAAATATCTGATATCAGCATCAGATGTCTCCTTTCCATCCTATCCCACCTCTACCTGGATAAATATAGTACTACAGTGGAACAAAGGAGAGTAAGGAATTTCATTTTTTTTCTCAGCTTGGTCTTTGAGTAAATGAGTAATATAAGTAAAGCACATAGATGCTTATCATGCCAGCTCCCCATCTGTGAAACTGAGAAAATATTCTTCTTTCTAAAGTGTCTTTAAAATATGGTACAAAGATGTTAACCCATAATATTCTGAGTGTTTTTTAACAATTCTGATTTGAAAATGTTTTAGAATACCACAGTAATTGATCCTTTAGAAATTTCCCACATAAATTAAAGGAGCTTAAAAACCTTAAGTATGTCAACTTCTCTGCCCTGACAATGAAGCTAGCACGAGAGTATTTTAACTGTTACTTACCAAATTAAAGCAATTAGTTAATAAGACTGGAGCAGAGATAATCAGGAATCAAACCTCTCCTGTTAGAGAACACTTTCCCTCTGGGAAGTGTTGTTTCCTCCCCATATTAGATAACTTTTCCTACCCATCCCTATTGACCTTTGGGCCACACAACCAAATGTTCTCCCTTCAGGCTCTGACTCCAGCCACTGTCCTTTTATTAAATTGTGAAACTTTCTGCTGCTGCTCTTGCCCAGTGTTCTCTACTCTATCCTCAAACACTGACTAAAGGTAAACAGCAGCTGGTAAAAGTTTCCTGCTCACCTTCTGTAGCATTTATGTTTTATCCATCAGTTTTCACGCCATTTCCATTTTATCTAACTTTGTTATTGCTAAAGGTGTTCAGTCCCTTCATCAACTCTCTTGGTAATATCTACCTTTTCCTGGATCCAGTAAATGGAATAGTGGATACTAGGATCAAAATTAAATCTTGAGTATTTAGGCCAGTTACAAAATGTAATTTAATGCTGAGTAATAAATATATATTTGTCATGTATCAGAAATACTCTTAAGACCACAATTATGGACAAATACCATTAAATTTAATTTCTATGGAAAGAAAAAGGAAGAGAAAACAGTGTAAGAAACTCTCCTATGGCAAGATCAGTCACTTTAAATGTTTATTTTTCATCAACAGTACTGATCAAAAAGATGTGGGGTAACTTATTTATTAATATTTATTAAGTTTCACAATATTGAATTAAGTATAATTACTGAACAGATGCCCACCCATGACTCTGTAGTTTGATTCTGAGTTATAATTTATGATGTAATTAGAACAAATTTTCATTATATTAAATATTTTATAGTTTTGTGGGATTCTGTTGGAAGCACAGCCAAAGAACCTGGTGGGTTTTTCTTAGTGTGGGCAGCAGATTCAGCTGGAGTTCCAGAAACTGGATAAACTTTATGTTTTCCTGACTGTATTATGGATCTTAGGATATATATGATTTGTCTACAACAATAACAAATGGAAAAGGTTTAATAAAAAAATTGTGGGGACAGGTAAACAGTTTCAAATTATGTATAAGTAATCACTTCTGAATTAAAATATGTATAATATTTGTTCAAGACATTAGAATCCAATAAACCTGAATTTTAGACCTGGTAAAGTTAAGTGATCAGAATTTTTACATTCCAGTAGCTATTGCAGGACAATTTACCTCTCTACTGTTTTCTAACATGGAAACAGATGATAAAATAAACCTAAGTGGCCTGATTTGGCTGTCTCTGAAAAACAAATAACCCCTTCCCTGCTATTGCCTAGGTTACTCTAATATTTAAAAAAATAATAAAGTTATTTATTAGAATCAAACCATAATGAGACATTACTTGCTCAATTCTATGACTTATGAATACTTTGGAAAACTCAGTGTGATTTTAACTCTGAAGTTATCAAAAAGCCATATAGCTGTTAGTTTTCTAATGTACCTGAATCATTATAAAAGACCTAATAATTCTGGTAATATTTTATAAGTGGGGGTTAAAAATCATTAGAATATTTTAATTTAAAATATATTTCAAGAAGATGGTAAAAAAATTTGATATTTCCTATATCAAATGCTCTGCTGTTATTTACATATTTTGCTCAAATATATTTGTATTCCCTCATAAAAATGTACCAAATTAACACTTTCTTCATCCTCAGTATGCTTTGAGAAGTCTCTCTTATTGACTCTGCCAGCTTATTGACTAACATGCCTAACCTTTCCCTTCTAAGTTAGATTTCTTTTTCTTCTCTTTCCAGTTCTTCTCCTACAGTACTTCAGTATTTTCTTCCTACAGTAGTGCTTTTGAAATATTTTCAATCTTGAATTTCACTTATATAAAAGCAATTACATTTTCAAGATTTCTCTAGGAACTGAATATGCACTGCATTTATATTACAGTATTACAAGATTTCAAATATTTCAAAGGCATAATAGCTAGAAGAAAGTGCTGAGATGCTGTTAGTGCAGGTATGCTTATGGCAGTGTAATAGATAACTGCCCAGAAATCCATTTTTCCTTATTTTTATTTTAAAAAATATGTTTTCTCATAGTCACAACAAAAGTGTACTGTGATTAAATGTTTCTATTTACCTGTGCTAAAAACAATAAATGTGTTCTGTGCATAATGAAATGTCCAGTTTGGAAATATAGAATTACTGAACACACAAGCAGTTCAGGTGCATTTTTTTTTTTTTCTTTTTCCTGTTCTATGATCAGTATTTCTGTGAATAGAGAAAGAAGAGCATAGGAACTGGGTTTTAGATAGAACATGCTACTCCATGTAGAGCCTGGTTTATTTAAAAAACAAAGCAAAACAAACAAACAAACAAAAAACCTACCTTCCCAAAGTATTGCTTATGAGTCCTATAACTTAATCCTTTTTTTTTTTAATGTATCACACATTGCTGTCAACAGAACTCATCTTGTAACTCCTTGACAAAGTTGGCCTGTGATATTTCTTTTATTTTCATGCCTTTTTTTGTGAGGAACTCAAAGGACTTTTCTTGATGATGGTTCATCATCTCACTGTATTATTTTAAGGAAGAGTGTAGACTAGACAAAAATAAATTGCTGAAGTCTCAGCTAAAGTGAGAAACTGTATGACACAGAGAGAACAAAGTTATATGTTTAATTGTTACATGGCTTGTTGCCCAGGTTTTCTAGACAATATTGTTTGATAAAGAAGTTCTGGCAATGCAGAGAACTGCAAATCAAGTCAGGCAGCTTTACAAAATGATGGGTATAGATAAACCAGGGTGTTTAAATAATGACCCATCTGAGCAAATAAAAGAGGATTACATGCTCTAGGTCCAAATTGTGGAGGGATTAAAAGTTCATATTAAGAGCAATGAAGAATGTGTGTGTCATAATCACTATGCCCAGGATGGTCTCCATCATATCCCCCACAAGTCCTTCCCTGTTCACAGCAAACAGGTTCTGCCTTTCCCAGCTGTGCCAGGCAGTTTCTTCAGAGACCTCCCAGCTGTTTCCTCTCTGCTCTATTGCATTTCCAGAGGACATCTACTAAGTTCTTCCTCCAACAGACCTCTGCTCTTCAGAGATCATTCATACTACCCTGTGAAGGGGAAGATCCTACACTTCATTCCTTGGCTACACTCTCAAGCATTTCATAGATTTTCCAATGTTTCATTACCATTACCTTATTTTTTAGCAAAGTACAATCACTTTGATCATGCATCTAAATTCCATTATTCTGACTCTTAATCTATTACAGTATGCTTTAATCGAAATTTTTGATCCTTCATTTATTATCTAGATTATCAAGAACTAATCCAATGTAAATTTGGTTTATGATGGATGAAATTAATATGCAAGTCATACATAAAATTAAGTGTAAATAATTAAGAAAAACCCTTCATTTAAACCCTATTTCTCCAATACTTCAAAGAAATAGCTATTTATGGTTGCTAGGATAAATGTTTGACAAATCTCAGTGGAACTATTCTTGCAGAATCATCAAAGAACACACATATAAAGTAGATATTGTTGGTATTAAATAATTTTTTTGGTATGAACTTGGAAAAGACTGAACATTTATAGTGCTCCTGCTAATCTATCTGTGGATATTTCATGATTTTGAGTTCAATAATTATAAAATATGAATTTTAAACTACGAATCATTTTTTAAGATTACTGTATTTTTTAAAATTAAGAAAGATATTTTAACAGAAATTTTATAGGTTATGGTCAGGTGTTTCACTTATGATTTTAATCTCTGAAATCAGTAACAAAAAATAAAATTAAAACCAATTGAAATCTAAAATATTCATTTTGCAGTTTGATGAAAAAATAGAATGGTATTGTCATTTCTGTGATTCACTTCTGTAAGCATGTAAGACCAGAAGAAAAAATTAAAGAGTTAGAAAAAAGAAATTACAAGAGTTTATCTATTTTGTAAACATTATTGAAATAACCAAGTCTTAAGACTTTACCTCTGCATTTATATTAATAAGTATTATTTTAAAGAAATTCTGGGGTTAAATGACACTTTTTAAATACTGATTTAAAAATAAAACAGTCTGTGTACTCCTTTACTTTGTGTTGGTACAACAAAGAATAATAAACCTTTACATTAGCAGTATAAATTTATTCTGATATGGTTTTGTAAATGACAGAAAGGTTTTCTACAATACTTGCATGTCTCATTAAAAAAAGTCTGCAGTTCTCCAAAACATGAAAGATCTATTTCAGGCTTCTATCATTGCCTGTCACTTTCTAAATGAAGATGTAGTAGTGTAAAATACAAAAAAGCAAAATGATCAAAGCTTAGCTGCTAGTACAACAAATGCCAGCTAACAAGACTATTAATACTTCTAAAAGTTCATCTTTGACAGAAATTCCTTTTCTGGCCATCTCTTCCAGCATTTCTTTCACAATTTTTAACTACTGCAAGTAACTGCAAACTTAACTTGTGAGCTGTGGGCTGTGAAATCCTGTACAGTTTTAATTGAGTAATGCAAGATTCTCTACTCTCTTGTTAAAGGACCAAGACATAGTTTCTTTATAGTTGCCAAACCTGTGTTTATGTCTAGTTTTTCATCTGGGCATGTACCTGTTTTACATTTGGATGGCATATCTCTGGTGGCACTGCAAGGTTTTAACTTACACACACCAGCCATTCTGGGATCACATTATGAAATTTTACCTCTGTGAGACCCTTTACTAGAAAAACTTGCAGATCACATACTATGTCTTTAAACTCATACTTTCCCTTGGATGAAAAGGCTTTATTCTTCTATGATTGTAGTCATAGATATTAACCTTCTATACCATATATTATCAATTTTTTGTTGAATGCTCTCTGACCAAGGGCAATCAGCCATTTCAATTCTATATTCCTGGGCACATGAAAGAAAACACTCTATTTTTACTCAGTTGCATATTAATGAATACATATCATTGTTCAGGAAGAGGGAACTAGTGACAGTCAGGAAGCTACTGAAATCTGCTTTAGCTAAGGATTAATGACACTACTTAATGCTTATGGAGCTGCAGCAAACATTAATGAACTCCATTAGCTCCAGCATGAGGCAATGCTTCTTTAGAATACATCATGTCCCTTTGATTAAGATACCTGCTTAAAAGGTATGAGGAATGATCTCAAATTCACTTTCTTCCTGCTCCAGGACAAAGAGTTGAACTTTGATTCCTTAACTCACAAGTGAAGCTTTTACACACCAGGGTCTCAAGGTTCCTGCAGAACTCTCTTTGCTGGAGCTATTCCAGTATCTATAAAATACTTTAATAGTCCTATACAAATGAAATGGCTCTATCCTTTGCTAGCATGTTTACTACAGGCCTAATCACTTTCTGGATAGCTCCATCTGGATGGCCATCTACCTACTCAAGAGCAATTCTGTGCTGTCATCTGTTAAGTTCTCTATCAATCAAACTCATCTGCTGTCAGACCCAGGGGGTGTATAAACACCTAGCTATTCCAAAGGACATTAGGATATGAGGAAACTCTTATCTAGTTTCTGCTCCAATGAAGGTAGAGAACTGTTTCCCAACACAAAGAAACCAGGGTTTTTTTTGTGATTATTATTTCTGGTTTCTTATTTGTTTGTTTTATTCTTTTTGGTGGGACTGTTTAGTTTGGTGTTTTGTTTTGTTTTGTTTTGTTTTGTTTTGTTTTTTCCCCTCTAGATTAGTGATGTTTAAGAAGGTTTCCAAAAGACAGATTAAGATCCAGAAATTTGTGGGGGAAAATGGCTGTCCTGCCCCAGTGATTATTCTTAATGCTATTTTTTCAGAAACAAGGAGAGGAGGAAAGCTCAGCTTTTCTCATCATGGAAAGGCAAGAACTTCTAATTTTCAGCTTCCTGTTGACAATTGATATGAAGTAATTTCTTTCTTATGGAATAATATTTGTATCAAGAACTCTTTTATTCTCTCATCCTCTCATTTAGAAAGTGAAAAAAAAAAAACAAAACACCATTAAACCTAAATATTTTTGTTGGTTTTTTTCAGACTCATATCTGCACTGAAAGTCAACTGAAAATACATTTTTTGCAACTATATGGTCTCCCTAAATGAAGTTGAAGCTCAACTATTTATTAGAAGAAAACTAAAACTGATAATTTCCCCTTCAGTTTTAAGTAAAATTTTATTTGGGTCAGTCTTCTTGCCTTGTATGTAATCTATTAGAAAGAGATTGTTTCCTTTCCTTTACTAATATTAGAAATAAATATAGATTTTATAAAATTTGGGCACCATTCAGAACTTTCTACTAAACTCATATTATAGATCTAACTGCACAGAAAGAATGCTATGAACATATTTTCCATAAAAATCTATTTAGAAAAATATCTTAGTTCAGTTTACATATCTTATTTTCCCAGTGCTCTGATTTATGTATGTTCTTCCATAATTGGTTTTAAGCCTAGATACTAAAATACATTTTTAAGGTCATTTCTACCAACACTGAGAACAAGTTGCTGAATCAAGTTTAATATCACTCTTATCCTGTGTTTGCCATCTGGTTTTGTATTCTTTGTTTGCTTAATTGGTTTCTTGATGAAAGTTCACTGTTCAGACTTTTAGAAATTGAAAATTCATATTCCTGAATGTATTAAAACATAGATTGCTGCAGAGCATTTCAGGAATGCCTGTCTTTTGACATGGACTCATACTTCCAATTATTTTGAAATTATTGTTAGTATGAAAAGGAAATTATTAAAATGATCAGCAACTCAAGATCTACTTTTATTTGCTCCTATCTCAGCAAATCTCTGCTGCATTTTAACTTTTAAATGTGTGGTTAGCAGTCCTTTAAAAAATGTGTAACTTATAAATCAAAACCTTTATAGGAGCTCTTGCTCATGCCTTCCACCAGTAATAAATTTGCACTATTGAAAACTTCTGTTTTGCTAGAAATGCAGTTGCACTTATAATGGAAGATGCTTTTCAACATCACTATTGTAAACTTAGAATAGTATCTTACTTAATTCTATTAGTGTAAATAAATGGGCTTCTTCATAAAGCAATGAGTATCTTTCAGAAAAAATCATTCTGCACCACAGCTGCTTCAAACAATTCAATTTACTACTGCACTTTCAGTTTAGCATATCCCTGCCCAAGAAGCTAGCAGGGATATGCTATAACTTGTATTTTCCATATAGCAGAAGTTGGAAAGTCTAGATGTCAACCACTTTTTTTCCTTTCTCCCTTTTCTACTCATCACCCAGTCAGCAAGGAATATTAAGTGTATGCTCTTTCCATCACCCCATGCAGCTAACTGTGGAGTCAGAAAGCTTCAAGACATTCAAGAAAAATCTGCCTAACTTTCCTTTGGAAGAGCCACAGAGAGAGTTATGATCAAGTCTACAGGTTTGCCAGTTTTTCCAGGCCTTATTTAGAATTCCCTCTGATATTTTAAATATAGTATTTCATGCAACAAAAATTCACAAAACATTTGGGAACATATGGTCGTTCAATAGTATATTAAGGAAATGCAACTAAGCATCATTAACCATGTCAGGGTAGATATATGTGGATGGTTTATGGACATCACAAGGAGTCTAACACATGAGATGGGACAAAGATAGATGGTAAATGTGGGATTTTGGAGATATGCTCATATGGAGCCCACAGCTTGAAGAAATGTGTTATACAGTAAGGTAATAAAAGTGTGAATTCTTGTAACCTGGAAGTATTTCACATAAACTGTATGTGCCCCATCATTTGTTGCAGCAGATTCTGCCAAAGGGATTTGTTGGGGTGTTTTTCAGTCATTCTAGCCTTCTCAGACAAACCTTCATAACTACACTATGTGATTGGTTGATGCTAATTTCATAAAAGGGAAGAAATTACTTGTGCAATTGTTTCTCATTCAGCTACAATTAAAAGCAACCAAATAAGTAATCCATACTAGTAGATAGACTCAGGAACTAGACAGATGTCTTTTTAATATGTAAAAGATGCTTCATCTTTTATCTTTATGTTTCTGTTTTGTCCTTGTAAGTAGTATTGACAAGGGCTGTTGGTATGCAACAAGGATATTCTAATAATAACTTATTTTTACTGCCAAAGTTATAAAAGCAGTAGGATGGACTTATAAAAATCATTTTACACTTCAATTAAAATAAGCTGCTGGGATATTGCTCTACTCCATTTTCTACACCCATTGTGAAGAAAAAAGCTTTCCAAATTAATATAGACATGGGACACAGTATTCCAAAAATCCCCAAACAAGCAAAAAAAAAAAAAATCAATGGTGTAAAAAAATAAAAATAATGTAACAACAATTTATTATTTTTTGAATTCAATATTAATAAAAAGAGGAACCCACTATCTGATATATGAAAATAATGTTTTCAGGAGAACCAGTAGGAAATTTGATGGGACAGTGTAGCCAGGCACTTAAAAGCTTGAAGATTTCATTGCATAGTATTCATGATGAGCTTGGGCAGCCAAGCCCCAAATGGATTTCAGTGGTTGCTTTGTTCCTTGCTCAGTGCTGCAGTTGTTTGATCTGAATTGCTCAGCACTTAAAAGGCCTTTTCCTGTTCAGCTGAAAATCTGCCTAAGCTTGAGAAGCACCAGGATTTAGAAGCAAGTCATATTAGCACACACATTTCAGAAGATTACAGGAGTGGGTCTCAAAGTAAAAGCATTTGTAGCTTTTTAATTTTATAATATGAATGTATGGGAGAGAGTTTCTTATTACTTGGAGTAGTTAGAGAACTCACTCAAGAAATGAGAAACCAGATCTTCCAATTTCTGACAGTCATGAAGCCTTTCTGAACTTCTACTGCCAATTCCAACATGGAACATAGAGAAGAGGGAAACAGGCATCTGTGCCATGTGAAGACCTCAGCTAAGAAACCTATATCTTGTTTTAGGCTCCTGTCTATTTTAGTTTATTTCTTCCATAATCAGTGTATTATACAACCACTTTAGTGAATAATTAAAAGCATATTAACAAGTGTGCAGGAGAAGACTGCATGCTTCTATTGCCTTAAATGATGCTTACCTAAAGGGAAATGCTGTTATGCTGTAGTGATTTTTGGTCCCATGTCCCCTTCAGCAGACTTGGCTTCAGAGGATAGTTCCAGCAGTGGGACTGAGGTCATGGTCATCCCAGACTCTTCCTGGGACTTGCTGCATGCACTCTTCCAGGCACTGAACTCTCTGAACTTCAGCCACAGCCAGAGTCGGAAATAGACAAAATTTTCAGTGCTGATATTATATCCATATCTGTTCATTCACTGGCAGCAGCTGTCATGAGCACAAGCAAACTAAGCACCACTAGCAAAATCTGGTGTATTCCTCCAAGTTTTCTAATCTCCTTTTCTTCTTGATTGTCATAAAGTATATTAATAGGTAAAACACTTCTGGTTATAAGAAGTGAGAAAGTCATGAGGAGTATTTAGAATTCTTAAAATATCTCAGTATGCTGAAAAAGCTTTGCTGAAGTCACTTTCAAATATTCTCATTTCCTCAAAAACTCATTTAATACTTACATTTAAATGTCTTACACACATATATATTTACTCAAGAGTCTAGACCACTGTCCACTGCAACATGCTTTTAAAAAAATAAACTGTCTGGACTCTATGAAAACGTGCTTTGTGTTTAATCAAAAATTCTTCTTCTTTGACAAAAAACATTTTGTCTTTTCAATTGTGATGTTCACTCAACAACAGAAAGGTCCAAGTTGGTTCTCTCACCCCACCAAAAAATTAAAAAAAAAAAAAAAAAAAGAAAAAAAAGTTAAGGCTCTACTAATTATACGGTGCAGTCTGTTACAGGGAGATAAAAGTGCAAAGCAAAGGGAAAACAAGTGAGTCTTTAATTTGACTTGAGAGTCTGAAAAAGTAGTGACATCCCTGTCAGATTGTGAAGGGAATTCTTTACTGAAAGTGATAACTAGTTGAATTAATAGCCATCCAGTATCGTCTGTTTAGACAACAGTAAAGTAAAAAAAAAAAGGGATTAGCGGGAGATGATTGTTCATGAATAATTTAACTGGCATATGAGAAGAAACACACAGATTCACAGTCCAGTCCTATATTGCTTGATTATTCAATTTTTTACTGATTTCTGCCTAAGGATTGCAGAGATGAGTGGGCTTTTTTTCATTTTTTCTTCTTTCCAGACTTCCACTGGAGATTGGTCCCGGTGGTTTTCATTTTTTTTACTTTTTTTTTTCTTTTAGGCTCAGGTTTCCATTTTCTATTTCAAGATTCAATTAAGCTAAAACATGGAATGCACTACAATTTCTTCAGTAGTTCTGGGAATACTGTTGACAAAAATATTCACTCAGCTATCATTCAGTGTCAGCATACAGTTTTTCTATTTAATTCCTTGAAAAGTGCCTTGGAATACTACAGTGATTGTTTCACCTAAATACACTGGAGATGGAGCCTCAAGTCACCTTGCAGTGCCATTGCATTCTGTTGGCAGAGAAACAGGAACAAGCAGCAAGAACCATTATCTAGCCCTGTGCTTTAAAATGCATCCTAAGAACCTGGTGCAGTTCGTGGATTCACTTCCTGTGATAGCTGCTCTAAGGAAATAAAGATTTAGGGAATTATAGAAGCTCAAGTCATGCCTAAAAAGAAAAGTAAATACAAACCGAACTTTGGCCAATTTTTCCCACCTAATTAATTGGAGTTTCTGCACTTTTAAAGCTATCATTGCAAGAAAATAACATAATTTTCAAGAAATAAAATAAGGCCAGATAATGATTAAATAGAAAATATTTGATTTAAAAGTAAGCATACATTAAAGACAACTGGATATTTGAAGTCTTGAACACAAAATTTATGTTGCAAAATATAGGTATAAGTGAAGTAAAACATATTCCAAAGAAGGTAGGAAGGTTTTAGTTTAGGCACTGCTTCTAGCAGGCTAATTCACAATGTCTAAAGAGAATTTGTAAGGAGACAAGGTAGTTATACAAGTGTGCTGCAACACAAACCATGTGCTTCATTTTGGCATATAATCTAACATTTATTGTGGAATTCACTGCGGCACAAAACAATCAGGGAACTTGGATTCTAAGCTAATGTGAGGGGAGAATAGGTTTTGTTGTTTGGGTTTTTATTCCTTTACCAGTAAAAATACAAGTCACAGCAGTTCTCCATATGACCCCTGTAAGCAAACAAAATATTTTTTGCTTTCACATAAGTGCAATGAAGGGGAGGAAGATGTTCTCTGTGCTTTTACAATAATTCAGCAGTAAATTAATGGCCTGCACTCTCACTCAGTATCTGCAGCAGGAACTTTAAAGGCCTAAATGAGAGATAGAAAATAACATGGTAAGAAAGGAGTACTGGCACAGATTTTGTAGAAACTGGGAAATTAAGAGAGAGGAAAGATGTATTAATCAGTTTTTACAGGCAAATTAATTTAATTTCCTCTTTTAATATAAAGACACAATCCTTGCATATTTAGCTTATATTTAGAGAACTTACTATTTGCTGTTAGGTTAAACTGTATTTATCCTTAAATGCTTTCACTCAGAGCTCCAGCCTCTCTTGTGTCAATTCCTCTGCTTGGGATTTGTTTGATCGAGTTTTTGTTGTTTTTGGTGGCAGGATAGGATTTTCTTGTTTGGCTTGACCTTTTTTTTTTTTTTTTTTTTTTTTTTTTTTTTTGTAGAAGATGTGTTTTGTTTTACTTTTTGGTTTGGTTTGCTTTGTTTATGATGTTTTTCTTTTGAATGTGAGTTTATGGTTTTGTTTTTTTTTTTCCTAGTGTCACAGTTATTTGGCTAACAAAAGGAAAAGGCAGTTCTTCTCAGCCTCCAATTTGAAGCCTTCTTCTCATATAACTGTAGACCTAGAGGGGGAAAAAGAATTAAAAACTGCATGTATAAAGTGGGTACCTTATTTACATGTCTGTAACCCCAAATTCATCCTTTTCTCCTCAGCTCCACAGTGTATCCTCAGTACACACCAACACTCACAGGTCACTTCAGGGCCTCCTTTTGCTCTGGGCTCACACTTGTCCATTCCTCTCCTTCCTGCTGGTGGTTGCCTCATTCAGGACAGCTCCAGGAGCAGCAGCGAAGCTGCCACTCCAACTCTGACTTTCCTTCTGAGTGCCACTCAGGACTTCCTTCTTCCTCTGTTGAAACTGTCCATTTATCCAAATCACCTGATGTATATCCCCAAGGTTAGTCCTCCTTGTTTCCAGTTCCATCAGGTCAGCCACACTAACTCTGCTCATCCACCTGTGCTGCTGATTCTTTATCACTGACACCAGTGGTCACAATGGAGCTTCAGTGCTCACAGGCAGGAACCACAGAGAAACAGCTCCCCCAAATGGTGCTATAAACCTGAAGGATCCAACCTCACACACTCAGATATACATCCTCATCCCTCTGCAAACAGAGACTAGAAACACAACCTCAGCTTTCAACGTCTAATATTTTCCACGGTTGTGGACTTAAATTAACAATTCATGTTCATAATGAAATGCAGAGCTCATACTGCATGTTCTTTCTAAGTAAGAAAACTGCCACAGATGTTGAGCTTCCTGCTTTTTCAGGCATGTTCATATCGAGCCAGGGCAGAGCACAAGAAATACAAGCTGTATCTTTGATTGAAAATATGCAGGAACTTCTTCAGTGGGACAAAAAGAATTTCCCAGAGCAAAAGACCTGCACTGCTGTTAATCTCAGTATTGTATGTTGGTCAGAAGAGCAGTTTTCAGCAGAGAAACCATAGAGCACATATGAAATGCCAGAACATCTAATAATATTCCATGGAGGCACTGTGTAAGAAACAGTAAAATACTTTGGACCTTCTTTTGAACAGCTTAGCTACCTCCTTATTTGAATCATGTAGTTACTTGATTTCTTCATTCTTTCAAGGGATAAAGTGGATTAAATCCTAATAGTAAAGACAGTTCTGCATCTTGCAAAATTCACTTATTGGAGGGAACTGCTTAATGCTGCATGAGAAAACTGATCTTGAGAAAAACATGCATATGTGTCTTTCAACCTTATATTACACTGTAATTTGTTGTGCCATCTATGTGGCTTTCATGCTTAAAAGATCAAGAGATTTTGCTTTAAAGGCTTAACAAAGCTCTTTTTCAAGGCTAAAGATTGCATGTTTCATGGCTCCTTGCTCTATTATTTCAAGCTTTCTTAGATGAAAGTAAAGCTGTTAGGCCAATAAACGTGGGAAGCCTGTTTGGACAGATATTGTGTTTCTTGCTTTGTTCTTTTGTTCATTGTCAGTAGAAGAAAATAGCTAATAGCCTTGAACTTTTCAACCTCTGAAGGATGAAACTATGATTCGTGTAACTCTTCAGCACCTGAGTCATTCTTCTTTTCTTTGCTACCAAGGGCAGTCGTTACAGCTCCTCCCCATCTCTTTCTGTCTTTGCTGCATCTTTGTTAAACTGTCAAGGATGTTTGAAAGCAATATAGTTCTCCTTTCTTCTAACTTCAAAGTATGCCCATAGATTGATAACAGACTTCTTATTGATCTCTTCTGCACCAACACAATTCTTGCTTCTTTGTAAATACAACACAAGAGAATAATACAGTACAGTGACAGACAGTTAACCAAGTTAACCAATATATACTTCTTCCATCCTTTTAATCAGGACTGGGCAACAGAAGTTTGCTTTTAAAGTCAATTTTTTTGAGCAGAACAATAGCATCTTCATATGTGTCAAGCATTAAAATCTTTTTTTCCAGATACCAAATGACATAGATGATTTCTCAGAGTTATGATAACTGCAGTATCTATTTCCCTTCAGTTTCTCATGCTGTTCTGGGTGTCTAAACAAAAGTCATTTATTTTTGTGTGTTTGAGGCAAGTTTGAGACACCAAGAGGAGTGATGTCTCCTGTGACAGCAGGTGATTCTGCCCCTCTGCTTTGCCCTTGTGAGACCTCATCTGGAGTGTCCAGGTCTGGGGTCCTCAGCAGAAGAAAAATGTGCATCTGCTAGGGCAGGTCCAGAGGAGGGCAGAGAGATGTTCAGAGGGCTGTGGCACCTCTCCCATGATGACAGACTGAGGGAGCTGGGATTGTTTAGCCTGGCAAAGAGAACACTCTGGGAAGACCTTGCAGCCATCCAGTATCATAAAGGGACATATAAAAGGGAGGAAAAGGGATTTTTTATATGGGCAGATAGTGGCTTAACAATGGTTTTCATGTAAAAGGGGGGAGATTTATATTAGATTGATATTATGAAGAAATTCTTTACTCAGAAGGTAGTAAGGCACTGGAATAGGTTGTACAGAGAAGTTGTGGATGCCCCATCTCTTGAAGTTTTTGAGGCCAGTTTAGATGGGGCCACAAGCAGCCTGATCTAGTGAAAGGTGTCTCTGCTCATGGCAGAGGGATTGGAATTAGATGATGTGTAAGGCCCCTTCCAACCCAAATCATTCTGTGATTCTTTATAAGGTAAGGCTTTCTGAATGGGTGGTTGATTTTGGATGTAGAAGCAAGACAGAGAACTATATTAAAGATGGCATTACCATGCCTTACTTTGAAGCACTCATGTACAAGAGAATAATTTAAAGGTGACATGGATGCACTAGTGATTTGCAGAATATGTCAGATAAATTAGTCACCTGAGAATAGAATTCAAAAGATCTGTCAGATAAGCCAGGTAACAGTCATCTTCAGACAGCATCTGCAATGCACTGCTGGACCTCAGAGCTGGAGCCCTGCAGTTTTCTCTGGTTTGGTCTCTACAGCTCTCTGACAGCCCCTTCTGTCTGTGTCTCAAATCCCATTAATTTTGCACTGTCCACACAAGGGCCAACAAGACAGATTAAGAGCATCCTGCCCTCCTCCCTCAAAGTCACTGTGCCAATGGCTTTATAGTTTGAGCACTTTTCTGATTCACCATCAGTCATGAGCATTCCCAACTTTTGAAGCTTGCTTCCTAAATTTTCCAAATGCTAGATTATTGTAGAAAAGAACACCTCTTCCTGATACATATTTGTTGCTCATATTTACATTCATTAACCAGCAAGATTTAGTCTTGACTGTCAGAACAGTTTGTATTACTCTGTTGTAGGATCACTAACAGGTTGAGGTGACATCATATTCCAATTAAGTGTTAAGTTATTTTTAGAGGGATTAATTTCAGAGTTACTGCATTTGCAAAGTGATGTTGTTCTCTCCCTGTCTAGCCTTGATCAAGTGACAGTAGGGTTCATATGCATTCTTTGCTTGTTTGAGTTTGCACACATCATAGTTTTTACAAATACATGCTTCTCTGGATCATAATATTGACATTTTAAAAAGGTTCTCTATCAGTATCAAGGACTATTGTTTCCAAAAAACTTATTTTCTTAATACTTAATAAGGAAGTTCAGATAGAGATTGACACATTTTGTTTACTGTCTGGGCAGAGGAAGACTCCATCTGCCTAAGCCAATGAACATCAGCCATTCTGAAATTACTCACTGATAGTCCATAAACCTTTAGAGCCTTGTTGTGAACTACTGTCCTGATAAACTTATTACTTCATTAAACTCTTGAGAGAAAAGACTAGCAGGTTTTAATCTAAATGTTATCCAGAAGGCATTATCTTCCAAGAAAATGCATCAAATTCTGAAATTCAGGTGTCTAGAAGATCCTGCCTGGGGTCCAGTATTTCACACACATGGTATAAGGTGATGCAGATTAAGTTTCAGAATCAACATGGATTTATACCCCACTGTCAAGTATTACAAAAAATATAAAAAGGCAGAAGGTATTATAAAAAATCTTGTCCATTGAAGCCCAAAGCCATACAAAGCAAGCATGATAGTGAAATCACAGCCACATAAAAACCTTTAAGTGTTACTAAGATAGTATAAAGCAGTATTGTGATGTCAAGTGTAATTATCAATGTCACAAATAAGTGCTCAATCACAATGCTTTAGTAAGCTATTAATTTGTATAATTACTATCCATATATTCTATATTCATATAGTATTCACTTTTTTCATTATTAGAACAGTATTGTCATAAATGCAAACTCCCATCTTTGAAAAGGGAGGAGTTATTTCTCAAATACTGAATGTACCCTTGAAAAGCAGTACTTTTGAAGTTACTTAGAGTAAAAACTCTAAAACAAAAATTTTCTTTCATTCTGAGTAGTGACAAATAACACCATAGAATCCAAATAATCTTTGTTATTAACTATTCATTATTTAATTGCTTTACTTTATTTATTTATATTTGATTATTCTAATAGTTGTATACATTTTAAATATTAATATCTTTATAATTTTTAAAATTTGTATTTAACTTTGTATTATTTATTATGCAGTCTCAATTTACAGCTTTTTGCATTTTCTCTTTGAAGTAAAATACTTCAGTTATCAGATATTATATATCAGCTATATTTTGGAGGCATCAGTTTCTTTTCCAGTGACAGAGTCTGGAAGATCAGGTTTGTAATGCTAGTGCTCCCACTCAACAGCCAATGTTGTCTCATGAAATCCTGACCTTTTTGCTTCAGGATATTTTCCATAGGGCTGCTCTACTCTGTGTCTGTTTGCAAATGGCTGTGTCAGTCCTCAGCCATTGAAAATTCAGTCTTTAATACAAAAGAGACACAAGTAGGGTCTAATTTTAAAAAGGTTTTTTGAGTTTAAATATTTTTTTAGTTAAAATTTCATCTCAATGTCAAAAGAAGCTAGCACAGCATTCTATATGACCTAAAGCAAGTTCTTGCCAAAGAATGGATTATGACAATATAATTTTATTTGATTACTGTGTCTGAATTTGTTCCATATGGAAGAAGCTGACAGATTATTATTTCATGACACATTTTTCCATACCCAGAGTGCTTGTACGAACACATATTATGTTTCTTCTCTGGTTGTCCTTCTTTTAAATAGCAAGAACTTTTGGCTAGCTATGAAAGACCTTGATACTTGTTAAACATTTACAAACAGACCTCTCTGGAACTGTTTTAGAAAGGTCCCAGAAAATAGCAGTCCTAGGTATGCTCAATAAAACTCACATTCCTCACTCTGATAGCATGACAAACGATTCAGGACTAAGAAAGGGGCTAGTCAAGGCCATAAAACATCAAAAAGGTAGAAAGCACTGAGATGGACGTGTATGAATTACACTGATTCATGAATGCTAAGTTACCCTTGGGCAGTGCTACCTCATGCAGCCAGCACTTATGCAGCTAATTAACTTTATGAAGGTAATTATTTTCAGAAGGATGAACTGTTCTTGAACAATTCCTTCAATACTGGATATGCTAAGGTTTTTCTTCAGACCCTGACATAAAGGTCCTCATTTGCAATTTTTCAATTCTTCAACAAATAATTATTTATATAGTTGTAATATAAACATATGAGTTTTTGGTTCTGTTTTTTTAACTGGGAGTAAGAATATTCTCATTCCATTCTGCCATAAAATTTAAATTAGGGATTTCAAACTATTTCACAGCTTAGTTAAAGGACTTGGCAATAACAATATATTCACTGTATATAATAATGATTGAAATATCAGAAGTAATAATAGTAATAATGCTAAAAACTATAATAACAATAATAATATCACGTTGAGTCATATCCCAGATTGATCTACCTTGCTCGCTTTTCCTAAGGAACTAACACTAAGTATTTGAAAAGTTGAGAAATGAAGATCAAAAAAAGTTCTCATCATTTTATATCTAAGAAATTGAAGTGGTCACTGCAACAATGATTCAGTGCCCTAATCAGCAGATTAAAGAGCCATATTCCAGTTTCCTCTATTTTTTCTTTTTTTTTTTTTTTTCTTTTGTCTTCTCTTCCTTTATTTTTTTCAAACAACTTACAACCCTTTATTGCACATTAGAGCAGTTTTATCAAGGGGAATAAAAAGTGTTGTGCCACAACCCAGAGGTTGTTGTCTGGTGAGGACACTCCATGGTACATGTGTGAAAGAATTGCTATGAGTGGAGAGGACACTTGAGTCAGTGCTCCTGATACCCCTCTTGAGCTATTGACTGATCTAGCCAAAAAGTGATTACTCAAAAGGAAAATCCAAAAATGCCAAAGGAATTTCTGGGACATTTGCAATGAGGCTGCTCTGAGGAAATTTATCAGAAAAATCCATGGACGTTATGAAAAATAATACCTGACTTCTGATGATTTCTTTCTTTGGGATCAGCTATGTTCTGAGCAGTTCATTTTCCTCAAGTTTGGGTCACTTTTCTGTGCAAACAATTTTTAGCAAAGCTAAATATGGCAAATACATATTGCAAAAATATTACTGTCATCGCTGAGGCAGGAAGCCAAAGAGTCCATGAAAGGGTTCTTCATAGAAAATATGGAGATATGAAACTGGTAACCTGCTAGTAGCCACCACACCAGTTTTGAAGAGGCATGTTTATTGGCATTCCACAGCATTTATCTTTTTATACCTCCTTTTCCATTGAAAAATTCATTCATTTTCTCTGATTAGAAATTAATTTCTAGAATCTCATTGAAACCTTCTCTCTTCTTCTCATTGATTATTAATTAATCTGTGAAATTTCAGGCCAGTAAGAACAGCCTTTCTGCATAATGTCATTAGTCAACATGTCTCAGTTATATTTTTTGCACACTCTTTGAAGCTCTGCAATATCATTGTATGGTGATTCATAAATTTACTTAAGCAACTATAGTTGGAAGCAATCAACCCTGGGGCTTATCATTGCATGCAATAAAACCTGAAAAAATTTAATCTTTTCTATATAGGTAAACAAAAGAAATTTATTTTTTTTTTTAATGCAAAATATTTATAAGTCGGAGGAAAACCAGAAGCTCATCTAATCACTCTGGCTAATTGATATAATGTTTATGGTTTTCAGTGAGCTGTAGAAACATCATCATTCTTAGAAAGCTAACTACTGCTAAAGATTATTCCAGCAATAAAGGTGGCCAGTAGTTTTCTATATTCTGTCTTCAGCACACTGGTGCAGGAGGACTGGAAATGCACTAAGAAGCATCACCAAGGAGAAGATGAGAAGAACAAAATGCATAGCTATTTCAGCAGGGCTATCATTTTTAAGTCAGTGCACTCTTCACTAGAAATGTCTTCTTTGAAATTTCCCATTAAACCTCTGTATAGTGACTCATTTCCAACCCACAGAAACCAAAATTAGTCTAAAGTTTCCTAACTTTATCAGCAGCAGCAGAGTGAAAAGGGAAATTTGGCAAGAAAGTAATCTCTATATTTATGCTCAGTGAACCACTGTTCTGCATGAAAAGGATGTAAACTGAATATCTAGTCTGATCTTCACTCTCTCTCAACAAATTTCTCTGCTAACCAGTTATAGAATACTTCAGATCTTCTTGAACAGCAGATCTGTTAAAATTCTGAATGTAGTTTTGTAGTACTTAAAGCCAAGTCAGGAAAGATTTAAGTGTACAGAACACTACACAGATGAATCTGCTTCCATATTTCTGTTTTTAGTAAACACAATCTTTAATAAAGGTTCATGTAAGTACCTGAAAAGGAACCACAGGAAAAAGAATTGTCCATACTTGACAAGAAAGTGCAAAGAACAGTCAGCTAATGAGGCTCTACTTTTTTAGTGAAATGATGAGGATATGCCCCATCAATATATTTGTACTCAAATTTTGTTTCCCCTTGTCTCCTTCAGGTACATAGTACCAGATGAAAAATGGCATAAGAAAATTTTTGTATTAAGTTTCAGACAGTCCTACTCACATCTGAATTTAAATAGTCTGATTAAACATTGTTTGTCCATTTTTTACAAAACTGATTGAGATTTTCCAACTCCATTTAGAATTTTTCTGTGTGTCCTGTGGTAGTGAACTTATCTTGTTTACATATAAGCCTGAGAGTTCTCATATGAGCCTCAAAACTAATGTTTTCAACATTGTGAATGATAGACATCCTGTGCAAGCCAGAGAATGGTTATTAATTGAGAGAATGAAAGTCACTATAACATTTCTTACAGTCTATTAATACACAGGAGTTTCTAATTTATATTAAATTGAAATGTTAAAAAAAAATATTATCTTACCCTTTTTCCTTGTCTAATATTTCTCTACATGTTGAATGCTCCAGCCATCATAGTACTGATTGTGTCTTCACAAAGCATACACAAAAACAATTGAAAAAAGTAACAATGCAAGGAGAATAGAGAAAAGAGGAAAAGAAAAAAGTTGTTTTTAGGGGGGGAGAGTAGTAAAGTCCTTCTTTTTTTACTAGGATCTCTAGAGAAGAGATCTTCCACTCTTTCTGACTGCAGAATGACACTTTAGAGTGTCTTGAGCAACACAGATAAAAGAAAGACACCTTTAGTGCTTTGATTTACTCAGGGGTATCACTAGCTGAAAAGCTGAAGTGTCATAGATCCCCATTTTCATGTGGATTGACACAAGAAATGTACATTTCAGAAAGTGGCTGCTGTCTGTGCTAGAAGAATGCTTAATTCCACAAGGTATAGGTGCAGAAATCTCTCTTCCAAAAGGTCAGCAGGACAACAGGATCCTTTTTGGTAGATTTTCATCCCTGTCTCTAGTAATGACACCTTGTTGTTTAAATTACCCCATCCAAAAATATGTAATTAACAACAAAGTTGTTTTGGCAATGTTTCTTTGTACATTCAAAATTAAAATGCTGAATTTTATTAATCAAATTACAGTGTCCTCTTTGTAGTAGTAGCTTAAATAAATTATTGTGACTGGACACTTTTTTTCAGCAGGAAATCTTATGTCCTCTAAAAAAGGGAAAAACTGAGCTAAACAATGACATAAAAAGCTATGTAAAGGAATACCCAATTATATTATACTTAAAGATAAGGAAATCCTTTGTTATTACAACACGTTGCTGCCTACCTTTTTCTTGGTAAAATATCATACATGCTAGTTTACAAAGGCTTTTCTCTTCTGGGATTTCCTCAATAGAAATCCAGTCTGATACTATCCCCAGCAGTTGTTCCCTGAAGAAATAAGTGAGCAGGGAAGGTGGTAAATCAGTCCTAGCTCTCACAATGTTACCTTCCTGCATAATTCTAGAGGATTTAAAAATGGCTCAGGTTTTACAGCCATAGATATTGCAGGACATGGAGGAAATGTTCAGAATTGCCTCAGGGAATTATCCTTACTTCTAAGAGAACATAGAAACCTTCAATGAAGTGAGGTGGGTTTCTGATGGCTAAACCCAAGCATCCTATCCTAATACCTCTCTGCTCAGCAAAGTGTTGTTTTCCTTTTTCCACTTCAGCTCAGAAATTAGACTGCTCACACAGGACAGATCTCAGGCACAGAGGCCTAATGGAAATCTGTCCTGGACTTTAGTCCCATACAGGGTTTTCCTCTTCCTGCCCAGGCACTCCTGGGACCCCCATCCCTGACCATAGAGCCCCAGCCGTGCTGTGGGATGCCTGGTGCTGCTGCAGCCTGAGCAGGGCTCTGGGAGCAGCTCTTGTCCTGCAGGGACCCTGGACATGCAGCACAGCCTGCTCTGCCCCATCCACACCCTCCCTGGGGCAGACCTTGGGTGCACATTGCAGGTGGTCTCCAGCCTGATCATCATCCTTGCCCTCTGTACATACTGCTGAGGGCATGGCCAGCCCACCTCACTGTGCCTGGGCACAATGAAACCTGAATGTTGTTTATGGCTTGTCCCCCCAAAAGCCGTGTGCCTGGTTTCTTTCTTTGTGTGGATTTGTCAATCTGCAGCCCCAACTACTGAGACTGTACCTCTGCAAAATGAACTTAAGTTTCATCATCAAAGAAACTACTGGTGAGGATATATCTGAGCTCCAGCCTTTGCTCTAAAGATCTTTTTTTTGTGTTTTATAAGAAATAGTCCTGAATAAAATTGATTACCTGTCTTTTATGTGTATCTTGATATTGGCAACTTCCTCCATTTCACAGGGAATGTTTAAGAAACATATTCTTACTTTTTTATTTTTCCTTGTCCTTTGTTTTTCTTCTATCCCAGACAATCTTTTCTATACAGAATCAACAAGATGAGAGACACTTCCTGCTGTTGTAAATAAAGTATCTTGTTGATTATTGCATTTGCCAAGGAGATAAGAGATGAGAGTTTGTATTCCCTGAGACAGAAACTGGCACTGACCCTAGGTCTCTCCTGTTCTGGGGAAATGAGTTAGCCAGGGAGGTATTTTATAAAGAGAAGAAAGCAGTACAGCATCAGCACTGACAGTGCTTTAAAGAAGGTCATCCTACTGTGTTTCTGTGAAACAATTAGTTCTAAAACTAAGAAAGACTGTGGATTTATTGCAGCTGATTGACTCCAGAGTCTATGAAAATGCCATCTCTGAATCTTTTCCTTTGATTGGGATATAATGCTTCAATATTAGAGCATAGTAAAAAAGAAAAACAAATAAAAATAAAAAGGAGTAGAGTTTAGGCTAAACCCTTTTCCCTCAATGATAACAATTTTAGAGTCTCTAGCCTTTTGACATCCAGTTTTTTAAAAAGTAAGAAAAGGAGGCATGGTTGGAAGGCATGGCTGGCAAGGAACAGGCTAAAAATGTATTAGTAAATGGAAGAGTAAGGTTCACCTTCCTATATATTTTCCTATATATTTTCCTCTCTTTCTTACCAGGATGGGTTGGGTTTGTTCATACTTCTTTGTTAACACAGTTCTTGATTTGTGAGACATCATTTGAGCTTGTCTCTGGGCTTTGGCTGGGAAAGGGTTCTCTTGTGTAAAATTTTTGCTAAGTCCTGTTGTAAGAGAAAGAGTCATTGACAGTGTGGACCCCTTGCTCAATTTAAGAACTAGACATTGAGAGTACACATGAACAATACAATCTGTAAGAAATAAGGTTAAAATAATAAATGTAATAATCAAATAGATTTTAGACCTGGCAAAATCTTCTTTTTAGAGAGCCATATGGAATCATATTGTAACAAGGCTCCTGATTTCCCTGAGTAACACAATTTCACCTGCCAGAAGTGGGATTCAAGACATCACCTTACTCTTTACATTTCTCTCTTAATAGTTCTGTAATGTTTTTTTCCACTCAAAATCATGTTGAGAGCAAAAAATGAATATAGTTTGCATGTAGATTCAAGAACCTCTTGTTATCTTTATTTAATCTTTAAGAACCCAACAAAAATACAGCAAACACTGATACTTAAAACTTTCATTTCATGATATTAACAACTCTTGTACAAAAAATTGTCTTCCCTTTGTGCTAACACTTTTACTGTTTCTCTGGGTGGTAAGGATGATGGAGTTAGTCTTCAAGAAAAATGAGAAAGAATGAGAAGGGGGTTCAGGGATAAGCTACCAGGTTCTCTTATTCATTACCTCAAATTCCCTGACACTGATGGTGGAGATTTCTTCCACCTGTTCAGTCATGGATCTGCTTGGAGTTATTTTCATGTGTTCTTAAAAAGACTTATTGACCTTTCTTTCCTTCCTTTTTAGCCTTCCTTTCCTTTGCAGCAACTCTTCACTTTTTTAAGACCTCTATCATGTATAGTTAGACCATTACAGAATCAGCAGTAAGCTACAGCAAAATAAGTCACTGCAGAAAAAGTGTAAAACTACAGGGAAAAGGCCTCCTGAGCCTTGCCTTGAACTTCTGTACCTTGAAGTCACAGGTGAAAGAAATCCACAACTCACATGACAATTATCAGTAAGTCCCAAGGCCAAAGTTAAATTATTGTGAAGCTTGTAGCCTATAGCTAAGAACATTAAATTGACTGAGAGAAATGGCCTTTCACTTAGCAGATTAATAAATTTTTTTAAACTCCTTACTCACTACAAATAGTGAGGAGTATAGCTCAGAATTGCTACCAGCAGAAATTAAGGGACTAAATATTGGGTGTACAATACTCACGTACAATTTTGTCTGCCTGTCACTTAAGGGCTTTAAAAGTTTACAACTTTATCCACATTTATAATTAAGTACACCATTTATAGATGGAAAAAGATATAACTGATTTTACACTGGATGTTTTTTGGGGTTTTTTCCTCTTCCTTGTTTGGGTATTTTTTGGAGTTTTTTTAATCTGGATTTTTTTTCCATCCCAAAGCACAGCACTGAATGAAAATAAGTAACAAGAAAATAGCAAAACACAGGGGTAAGTTTATGTGTCGGATGTCACTGAAATTAATGGCTCTGATTCTGTATCAAATTGCAGAGAGCCACACTAACTTCACTGAAACTTCTTTCTAAGAAATAAAAAATCATAGCAGAATTTGTTTTATGGGAAAATCATTATGTATTGAGTGTTCCATGACGCAAATAAAATTTGCAGATAATTAATTATCATTTATTAGCATCCTTGATCAATGTTTATGCTATTTTTGACTGCCTTTCTTAAAGTCTCCTTAATATTGCACTGAGTATTGACTGTGTACAGATTATATAGTTTAATCCAACAATTTCAAAATATTTTAGCTGTTACAAACTGTGAGACAAAATAACAAAGCTGATGAAATAATAATCTCAAATGTCCACATTCACCTATTACCTACTTCTAAATCAACAGTATCAGTACTGTGACTTCAGAGAACCAACTCATTGTCCTTTACACCTTTGTTTGAAGCTGTTAAAAAGGTTTTTTGGTGTTTTTAAACAAAAGCTCAATTTCAGTATATATGATTTTTCAGTATATATGATTAATGTTTTCTCCACAGAGACAGTAAGTACTCATGAGTGGGGTAGAAGTGAATTTTTTTGGAATGAAATTCTATTGTACAACCTCTTTACTAGAATGTGATACATACTAAATACTCCAAAAAGCCCACCTTAAAATCCTGTGGTTTTTTGTCGTTTAGATTTTTTTTAAGGTTCACCAAAGTCTGAGATTTGAGCTACATATGGTATAAAAAAATCTTTAATGATTTCCACTGCTGCAATAATTGGCTGCAGACCCAAATCAGTCAATATCAGCAACAAACTACATAACTGGTGTTAGTTTCTAAGGCCTTGCATCAAAACTTCATGAAAACTCTTTTATGTACAAACTGGAGCTGTGTAATTTCCAAATACTTCTGCAGTTCTCCTTACAGTACAATAAGGCAGCATTTTTACAAGAGAACAGATGATATTGCTGCAAAAGAGGGCATTCAGACAGTCCAAATGAAAATAGAGGATTGAATGCTGGAAAGAGTATCCTGACAGAAGACTCAAAACATATTACTTAAACTTTCATTAAAATGTAATGACAAGCAAGAACCCATTCCTCTAATTATTTTGTAGTAATAATAAACAACAGTCTGCTTACATTTAAAAAGTTGAAACCTATTTTTTTCTCATTTGTTCAAATGACTGAAAGGTTCAGCTTTGTGGATGGCTGCTATCCCTTTATAAATATGTGAACTTGACCTCAATATTTGGAGTCTTCTCAGTACAATTGTAAAGTAAATATGGAAAACCTGAAAATACATATTTCCTCATTTCCAAAAAGCCCCAATCCCCACCTTTTTAACAGCCATACTTTTATACCATCACAGATTTTCTTCTTATCTGAACTTGTCATATAAATGTGATCTCTTTCATATGCACTGAGATAAAAACACAAAAAATGAAAAATAGATAATTTAATCAAAGTTCTTAATTGTAGCAGTGATTAAGTGTAAAAAGTGTATTTATTAGATAAAAATGTGCAGATGATGAGTTTAATCAATGCTCATAGGTGAAAGCAATATACCATTGGGGAGTAAAATTTCTGTAGAACAGCAGCAACAGAAGGTGGCTCAGTGGTCGCATTTGCACAGGTGGCTTTAAAATATGTTCTGTGTCAACTATCTAAAACCTCAACCTGCTTTCATTGAAGCTGATGGCAAAATTCCCATTGAATTCAGTGGGGGCAAGAACAAAGTTCTTATTATGCCTTCAGAGAAATTAGTCTCCTTTTCAGTTCTCATGTAGTATACACATGCAGCCTATAGTTAGAAAATGTCATATAATTAGTGTTTAAGAAAAACACTTGCAAGAAAATAGTGCAAGAAAAACACTTGCAAAAGTAGACACTAACTGAGCATCTGATAAACTTAAAAATATTGATAGTCCTTGTTTTCTTTGAGCTTTAGTGTTTCACAAACTGCTGTTGACTATGTGAGTCATATGAGTTTAGGAAGTATTTTTCAAATTGTTAACATTATGCAAATCTGTTTTATGTTGAGTAATGCAAAAAATTTTATTTGGGATTCCTCGTCTATTAAAAGAGAAGACACACTATTAGACATAATTAGAGAAGCAGAATAAATTATATATTGTAAATTGGAAATTAAGATTGTATAAATATTTTCAGAACTAAGCCCTAACTCTCAGTTTGTCCAATCATACCAGTAAAAAAAATATTTTTAGCAACAAGTACCAAAATATATTAAATCTGCAGTTGTCTCTGTCTCATTTTCCTGCACTATAATCCAATGGGATTTGAGATCATTCCATTGCTTTATTGTAAGTATTATTAATTATTTTTCTATCACTTTACTAAGCCTTCAGATAGTTGATATTGCACATTCCTGTGCTCTGCCATATCAGTTGATACCAAAGGGACTATCCTTCCTTTATAAACCATTTTTATAAAGTACAGAACTTTAGTAATGTATGCTTTTGTAGTTTTTGTTGTTAAACACTGCCAAAAGCAATGAGACTAAAGCTATAAATGAGTTGTAAATGTGTTTCTTTAGTCTTATTTGTGGGGCAGCAGGGTTTCAGGTCTCTGCACACAAGTACATATAAATAATTTTTTGGGTTGTCCAACAACATTCCAGTCAGTCACCTTCATAAATTAACTAATAGTTACAGAAATCCTTCAGATGGAAGCTTTGGACAGTTTGACATCTTCTTCTCTGTCTAGTTCCATTTGGATGCCTGTGTTGATTAACATTCTGTGTAGAGTCTTCAAAGGACTCACCTAGGTCATTCCTGCTACAGACATAACAGAGCTGTGTGTGAGAGGCACTTGCAGACAACAGAAGCTCTTCCTGCAGAAATAGTTCCATAGGACAGTTTTTCTACCTAGAAGCTTAGGAAATGTTTTGTGTGGATTTTAAATGCATCAACAGTGATGAATTGTGATGGTTAGTCAGAGAAGATGACTGGAGATCTGATTCTCTGTGCAAGTATTATATCACAAGATTCCAATAAATTAAGTTTTTCTTGCTTTTTACCCAGCAGTGAGTATCAGAGTACAAAAAACATTATTAATGAGTTATTAACATAAGTAACAAGCACCTAAAGACATTAAGATTTTTGAAATTATTCCTTCTGGCCTGAATCTGCAGAAGGCATGGTTTTCCTGCTTTTTTCTAGGTGCCATGCCACACTTGTCTGCCTCAGTTTGTAATCTGTCCCAAAGAGCACAGATTTTGTTTAAGTAACAGTATAGACCTCCTAATGATCTTTCTGCAGACCTGAATTGTTCTCTAGCTTCCATTGATGCAGAGATCAACATTTAAGTATATTGAGTCCCACTTCTCATATCTGATCACTTGAATTGCTCTTGAGCATTTCACAAATGCTTGCTTTGATATCCTTGACTAGAGCAGGAGCAGCTTGCACACCTACATTTAGACACCTCAGTATCTTGACTCCCATCCCTGATGTCTAGTATTAAGTGACTCCAAATCTGCATGGAAAAAGTGTTTGATATCTGCCAGGTGTTCGACATAATAGAGGGAAAGAAAATTATGTTGGGAACAGGCTATTGAAAACTGAAATGAAATGGGGACTAAAAATAATGTTACACTTTAAAACTAAGGTAAGCTATCTATTTAAAGACCTTATTCTGCCAGGTCTTTAATGAGAATCAAACATCTTTCCTGAAGAAAACAAATTCTCTTTAACTCTCTTGCTTAGAACATTTGTGTTCTTTCTTCCTTCATATTTTCTGTCAAATATCAGTTAATTAAGAATCTAAAACTTTTTGTTATTACTATTTTGATGAAGAAACAGCAAACCTTTTTCTTATCAATTAAACAAAAGAGAAAATAGTACAGTTAATCTGTATAATGATTCTGCATATTGATCAAACATATTCCTTATTAGATTTTTTAGACAGAAGACTGCAGTTTAATATCTAATGATTATTCTTATGTCAATCTGAGCAACGATAATTAGAGTGTGATTAACACTGTGATTGAGATCTGTGTCTATTTCTTTTCCTTAGATGTTTTTGCCAAGTTATCTCTCTGGCTGAAGTGCTGGTACAAATTTAAATTGCTGGTACAGATTTATCACATCTTTAAAATCTTTTATTTAATGATTAAATGCCAGAATTTTTATACAGCAGTAAGTAATATGAACTAGAACATTCTGACTGTGGATGACATTTTTAAAGGTTTTTCTTTTCTTTGGACCATTCTAATCTTTTATCTATTATCTTGTACTTTTAATAGTATCCATGTAATGGGTCTTAACAATTCCTAGATGTACTCAAGATCCATGAGCAGATTTTTCAGCATCCTTTAGGGAACACTGAATTCATTGCAATTCATTCCATGAATGGAAGCTCCTGAAAAATACATGTTGGATGAGTGTATTCTGTTATCAGGTTCTTTTCAATGATAAGGTCTGAAATGTTCTTAAGCACTTTAAAGCAGGACATTTGTAAACTTCCCAGTTTGATGCAGCCTAGTATGGAACACTCTGCAACCATCAAACTTGAGACAGCTAAGAGTTCAGTATTGTCAAGCTTTGGCCTGAAAAAAATTCTTAAATGCCTCCACTTTGTCATTAGCATACCTCTCCAGGATGATTTGGATGAGAAAAGGGCAGCATTTTGCACCTGCTCACTGGCTGTCTAGACCTGAAACCCATACAAATCAATATCCATCAGGGGAGCATTTCCTGCATCACTTTAAAATGATGAGGACATTGAGTCTATCACATTTCAAAATAATCTAGATGGAGATGGAGGAAGAAAGTAGTATGGTCACCTATTTTTCTTGTGGTTGCTTTGTTACTGTGTAGAAAATAATCAAGATCCGGGGTATATGAAGGAAAAAAGAAAATAAAGGCACATAATCAACTCCCTTGTGATGGGTTCTAGGTTCTTGACTCTACTAGGAATGTTTAAGTGTTTCATAAATTAAAGACATTTTGATTTACTAAAATGTCATTCCATAAGAAAAGCAGAATTGTAGAAGAAGAGGACAACAAGGATTACTTATGAGACTTCCTTTTGTTTTCAACTGTTTTTAAAGTCCTTAGACATCTTCACATTTCTTTAAATAATTTTTGTGAACTTTCTTTTAAACACACAATGAAACTTTTGGCAGATGATGTGTAAGGAGTATTTTTTTCTTTTTTTCTGGATCAAAAAAGCTTGAGAAAGTAAGGGCAAGATTTTTTTTCTTTCATACAATAGCCATAGAGTATCTTTCTCAAATATTAACTGATCTGCCTTGCATTTCCCACTTTCTACTGATGGGTATATTGAGAGTCTGCTGCAGTTTTCTGGTTTTACAACCACTTGTGACAGTGTGAACACAGGACTTAAACTCAGGAGACCTTCTGGAATCTTGTCTTGGGTCAACCATTTTACTGCTTTATGTCCTTGGGCAATTGCTTTAATCAATGCAGCAGAAAATCTTCTCCCACAACTTCTCTTGTTGTGACTCAATATTTTACTAGGTAGGTAGGGAGGGACAAATCTTGTAGCTGCTCAGTGGGAAGAAGGAAGGATTAATGGGAACTGGCCATAAATCACTGGTCTAACTCAGGGAAGAGCAAAGACATCTCTGAATGCACAAACCAGCAAAACCAGCCCCAGCCCAAGGAGGATCAGCTGAGCCTGTCCAGGGTGTGCAGGGGCAGCTGCCCCCAAAGAGGATTTAGCCAGAAAACAGATCACAGCACAAGCCATGGAATTGTTTTTCGTGTCAAACCAAAGAGGTTGGCCACTGTTTTTGGGGAGATGACAGAATTTCCAAAGAGCCTTTGGACAAGGTATGCTGCAAATATAAATAATGTGGATGCATTTTCTCAGTGAACTCCATGCATTTTTGTCCTCTAATTTAATGAGCATTGTTGAATAAATAATACCTTGAAGATTGTTGAACATTGTTTGTAACTAATTATTTATTACTCCTTTGGGTAACAGGGGCTCTTTGGAACAGGTGTGGTCTCCTCCCAAGTATGCATGTGGTACCATGCTTGTCAGGCTGGAAGCCTCTAATCACTAATTTTTTACAATTAATGAGAAGGATTAAAGCAAGAAATCAATCCAGTAACAAAAAAAATATCCTTTTCCTAAATCTGGACTTAATGGACCTTAACCTACTCTCATATACAATAACATCACTGGGTAGAGGTTTGGGCCCTGAATCTGATCACATTTCAGTTTAGGAAGCCATTATGTTCTGAAAGTGAAAAATACCAAAACTTCCGTCTCCATCAGGGCTTGAAATGTGTCCTCTGAAATGAGAGATAATAATGTCTGGTAGATACATATCTACCCGTCCAGCTGCTCTTCAATGTTTCTGGAATAATAGATTAGAAAAAAATACTTTTCAGCATGGCAAAGAGTGCAAAATTATAATAATAGCAAAAATGTTTAGAATAACCCCCCCCCCCACCCCATTATCCTTGAAGCTGTAGTCACTTATCCACTCAAGAGAATTTTTTCTAAAACATTGCAAATGGATTTAGATTCCCCATTCACGGTGTCAAGGAGGGGAAAAAGCAAAATGGTATCTTGGTTTCAGACTAAGACTTTGGGAATTCAGATGAGTGAAATGGGACAGACCTAGGAGCAGTTACCCACTCTATATAGAACTATTTTATATATATATATGTATATATATATATATATATATATATTCTATTATACAGAAAATGGCAAAACCAGAAGTAATGCAGGGATCTTTTCCCATAATTCTCTACAAAATTAAAAAGTTATACACCTCCTTCTGTTAGCTGATCTCATTAGGGTGCCTTTAAATTAGAACAAAGTTCATTTCGTTAGCCTTTAACAGGCTCTCTTAGGACAATTTGGTTTTTGACTTGCAACAATAGATGATCTCCCTTGCCAGGGCATTCAATTTCTTCTCAAATTAATTTAAATCCTCCCTTGTAATTTAAAATTTTTATTTGTCATTGTCAAAGAAACATCAATTATTTCTGTCTCTGCCCTCAATTTGGCTTCAAGAATCAGCCTCTTGGTACTGTTTAAAAGCTTGTTAGGAATTTTAGGAAGGGATACTGAGCAATCTAATGATAATTATTTTTGTCATTGTTAGCTTGAGTAATCATGTAGCCTTTGTAAAGGAGTCTGATAATGGTCCTATATTCTACAGGAATATGAGTTGTATAGACTAAAACCATAAAATGTGACTTGGTTGGGAGTTTCTAAATAAATATAGGATATGAATTAATATAAGTGAAAACTCTGCTTTGTAGGCAGGAAAGTTAATTTTCATATCTTTGTTTTGTATCTCATGAACATCAGAAACTCATTTATTTTCTCTCATTATTTTTTGCCTAGATTGAATTTTCAGAATAATTTTCTTTCTTTATCAGAAGTTCTGATGTCATAGTTCCATAACTATCTAACAAGTCTGATAATGGCAATACTCCCTCTTATGTCCTCTTCAAACTCCATATTGATGAGAACACACAGTCCTTTCAGATGTGTCACTCTTTCTGTCAGTAGCTTCTTTTGAATGTGGATATGACCATATGTGCTGACTTAATGAATTATGAGCAGTACAGTCATATGCCTGCAGAGAAGACAAGGACTGCAGGATGCCTGCAGGATAAGGTTTGCCTTCATCAAAAAATCTCAGACATATAACCTAATAGAAACTAGGGATTCCTTTTTAGTGATACCCATAGTAAAGAAAAGTTCAATGAGTTCATTCTTTCTCTATTTAACCTATTTTTAATAAAAACAGTTGAAGCTAATGCATTCCTTTCCCACAGGGACAGTCTGTCAGCAAATGCATTTTTCCCATGAACACCACAAGTTTTCAGTGTTAAAGGACACAGTCTCTGTAGTAAACAAGGTCACTGGTTGTTACTAAAAAGAATTTCCACCCTCAAGGATACTCATTTAACTAATGAATTTATAAATTAATAATGTCTTAATTTCCTCTTTGTAAAAGAAAATATTTAGATGGAAAGGAGAAGAAGGTCATAGAACAGTTACTGAAATTCTGTGTGTGTTATGAGATGCAGATGGATTTAGAACTGCTCAAAATTTCTCACAAGGTTTGTGTTTTAACCAGGAGAAGCCCAGAACTTCACCCTAAGCATTCAGGATCTATCCAGGCTGCAAACTGGAATAGTCAGGCTCTTCTGGCACTGTTACATAAGAAGAAGCAGCATTTAAATCTTTTTGGTGAGAGGACTAAGTCTCAATCTCATTTTAGTTTTGTTACTGATCTCTTCTTCCAGTATGCTTGGATGGTAACCACATAACAATTTGCTCTTGTTTTCTCACTTTTTTCCTTTATTTTTCTAATTTGATAGAGAAAATATTTGCTCCTCAAAATTTGCTCCATGTCTACATAAACAACTCAGAGGAGAAAAGATAAACTCCATAATAGGAATGAGTGACAAGAGTGGGAGCAGGAGTTCATAGTCTCTGGTACTGGCCACCTCACTCTGGATTTGGGAAAAATCCAACCCAATTTACATTCTCTGTGCATATCTTCCCTTTAGGCAGAAGTGCTGCTAACTCAGCAGGGTGCTCCTCTTCAATCAGTGTTGAGCTGACTGGGGCTATGGTTTAGGCACATGATAATTGTCTGTCTGGAAAGAAGCTAAAGTGAGTACTGCAATTTTCATTTGAGCACTTAAATGCTTGAGAACAAACAAGTGTTTTACCCCAAAGTTCACCCTTTCAGAACTTGGAGGCAGATTTTTCTCCAAGATGAACTGCAGTCAGAAAAATGAACTTGTTAGAAACCTTTGTGCAAGGATGAAGCTATTTAGATAAAAGTTAATTCTTCATGCAGTCATTCATGCACCTCAGACACAGAAGAGAAAGAGATAGTATTCAGAAAACAAATTGTGTAGGCTAGGAGTGCATATAAGGTATTTAAGAGACAAAAAAAAAAAACTTGACAGGCAGGTTGAAGACAAGGACATCACCAATAATATATCAGGAACATTTTCTGAGATCAACAGTCCTTGGCAGTTATTAATGTAGCCCTGTAACCCCCTTAAATGTAGTGCTGCCATCACTTTTAACAGGTCATGGGATCAGGGATGAGGTTTGCCAGGTTTATCTAAAGTTGCGCTGGCCTACAAGGGATTTTATTTCAACTTCTTTAGATATAAAGGCCAATCTATAATGGCCAGGTCTGATCAGTTTTATTTCTCATTATATAATTTTGAGGTACAACCATGTGCTTATATCTTCAGAAAAAAATAGCTCTGCATAGAATGTAATACTTGTAACCCTAGAATAACAATGCAGTGAAGAATGCAGGCATAGTATTTCAGCAAAGGCCTTGAAATGAGGATGCAGAATGCAATGCTGAGGAGTAGAACTTCGAGAGGATAGGTGAGACATATAGATGACACTAGAAACCACTGAGAGGTAAGCACCAGTCAAAAATATTGAGATAGAGGATGATGTACAATTGATTTTGGGAATGAGGAACTAGCATCTGACACAATAAAGACAGGTTATATCTAGCAAATATAGATGTAACGTGGAGGTGTGAACCAATGAAGAAAGAAAAACAGTAAGAATGAGAGAAAATGTTTTAAAACGGCTCTAATGCATAAAAACTCCCTGTATTAAAAAGAAAGGAAGAAACTGTCAACATCATGATCTTCCCTCTGAGAGGCTTGGGATATGGTCAGCTTGCTGTAAGCCTTTCTGCAAGTCTTTCTCCACATGTCCAGGGTGAAACCACTCAGAAACACTAGAAGTGTGACTGTAAAAGTAAAGAAAGGAGCATATATTAAGAATAGTGAGTGTAACAATTGTAATTGTATGATTAGTGATATTTTCCATAATACTGTATTTTTTCCAGTAATAGCAAAATGTGGACTTAGACTGTTAAGATTTCAATGTTGCTAAAAATGTATGTGACTTAGCTTTGTATATTAGATGTGTTGCCTTTTGTTTCAAAAGAGGGTTTGAGTAAATGCTAGTACCTGGGACTAATTTTTAACAATAGGTCAAAATACTTGATACATTAGTGAGATCTCTGGTTCTCTAAAGTTGCTAATGTGAATGGTTCAAAACAAAGGTTTCAGAGTATTACACATAATGTTATTTATCAGTATATGCCATGTTTTTCAAGGGAAACTCCAGGACAACAGCAATACATCATATTATAAGATTTTTCAGAATGCCTAAACAATGTATTATCTGTTCTGTTCAATTAATTCCACAACATTGAACATTTAATTACCCTGTTTTGAGCAGTTGCATATTATAATAGTAATTTGGAGCCCATTATCCTCAACATTAACTCTAGTTCACTGTTATGTCTCCATTTTCTCTCAAAAACACAGTAGGTGAGTTGGTGCAATACCAAGATATATGAAGAGCCAAATTAATGAGTTAAAACACAGAAAATCATTGTAGAAATATAAACCTGCTTGCAAGCAAGCAAACTCTTCATAGACTGTAGTTTAAAAACATGAAATGCAGTCCAGCATGGTGTTCTTCAGGATCACTTCTAAAGATTGAAAGGAAATATGTTGATGCAGATGGAAAAACTAAGTTTTGAGTGTAGCTGAAATTATCTTTGCTTCAATATTTCACTACATATCTGTTGTTTTTCTCAGATGACAGACTTGAGGTCAATAATAATCCTGAGGTCTGCAGTGTTCAGGTGCAGTTCACATTAGATGTCCATGGAGCAGGGCTACAGCTTCTGTCCACCACAAGATTTTTCTGGAAGCCTTACATTGCTAAATCTCAAAACAATATTTAGAGGCAACTGGAGGAGTACCACCCTGAATGATGTATACTAAGTGATGACTACTAAGAAGCTTCCTATTATGTCAATCTTTACTAATAACAATTTATCTTGATTAACAATTTCCTATATTTAGATTTCCTGCTGTTTTCTCTTTCTCATAGTTTCCTACTATAGGGAACATAATTTGATATAAATTGAAGTAATTAAAATATGATTGACCAAAGCAAAAAAACTACTGGGGAATATTTTTGTTCCTCAAGAAGTGGTTAGTTTACATTTTGCTGAGGGGCTAATATCTGTTTCTTAGGTTTATGTCTTGTGTCTAAAGTCTATATCTTTAATTAATCTGTTTATGCTTCTGTGAAGGGTTTCATCTATTCATGTGAAATTTTATTAAAATTAAGATTCTCTCATAATCATTCCAATCATCATATGCATCTTCATTTTAACACAGATTTAAGATCCCAAATGGGTTAACTGACTAAGACAAAATGCCTGTAGTTTTCCTGCCAACCACAATAAGGTGGACACGTCAGCCCTCGAGGCAGGAAAGAAGTGAAGAATGCTGTGACTAATGAAATTTAATAGATTTAGATCTGACCTCAGCCTTTGTTTTCTCTGTCATCTTGTCTTCTCCTGTGTCTTCATGTCAGAGATGCTGCTTGCTGTTACATCTGTCACAGTGGGATCCTTGGCCCCGTCGCAGTGGCTGTCACTGAAAGGACACACTCGAAGTGTTGAGGGAGATTTAATCTCTCTGTTGCACAGCTCAGTGCTTTAGTAGGTTCAGCAACGTGACACACTGAATCAGGTCTGCCACTGATGTTAGGAGTCTCTGACTACTTGGTGTTTATGTGTGGTTTTGTTGAACAGGTTATGCTGCATAAAAGGAAAATGTGGGTAGTCAAGTAGTGTAGAACCACTTATAGTGAAGTGTTGTGAAAATTGCAAACAGCCTTCATGCATTTCAGTAAACATTTTCCTCAAGCTACATACAGTGATTCTTCTAGAAAAACTTCCTTACAGAAGCTAAATTGTTTTGCTAGGGTCCACATCAAATATTTAGTCTAGGTAACCTTAAATAATGAGGATGATTGCCTTCTCATTTTGGACAGAAGCATAAATAGAAAAGAAAGCATGACACCTGTTGTTGCAGATTCACTCAGCTGGAAGTAAAAATCAGGCCAATTATTTTGTAGATGCTTGACCCCATACTACAAGTTATGCAGTAATAGCACTTGGAAACAAAACAACTTGATTTTTATGACCATGGGACAAGGACTGGAGAATTCTAAGCAGGGCAAAATCATCCTTGCCACCTGGCTTCCAATCCAGGTGAGGAGAGCTTCAAACTAGAAATTACAGTGAAGGGAGGTGTCAGCCTTCAGTCAGATGAGAAAATGGTGAGCCAGGTTGAGAAGCAAATTACTCAGGGTGATGTGGGCAAGACAGGCTTAATAATCAACAAAGTAAAACAGAAATGGGCAAATCCCAGTGTATTCACACAAATAAGAGAGTGCCAAGAGTATGGCATGATGGGAGAAACTTTCACACTTTTTCTGGGAAATTGGCATGAAAAAGTGGCCCTCTCACATGTCTGTGCACTAATGCATGTAGCATGGGGAAGAAAAGGAGGAATTACAGGTCTGCACAGAGTTGCAACATTAGATGTGGTGGGATGTCACACAGCTGGAGTGCAGTGAGTGATGGGTACAGGCTCAATAAGGATGACCTGCTGGAAAAGGAAGGGAGAGAAAAGGGGATGAAAAAAAGGTACCTAAGAATAGAAAAGGACATAACTCCAGTGCTGGTAGCTGCAAATTTTTTGTTCAGCTCAAATACTTCCATCTGGAAGTGGTCAGATAGATTGGAGGGGTAAGAAAGTCCAGCAAAAGGAACTTATCTGGAAGGTCAGTGGCTGCTTTTTATTAAGGAATGGGAGCCCATCAAAGTCAACACATCACAATTACCTCCTGCTTTATTTTAAGATACAAAGGTAATTTCTAAATACTATCCTTCACTTATGACATTTATCTGTGGGATAATTGCAAAGCATTGAAAAGGACCTTGACTAGATATGGATAACTTCACACTCATCTATGGCCAGTTTTAGTTTTGTGACAAGAATGATCATTTGAAACTTTTATTGTTTAGTCACCAAAAATAAAAAAGCCTAAAACCCCTCAAGTCTCTCTCCTATTCTAATTCCAAATCAGAATAGCTAATTTACCTTTTTGTTGCCAAACTGACTTGAATCAGATGAAGAAATTTCTGGTAGATCACACAGCTGTCTCTAAAGTCATGTGAACCTTCTTACAGTGAGAGAAGTGCATGGGTCCAGATAAAGACAGGGAGATCACTCAGCAATTATCATCATGGCAAAAAAACCATGAATAGGGACTGGGGGAAAATTATGTTACTGACAATTAAAATAGATTTGGATAGCGACAAAAAATAAAACATCTGCACACACACCCACCCCCCCAACATGTTCCCAATCTTAACTTCACTCCTTTCTCATCTTTTCTGCCTCTTCCTTGTCCCTGTGCTATGCAAGACTGTTGGGGAATAGGGATTACAGCCAGACCATAACTGTTTTGAAAGGGTATTTTGCCTTTCCTTAGCTGTCTTCCTGGAGCACTCCCGTCTGGCTGAGGGATGCCATGCCCTGCAGTGAGTGGGTTGGAGCCCTCTGGATCCAGCTGTGACAGCCCAGGGCAGCCCCTGCCCCTCCTCACAGAGATGCCCTGCAGCCCCTGTGGCCAGACCTGGGCATGGGTGCACAGTACAATAACACAACATAATCAGGATAAAATGGGAGAGGAGTATTTCCTTATTATTATGAAACTGTACTCACTAGTATGTTTTCTTTCATGTGCTACCATATAGTACTTTGAAAAATATACTTGTACTCACATAGGATCTATGTGAAACTCATAGATCAGTAACTGAGGGCCAAGACCTCCAAAGTCAGGGGTGATTCCTACAGCAGCTTCATTCTTCTCAAGTCAGCTGGATACATTCAATGATTAAAACATTGTGCTGTCTCTCTGTGCCACTTAAAAGAAAGGATAAGTAAAACTTTTTAGCAAAGGCAATAGCAAAATATTGGAAAGTATGTGATCCACAGTCAGAACACATTCACTGTGTAGACTTCAACTCTTGTTGGTCTCTGGAGATGCATATGATCACCAGCAAATTGAAGGTTGCAGGGTTTTTAATTGCTTGTTGTCAGTGCATAGAGGTTGTATTTCATGTCATGAATTTTAAGTTGTCCATCCTTCCTGTGTTTCCTAATTACATGCATATGCACAAGAAAGGTACAGACTCAAAGCAGGTTATGAAGTTGCAGTAACACCTCATGAATTACATGTCATAAATTTCTCTCTGTTCTAGCGTTTTTCCACATAGAATTATAGGAAAAGGATCCCAACTGTTGTCTTACAGGTTCAGTCCAGATTTCTTTTGGCATGTGTTCAGTGTAGTGCTTTCTGCCATAAATAAATTTAGCCTGAAGAATAAGTAGAAATATCCTGAAATAGTGAACCTTTTAATCTCTGGGAAATAGGGAAATATCCAACTGACGCACTGGAAGTTGAGTGGTGTACTAAAATACTAAAATATTTCAGTAATTAAAAAATAACAAGTGAGATACAAATGAGAGCAATGATTAAACCACTAGATTTTCAAAGACAGACCACATTATGCAGATGTCTAGGAATCTTATCAATCCCTATGCTGCACCTATCTTTCCTGCAGTTCAAAGCTCAGATCTGTTGACTCTCCATGCAATGAGGTTTGTCTTACCACTGAGGAAGATTTTCTGAGATCAAAAAATAAAAAATGCAGGGGAGAAATCCTATCCCCAGTAAAGTCATATCACAACTCTGAAGAGACCAGTTTGGGAAAAAGTTTTTCATATACAACATCCAGTGTTTGTAAGCCAGTGCCTTCTTGTTCAAATAACACTGGAGTCCTCTGCAGAAATTTAAAGGATGAAGGTTCTTAAGAATTGGTCATATAAGAATTGGTCATACAAAACTTAAAATGTAACTAATTACTTAACTTCTAAATATTTTATTTACTTTGAGCCTATTCTTACACAAACCTGAAAAATAATGGGAGATTCAAGTTAGGTGTAATACTGGGAATCAAAATTCTCTGCTTATTTCTTGGAAAGCTTTGGTCAAATTCTTGTTGAAAGAATTACATTCCCACAACATGCTAGTTCAGAATACTTACAAAGAATAGAAAACAAATAATAGAATAGAACATTATAATATTTGGCCAAATAAAGGTAACAAGATTTAATCACATTTGTCAAAATTGAATGCCAAGTGCTGTTTGAGTTTTTTAAAACCTGGTTGACTCGTATGAAAATATTCTACCAAGGAGTAAGATGATAAATACTTGTGTACTCATGTACATAAAAACAGACAGTACATATGGCATAGATGAAAAAAGAAACAACAAAATTGTGGAATCACAGCCCGACAGCTTTGGAAAAGTCTAAATGGAGATTCATGTCAATGAATATTTCATTTTCAGCAAAATCTGTTATTCCAGTTGTTCTGCAGGTCCTGCTAGACCAATAATCAGAGTAGCTCCAAGTAGGCCTTTCTTTATTTCAACAACTATATAGAGAAATTCAAGTCTGTCATTGCCAACATCATTTGCAGTCTCATTCTTGCTTCGTTTTCTATTGCAAGCACAGTATTAATACAGAAATTACTATATTCAAAATCAGTGTATCATTGTTGGAGAAACAGAGAAATTACTGTTTCACTGAGAATGATACTGGAATAATCTATATTGTTGGCATTAAAATTCAGCCTATTACACTAGACCAAAAATGAAAACTTCACAAAGAGTCTTTTAGGATAGATGATGTCTTTCTACACTTTCATTGTAATAGTTCTCCAATGATCAGCATGATAGTCCTTCATAATTATTGTCATTTAAATTCATATGGTAAATCTGGTTTTTTTTTTCCCAAAGTCAGTACTTTTCTATCATTCTTCAAGAAAATCATATTAAGTTTATTTGATCTATTTACTCCTTTTATGTTTACAACAATGTTTATAACACAAAACATTCATAAGATTTTCTTGCTGTGAAAGAAATTATTCTCAATTGATAGACAGACTCCAAGTTGCACAAACAGAATATTGTAAACAACATCTGTGTTGAAAAAAAAATTATATACAAAGAAAAGATATATTATTTGTGAGTATCTATATGTTCCAGTAGATTATTTGACCCATTCCCCTTAAAATTAGTCTTCCAATCAGGATGTTACTTGCTGAAACAAATTTTGGAAACTGACATTAAAGTGCCATGTTTTCAGTAATTATAAAAACACAAGAGAAAAGAGAAGTATCAGTAAATTATTCTTACATTTCACTGTGCACTCAAGACTCTGTTGTTCAAGCAAAATCTCCATTTGATTTTCATTATGGAATGAAAACTATATATTATTAATAGCAACTACCTGAGAAATGTGAACATATTACAGATCTAACCCTATGGCTCAGCTTTTCAAGTTAATTTTTTTCCTTAGCTAAAATAGATTCATGTTTATTGTTCGTAGCTTAACTATTCATTTCTAAAGAACAAAGAACAAGAGATGAAAAGCCTTTAGTGAGACATTTAAAGAGCAATGTTTTAAATACTTGCAACATTTTTATTTCAGAGATATTTTACTTCAGTGAAACAGTCAGTGGACATAAACGAAAATTCATCCACTGTGAAGAACAGTGTATCTGATTTATCATCAAATGCTGTGTATTCCTTGTGGGATATGGCTGATTGTGCATAGAAATATTGGTCTGTGTGCCAGAATGTTGTATTTCTCAAGAATATAGCTCAGAGGCAAGTCAACAACCACACTATTTGATTTGTTGCTTGCCTAGACATGGAGTTAGAATCTGTATTACTTCACATACAATATTTTTATTTGCCCTTTCTGTAACTTCTTGAGTTTTACCTAAAAATTCTGCCTAACAGGTATAATTTTTTACCTGAATTTTCTGTGGACCAGAAATAATTACGCAATTTTATGCAATTTCTCTATGACAAGTGAACTACCTTATACATTTGGTTTTTCTGTTAGTTCTCTTCTAAATGCCTCATTTTAATAATACCTCATGAGAGTTTTCTGAAAAAAAAAAATAACCTCTTTCTACAGAGGGCTAAGAGAATGTCATGATTATGTGTGTTGAAAACTGTTGTTATAAAATTATAGTTAATTTCTATGTAAAATAAATTTTATTGTTGCTGATATTCTTTTTTTCTTTGACTAGCTGTGCAGAAGACTTACCTTATATATTGTTTTTGTCATCTGCTACCCCTCTTTTACTTTCACAGTACAAATATATGTATATACCCTTTATATATACATACATTGCTTGCTTCCAGTGCACATTTCCCCGTTGACAAGTTACAGTATAAATAATTTATAGATACAATTTATTGCAAGATAGAAATATGTTTATATGAAACAGAGAGAATCGCCTTCTTTCTATTCAGGGAAAACCAATATAGAATCCTGTGTTGTAATAAACTGCATATTTTGTTAGGAAAGATATTTTATTGATTTATTTTCCACCTGTGCATTGCAGATTTTCTATAACTCAAGTACTTTTTTTTTTTTTTTTTTTTTTTAATATTATAGCTTAAGTTACCAGAAGAGGAAAATAATTTTTCCCACTGAGTGGTGTGAGCTGTCCTTAGATGTGAGTGAAATGGCTGTACTTAACTGTGTAATAATCCACCATTCATGCTGAGCTAGCAGAGGGAAACAGGGTATCTCTTCAGACATCAGTGTGCTGGATGGCTTTCTCAGAAGGGAAATAAAAAATCACCTCATCTCAAAATCACCTGCTTGAGACTGCCCTCCACATGCTGAATCCCTCTGCAGAAAGATCTTAACAGCCATTTATCTCTGACACAGCCCTGGTGCCAGCTTTTCCCTGAGGGCAGAGAGAAACAGCAATACAGGATGTTATTTCCTTAATAATTAGCAGTCCCTCAGCAGGCTGGTTCAGCTTTCTTCCCCAGACAGCTTGGACCTGGTGACCTGCTGCCAGTCTCAGCAAGTTCTACCCCTGGAGGTATCTGGTCTAATGACTGCCCTCCAGGTACCTGCACACCTGCCTGAGAATCAGAACCATGTTGATGACTGGGCCATGATGCAGCTCTCAATAGCATTTCTCACCTCTTGAAAGACATCCTTTGTCCATTTTGGTTACTAAAATATGTCATTAATAACTATGAGTAATTAAACTGCTGCTTCCCCTGTGAAATGACAGCTAAGAAATACAGCAAATGTGCTATCTGACACGTGGAGGACTCTGAAAATATAAAAATATTAAAATACTAAAAAAATAACTACCCTAGAAAGGATTAACATTTGTATAGAAATAATTGATTTTGCTGAAGCCAGATGACTTCAATGCAGATTTTATAGTGTATTAGACCTACTATCTCTGTTATGTTTTGCTGATCTGACTCAATATATCATTCAGAAACAAAGGAAAGCTAGTCATGCAAAAATATGTTTTCAGTGTTTAAATCAAAAGAAATAAACCAGACATGAGCTGGAAGTAATATTGTTTTTGCAGGCATTGAAAAAAACCAAACAAAAACATTTACTAAGAAATATCTTTGGATAATAAAAGGTAAGCATTCAATTGCAGATCAGGGAATTTAGGTCAAAGATAAATTACAAAAGGTGAGACATAATACTAGAGAGAAGACAATTATATTCTGCCTTGCAGATGAATGTGTTGTAGAGATAGATAAATTAGAGATAGATAAATTCTGTCATCACCAAAGTAAGTAGCACTGAGGTTTCAGTAAATTTCTTTTAATTTTGCATAGTCCAGTGGTCACAGCACATTTAGAAAGGGCAAACCCCATTTTTAAACTCTCCTTTCTGGTCCAACAAGTTGCAGGACCTTGGCATTTGTGTGAATCAACACGGGCAGGTAACCAGGGTGACCACAGCTGAAATGCCAGGAGCAGATTTATTTCATTCCCTCTCTGAGCATCCCCAGCCCATGCTGGGCTGCAGACACACAGGAGCAGGGCCACAGGCACTTCCAGGGTTTGGGCATCCTGGGGGGCCCTGCTCCCTGCCCCATCTCTCCAAGGACCTCACTCCACATCTATCACCACACTGGGATCTCTGAGCTGTTGGTCTCTCTCCAAAGTGGCTCAAGCAGGTGGGTGAGAGTGCTCTCTCTAGACAGGAATTCTACTTCCCAAAACAGACAGAGGATGAACAGAATTAGGCACAATAAATGGAGTTTCCTCACACTGATATTCTGCAGGCTTTAACATTCCCAGTTGCAAGGGCACTTGAGTGAATTTACCATCCTCTTTGTTATTCTTTCCCTTTTAACCCATTTGTCCCAACAGCATTTTTTGCCAGTATAGGATCTAAAATGCCAGTCTACAGGGAATGGCAGGCTGGAGCTCTAATAGCTGCCTCTTCCTCTTGCTCATCAACAACTTGGATATGGGACTCAAAGGGATACTAAGCAAGTTTGCAGATGATACAAAATTGGGAAGAACTGTTGACTCCCATGGAAGCAGGAAGCTTCTGTAGAGGGACCTCAATAAATTAAAGGACTGGGCAACCACATGAAGTTCAACAAAGGAAAGTGTTGGATTCTGCACCTGGGATGGGGCAACTCTGGATGTATGGGCAGACTGGGGAATGAGAGGTTGGAAAGTAGCACCATGGAAAGGGACCTGGGGTTCCTGGATGATGCAAAGTTGAATGTGAGCCAGCAGTGCCCTGGCAGCCAGGAGGGCCAACCCTGTCCTGGGGACATCAGGCACAGCATCACAGCCAGGCAAGGGAGGGGATTATCCTGCAGCATAAGAAAGATCCTGTGGTTTTGTGATTTTAAAAATTACTTTATTTACAGGAATAGAGATTTCACATACTACTGCTAGTTGTGCAAAGTGTAAGGAAAGAGCTTTATACAGTCACTGAAGAATTATGCTTCTCCATCTCTGTGTTCATCTCACTTTCAGTTTTGACTACACATTAATTTTATTGCTTTCAGGGTAATGGTTGAAAATCTGCAGATCCTTTCGTGTCTTTGAAAGGAAATGATGCAATTTCAACCAGCTCTGTTATCCTTCCTCAGCTCAGCACTGTGACTTGTATCATCAGAAATGAAATTATATTGGAAATACAAGTCCCTGTAGCTGTCACGAGGATTTAGGGGTCTGCAGGAGAGAGACCTTTGTAGAGTCTTCATATGGTCTTAAAATTCCAGTTCTCTTTATAAATTCGTATGATATTTCACTCTAAGAGTATGAGCTTGTTCTTTTAGCCAAAAATATCCACAATTGTCTAAAATGGGAGTTATTTTACTATGTTTTCATGTGTGTGGTTTTTTCTTTTAATTTAAAAGTTACTCTGAAGTAGATTTGTTCAGAGACTAGAACTCTCCTAGGCTTCTCAGGTTTATGAGCTGTCAATGGAGCAACTGGAAAAGCATATTTTTTTAAGGAGATGAGTTTCAGGGCCTGTTATACCTTCTCTTTTCCCTGCACCCTTCAGCCTTATTCTGAGTAGAGCATATTGACACACCAGACAAGCAAATGGTCTAAACAGGAAATTAGGAGTGCCTATGGAAAAATTTGAACTCCAGGAATAACTTTGATTCACACCATTTCCTACTTTGTGGAAGCTCCAAAATGTCTATTTTAAGTGGTAGGGTGCCATACAACTGTGTATCAGGCAGCTGCAAACACCATTTATACATAAAAATATGCACTGTGTACAATATCAATCAGAAAAGTACTGATTGCCTTAATTGAGTTTGTTAGTGCTGGCTTAATTTGGCTGCTGTATGCAAATGTATTATGATACAGAACTAAACTGCAGAATGTAAACTGCAATTTTCACAGAACTCCCCTACATTCACTGCACAGAATATCTGATCCCTTAATGGGCAAATAGTTAATGTTTTGTTTTCTCCTCTTTGCTTGCTTAGGTTTCATGGCTCATTTACTTGCTCTGTCCAAATCCCTCTGACTTCAGTACTGTTTTAGCTCAGAAAATGCCTTTTCCTGTATTTTTTTTTTTTTCAGAAATAGTATTTCATCTCCATACCATTCTTAAGAACATAAGGGGTAGTATATTGTGAAGAAAGTTTGGTGTCAGTGACATTTGACACAGCTATATGATGAAACCTGTCTTTCAATCTCCTGCAAGCCTTTGCATTCTTATATATATATTCCAACCTCTGAAAACAAAAATGGTATGGGTTCTAGAGTAAAGGCACTACTGCTGCAAAGTCAACTCTGCCACAGATTCATGGAAGAGATGGTTCAGGAATTTCACAGAAGTGTCTTGACATATATATGCAAAATTAAGTGTTACCACAAAATAAATTGGAACAAGACATGAAAATGCATTGTAAGGGGACAATATCTAAATTTTGGAGACATCCTTCCTGTGAAATGAATGTATACCAACACTAAATATAACTCGATTTTCCTTCTGTTTTGAAGAATAAACTTTAGAAAAAGGGAATGTCATCATATTACATCATTGCTGTGATTTAACTCCAGCCAGCAATCAAATACCACACAGCTGCTTGCTCAGTGCCCCACCAGCAGGAGAGAATTGGAAGGGTAAAAGGTAGGAAATTTGTGGGTTGACATAAAGGCAGTTTAACAAGGAAAGTAAAAGTCATGCACAGATGCAAAGCCAAACAAGAAATTGAGTCACTCTTCCCACAGAAAGGCAGGTGTTCACTCATCCCCAGGCACCATCACATGCCAATACACCATCACTCCAAACATCACCCCCTTCCTCATTCTCCCCCTCAGCTTTATACACTGGCCATGATGTTACATGGCCTGGAATATCCCTTTGATCAGTTTGAGTTACCTGTCCTGGCTGTGTCCCCTCCCAGCCTCCCATGCAGTCCCCCTCCCCCTCAGTGTGGCAGCACAAAAATCAGGAAAGGTCTTGGCTCAGTGCAAGCCCTGCTCAGCAATAACAAAATCTCTGTATTATCAACTCTGTGTTCAGCACAAATCAAAACACAGCCCCATACCAGCCACTGGGAAGAAAATTAACCCTACCCCAGCCAAAACCAGCACAATCATGTATATAATTTGTCCACACCTAGACTGAAAAATTTTAACTCTTTGGCTTCTGCTGCTTCAGGTAATTGTCATAAAAGCCAGTGACAATAGTAGGTTATTGACACTAGTGTGCTGCAATGCATAAAGAAATAGGAGTGTTTGAGACTTTTGCTAACAGATGAAGAACAGTAGACACAGACATTTGGGTTCTGAAGGCACAATAACCTCAAGGACATTACCTTTCCAGCCTTGTCAGCTGGGCTTGCTCTGTAAACATCTGCAACCAGTTCTAGGCTTGATTATTTGGTGTAAACTCCAGGTTTATCTTCCAGCTTCCCTAGGCTCTTTCCAGTTCTACTTGCCATTCCCCCCTCAAACGTTCTCTAATCTGACTTCAGAAAAATGAAGTACAAAATGCAAAATTTATTTCAACTTTCTTTTGAAAATAAACTTCAGTGAATTAAGTCCTAGTGTTAACAAAATGAAAAAAATTAATTTTAGCAAAACTGTTTAATTCTGCTATCTTCTTTCTACTTCCAGATGGATGTTTATTCAGCTGTGAGACCACAAGTTACTTGTACCATGTGGAAGCATGTGTAACCTTGGGCAGTACAAGAAGAGGTCTGTGTAGTCCACTGACACGTCTATCACTGCTTAATACAAGTGAATGCCAGGAATTACTGCTTTTCATATTTTCAACTAAATTGGTATCATGCATTAGTATTTGTAAGAATGTCAGATATCAGTATTGCACAGACACATATGTCCAATGAAAAATGAAGGTTCAAATAGTGGGTTAATGCATCACATTTTCAAAATCAAGCTAGGTCTTCAGTGTCAAAGTGAAATCTTCAAACTGTGAGTAAAACCAGTTTATGACATCCAATGCTACACGACTTAATCATGGTGAAATGAAGATCTAAATGCAGATGTGCAGCAAGGAAGGTAGACATATGCAGATGCCACAGATCTTGGATGAATACTGTTTTTTTCACTTTTGCAAAAAATGGCAGTTTGCAGTTTCATTCAACCTCACTTCTCTCATTCCTCTTCTGCTTTCCTACACAGCTTCCTCCCTGCATCTCTGAGAAAGCATCTCCCTGCCTGTTTGGCCATCCAGACTGTCTGCCCACTGCAGTGCTTTCAAGTACAATTTCTGCTGTGAAGCCTGCAAGAAGAATAAATTCAGATAGCCATAATACAAGGAGAAGGTGGGAATGCCTGTAAAGAGGAACAGTCATTATTTCTGGCACACCGCTAAACAGAAAATAACAATGACTAATGCTGCCTTTTGTGAATATAAGGAGGCTTGCAGAACTGTCATCTTGAACATTTTCCTTCTCTGGCAGTGATGTATCACTAATAAAAGAGTCCCTGTTGTGAGAGAGCTTCCTCCTAGGATGCCAAAAGGTCATTTGCCTTCAGCTAAGGTGCCTGTGGATCTGCATCTATTGATGCTGTACTTGTTTCAAACCCTCAGAGGGAACTTTTTGGTCTGTTTTAAACTGCTGTCTCAGTTTCATCATTAAAGAAACTTGCTCCTCATTCCCTGCCAGCTGCTGCCATAATTTAGCTAGACCTTTGCTCATGAGGAGCTGTAGAAGAGGGGAAGGGAGCATGGTAAGACATAGACCTGATTGATTTTAAATTGGCACATGCTGTTATCTAGTAACTCAGCGGTCTGTTAAAGGTGGTGTTTGCTCTGTGGGACTGAATACTATGATGGAAAAGACAAAGTAGCAGAAACTAGAGCAGCAGGGAAATAAATAGGTATTTCTCTCAAAATTCACGTATTGGCTTTCACTTGCTTAAAATCTTACCATGGATATCACATGAAGTGCACACATTCACACATGTACATGAAGGTTTCATATAGAAAGAACTGTTGAAAGTCAAGCTGCCTAAGCCAATCTTTTTCTTTGTCTGAAAATTTGTGCTTCAGCAAGATAATACAAAGCCACCCAATGTTAAAGAGTTATTCCCTGTGTATTTCTTAGCCTGTAGTCCTTCAAACCCTGTATAAGTAAAACCACACCTGGAATTGGAAAAAATTACTTAAGGGTTAGAGCAGGTGATTTAACTTGTAGAAAATTCATGTTTGTGTGGATCACTGAACAAGCAAAAAGTACAAACAAGACAAAGATTAAGTGGAGATGTCATTTCATTTACAGAGATAAAAATATTTTACATTGTACAGTTCTTTGACATTTTGATTTGTATTGAAATGTAGTGGTATTATACTGCTTTGCTACTAAGCAACAGGTTATAAGGACCAAACCTTTTCAATATTTGCAAAAAAGCTCTAAGTTCTTAAATTAGGACTAACTTAAAACTGAAAGTTCAAAACAGAACCTCTGTGCTGTCTGCCCATTAGTTTTCTGATTGACATTACATATGAATAAATAAAATCTGTGGACTTTTCTACAGGGTTCAAATTATTATGATTATTTTAATAAATAACATTCCTAGAAAGTAGGTTGCAATAAAGCTAACAATTAGCATTATATTGAATGTCTATGAACATAGAAAGAACATTTAAAAACAGGAGCATGAATAATTCTGAAGTAGTTACCTTTTTGTTGTGACATAAAATTAATGCAGTCAACTGACCTTGAGGATTTCCTTGCATATAGATTACTTTCTAAGCAGTCTGCATATAAAAACCTTCTGTTGCTTATAATGATGTGAAAGATATTGGTCCTGTATGTTGAAAAACTTTATTACTAGACACCTAATAGGATAGCATTTTAAAATGTTTGTATCTACAAATGAATTTGGGAAGCAACAGCACAGCACTGTAATTCTAAACAAAACCAGTGCTGGGGAAATGAAGTAGTACAGACTTTATTATAAGGGAATAATACATGCCTTTAAACATAGAAATAATAGTACATGAGAAGATACTGTAATGTCTGTGCTGTTGTTGTTTGGTGACACCCTAAGGTGAAGTCCAAGTCTTGATTCTGCTTATCTTTCTTAAAATGTTGAGGTTTTTCTTTAAAATATAAACTATTAATTTCTTAGATTTAAAGACTCCTTTCCCAGTTATTGCAACTTGTATGAAAATGTTTTGACACAGAGGTTTTAAATCCTGCCCTTATCCTAGGCTCCATTTAAAACCATTTTATTCTGCTCTGTCTTACTCAGTATTTTGCTCTGAAGCTTAACTATAACAGTGAATAGTTCAATGCCTTCAACAATATCTATATAAGATTCCTTTGGGTTTGATCTAAGTATTGTGAATTTTTGAGATGGGCATATAACTCATAGTGGAGTTTTTCTGGCTTTTTTTCATCTATTTTGGTTTTGTTTACACAGAAGTTTATAACTGTCCAATCTTGCATAAGGAGCTCAGAAATTTAATGGTGGTGTTATCAGCATAAAAGGCTAAAATCCCCAACTTATCCAGCACGACTGTAAGAACAGAGTTTGAAGATGCCAGTGTGCTAGTGTTTTCAGACTTTGTGGGCATTAATTTTGTTTAGGTGGAAGATCACATATGGATGCTTTGTGTGCATGACACTTTCCTCCTTTGGAGGGAAGAACAAAACCTCAGAAGTAGTACCTCTCTGAGAAGCAGCAATCCACACCTAAAGGGAATTTTTTAACTAAAAGTAGAAGGTTTTGAGGAGGAAAGGTCATTGGGTCATTGCTGTGAAAATATGAAAAATTATATTGTGCACAAGCATATCCAGGGTTTTACTGAAATGGTTTTTAGGGTCAATGCAACAAGTGACACATGAGTGCAGGTGAGTTTGCATATGCACATATTTTTGTGTCTCGGTAATCCCCCAAAATTCATTTTCCTTGGCATAAACCAAAAATTTTAAACAGATGAAATTTATATAGATAATGGTACCAGCCAGTATCCTCAGTATTGCCTATGTTCTACTTCATCATTAGCCATTCATAAGAACAGTGTGATATAAAAAAACAAAGCTGAGTGATTTTCATAGACAGCAAAACTTGATTATGAGAGACTATTTTGGAAAAAGATGCAATGATTTATTCAAGGATAATACCAATTATTTTTTACAGACTCTTCATTTTGTGAAAACAGACTAAATACATCTTAGTTAAGAAGTCCTGCATCACTTGGAAATTTTAAAAAGAATTCTGGAAGTGTTTGCACAACTGAGTTATTTAACGCAAACATGGTGGAAAATTTGCCATACATAATCAAGCAACAAGTAATTTACTGTTCAGAATTTGTGTGGTTTTTGTAATAGGATACAGTTTCTTCTGCATGCTTGTTTCCTTGAAAATGCCAAAAACTTTTAAGTAACTATCTTATGAAAATCATTAAATAATATAAACCCTTTTTTTTAAGGATACAAATGGATGGAAATCCATTGCAGATATGCAAATGGCCAGGTCCATTATTCAAAGGACAAATCTAAGCAGCATTGCATTTAATATATTTCATAAACACATCATTTACAGAAAAAAAAATACTAATAACTTGTTTTGAAGTGGTGAATGTTTTTATCAGTTCTTAAAATGGAATAGATCCTTTATACTTACAGAAAGTTAACTGATATATTTAAAAGAAATATTTTGATTTCTTGTAAGCTTAAAATTAAACCCAGCAGCTTTGTTTGGCTTGTAGCTTTATTAAGTTACACTTGCCTTCTGCTCCACCTGCTGCTCTGCTCTGGAGAGCCAGCAGGACATTCAGACATGCAAACTATGGGAATGTAGACTTCAATAGCAAACACTGGACAGCAGCTATTTGAAGGAGAAGAGACTGGCTTCTGGCTGGCTTCTATTAATGTTTTATTTAGTTTTTATTTCTGGATAATTATTTCCAGGTAAAACAAAAAAAAAAATATTTTGAAAAATAAGCAAGGAGCAATTGTAGGTACTGAGGTAGAAAGTAAAGCTCTATCTTTTTGTTTTCCCCTTGTTTTTTATCCTCTTGTATCTTTATTGGAATAAAAGGATCATAGAGGGAAGTAACTCTTCAGGAAGTGTAGGCATCATCTGCTTTTTCAGAGTTTACTTAAAGGGCATAGCCAGCAGTGCTGGGAATGGTTTCAAAGTAAGCAGTCAGCTGGGAGAGGGCATGCAGTGAATATTATAGGTCTCTGCCATTATTTCAGCTCCTCCTGGTTTTAAGTACATGGAAATGAGAAAAAAAAAAAGAGGTCTCCTAAAGCTTGAGTAATCCCAAACAATTTCAGGCAAGAAAAGGAGCAATTCACCCATACAGAGATATGATTTTGATTGATTTAACCAATGCAACATGAAAAACATATAAAAGTATGCATTTCTCAAGCATCTTAAATAATATTTCAACATATACTAATGCTATTTTGACTTCCAATGGTTCTCATTAATTCTGATTTCTTTTTCTTTAGTTTTCTCTTCGGATCAAAACTTTTCATTTGTAAACTGTTTTCATCCAAATATCATAGTATAGTGTTACAGTGTCAATCTGTGGTGAATCAAGTCAAGCCCTAATGATATCCACTTGACTTCAAGGCTCCCTCTCCTTCCCTCCTGCTGGAAAACAGGATGGATTATCCACTGTGCAAATACCAATTATTCTGTTCCATCCAGGGATAAGAAGAGTCTTCAGAGCTGTCCTGGGAGCACCATGAGGCTGTGCCCCACCTTTCCCTTCTCATCTTTATTAAAGGCTTTGGAATACTACCCTAGGCATGTGCTGAGCCCAGACTGGCAGAGCTGGTTTGGGTTTTTCCCAAGAAAGAACATATGTCTTAGGCAAGGTGATTAGTAAACTTGGGAAATTGTTAGACAACCTTCTGTTTTTCAGACATCTGTGAATTAATTTAATTCACAATTTCACATGAAATTTAGTTTTTATATATTCTCTAAAACACCTTGTGTCCAATCCAATTGCCTTTAAAAGTACCTCAGTGATTTATTTTGGAGTAAAATTCGTCCCTTGAAATTTTAAAGAATCATAAATATAATTCTAATCTGAACAAATACGGACTTTGTCACCTTGTGTGAGCCATGGCTGAAATTCACAAGAAATATATAGAGATATCTGAATTATAATTCAGAATTAAAAATATATCTTAATAATATTTTTCAGAAATTTCTACTGCACACAGGTATTTGTACATGTGCATATTAAAGAGCTGTACCAATAAAAAAAAAAAAAAGGTGGGTGGAGAAGGAGGGGGAGGATGTCATCCTTGCAGTCAGGGAGGAGCACACACTGGAGCAGGTGGATGTGTCAGATCACACAGAGAGATCAGACTGGAGCAGGTTTATCCTGAGGGACAGTAGCCCATAGAAAGGATCCACACTGGTGCAGGGGAAAAGTGCAGGAGAAATGAGAAGCAGAGAAATGGTATGGACTGAGCTCAACCCCTCGTTTCCTCACCCCGCTGCAATTATTGGAGGTAGGGAAATAGAGGAGTTGGGAATAAAGAAATGAGTCTGAGTGAAAAAGACCTAGGGGAAAGGTAGGAAGGTGTTTTAGGCTTTTTGTTGCTCACTATCTGAGTCTATTTTAATTGAAAACAACAAATTGATTTTTGCCAAGTTGATCTGTTTTGCCCATGATGGTAAATAGCAATCTCTCTGTTTTTCTCTTGAGCCATAATGTTTCCAACCTCATTTTCTTCCCCTGTCCTTTTGAGGAGGGACAGTAAGAGAGAAGTCAGGCAGGCTTCTGAAGGCCAAACAAAGTCAATCCTCCAGCCAAGAACTGCAATTTCTGCAATTGTTTTTTTGCTTAAGCATAATAGTATTTTAAAATCTGGGGTGGCTACACTGAAAAATACTATAATAACAGAAGTATTAATCAAAATATAATTAAAGAGATAAATCCAACAGACCTTATCATTTTTCTAATAACTCAGACCACTTTCTCAACCCAAATCCTGGGGTGCAAAAATCTCTTTTTTTTGAAAGAGATCACAGCGTGTCATGTTTCGCATTAATCATTTAAACATTTTAAGTGTGCTTTTTTCCAGTAGATTGCTTCAAAAGATACTGCTGTCCTGTCCAGAGGCTATGCTCTTCCTATCCTTATTTAATGTGCATAATCTACATTGAGATTAATATTGAGCTTATATATCCTTGGTCTTTCATTGACTTCCTCCCCGACCAGCTTTCCACAATAAGAAGATTATTCCCTATGGAAAGCTTTGATTTTTTATAATGCAGAACCTTGTCACAGTAGCTAATTGGTGTATTAGTTGAACACAGTGAACTCCACAGGCAGAGCTCCTCTTTAAGGTATAAATTGGAAGCAGAAAGAAACAGTTCATCAAAGTTGTGTGCTAAACTATTGATTGCTGGCTTCACACTGTACAGTGATTGTATTATTGCACTGAAATGAATAACGGAATTTTGCAAAAATCCCATTCAGTTCTTTCATAAAGATATGCTTCCATCATCAGGAAAGAACAACCTGAATCTTTTACTCCTCTTTTGTTCAAAACAGCCTCTCATTCAATTTAATTCACTGTAACTGTTGCATCTGTAGCACGGAGGCAAATCAAGAAAGGCTTTGCAAGAGTTTGAATACAGAAAAAATGAGTAAAGAGTTACTTACCTGGAGCAATGGTTGAAGATGTTGAACATTATTCTGTAGCATCTAAAGGGGTTTCATACAGTGGGGGATTACCTGCCATGTTGATTTTACCAGAGCTGTGCTGAGAGGGAAGCAGAAAAGTATTGAAGATTGTACAGAGTACTTGAGTTCCACAATTTCCCATGGAAAAAACCAAGAAAATTTATTTATACTTTATGAATAACAGCAATGAGGATTTTGTAAATGAGTAAACATTTTAATTTTTTTCTTCAAATGGTCACATGACAACAAAAGCATCACCCTGCTTCTTTCACTGGATGACATATTGAAGGAAGGAATGATTAAAAAGATATGGGTGAAATTGTCGAATAATTTTCTTTACTTTTCAAGTTAATACATATTATTATCAATGTGCATATCAAAATGAAATTTAATATTTCAATTTTTAATATTATAATATAATCCAAAGAAATGCCTTTAATCTATTTTTTACAGGAACAGACTCAACACCTCTAGATCAGGAGGCAGATTCACTGAGTGTCTTAGATGCTTTAAGGCTTAGTTTCACAATATGTAATTTTTAATTATTTTTTATAAAAACATGAATTTTAATAACTCTTCATTAAAAGCAATTCTAATCAAAGTTACAGAAAGCAGCACACTGAGCAAAAGGTATACTTGGCTATGTCAATAATGTTGGAGAAAAAAAGATCTCAGAAATATTAAAATATAGAATCTTTTATTAAAAAGAGGCATCTGATTTATAATTTATTTTAAATAAAAGCAAAAAAATAGCAAGAATTATTCCTTCTGAAACACGGATGAAAGTGTCATTGTTGCTTTATTTTATTTTTCTATCTGCAGTTGCTCCTGCAAGCTGTGAAAGATCCATTCACTCCACTGAGATTTAGATTTCTGTGTCACACCTCTAAGCTTTCAGTAAAAGAAAAAGGATGACCACTGTATTTTGCAGAAAACTCATTTTTTCATGTGTGCATTGAGCACTAGATTAGAGGTCTCAGGAGGAGACATCTGGTCTGGGATCCTTTCTCTTTTGAGACACAAGAATAATTCTGACCTGTTTTTTTTCTCAACAGAGGCAGGTCATGTTGCAAAGAGAGGGAAAATTTAGGACAATGAGGGAACTGGAATAGATACTGACTAAACAAGATATCCCTTTACAGAAGAAACTGTTTCATGTTTCTATATGTCAGCAGAAAAAGTCAGCAGAAAAACCCCTCGTAGTTAAAAGAATTCAGTTAGTTGATGTTCAAATGAAAATATGTTTAAATAAAACAAAAAATCTTCAAACAGGTAACATATCCCAGTTTATAAATAGAGAGATTTTAATACCATATAATTATAAGATTATTTATTTTTTCTGGCCTATTCAGAAAGAATACAACAAAGTCTGTGGAAAAGTGATGCTTGAGATGACTTTCCAAGAGCTGGTTGTGTTGGAGATAGATTATGCTATCTTTCAAGTCAGCTTTGTGTGTTCCAAGAAATTCTCACTCTCCCCTAGTTATTTAACAGTAAAAAGGAATTGAATTACTATTAAAACTTCAAAGATTTGTTTGCTTGCTGGGGAAAAGTTCTGTAAAAAGTGGAAGCAACAGAAATCTCTGAGTGTGGATTATCTAAAAATATTTTTATCTATATCTTTATTTCTCCTGACAAGAATTAGAGCTTTTTAGGTAGAAAAGAAGATTGACCTGTATGGAAACATACATCTTTTCAAATGGTCTCCTTCCAAGCCATTTACCATCCAAGAATTATCAAAATATATTTATTGGGCAATAATTTCAAATACTGAATAAATCAGAAAAAAATCATAGCCTGCTCATTGAAAATTCATGCACTGAAGAGAGTAAAATTCATCAACTACATTACTAGCTATGAATTAATTGCTTCTATTAGCTCAAACCCTAAGCAATTTTTAAGCTCTGTAAGCAGAGTACTGAAGAGTGCAGGTGAAAAAAAATTTGCATCAAATAAATAGTCAAAATCTTTTTCACTTGAATCTGGAAATAAGATTGATTTCCTGAGAGTCTTAAAGTAAATACTTTTGGGGAAGTCTAATCATAGATCACTGAGCTCATCCTAACTCTATTCAATTGCAAAATCATGTTCCCTCAAGATGTTATCCATTTTCTCTTGAATTAATCTTATTTGAGATAGGTGGATCTATTCCTCAGCATACATCTCCTCTAGTTTAATTTCTGTCCTGTTATCTTGAATTGTATGTAGCCAATGGAAAATAGTATCTGAACCTGAAATTATTAGCAGAGGTAAAGATTTAACATACCTGAAATAAATCTAAACATCTCATTTTTCAGGCAGTGCTAGTCCATGTGCTACTCTGATTTTCAAACTTATCTTATTGTTCTGTTAAATCTATTTTTTCTGGTTTTTAAAATTTATTTATTTTCCTTCTGAGATGGATGCAGTTTTCTGAAGAAGTATAATTCAAGTGTAGCAAGCCCCAAGAGTTGAGAGGCAAAAGCCCTAAGTCTCCTCTGGTACCAACTAAAGGTCTGGAATACTTTTGACTGTGAGCCAAACCCAAAAACGAACTGTTGATGAAGTGTTCAATCAAGCCACATAAATGCATCTATTACAAGAAAAGTCACAACTTTCCACAGCAAATTCGTAAACTAAGTGCTAGCCACTCTAAACTATTTTTAGGACAGATTTCTTGACATAAGTAGAATGTTATATTGAGTTTCCTGACTGACCTTCTGGTCATCTTTTGGATGTGGAGTGGAGTGGAGCTACCACATGAGAGTGTGTCAAAGACTCAGACTCAACAGATTCTAATTTCTTTCAAAACTTTCTCAGAGTTGACACAAGCTAGAGAGAAACTTATGACTTCTCTTTACAGTCTCTCTGCATACCAATATAAATTCCTCTTCACCAGTCCTCTCCATCTTTCCCCTTCTCTTTCATGGCAAGCTGTCTTCTCATATATTTAGAAAACAAACAAAATGCTACTTCAGCTTAAGCAGAATTTAGATTACCTTGACCCCAATGTTACTTCATTATACCTTAGGGCATAGTTAACTACATGAATGATGGAGAAATTATATGATTTTCCAAGCACTCCATGAGGTCTCATTCCTTTAAGTGACTCATACACAATCCTGATTGACCTCATTGGAAATAGGGTCAAATTAAGAGGAGAATTTCACATCTTTTTAATATTTGAAACATTAACAACTAGAGACAACAGAAAATAGCTATTGTTTCTGATGGAACTGGTATAAGAACCTCAGTCAAAATTGTGGTTTTTACCACAGAATTACCACAGACCTGATGGAGTAAAAAGTCACGTTTCAACCCATGGAGCTCTTTATATAGATGGTGTATCCTATAAAGAGGATTAAAACACTGGCAGATTTTTACCTATATGTGATTTCACTCAGACTTCTGTCAGTTCTCATAGGTCAGTTCTCATTTAAATTTGTCCTTAATAATAAATGTCTTAGCCTTAAAATAACATTTTCTTCAACACAGCATTTACCAAAGAAATAATTGATGGTTTCCAATCCTGTTGTTATGCTTCTCTCAGCTTTCTTCTCAAAAACTCAACAGAAATAGTGAGATTCTTATCTTATATTGGTCATGATTAATTGTATACCAAACATCATAGATTAACCAACACCTCATTTATTTTGTAGTATTGCTTCAAATTATGAAAGTAAATGCTCCATTTATTATCTTGTCTTGACAATAAAACTTGAAAGGAAAGGCAAATTTATACACATACATGCAAAATTGAATCCTGCTGAAATTTTATTGCAATTATAATTTGCAATTATTGTAAAGACAGAGGCATATTTGGAAAAGCACAGTAAAACAACTAATAAATAAGTAAACATGAGGCACTAATATTCCTATTCAAAACCAAGTCCAAGAAAAATATTTCATCCAGCTTTTGCTGAAAATGTTTAATTCTTTGTCATCCTATAAGTTGTCCAAAAAGCTTTATCTGGTGTGCATTTCCAAAGAGAAAGGATGGTCATTCACAAAATGTGTTTATAGAAACCTTTCAAAATCTCTGTGTCTTCCCAGGTTTCTGTGCTTGCTTCTTAATATGACAACAACGATTCAGTAGAACCATAAGAAAAAGGAAAAGAAAGAAAAAAAATCCCACCATTTCTACCATTTTCTTTTGAATGAACTAAAATATGATACTTTTCTTGGTTTCTTCAACATTAATTTTACACCCCAGTATTACCAAGTCATTTTAATTGCCAATTTAATTGATCATTTTTGCTGTACATATCCCTTCTACTTAGACATAAGTTTGAGCACAATAGCTTTCTTAAAAGCTATCTGTCTTCTGACAGTCTGTCTTCCATGATCCACTGATATTTTATCACCTGGTCTTCAAAAGTTTTTGCAATTCTTGTTACAGGTTCTCCTCTACACATAATTCTATAATGGTGGTCCAAAAGTAAATCTCCTTCTGCAAGAACCCTCGGGGTCTTTTGTTCTTGTTGTACATGCCCCTATCTCATTAAACTTTAGCATCTGCACAACTGAAGTTCATTTTTTTCTCCTTAGTTGTTTAGAGCCAAGAGTTTAAATCTATTCCTATTCTGTATCCCTTTTGTTTTTGTTTCTTATCCAATTGTTAGATGTAATTAATGTACTGTAGTAGTTGCAGCACATACATCCCTGCTGTTTGTGGTTATTGATTCCTGCATAAAGCTTATTCAGTACCTTCCTATGCTCTCAGTCCTACTCATTTGTTCTGTGACATTTCCCAGAGCTGCACAAGCAATCCCAGTGATTGAAATAGGCCTTTTAACATTCTACCAGGAAATTATCTTAAGATAGGCTAACATATGTATTTAAAATCTATCCAAAACTGCAAGCATAATGATAATTCACCCTTGTTTTATTTTTTTTTTAGTGGAGATGGTAGATAAAAATTATTTACTTTATCCTTGGGCCAACAAAACTTTCTCAATTGACTAGAATTAAATTAACAGAATCAAAGGATTCAAACACACTGGTTTTTATTTCATGTTTTGCACATAAGCACATGAAGAACAGCCTCTAAGGGGTTTTGCTAATGTGAAAATTCCTTCATGTCTGTATCTCATGCAATAAGTAGGAAGTGAATACTTGGCAAGGAATAAGGAGAAGAGGAAAGAAATAAATAATATTTAGTGTGGGATGGCAAGTGTAAACTTTGGAAGGATCCACGTAGGATTTTGTGGTTATTCAGGTAATTTTCTTTCTGATGGAAAGCCATCTGATTGTCTAAGTAACAGAGCAGATATATACTTGTTCTTCCTGGTAGTAGAATATTTGTTTACACAGATCATTGTGCTTTTAAAGGAAATATATTGCATTTTTTATTCAAGATGCTAAATGCCTCATGACTTTCTGCCAGAAATTCCTAAATGATAGTCTCGAAACCAGGATAATTTAAATTACAGCTCTTCCTTATGATACACATTTTGACATGTGTAATTCACAATGTATATCACAAACAGTGTTGATCTAAAGTAGCAAAAGACCTGCCTTATTGAATTAAGGACCAAAGAATCAAAGAAATTGTAAAACAGAAATATATATTCCCTCTACAACCTGAGCAAAACCAGTTGCAAAATTCAGTGTAAAGAGGACAGCGTGGTTGGAATCATCATTGTTCTACAGATATTACAAGGGAAGGGGTGAGCTGGGAAACAAAAAGTGTGTTGGGCAGTGGAATAAAATTTAAAAATTTGCAGTGTCATAAGGTTCATATATATGGATGTTTAAATTCTTTATTTTTTCAGTTTGCCTTGTTCCTACTACAAGCTGGAAAAAACCCCATGAGAAGTATGTGTGTATGGGCAGGATAAGTTGATGGTGAGGTGGATTGAAAACTTTCTGAACAGTAAACTCAAGGGATTATGATCAACACAAAGGGCAGCTGGAGACATGGTGCACCATGATATCATGGTTGATATCAGGGCCAATACTGTTTTACATCCTCAGTTATGAGCTGGATGATTGGGCAGACTGCACCCTCATCAGGCTTACAGATGAGAATAAGGATTATGGCTGGTTCATCTGAAGGAATCTGGACCAGCAAGAGAATTGGACAGAGTAATTTTGAGAAGTTCAACAAAGCAAAATGGCCAGTTCTGCACCTGAGGACAAATAATCCCACATCAATACAGGATGGAGGCTTGTTGTTATTTAGGGACACTTACTGTGAGGACTTTTTTATATTGTTAAGTTTCTTCACAGTTTGTGAGGAAGACCAGCAAACTGAAGCAACATTAGTCATATAAAAATTGCCATATTTTTAGATCTTTGATTTTTTTTGTATATTCAAATCTTGATTATTCTAATAGATTTTCTATCCTTCAAGATTTATGGAAGGCCATCTGAGAGGAGCAATAATCTACTCCTTTGATTCTGGAAATTCACTCAGCTTTGTCTTGCATAGCAATGTTATTGAGACATTCTATAATTGAAAAATCTTAGGTGCTTCAGTTAAACCTGGCCTTGCAGCATGCACTCAGTGATTTATTTGCAAGAATCCCAGAATGAGTAAGCATCCTGCATCTGAGTAGCAAGTTAAATAACAGGACAAGGTATATTTAAAAAACTGTAGCATCAGACAGGAGAAATATAAATGGGAGGGAAATAATGCATTGTTTCAATGAAATTATGAAACATGGGGTCACTGAGGAAAAAAACATGAGAAAAAGCAGGGAGACTTTTCCTACTCTTCCCCATAAATAAATCAACATGCTGCAAGATCAAATAATTCTTCCAAGATTGACACTGCACATTCACTTTTAATGCACATCAGTATTTTTAATTAATAGAATATATATTCTAGAAAATTTGAGGTTTAACTGCAGATTTTAAGTAAAGAATTACTCACTGACATAGATGCATTTGATAGAATTGTTTACCATTGTAAAAAAACTGTATGTTGGCATGCATAGGAAGCTCCAGTGAATCCATGTCCCGAGTGCTTAAAAGGTAAATGTCTTTAAAGTGCTGAATGTATACTAACATTTGCTAGCAAAGGCAGTTAAATACCTACTTTACTTCAACTGTGTACTTATCACAGTTGCTAAATTGGAATGAACTTAATCTTTTCTGTGTCTGATCACAAGTTTTGTAATGTCTCTTCCACACATATTGTAAATTTTTTCTTTAATAAAGAACATTTTGGAGAATGCTGGCTTCACTATCTCTTTCTACCAAGGAAAAAAACTCCCAGCTGAATGGCAGTAAAAAATATTAAGAAACCAATTATAGTTCCCATACCAGTTATTGTTTTTTAACTTCTAATTTAATGCTTATCTTCTCTATCTAGAAGCTTTTTCCATATCTCTAGCTGCCCCTTCAGCAGCTGTTGGTGGTCTAGCTGTCACTTCCTATTCACTTTTTGATGAGAAGCTAAATTCTGAATATTCACCAATTCCAGCTAAATGTTTACTTAATGGCTTGCTACCTAATTAAATTCCTCTCTCTTGGACTCTGCACTCTGACAGTCTCTCTTCATTTTTTCCCTTGGTTGTCACTTCTGCTATTCTCTGTCTTGGCTGTATGCCTAGAATATATTTTCTGCTTAAATAGAACCAAATTTCCCAAAAACACCATGAGAAAGAATATCAGTCTTCCACTTTTTTCCCAATAAAAATCATAAGAATGGATTGTTCCTAAGCATACTCCTAGCTTCACAAATTGAACAGCCCATAGCCCACAAATTGAATTTGCACCTTTGTCTTCTTCTGTTTTCCTCTGTAAAAATCCCTTCAACAGTGGCCTTATGTTGCTGAACTATGTGCAAACTGGTCTTAATCCCATATATCAGTTGACTCAATTTGCAATCCTGTCTGGTGAGGCATATTCTTTATAGCACAATGCAGAAGAACCAAGCAGTTTGAAAGAGATGTGAATAAAAACTACCAAACCTGTGAGGATGGAAAAGAATAATCTGTCTTCTGATACATTCTTATTGAAGCTTTAAATTTTTTTCTTATTTTCTATAAATTTTAACTTTTAGTACTGCTCACAGGTGATCCAGAATTTCCCACTGATTAATTAGAAGACCATTCTGCTGTTGGAAGTTTTCTCTTTTGGCTGGCAGGAGAATAAATGATTTTGTTAAATCAAAAAAGGAAAAGACAGGAGTTCTGCAAGCTGTCAGGAAACCACCACAATAGTGGCTCAGTACTGCCACACTTCTGCTTGGTGCTCCCTGCTGCTGTTCCCTGTGGCTTTCCCTTCAGAAGCCACGCTCTGCAGATGGTTTTTAGTGGGAGCTGTCTCCTCTGATAGCTGGCTGGGCCTAAGTCTGTTGAAGGGCTGAGAAGTACAGTACACATTACAATTAGAGTGCCATAGCACACAACTTCCTCGTTAACTTTGGATGATAAAATTATTTTTAGATGTACCATACGCTTTTGAATACATTTTCAGAATTTTAATATTTAAAGAGCACTTCCACTGTGACACATTAATATACTTCAAATTAGAAACTCATACAAATTTCATTAACTCTTGTCAAAATTTTATCAACAATTATCTATTCTTTGCTGCATGAGAAAGAAAAAACTTGCACATAAACTTTTACTCTCCTAATGTGTTAGTTTTACACAAACATGTTAATTTTCCCTTAAATGGCCATGGACTCACAGGAAAGGCCTGAATGAAATAGATTAGTGTAATCATAATTTAATTAATCTTGAAACAGAAATGTATTTAAGCAGTAAAAATGTTCTCAGTGAACTGCAATAAATTATTACAACCTTAATTCATTTTTTCCTGTGTTAGAGTGTATTAATCATTTGTCTTATGCAAGCATTTCTAAACCCTGTGTTGTAGCTCTGCTCTTATTCAAATCACACTGACCCTATCTGAAGTGTAGGAAGGAAGCATGACTCTTACATACTCATAAAAAAAAGAATGAGAAATGAGAAAATCTCAATTTCTAGAGGAGATACTTCTCTGTAGCAGGTATTAGGAGCAACTGTGGTCCTCTCCACTTCTGGAGAAAGAGAAGATAATATTGCATTTAACCATTAATAGTAGGACTATTGGAGTCAGAAATATCCTGCAGTTCTCTTTCAGAGTCAAAACTGATATTTTAGAATACATGGCTGGCAAAGGAAAAAAAAAAATGGTGTAAAGGAGATATTGTCTCCTTGGGGAGACAAATTTCAACAGATAGGTCTCAGATGCCATGTCTCCCTTTTTTCACCATCTGTGCTCTGGCTTTGCTAATGAAGAGGGCAAGCATTTTGAAAGAAAAATGACTGTTCTATGTGGAAGCAAATGAAGAGAAAAAATTCACTTGATATTTATTCTGAAGACAGTCATATCCTTTAACATGAGTGCCTAATTGCTCTGGGTTCAGCTGGGATAGAGTCAATTCCTCAAAAGCTGCTATGTGCAGCTATGTTTTGGATTCAATGTGAGATTAATGTCACACACAATAACACATTGGTGTTTTGGTTACTGATCAGTGGTGCTGACTCTAACTCAGAGACTTTTCACTGCCCCATGCTCTGCAGGGAGGAGCTGCACAGAAAAGCTGTGAGGGAGCATGGCCAGCTGATCTGAGCTGCAAAAGTGGATATTCCACATCACAGAACATCAGGTTCAGTTTATAAACTGGAGGAATTACCCTGAAGAGAAGCCAATTACAGCTTGAGGACAGGCTTGGCATTGGTCAGTGGGTGGTGAGAAATTGTACAGTTGTTTTTCTCGTGTTTTATCTCATTCTGACTCTATTGTTATCATCATTATTATTGTTTTTGTTGTTATTGTTGTTGTTTTTATCATTCTTTTTTTGTTTCTGTTGTTGTTAATATTCCTATTGCTATTTTTTTTCCCATTATTAAGTGGTTCTTACCTCAATCCAAGAGTTTTATTTCCTTTTTTTTTTCCCAATTCTTCACCCAGTCCCTGGGAGGAAGGGGAAAGGGAAGTGAGTGAGCATCTGCATGGTACTTGGTTGGGGTTAAACCATGGCACTAATATTATTATATTATTTTACATGTCTTCTAAGACATCAGTCTAAATGAACTGTGAATTTCCTCAGTCGCAATGTGAGCTTCTTTCACACACATGTACAAGTCACTATGTTCTGAAGAGTCGAAACTTTTGCAAATAAGCAAAAATAACAGGACATAATCTGGTTTACTGTTGCATAATATAAAAAGTTCACCTTATGCTTCACAGTATAGAAATAAGATATAGGATCCTATTTGTCTAGACCATGTGACTTGAATGGAAAGCTGTTCATCCCTTTAGGAGTTCTGTAGTTAGGTCCATGCATCAACCTGTTGGAATGCATGATTTGTGACACTTTCTCATTAGGAAGGTCTGTCCAGGAAGATGAGGAGGATGAGTCCTTCTCTAAACAAAGCAACAGAGTAAGTGAACTGACCTGCTCTTTGAGTGGCTAACCAGCCTCTGAGAGCTTGTGGGTAAGGATCAGGGGATACAGCAGCGTGGAGGCTGTGACATTGTGGGACACTCTGCTAAAGGAAGCTTTGCTGTCACAGAGGGCTCTCACAGAGGGCTTTGTCTTCCTGACACAAGCTAGAAGGGCAACACTGGAGAGCACAAGCAATGCAGATGTCTGGAGAGCAACAAGGTTTATTTTTTGACACAAGATAGTTATCTGTAAGCTGTCAGGGGAAGACTATTGGATTTTCCATATACGATTAGGGAAGGAATGAATCTTCCTTTTAAAGTTAGTAAGGTAAACAGCACATTTGACAGCAAGAAAAAATGCTCCCAAAATAGGGAAGTTTGAGCTCCTTAGAGGAGTGAGAAAGATGAATATGAGTATAACAATAGTGACAGAACACCAAGAAAATGATCTTTACCTCTGTTTTTAATAAGCAAGGCCTGGCTTGGACATTTCAAAACCATAAGGGATTGGTCAGAGTCAGTGTCAGGGGTGCACCACCCATTGTAAAAAAAGAATGGATGGAGAAATGAGTGGCCAAAATCCTTGTGATCCACAAGGCAAGTGTCAAGTCCTGCATTTGGGATGGAATAAACTTGAACAACAATATTGTTTGGTGACTTACTGTTTAGGGAAGGGCTTTCCAGGAAAGAATTGGGTGGGCACAAACTCAAACATGAGTAATCAGTATGTTGTTATAGTGAAGGTGATCAATCACATACTGTACTATACTTGCATGAACATGAGCAATAGACTGTAGACTGAAGGATGTGATTACTTCCCTATATTGAACACTAGTGATCACATCAAGAGTCCTGTACCTGGGTTGGCTCCTCAGTACAAGAAGGTTTTTGACATTCAGGTTTGAGTTCCATGGGCAGCTGTCAGAAGGTTAAGAGGATGAGACATAATGTACAAAGTCTGTGGGAAATGGATTTGTTCAGCCTTAAGAACACGTTATGGGGATGTCATTTCTTCCCACAGCTGCCTTCTGTAAGGGTGTGAAGACCAAGCCAAACTCTTCTTGGAGCTGCAAGAGAAGCCAGTAGACACAAATTGCAGCAAGGGAAATTCCAAACAGATATTAGGAACAATCTGCACAATGACAGTAGTCAAGCACTGGAACAGATTATGGAGAGAGGCTGGAACCTGTGTCTGGGTGAAAAATGATAAAACATTATCCTCAGAGATATTTACTGGAGAGTCTGTACAGAAAGACAGAGTAAGAAAAGTTTCCAGCATCTTTTTCTCACCAAAGAGCTATTATGTAGCCTATGTGCAATTGTTGGCATTCAGCCTCAAGGATGCATCGTGCAGGTCTTATCTGCAAATTATACTGAGAAAAATTCTGTAGTCTTCAAGTGCTTCAGGAGGCTGACTATTCAACCAAAATTGGGTTTCTATAGTTAGCATCACAATAAAGCAGGTCAGCAATAATCACAGGTAGACTGCTATCCACAGCTATTGGGCATGCTGCTGGCTTATCAGAAAAGATGGATTAATTTTGAAAATCATTGTGAGTGCCACAAAAGTTTGCTGTCTCTAATTCTGCATTACACAGATTTGCTTTTAAAAAATGGTGGGTTATTTCAACATTTTAAATCAGAAACCATACATTTCTCAAGAAATTCTAGTTTGTCCCACAGAAAACAATACAAAGACACTGCAGGACAGTCTAGGATGATTGTTATCCACATTTCTACCTGTGGTAGTGCCACAAGGCAGCTTTGGAATGTTTTACATGGTATTTTTAGAGGGAAACTCCCAATGCCTCTTAAGTATATTTACTTTCCATCACGTTTTTACAGATATCATATTGGCACTCATTAGGGTGAGATCAGTTAGAGAAGGTGAGTGAGGTCCTCATCTGCAAGTGACAGCACATTCTTACTGAAGGACATTTAGTCATCTCACCAGAATATTTGTGCAAGCTGCTGATGTGATAGGAATCACAGATACCTGCAACATTCAGAGTGCTTTAAGTACTTCTGGTATAAATACATGTCAGATCCTCCATCCTGAGAGTAAGAAATAGAACAGATCGTGCACTGTGCATTCACAGTCCACCTTAGAGCACAACAATTTCCCTGTGCAAATTAGCCTCTAATTTCTCCTTAACTTCCTTCAACCCCTTGCAACCTGCAGAGGAACGACACCATCAGGTAACAAGATATTGTAAATTAAGAAACATAGCTGTAACCCCATTGTCACTAGCAAATGTGACCCATATTTTAAGACAAGGACAGAAGAGCAGGCAGTATTGCTGAAACCAGCCTATGACTGTTTCATATTTCGTAGTTTTAGTCAGCAAATTATGCTTCTCAAGTAGCATAAATGTCTCATATCCAATCATGTTAATTAAATTGGTTTCCATTAAGGAATTACAAAAGATACAGTAAAGTTGAACAGTCATCTGTTCCTGAAATTAAATACATGTATATATTAATGTAAAGATGGAGGGTTAAGGTAAATAGTAAAGAAATATAGTTGTTGGACATTCTTTGTTATAAGTTTGGTTTATTTTTCCTCTTTGACAGATTTTACCATTTGTTACATTTCTTGTCTGTTGAGTATCTTCCATATAGCACATTGTTTTAGAAATTTTCATCCAGTAATGTTTTATAGGAACAAAAAAGATTATATGTTACTCTAGTCTCTCAGAAATAGACTTTTGAGTTGCTTGGGTGTTGTTTGATAGTACATCATACACCTGATAATGTATTTTTCTGGATATAGTTCTAGAAACAAATCAGTTAATTCCCCCACATTTCTACTGGTTTGGGGTTTGCAGGCTTTTGTTGGTTTTTTATTTGGTTAGTTGGTTGGGGTTTTTTGGGGGGTTTGGGGTTCTTGGAGTTTTTGTTGGATTCTTTGTTTGGTTGTTAAAAAAAAAAAAAAAAAAAAAAAAAAAAAAAGGAGTTAAGAATAAAAAAGGAAGCAAAGAAAATGAAGGGGACAGATAATTAAAAATAAGATGTGTCCTAATAAGCACTTTGTGTCCTAGTAGGTAGATAGGACATGAACAAAATGGCAAATCAAGCAGCTCCAACAGGAGTTAGAGAAGGCAGAATATTAAATCACCTTCAGTGGACAGCAAAGAAAAGATACAGTAGCTGTTTTGAGTTTTGAAAAGACATTTTTCTAGAAAAACTTCTTGGCTTCTCAAGTGAGATTGGTAAAAGGAAACCAGTCTCTAAGACTGTCTGTAGCATTGTTTACCTGTGTGATAAGGACCCCTGGAAATGGTGCTTAACATCTATGGAATTAAAGGAATGCAATGCTTGGAAGCATGGTGTCCAAAACTCTGCATAGAATTTGAAAAGGTTATCTTAGAAATCAACAGCCTAATTGCTTATCTGTGTATAAAAATAAAGATTTATAGACTAATCCAGCAGATCTAAAGCAGCTTTCACAATAGCCTTACTCATAAATGGCAAGTCTCAATTATCAGGTTGTGCCTTGGTTTTATTACAGTTTCTAACATGAGCAAGGAGCAAATCTGACCATGATCTCATATGCCATCAACCAAAAGTAAACAACTGTCTTGCATTCACTGAAACTGATCAATCAATCAATCAAACAAAAATATGCTACTTATATAAATATTCCTTTCAAAGTACAAAGAGGACACTGGAAGCAAATTTGAAAAGCAATTAGCTGCAGTTTTGTATACACTGAAAAACACCTGTTTTCCAGAGACTACACAATATTCCTAGTGCCAGCTAGCTCAAAAAAAAAAACGGGCAAAAAAAGCTCCTTGCATTTAAACCATGCATTTCAAGTGCCATTGTTTTCACTAAAATTGAAATCAGTAACTTACTGTATCATTTTTCACAGCATTATTGGGCAGTATAAGAGCACTAACTACTCCATTATTCCTGAAGTTTTAATTGAGTGGCAATAACACCCCAAAGGATTATAGTTAGTCAATGATCCAAGTGTAGATTTTGTTGAAAATGTGTGTGAGGCCACCTTGTCTTTCACTAGTTAATGTGGTCCTTCTGTGATGAATATCTGTTAATACTGAGCTGCTTGTTTCCTAAGCAACAGTAACCAGGTAAATGCTTCAAAGCCTTCTTCCTACTTGCCCGATGATTTTACAGAGAAAACATGAGGTTTTATTGCAAGGAACAGGACTTAGGATGTTGTTGATTGTGCTGATTACTGAGCTGCAAAAGAGTTGAAGGTTTCACAATACAGATACTAAAAAAAATATTTTTTTCTGTTTTGATTGATACCAGTATGTGCTGAATAATAAAAATAAAATATTCCAATACATAAAAATAAAAGTGTCAAGGCAAAAGCACTACTGAATTTGGATTGGTATTGGTTTTGTTTTTGTTTTCCAGTCTACTGAAAGACTGCAAGATACTCTGGAGAATTGCAGCAATACTCTATTTGCTTGAAACACTATTACTAAAGGGGATCTGAAATTTCCAGTTAAATTCTGATCGGTATCATAGGACACTCAGTGCTGGACTCTATATTTCTCAGACAAAGTAGGGAGCTGAAAACAGATCCCATCACCTAAATTGTTGTTCTATTCTCTAGACTATTAAAGAACTGACACATTTTAATTTTTATCTAGAGATAGATTTCTTAGAACGCAGTTAGAAAGACATAGTTTTTTTGTTTTTTTTTTTTTCAATTCAGGGCAAAATTAGATTTTTTTCCATAGTACCAAAAAGAAATAAATAAAAATCTAAATTATCCTTAAAGGGAAATATTTACATTAACTAGAAATCAAATATTTTTCCATTTGTCTAATCTTTTTCCTCATTTTTAAAATCTTACTGTAATTTTTATCTTTAATTTTTCAATTTTATACCAAAAATAGATTGTTTAGGATCAGGTGAAAACACTTTGTAGAAATATTTTAAGACTAAAATGAAATTAAATTAAGACTAGGGTGTATGCTTAGGTATATGATCCCATGTACCACACTCAATTTAAACAAATTTCCTTCTGAAAATAAGTAATTTTTTCCTATTTAACAGCTAATATTTCAGGAATGAAATAAATCCAATAATTTTTGGATTTTAACTATTGAATACCCATATAAGTTACTTATATGTTACTCCTTCCAGGCAACATGCAAGCTGAAGCTAAGCTTAGAAGATCTTTACTGCATCAGATTTTCAGAATACAGAATATACATTCAGAAATCTTTCTGGAAGATGTGTTTTTTCCAAACTGATCAGAAAAGTATTTTCATATTTGTGTGCCAGTTACATCAGCCATTTTACAAATGAGATTTATTTGTTAACTGCTACTGATACTATAATCAAATTTATTCCTAGTAAATTTTTTATTGACTTCAGTGGGGAGGAAAAGAAAAGCAGCTGACAAAAGAATCTTAGGTTCTAAATATAAATATGTCTTCAAAATAAAGATTAAAGTAATTTCACATTTTCCTTCTTAAAAGCAAGATTCCACATACTGGACTTTAACAGATTATTATTATTATTATTATTATTATTATTATTATTATTATTATTATTATTATTATTATTATTATTATTAATGTAAAAATAACTGCCTCATGAAATTAGCTGCATAATTGTAGTATAGTACTAATTCAAAATTATGAAATATAATTTCAGCCACAGTGACTTTGGAACTGGAGTTGAAAGAGTCGTAGGAATTTTCTCCTAAATGAGCATTATGCAAATCTGCCATTACTGAAGTTTTCTGTGTTTTATGAGAAATGTATGTGATTTTCTCAAATGAAGGGAAAGAAGCTGCAGCTCTTTCCAGTTTTAAGAACAGTGTGGTGAGTTCTTCAGAAGGGCAATCAAGAAACAACAGTGAATGAGTGAAGAGTAAAAATGTCCTTTTAAAAAAAAAGTAAAAATGTAGTTTAAAAAAAAAAAAAAGAACTTAAGAAGAAACACAGACTTGTATTTCTGAAATCCAATAACTGACAGATGCAGATGTCTTGATAATATTAAAGTATGGTTTTTTCCTCTTTCTTACAAAACAAGCTAAGAAAATATTCTGTTCAAGAATAACAAGATTTAACTCTTTTCCTTGTCTTACCAGCAAATAGGCTGAAATGCCCTAATTTCTCTCTCACAATGCTATCACATTCATGACTTCTTTTCAGCTTTTAATGAATTGTCATAGTCATGGATGTGGATGTAGAGATTTGTACTAAAGTTTGTGCAGACAGGACTCATTTCACATATTTCTGCAGCGTGATTTTTTTTTTTCTTTTTTTGAGATTGAAAGTGAAAGGCTTTAAGTAAGGAGAAGGATATTACCAAAACTGGAAATTATCAGGTCATCAAGTTCTTGCTATAGGAAGTCTGAAACACTCCATTTATTTCTTAATATCTGCTTCTGTATCATTCTGTCTGCACAGATTGCACAAGATTGAATGCAAAGCTTTCCTCCACAAATTTGTATCCCCCAAGTGATATTTTAAAAGTATTTAGAGGAGGAAAACGTGTAGTACTTTTCACATTATTTATAAAAAAGGAAAAAATAGGTAATAATCAGAATTTCCATGTCCTAAGTACATTGGAAAAATATTGTGGGCTTCCACCCTAGAAAATGGAGATTTTGCTTGGTCTAGTGGATTTTCACCTTCAAAAGAAGCAAGACCTTCCAAATTACAAAAGCAATAAACCAGAGACAAAACACAGAATTGCATTTTAAACTAAAGCTCACCATCAGCAGGAACACCCTGTGACATTGGAAGGATTTCTATCCTTGTTTCTCCTGTCTGAGATCAGAGCAGTGTGGTTGGTACCTAAATGTGTGAAACTTGTTTCATCTTTGGCAATTATTGATTGCACACAGAATCCCTTCAGAGCTGCACACAGGTGTCTGGTCGAACACTGGCCCCTTGGAGATGCTAACAAACTGCCAGCTGAAGTTATTAAGAGCTGGATACATTGTCAGACAGTTAACACTTTGTCGGGTGCTTTACTCACAAAGAAAAGCCCATTAGAATTAGAATCTATTAAATCTAATACTTTTTTGAAATCACGACAAAATCTCAACTCCACAGAGGAAAGTGCTGTTCATTATTTGGATATTAAATACTGCAGCTGTCAAAAGGGTTAAAAAACAAACCTTAGAATTTCACATCTGAAACGAAGACATGGCTTAATTCAAAGGTAATTATTTTAATATGTGCAAATTAAGTTATAGTCAATGAATGGCTATTAATAAGGTAGTGATTTTTTTTTAAATGTAAAGTTGGAGCCTACAGTTTCTTTTGTGTAAGAGCATGGTCTGATATCTTTATTGAAAAACCTGACAGATTTCAAGTTCAAATAATCTTTTAGTCAAGTATCATGTTATTTTGGGCTGGTAGTATTCTAGATACAGATATCTCTGCTCTGTTGGCATCCATTTAGCATCTAATAGAAATGTTTCCATTTCACTATCTGATTCCAAGGACAAGGTAAGGCAGGGTCTCTGGAAGCTGGACTTTCTGCACAGTCCTCCCATATATGTTTTGACAGATGTTGGTGAGATAATTTGTTCTTTAATCTCCATGATTTATCTTGAATGCCATTGGAATGGGGGCCCCTCTATAGAGGATCTGACACTTGAAACAAAGAAATCAAGGGGCAGTGAGAAAGGGCAAGGTGGATAGAACTGGTAGTGTCTGACAGCATCTAAGTGGTTATATCTCTCCCAGAATATGAGGTAGGTTTTGGAATAAAAGCAAAGGAAAACATTACTACACTTCTGTGGTTCCTGTACCCTTGTCTTTTGGAATATATGCTCTAAATTGTGTGAATTTTTAACATCTAATATGTGTACAGAACCCTGTTGCATTAACCAGAAATGATAAAGAAATGGCTAGCAGTGACATAAGTGCTCCATTGGGGACTTATGCATGAATATGGTAATATCACTATCGAAATTCCAACCAGCCAATTGGAAAATGGATTTTGAAAAACAGCGTTCAGCCTGTGATAATTGCAGTTTAAATCCTTAACGCTCCAGGAGAATTCATACTCCATTAAATTAAGTGCTCTACAGAAGCAGACTTCCCAAGCCTGATGTTTAAGAAACATAAGCAAAGAGGAGATAGGACTTAAACACAGGACTGTCTAAAAGGTGTTCCAAAAGCTGCTCCAAAGAATTGCTGCAAAGCAAATGCAATTGTTGAACTTCTTTGCCAACACACTTCTGGGTATATGAAGCCTCAGAAGAGAACACTGCACAAGCAGAGCATGCACACCTTTTCAAAATAAAATGATGTCTTCTGTGTGACCTTGGTATGCATGGAACCATGGATGTATTGTTGATAGCTGGGGTGTTTTTTGCACGTGTTGCTCAGCAACAAAGTACTTCACTCAGAAGAAAATATTATAGTGTTAATAACTATAATGAATAGGTAGGAATGGAAGTATTCCATTTTAGGATTATAGTTCAAGACTCTCTAGACTTATGTAACAAAGTATTGGCTTGCTTATTTGTCTTCATATAAATAAAACCTAAATAATAAAAAAAAACCCTCCTAAATAAAAATTTTCTGGTATTTTCATTTTGAGTGCCATTGTTCCAAATATTGTTTTAATCTGAAGAGTACAAAATGGAAGATAGTCTGGGGTTTGCACACATGTCCAATGCAATGCCCAATGTCTTGTCAAGTCCTCAGCTTCTGGCACCTGCTTCTTCATAGACTCTGTTCCAATTCTTTTAAAGTTACTGTGCCATATTGAGATGACATTCTAGCTAGACCTACTTGCAAACTGTAACTTTTGAAAGTTTAAAATCTCCACTTGCTATTAAATTTCTTCTTTTTTAAACTTCATGAAACTGACTAGTCTAAGAGACACCTAATTTATCTTCCCTGTGTGTTTATCCTGGCTAGCATATTTTAAATAGCACTTTTGTATGAATTGCTGAAAAGCTAGTTTGTTTTATATCAAAATTGTTTCATGCATTCTAGCATAATAAGTAGAGACAAGATCCCATTTTCACTTGGATAAGATTCATTTTTTCAAAAAATAATGGCTTGAGTTATTAAAGAAAGAACTACTTATGTGCTACATATGAGGAAAATGGTTTGATTAAACAGACATTTGGGAGAAGTCTCATCTGACTTTCTATTGAACATCTACCAGGTAGACACCAACACCTGAGCTATGTCTCTGAAGTCTTTTTATAGCCAACATAAAAAAGGCAATTCTGAGTTGTTATTCCTCTTATCAGGAGGAAGCCACTTAAACTGGGTCATATTAATTACACTCTAAAAGTTCCCACTTCTCAACATTCATAATAAAAGGAGTCTAGACAACCAGCTCAGAGGTATATGTCTGCAATCCAGACTTCCAAAACTAGGCATCAGGAGACAAATTTGTGTTCAAAAAGTCAGAAAATGAGCTAATTAATCAAACGTTGATTCTGTCTGTCCAGTGTGCAAATTTTGTGAGTGGTCTTTTGTCCTCGTCTGAAGCAACTCATAACCACATTAAAACAGTCTTGAAACTGCTACTTTTATAGTATGAACTTCTGTTCCTGCTCCTTAGGGAAGTGGAATTAAATTGAATGTTTTGCAATCCAGGAGACTTTCTTTTTTATATAGTTGATTCTTTAGCAGGAAAGTTAAACTGCAAACAAATGGGTTAACAGTGTTTATATGAAATATATCCCTTTTTTTTTTTTTTTTTTTTTTTTTTAATTTGGATGGTGGGAGGGTGGAGAAATTTTCCTTCAATTGGTGTTTTATCTGTTTTGAATATGTGATTAAGAGAGTGGCATCTTCAACAGAGGGGAAAAGAATAAAGATATCTACTTTTCATATTTGTGATAGAAAAATAGTGACACCATTTTCCCCTCCATTTTCATGCCCTTGTACATACAGATAAACTCTCCTAGTCCAGATTTCCCTGCGAATAAGATCTTAAAAACTCCAAAACAAAAACCCTTAAAAGATACAAAATGTCACATGAAGTGGAAACCTACTTTCCTACTTCTCAGGATGGGAGGGTGAGCAGGTGGAGGGTGTGGGGGTGATGGATTTTATCAGAATGGAATCAAATCCTTAGACTGAAAAAAACACCTACATCTTGCATTGGCTGCATGGAAGACATTAGAGCTATGCTTTCTCTCTATATTCAACAATAAACTCCCCCTTATATATTTATATATATATATATATATATAAAATCATAATGTCCTTTGGATTTTAAGAGTCACAAGAGTACAAGGAAGGAGTGCTTATAAAACTCTAGAACTGCCCTCTCTTATTACTCTGCTAGTTTCCTCACCAGCCAGACAGGGGATAACATAACCAGACTTGGTAGATACTGGCAGATGAAAAGCATCCTTTGATGAAAAATATGTAGGAACTTTCTAGATGAGGAATAGGATGTCCATGACAAGAAGGAGATGGAAATATCTTCCCAGGAAAATTATTTTGCCTTACAAAGGAGGTAGTTCAGACATAACCTTTCAGTGTTTTGTTTGGCTGTTTTCTCTATAATCCATTTCCCTGTCCACCAGACTACAAAAGTGCAAGGACTGGACGGGACCATATCTTCCCAATTAGGTGCCTAATCTGGCCAAAAAAGGAAACCAGGATTTCAGGGTATTTTGCAGGATGCTCTAATGAACAATGTCAGACAGAGGCTCTGGATTTCAAAATCTGTGATGCAGAGAATATGCTGTGTCTAATCCCAGGCCCATTGCCAGGAGCCATCAACCCATCAAGTTTATCTCCATAGGCCAAGTGTGGAACCCCAACACAATGCCAGACAGGGAGTCCAAATTACAGCTTCCAAAGGGTTATCTTTCCCACTCCCAGGGCAGTGCTAGCAGAGCCTCAGCCCCATTGGTCATGTATGAAACCCATCACAATGAATCATTAGGCCCAGATCCCTCTATCATCTTTAAAACCAAAGGAACTTCCTGCCTAGGGGTATAGGGCACAGTATGGTGAAAGAACATATAGGGATATTAAGCCATGTTTCAAGGAGGAAACAAAGGTGGGAAAAACATATTTATGTGATTTGGGAAGAAACAAGTATGGGAATAGAGGATGTAAGGGAGTAGAAGAGTGCATTTGCAGGTAAGCAGGAGCGGGTCAGTACACTTTCTGGCCATGGCCTGACCCTGTTCACTGCACTCTGTCATGTCTCCTTGTTAAATTCCTTCAGCTGTTTTCAGCTGGAAACAACCATGACCCCACGTGTGTGTATGGGTCTGTGGTGTCAGCTGGAGTGGAACCAGGTGTGCTCACAGGTGTGCAAGCAAGTGTGGGACCACCAGTGAAGATCAGGATGAACGAGCCAGCAGGGAGTGGTTTAGGATTAAGGGAGTGTGTGGATGTGCCAGCATCTGAGGAGGCTGGGATCCAGAAGCTGCAACTGGTCAGGCTGGGTGGATAAGCCCAGTAGCTGCCCTGAATCTTGCAAATCTTTCCTCTTATAGATTTCCTGCCCAGCCAAAGCTGGAAGCAAGGTGAGCCATTGTTCTCTGTGTTCATGTGAGTGCTCTGTGTGTCTGTTCTTTGTGTGGACAGATGTATAAATATGTGCATATATATTCTATAAAGTGTAAAGTGCCATTTAGGAACAGGAATTCTTATTGGAGAGACTGAGACTGAGTCAAAGGTGTTTTCCAGCCTAAATGCTTCTGTGATTCCATGAATTCATGTCTCAGAGATGGCCACAGAAGACAGACCTGAGCTGTGCAAGAGGAGGTTCCCAACCACACCCTATCAGGTAATTCCAACTGCAATTATTTATCTGAAACTAGAAATAGTGTGACTGGCTGTCACTGAAAAGCCAATGTTGAATGGGTAATAGAATTTAAGGCTGGTGAGTAAGTGTAGCCACTTAGCTGCACAAAGAAAATGCCAGTCAAAGGTCCAGTCTTCAATCATTGAATGAACCTAGGGAAGGTTTTCTAAATTGCTATAAAAGTTTGGCCATGTATAAGGTAGTTACTAACCTGTCTTATGGGAATAGAGTGAATAGGTTTTGATAAAGAATTTGGTAATCTAAGCAAGAAGGGTTGACATCTCTGCACTGGATTAGCACAAAAGACAGTGAGATTAGTTTTCATACTTTCAAGAGAGGTTAACTACAAAACACACACAGAATTTCAATAGGTTTTGACACTATAACACCATTAAAGATATTTCAGACTATTTCAGAGTGATCCAGGGCAAGCAAATTCAAGGATTTCAGCAGTGGAAACTGGTTCTAGACATAGTATGGTTTTTTCAATAGTTCTTCCATTGCATCAAAATAATTCTGAATATCTAAAATATCTAACAATGCAACATATAAACTGTTTCTTTAAAAGAACAAAGGTTTTTGTTTTCTGCCTTGACAGGCTGTTAATCTCTTTGTATGTGAGAAAGGACTGCCAGAAAGAGGATGGACTAAAAGGAAAACTAAGTGATGCTCACACAGTACTAAAGAGAGAGCTGGCAGGTCCTCAAAACTGATTATTTAAAATCTATTTTCCAGAAGATCTGATAAACTGAATTTCCACAACCTGAAATTGACTATTACATAAAGATATCCCCAGGCACTTCTTATAGTCAACAAATCAAACAGATCAGAGCTTTTATCAAATTTGATCAACAAGCTGTAATCTCTTTAAAAAATTTCCAGACATTTAAGCATTTTTGCAGGCCTTGTATAGTCTTACAGTACATGACCTTCTCTTTCTCTCCTTTTTCTTTGTAAAGAACTTAATCCAATTTGTCTGCTTAAAAGAACAATCTTGTAATACAAAAGTAGCCCAGATTAGGAGTTCTCTGGGATTCCAGCATCTAGAATCACTATTTGTGCCATAAGAGACAGTGAAATGATGAAAGTCATGCAAAACAGAAATTTCCAACTGCCAAATCACCTATTGACTCTCTTTTGTGCTGGGTTGTGCAGTGCTTTTGCCCAACTGTCCCATGATCACATTGCCCATCTGTCAGTCTAACTGGTGATTTCCATTTAAATTTTAAACAGAAGTGAATACGTTCTGTAAGGGATAAGAGAGGCTTAACTTGGGAGGAAGGCAGGGAAGACTTGGTCATTGTCAATCCCCAATGGAAGCAAGTGACTGAGCAAGTGGAGCCTGCAGCTGCCTGATCAGCCAGCATGCAGGAAGGTCAGAAGCAGCCATGGCACAGCTCTGACTCCTTCCCAGGTGACAGACCAGAGCAACACCAGAACACTGTGAAGGGCACTTTGGGGAGAGGAGTGGAAGCTGAGTTTAAATGCTCAGGAGGCATCAGGGACATAAAGGTGCTGCTTAGGGCCAGTGATGTGAAGCATCATGAAAATCTTTGCCTGGGGGAATTTGGGTCAATGTTGTGGGTTGGTCTAGGAGACAAAAACAAAATAAACAACAAAAACCTGCTGTTGCTGAAACTTCTCTTAAAAGGCTATTATTTCCCCTTCTCCTTAATGTGTAGATTTGGAAAACTCTTTAGGGCTATTTCTTCTTAAAAATACTGGGTTTTTCTACATCCTGTAGAAGACTTGCTTCTCCCTGCATTGGCATAGATGAGATAAACACTAAATATAGCACAATTAATCAGTTATGCCAAAAATAATTTTGGCTTAGTGTGGGTCTACCAGGCAGTGCATTGAAGTGCCCCTAAAAGCTGATATAGCTGAATGTCACACTGCTATGCAGAAATACTGTCCTATGTTGCAAAAACTGATTCACTAGGGGCCCCTACATCAAAGTGTCTCATGAAGCATAAACATATTTTGAGTCACATTTTTTCTTTGGTTGATGGTGTTCTGATTCAATTCTTCATCATAGATATGCCACTCTAGAGCATGCAGGCATGTATTTTTCCACTGTGCTAAAGAATAGGAGACTCATATTTGTGGAAAATGGCAGAATTAGAAAGTATTTCTGGTATACTACACAATAAATATGTGATATAAAGGTGGACAGCTGCTTCTTTATAATCTCACTTGTCAGAAGATGCGATTTTAGTACTGCTGCTCAACGGACTCATAAAAAGGTAGTTTCAACATTTATAAGAAATTTATTATTCACCTGATTCCATTTCATAATGCCATTTCATAGTTGTCATGTATCAGAGTTAATACTAATTGGCACAGTTTTAGCAAGATTATAAAAGGTTAAAATAGGCATGCAATATACAAATATTTTCCCTGAATAAATGTCTTTATTGGCAAACCAGAGAATCTCCCTCTCCCCTCCCTCTACTCTTGCTCTCCCTCCCTTCCCCACAGTTATTTTACAGTTTCATGTACACTGAAACACCTCTAAGGTCTGAAGTTCCCTTCTACAGCAGAGGTCCTAGTGATTGTGATGCTGCCTGGAGAGGTGGAATTTGTGGGGTTAAACTATGCTAGAGGGAATGAGTCAAACATGAGTCTTGCTTCACGACTCTTTGGGGAGGGTGAATTAAACACTACACTATTCTTTTCCTTAAAGGACAAGATTGACTCATAATTAGTTGTTTGAAAAAACACAGTGTAGGCTTATCTTCAAATTTATTACTTCCCTCTCGACAACAGAACCTCCTTGAGACTTTGAGGGAGATTTTCCTACATCATATACCTAACTCCAGAGCCTGCAGTGTGCCTGTACAAACTGTCATCCTGGTTTTCCTAAGACTTGGTAGAGGCAGACTCTAAAAAAGTGCTTTAAGGATTTTCTGCACAGAAGTCTAGAATCCTTGTAGAATCATAGAAGGGCTTTTTTTCTCCTAAATTTTATGGCTTTGAGTGACCTACACTTAGATCTTCAGCTCAACTGACAGAAAAATATAGACCAGGTAAAAATCCATTATGTATTTCACCTTTTTTCTTTATTTACTACATTTTTCAATATAAATTTAATTTTTCTTTTATTGTATGTTACAGTGATTTTTGCTTTTCTTCCAGGGAATCTAAAGAATTTATGGTTACATAAGGTATTCAAATATGACCAAAAGCAGAGAACTAAATCCTTCAAATGCAGATCTCAGAAAGACACTCATTTTACACTTCCTTTTCTATAGTATTAATAACACTAAGAGCTATTAACTCCCTGAGTATAAGTGAAGAAAAGCAAGTTCTTTTCAAGTCAACAGGGAGCTGTACTTCATATATGGAGAATTTGAAATGATTGAGTTCTGCTATCAAAATTGCTAAAGGTGGAATTTTGTGGCTGGCTAGGCATCATAATAATTTCTTATCAGAGTAGAGCTAGTGTTGGGAAAGGCCATTAGTTATCAGTGATTACCCTTTTGTTTACTCCTCCCCTCTTTTTTTTAAGCAGGTGAATCTCAGAAAAACGTTAGTTCATAGTCATAAAATCATAGAAGAGTTTGGGTTGGGAGAGACCTTTAAAGGTCATTTAATTCAACTCCCCTGCAATGAGAAATGACATCTTCAACAAGATCAGATTTCCCAGAGCTCCATCCAACTTAACCTTGAATGTTTTCAGGGATGGGGCATTTAACATCTTGCTGGGCAACCTGTTCCAGTGTTTCACCAGCCCCATTGTAAAAATATCTTCCTTATATGTAGTCTGAATTTACCCTCCTTTAGTTTAAAACCTCAAAAATTACTGAAGGGAGGCAATAAGCCTTCCTTCCTCCAGGCTGAACAAATGCAGCTCCCTCAGCCTGGCCTCACAGCAGAGTTCCTCCAGCCCTGCGATCATTTTTGTGGCCCAGAGCTGGACTTGCTCCAGTAGGTCTTTCCTGTGCTGAGGACACCAGAGCTGGATGCAGTACTCCAGATGGGATTTCTCAAGAGGAAAGGAGAAGGGAAGAATCACCTCCCCCAACCTGGTGGCCATGCTCCTTTAGGTGTGGTTCAGGATATGGTTGACTTTCTGGTGTGCACTATCAGTTTGTGTTGAGCTTTCCATTCACCAGCATCCCCAAGTCCTTTTGCTGCAGGTCCTCAATTTGTTCATCCCTCAGTATTGATACCAGAGGATTGCCCTGACTCAGGTGCAGCACTTTGCACTTGTCCTTATTGAACTTCAGGACCTTTCCATGCACCCACTTGTCACACCAGCCCATGTCCCTCTGCATGGCATCCCATCCCAGTGTGTGCCAACTGCACTGCTGGGCTTGGTGTCATCTGCAAGACTGCCAAGGGTGCATTGGATCTTACCATTGATGAAGATATTAAACAGTGCCAGCCCCAGTACAGACCCCTAAGGGACAGCATCCCTGTCTCCATCTGGACATTGAGCCATTGACCACTACTGAGAGCATTCAACCAATTCCTCATCCACAGAACAGTCTATCTATCAAATCCATATTTCTCCAAGTTAGAGAGAGTGTTGCTGGAGATCATGACAAAGAGAGAGTGTTGCTGGAGACCATGACAAAGAGAGAGTGTTGCTGGAGACCATGACAAAGACCTTACAGAAGTCCAGGTAGATAACATTTATGGCATGTTCACTGAGTGGTTCTACTGCCCAATTCAATACTGTTGCCATGCAAACAAACTGCCAAAATATAGCACAACAGATAGCTTTAAAGACAGGTCAAAGGCCAGGAGAAAGATCAAGCAATTTAACTGGTATTTGTTACATAATCCTATCACTGGTATTAAAATTTGGCATGCATAGCATTTCACTTTAAACCCTGCAGATCTGCAGAGAATACAATAACCTTCTGGAGTGCAAAAACAAGCATTCTTATGTCTAATAAAAAGAGGAATTATTTTATGGCCCATATTAGAAAATGCTGGAAAAGCCTCTTTCACAGTAGTGATGTTAGAAGGAATTTACAGATAATTTTCCATGTAATTTACAGTTCTCTCCCAAACTGTAGAAGTATCAGCCACTCCAGATCTCATGAACACAATGCAGAGACTTTTAGACTGGAAACAGGGTGAAACAATAATGGGGAAATATTAAGAGCTCAGGAAAAGTTCACGGATGTTCATCTGTAGGTAAAGAAAATTGGAGAAGGTGCAACTGAGAAAGGAGTATAAAGAACAGTTTAGCTGTCAGAACAGACTGTAATGAAGTTATGGATCAATCCCTAATGGGTAGGAAGGACTGTAGCAAAAACAAAAGTGCTCCTACACACAGGAAAATCTGTCCACTTCATTTTCAAAGGTAGGAGTATTTGCAGATATCTGTACAAGTATGTTAGAGAGTTATTTTTGTCAGATGCAGAAACAGTTCAGAAAATGTTTAGTAGTTATTTTCATATCTTCAGAATGTATCTGCATGCACACTAAAAGGTATGCAAACTCTTTTAAAAGCTCATTAATTTGAGGGAAAAAAGTCTTAAATTTAATCAGTATCAGGAGAATGAGAAATTATGGAAATAATGTGCTTAAATGAAGTCAGAGAGATTCAGTCAAATGTTAGAAACTCATTTTGTGGCTCTTTGATGCAATGTATTTTTCCATATCTCCCATACAATCATGAGAGAGAACTAGAGAGAGGTCTAGTATAGGACTAATCACACACTGATAATCCTAATACACACTGATTCCCTGAATGTATGAATAAACCTGTCATTGCTGTTGTGATGTTTAGAAATGCTCCCAGACCATCCCTAACTCTGTCCCCCTGAATTTTATAGGAAACTTCAAGTCCTCCTTTATTTGAAATGTAAATTCGCCTTACCTAAGCTTTTACTGGATATTATACAGTCATGGAAATGAAATCAACTTATTGGGGGAAAAGGGTATAAGCTCAGTTTATTTTCTAGGGGATAATCACTAAAAGAATTCTATTTGTAGAAATATTACTCAAGTTTGTGGATTTGAGCAAACTATTTTATAATTTGCTGCAGGACAGACTAGGGGTAAAGATAGTGTCTAAAAATCCTGTTCCAACAGGACAAGATAGCAAACAATGACTTGTTTTGATTCTTTATAATCTACCACAAATTTGTGCTGTTAGGAAGGAGTTTTTATAGTTCAGCTATTCTGCACTTTAAAAGCCATAACAGAGAAGATATATCTCTGTCAAAATAAATCTCTTGAAGTACAGTATGAAATAATATATTTGCAAAAAGAAAAAGTGAATACATGAGGAATTCCATAAAGATGTGCTCTTCTGCTGTGTACAGATGGTCAGATGCAATTTAGTTTGAAATCCATCATATATGATCTGGTATGATTCAGCTTGTCAAATTAAATTCTTGACAGGCTCAGTCTTTAAAGAAGTACCAAAGCTTATATAACAGCAATAATTGGTCAGCACAGGTCTATTTTCAGAAGCATCTGATCCTAACCAACTTTGAAAATGGGAGCATTTTGGCAGAAAATGATTGATCTCAGAAACCAGACTTAAAGACATATGCCTCTTTGGATTTAAGCTTATGCAAAGCAAACAACAAAAACCAACTAAACAAGCAAATAAGCAAACAAAGCAACCAAGCATCCAAACCCAAAAAACTCACAGGACCTTGGAAGATTGAATTTTATTACTTAAATGAAATTGGAGAGCTTCCCTCCCCTCTCAAAGCACAATGTTCAGAAGAATTTCTGAGATGTTATCCTTGCTTTCAGAGAATGGAGAGTAGTGCTTTCATTGGTGTAAGATCCTGGACTGTGTTGTGATTGTAGGAACCACAGCTGAACTGGAAGAAAAAGGAAAGGGACGTGATTAGAACTTTAAAAGGTGCATAACAGGAGCAATGGTTGCTGGAAAGGCTCTGTCAGAAGCCCCAGACAAAGAAGAGCATTCACTGTGTTGATCTGTTAGAGAGTCAAAAAATGGCTGCAGCTGGCCCTATGGAGAGGTATCCCCTGTCATCCTTTCCACGGTAAAAAATCCCAAAACAACATATAATATTGGATAGCAGCAGGAGAGTTAGAGGGAAGCATGGCTTTGCACAAAGCTCACATGGACACTCTCCAGCCCAGCCAGCCTGCCTGCCCTAGACATGCCTTTTCCAGTTACAGACTAACAGTGTGTCCAAATTGCCTTCTCCAGAGCACAGGCATCTTCTGTGCACCTGTGTTCACCTCTGTAATAGCAGAAAAAATTCTGGCAATTAGCCATATTTCTGCCACATTTAATTAGAAAATATCCATTGGGTCTTCATAGGCATGCCTGACACAGCTTACATGAGATGTGTGTATATATATATTTATTTGGATGTTTGATAGTAAACTTGTTTAATTTAATATTAATATTTCTTTATAAACATAGAAAAATGCATTTAGTGAAATAGTATACCCCAATACATATACTTCTATACATATTTGTGGTTTTTAGAAGGTTTGGGGAATGCCTACAAAGGGACAGGAGGCATTAATTTTAGTACCTTATACTTACTAATTTTGGGCAAATACTTTTTCTTTAAATTTTTAGATTATTTTGTATATTAAATCCTCCATACTGGAAGAAAATATAACAGTATTTGGTAAATGTACAGTATAGATAGGCTATGACCTTAAAACCCAAGACACTGGGAAATTTCCACATAAAATTTTACTCTTTATGTTCCTTCTTCATATGAGTATAGACCCCAGCAGGATACCAGCTCCACAGAACACCTACTAAAGCAGCAAAATATGGAGATCCTAATAGTATGAAATAAGAAAGAGGCCAGATTAATAAACTAATTTGCTATCTTGTTGCTGGGGAATATAACAAATATCCCATGTAGATGTTTTTTCCATTCCAGCTGTGTTTTCTCATAGGCTATTCATTTAACAACTCTCTTTTTAGTAATAAAAATTACTAAAGAGCAGATACATTGAGATTTTTTTAAGCACTGAGTATAATTGAAGTGTATACTAATGTATTTTTCACAATTTGTAACAGTATTTTTTTTTAGTCTGAATTATTCAAGTTATTTAATCATAGCTTTAAAAAATTAGGCTTGTAGACACATATCTCAACTGAGTTTTTAGTGATTTTTTGCCTCACAATAAAAATAGGGCTTTCAGGGTCAATGTTTGCCAAATGTTTCCGTAAGCAGAGAATATTTTGCTCCCCATGCTCACATGCTGTGAATTATAAAAATAAATAGATTTGGTAATTTTAATAAAGGCAGAAATGGAGTTGTTTCATGCATAGCCTAATCACTGGGATGCTCTTTGTTTGATTAAAATGTCAAGAAGGCTATTAGAAAGCAAAGACAAAAGCAAAAATATGGCTCGGGAAAAATAGCCCTCTACCAAAACTCCAGGAATAATCAACAGCTATTCATTTATGTTCTCTGCTTGTGATCTTCTGCTGAGTTCACCAGACTAGCTCATTAAAGGGTCAAGAGAAACTGTGCAGCTAAACTGGCTGTAAATTGCATTATTGTTTAAGCAAGGAGCCAGACTCAGGTTTCTCAGAGCCCAGTAGTGGGTAAAACTGGGAAGGTTGCACAGGAAAGGAAAAGGCTAACAAGATTTTAGATAATACTGTTGTGGATATAGATCTTTGCTCAGAAAACTTTTGTTCTTAGCTTTCACGAAGGAAACTGTCTGGCTACTCTGTTCCCCCCAAACATCCAATCTGTAAGACAAGATATTGTTTTACAGAAAAATTAACTTGAGAAAATCTGATCAATGGACAGTTTATTCTATCCCAGTGGAGCCATAAAGATTTGAATTTTTCATAAGCCTTTATGTACCACATAGTACACACAGAAAAAATGAAGCAGGGAATAAGTCTATCAGGTCTGTAACTGTGAACTAGTGGATGTTGCTTGTAAAGTTATCCACACTAAATGAAGGAAGAAATGAAATTAATTGTCCAAATGCAAGTTCCATACTTGCACTGACAATATAACCCAAAAATCCTGTGTTCTTTGTGATATAATCACTCCTATAGATGACACTGCTTGTTGTGCTGATAGACCTTGTTCTGACTAACTAAAACATCACATGGGATAAGGGCATCAGGTGCAGTAAAGGCCCAATTAATTATTCTGCTACAGTCAAAAGGGATGCTGCAGCTTTTTAGGAAAAACGTTTGTAAGAGTAAAAGCATTTGATGACCACATTGTGGAAAATAAGACAACAGAAAAAGAAGTCATATTCCTTGTGGAAACTGAAAATATTTCTAACTGAAGTGAGACTTTCACATTTTTGCAATCTTGAATGGTTTCACAGTTTGCAGGAGAGTCCTTGTAACCTTTCATATTGTTTGCAAAATGAGCACAACATGTAAAAATTTGTATGTCCAAACACAGAGTTCTAATCAATAAAGTGGTGACTGACAATCAGGTTCTCAAAAAGGTGAAAAAAAAAAGGTGAAAAAAAGAAAAAAAAAGATGAAAAAAAAAATTTTCAGCCCTCTCATTGGTGTTAGTCCGAGTACTCAAATCATTTAGTATGTATGGTGCCTAATTTAGCTTGCAAAGTTAGCACACAACTTTGATAATGGAAAACACACAAGTCTGCTTCAAGATATTTGAGCTTGGGACTGTGAGTAGAAATCCCAAGCTGTTACTGCACTTTACATCATCATGGTGGACTACTTGCTGTGGAGAATGGGCATCACTCATCTGATTTGATACTGATAGCTGATACCACTCCATCAGAGATCCTTTGTAGGAACACTTACATGTCTGAATTAGTACATCTGTCCAGTTCCAACAAGCTACAAGCATATATTATACAACCAGGTAGAAAGTGTCTATGTGGGTGGTAAAATGAGCATTCTACTTGGAACTAAACACTAAGACACTGCAGAACTCTTACTGTTTTATAAACAAGTCTTTCTCAGCTGGGGAGTAAAAATTAATGTGATAGCTGGGTGGGATGATAACATATTGCAGAGATAGCAGAGATTGACCTTGTAAAAAAAAAAAAAAAAAAAAAAAAAAAAAAAAAAAAAAAAAAAGATGAATTTTAAAGGACTCCCATTTATTATAAAAGGAATTTTGTAGCTACTGTTTCAGAAAGTTTCTTAAATTGCACAGTTGCTTGCAGCAGACCAGATTATCGTTTTTTGTGCTGAATTTCACAGCACCAGGAAGCTTGGAAAATGAAAAACTGTTTGTAAATTATGTGCATTTCTCTTAGCCATGTCATAAAATAAAAGGATATTTCTTATAATGATATAGAAGAAAAGGTTTAGCTCCCTGTAGTTCTCTGGAGAGAAACAGGAGGGCTATGACACAGCACTGTGCAGTTCATTCCAAACATACCTATAAGTTTAACTGTGTGTAATGCATTTTTGTCATGAATTTGTAACACCAGTTGCATCTACACACCATGGAAACCCCATGTCACCAAAGGATCAGAAGAATCTCTGAGCTTTCTGATTCACTGCAAGAATTTTGCAAAGCAATCCCTTCATCTGCTCTTCTTGGTTGAGGTTTTTATGGTTGTGGGTTTTTCTCTTTTTTCCCCTTTTTAAAACATTTCTTAATAGAAATGGCATTTTGCTTTAAAATGTCCCAGCACCTTTTCTAAGATGCCATACTGGTTTTTGTTGTTCCACATACAAAAATGGGTCTGGTTTATATGGCAAGGGCTAAAAATTGGTGTTTATTATCAATCAATTTCAATGTCAAAGGAAAACGTTCCATGCTTGAGAAAACTCATTTTCTTTAACACTGGAATAAATATGCCATTCTTATAGCTACAGGAATTTTTCTCTTATTTGGGAGGAGAGCTTTTGGCTAAAGGCCAAAAGCATGTTTTTTAAGCATTTTATTAATCTTGCAAGGACAAGAATAAGGAAGTTTTTGTTTATTTAAACCATCTCTTTCTGGGCAAATAGTAGGCTTAAAATCTTATTCCTGATTTTTTTTTTTCCATTCATGGTTCTCATTTTATTATATTTTAGGACTCATTTAATTAAATTTGTGACTATTTTCTGTTTGACAAGTCTGTTGGTAGAGAATGAGTCATTCACCCAGCCTTCTGGCTCCATTAGGTGAAAAGCCTAATGTGGTGATTCCATCCTGTGAGAAACCTCCATCACTAATTTAACCTTTCTAGGTTATTCCTCACTCGAGGTTCAAGGCAGCAGCTAAGGAATGGAGTAAATGGAAACAAGTTCATGCTTGAGGTGGTAGACAAACCCCTTCTTTCCCAACTTGTTTTCTCATGTGCTTATGTACAACAGATATGAGGCTCTGGATGTGGAAGACCAGTCCATGGATGCTGTACACGATGACTTCTCTACACCAGAGGTGCTGCCAAGGTCAGAATGGCATTGCTTCCAAATCACAACTCCATCCATGAGGCTAAAAAGGCAAATTCTAGTTGTATGTGACTTTCTTCTGAGAGGAACCAATATGTCAGCAAGGCCCTTCCATTATGGAATTCTGCAAGCTTCTTATACTGCAGAACATTGCTAGGGAACTTCCTAACCTGGTACAATGTACAACCCCTGGACCATTTCCCATTATTCCTCTTCTTGAGTGGCCATGCAGCTGCAACTTGTATTCCAAGGGCAATCAAAGAGATTCCAAGGGCAATCAAAGAGATTTCAAGGCCATGAGATGGGCAAGGGCAACTGCAGCACAGTTAAATTTTTGCCTTTATACTTCCAGTTGCAAGCAGCAACAATGGAAAAATAGAGTAAGACTCAGTCTATCAATGCATGACTCCATGACTTGCATCACGACCACAGTTTTGGGGTTTTTGATAATGTAAGTGTCTACATGAAACGAGGCATGTCTTCCTCAGAGAGTGGAGAGGGTCTTGGCCCACTGACAGACCTTTAAACTAGAATTGAAGGGAGAGAGGAACAGCACCAGTCTTGCCTGTGACGAGCTATGGGATGACTTACCAAACTGAGAGGGATCTGGCCTTAATGAGGACACTCACAGACAGAGTGAGGATTCTCCCCCTGTATTTTCTCTGGTAAGGTCCCACCTGGTGTACAGTCTCCAGCTCTGGTGTTCTCAGTACAGTAGAAGAAGGGACCTGTTGGAGTGAGTTTGGAGGGACACAAAACTGAGGGATGGAGAACTTTTGCCATGGAGACAGATGGAGAGAGCTGGGCTTGTCCAGCTTGGAGAGGAGAAGGCTCCAGACAGACCTTAGGAGTGACCTTTCAGAGCTTGTAAGAGAGATGGGGACAAACCTTTAGTAGGGCCTGCTTTCAATAGCACAAGAGGTTTTAAACTAAAGGAAGGTAGATTCAGATTAAATACGAGGAAGATATTTTTTATAATGGTGGTGGTGAAACACTGGAACAGGTTGCCTGGTGAGATGGTAAATATCTCATCCTTGGAAACATTCAGTGTCAAGCTCAACAGGGCTCTGAGAACCTGATTTAGCTGAAGATGTCATGGATCATTCCAGAGGGTTGAACTAGATGGCCTTTAAAAGTCCCTTCCAATCCAGACAATTCTATGATTCTATCAATTTATGACTCCATGATTCTAGAGTTCTTTTAATAAAGCCATTTTTATCAATTTGGTTTTAGGTCCTCTGTTTTAATCTATTGTCTCCTCACCAAAATCTATATTTGTACTAATTCTCAGTATTGAATAGATAACTGCTCTAAATCTGACTTAAATGGAACTATTAAAAGTTGTTTGAATCCAAATGACAACCCCACCTCTTATAAACAAAGCTTTTATTTGTACCTAGAATATCATATACAGATGTACACAATTTAAAATTAATTGGTTTTATATGTAACCAAGCAAAGCCCTCTATTCTTCTCCCCCTGCCCCCCTCCCCCCCAGTAAAACAATTTGCACTTTACATTTACACCCGGGCCTATCCACAGAGACCTGTGGGCTCTCATTCCAAATCCAGCTCACCCCTGTTATATTAAATAAGTCTACTGGGTAAGCTTTGGCATAGGATACCAGCTGATTTTTAAATAGACCAAGTAATCTCCTTCTTCTTACCCTGTTTATAATAAAACCTCAATTTCGTATTCTCCAACATAGCAACTGAATGATAATAAGGAAAGAATCCAAAACTGTCTGCTGAACATCTTCACTAAGAAAATGTTTATAATTTCTTTAGGTCTTTTGGGGTTTGGGTTTTTTGTTTGGTTGATTGGTTGAGTTTTTTACTCTTCTTTTTCAAGCTAGGTTTTTATTTTCGGTTTTTAGAAGGTAGGCTCTGATTTGCTGGTTTGAGAAGTCAAATTGCTGTGAAGAAAACCCAGTAGCCCTAGAAATATCTGTCTCTGCCATGCTTTCTGAATAAAAAATGGTGAGCTGTTTCTAATTCTGAAACTATGTTAATGAATTGCCTGTGATTCTTACAGACCAATGGACAAATCTAAAGAGGGAAGTCTGGCCATAGCTCATATGAGTGATCCCCACACAGTATTTGCTACTACTGCATCTCTAGCTACATTTCCCCAAGTTCCACTTAGATTTCCTATTTTTTCCTCAAACACACTGAAGCCAATTATCATGGAAGAACTTCTCAAATTCTTCAGAGTTAATTATCTGGAGTTAATTACCTGGTCATGTTTGAACTTGTATCACAGACATTCAATGCCAAATCACCCCATTTACAGTAGTGAAGCACAGCAGGGAACTCTCTCATTTGAAACCTTCTTTAAAATAATACTCAGAATTCTTCAGAACACTAAGGGAATGCTAGCAGGATTTTCATTTGAGCTCAGCCTAGGCAGCCAAATTATTATTTCTAATAATGATTTTAAAGCATCCACAAATAAGGTCCTGACAGAGGAATGCTTTTAAAAGTCAATTACTCTTATTTTTGGATGAAGCAAAAACATAAGGGTCGGTTTTCCCTGAGAAGGACTTTATATGACATGGTTATGGAATAGCTGCTGGAAATAGTTGACACACCAGGCATTGAAGGACAGAAAGACAAAGAAAAAGAAAGAACTGAGCTTCTGGGAAGCCTCTTTAAAAAAAGCCTCAATTTTTATGGGCATGTCATTCTACTCCACACTGATATTATGTTCAGTTTCATATTATTAAGATTAGAAAAACAAAGAAAAGAAACTCAGAAGAAGAAAACAATGAAATATAGATAAAAGTGGAGGAGAGTTGATGTCAAATTGTGAAATATTTGTGCTGGTATGATAAACAGTTTATAAGGTAAACCAAAATTATTCCCAGGAAGACAGAGACAACCCGGTTTGAAATCCCATTGTTAAGACAAATCTCCATCAATCAAATTATCAATTCTACCTTCACAATCTGTCAGTTACAAATTACAAAAACTGGAATCAATGGATTATAATTTGTCATCTCTTTGAAGTCTCAAAATTTGGTGAGAGGCAAAATACCAACGAAGCTGACAATTGTTGGGTAAAACATGATTAATATTCTGCTCCATTACAATGTTCTTTCTTTAAAGAAAGAGATACCACTTCAATCAAATCACAGTTTTGTCCTTCCAAGGACAAAATAAATCACTAATATGTTCAGATGTTCAGAGAAATCTTTGAGCAAATTTATTCACTTATACATATTAGAAATTTTAAATGCTTTGCTTTAGTAGTCATGATAGATATTTCTATTTGAACATATTTTCGATTATATATTTTATACATTTTTGTGTAGTCGTAGAATGCTTTGTGAATTAGTGTAACTGCATTAAGATCAATGGAAAACTGAATATGATAATCTAGGAAGCTTGCTTAATTTCCCTATAAAATGAAGAACTGAAATGCTCAAGTATTTATTTAGGTATTATCTAAACACATGTAAAATGTCTTTGTTAGTACATATGTGATAAACAGTACTTGAAACTTTGATCTGTACAATAAATTGAAGTTTCATTAATCAAGTATAACATTTTTATTGATATTTATTAATATGTAATGCTAGCGAATCTTTTGCAATCAATTCTTTTCTTTTTGTTTTCTTTTTAAATAATGGACCAAATAAATAGAAACTTCCATTATCTCCAGTTTTTTGTTTAGAATTTCCTTTTCCCACTTTTTTTTTTTTTTTTTTTTTCTGAGAGAATTCTGGTGTACTTCCAGAAATGCTTTAAACATTACTCAATAAAGAACTCTGCTGACAATTATATTAAGATTGAGAGTAGTCTCTAGAGTCTACAAGTGATTTGTCAAAAATTTACATCTAAAACCTGTAGATTTATCCAATTTATAGAAAATGTGAGACTTGCTGGGGACAAGCAAACAGCCACATCAAAAGTTAATTTGAGAATTGGTGGAATAGGAGTACTCAGTGTTAGTACTGTTGAAGTACCCTTCTCTTTATCAGTTTATCCAGAGACTAGCAGAGACAGCTATACATAATGTCAGAGTTTAAAGCATTCATATAAAGTCTGGATGTATTTCTGGAAGATATTGCTCATCCAATTCCAAACCATCATGCTCAGCAAAGTTTTCTGAAATATATCAGACAACTGCAAAACTCCACCTGGCTGTAACTGCCCAGATAAGGCTCCACCACCTCATCCAAAAATGAAGAAAATTAATAAAATTCTTCTACAATTTTTTCTGATTATTCATATGTATTATGCCCCCAAAAAAATTGTTTAATCATATAAACATTGTTTTATTGCAAAAGTGGAGGACAAAAATTATTTAGGTGATGCATAGGAGTTGCCCTTCTAATGTCCTGGTTTGCCACCACCAGGCAGGCGTGTTCAGGAGGTGATTGTGAAAGCCAGCAAGTATGAGGGTATGCTAAAAAAAAAAAGGGAACACTCTAAAAATCTGTATGATTCTTGTAGGAATGATTGTATACAGGGGGTAGAAGTTTTAGCTTTTGAAAAATAAAAGAGATGAGTGTAATGAAACATCTTTGGAAGTTTGATGTGGGATACATAAAGGTATTTTTATCAGATCTTAGCATCTGTGTAATCTCCCTTATCTCTCATTGTCACAGCAGGTTCTAGGATATTTCTCTCCTATGGGATTTATTGTCTAACAAGTATACCTAGGGATCAAAGATTTGGTTTTTGGTCAGGTTTTTCTTTCAATTTCAATTTGAAAAATAAATACGCTGCAACACGCTAACTCATAGATGCTATATTTTTCATTCTTTTAATTCAGTAAAATAGTACACATTAATGCTTTTGGCTGCCATATAAATTATGGATAAGTTACTAAACTATTTTAGGTTGGTTTTTACATTAGATGCTGAAAGAGTTATACAGATTAAGAGACATGAAATACTTAAATAAAAGCAGTTTTACTGCAGAAAGTGCTGATGAAGCTAAACTATTATTAACAGAGTTTTGTTCTGGAGCAGATTGATCCTACCAGGTCACTTGAAAGGCTTGACTGTTGAAACAGTTTTACAACATAACTTATAATAACAACAAGGTAGCAGGAACAGACCATTTATTTAAGGGTTGCACCCGATGCTCTTTGTGGGTGCCTTGCATCTCAGAAGATTCTGTGGTTCTGTGATTTTTTTATTTTACTTTTTTTTGTTTGGTTGTTTTTTGTTTCAATAAATAGGCATATGCATTGCAGATTAATCTTTTGCTATCAGGATTCCCCCTTCAGGTCGGATTTCTGCAAAATACATAGCATGGAATAAATATTAAGAAAAAACACGGGAAAAGATGGTTTGAGACAAATTATGATTGAGTACTACTTATGTTTTATTCAGAGTTTACTATTTTCAGTGTCTGTAAATCTAGACAAACTGCTATAGCCCCTCTTGTGGAATCCCTCAAGTGTAACATTCACTCATATAAATTAGGCACTGCCTTTACCCACCTGGTCCTGCAAACTACTTACCCCAGCCAGACTCTTCACACACCTCTATTACCCCAAAGTGGTACTGGGGAGGTTTTGTATAGTTTGGCCCTTCAAGCTGCCAGCTGCTATGTAACCACAGCAATAATGTAAGGCCAGGAGGACCTATGCAACCACACCAGAAATGTCAGAAGCAACAGAATGGGTATCAGAATACCAGAAATAACAGAATAGATACAGATGTGGCAAATAAAACTGGGACCCAGGTGATGGTGGTGGTAAACTGAAAGGGTTATTGGGATGAGACTGTGGTAGAGAAAAACAGAGAAGAATTGGAAAAGTTTTAACGTTGATAAAAAAGATTTCAATAATTTTACCAGAGCTGTCTGTGTTCAGCCATGAGCTTGAGCACCACAGTCTAGTCAAAGATAACCCAAACCTGTTGTTCTGACAATATCAATCATGTTTTTGTAGTAGTTAATATCTATGAAATTAGGAGTATGCTTTCTTAATGTTAAAACAGTTCAATGGAATTAAACATCCTGGAGTAACGTTGTTGCTCTCTGCTTCAAACCTGAAATTTTAGAAATTTTAGAAATAATTTTAGAAAAATTAAATTTTAGAAACCCCAACCAACTACAAAGAAGTGTTTTCCTGTTTGCTGAAATATGATGTTGAAAGTAGATTTTCTCTGATGCAGACAACAGCTGCAAATCAAAGTAGTTTGCTCACTGATTTTTATGTAGTTAGGTAAAAGTGAAATATTACTGAGTTGATTGCTTCAAATTCCTGAAGCTCTAGAGACCACATTCTTTCCAGCAATCTCTGTATGTTTGCATTGTTTTCTTTTTGGTTTTGATTTCCCTCTGCTATGTACTTCAGATAATTTGAAATCATGGCTAAGACTAATGAAAAGAAGATGGGTAATCATGGCTGGTATTACAGACTTTTAGCAATGCACAGTTTGCCCTCTTGTTTCTTTTTCTCTTTTCCTTTGCATTTCCTTTTGCAACAAATGTACCCTCACCTGTGATCTGTTTAAAAGAATTCAAACTCAGCACAATAGGCTGTCAACCAGTCACTCAGTTTGGAAAGTAAAATGTTTTTGAATTTACTTTTTGAAATGGGATTCCTAAGGAATGCAAAATAGGGCAATTTCTCAGAGTAATTCAGTGATTCACTGCATTGCCTTCTTAAATCAGAGTTTAACAGCTGAAACAACACAAAAAATAAAAAATGAAAGAAAAGCCCAAGCACAAAAAGAAAAAAGCCAAATAAAATTTTGACAGCCTCTGATATTTTGGCATTTTGCCTCTGGCAGTTGTAAATTAGATTTATATTTTATTGGTTGAAGCTCACTAAACCCAAAGTACAGAAAAAATTCTGCTAGAGCAAATATTACCATTCTTTCACATAAAAATCCCTCTATATATAAAATACATGCATAAAGTAAAAACTGAAAGTTTTGAATATATGTATTGGTGGATTAAAGCTGTTAGAATAAAATTGGTTTTAATTTAGGTCAAATTTGCTCAAGAATGTAATTTTAAAAATAATCTATTCAATTAAAAAGCATAAATAAGCATATCCAACTCAATTATTTCAACAGAAACACAGAGCTTCTGGAAACCTTTTTTTCTGACTGCTCTCTATACTCACATTTCCTGAAGTTGTTTTAAGTAAAGAAAAATGTTCTCAGCAAGGCAGGTCTCTCTTCCTCACTGATGGTAGCTGAATTCTACCAACACTGGGTAAAAATATCAAAAGTAAATATCAAAGGATTTTCTATTGAGACAAGCATTTCCCTAAAAAAGTATTACCTCAGCATTCCAGAGGTACCAGAGGCAGAACTGATGAGATGAACAATAGTCCCTGTGCTAATGCCATGGAAGCCATAAGGACGACTGCCTGACCCACCAATCTTTGTTTCTCTCAGCTCAGACTGAGACTCCATGGAAGTCATTCCAAACCTTTCCCCTTGCTCAGTGCAGCATGGCCATAGAAAGCACTCAGCCCTTCTCTTGCAAATCCAGTCTGGGGCCTGAATGCTGAACAATCAGAGGATTTTCTTTGTTCCAACAACTCAAGAGTCTTTTGAGGTCAGTACATTTTCTTTCATTGACCTGGCAGCCATGTTTGAATCACTGGTGTGACACCAGGAACAAAACCATATTGAGTGAGGAAAAGTTCTCTTCTAACTCTTGAAGGATGATACAACTTGTTGAATAAATAAAATTCCTGATCTGTACATGACAGCAGTGCTTGCTAACTGTGACAGGAGGAAAAAAAAGAAGAGCTACTGGTTTCAGTTTCCCAAAATAAATGCTGGGTTTTTTTTTTTCTTTTATAGAAGCTGCAAGAAAAGAACAAAGAAGCTAAAGATCATAAGACAGGTCACAGCATACTATGAGAGACAAGTTATTAAAAAAATTTTTGTCTTTCTGCACTTTTTCCAGGTCATTTTCCCTTCACTCATTATAAGTAGTAACATTTACATGAAAATAGGATCTTGGTTTCTCAGGAGTTTATCTGCTCTTTATAATTATCCTCTTGAAGTCATAATACTGGTTTCTGTGGTAATTATGTTTTCTATAAGTTTTCATTGGTTCTTTCAAGGTGAACATGATCTAGGCTGTAATCCAATAATAGCATTTCAATAGCATCATTAAGACCAAGTTTTGCAAATATAGAAGCCTAAAATGCTGTCTGAAATATATGAGTCTATTATTGCATCCACATGTAGACAGTTATAAGTTGAATTTTTTTTAATTGCTGATTTTGGCAACTCACTTGTGTCAGAAGCTTAGCATTCCTGAAAATCCTGTTACTTGCCAATGTTTCTAAATCTAGGTTGGTTTTTTTAATAAATTGTGACCTACTTAAATAGAAGCTGTAACAAGGCTGCTCAACTGAGTGAAAACCAGAGCACAATGGTACAAATTAATCCATTTAATCCAGAAATATAAAGGTCATTCCAGGCTCATTTTGAAAGTACTGATTGTCTTCTTTATCATTACATGGTTGTAAAACTGAACACAAAATTTCAGCTAATTGATGCTTTCTATCATAGTCTCACTGGGTTTTAGTGATTGTCTTTCCATTTATTCCTTTACAGATGGACTCTATGACTCTACTGTCCAACAAGGAAAGTTTATGGACCATGTAAGTATTGCAGAATATTTGCTAGCTTAAAAGACTAAAGTTATTACATCATATACCTCTACCTTAATCACCTCTAAATTAATTTTTAATTTTTGCGGATGACTGGAAAAATAGCACAAATGATAAATCTTTGGTTTTCAACCTGCCTGTTGAAAGCAATATGCATTCAATGCATACGTAAACATTGTCAGATGTTAAATTTTATTATTCAAATTCAGAATTTACAGTAATCTTTACATGAAAGTAGAAATAAGACAAGAAAGACTAAGGCCCATCTGGAATTAAATCTGGCCAAGAATGTCAAGGACAACAAAAATACTTTCTTCAAATATATCAATAAGAAAAGGAAAACGTGAGTCTACCAAATGGAAAGGAGGCCCCAGTAACAGAGGACAGAGGAAGGCAGGGTTACCAAACATCTTTTTTCCATTGGCCATCACTCACAAGATCAGCCATTGTGAATCTTTGATCAACAAGGCCAAGTGCAAGTCCTGCACCTCAGAACAATCCCAAGCAGGAACACAGATGGGCTGAGAATTGATCGAGGGCTGTCCTGAGGAGCAGGACTTGGGGTGTTGGCTGACAAGCAGCTCAACATGACTCAGTAATGTGCACCACAGCCCAGAGAGACACCATTTTTTTCTTGCTCAAGTCATGCAAATCAATCAAGGGTACTTGCTGTACTGCATTCTTTTCTGAGAGTTTCTACCCTCGCCTAAATGAGATGTTGAAAGAGAATTACCACAGGTTATGATAAGCTGTACTCAATGTGTTTGCTGCTTGCATTGCCCACGTTATTTGCAGGCAATCTAGGCAAAACCTATTACAGTGCAGAATGTCTGGTCTGCATAGGTATAGCAATAAGAGAGCAGACAGTGCAGCAATCAGCCTCTTTGTCTGGTGTTACATTAGAAAATCCCCAGACCTGCATCTATCTTCACTGGTAAATATGCAATCTGGCCATCAGAAAGATCTCATCTCTGAAACTGCAGATATGTACAGAAACCATTGTTGTAAAATACAAGATTCCTGTAAAAGCAACATCACCCTAGGACGGGGAAGGAATGGAAAAAAATACGTAGAGCACGTGGTGTGTTTCCCCATATGGAGTCAGGATATCACTAAAGTCTGTAAACAGATGCAGCAGTTATTTTGACTCAAGAGATATGACATTTTTTTCCTGACTGAACTTTATTTTTATTCAGCCTAATCCTCAAGTTTATCAAGGTCTCTCTGAACTGAAGGGTCAAACATCATTTACATTAGAGTAATCTGCAAGTTTTCTCTAGAAGTATTGTGTGTGATCACCCAGACCAGCTTAAAAAGATGTTGAGTATTGTGATTCTTGGCTCTAATTCTTCAAGAGCTGTATTCTTTCCAGGTCAGCAGATGAACTCCAACCTTTGATTACAGCTGCTTGAGGCTGGCAGCACAGCCAGCTTTCAACTTACAAACCAGTTGGCTCATCCAGTGCATACATCCAGCTTTCAAATATTGGCATGGAGGGAGATGGTGTGAAAGCCCTTGGGGACCACCACTCATCCTCCATCCACCCAGCCACCCTTGATGGCTACTCCTGATTATCTTCTTATGCTTCATTTACTTGGAAATGGATTGTAAGAAGATGAGCCAGGGTTTTTCCAGGGAGTAGTTCCTAATCATCCATTTCTAAGATAGATACTCTAGTATTTCCAACTGCCAGGCCTCTAGATATGCTCCATACATTGTAAACAACATTCTCACAATTACATTGTCCATCTCTCTCAACAGTATCAGGTGAATCCCACCTGGTACCCGGGATCTAAATCTGTCCAGCTTGTATACAGGTGTAGAGCAGTGCTAAAACTGTAGCAAGGTTGGCACTGTATGTCATGATTAAGCATGGATACAAGTCTAACCTAAAATTATTGGCATTTTTACCTGCATAAAAGCTGTGTAGAGGTACATCATTGGATACTACTGGGAACCAGGTGAAAAGCAGCCTTGAAGCTTTGGCTTTCTCAAGCTGCTCAAGGACAAGGAATTATAACAATGATTAAACACCCACAGGATGCGTGAGAGACGCGATGTTTTGCAGAAAATGTTTTTAAAGAGGTGTCAGCTTCTTTGACCAGTAAGTCTTTTCTATTTTGTTTTTCACGTACTACCCTGTATAAACTGTAGTGTTTCTTCAAATAAAGCTCTCTTGCTTCTCCATTACACAAGGTAATGTGTTGCATTACCCTTCTCACCACTTCTATGGCCTTAAAATGCAACAGAGGTAGAAGGGTGTTCTTGCACTACTTAAAGACAGCATAAGAAAAAATTACTGCAGAATGTGCCTATCTTTTACAGGCTGAGCATTTAAATTATTCATCTGTATAGAATGTACAGTAAGTGATCAAAGGCATATTGAGCATTTTTTTAATGCAATATGATTTGCAGCCTTTCAGCAACTTATACAGGATAGTTTTGAAGCCTTCAGGTGAGAACCTGTAGTTTTCTACTAATCCCTTGAAGCCTACATTTGTCTGTTCATTTTTGCTGCTGACCACTTGCTCTTTTATCTAAGCTTATCCTTTGGGCTAAAGTCATAACTAATAAAAATAAAGTCTCCAATTTGGGCAAATTGAAGATCTGTTCCACAATGTAATCATACAGATATTTTCTGACTAGATATGCAATTCATCTGTGATCAGTAACACTAAAATCATATAACACTGTATGACAGATCACAAAATCTCTTGCATTTCCAAAAAGTCTTTTATTTACCCAAAGATACTTCACAATTACTTTGTTTTTTGATAAGATTTTTATCTCTCAAAGCATACAGAGTCCCACACTACTCATCTTCCTATAGGTTAAAGTTCTAACCGTCATTTTCTGGGTACTTTACTCACCTTATTACATTAAGAAATGTTTTTTTATGAATGAAGCTTTATCCTTTTGTAAGCACAAACAATTCTATTGCATTTCAGTAGATCTATCTTCAGTCAACCCAAAATGTGAAAGACAAAAAAATCAAACCTAAATCCCCCCAAAACAGGAAGATGAAAATCAGTAAAGTGAAGTGAACAAAAAGATGGTTTGGCTTCTTTTTCAAAAATTGCTTCTATTTGTTTGAAATCAGTGGTATATCAGCTATTTTCTTGGTCTGAAGAAAGTCCTAGAGCCCTCTGCATCCAGTTATGTTTTTTATGGGTGTTTGCATTCTTTTCACAGAATGAAAGCAGCTGGACTGTGAGTTACAGTGAACTCCCACACACCCCAACAATGGAAGACAGCTCAGAGAAGGTTTCTGAAGCTCAGGGAAAAGTACAGGTGATGGTGGAGGCATGACTGACCCCAGTGTCAGTCCCTTGCTGTCTTAAAAACTCCTCAAGCCTTCTCTCAGTGAGATTCCCATGGACAGCCTCACACAGCACTGACTCCTTCCCTCCAGGAGTTTCCTTCTTCATGACTGGCTAACTCCATCCTGTTCCTTACACAGCCAGCACCTAACCCCATGTCCCTCACACATCTTACCTTCTCTGCCCCTTGCACAGCCACATAGCCCTGCCAGTAGCCTCTAAAACCCACTCTTTTATAACCCCCATCCTCACTGGGCAGCCAAGGCTGTTTCCACTCCTCAGTAATCAGTACAGCTGTAATTCAGTGGGGGAGATTGCCTTCTTCACTATGCTTACAAACCATCCTCCCACATACCAAGCACAGCTGATGGAAAGAAAACTCAACACAAAGGGGGTCTGAGTTGGCCAGAGCAGTCTGGGGGAAGTGTATGTGTGGCTGAGTCCAATACAGAGCACACAAACAGAGCAATGAACAAAATGAACTTTGAAGAGAGCAAGAGTCTTGAATTTGCTCAACCCACATATTCTTTCCCCCTGACTGTGGATGCTCAGCATCATGATAGTTGGCATATAGAGACCAGTAATTGTAATCATCTTTGTGCTCTTATTCAGCTGTGTATTGCAATTGCTATACAGTGCTTGTGCTGTAATTTCAGTACATTGATGGTTTCTGCTGTGAGAAAAATGAAAAGCAGACAGCACAGGGCCAAGACATAGAGAAACATCTGGTTTTATTAAATATTTATTATCTGGTTATATTATACATCATTGTCCCTATCACTGAAACCCTAGGGTGACACAGCAGTCTAAGTTTACATGATTTCTATGATGTTATAATTTCAATTCTAAACCAAGAATTCAGTATCATACCAACATGTTTCTTTACCCTAGAAGTCCTAATCTTACACATCACCTACCTTTCATATTTGTTCTGGTGTACTGTTAGATAAACTACCCTTGCAGGAGCACATTCAGTACATTGAAATACTCAAAGAATAAATTGGTCACTGAACATTTCCTAGTGCTTAGCAAAGGTCTGAGTTTTTAAAGGTCAGGAAGGTTAACATTTGTAGTGACCTTTGTAAACACAGTACTACAGATGAAACATTTTGCACTGCTGCCAAACATGTGAAACCACAGCAGCTGTAGCTCATATTCCAACAATCTTTAAAGATGCCTCTTAATTACCACAAAACGATATGTCTGACAGTATTAAAATATAATTTATTTCAGATTACTAAAACTTATCTGATCTTGTGGTTCAATGTACCTCAGAGCTATCAGTTATCTGCTTTCCCTTGCAGTTCATGAGGCATTTGCTTTCTATTATTTTCTGAAATCTAGACACCATTGTGAGGTGCTTAGAAATCTGTACAGCAAAAAATGAAAACATTCCTAAATTTGAAGTACCTCTACAGTCAAGCATCCTTTAGCTGTGGCACATTTAAATAGTTCATCAGGTCTTGAAAGCTTAATTTCTGCATAAAATAAATGCAACCAGCATCCTGGAGGTTTGTCTGAATATCCAATTACATCAACAAGCTGTAAAATCTGTTCTCTTTTTAAATCCTTCATTGGTTGATTTCTGAATGTATGCAAGTTATTTTCAAAATTTAAGGATGATGTTGATACTCCTACAAACACTTTTTTAGTTGCCAATGTAAAATCCTACTGAGGGGAAAATGAAATAAATCAGATCAATTGTAGAACATGTATGTATGTATGTTTGAAAACAAGTGGGGAAACTACTTCATCAATTTATAGCAGCGCAGAAAGTGGTATAAAAATTAACCAGAAGAGTTCAAAACCCTAAAATTTAAACTATATTATGTGAATCAGTCATGAATAATTACCAGCTTTTTAAAAATACAGCTGCCATGAATATCTAAGTGTGAATTTTAAATTAAAATTCAGGTACATATTGCTATGTTTATATTAAATTCATAGAGATGTCAGAACAAGCAGACAACTACAATCAGCCAAACTTTTTCAGTACTGAATAATAGAAGTAGTTCCCAACATGAGAGAGAGCTTTCACCTCCCTTGCTCATCACTTGCCATTGGCTTATGCCTGATATTATCACATCAGTCTGCAGTGAAACCAAACGTGAGGTGACACAATGCAGTGGGAGAATCATGTTGAACAGGAATAGAACAAAGCTATATTTTTTTCCTAAAAGAAAAGGAAGTCTCATAAATTGTGACAATAACTGACTATGAACTGACTATGCCTAGTAGATAATTGTTCATAATTGGTCTGTTATCTTTAATTGAAAGCTCATATGGTGGCAGATTTTCATAAGGCTTATGCTTGGGTATCCGAATTCTTGTAATTTGTAGATAAATAGAACTCTGTTCTTGAAAATCCCCAGTGTCCACAGAATGCAGATATAAATTTAAAAAAAAAATCTTGTATAAAAATTTACATATAAAGCCCAAAGTATGTCTGGAGAATAATTTTCTCCCTAACCACCTAGTAATCAGAAACAAAAATAATATGTGAAAATTTTTGAACGAAAATGAAGAGACTTGTACCATGCCATGGTTTTGATTGAACACCTTAGACTCTCCTATGTTCACCAAAAGAACAATAGTAGCAATGGTACATCTGGTACCTCTCACAAATGAGACACAGTCTGCACTTTTCCATATGAATAACACTTTTCTGTGCTGCATTGTATCACTTCCATGTGTTATCTGTAGATCAAAACCGTTAAATCACAGGAACAGCCAACTCCAAATATATAATTACAGACCCCTTTAACTTCAATTTTGTCAGTTAAACACTTACAGGAGAACACCCATAGAGGGTCAGACCAGACATTTTTGAAGTCTAGCTTGAATGAATCCTACATCTGAATATGGTGAATACTTTGGAAAAGCTTTGAATTAATGATTCATTTCATCCAGCTGAGGTGTTGGAGGCTATGGTTTTATACTGCAAAGTGGATAGTAGTACTGAACAAAGATATTTCCAACCTGTCTCTTTCCAGCACTGTGCTGAAACTAACTTCCTTTCCTCTCACCTGCTCTGGCACTAGTCTTTCATGGGGTGAATTGTGAACAAGGCTGTGGAATTGCTGCAACTTTCAAGGAAAAAAAAAAGAGAAAAAAAAAGAAAAAAAGAAGGATAAGGCTCTCTAGTCTCTCTTAGGATGAATCACTAACTTGATTTCATTTCTGACCCCAAACTAAATGTGTCTGTGTAGGGCTCTGCCGATCTCTGCCTCACCAGGGGGGCAGAAATGAGTAGCAAAATATTGGGAGAGAAGGTAGGCATAAGATAACACCTATGAAGGTGTCATAATCACCAGTTGTTTTGCATTGTGAAAGTATGACCTAAGCAATTTCAGGCTTGCAGAATTCAGTACAAAACTTTCCCTTTTCTTTCTTGTACAGGAACATCTAAAGGCCCTTAAGCCAGCTCAAATGCCTAGAGTGAGACTGCAGGAGTGAGTCTGGGCCCTGAAGTCTGAGCTCAGCAGGTGTATATGCTGAGCCTTCCCTGTGATGGTCTCCCAAATTGCTGCTGTCAGTGCTTAAGGGACTCTGGGAATCTTTCATCAAGACAAACCACAGATGGAAACTTCTTTCATTAGCTTTGCATAAGAGCCTTTTGACATATTTCATCTGGCACTTCATATCTTAAATAAACTGTGTGAAAAAAAATATTATTTTGTTTACTGTAGATCACCATGTGACAACTTCACTGGATGCTTTTCAGTTTGTAAGTTGTGAAAAGTAGTGAACTCAGTGTCTATAGACTGCTATCCACAGCTCTGCTCCAAGATGAAGAGCTGATAATCTCTTCTTCAGCCCATCATCTTCTTCTGTCACTTTTCTAATTCCACTATAACTCTTGAGACTGGACAACTAGAATTTTACACTGAAATGCATCCAGTACGTGAACACACCATCCATTTACTTGGTAACCTAATCACATTTTCTTCCTATTCTGTTCCTAACAATTCCCAGCTTTTTTGTTTGCCTCTGTGACTGCTAAATAGCACTCCAAAGCCATCCTCTAAGAATGATCCACCTCAGCCTTGGTTTTCTGACTCTCAGTAACTATTAGGGTGGGTTTTTTTCCTCTTCTGTATAGTACTTTATGTTAGCTGATAGGAATTTTCTTTTCTGCTAGATTTCTTTGATGAGATAATGCCATGAAATTCTTTATTAGTTCTTCACAGTTTGCTTTAAGTTAACAATCTTCAGTAATTATTTATCCTTTGCAAATTTTACTACTTTAATAATCACCACCTTTTCCTTGATATTCTATGACTATATTGAAGAGTTTATGTATCACATTCATGTCCCTGAGGATAAGGATTTCTACCATGTTATCCTCAACAGAAAAATTGCCACTTATTTGTATTTTTTCTCTATGTTGAAGAATCATTAATGCATAAAAGGATATATCTCTTATCCCACAACAGTTTTATGTCTTTCAGAATGTGGCAAGCAACCTTATCAAAAGCTTTCTGCAAATCACACTATGATTTATGGACTAGATCACATTTATTCACAATTTGTGACTCTGAGACAACTAAAGAATTTGTGAAGCATAATACTGCTTGAAGATAAAAAAAATAATTTAATCTTTATTCCATTTTATTATATATTTTGAGATACAAGTGTATTATATGCTGTTTCTCATAGCTATTCAGTCTTTCTACCTATTGTAAGCAGTTTACCCTGCTAGTTGTTACTTTTCCATTTCTTTTTCTGAATATGTTTGTGTGTATGTATATATATATATATATATGTATGTATAGTTTGGGGTTTTGTCCTCTAATAACCTTGAACTTATTTGACTATGTGCACTGTTAGAATGATCTTTATTGTTTCAGATCCTCTGTACTATTTTAAACTAAACTAGGATTTGCTTCTCATTTTTCTTGACTCAAATCTTCAAGAAGTTATGATGCAACATATAACTCCTGCTGTACAACCCTTGCTTCGTGCTTTTTCAGATTAAAATAGTGATAATTCAGATCTTTTTTAGAAATCTGCAATTATGAAGCAAGTTTTAACCTCAATACTTCCCTAGGTGGCTGCTTGTCATTTTGTATTATACAGTACATTTTTTTTTATTTGCTTGTCTTCTCTGTTCTGATGCATACAGAGACAACCCTAGTCCTGGTGTGTCTCTAATGAAAGAAACAGAGATACACAAGGGACAAATTCAGCCAATTATTTATCTTCATTTGAGAGTTTCTTTTTTATTTAACTAGTTGTCATTGATTTTTCCATTTAATAGTATCCTCAGTTTAATCTTTCAAGGTGAGGCCCTTTGTCTGAAAGCTTTCCCAGCTGAGTTTAAAACGACTACTACTGACAGTAAATGAGATTTTTCTGTGACTCAGTAGGCAAGCCCAGCACTCTCCAAGACTTGGGTCATGAGTTCAATTCCCTGACAAAATAGATACATCATAAATAATATCCTTGAGGCAATTTCTGCTTTGTGACTTATCATTCTTCTTGCACTATACACTGAATGTTTTGGCATTGTATCTTTTTGTCATAATCCCTCCTAAAAGTGCAAATTTCAATTTTTTTTCCAGATTTTTCAGATTTTAATTTGAACACGAAAAGAAATTTCTTTTCTCTGGAAAGGCTCAACTGGAAACCACTTGCTGAATAAAAATGTAAGATTTTATGGGCCCAAATCTTGAAAGTTGACCTGTACCTGCTCAGTTTTATGTACTGCATAGTGTGATGCCAAGGCATTACATTTATTAATACTTCCACTGCAGTATTCCCAAAGCTGCTTACAATAAATGTCTGTATTACATTATTACATTATTTTGTTTATATAGCTTGAAAATCAGTTAAAGTAATCTATTTCTTTATAAGCAATATCTAATATTCAGATTAGAATTACTCTATTCATATTAATTTAAAAAAATCTGTAAAGATATTCTGAGTCATCATAAATGGAAGTAAAATCTTCAACTCACAGATATACTTTTCCTGTATAGAGTTAATTAATCAATGATCAGAATTCTTTCAATGATCAGAAAAAAATAATTGGATGTAAGAAAACTAAAAAAGAACTTTTTATTTTTTAGACATCATTGTCCTGTGCTCTTGTAGCCCTTGAACAGGGGACATTCACATATGAAAGGTATAAGAGTTATGAGCCCTTCTAGTTCTCATTTGGCATTGCACCAGATATTACAGGATCTTCCCGGTAAGACACAGCAAACCCATCAATGAGCAATGCAGTTAGAGCTCTGGACTAAGCACATTTTCATAAAGAAATACAATGGAGAAATTGCCTGGTTTTTCTGGGAGTATTTTCCTTTGCCTTTCTCACTGATACCAGCCCAAACTCAACACATGGGATTCAGTGAACTAAAAATAAAAGTTTTCTGTATGTGTCTACCGTAGCTCATGTCTGCCCTGTGTTTCCCTTTCAGTCAACCATTGAAGAGACACTGGAATTCACTCATGAGCCTTTCAAAATAAAACCCCCAAACACACAATCTAGCAATAAAGAAAATATGATGAAAATAAATAGCATGCTTAAATAAAAAGCTATCCTATTGTCTTTGCTCTTTCTCAGCAGAGAACTAAGGAAGATATGCTAAGAGAATGATTTTGTAAGTCAGGGACGTTTTTGGTAAAATCACGAACCAAAAAAGTAAAAGAAAAAGGTCTAATGGCCTTAAATTGTTCTGTCATATGGATTTTTCACAATAATTTACAGTAGAGGAAAATGAAAATAATAGAGATGAAAATTTTCACTTCTCTTTTTTATTTACACAGTTCCTTTTTGTTTTAATTGAGCATCTTCAAACCCTCCAGATTGCAGAAAACCACTACAAAACAAGCTCCATAGACTCCTAGATCGTGACAGACAAAACATTTTGTTTAAGCTACAATACTGTAGCTTGAATTTCAAGAATGAGACTGATGTAGAATCACTCATAAGCAAAGGTTTCAGGAGATTGTGAACTCTAACCCTCAGTCCTCTTGAATATCCCTTATTTTTTTGGAGACATCTTTTAGTACCCAATTTTGTACAACCAAAACTGTGTGAAAACTACCTTCACTGAAAGTCAATCAGCAGGTTTCAGACTGCTTTTAGCATGTTTTTGTTCGGTTTTGGTTTTGGTTTTTTGGTTTGTTTTTTTTTTTTTTTTTTTTTTTTTTTTTTTTTTTTTTGTTTTTTTTGTTTTTTGTTTTTTGTTTTGTTTTGTTTTTTTGTTAAATTTCATCACTCTGATACCATCATCTTTTCCATTCTTTGGTATCAACACCCCACAAGTGTCTGGTTTTGGGCTTCCAGCTCCTTTGTCAGCCTGGATTCTTTTCTCACAGCCATGTTTTTCATAAGTAAGTAGATATTTGCCTTGTGCTGGTTTTGGTGGCAGCAGTCAGTTTTCTTCACAGTGACTGGTATGGGGCTGTATTTTGGATTTGTGCTGAGAGAGATGCTCATGTTATTGCTGAGCAGGGCTTACACAGAGCCAAGGTCTTTTCTGCTTTTTGTACAGCCACACTGGTGAGGGAGTTGGGGTACATGGCAGCTCAGGAGGAGACACAGCCTGGACAGCTGACCCACAGTAACCAGAGGGATATTCCAGACCATGAGACATCGTGCTCAGCAAATAAAATGGGAGGAAGGAGGAGGAAGAGGGGGACGTGGTGTTTGTCTTCCCAAGTCACTGTTACATGCAGGGCCCTGCTCTCCTGGGGACAGCTGAACAGCTGCCTGACCATGGGAAGCAGATTAATTCCTTGTTTTGTTTTGTTTTATTTTATTTTATTTTATTTTATTTTATTTTATTTTATTTTATTTTATTTTATTTTATTTTATTTTATTAGTATGCATGGCTTTTGCTTTCCCTATTAGAATATCTTTCCCTAAACTCACAATTTTTTTTCTCACTGATCCTGCTACTGGGGAGTGAGTGAGCAGCTGTGTGGGTCTTAACCACTTAGCACTTGTGTAGAATTATTTAATAATTCTAAAAATGAATCTAAAAATACAAAATAATCTAAAAATACAAAATCCAGTAATATTTATAAAATTAATATCTAAAATATTGCTTGAACTGCTGATCCTTCTTCTTACCTTTATTTTATAATTTTTCCACTTTTTACAATAATGTGATGAGGGAAGCAACAAGCATGACAGATGTGCTCAAAAACCTAAATCTTAATTTTTACATAACTTTGAATCTTGATTTCTTAGTTTCCACTAATTGAGAGAAACAGATTTGTTTAGTATCACCTCAGTGAAAGATTATCCTCACACTGGATTTATCCAGCAATTTTAGGCTCTAAGCTGAAAAAAAACAAAAAAAAAGAAAAAGAAAAATCCCACACCAATCCTTTGTGAGTATTAGTAAGTGGTGGAAAGCAATTCAAACAGCAAATATTGCTATGGAGATTGAATTTGAGGGTGTTGGTCCTAGACTGCAAGAAGATGAGATGAAAAATTGAAAATATAGAGACAGTGGTGAATAGATATAACATACTCTAAAGTGAATATTGGAAACTGAAAGACAGTGAGAAATCAAAGTGATAACTGAAAAGATAAAAACTTTTAAAATAGCCTCAGATTAAGGAAATGGCATTGTTAAATTGTGTTGATGTAAAGACAAGAGAAAAAAAAAAAAAAAAACAAAAAATAAATCTGTGTTTCCAACAAGTGTTATAAAGAAGGTATAGAAGAATGGGGTTAAGATCTTATTTCAAGGTAAGAAATAAAATCTTTGTGTGATAAGAGAAGACCTTGGTCAGGAATAGCATGGCTTACAATGATCCAATGCACTTTCAATTTTAGTTTAAATCAAATCTCTTAAATATTTGAATCAGTTCTAAAAAATAGGAAACTGCTGCAGAGTTCATTTTATGATGACCCTCTGCTTCTGTCATTCTGCTCTGTAGATTTATTTGTTTCTTATCTATTTAGCCAGTGATCAATACATTTCTCAGAAGCTATAAATAATAAATACAGTTCATTTTTTTATGTATTGTTTTCTGTGAATCATTTTTGCTTATTCCTTTAGTGAGTTCCAATGAATAAAATGCAAGATTTATGGCATTGTTCAATGAAAATGAGATTTGTATCCACATATGCATCTGCATATTTAAAGGTCACTTTTTAGAACTCTGATGTTTTCCTAAAATCTTGTGACTGTTCATAAACCCTCATTCAGTAATTGACACATGGCATAGCCATCTGAGTATTTCTCACTCTTCAAATAATTTTTAATTACTTTTCTTATTCAGACAGTGTCACTATTGCTTAAATTTATAACAGAAATCCAAGCTTTGACTATGAGTACTTAATAGAATTGTTCACTCAAGGTTTGAATAAAACTGATTGTTTCTATCCTTCTATCCAAGCAGTTGCAGTTTAGATTCTTACCAGCCTTGCAAATCATCTTTTATACAGGCTTTCCTTGACTTCCACAGCTGTAAATTTGTCACTGCTCATTCATTTCCTTTGTCCAGGAGATCTCTCTCCTTGCATAAATTCCCTGAACTTTTCATCTTACAAACAGGAACTGCTTTTCTTTGTTTCCAAGACTTTCACTAGCCCTTGAAAGTAGGGCTAGTGTATAATGCAATATAATTTCATTTTTAGTACTCTCAGATTTTGACAGTGATGACATCTCATTCATAAATACTTTGCACACTTATTCAAGCTTTCTCCCACACTTCTCCTTATGTTTGGGGTACACTGCTTCTCACATCTACCTCAGTACTTTTTAAAAAATTCCTTTATTTGAGCTAAGAAAACTCCCTCTCAGCTAATCAATATCTACATAGTATTCTAATTCTTTGCATCTTTTTTAGATTTGTTTCCTCTACTTTTACACTCAAATTATGTATTAATTTGAAAGATGACATCTTTCTGGCCATCTTGCTGGTTAAATTGTTGCCAGCCAATTGAGATATTCGTCAAGGTCTATGATTTCCTTAAAAAAATAAAATAAAAATAAAAAAACCCAAATAACAACAACATAAAAAACAAAAACAAACTAAGTTTGATGACTTCTAAGACTAAACTTGAAATTATTATTGCTTACATTAACCCTATAATGATAACTAAAGACAAGAGATGTAATAAATGTCACCCATGAAAAACATTGCCAGATAATAAACAGATTTACCTGCTGCCCAAAATATGTTTATTCTGAATCTTCAGAAAAAATCATTGGCTAATTTATGATGCAGGAATTTTCTCTTAGCCAACACATTATCTCAGCAGATAATTTACAAAGTAAACTAATTAACCTTTCTAAAACACCTTTCTAATTAATCATGTCTTTCATAGTTCCATTAGATATGGGGCCAACCAAGTCCAAGCACTCATATTTAATTTCCCACATATTGATTTATAAAGGGTAGTTTATTGCCTCTTGCTCATTAGTAGTTACAAGCTGCACTCCTGCAGGAGGTTATACATCTTTGGTAATTAAATCACATTAAGATATCAAAATATAATGCAGATGTTTAACAGTAAGTTTTGATTTGTTGGAAGTGCCAGTAAAATTTTAAAACATCAGTAAAGTGAAACACTTTAGCTGATCTAGCTGTTTCCTTCCTTTATACTTTCTCACTTCATATCTCTCAATGTAGTTATTCCAGAATTGGTGATGAATTTTGCTTCAAAGGAAAACTTACTATCTTATGCAATGTGTTATATTAAATTTTAGCTTTATAGTCACTGTTATTTAGTATCTTGAAACAGTTCACAATATTTCAAGGTGTTTAAAAAAAGAACTTTGGGCTCTGAACATATTCTTTCTTTGGAAAAACATTCCAAAATAGTCAATAAATAGAGAACAAAAGCTTTTTATCTGTTCCAGTTCCAATTTTTCTTCAGACAGAATAGAAAAGGAAGAATTTTCATCATAGCCTCATGAAGACTGTTCTCAAGAGATAATGAATCAAAAAGCATTAATTTTTTATTTCATTTTATTGTGAAGCAGTAAAATATATTGCAGCATCTGTAGGACATTCTTATAAAACTGGTTAGATCATTTAGCCAAATGAATTCAAGAAGATCAGAATGACCTGAGCTCAAGGATACAAAGTACTAGTGACTTCTCCTTCAGTCTAAATTTCATTTAGTTTTTGTAGCTTAGCTATTTTACTGAAAAACAAACAACAAACAAAACAATAAAAAATACATCTCTTTTAGCAAATGAATACTGCCTATGCTGTTAAATGCTTTTACATATATATATATATATGTGCCTATATATGTGTGTGTGTGTGTGTGTGTGTGTGTGTGTGTGTGTGTTTGTGTATTGCAGACTGAAATAAATGGATCTTTTCTGAGGGTCAGTATCCTAAATTGAAATTTCAAGAAAATAACTACATCAAAGGCTGTGGACCTCGACCAAATTATCAAGCAGTTATTCAAAAACATTTAAGTCAACAGAAGCATAAAACAGCAAAGCCAAAAGCTTCAAAAGAGATGAAAGAGGAGGCAAGTTTTGTAATCATGTTGTTCCTTCATGTCAGTTCAGTTCTACCTCCCATTCCTGTCTAGGATTTTCTGATGGCTGAATGCAGGTGGAATTTATTTTTTCTGAGGAGAAACAATAAATTCCAGTAAAGAAATGAGGAAGGTCCATCCTTGTTTTTATTTACAGTACCAATTTTGTTATAAAAGAATCTTTTTACAGAGTGCATGAAGAAAAAAAGCAAAAAGAAGATACTTTCTGGAGAAATGAAACACTACTTTCAGTGGAGGGGGATCAGGAAAGGAAATATTTAAACAAATTTTACAGATGGAAGTCCATGGGATCTGATGGAATTCATCAATTAGTGCAAATGGAGATGGCCAATATTGTTGCAAAGCCACTATCCTGTCTTGGGAAGGCTGAGGAAGCTCCCCAAGGGCTGGAAGAAAGCAAGTAGGAGGAATAGACGAACTACAGGCCAGCTGACTTCTATCACTGAGAAAATGAAGGAGCATAAAACCCTAAAACCACTTACAGGACTGAAAAGGAATGGAAGTTGTCAGCATGGATTTGGACAAGGGAAGAGCAGCCTATGTAGATTTTTTGATCCTATAAAGGTTTTAAAAATCATCCTCCACAGTGTCCTTACTAAAAAAAATGAGGAGACAATGAGTGGAAGAGAGAACAGCAAGGCTCTGAGGATGAGGCCAGGACCAAGTTATGCTGCCGTCAGTTTTCATAAAATATTTTGGCAAATAAAGTATTTTAGTGTGTAAAGTTAGGACCTGAAACACTGAGCCTTTCTCACTGTGCAGCAGAACAAAAAGCAGATGCAGGAGAAAACCATGAATTGTCAGTGTAACCCTGATCTTCCTCTAGCCCATCCATGGAGCCATCAAGAAAGGTCATCAGCTAGAAACAATAGCTGCACTGCAAAAACCTTCTCTGAAGATCTTTCCCAGGGTAATGGCATCAAAGCAGCCCACATCCTGCATGGCATGGTAACATTCACTCTTACAATACATGCTTAAAATAATCAGAGGACAGTAACCATGGGGCCAAATTCTGAGATCTTTTACTTCTTAGATCTTTTCTTTACATTGACCTGAGTGTGTAATTTGCAACATTGTGTGTGTGTCACCTCCAAACTTGACCTGAAGTGTCTGATCCCACAGGAAATAACATTAAAGAATTCAATTACAGAAAATATACTCTATCACAGTTACCATATGTTGTTTACCAGAGTCAGAGTTAAGTGATCAAGGAAACTCTTGAGCATGTCTAAACATGTGGGTAAGATTTATAGTGCTGCAGTGCATATTTATTCAAGGTCTCTGTGATACATTATGTATTTAGCCAGATTATGATTGCCTTCAGTGTATAGCTGCTTGATCAGAAAACCTGCTGCAAGATTCATCCCCTTATCTGGTTAATGCTGAGATCATGGTGCTCAGTACTCCAGTAGCAGTAAAGGGATGGTAAGTGAAGAAGCAAAGCCTGAAAAATTAGGTGCTGTCATCAAATGAAAGGGTGGTAAGATAAAATGAAGAGGAGCACTGGAATTAAAATATACAGCATCCCTTCTTGGTACGGATTGATTGAAAATATGTAATTTCCTGAGATACTAATAGGTAAAAAGATGTCTTTCTCCAACTACTCAGCCTATTACTAAACTCAGCTGTTTAAGGAAGCTTTAAGATAAGGACACATCTATTAAAATGAAGATTATCTGTCTGAGCTTCACACTGAATCTCTGTCCTGACAGAGAGCTGAGCTAATCATGTGCTGATTTTAACAAACCATACAGATTCACGTATGCTGAGTGGAGGTCATCTAACCCAAAACATGTCTTCAAAGGGTAAACCTACATCCATGCTAATCCTCTAGGGCCCCTTTTTTTGTCAATAGTGAAAAAGGAGGTAGTTCTAAAGCAATATTGATTTCACCTAACGCTGATGTTTAAAATAGGTTAGTTGAATTGTACCCTGAAATTGCTTATTTTTCTTCCTTGACTCAAAAGGAAACAATTATCTCAAGTTTGTCTAGTGAAGATGTTTGTATTACAGATGTCTAAAATTTGATTAAAGGACTCACAAAACTTTTTATCACTACATACCCTAGAAAATGTACTTCTTATCAAGATCATTTTCTTCAGGTGCTTTTTTAGCCATGTATAAGGATAGTCTGCAGAAAGAACACATGCATTTTGAAACTGTAAAACTTCTCTATTAGCTAGTTTACACAAAAGATAGCCAGGATGGAAGGAGTGGCTGGTGTGAAAAATATTATGCTCCCTGTCCCAAAAAAACATCTTAAAGGCCTTTGCTAGTTAGTTAAGCTTTGGTCAGGAATTTAAATGGCCATCCTCCATTGCAGATACTCAAGTTGCTGAGTTGCAGTTTGTAATTCAGTTCTCCAGGTTTCTTTTCCTTTATAATTCTGTACCTTTCCATGGTGGTATTTTTCTTCTTTAGCCCTTGATAAACTAATGATCTCTATTCCAATGCTCTCTTTCTACCTTTACCTTTTTTCCCTTGTGTGATGCCACTGCATAAACTTTCTCATTAATTTTTTTCACAACTTAAGAATTTCTTCAGAGGTATAAACTGGATACTGAGCTGGGCCATGCCAAAACTTGGACCCCTGGAGCACAAACAGGTGGGATTGTACACATGGGAAGTGGGGTATAAGGTGTTTTCAGGGTGCTATTTGTAGAAAAATGTGAATTGTTCACTGACATTTGAAGGCAACACTCATCCACACACCTACAGAGATATCAAATGATGGTTAATAACTGTCATTATAACTGTTATAATTTTATCTGTCTGAATAAGTTATAAGACCCAGAGATTAGTTCTGCAGTAGGGTAGGAGTTTGGGGTCATTCATATCTGAGTTTGATATACTACTCTGTTTAAGGACAGTGACAACTAAAGTGTCTGTGTAAAGAATACTTTCATATTACATTGAATTATTTACCAAAGTTTTTGTGAAAAATAAAATTTGCTATCTTACCTCCCATTTTACTGACACATGCATTTACACAATTTTGTATTGTGCAAAGTTAAGTTGCATTTTTTCATTAAGCAATTCAGATATGGACATGCCTAGTGGTGGTTACTCATAAATTGCTGTTAGTAAAATGGGAATGACGTTAACAGAATGATTCAAGGGAATATGGCTGTTGTCAGAATTAGATCTTTAAAGCCTATTCATTAAAATCTTTAGAATGATGACCAGTTTCCTAAAACGCCTGTTAATGCAGTGTTCAAGGATCATTTTAAATTTAAAGCAAAACTTTAAAAAGCAGTAGATATCACAAGCTTTTTTAAGACACCCTTTGCATCAGAGACTAAATTTAAATTAGACTAACCCAGACTGCTTTCCATGTCTGGCTTTAGTGACTGATCTCATAGCCTCCTGTGATTTGAGCTTTAAGAAACTATGATAATGAAACCATATTAGGATCTTCTGGGTATTTTGCTCATATCAAACTGATTTTTGGCATACATTCTCTTTTTTCTTTCTTTCTAATTAAGTATAGAGTTGAACTGTTAATTTTAACTAGACACAGTATAAAATTAGAATTGCTAAGGCATTGCATTTCTGCATTCACTTATTTAGTATATGCTCAGTTTTCATCTATAGGTAATAGAAAGACCCTCCTGGCAAAAACAAAAGATGATGGACAGGAATATTTTGACTCTCAGCTCTAAATGTCAGAAAGTCTTGCTGGGCTGGTGCTCTTTGGCCTTTCTCTGAACCAGGCAGTATGTATGTCTATATGTAGCATATATACCATGCAAACTGTTTATTTTTTCACTCTTTTATATTGATAGAAACATTTTGGAGTTTGTACCATATGACTGTGATATTAAAGAATATTTCTGTGCTATTGCTTTAGAAATGGTGAGATTTATCTCACTTGATTTTGGGCACCCAAGAGTCACACAAATTCTGCTAATTTTGTGTGAGGTAAAGAAGATAAGCTTAGATTTTGGATTGGATTTACTTTATCAAGCTTTAGGTGTTTGTAATTTTGATGTCTTTATATGAGTTGAGTCCTCAGGTTTCCATGACAGTCAGGCTCATTCTAGCTGGAAGTCAATGGAGTTAATGACAAACTTTAGATAAACCTCCACTCTGAGCACTTTTTTTAACATTGCTACAAAATACTAGTATTTAGCTAATACTAGTAATACTCGGAAATATTTTACCTAAACTTGCATTTTTCTAACACCCCTGTTTGACAGATTGTTGCCAATTCAGAATCACATTTAAATTTCTATTGAGTTTGTCATGGAGATATTAAAGTGATAATTGTTTTTCCCTAGTGATTTCTTTACCTGGCGTTTTGGCTGCTTCTAGGTAACATCTGGTGCTCTAGCTGCCTTTTTCCTGTCATGGAGGTAGGTGGGTGTCAGAGATTTGAAAAACTGATGTCTCAAGACAGTTTGGGGTGTATGTGTGTGTGTGGGAAGGGGCAGGTCATGCACCCACCCCAGCCTGGAGCCAGCACCCCAGAGCTGCCAGCCCCTGGCACACCAGAGGCAGAGCCCCACTCTCTGCCAACCCTGAGTGGCCAAATGCTGCTGTGTCTAACTAAGATGTATTAAAAATGCCTATAATTGTGTGCCCCCTCCAAGCTCTTGCCCACCCCAAGACAACTCACAGGGAGAGAGGGTGGAATGTGTGGAGCATGAAACACAGAAAGCCTTAATGTTGTAAAAACATTTGCTTGTTATCCACAGTGCTTCAGTTCCAAATACAAAACACAGGACTGTATAAGCTGCAATGGAGAAAATTAGACCAACCCAAGAAAACCTACTGCAACCAGTTACTCCCAAAATATCTACAAAATCAGGCCAATAATGAGGCACTAACTTTGAACTTGGAAATCCTCAGTATGATACACACAGTCTGCCAGTAGATTTTGCTCCCTGCATTTTTGCTCAATTATAGAAAATATGTCCTTCCTGCAGCCACCTTCTTTTTCAGAGCAGATGTGTTTTATAGCTATCTCACAAGAAAGAAAAAGCTTGAAAGCTGAAAATCATAGTTCTGTATGATGCACTGTGACATAAAGATTTTATGCAGTGTTATATTACAGCTCAGCAAGAATAAGGGAGTGAGATGTGCTACATTTGCAGTGGTTGTCTTTGACTTCAAAACAGCATTATTGAAAGCCCAGGCAGTGGAACAACTACTACCATGTAATTTTTTTTCAGCCTTATAGGTAACAAAAGCACAGTTTTTGATATTCAGGGGTTTTGAAATACATATACATATACATATACATATACATATATATATACATATATATATGTATATATATTTTTTAAAATTTGTTTTTAATACAGGAGATTAAATTTCCTGCATCTGACCCAGTCTCTGCTGCCACAGTGAAAGTAGAGTTACTTGCCATAATTATCACAATGTATTATCATATGGATTGAGGGAACAAATTATTTCACTTGTTGAGGATCTAGATGCTATCAGCATAACAGAGACAACAGTTTCTGACTGCTAGAGGAGAAACATGAAATTATTAAAATGAAGACAAGTGGCAGAGGAATATACATTCATATTTACAGCACTGGTTGGTTTCTTATTATTTGCATTTTTATTTAATGGTTTCTTAATGATATCCACAGTTAAGTGTCTTTTAGGTCACACACAAAGCCTGAGATAGGCACTGACTGGTGTTTTATATAAATTTAAAAGCTTTCTAATTATATCATGAGGAAGCAGAGGAATTGTTATTTTAACATATCCATTTTAGTATGCTGTATATAAGGCACGCTCATGACAGCACCCAAGTAACTTATTATATTTATTGTAATCATTCTCATAACAATTGAAGGAGGTAAAATTTAGGCAAAAGGAGCTAAAGGCAGAAGCCATAAAGAATTATGTGCTCTATTCTTAAAGATAGCTTCCTCTTCTCTCTGTAGGATTTAAATCTGCATTTCTTAATTATCAAAAATGTACTTGAGTGAACACTTAATAGCTTATATATTAAAAAGTTGTGGAAGTATGTTTGTTTCTTATGTGGAAGAGTGAAGGCATGTGGATCACCTGAATCCACAGGAAGACATAGGAGCTATGGTATTTATCTAGGTTAGGATAATGCAGGTTTTTGATCTGGTTTTGGAGAAATGTTCTCATGCTTCTTAGTAAAATATTGCTCAATGCAGTTTTTTCCTGTCTGCTCACTGTCTTAACACTTTTCATGAGCAAAACATTTAAATTTTTAATTAACTGAAGGGGTAACAGTACTAGAGATGACATATGAGACATTTCAAAAGTAATGTGAAAAGAAATACATCTTTTTCCAGAAGCTGAGAAATTACCTGGTTTCTTGTAGAGGATCCTTTGGAAAAAGTAGATAACTGAAAACTGAAAAGCTTTTAAAATCTTGAACTAAGTTATGATGCATATTGTTCAAAGATGGCCATTAACATCCCAGTGTGTACACTCAGAAGGTAAATCAAATAATAATGAACATCATAGAATCATACAATGGTTTTTCTATTTTTTGTTTATTTCTCAGGTATTATTTGGAAGTAATTGGAAGTATATTGGGAGAAAAGTGTCTTTATACATTGTATACTTGATACTATCTAAGAGCAAAATGTTTTTCTTACTTTTATGTCAAGTACAATTCTGGAAAAGATAGAATTCATTCCTGTAGAAATTTGAGCTCAACCATTCCCTTGCTTTTCATGCACTGAAGAACTTTATGGAAAATGAGATCTGAGAGCTCTAATTCCAAGATTAAATTTATTAAAATCAGTAATAATTATTAAAAATTGATCACTAAAGCAACCTTAGTATGAATAGCTAAGACTGCAAATACCTACCAGCTTTCTAAGTACAACTGAAAAGAATTAGGTTGTTCCAGCTCTGCAGATTATCTGAACCTGGATTTTATGACATTCTGTTCTGTTTTATTAAAATTTTATGCTATTTTCTTTATAGAAGGAAAAATAGTTGCCACTCCTTTGCAAGCTTCCTTGCAATATCAAGACACAGGAACATAATTTATACCCAGAGCAGCAAAAATGGAAGAGGTCTATACATTTAACTAGATAAGACATATGCCTGTCACCTCTGACCTTCTCTTTGAATGATCAACTCATCCATTTTGAGAGCATTTCTGCTCCATCTAGCAATAGCTCCTGCACAAACTTTTCATGGGTTAAGTACCTCAGAACGACTCACCCATTCAGAACTAACTGAATATTTTTGACATCTCCCAACTCCATAAATTCCTGATGCCAGAGATACCAAAGAACAGAGTCAATCTGAGTCTCATTTACTTTCTTTCTAAAGCAACATTAAAGTTCTAAATTTTGACCAAATATGTTAAAATACTCTGAGCCTAAAAACACTATGAGGTATCTTTTTTTTTTTTTTTTTTTCTTCCAGGAAGGAATTTCTCATTAAAACAGAGAGGAAGCCAACTGGATTAAGAAAAACTAGCAGAAGATGGTGCCACTTGTTTAGAGAAGCAATTTTCACATCCTGATAGAGTGCTACCTATTTGCCCCTCGCTGAGATTTCAGAGGATATGAAGTAGTTCTGAAGTAGTACTAGAAATTATAATTTACATGGATGAGAAATTTACCTTGCTCTCAGCATAAGAGTTTGTCTTCTGCAATGTCCTGCAATTCATAAACAAAGACATTTTTAAAACCTTATTTGTTTCCTGCGTCCACAGATTTTTTTTTGTAGCTTGGAATTTGTAAGAGACCAGATTTTTCAACCCAGATTTTTCTTATAAAATTGGGTGGTACTTCCTTTGCCATTTTTACTTGTTTCAGAAAAATTAGATAATCTAGTTTCCAGGAGCAACTTTTGGTACTCTTCTATCCTTAGGGAGAACTGAAATGACTTTTGGGAAGAATTATGATCCTTCCATTTCCTCACAAAGACTTGACATTTAGTATCTAGGTATTCAAAATACACACTCTTCATCGTGAAAGTAGTAAAGGATTCAAAAGCAGCTGTTTCACATTAAAAAAACTTCTAAAAATGTCCCTTTATATCAAGGGACACTCTAACTTGTAAGCTTTGATAAAGAATGACAAGTCCAGGGGAAATGAAGTTTATAACTCAGGTTTTTCACACTGGAATATTCTCTCTATTCAGACTTGAACTCTGATTTGACTCAGCTTGTGCAGCCTGTGCACAACACTTATCCTTGTCTGCACAGATTAAATGAGTATTTTACCCACTACATTCTTCTGCTCATGCCCAGGTTTCTAGGTCAGTAGAGCTCAAGAAAGAAGCAAATGAATTAAACTGAAGTTAAGCAAGCAGGATTGTTTCAGTTATTTTATCCTTCAAAAATACTTCTTCAGACTCCACATGAAGAATTTGTAAAGGACTTCATCTGAAGAAAGAAATGTAAAAAATAGAATCACAGAAAGGTTTGGGTTGGAAGGGACCATAAAGATCATTTCATTCCAACCACCCTTCCACTAGATCAGGTCCAGTCATGCCTTGAGGTCTAGGTAGTAGTTAAAAAAAATTAGCTGATGAAAACAAATAACAAGTTATGGAGGTATATGTTTAATTATGTTTTAGATGTGGAAGAATACGCTCTTCCCAAACTGGAAGACTATTAGTCTTAACTGAAGACTAATACATATAAATTCAATTTACTTAAAAAAAAAGTTCAGAAGAAATAATTCTAAAACCTGCAGTATAACATGGTGAATTTGGACCCTGAGAAGATGCATGGAGATCAACTGGGTCCCAGAAAAAAAAATCTGCTGGACTGTAAGCCCTGTAGATCACGTAAAACTGGAACATGGTGAGAAGGGGCATTTTTTTGAGATTCCATGTTGAGCTACATAGGAAACAATCTATAATATTAAAACTGATTTTTTTTTTAAACATGCATTAAGAAGTGACTATTGCAATAAATTAATACTAATTTAAATAATGTACTGTCTTATAAGTAGGAAAATATTATTCTGTTCTAACATATATAATCAACAGCTTAATTTTTCTTTATGTACAGCCTAAGTACCAGTGTTATTTCTATTCATTTCTTATTTAATCATGCTAAAATTTTAAAATTACAAAAATAAATCTTCTTCATCCCTTGGAGTCTCTATTTTTATACAAGCCAATATTTATAGTTAACAAGAAAAATAATAGAATTTATTAAATGAGTTGAAGATTATACCCTTGGACATTTGTGTTCTTCTGAAATTTTATTTAATTTAACTGAAGGCAGATTTCTCTATGTATGTAGAGGGCAAAATGCTTGAGCCATGATCCTTCATGCAGTTTTATGGAGAATTTTGAACTGAATTTGTATATTTTTTTGGTTCAGATGGAAAGTAAACCAAACAATGATCTCACTACCTAATCCTTTCAAAGCACAAATGTAAGAAATTTTGAGTATCTTGAAATAAGAATACATGTGAGACAATTGGTCATAAAAGATAAGATTTGTTAATTGCTTCTGAGATACGTTTGAAATGGAGCTTTGAACTCATCCTGGAGGCCAATATCCTGGTTTAGCATAGACTTATTGTCCAGTTTTTGAAAGTCACTGCTCCATTTTGACATCTATTAAATATGGATAACTGAGGTTTCCAGTTTAGCTAGTCTCTTCTAAGTCTTATACAGAATATAATGTATATACAGAGAATGCCTGTGCAGTTTTAGATGAATAATGGGAAAGGATCACATCCCTATGTCTGCCTTGAAAATAAAACTCAAATTTTTTTATCATAGGCATGAATTATTTCTAGGTAAACATATGGAGATTTACCACTATAAACTAAGCTTAATCTCTTTGATTCAAGATAACCAATATATAAAAAATATATTGTGCTTTTCAGATCGTATAATGAAATATTTCTTCAAATATGCAAATATTTTGTGTGATTTACTTATCTTTTAAGAAATACAAACATTACATGAAACCTGCATGCTTAGGAATGGCACTTGTAACTTTCAAACTTATTGTATAACTCACAACTTACTATATAAATCACTTTGACATTTTAGGTAAGTATCATATCCTTTTCCCTTTTTTGAAAAGAAGTATAGAGTTGCTTTTTGCAAGGGAGAGATCTGAGCACATATTAATAAAATATAGACACAAACTGAAAAAAAAAGAAACGTTCATGGTTTTTTATTACTTTGATTTCATCACTATGGAAATGACCTTGCAATTTAGACTGTGTAAAACCTTAAACAACCATGGCTGCTTCTACTTACATATTCATCTTAGTCTTATAATGCCATTGATGTCACATACTTAATTCATGCATTTAATGCAGATGTTATGCAGTGCAGTGTCTTGAACGAGTTCACTGGAATTATATTTCTATGAAACCTTAGACTGGATTGATGCAATAACCTCTTATCTTTAAATTGAATATAGCTATGACAAATCTGTATTTGCAAAATATTTGTGAGAAGCTCACTTGAAATAATGGTTATTAAAGCAAATTTAAGAAATGTTTCCTTAAGCAGCTTCAACACAGATCATAGTACAGGAGATCAGAAAGGTTAAAAGAGAAAATGCCACAAAGTCTCTTCAGTGGATTCAAAGTAACATTTTCTTTATCTTTATTCTGCTCCTGTAGAGGGGCTTAAAAAAAAAAATAAAAATAAACGTGTAATAAAAAAAAATCTGTAATAATTTCTAATGTCCTTCCTGGAGAGTCCATATCTTCCCTGCAAACATTAATGTTTCCTAACAAGAGGCAGAATACCTTGAAAATAGACTTCACAGTGTCTCTTGAAAGACATACAAGATATTCAGGGTGAATTATCCATTTTGTTTTTTTCCTTTTATTGATTTGAATGTACACATACAGATACCTTCTTTTTCACTAAGACTCCTTTTTACATTTACATTACACAACCTGATGAAGTACTAAAGAAATAATTGAGTCGTTCTTTCCCCCATTGGTGGAAGAAGATTTCATACAAAGACCTTCCACTTAGTAAAGTAGTACAAAATTTGGGCATGAGTAGAAGTCAGAGAACAGTGTAAAAGAAGAGTATGTATTTTTGTTTAATTTGGGAATCTGATTTCAGTGATGTTCACTTCCTCTGTCCTTAACAATTTATTGGTGTCATAAGAGTGTTTCTAAGAAGTGAATTAAGAAGTTTAAAACACAAAAGCAGATTAATAGCTCATCATCAGTAACTACTATTCCCAGACTTGTACTGCAAATGGCATTTTAAGACTTACATTCATCTGTTCTGAGAGCAGAATACACTCATTTAGTGAACCATTCACAGAACAGAAACTATCAGAAAAATAAGTATAGGAAGAGTGAATTCTCCAGAATAATCCATTAAAACTTCAGTAAAACATTAGTGGAATAACAGATTTAAGAACCTTAGAATCAAAGAATCACAGGATGGTTGAGTGTGGGAAGGACCTCTGGAGATCATGTAATCCAGTATCTTTCCTCAAAACAGGGTTAGCTAGAGCAGCTTGTTCAGTAATGTGTTGATCTGGTCTTGAAAATTTACAAAAATGAAGACTCCACAAGTTCCTTGGGCACTTATTCCAGGGTCTGATCACACTAACAGAAAAAAAATGGGGTTTTTTTGTATTTCATTTTGTGTCTAAAACCTGTTGTTCTTTCACTGAACACTACTGAGGGGACTCTGGCTCATTAATTTTTAGTCCCTCCCTCAAGGTTTAATATACTTGCATAAAATTGCCCCAGAACCTTCTCCTTCAGCTCCCTCTGCCATTCCCTATATGACAGGTTTTCCATGAAGAGACCTGCATGGGCTTCACTGGACTCACTTCTGTGCATCCGTGTCTGTCTTGTACTCAGAGCCCAAATTCAGAGCCACCCCAGATGTTTCTGACCAGGACTGAGACGAAAGGAAGGATGGCAGCCTGACAGGCAGCAGCTAATCTTTGCCAAAGAGCATTTTGCTGACTTCTAGTTAACTTGTGGTCAGCCTCTTTTCCACCCAAATCCCTGGTCCTTTCCTGCAGAGCTGCTTTCCAGCCAGGCTTCCTCAGCCTTCACCTGTCAGTGGGACCAATACTCTTGAGATGCTTGACTTTGTAATTCCTCTTCTTGAACTCCATGGTTTTCCTTCTAGTCCATTTCTTCTAGTTGTTTGGTCTTGAGTTGTATCACCCACTTTTAAAATAAGCAGTTCAGTTTGCTGAGTTTGACTTTAATTTTCTTAGGGTTTATGAAGGATAAGAAAGCAAAGGTTAAGCCAATGAAAACTTCTCTGATTTGGAATCACTGTCCATTTCTTCCAGTTGCTGTAAAATGTAATTTTGCAAAAGGAAAAAAAAAAGATAGATAGATAGATAGATAGATAGATAGATAGATAGATAGATAGATAGATAGATAGATTTTTACTGGATCTCATAGATTTAGGTTTAAAATGTCTAAAATGCATGCATAATTTGATGTTTCACATTCATGTGATTATGGCACAGTGTTAAATCTGTAAGTAGCACTGATGAAAACATTTCCCTTCTGGAAGACTGTCTCATGATCCATATGAGTGTGCAGTTCAATATGTTTTAGAAGAAGGCAGACTTTGCATTATCTGGCTAACTCAGGTAACTGGAAATTTTAGATGGTCACATGGAAGGGTTATGGTTTCTGGAACATTTTAGTTTTACTTAAGAATTGTTTATTTGCATGAGTTGTTAGCTTTCTGAAATAAACATTAGGTCTCAGCTAAAATAATGGTAATTCATTCTAGGATAACAAGGAGCACTTTCAATCTCCCATGTCTGCCTGCATATCATGGCTCACACTCAAATTACACTTTCCCACAAGTGCTCTGGTTTCCATGAGAATTAACTCCATACATGGAGCAATAGAAATTTCTAAGGATCACTCCTCCAAATATAGAAGTGATGGTCAATACAAGGTGTGTTCATAATTTCCCTCAGATTCAGATCTTTGTTTTCTTTCTGGCTGCTAGTATTTATTACTTTTTTTTTTTGTTATTATAAGAACTCAGTTATGAGGGCTTAGAGAATTTAATTGTAAACCCTTGCTCACATTTCTCATTATCTTCCACCTGAGGATATAGTCTAGTACAAGATAAGAAACAGACAGCATATCTAGAAATCTTTCAGATAAAGACTGACATCCAGGTTTTAGGCATCAGATAATGGATGTTTCTAACTGATGCTTGTAAACAAGTTCTTGAGGCCACTCTGTAATTACTGGGGACTTCTGCTATACAGTCTCTCTAAATCTTAATCTGAATTTACTATCAGCATTCACAATGATGAAACTGTCTCAAACTCTAATGCATACTTGCCAAATGCATTGTTTCTGTATATGTGACAAATATTGTCAGGGATCACCATAAAGGGATACCCTCAGGTGAAAGTGACAATGATAGAAAAGAAGTTAGCAGAGAGATTGAGGAGACTGCTCTAGATATATGATTTAAAAACTTGAATATAATTCTGAAAAATTCATGTGGTAGCAGATAACCTGCCTGGAGTCTTCTATGCTGTGAGGTAAAAGTACTGAAATCCAATTCTGGGCATGCAAAAATAATTCAAAAACATGTTCAGTCTCTGAGAGAAGTGTTCATGTTCTGTTAATATATAGAAAGCATAAGAAATATCTGCTAAAGCAACAAAGGGCCTTGGCTAGTTTGCACACTGCAGATTTAGTCTTCATAATAAGGTGAACTTCACATTGCAGATAACATCTTTCTCTAATGCATTACTGGAAAAAAGCCATTTGTGTGTGACAAATATTAGGACTAAAACCTAAAAAAGGTAAGCCAGCACTGCAACCTTTTTTTTTTCCCCAACTGAACATAGAAGAGGGAGGAAAAGAATCAAACCTGTTGAAATGAAGAACTGCTCTAGCAAGTGATCTTGTGCTGTTTGCTGCTTTGTCACAAAAATCTGACTTTGGCTTTGGTATCTTCCATTCAATATTGTGGCTGCAGTGGAGGCAAGCACAGTCAGAGAAGTCAGGGCAGTGCCTGACAAGGCAAAGGAGCATTTGAGCTCTGATGGGTGAAGCTACGCCAGGGCAGCTGTGCCAGTCTCCTCTCCTTTGATGTGCTCCTGCAGTTACCACTGAGAGCACTTCTCCAGCACAGAACTCTGTTCCAATGAACTGGAAATAGGTTCATGTACACTGTGGTCAGATGTTAATCTGCAGAGGCTTGACAAAAAATACACAGTAGCAAGGGGTAGCTTAGACTCAACTGGTGCATATTCCTGATCTATGTTTTTGTCACCCAGTAAACCCATGATAAACAACATTTCTTGTACAAACAAACTGGCATGGAAACACATTAATTTTTCCTTTTCTTGATTGCATTCCAACAAGCCCAGTAGAAATTTCAAGAGGTCAGGGATAGGTTTTGCAAACAATTAAGGACCTATTTTTTTGTGATACCTAAACATATCATGTGAAGGGAAGCTATTCCCTCTGAAACCATATGACTATAATAATGTCTTACAACAATTTATTCAGGAAAAGGCATTTCTGTGCTGGCTGCCCATCATATTCTCTTCTACAAATCTTGACATCTGGAGTTTTAAAACTGATTTACTTAGGTAAACAAAAGATTGAAGTGCTTTTTTTTTTTCATTTTTACAGGGTTGGGCAATTATCTGTTTGTACCCAGCCAATACTGTCACAAGACTATTCTTTGCAGATTATGTTATTCTGCTTATTCTGCATAATACTCTTACTAATTTTGTATATTAGGGAATAGAGTAGGAAAAGTTATAGTTCTCATGTTAAAAATTACTTTTTCTCCTTTCCTTTCCCCAACAAGTTAAAGCCAACATCTCTGTTTCAAGAAGACTTGCTGTAGGCAATTTACTTCACAGGTGCCAGGAGTTGCACATAGGTACAAAATGAACAGCAAACAGGTTTGTGTACTGGAAGTTAAACTTTCAAGTAAGCAAAATAATGGTGACAAGATTAGAGTGACAAAACCAGAATGAATGATAATCTTGCTTTTCAGAGCTATAATACTGCCCACAGACAAGGAAAGAAATCTATTTTAAGTTTTGTCATTATATAACATATATATTTTTGCATAATATATTAACTGAGTTATTCATTGATTTACTATATAAATCAGTTAAAGGTGATCACAAAGTGGCTACCTTTGTCTAGTGCACAAATCCTTTCACAGGAATCAAAACTAGGGTGAAAAGAAGAAAAACAATTTGTTCAGCATAATGGAATGGATAAATACTGGGGCACAAAGGTTGTCCAGAGTTACAAAACCACAACAAAAAGGGCTTATGTGTCAACATAGCCAAGGGGTTTAAAAAGGTGTTTCACTCAGTTGGTATTATTAAAAAAGCCAGAAGTTAGAATATATTTTATGTATTTTGTTAGGCAGTTATTTCAATCCATGAAAGACCAAACTAATCTTTTGGGTTCTATGTGGGAACAAGAAACAAATTCACAGTACTTAGAGCTGACACTGAATAGACCTTTAGCAAATTATTTCTTCCTCTATTTGTGCTTAGTCTTCAGTTAGATTTGTGATAAACTGTGTCCCCACTTTTATAACAGATTAAATAATATCTTGTCAGACTTCTCAGATGGAGAGAGAATTGTCAAGTGTGCATACAATTGGTGAAAATTATGAGAGAGTTGAGAATGGTAAAGTGAAAAAGAAGTTAAGCTTGTGAGGTTGGCAAGTGGCAGAAGAAAACTATTGTTTTCACAAATGCAAAATAAGGTAAGAAAAATATATTCTCCACTTGTTCTTCACAGTGAATTTATTTTTTTCTTTCAGTTTAAAATTGTCTCAGAAGAAGCCTATGCTAATAATTCAGGTTGGGATTTTTCAGAGTCTGTGTTGGCTTATCTGTGCTTTCATTAGGACTATTGAAAAGTTTACATTCCAACTCAACCAGCCTTAAAATATTCTTAACTGCTCTTGAAAGTGTCCTCGTAGGTTATCTTAAGGATTTCCTACAATTGAAACTAAATCTAAAGTTTTTAGAGTAGAATACTTAACTTCTTGTAATAGTCCCCCACTAAGGCCACTTGTCAATATGCTAAAAGTATCACCTCAAGGCATAACAGTACTGGGAAAAAAATACATTATGCACAAATAACATGTTTTTTGAGATGTAATATAAATATCTTTTTTGTGGTGGTGATCTGGTTGTGGGAGAATGGGCTTGGGATTTTTGATTTTTTTTTTGTTTGGTTTGGGGTTTTGAAGTTTTGTGGATTTTTTGGGTTTCTTTGGTTTTGGGTTTTTTTTTTTTTTTTTTTTTTGCTTGAGTTAGTTTTTGTTCTCTTTTATTTTGTCAAAGAAAACAAGGTCAGATTCATTCAAGTGTTTGTTTATAACTTTGAATTCTATTTGTGCTTTTCACCATATAAATTTCACTGGATATATATGAAGTTAGTCATGTGATATAACATGCAATCATTTTTTCAGTGAAAGATTCAGTCATCCAACACACCCACAGCAAAAAGGGATTAAGAAGGGTAGACATTCAGGCAAATAAATTGTTTTGTGAATGTAGTTTCAATCTCCTCTGACCAACAGAAGAATGTCTGACTTACAGAACATAATCTTACATCCCAGAAAGAAATCCTAGTTTCTAATATTTTGAAGGCAGTCAGCAGGCAAGGAAGGGGGAAACTTGGGAAAATGTTCACTTGTACTCTGTATGCCTAAAAGACTTTTTTTTTTTTTTTTTTAATATAATGCTGTTCTGATAGGAAATATCATATGTTCTGATTCTGTTCCAGGGAAAACATGAGGTATATCAGTTAGGTGTCCTCACCACTGATATCTCTGCTTTCAACATGGTTCTTGCATTTTTGGCTAAAAAGTTGCTTTAAGTGAAGTTGTCTCATGACCTGGCTACTCTACCCTTGGATGATTCCACTGTGCCCCTAGAGAGCAGAAGGCAGACAGCATCCCTGAAACAGTGGGATTTCCATTCATAAGATTCTTCCTCAAAGAAATTCATATTTCCCCTTGTGCTCTGGAATCATAAGCACATGGATTTTGTGCCTTGAGAAATACTTAACCTGTTGTTAGGTTAACAACTTAACAATCTAGGTTGTTAACAAAGTCCTAAGCACTTGAAATTTTGCTGAAAGCACCTAAGCCAGACAGATCTCTCTCTACCCAAAGAACTCACTTCTTTAATTTTTCAAACACAGAATTCCTCTGCAAACTTTGGAACAGATGGCACAACTGGATAAAATCTCTTCATGGATTTAAATAACTGTTCCTTAATAGCTACCTTTGATTTGCTATACAGTTCATTTCTAATATATTTATCCTATTTTGCCATTAGCATGGAATGTGTAATAAAAGTGATCCTAGCAATTAACAGTTTAAATATCTTTAAATCCAAAGCAACTCTTCAGAATGAAGAAATAATTGCCAACACGGTGCTTGCTTAAGAGTTGTGTTACATATCTTGTAGACAAGACTTCAGAAAATGTTTCAAGCAAAAGCTAAAGTTGAAGAATTAACCTTCCTGAAATATTTCTTTATAGGGTGGGAAAATTACATAAGCTTGTGTATGATTGAATACTTAGGCAGAAAGACTGTCCCTGTAAAGGGTTTCAAAGGCATCTATCTTGTCTGGTTATTCAGGGAATTAGAGATGCTATTTTCAATTAGATCCTAAGAATTTATCCATAAGTTACCTAAGTTAAAGCTCCTAAAGTTTAAAATCTGAACATCAACAGGGTGTGCTCAATTAACCTCTATACTATAAACTGAAATCATTAAATGAAAAACAGAATGCATTTATTTCTTTCTACTGTTATTTTGCCATAGCAAAACTCCTGCCTCTTGCTTTGCATCTTATTTTTGTACTGAGAATATGTTTTATCAGTATTCAGCATAGCTCTTCAAGTTACTTCATTTTTGGCATATAGTACAGAGCTTGTACCTGCTATTCCCATTTGTATTATAGTTGAAGTAGAATCACACTTCATCTCAGCTCCCACTGTCTCATATATGCTACTGTTCATTCCTTCAGCTACAGGGTAAGGATAATTTTGTAAGTAGCCCTCAGTTTGATACAGCTACTGGGACTTAAAATGACTTCTTCCAATTATCTCCTATAAAGAATATTTGACTGGAGACAATTTGTCAAGTGCAATTCAGTCTCTTCTAGTGGTAGAAAATTCTTTCTTCTCCTTTTTGAAGTAATAGCTGACAGAAAGTAATACATATACTTCCAAAAAATAAACAACATTGCCAAGGCACTCAGCAACAGTACTCTAAATAATTGTATTTATTTGATTTCTCAGGGTTTTTTTTTTACACATGCACATCTCAAAAAGTTTAAAAGACTTTCATGCAGCTTAAAACTTTCAACTAAATTTCATACTGCTATGCCTTTCATGGACCAATGTAGATTTGTGATTTACTTCTGTTTGGAAAATAGAAAGGAAAAATCAATCTTAAAGCAAGACTTTTTTGTATCCTGTAACACATGCCTTCAAGAACTCGATTATTTAAAGCTTTTCTCTTTCACAGAGACAGACACAGCTCCAGAGGACAAGCATGTATCCTGGAATGGGCTAAAAAGGTACTGAATAGTCTGAAGAGACCACAAAATTATAGCTTAAAGAAAAATCTAACTCCTCTCATTTAATTTTAGAGCCCTGAAGTAAAATTTTAGAGCAAAGCAAAGGAAACAGACCTAGAGCCATGTACTTAACATCTCCTCACCAGCATCAGGTCTAGAGGGTCATTGTTCAAGTACTGTGACTGCAGACAAGAGCAATTATCTTGTCAGCTCATCTCCTGCCACTGATCCAATGGCTTGTAGTAGATGGTAAAGATTCAGGCACAAGAGGTGATTAAAAACAGCCTGATCATAGTAGTGCATTTTCCCAGTTCAGTTGATGGCACATTTATTCCCTGATATAACTTGCCATATCATTTTATAGCAAAATATTTAAAGGAATTTCTGACATCTTATATACAGTCTGCTATTTTCTCCATATTGACTGTTTCTCCTTTTATTTGCTAGAGCTTTGAAATAAGCATTTCTTGTCCTTAGCTTCCTTTTTATCTGGGGAGCCTTCCTTTTCTGATGTAAATGACAAGATTAGTATCAAAAATCAATTTCTAAATAAATACTGGCAAATGATTGTTTGAAATAAAGCATAGCCATTCTCATTCCAGTAATCTACATATTCTGTAATTCACACTAAAATTTGGCAATTATTTATTATGTCTCAACAAAGTTTAAATAGGACAATCTTTTAGTGAAAGCTCAAATTATTAAACTATCAATCATTTGAAAAAAAGATAAAAGCATTTCAGTTTGTTTCATGTTATGAAGTATAAAAAATAGTAGAAATCTAATAAAAATAAAAAAGCACGTTTTCATGAGTTATCCTTGGTATTTCAGAAGTTTTTGTTTGTTTTCTAATTAAACAAACTTCAATATTTTAGTCTTCCAAACACTAATTATCATGACTTGAAAAAAAGATATAGCTATTGCTAAAATCAAAGTATTATTTAACAAACTATAAAATCTAGCATATGCTACTGCTTATGGTGTCATTTGAGTAAAGTTCTCAGTATATAACAAAATTAGACAGGATCTGATGTAGAATTCTGTGTTCTCTCAAGGTGTTATTACTGATGTGGCCCCTTTTTTGGATGCTACCTACAGTTCTCAAATTTATCAACAGTCCTTAAAGGCCACCTAAGGGACAAACAGGGCACATGACAGAAGGGAAGCATTTTTAAAATAGTTATTAATATCCCATATGAATAGTGCATAGCAATTCTGTTATTTGGCACTGATAATACATTTTTAATTAGGAATCTGCACAGTAGGTTTTCACAAACTTGCAGTGAGTGACTTCTTCCAGACCACTCACTTAAAACAAGAGAAGACTTCATAGAATCACAGAATGATTTGGGTTGGAAAGGACCTTAAAAATCATCTTGTTTCAACACCTCTGCCATGGACAGGACTCTTCTCACTAGACCAGGCTGCTCAGAGCTCTATCCAACTTGCCCTTGAGCACTGGGCAGGAATGGGGCATCCACAGCTTCTCTGGGCAACCTGTTCCAATGTCACACCACCGTCCCAGTAAATATTTTTTTCTGATGTCTAATCTAAACCTGCCCTCTTTCCATTCCCTCCTGTCCTGTCACTACATGCTGTGTTAGATACCTTCACCCTTGGATGCAGATAAGCTCTTGTCTTGAAAAAGAAGGCATGGGCTTTCAAAACAGCTGTGATACTGAGTTTTCTCTTTCAATTCAGAAGGACAAACCAACATCAAGTCAGGATAAATTTTCTATGGCAGTTTATCCTATTTAAAACTGCTACAGTGGAAAGAGAACAGAACAGTTAAAGCACAAGGCACTGGTATTTCCTTATTACCTCCACAGATATTTTCCTTAAGGATTTCTTAAAACAGAGGTTTTAAATTCTTGTTGAATATAATTCGATGGATTTTATTTTCTTGTGTTTTTCTCTTTTACTTTTTCCATGGTTTTATCCAGCAAATTTTTAGTTATTTAATTTTGCCACTGATGGTATTCCTGGTACTCTTGTTTCAGAGGAGGCATTGTTCTTCAGTTCCAGCAGCTTAAGATACTTTCTTCTGTTTCATCTTTGAAATATATGAAGAAAGATTGTAGTTGAAAATACTTGCAATTGTAATTGAAAGCACTGTGGCCAATCCTTTAATGGAATTAATATTATTTAGCTGGAATACATTATTGAAATTGTACAGTTCCCAGTTTTGGCCCCCAGTAGAAGAACAATATTAATAAAGTTGAGTGCATTCAGAACAAGCAACTATGATGATCAAGGCTTGGAATACTTTCCCTGGAAAGAGGAAGAGTCTTCATCAGTCAGGAGAGAAGGCATCTTTGTGCAGATGTCAACAGCAGCCCTGGTCATTCTGAAGAGATTATAAAGAAATGGAGCCAGGCTCTTCACAATGGTGAGAAGAGAAAATTATACAGGCTGAAATGAGAGCACCCACACAGGTACAGGAGAAACCTTTTCACCATGAGGACAGCAAATCACTGAAGAGGTGTTCCAGGAAGGCTCTGCAATCTCTGTCCTTGGACGTTGTCAGGATTTGACTGGATATAAATCTGAAAAAATATGTCTGACCCTACTTTGGATTGGAGGTTGGACTAGAGACCTGCATTACCACTTGTATTCTTGTTTGAATGACAATAGATGGGAAGCATACAGCCTTCCCTAATTTGAAGGATGATAGAATTTTTCTTGATTTAAATATAGGGAGTTTTGTACTGTGATGTTTTCACATGGGGAAGTTTAAACCATATTTGTTTTAAGACTACTGTCAGGCCAGGAGGGAAAAAATGTCAACATTTAGACATATTTAGCAATTAGTAATTGAAACCTGGCTGGCTAATACTTGCCAACATTTTGAGGAGGAGAGAAGCTAGTAGTTAATGTTCCAAGACACAAAAAAAAAAAAAAAAAAAAAAAAAAAAAAAAAAAAAAAAAAAAAACCTAGAAAGAATTCTCTGTACATGACTGTAACGTAACCTCAGGATTTTCTCTTACATCTGTTATTAAAATATGTTCTACTGGAAAAACTAAAAATTGCTAATGCCTGACTCAGTTTAGGTTAACAGAGAGATTTAGTTTCATTTGTTTTGTATCCTTATCTGATATTTACTATTTATCTACTACTCTGATAAGGCTAAGGTCTTGGGAAGGATTAGGGAAAGATCAGGAATAAGTTGAATGTTCTCTAGGACACAATAATTATTTCATTTATGGCCATTATTATTAAGTTTGCATATGTGTTTAAGAAAAGCAATGCCAAGAGGCTGGCTAGTCTGGTTAGGAAACCTGTAACAGGAGGGTGATGGGGTGAGGGAGCTGAGAGCTCATAGACAGGTGAAGAAATAGTGAACCAGGTTTTCATGCAAGGGAAGAAAGGACATGTGGACATTAAATACCTTATAGCCAAAAAAACCAGGGAAGGAGTCCCACTCCAAGCCTAAGCACACAAATGAAGAGGTGCTAAGGGAACAGCATAAGGGGAAGATCTTAATATTTTCCTGGAAAATCATCATCACTCAGTGCTTCTCTGACACTAATGCCTGTACACTAATGCACAGAGAATGGGATACACAGGGAGGAACTAGAGGTCCACATAAAGGTTCAGGGCAGATACAGTTAGGATCCCAGAGATGTGTTGGGATAGCTCACACACCTGGAGCACTGCAGTGAAGGGTTACAGGCATGGATTTGCTTATGGATATAGGGGAGGCGCTCTGTTGGACATGATATTTACATACAGGAAATATCTTTAGAGGAATGTAAAAGTTTGAAGGCAGCTTTGGCTGTGAGAAGGTGGAATCCAGGATCCTGAGAGAAGGGAACAAGGCAAACAGCAGAATCACGATTCTGGTAAAGGTTCTTCTTGCAGGAATTCATGGGTGATCATCCTAAAGACGGGAGGGATCACCTCATCCTTTCCAATATCAGATTCTGCAAGCTCAAGAGTGGCCCATCCCTATGAGCAGAAAATAAAGCCAAGGAGATGGGAGGCCTGCAGATGAACAAGGATGTCCTGAAGGACAAGAATTTGAGAAGGACAAGATAGTGACTGGAAGCTGAGAAATAGCATAGACTTTCTAAAAGCAAAATACTGCCTTACCAAGCTGATAGCCTTTTATAATTAAATGACTGACTTGGTGGATAAGGAGATATTTATCTTGACTTTAGCAAGGTTTCATCACTGTCTATTCTAATATCCCCATTGACAAACTGATGAAATACAGGCTAGACAAGTGGACAGTGAGGCAAATTGAAAACTGGCTGCACTGCTGGACTTAAAGGTCTGTAGTTAGCAGCATGAACTTGTCTGGAAACCAGTCACCATTGGTGTACCCTAGGGGAAAGTACTATTTAATGCCTCTATCAATGACCACGACAAAGGGACAGTTTACACTCTCAGGAGCTTTGCAAACAAATCTGGAAGGAGGGCCAGATAAACTAGATGGATGTGCCATCCAGAGGAATCTCAACAGGTTGGAGAAATGAAAAAACAAAAACCTCACAAAGCCCAAGAGAAGTGGAATTTCAATTTCTTAAAGAGAGCTTCCTTTTCTTTCTATAGAAATTAAACTGCATTTCTTAATTCTCAAAAATGTACTTGAATGAACAGCCTATAGGTTATACATAAAAAAGCTGTGGATGTGTGTTTCTTTCTTAGGTGGAAAAGATACAATGGATCTTCTGTACTTGGGAGGAATGGCCCCATGCACCAATTCACATTTGGATTTCCAGGGGCTGGAAAGCAGCTCCAGGGAGAGAGCCTAGGAGTCCTGGTGGACAGCAAGATGGCCATAAGCCAGCAGTGCACCCCTGTGGCATCAGAAATCACTGACTGGAGTGAAAAAAGTTTTAACAGAATTAACAGCATTAGTTACAAACAATTCATGCATCTAACACTTCTAACTAGCTTTTATAGATCTGTGTTTAAACTGTTAAATAGAATAATTTCATAATGGTCACTAGGGCATACCTATTTCATGGAGCCATTTAAACATAACATCAAATAGCAAAAGTTTTAATAAAATTGAAAAAAAAAATCAGAACACAGCATCTTTTTGTAAGACCCAATGTATGCAAAACCAATAATATTTCAAGAAGAGAAAGACTATAAGTATCTAACAGATAATCTAATCTTCATCTTTAAATCCTGCTAAATTAATATTCTCTAAAATTTGATACCACAGTGACATTCTAGTCTTTGTCAATTATTTATCTAATCTGCTGTATGCATGCACTTGCCACCTTTTCTGTAGAACTATAATCAGCTGAAAATGGTTCCTATTGTCTGGGGACAGTCCAACTCCCACAGCAGGATTTTGTGAGTCTGTGCACTCTTCTGTGTTATTTTCCTTTACCAATCCTCTTGTCCTTGCTGGAAATCTGCTCTTTCAATCACATGAGATGATGGAAAGCCTTAAAATATTGGAAATGTTTAATTATTAATAGGCGGATTCTACATGTTCATGTATTGCACTGCAAACCAAGCCAAATTTCTCTGGGGGTCTTTTGTGTGTGAGAGAATAAGATATAAAGTAGAAGCTTATGGATAGCCATTGAATTTGTCCATAATTCTATAAATTAAGAGGGATGCACTAATGCATACATTTCATAACTTTTAAGCATCTCTAATAAATCAGGAAAATTACATTCACTATGATGATGTTCTGTGAAAGACAAACCATGGAACTTAGGAAATCTAATTGAAAACATGAGAAATAGAGACTGGGAGGAAACACAATTAAAAAGAGAGCAAACACATTATTTAAATATTTAGATTTAAAATCCAAATTTAATGTTCAAGGAAGGGTAAGTGCAGCCAGAGAAGAACAAAAAAGGTGGTGAAGGATCTGGAGAACAAGAGTTATGAGGAGCAGCTGAGGGTGCTGGGGGTGTTAGCCCTGGAGAAAAGGAGGCTCAGGGGTGGCTTTATTTCTCTACAACTGTCTGAAAGGAGGTTGGTGTGGGGTGGGGATTGGCTGGATCTCCCAAGTAAGAAGTTACAGGACAAAAGAATATGGCCTTTAGTTGAACCAAGAGATATTTAAATTGGATATAAGGATATTGGATTTTGGATACTGGATCTTTCATTGCTCAGAACTAGATGGAACATTTAAAATTTAACAGACACATTTATTGAAAGATTAATAATTTTCATGTTCTATCTATTGAATTTTAGCTACATTAAGACTCCTAAGAGTCCTGTCAGTTTTGCTTTTGAATACTTTGTTTTTTCTATAGCTCTAACAAATTTGATGTAAATCTTGTTCTTCAGTGAAGATTTTCGCAGGGTTATGTTATGAGCAACACAAATTAGATACCAATAAATGCCTTTTAATTTCTAAATTAATACATTGGAGTAGTTGAAAAGCCTTTTCCTTATGAAAATTTAAACATGTGCAATGAAGATAGAAAAAGAAATGAAATTAAAACCTTAGAATTTATGATTTTTCAAAGGTGACAATGTAAAATATCTTTGATGTAACTGACGCTAGATTTAGTTTGGGTACCTAGGAAAGGAAATAAGAGATAATAACTTCTACATCTAAATACAAACAAAATATTTTAATTCCCCACAGAAAACTTTATTAAAATCTAAATCAAAACTCCCTAATTACAAACTTTTAGAGTCTGAAAAAGACCTTTACAGAATCTGTGTCAGGTCCAGACTAGATACTCCTAACTGTTTTCATTTCAGTTGGAGAAAATAATGTCCTGACTGGGTAATTCATTTTCCAAATTTTCCTGTGTTTGAAAGCTTTTGTTTATTATTCTGAATCCAGATCTGACTTCCCTTGCTGTTTCTGCATTATTACAAGGATGAAAAAGCAAATCATAAATTTCTAATTTTTGAAAGAAAAGTGCATTAAAAGCTTATTGATATAATAAATAAACATTACCAGAAAACAATGATTCTTACACAAAATTTTCAATGAAAATATTATTCCGAACTGGAATAATGAAAAAGCAGTAGTTTAACTGTGTAGATATGTTAAACTGTGTAGATATGTTAAAAACCCCAGACAAATATGGAATTCTTACCTCTTTTTATCCTCCCTTTGTGCTGAAGGTCAAATGCACAAACAATTAAATAATCTTTTGAAAAGATCCATGGACACTGGCTGCTGAGTTCAAAGCAGCTGTCAGTGACTTGGAAGCTACATACAAAAACAAAAGGTCATTGTAAGGCACACCCCTGTGTTACCCACATCACTTATATTTTCAGAACCAAGACTTTTGAAATCTCCCCCTTGTTTTCCTGTCTCTGCAGAAATGTTTTTGCTCTCCTGGCTGGGGCACCCAGCCCCAGCTGCTGCTGGAACACGGACCCAGGCACCCCACAGCAGCTGGCAAGCAGCTGAGCAAAACAGCACACGTCACTCCCAGCTCACCTGCTCTGGCAGCTTGTAGATAAGCACTTCTGAATCCTCTGGAAACCTACAGGAAAATGTTGTTTATCTTTTCCATACGAGTGAAGAATACCTAGAAACGCTTCTTTATAGATGTAATATTACACAAAATTACCAAGCGTAGTATCAATTCTGCTGCTTGGCATTTTTTTACCTTGTTCCAATTCTATTTATTTGTTTAAATTAAGAGTTGACTTTTTGTTGAGTTATGGCATAATATTTTACACTTTGTGAATTTAACAGCACTCAGGCTCCACTGTTGTACCTACTCATGCACAAGGTGTGAATTATAGCTTCATTACTCACACTCTGTCATCTCTCATTGTTTAAGCATTATGTTGAGGTCAAACAGAAAGATGAATTTGTTTTAAGTTTTGCTTCTGTCAGTTAAAACTCACTTTGAATGTTTCACAGTAATAGCTTGTCATCAAAAGAATAAATTATTTAAGAACAAGCAATTCCTAATATATTTTAGAGCTGCACAACAGTTGGCACAGAAGTTCAAGATCCTAGAATCATAGAATAATTTGGGTTGGAAGGGACCTTAAAGGTCACCTAGTTCCAATCCCCCTGCCATGGGCAGGGACACCTTCCTCTACATCAGAGACTGCATTCATCCTGACTCTATGATCCATTCACTGGCATTCCAGATGCACAGATGGGTTTTTGTCTTTGGTAACCTATCTGAATAATGACACTAGGAGAATAATATCATAATTCCCTGAGTGAGAGATGATCATGGGCTCTAACTCCCTGTTCTGAAAGAAGCCTAAGTAACTTGGAGAAAATATTTGAAAGCCTCTTTGTGATTAGATGCTTATATTTTGGGACAATCTTTAAATTGTTACTGATTTTTTCCACAAATACTAGTGGAAATTTTTCCACACATACTATGTGATATATTACCTTTTTTTTTTTTCTTTACTGATGTTGTTTTTTAACATTGCTGCTCTGAGTATTAAAATTCTATGTGTGTTTTCTACAATAATTGCAATCTACTTGCCCCCGTAATATATTTTCAAAAACTGATACAACTTCCATGGCTAGAAATAAGAAGTTATCATCCATTCTGTTGGAACAATTTTAAACCTAGAAAACCTCAGTTTTAAACTTAGAAGCTTTACATAGGAAGAAATTAAAATCTTTAAAGTGTACATGATTTTAAAAACTCGATATCAAGATTGGAAGAAGGAATGTTACCAGTTGCTCCAAGGACTTATTGTCTTCCCTCCTAAATTAAAATAAAAAAAGTTTCTTGTCATTAAGGAAATAGAGTCTTAAAATATTGCATAATTTCCTTCATAAGTGAAGTGAAAAAATATATGTCTTGAAAAATATTAAAAATTTCTTTGTTAATATATATATTGTATTTTGGAATGCTTTCTGACTGTTATGAAAATAGATTATGAAAACATTGGTTTCACTTCAGGTTTGACACTATTTTGTAGGAAAGGGTATTTTATTTCACTTTTTTGGTTTGGGTTTTTTTTTGTTTGTTTGTTTTCATATAACTATGAAATTAGAGACATAATGGAAAGACTATCTTCTTCAGGAACACTGGATTTCAAAATCAGCAACAAATTACACGAGAAAAAGTTCTGTGGTGTTTTTTGTTTTTTTTTCTGGGATGCACCTGAACTGATATCAGCACTGTGTGGCTAGATGGCTCATCTCATGTCTGGCATGTTCATTAGGTCATTGTAACCTTCTCCTGGGCTTGTACAGCCATAATTTTTTTAGGTCAAGAATCTGTGCTCCTCTGCTTTCATTCTTCCATCCCTCAAGATCTTCATTTCCATTGTTTTGTGGTTGCTGCTGCAGAGCTGCCAGTGTCATACCCAACACTCTCTTCCTTGAGCAGTGGCTCCCAAGGGGGCTGATGGAGCAATGATGGGACCTCTGGGATATCAGTAACCTCAATTTTACCTTGTAGGGTTTATGTCCAGTGCTTGGTCTCCATGTGCCTCTTGTTTAACCTGTGCTCTTGCTTCCTGCAAGGACACTGAAATGGGAGAGTATTCTGGTAGCAATTTTGCCTGTAGAATGTAAAGAGACCAAATTGTTTTTTTCCCCCCTTGTATTATCCACTATATATATATATATATATATATATATATATATACATACACAAAGATTTCCTTAGCCCCTTTCACTGCAGTATTGTGCTAAAAGGTCATGCTGATTAGCTACAATGACCCCTAAATCCTTCTATGAATCATTAATTTCCAAGACAAAATGTCATTATTGATTAATAATCATCCTGCATCTTTTCCTGTGCTTAGTTTCACTGTGACTAAAATACTGGAGCTTCTGTGGCTGAAATTGAGCATAGAAAGTTTTTTAAGTACCCTAAATCTATCTCTGATTTTATTTGACCTGCTTATATGTCTCTGATTTACAGTTACCAAGCCACATTTTCTGCTAGTATAAATCAAGGTGATTTGCTGTTTACCTCAAGTAATGATCTATTCCACACACTGCAGTTGCTTAAATGAAGCACAGAGCAGACATCCATATGATATGCATTATTGACTACTTTACACATAATAAATTAAGATTAATATTAAACATTATATTGCATAAAAAATGAGTTCACAACCATTTGGAAAAAATGAGGAATCAGATGTCCTAATTGCACAGAAGTTAAAATTATTTTTTTAATCAAAATATACTCAAAGATGACATTGACATGAGGCCGTTATTCCTCTATAGGCTTTCCTTCTATATTTCAGTGAATCCTCCTTCTCCTTACTCTTATAAATAAATATACATTTTTTATAAGCTTTTATCTTTCCCAGAATTTTCCCATGAATCTTCCATTCTCACTCAGAAGGCAGCATAAATGCATTTTCTTCAGTAGGTGGGACAAATTCAACTATGTAACAGTAGCCATTTAATGACTGTATGAATACAATAGACCTTAAAACTCATTCTTAAAAGAAAATGTAAAAAAATTACAAACTTTGAGTTGGAAGGGACGTTAAAGATTATCTAGTTTCAAGGCAGCACTGTTAGTGACACCTTCCACAGTTTGTTCAAAGCCCCAGCCAGCCTGGCCTTGCACACTGCCAGGGCTGAGGAATCCACAGCTTCTCTGGGTAATCTGTTCCAGTGCTGCATCACCCTCACAGTAAGGAATTCCTTCCTTATATTTCACCTAAATCTACCCTCTCTCAGATTGAAGCCATTTCCTCTTGTCCTATCTCTACAAGTCTTTGTACAAAGTCCCTCTCTGGCTTTGCTGTAGGGTCCTTCAGGTGCTGGAAGATGCTGTAAAATCTGCCCAGAGCCATCTCCAGGCTGAGCAGCACTGACTGTCCCATCCTGTCTTCATAGGAGAGGTGCTTCAGCCCCTGACCGTGTTCATGCTCCTCCCTGGACTTCAGCAGATCCCAGAGCTTCTTATGCTGGGGCACCCGAGCCGCACGTGGTGCTCCAGATGGGTTTCATGGGAGATGAGCAGAGGTGAGAATCAGCTCTTTTCACTTTCTTGCCAGGTTTCTTTTGGTGCATATCAAGAGGATGCAGTTGGCTTTGAGAGTACACATTGCTGGGTCGTGTTGAACTTTTAAGATGACACTCAATCTGGTGAACAAGAGGAGACAGAGAGGCACATTGTGAAGCACATACTGGCTGAAGGTATTTTTTTTTCTCTGCAAAACTGAATGAGAGCTTTCTTGTTCCACTATGAAGAGAACAAAAGGAAGCAGGTTGGCAGGAAGTCTCAGCACTGCTATATTGCTGAAGGAGTAAGTGTATGAGATGAGAGGTGGAAGAATTGTTGACAAAGAAACACATCTTGGTACAGCTCATCCTCTGTGTTTGTGGATGGAGTGTTCTGTGGAATCCTGAGCAAATACCATATGAAGGATGCAGGTAAGACTAATTATCAGAGCCTGGTTTTTTATTTAAATTTATGTGTTTGGAGGCACAAAGAGAAAGAGTAATTAAATCCTACTTCCTCTTACCCAGTAGTCTCCCATTTTTTGCTTCTGCTGTGCAGCAGCTCAGATTTGATCCTTTATAGTATTTATAATGTTCATGAGCTAAAAAAAGTGAGTCTGATTTTCTACAGCTCCCCCAATGCCTGACAAATGACATCACCTTTATTCCCCTTTCTCAGAGAATTTGCTGTAGTTGACCTGAATCCTCATGTGTTTATGAGCCTTTACAAATAAATTGGGAGAGCCCATGGCATTAAAGGCAATGGTGCTGCTAGCAAAGAGGTTTCTGTGTAGTCTACTGTCTGCTTATCCTCCTGCACATGTGCAGATTGTCACTGAATTAACTCTGCACAAGATATCATTAAACATTTGCCCTACATGGGTCAAAAGCCTTTATAATATTAAAAAAAAATTATATAGCAATATTATATCTAGAAAATCACCATACAACTCCAACTCACATTTGTATCCTTCCAAACTTTTTATTCATTTTTCCTGAATTTAGACCACTTTACTTTTCCTTTCTTACTCTGCCAAAAATTGCCTCACACGCAGTTTTTTCTGTGCTGCCAAAGTAGTTGTTTTGCCATGTAGATCTATATACATGACAGGAAATTGAGAAGTTGCTCCTGTATTTCAAGGAGGAAAGCTTTTGCTCACTGACCTGCAAATGCTACAGAAAAATCTATTTTGAATTGAATGTTGATCCAAATAAGAAAGGACTGTACTACATTACATAAAAAAATATCATCTTTAATCATTCTTTGCTAAAGTCAATCATCTTGCTTTCTGTGATGGTGCAGCAAGCACAGAAAGCAGCTGACCATCTTGTTACCATGGAATTAGGACAAATTATTGCAACAGTTGTATTGTTAAATCCTGACCTTCCTGTTACAGGGCAGACCTGTTTTCTCACAATATGTATAATGCTAGGGATTGGAGGACCCTTTAGGTCTCCTGTTATGGACACAAGTAATAATAAAGAATGAAGGAAAGGACACACCACTTTCACAATAAGAATAACTGCTTCCTCCTGTAAGGCTGTTCAGGGCATGTTGCAGTTATGTGCCATGGGGGCCACTTTTCTGCTCTTCCAAGCAGGAACAAAATCTATTGTTAGACCTTTTGCTGATTACAGCAAATAGAGAAGGTAAGTGATGGGCACAGAGCATAAAACACATCCTGTATTGATGTACTCTCCTGCTTAATGCCTTATTTCACTAGTGGAGCTTTTTTTTTCTTATGTCTTTTTTTGTGAAGAAAGATATGACACTGATAAATGTTTTCCTGTCTTGATCACAGCATTGGTGGAACAGAATACAAGACAATATTATATCATGCTTGATTAATTTGAAAAAGGACATTTTAGAGGGCTTATGGTCGTTTTATCATGTCAAAAATCTTGATAAAAAAAGTGGATTTTTGCAACTTTTTTTGTAGTTCACAGCAGAAGCCTCTGCCCCTCCCTTAGTGTGAGTCATGGATGGCTGAAAGGACAACCTGTGTAGGTGTAGAAACCAACAGATCTTGCTGTCCTGGCACCTGGACAGACAAGCCTGCTTGATCTGGTCTAAAGCAAGTAACGTGAATGAAACATCAGATCAAAATGGCAGAATCTTTATATTTCATATTGTCTGTGGGAAGGGCAATTGAAAATGCTGTAATATAAAGATTAACAGAAGCTAAAAGCTTTGAAAAGAATAAAGAAAAAAAAAGTCCTGCACATCACATGTATTTGCTGGAGCTTATCCAGCTCTGCTAAGCTTTCCTCTGTTTTCTTACACAAAATTGCCCTGACTATCCAACCAAGAAACAATCCTGAATTTGAAGCATGCAATCATGCAAAAACACTTTCCAAAATCCTGTCAAAAAAGATGTTTGTTGACATAGTCTTAGAAAAAAAAAATTGTTTCCAGGTGTGTTTACTGAATATGTGTTTGTATACTTTAAGTCAGTAAGTGCTTCAGAGACACCAGCTGGGAGAAATAAGCTTCACTACAGTCAGTGGAATCAGGACTTCAGGATTAAAATTCAGGGAATAAAAGCTAAAGCTGTGACTGCTGAGGGATAGATGTAGCTTGCATTTAATAATTTATTTTTATTTTTTATACACAACCTTTCTCTGTCATCTTTGTTGTCATGTGCTTCTAGATAGACTCATTTTAATTAAGATATAAGAGTATGGATATGTTCTAAGCCACAAAGGCAAGCAAGTTGATTCAAAAGATGTAAAGTTTTATTTAGGAAAGCATGTAGCAGTTCTGTTTTTGAAAGTTGTACCTAGTGATGACAATCACATTCCATAAGATCTACAGACCTGTTCATTTTGAAAGCTGTTCAATTACAAGAAAACTTGTAACACTGTACAAAGAACAGTTTCTAATTACATTCTTCTCAGTGCTTTTTTTTTTTCTTTCATTTGTAGTGGGCAACCAGCTTAAATGGAAGTTTAACAGATCTGTTACACATCATAAATGAAAAATTAATTCTGTGCTAAATCTTATGGAAACCCAAGTCTGATGAATTACAAGCTATTTAGTAGTGTTAAAGACATAAATATGTACACAAATATGTGATTTATGGGAAGGAGTTACTTATTTTCAGTAACTGTCATTCTTTTTCCCATGCAATCATTCATAACCATAAGCAATTATAAATATTGAGGATATGTTTTCAAATCTGGTTCAAGGGTTTAGATGCTTCCATTATGACGTGTCTGGGGCAAGACCTGATTTTTATGATGTAACTTTTTTTGGAACTTCATAGAAAATTTGCTCTTATAGGTAGTTTTGAGCTGACATATTCAGAAGGTATTTCCTGAATTCTTGGAAAATGAATAATCATAGAACAGAACCATGGAAACATATAGATTGGAAAAGACCTTTAAGATAATTGAGCCCAGCTGTTAAGCCAGCACTGCCAAGTCCAACACTAAATCATGTACCCAAGACATCTACATGTCTTCTAAATACCTCTGGGGTTGGTGACTCAACAATCTCCCTGGGTATTTATTTCCTCCCATCCTGATGCCTGCTTCACAGAATCACTGCATTTAACTGAGCTTGCTGGCAGTACAGTACAATGAAATGTTGGATGTTATATTCATAAGATTTTATGTAGAAATTCCTCCAGGAAAAAGGTTTAAAGACCATTCTACTTATGTGACAAGGGTGAAAGAAAAATGTTTTTCTGAATGCTTCAAAAGAAAAGAAAGTAGATATGTTCTGGTTTGGGAAATACTTCTATAACTTAGAACTGCACAATATTATCTAAGCTGTGAGAATTCTGCATAATTTTGGAAGAGACACTTTTTCTTTCTTTCCATTGTTGAGTGTTAAGAAATTCCTGACACAGAATGTAGCAAATGTTTTCAACTTCAATCCCTGTCAACTCTTCAATAGTTCTGCCTTCTTGTTTCAGAAAATGAATATACACAGTGTTTTCATTTGTCTGTTTGACAAATACTCCTGAATGCTCAATAACTTATCTTTGAAATTAACCTGTCAGAGTAATCATGACACAAATATAATGATGAAACATTACTCTGCTTTAAAGATGAATTTCTGTAACAGTAATAACTGGCCCCTAGGGCATTGCTGATTGATGAAGCAATAGTTCAATAGAAATAAAACTAATTTATGTGCAGGTCTACAAGAAAAATCTGCATATTCTATGTGAAAATTCATTTGGCTATCCACGAAAAAGTCATGAAGGTTGTAGACTTTGATTTGTACTTGTTCAAGAGGAATGCTAAGATGATGTATATATTAACCTAAATACAATAAAACTACATATGCATGTATATGTCCTGTTTCTGCATTGTACATTCTTTCTTTGCAATGTTCCACATTAAGGTAAGAACTTATTTAGCTTTGAAAATATCTGGCAGATAATTATTAAACTAAAGTTAGTGTTTTTATATACCAACAAATTTTACATAGTGAAGAAATATAAAACACATGCTGCCAAATTCCAACCTAGAACTGTTCTTACTCGTATTGAATGTTAACAATTTATAAAGTTAATTCCTATATTCCTTGCCTGATTGAGAAAGCATAGGAATGGTAATGATTATTGCACATAATACCAGCTGTGTGCCCTTACTTTTTCTTACTTCTTGTGATAGAGTGCAAATTTTGCACCATATTAGAAGAAATGCAACAAGGACTCAAGTTCTTAAAAAAACTCAGTGAAGCTGAACTTTCTAAAGATGTTCCTTCCAAAAATTAGAAATGAGAATTCACAGATTTGTAAATCATGTAGTATAATGATATCTAGTAAATTTCTTTGTGGGTTTTTTTTTTTTTTTTCCATTTGGTTTTTTTGGGCTTGGTTTTGAGGGATTGTATCATTGTTGTTGATTTTACAATTCCTTGTAATATAAGCCTATCTGCCAGGGTAGGAATCTATAAATTGCTTATTTGACAGAAAGACAAGTAAGAATTGATGTAAGTCATGTCTTGATGTAAGTCAGGTCTTGTTTCAACAGGCATTGAACAGTCTGAAATGGCTTTCTCTGTTACAGAAGCTTGTGCTGTAAGACCTGCATATCTTACCACGATACTTTCATTCACCATTTTGCTCTTTACACCCTGATTTTCATCAGATAGCCAGGATAAATGATAAACTTAAGATGCTGTTGTGTGACAATGCAGCTGTTCTATGAGAATAATGCAGAATAAAGGTTTTAATGTCATTGCCCTGTCTTGGAAGCATACAGCCTCTGTTTCTTTTGTTAACTAGCTATAAACTGACAACTATTTCCTCAAATTACCTAAATCTGTATGCAGATCACTTCCCCCCACATCCCCCCAAAAATTGCTTAAAGTGGTTTCTTGCATACGTATGCATACATCTATCTATAATATATGCATGGAATTCAAAAGCAAAGCTCTTCCTATGGGTAGGATGTTCATGTAGGTGAGCTATTACCACGTTTATGTACATATGAAACTAAATGTCAAATATAAAATGGATGTGTTTCCAACTCTGTTTTATGAAAGACATACAGCTTCTTTAAGTGGTAAGTTTTATTTAAGTGAGTTCATATTTTTTGTAGTATTTCAGAGAAAATTAAAAGACCCCTTATCAGGATTTAATGAACAAAGTTCAATAATGGTCATCCAATCAGTGGCTAAAATATGTCTCCATCTACTTGAATTTATCCAGGGTTTCATTTCAGTTGCTAATATAATATATAATAAACATATAAAATATATATATATATATAATATGACATATACTATATACTATATTATATACTATGTATATCATGTATAATATATGAATTAATATATAATTCAATGGGAACACTGTACAGGAATACCTGTTTTCTATTTTATTCTAATGTTTTTGAAAAAGCTGTAATTTTCTGAGGAGAGAAAGAAGCATGTATTAATTTTCCTGTAATTGCTATCACCAGTTCTTTATAATTACAAATTACCTTTTTTCCCTTGAAAATAATTTGAAATACTCTGAATCTTCAAACTAAAATTCTCTGTTTCAGACTATGTATTTTTTTAGTTACTTTGCCCATCAACATATATTAAGGAAAAATCTGATGATTTTTTGGGGGATGGGATGGGATGGGATGGGATGGGATGGGATGGGATGGGATGGGATGGGATGGGATGGGATGGGATGGGATGGGATGGGATGGGATGGGATGGGATGGGATGGGCTTGTTTGTTTGTTTGATTTTGGTTTTGGACATACAATCATCTTTGTTTTCCTATTTCCCTAATAGTTTCCCTAACCTACTGCAGGATTAGACTCTCTTCACTTCACACAGTTTTCCATGTGCCATTTAGCAGAGCTCTGTGTCAGCTGAGGGACAATGGAGAGGGACAGGGGAAGGACACTGCCTCTCCAAGGGTCACCTCTCAGTCTGGAGCCCTGCCTGGGATGAGTATGGACAAAATCTCTGCCTCCCTCTTTATATGTAGTCTGGATGTGCTTTTTTCCACAGGATGTAAAGCCTCTGTAGGGTCTGGGTCGTCCCTTGAGGGCAATGTGAGGATGAGTGGATGAAAAGCTTCTTGTCATCCCCATACTCTTCTCGCTGCTTCTGTGCAGCACTACAAAGGTTCATCTTACCCTTAATCTGGTAGTCATGGGGTACTTTTTTCTGTGGTCTTTACATAGGTACTATAACTGCTTTAGAGGGTGAGAAGTTGAAACTATGCCCCTTTTTGGTGAATTAAATAATGAGCAAACACCTAAATTAAGACAAAATATTGTCTCCAACATAAAAAAGAAATATGATTTTGTTTGAGCTCGAACTTGCACTGTCTTGTTCAATGTGTTTCCTGTGATGGGCTGACTTTGCCTGAAAAGTGGCTTCTTTCACACAACTGAAGAGTGTTTTGGCAGCTCTATGATCTGGATATTGCCTGCTCCAATCTGTCTGCCAGATCACACTGTGAAATTTGAAACAGAAACTTAAATTAGAATCATAGAAGATGTTAGTATTAAAAAAGGACATTACACATCCTCATATTCCAGTCTGCATGGGAAACTGAAATGACATGAAGATACATATGTTTTGATTATGTTCAAAATTTTAAGGTACTCTTCTCTCTAAATAGAATCAAGAATGGGAAAAGGTATTTGTCCTGAATGAAATGTTAACTAGTGCCCAGGCAAAAAAAATTAGGATGGAAAAATTTCTTTATTCAAAAGTGCATTTGAAAAGTATAAATATATAAAAATTGCCCACTGCTGCACTAAAAAAAAAAAAAAAAAAAAAAAAAGACAAAACCTGGAGAGCAGATACAGATATTTATGCTTTAAGGCATAAGTCAAACACTAGACTGCCCAAGGTCAGGAATATATTTATATATTTTCCCTGTGGTCAGTTGGGCATTACAGAATTTTCTTGACCTTTCTCAAAAGCATTAGATGTTACTTAGTTTTTAGAATAGCAAAATGGACCAACTGAACTATTGGTTTAAGCTAAAAAGGCACTTCTGCAAATTCTGCAGATTGAGCAATTTTTGCCTTACATTAGAGGTATGACTTTCTCAAACAAGCAGAACAATAAGAGCAGAAATACATCCTGGCATTTGCTTGCATAGCAGATTGCAGTGACCTATATTTGTCTTCTGGAGCCAATTCTCAGTAGCCTGTGTAATGATCAAATTGATGGTTTAAAGGTGTGGATCACTGTAAGTAATAAAACATGATGTTTTCCTTGTATTTTAGCTTTGAAATGGTTGAGAATTTGTGGCATGTAGCCACCAAAAATACATCATAATAATTTTCTGAATTTAATGGCTTGTGGTTATGTAATCCCTCAAATACGTCAGTAGCAATCTTTTTAAAACTGATTGATTTTGACCCGTGGCTTTCTCTATGGTTTCTTCTGTATAAAACAGCACCATAAAATGTTCTCCAGCTTTATCTTTATGGTATACATTTTATTTTCATTTCCAATTGCCATTTCTTTTAAAATGGCAGGCACTTATTTAGTACCTTACAGGATTTTTTCTTGGGCACAAGTGACCCTGCTGTTGTGTGCTGCTCCACTGACATCTCTTACACTTAGTGTGATTCCTAATCCAAGCAGCAGAGCCACAAGAGAGAGCTGGCCTAATTAATATTAGAGTAGCTATGTATCTATCTGCCCTTTATTTCACTTTGTGACTATGCATCTCATGTGCTCCTCTTCCTCTTAAAATAATCCCTAAAACACCCCCACAAAAGAGTTTGTCACAGTCATTTCTGAATGCACAGTTAGGAGGATTGTGCAAACTGCACCAACTCATATTTTGTGTGTCCAGAAATACACAAGCTCTTAGCCACACTCTCAAGCACCCCGGATTGTGGCACATGTAACCCAGATTTGACCTGTGAATGAATTCTCTTACACATCTCAGATGTCTCAGACTCCCAGGAGAGATCCTTCATTTTGTACTAGTCATCCTGTCTCTTGGCAAACAATTGCAATGCAAACCTGCAGTGCCTAACTAGGAAGAGTCCTAGCAATACCCACCATGCCTGACAGGCATGAAGGAAGCAGCAGTGTCCTCATGGAACTGACTTCAGTATGAGTACTCAGCTGTCTTTTGCAAAAACAATTAATGCAGTTGTAAAACAGGAGAGGAAGGTCCACAAGGAGAAAACAGACCAGAATCACCCAGGCTATACAACCAGAACTGTTTTTTTCCTGAGTCTAGGCTTTCACTTTGTCCCCAGAGTTTTATTTATTCTTATTCTCGACAGAGGGGTTAATTTCCAGCATGGCTGGGTACTGTGTTCTGTGGCTCTTGACAGTGTGCTGCAAGAAGGGACATGGACAGCTAGGAGGTCACACAGCTAGGTGGTGCCTGGGGATGGGAATCACTTCTCCCCAGCTTTCTGGGGGTGATAGGGGTTGGGCTTCCTATGATATTGTGTGCACGCAAATATAAAGCAAGGGAAACCTGGTATAAAAAATTAAATGCAACTTGAGACAGAGACACCAAGTGAAGAATGGTCACTATCCTTTACTTGTGAGAGCAGAAGTATAATGGACCACTAAAATAAAAGCTGAAGGAGTACATCCATGCAAAATATTTGACCTGTGCCAAATACAACTGATAGAGCACAATGAGAGAGCTTAGAATATCAGGATACTTTTTATATTCAGGAAAGTTTTTTTCCCAGTTCTTGGTAGGCATAATTTTTGCATTTTTGAGCAATAATGAAGAATAAAACTGCTCATTTTTAGCTGCATTAATTTTTAAAACCCCTATCTATTTTTTGCATAAAACTTATTTTATTTTAGCAGTACCAGCTGGCATACTGAAGTTTTTCATGTATTACATAATGCACATATCATGAATTGGATTTGAAGATCCTGTTGCAAGCAATAAAAGTAGGAAGTAGGATTGCATATGCAGCAGGTACAGTTTCTTCTATGTATTTCAAGGTTTTCTTGTTGCAGCCTTCTTTGGGAGGAGAGTAGGTGTTTAATAGTTGAACATAGAATGCAAATTATGCCCTTCTGATGACCAAATATATGGAATATGCTCAGCAGTTGCTAAAGGCCCCAAGTTCGGCAGTGGGTCCAGCAGCAAATGTAATTCCTGACAGTTTAATAGTGAATTCTTTATTTTAAATGGAAACTTAACCTTCTCATTCTGCAAATTATAAACCTACCAAACTAGATCTGGCACATTTTCCCATTCTCTCTCAAACCCTTTCAAATATTCATGTCTCCTGAGTGACAAATCACAACCAGTTTAGGAAGTGTTTTTTATTAGATTCAATTCATCCCTTATGTTCTCCAGTTGCTTCCACCTGTTGGGATCCATAGTACACATTTCTAATTCTGACTAGATAAGAGTAAGTCTGCATGAGAAACTACAGCTTTACACTTAGTGGAAAAGGAACACAAAAGGTTGAATCTTCCAGCATCAGCTGTTGTCTAAGACAAGCTCTGACCCACTGGAAACTCCCATGCTACTGTCATCTAGTCCCTTTTGTGAGCAGAAAGACAGGAAACTGAACCATAAAACTCTCTCTTATTTAAAATCCTTCAGTTTGATCAAATAGAAATGTGTTGGTGTAAAATGGGTGCTGAATTTACCCTTTCAATAGAGTGATGGGAGACTGGCCTGTTATCTGTTTTGCATTTTAGAGTGAAGTACCTATGCATTTCAGACTGTAGGAACTATAGAGTTTCAATATTTGAGTCACAGATATTTTATTCAAAATTGCAGATTTGTGAAAATAAGCTTGAAACTGAAAACTGACATTTTTGGCTCTTCTGAGGCAGCAGGCCATGTAATTATGGAGACTTGAGTGAAGATTAGAAGATGGCATAACAATTGCTTCCATGGTTTTAAATTTACCTACACCTGGAGGAGAATTCAGTAGTGATAACATAACTGCTCTTCACAGTAAGAAATGCATTACCACAATGCAGTTCATACATACTAATATTTCTTAGGAAAAACAATAATATTTTTAAACATCAAGCATTTGCAAGTTACATGTGATACTTGCTGCTTCTTGCAGAACCTACTTTAAACCAAAATGATTAACAATGTCATCAACTATACTTTTCATGGTAGTACCATATTGTGGCAATTTTAATACTGTGCTTCAAACTGGGGAAGTGTTTGGGAAAATGTAAATTATCATCTCTGTTTTTCCCTCCTGCCTGTCAAAAAACATAAAGCACCAAACTGAAGAAGCAAATGGATGGCAATATTGATTCTGCCCATATATGCAAAGTAGTAATGAAATCTGAGTTAATTTGTGCTTGTGGTAATATTGATGTATGGTTTGGGAAACCTTTGTGCTAGAGGCAATCATCTTCCTCCTGGTTTCATTCTGCAGCACCTTCATTGCAAGGATGGGACAGAGATTTGAATGTGGGCCCTGGGAAAAGGCAACAAAACTCCTTGAATCTATTGAGAAAGGGTCAGCTGCAATTTGTTTGTATATGATGTCTTCAATTTGTTGTGTACAATGCTACTATAACTTCTGTCTCACTTTAGAGACTTTTTATATCATCTGGTATTACTGCAATGGGATATTGTTTGGTTCCAAGTAATTAATCAGATTTTTAAAATGCCTCAAATTTTGGAAAATGGTGCACAGAGGTGGTCACAAACATAGAGTTTGTCATCTATATATGGAGTTTCAGACCCTCAAGGGACGTGGAAGTGTTTTGGAGACCTCTTGCTTTTGGCCAAGAAAGGTACAAGTTCTTTTGCTGAATCTCAGTCCTGAGTCCCAGTGGGACCCAGAAGCTGAATAGCTCCTTTCATAGAATGTTTCAGTAAGGGTATGTGGAAGGAAAGTCTGCTTTTTTAAAGTACTTGATCAAGGACATTTTCCAATGCAGCAAGAGAGAAATAAAATAGAAAGCTATAAACAAGGACATAGAGGGCCACAACTCATATTAATTGATAGGCTATCAAGAAATTATGGGTGCAACTTTCGGGAAGCTCAGCCTGAACCTTGTTCCTGGTAAGACTGCAAACCAGGAGGATCCCAGAGTGTGGGGGTGTGGGAATCTATACAGAGCTGAGCAAATCTATGAGGAATGCACAAGGAGGAGAGACAGGAGGAGCAAATAGGGGGTTGGACACAAAAGTACAAAAGGTGCAGCTCTGTGTAAAACAGAGCCAGTCAGTGTGCTTGTCTGAGTCCTGCACCTGATCACTGCTGTCTGTCCTATCTTTTTTTAAATCTTATCTGTAATATCTGTCAGCACAATCCCACTCTATCTGCTGTGTGTGCATGTTGCAGACCCAGTGCCAGCTACCAGTGGGACCTGCATGTGTGCAAGTGAAAATTGCTGCCAGATCCTGCAGCCAGACCAGGATATGGGTGTCCCTGACCTGTGGTGTCAGCTGTGGGAGCAAGGGGGGTCTCAGTGTCAATGACTGACATGAGTGGATTCTTTAACCTCCAATGCAGGTCCCAGAAACAGCTCCTGGGGGGACAGGAGTGAGCAGATGAGGGGATCAGTGCCAGGGGCTGAAACAAGACCTGAGGATACAGTCCATATTCTAGGTGCCAGCTGCTGGGGAAAATGAGTGCCTGTATCTTTTCCAGACCAGGTGGGGAGTGGGGTGTCTGTGAGAATGCATGTGAGCTGGGAAACCTCAGCCTGGACCAGCTGATGAGCAGTGGGGCCTTGGCTGGATGCTCCAGCCCTTTTTTGTACTTAGACCCAGAATGTTTACCCAGAATTTCTCCTTTGAGCACACCACAAAATTGTTCTTATGCTTTAACTGATGCCTGGAAGAGAGCAAATGTCCTCAGAGTCTGCTCAATCCTGTTCCATTTACCTCTCCCTTAAAGGAATGGAAATAGTTTCATATCATTATGATATGAATGAGCACACATGTCAACTCATTTTTGTCTAATTGCAGCCTGTCTTTGGCTGAATGGATTGTTTGTGACTCACAGGAGTCTTGTGCTTTATGTTTCAGAAGCTCAGAATTCTCCCATTCCCCCAGCCAAGATCACTGACCTACATATCAGTTTCTTTGCCTTCCAACTAGAGTATGGAAAATGCCAAGTTTCTCAGTGTTTATATAGCATCCAGAAAACTGAGTCCTGTTCATTAAATATTCTTCTGGTGATTTGACACAATACAATTAGACAATAATATTAATCACAACAAAGACAAATAAATTCTAACATCATTTTAAGTTTTGCTTTGTTTAAACAGCTTGGTATCTATTCCATTTTTATCAACATTCACAGATCCTGTAAAAAGAATATTCAAATGCATTTTTAAAATTCAAACACTAAATGATGCATTGCAGTGATATAATACTTTCTAAAATAACACATAAGGAATATTACATTTACTATATTTTACTCACTCTTTCATTTTCACACATTTTCCATATTTAAAAAAAGGCTCTTGTGGAAAACACACTGAAATAATTCTAGATGTTTCCCACTTCTCTTACATAAGATCTAAGCATCATATTTTGTATAGTCAATTTAACTTACTGCACATTATCTCAACCAATACAGTGTTAAAAGCAATGTGTTTGTTAGGATGCAAAACTGAAAAAAAGAGTTCTGATAATTTCAATTTTGTATATCTACAGAAATCACCATTCCACAATCTGTTCTTAAAAAATGGAAAGCACTTAATTCCCTAGAATGTTGTCAAAAGCTTTTTCTGACCTCCAATCACAATTCTTTCATATTTTGAAGTCTTAATTCATTGTAATCAGACCACAAAAATCCTCTTGTCTCTCTTCAGTATAATTGCATAAATTCAGTAGGAAATTTAATCCTCTTTATCATCACAGTTGCCATTTAATTTAATAGACATGAGAATTATCAGTTCTATTATTACTATTATTAATATATTTCTCAAAAGTCCCATTTCAGATCTAATATATATGTGAATATAGTCATGTCCACAAATGTTTACAACCTAAAGCAACAACCAGACATTTGATATAATTGGACACATGTAGTAAGAAACCACTGCTTTCCTCACTACAAAATTTTAGTAAAAGTTCACTCTGTTATCCCTGCCATCCTTCAGCTCAGAGGACTGGCTCAAAATAGCTCAGGAAGGGATTAAAAATTACTGATTCAGGAACATCTTTACAAGGAGGAGAAGTCAAAACTTTTATATCATGTTTAGCATGCAAAATGGGTGATATTCAGCAATTCACACTGAGTTTCAGGATGAAAACCCCATAATAAGTATCAAGGATGTTCATATAGGTATAGATAAAACAAAATCTTTCTTTCACTAAAACATCCATCAAAATCTAGGAGAAGTTTCAACTATATTTTCAATGTAAAATTATTATTTTTCTTACATCTTTGAACTTCCTGAAAGGACAATTTTCATAATGGTATAACAAATATTATTACCACTGCTGGGTAGAACTCGTGGACAAATACAAATAAGTTTTGGATAATCTTGTACAATTTTGGAGTAAAATTTAACTGCTAAGCTTTTTTCCATCCATTAGATGTGTTTTAAATGGATTTTTGCACAAGATTCAGGAACTTATGACTTGTAAGAATTTATGAGAAATACCCTATTATAACTATTAATAATAATAATAATTAATAATTAATAATAATATTAATAATTAATAACTATTGTAATTCAGTGTAAATTTGTGACAAATTTCATTGTATCAAAACACAAAAATTCTTGCTGTATGATGGGACTGGGAGGAACAAGAGCACAACAGCAAGGTAGAAAGCAGCTTGGCAGAAAAAGACCTGCATGTCTTGGTGGACACCAATGGCTGAACATTAGCCAGCAGCGTGCTCTTGCTGTAAAGAAGGTAAATGGTATCCTGGACTGCATTTGGCAAAGTATTACTGTCTGGGTGAGGGGTGTGATCCTTGCTTCACCTCAGCACTGGTGAGGCCACACCAGGAGTGGTGTGTCCAGTTCTGGACAGGGATGCACTGCAGAGGGTCCAGGGAAGGGCCACAAAGATGTTGAAGGGACATCCCTGTGAGACAAAGCTGAGAGAGCAGGGACTGTCCAGCCTGGTAAAGAGGAGAAGGCTCAGGGTAGTTGTGTCAAGGAATTTAAACAGCTGATGAGAGAGAGGGTGCAGAGAGGACAGAGCCAGGCTCTTCTAGGCAGTGCTCTCTGGCAGGAGCAGGAGCAATGGGCACAAGCTGAAACTCAGGAGATTTCCTCTGAGCACCAGGAGCCTTCTCACTGAGAGGGTGACTGAGCACTGGCACAGGCTGCCCAGGGAGGCTGCAGGTTCTCCATCCTTAGAGACATTAAAAAGCCATCTCACCATGGCTCTGCAGAAGGTGCTTTTGGTGGCCCCGGTTGGACCAGATGATCTTCAGAGGTCCCATTCCAGCCTCAACCATTCCATGATCCTTTGGTGCTTTTGGTAAGGAATAAGATTTCTTTCCCTCAATAGCACAGAGATCTTCATTTACGCTCTGTCTATAGAAATATTTTTGTTGAGAAAACAGCATACATGCTTTCAAATTTAAAAACATCCATCTACTTGCTAAAATAGAAAGGTTTCTCTCTATCATATAATTGTATGATACTGATGTGGGTTTGAATTTGGGGAACCTGCATTTTTTCATTATATTATACTTGTGATTTATGATCTGCATTGGCTGCCAGTTGATTTTCAAGGTGATGATAAAAAGCTGAGGCCTGGTCAACCCAGAGAAACTTTCATGACAAAGAAATAAAAGGAATGATGTTCAATTTCCTCTGCTCTGAGAAAATTCCCATCCTAAGGCTTTAAAATATTTTTTTGCTGTGTGTGAGGCACGATAACTAAATTAAAAGGGACCAGAGAATGCAAAGGATGAGCTTTAATTCATAACCTGTGAGTTTCTTCACTGCTGTGTATATTTATCAGAAGTGCAATTATGATTTTGCACTTGATCCATTCTACAGAAATTTAAAAATAAATATGAATCCCACTATACTTTGAAAGAATATCTTCAAAGGCTGAGGAAGATTTTTAAAAATATTTTGTTCTCTGATATATCTATGGCCTTGTACTATGCTTTGACTATAAGCAGCAAGGCTTCACATTTACGATTTTCAGATAAATACTAACTGAAACAAATCAGAAATGAGAATGCTTCACAAAGAAAGGTCACATTCTGTCCCTCACAGGGTCTATAGCTAGGTCATGTGTGTGACTTAGACTTACCATCTTTCCATCTGGCTGTTTCATTTTAAGTGAGATGGAGAATTATGTACTTGGCGACTGTGGAAGGTCAAAGATAAATATGCAGAGCAGCAGAACATTGTGTAAATATCTAACTGTGCAATCACTGTCAATTTTAAAATAGATTTTCTGTGTCACTCAGATGCTTAGCTACATGAAAGTAGTTAAAACAGCAAAGAAAAACAGTTGACACTGACAATCCACTCATTTAGCTTGAGCTACTACACATAAAGAAGTACTTCTCCAACAAAAGCAAACATAAGCATCTGAACATCTAGTAAAGAGACTGTAGAAGTACCCAATAACCTTGGGTTCTTTTTTACCTCTGTAAGACATTAGTAAGCAATTCAAATATGTACTAAGACATTGGCCTGACACCCTTCTACTCTAAAAATTGATCCATTAGTTTAACAGCACAATGCATACAGTGATATGGTGAAGTTTGTAGATATATGACACAAGCCTGGTACAATTTATCTGAAAGACTCCTGATTAGTATGCAGCTGATTCAGTTTCAAAATGTTGTACCTGTTTCCTGTAATGCAAAACCACACTTCTTCAAATCTGCCTTCCAGACCAGGTTTACCAAAACACTCATAATCTTTCATTTAGTACTCCTCCATATGGAAAATTTCCATACAATGTATAGCACCAGGCATTTTTTATGGATGATAAAACTGCTGAGAACGTTTTGAAAATTCAGTGAAAGCACAACATATTCACTTGTTTGAGTACACAACAAAATAATTCAAATTTTTATTGCCTCTGAGAAGCACACATTCCTTACAAACCAAAGATAAATTTTCCTGGAAAGAAATGAAGAAAAGTTCAGGCTTGATCAAGATTTTCTAAATAAAAGATGAGATATGTTGAATACAGAACATGAAGTACATGAAATCCCATTTTACACATAATGTCACAACTTATTAATTCCTGATCACATTTCAGAATCTTTTGGGCTTTTTGGAGCTGGGGCGATTTTTGCCGCCTCAAAATCCTGTTATATGAGCCTATTTATTTTGCCAATAAATAACATCAAATATCTATTTGGAATCAGAATTTTTTTACTGAAATGTGGATTTTCAAAAATTTAATATATGAAACAAATCAGAAGTCTCTTTGGTCCATCTCTCAGAGTAAAGTTTGATATGCAAGCACATGCCTGTGATCACAGAAGGCCAAGAACAGAGTCTTGGTATGCTGTCTTTCAAAAATATACAGTCCCTCCCCAACTCAGACTAGCACATTTTCTGCTCAATACCTTTAACTTGTCTGCATTGATGTCCAGGATATTTTTCAAAATGGTGATAATGTCCTGATCCCCTTTGCACTGGAACCTGGAGGCAGGGAAGGCCTGGGTCGTATGCAATAGGAGAACATTATACAAATACTTTTCTGGCTTTTGCAAAACTTTCTTTCCTCTGCAAATGAAAGAGTAGTGAAAAGGAGATGGAGGAAGAGTTGACCCTTCTCTGTTCTAGAGAAGTACAGAAATGACAGGATGAAGAGAAAAGGAAACAAAAGGATCATTCCTGCAAAGAAACAACAAAAGGATCAATCCTGCAAGGCAAAGAGCTTTTGCTAAAGGTGTTGAGTGCTCTTGTTAATCTCAGCTACAAGTGAAAGTGCTCAACAGCAGGGACAGAAATGGGTCTTTACAGAAGTCTAAACAATATAATAGGAAAGATTTGCTAGGAAGGAACATCTTCGTAAGTAGGAAAATAACACCCACTGGATGGAAAAGGACATGATATTTTGAGAACAATAGTACCATTACAAGTGATGGCAATAAATAACATTAAGTTGATAGGAAGGGAATGAAACATAATCAGTGCTTTCAGCAGTATTTTCTTCATGGATACAATACAAGAGGTGTGTCCCATTGGAAGATCACTAATTATTAGTACACTTGAACTGACTCTGTGTACAACATCAAAAATCCAGGGGCATTAATGAATTTAGATTAAAACTGAAAATGGTCTTTCTTTTGTGAAGGAGGCACAGAATGACCAAGGGTATGATTCTCCTGTCACATCATCTCTTACCATGCTTGAGTCTGTTGATTTTAATAGGTCAGTTCTTTGTTTGCAGTGCTGGCAGCAGAAAAAAGGACAGATATTCAGTAATTCTATAGGGCAGAGAATGCAGACATATTTCACACATAACCATGAGCTGCCATTCAATATATTTTCTGTGATCTTTTTGCTTTTCATCTCTAATCTTTAGAAGACAGACATTTGTTGAAGATTTGAGACGCAGGGAAAATTCTTGCAATACAATTTCTAAAAGGGAGAAGTGCTGCAAGATAGAATCCAGTCAGGAGCCTCAATAATGTCCTGAACACACATTGTAAACAGTGAAAGTGGCAAGGCAAATATCACAGCATTTGACATAAGTTTTTTTTCTGTGTGTCTGATCTTTTTCACTTAGGGCAGCCTCACTCCTGTCAGTATGATAACATTTGGACAAATAATTAGCTGAAGACTGCAATGAGATCTTTTCTGGAATGGAAAAATGCTCTCATGAATAGATCTTTTTCTAAGAACTGCTCAGGTTACTTCCCCTTTCTGTTCAGCCAGTGTGTGTCACAAAATGAGTCACCTTGATCCAGGCAGTCAGATTTCACTGGTCCAGTAAATGAAACTTATACTCTTAATACTCTTATTCTTAGAGCATAAGAGACACAGAGCAAGATATGAGTCCTTATTAGTCATACAAGTGCATTTCAACCAAAAAGTATCCTCTCAATTTTCACAGAGGGGTGTTAGCAAGTGAACATGATAATACACTTGATTTATTTTTTATCTGTTCAGCAAATAGGTATGAAGTTATTATCTGCATTTGAAAAAGTAAATACAAATTCTTAATTTACAGAACATTTCAGTCTGATCCTCTTACTGGTATTAGGCTGTAACAATTCTTAAGAAAACATCCCACAGGGTACAAATAAACCCATTATTTCAGCAGTCTCTCTAGGTCTTCCTAAAAACAGTAGTCTGTACAAAATCCACTTATAATTGCTGAAATTTAAAGTATCTTGTATTTCTAATTCTGTCCAGTTTGAGAAAGCATATGAACAAGATATTTTAGAATTGCAGAAATATTTTCTAAATGATGTGGACGTAAAAGCCAGAAACTGATGCCTAATGATAGTTACTTCATCTGGGATTATTTATTTCATTAATAATCCTAGCCACTTAGCCCTGCCATTTCAAGGCAGATTAATCTTGGCTACTTTTTCGACGTACTACTCAGCCACTCACAATATCTATCAATCTATTTACCACTATCAGGCCAGGTAGGTTGTAGTAGAGTCAGTGGAGAGAAGATGGATAACCATACCTTAGACTAGGATATTTAACTTATTCTTCCTTTCAAAGCTATTTGTTCTCTAGGTGATGCAAATGTATTTCACATTTCATTCTTTTCAAGTACTCACTGAAATATTATGCTTTTATAATGTTATGCTTCTTTTTTTGGGAATTGTGGTATGATCACAGCTGAGCAGAGGGCTACTCAGTTATGTTATATGTCTGCATTGTGAAAGAATGTGTTATTCAAAATCTGCTGTCAAAAATGTTCTGATATGCTCTTTCCATTTGATATCTATGCTAAATTTAAAAAAGTAGTGACAAGTACCATGTAACCAGAGCTTGGCATGTTAAGCATATGAAATGTTAAGCTGTTTTCTTAGGGCCATGCTATTCTATTAAAACATAGAAATAATGAAAAGCAATACATTTATAGGAAGAGAAGAAGAGTTAGGGCATCACAGAATTTATAAATTGTTTTTTATTTGTTTGTTTGGTTTTTAATTTAGGTATTTATAATTTTAGAAACATCTAAATTCTTTACTCTTCCTTTCTTCATGTGTATTTAAATGTTTTCAGCTATTTTTTTACCAAAGTGATTTTGGCATATTTTACCAAATATAAGCTTGGTAACTGAATTATTTCAGTTTTCTCATTGATTAAATGCACTAAAAATAAATGTGGCTTTAAAGTCAGTATCCCATCTTTAGATTAATTTCAGCATTTTACCGAGATGCATGATTAATTTCAAAAGCTAATCTGAATCCATTAATCCCTTAGTCATTCCGAATGACTGCTCTTTTTCTCTTTGTAGTTGGTGAAGAAAATATTTATTTTGTGTGGTTTATGATTCAACAAATATATTTAAATGTCAACTTCATTAAGAGATGTACCATCCCAAACTCTATTCACTATAGTTAACTAGGTTGGCCCATTCAGATATAGATTTCTGTGATAAAGATACCTTCAGTGTAAGTTATGGCAAGCTAAGAAGTGTCACTAACATATTAAACATAGACACAGTCAAAGACCTTATTTTTGTAATGGTTTTGAACTGTAAGATTCTGAAAATACCAACTTGCAATCTCAGAAAATATTTTCAGCTCTTGCACAGTGTGTATATCTAAACCACTAGTCTTTTGCTTTCCATTTCCCAACACTTTTAAGGACCAACCTTTTTCTCTTTGATTTGAAAACAAAGTTTCATTCATTTTCTCTCTTACTTAGCAAAATATCCTTTACTTTGTTTCCAATACTCAGCAGGTCACATAAAATGGAGTTGCTGAGGCTCCAGGTGTGGTCTCAGCCCTTGATCTCACCACATCAGGTTCATTGTATCTTTCCATTTCATCTTCTTCAAGGCAAACTACTTGAAGTTTTTAGTGTCTCTCCTTTCTGTCTTTACATCACCTTTTTTACTTTTTATTTTCCCTCTGATTCCAGTTTTGGTATCTTCTCATATATCCATAATGCTCCTCACAACTGAATGCTCTTTTTCTCAAATTTTTGCAAAACCTACCCAGACTGTAAATCTTCCCATAATGGTTCCTTGATTTAAATTTGATTTTGAAACCTGCTTTTCATCTATTTTACTTACTTTAAAAAAATACATATTTTAATTAGCTACAAGAGCAAGGGGCTATGACTAAGTGTAGCAAGATTTTCCTGCTTTGGAAGTTATCTATGAATATGAAAAGGATGATGGATATTATAGCATGTTTTAACATTAAAATAAAAAGAAACTTACTCAAGCAGCCAGAAATTATAACCAAGACAGTATTTGCCTGTTGGTGGATCCTGTTGCTCAGGTTTCACTTGCATGTTTTATTATTTTAGGCCTTTTCCATCATCTCCCATTTCTGTATCTCTCTCTTTTTGATTTTATGACCTTAGGACCATACATGAATTAAAGCTGAGCTGTAATGATCTGTGCTAACTTCTAACTTTGAAAAAGATTTGCTATTTAAAGCATTATCACATCAGAGGTATATGAAAACTGCTAAAAGTTATAAGAAAGAACTACATGAGTGAATAGCAGTTTCTCATCAGGAATGTTTTATAATACAAAAGCTAAACAGAAGAAAAAATCTAATAGGGCTTGAAAGTAACAGCTTCAAGAAGCAGATGACTTAAACAACTTGAAACTATTATTTGCTATATTATGATAATGCAATAATAGAAGAAGTTAAAATTACTAAAGGGATACAATTAAATTATTTGTTTAATATATGCTGACATTAACACATTAATACTGTTATTGATTTATTTATTAAACCAGCAATACAAATAGCAATCATACAAATTGCCTTCCATCAAACCAATCAATAAACTATGTGAAGCCTATGATCTCTAGTATACTCCTCTATTACCTCAAGATTATCATATCATAGAATCCAGGAACAGGGCATTTTTAAGCATTTATGGTTATATTCCTTAATATCCAGCATTATCTCATGTATTTTACTGTGAGGAACAGATAGAACAGCAGACTAAACTTTGTCAAGAGCTATGTCACCAGAATACTTAACCAATGTTTTCTGCTATTTTTTAAACTTTCAGAAATTCAGTAGAATTATGACACCTTGAATATACCATGCTTTTTGTATCCCATGACTTATACACCATTGTCAAATATAATGCAAGTCAAATAAAATAAGTTTATTACGTGTTCAATTAAGGATTGAAATTATCTCAATTTATTGCAAAAAATGGGGGAAGTGGAATATTGTCTGATGATCATCTATTATTACACAATTTGGAAAGCACTAAATTAGTTGTAATCATATTAAAATCATATTCCCAATTACTTGCAATCATAAAACCCCCACATATTTTATCCTTTCATATTGCAGAGACATGTGTTTGTCATTTAGAACTTAATTTGTTGCAGCTTTATTCTTCTACAGTACTAAAACTCTGATTAAATTAAATTAAAATAATATATTTTGCTTCAACATAGTTCTCAAATACATGCTTAAATTTCAGTAGTCAGGCAAATATGCTGAATGATAGCTGTTATTCTCAGACTGTCTTTAAATTCAAAGGTGTTATTTTAAAAAAAATATCACTTTGGAGAAAATTGAAGCCAAAAGTGATGCATATCATTAGATGTTATGAGAACTAGAACATTATTTGCAGGCTCAGGGACATCAATGATTATGAGTTCCTGCCATACTTGTCCCCTTGCTTGTTAAACCCAAGAGCTCAAGCACATTGTACTGCTCACAAAAAATCACAGAGTCATGGAATGGTGTGGGCTGGAAGGGACCTGAAAGATCATCAGCTTCCAATATTGCTGCCACAGACAGGCAACTTTTCACTGGACAGGTCACTCAGGCCCCCACCCAGCCTGCCCTTGCACACTTCCAGGGATGGGGAATCCACAGCCTCTCTGGCAGCATGTTCCAGGGATGCCTCATTGGCTGCACAGTGAAGAATGTTTTCCCAATATCTGATCTAAACTTGCACTCCTTCAGCTTAGAGCCATTACCCCTTGTCCTGTCACAGCCTGCCCTTGCCAAAGCTCCACCTCCATCTCTCTTGAGGCACCCTTCAGCTACTGCAAGGCTACGCTAAGATCCCTCCAATGATGCTGTAGAGATTTTTTGCCTTTTCCTTTATATACTATTTATATATTCCTTGTATTCTTAATTTATATATTTGTAGCTTGATACTGTAACTTCCAGTATTTCCCTAGGCAGGAAGGACAAGATACTCTAAAAGTCTCCCAGTTGAAGGCCTGAAGCCCTGTGTTATCTTGGCTCCCCATAGAAACCAAGGTTGAAACCAGCTCTCTAGGACATATTTGTGTAAACAGGGTACAAGCCTCATCTGAGGAGGACAGACTCTAGAAGCTGCCAGAATAGGGGGACATTAATTCATCTATTACACTTCTTGCTGGAGAATCTTTGTCAGTAGACTAATTTGCAAAGTCTATAAATGTTGTATACATGTCACATGCTGGGTGCATTCACCAGTGTTTCCCACCTTGACAGGTTGTGCACCTAAGGATCCTTACTAAACAAAGTAAAACCCTTTTATCCTCTTAGCTGTGTCTGGCTCATAATTCTAGGACCAGGGAAAAACACATCACCAGAGCCTTCTCTTCTCCAGGCTGACAACCCCAGCTCTCTCAGCTTGTCTTCATGGGAGAGGTGCTTCAGATCATCTCTGTGCCCCTACTCTGGGCTGGCTCCAAGAGGTCTTTTGTGTCTGGGGGCCCCAGATGTGGATGCAATAGCCCAGGTGGGGTCTCACAAGAGCAGAATAGGGAGGGATAATCAGCTCTTTTGACCTTCTTGTCACTCTTTATTTCCTTCAGCTCTGGATGTGATTGGCTTTCTGGACTGCATGTATAGGACACATTTGGACACATTTGAGGATGTTCACAAATGGAGAAAAATAGTATAATATTACACATTCTACATCAATCGTGTTTGTTTGGGTTTTTTTTTTTTAAATAAAACTAATTCAGTGTGCAAGGAAGATCCATGTTGGGCAACTTGCAGCACATACAAGAGGCAGGGCAGTAAATGACTGCTGAATATTGCATGAACTTACCAATGTGACATTGGAACACCAGTGTAGTAGCAATACTGACTTCAGCTTTAAGAGTCAAAGAACTTAAACTGCTTCTAATTTCATTATTTTATTTAATATTTCTAATACTTATTTTATACTTCCCCCATTTTATTCTTCTACCTTTCTCTCAATGATACTATTGAGTTCTGGTTTGGGATTTTGTATATATATATACATGTATATATATGTATATATATGCATACACACACACTATATAGACAGAGATTCACAGACATGATTCATTCTACCATGTTAAGAGATTCTTTGTCATGGAAACCAACTGGACTACTATTTTCAGCACAATTGTAATTTAAGTGTTAGCAACCTGAAAAAGTATTCACATGCTCCTTAGTTCAGTACTTCTGTATAAAGTGGGTCATCTTTACACAGAAACATATAGATGTTCTGATTGGAACTATAATTTAAAATAACCATGGAATCAGATTATATTGCTGCCAAGGTGCCAGATGTGTTCACTTCTTGGAGCATTAGTTTTTCCACTTCGGCAATCCAGACATGAGAACATTTAAGCAGTTATAATCTCCCAACAAAAATCTAACAACAAAGGATTAAACTGGAATGAACAAATATGTGTTTATTTCAAGTAATCAGTCAGAGGGTTTAAAAATTTACTATGGCTAGCTGGGGCTGAGATTCTTGCTTTATGACACTTCAAAGGAGACTCAGAACTGCAGAAGTTTTTCTTTATTTTACAGATATTTTTGCCTGAAACAGCTGCATTCTGAGCAGACAAAAGGATTCCAAGGCACTCATGGCAACTAAATGGCTGGTGGGATAGTAAAGCACACACACATATGCAGGTTTCCTGGGGGCCTACAGCAGTTCTGTCTTCCATTGGCTAGTAGCTTATATCATTGTCAAGGAAGATTTCTAACAGTTAAGTTCTAAGATAGAGCCAGATGACAAAAATTAAACATTGCAGTAAGAGAGATTTAGAAAAAAAACTTAACAAGAAAGCTTTGACATGCAGAGAAAAAAGAGAATGGGCATTAACTCCTTATTACATACCAGTGTGAGAAAAAGAGCTGCACAGCCTGAAGTTGAAAAGGAGCAGACTGTGTGCTATCATATACAGAAATGTAGACTCATAGGATCCATTGTCCTGCCTGCAGACAGAGCCAACTGAGAGTTTATGGAGACAGATTAAAGGTAGTGACACTGGAGTGGGCATCAGGCTAGGTGATCAGGAAGACATGGACAAAGCCAACTACAAATAAGAGTACCCTCAAGTACTCTGCCCTCCTCTTGGAGGACTCCAACTTTTCAGCTGACAGGCTAGTTTTCTTTCTTTCTGCTGGGAAGACAGACAGCACAGCAAGATATAAGTAATCCAGGAGTTGTGTCTCCAATTTGACTGTACCTATACTAAGGGAGACAGTGCCAAAAGTCTTGCTAAATTAATGTAAAATGTCAGCCTGGGCTGCCCCTCATCTGTACAGCTGGTCACCTCATAAAATAAAGCAATCAGGTGGGTCAGGTATGACTGTCCCCATTTTTATGGTCTGTCAGTAGCTTGGCCACAGCTTCTGGGAAGATTTGGTTGCCATTTCTAGAGACTGAAGATAGGCTGATCAATATCTGATATCTATTTTATCATCTTTAGAGTAAGCTTGATGTCTGTCTTTTTTTGTCCATTAAGAACCTTTGCAATCATCTTAAACTCTGGAAAATAATGAAAAGTTAGGCTCACAATGGTGTCAAGCCATCCCTTCACCACCCTTGGATTATCTGGTCACATGCACTTGAGTATGCTCATCTTGCTAAAGTGATTCTTAAATTGATCTTCCTCTGAAGTGGGTAATACTTCACTCCTACAGACTGTCACTAGTCATAGAAAACTGGGAATATGAGGGTATACCTAAACAGTCAAAATGTCACTTGTTTTAGATGTTGTAAGAGGAAAAAAAAGTGAAGACAACTAGTGCACAGATTGTGTTTATTCTGCATGATTATACTCTGCCATGTGAGAGTCAGAACCACAGTTAAAGGTGCAAAGAGTCTACACCAAAAATGAATTTGTAATGTAAAATAATGAAAATAAATGCAAGCAGTACAATTAGTGTTCTCATTGAACATTACCTGTATTTTGGCACAAATCTATTTAATTGCATTATACAAAACAAAAGCAATCACAGAGATAACAGATCTGTTTTCCTTCAGTCTGTGTTCTACTTGGCATTAATCACAGTGTACTTTTTAATGTGTAGAGACAAAGATCTCCCAAGCAATGTTCATTTGCTGTAGCATAAAGGAGAAAAATCAAAATGATTGCTTTTATTTTAGCCTTTATTCTGCTATGATGCCCACTAAGTGCTAATTAAAAGCCATTCTGAGTAGAGTGTGAAAAGACATTCAGTTCTTCAATATATAAATTTGGATCAATTGGTAACAGCCAAGACTATTACTTAGATGAAAATCCCTTCTTTGACAGCTTATTGCCAAAGGGAGCAAATATGTGAAAAGGATGAGATTAAGATTGACAAAGGAGCCCCCCTAAGGCTACTGAAGCACCTTTCTTTTTCTTCCACAGTCATCCTCTCAGTTATTCTTGCTTTTTGCCTATCTGAAGAAGCTTCCTTAATCTTCTCAAGGTTGAAACAGTTTAGGACTTAACATATGTAAGCAAATTTTTTTTTTTCCCCAGGAATTAATAAGGCAAAGACAGTAGATTTCATGGTTATTTCCTGGCTTTTAATATTAAGCCATATATTATGCAGAAGAAAAAAAAAAATCCCACAGAAAATGCTGCTTCTTTTTGATAAAATAATTTTGCAAAAATGTTTAATAATGACAAAATTAGTGCCAAAGGGAAGTCTTGTGACTTTCTTATTCAAATCACTAGTGTTAAAATATTTAACTTCACTAATGTCAAAATATTTTGTTTTGCATTTATTATTTTATATTCATGAACATGCCTTCAAATCCTTCAGAAATTACTTTTTCTCTACACAGATCCTTTTTGTTGCGAATTTCTTTCCACAAAAGACTCCAGTTTGAGCTGCACATTCTAATTTGTAATAAAATAAAACATACAAAACCTTGAGGTTTTTTACTTGCTTGATTTATCATGCATAGAAAATATTTGGAAAATACAAATTTCAATTTTTGCATCGTCTGTCAGCTGGGAGAGGTGTAGCCTTCCCTTCATTCTCATTCCAACCTTCCCTGTACTCAAATTCCATCACTGTGTGAATTTGTACCAGAAAATCTTGTTATTCAGCAGTCCCAACTTTAGGATGAGTCTAGCTGCCTAGGATTTAGCAATGTGCTGTGCCTCTGGGGTTTCTAAACAATTGTCTCTTTCACAGCAAACTACACTTAAATACAGTTTGCTAGAGAAAGGCTAACACCATTCCTTTGGCTGTAACAGGGAGGGGTTCTGATGTTATTCCAGGAAACCTTGCCACTGACAGATTGCTGATAGTTCTGGGAATAGAGTTCAGAGTCAGTACACTGGGCTTCCCAACACCTTAATGAAATTCCTGGAAGTGCCCTTTTTACATAGAAATACTCCATGGAATGACACAAAACCAAGGAAATGTAAATAACACAGCTGAAAGAGACATTTTTTCCAAGTGCCTCAAAGTTCAGGGACATAATACTGAGAATGTCAATCGCCCACCTCTGCATCAGTAACTTGTCCTCTAGAAGGAAAAATGTATCTGAAAACAAAAGCATTACAGACTCAACCATCAGTGACAAAAATATTCAAGCAAATAACTTAGCTTTTCTAGAGGGACCTTATTAGCATTGCCTAACTATCTGCAGACTGCAAAGGCTTATGTGATGCATCCTCACCACACATAAATTAACTCACTTTGTGCTTCACCATTTTGCTGCTGGGAGCTAGAGCACAATGAGGCACTGTGGACTGGTGGTGTCCCATTAAAGCATGTTTGAGGGTGGCATTTGCTGTTCACAGAGAATGTGTCCAATGTGTAAGAGACATATATCTCTTACATATTGGAAACTACTGAAATCCGTACCATCCTGAGAGTTGCAGCAGAGTGAGAGATTTCTCACAGAGCTCTGGTATCTTAGATGTCCATCCAAACACTGAAGCACTGTACAAAATCTGGATACTGACCTGTTGCAGTTTGTGGTGTCAGCTCAATTAGAAGCACCTTAAGGATGAGTACTAGTTTATCTCTTGCTTGGAAGATACTGAGGAATACCTGTGTTACAGTCCCACCAAGGTATAAGGGTCATAGGTGTTCAACATCTCCAAATATAGATGATCAGAGGCATAGTCTGTAAAATGCCACCAGGCACTGAGACAATTTTATTCACTTGGTGATAACTGAATTGAATTTTGGGGCTGAACGTGGTAATTTTCATCTGAGTCCTGTCAAGCTTAGGTCAAGGGTTATCTGCTATGCATACTGCAAAGAAAAGATTTAAACCAGGGTAGCTCAGATCTGAAGAAAGTGACTTCACTCTGCTAGATCAGACATCCTAACACTGTTTACATGTTGAATAGCTTTACCATGGCAAAATGCTTGCTGCCACCTGAAATGTATTTTCACTGAAGGACTCTGAAAAAATCAGGTATCTGTATAGTCAGAGTGACATGCTCACAGATGCAGAGAGAGTTCTGTGCTCTGCAGTGAGGTATGATGCAACGAGAGCTATTCAGGGAGCTATCACACAGAAGTTTGGAGAACAGAACAACATAAACCTCTTGTAGACTGCTTTCAAAAAGCCTTAAGTGGGTCCCACCCACAAGGTTAAACTCAGAAGAGGAGTCAAGTATGGCAGGAACTTTTTGACTCAGAAAACCCATGTCTTCTTGGAAGATATTACTGATATTTTTATCTTCCTGTTCAGGGGGGAGCAGGTAAGATAATAAGATAGGCAGACTTACACACAAAGAAACACGAAGAGCTGTGACAGGTAGCCCAGTCTTATAGGTTGTGTTCTTTTAATTCATGATGCAAAAAAGATATTTTACTTCTATTCTGTCCATCTAAAAATATGGTGAAAATTATTTGACACTTGCATAGCATGAGAGATTTCAAAATCTCTGTACTTAGCTATTTTTATAGCAGGTTCTTTAATGTACATGTCTAAAGATCAGTACAACTGTGTACAACTGTTTAGATGCACCCCACAAAGGAAACATTGTGTGGTGAGAAGGACCAGGAACATTAGTTGAGAGTAGGCAAATACTTTTGTCAAATGAAGAGCCCTGAGAAATTCAGTCACAGACAGATGGGAAGTGAAAGCCAGATTCTGACCCCAAGACACAGTCAATACTCCAATAGAATGGGATATTTCTTCTGGAAAGGCCATTTGTGAAGCAGCACAGTGAGTCCTTTTATCAGCTATTTGCAAAGAAAGAGACATTTACTTTCTCCTAAAAAGTGCCCCAAACCTTACCTACTTAATCTTACTCAGTTAAGTTACATTTAGATCTTCCTCTTGCAGTCATAGTAATTGCACAAGGTTCTTTTGTTTCTTCTCCAATTCTGTTAATCAGCCAAGGCCAAAAATCTATCAGGAAAGTTCAAGGATAAATGAAATGGGTGAATAATTTCTCCAGCAGTACTTTAAATAGTCTTCACTGTCTTCCGAGCTCCAGCTCTAAGTAGAGCTTTGTTGATTTCTGTTTCTTTATATTTTTATTGAGCCTGGAATTCAGCAGAAATCTGATGAAAGTAGTTTAGTTTTAAGAGGTAAGGTCAATGCTTTTATACATAATCTGGTATTTTACATAGTTAGAAGAGTCTTTAAAAGATATATTGAAGTTGTGGGGTTTTTAAATTATGCTGAAAGAAATAAAAGAATGTTCATGAATAGATAATTAAATTTAGGGACTATAGTAATTTTAATTATATTTACTTTGCTAATCAGAGACATTGGGAGTTTCATCCATTTATTGAGAGCTTGACAGGTTTTATCTAAGAGCATTTTATAATTAAGATCATATATCCTTGCTGGTGATAATAAATATTCCTATGTAATTTAGCAGGGAAAAAAAGACATGGTACTCAGCTGAAATATGACAGAGCATATGATGGAGGAATGATCTTGCATATGACAAGCTCCATGCAATGAAATCTAAGGTTTAAAGGAGAAATCTTTAGCCTGAAGAAAAGGGTGCTCGGGGGCACCTTATCACTTCCTACAATTCTCTGAAAGGAGGTTGTAGCCAGGTGGGGTTCAGCCTCTTCCCCCAGAAAACAAATTACAGGGCAAGAGGACACAGTCTTAAATCTGTGCCAGAGGAGATTTAGCTTGGACACCAGGAGGAATTTTTTCATGGGATGGGTAATTAAACATTGGAATGGACTGCCCAGGGAGATGGAGAGTTTAAGAAAAGACTGCACATGACACTCAGTGCCATGGTCTGGTTGACAAGGTGGTGTTAGATCATAGGTTGGACCTGATGATCCCAGAGATTTTAAACTAATTGATTTCATGATTATTTGAGGGAAAAAAAATTCTTAGTTTAACATTTTGGATCGGAGGAACAGAGGATAAGGACTCCCATCTATTATTTTGATCCAAATTAATCTTTTTTTTGTTTTACAATCTTGTTCTAAAAGTGTAGCATCTTCTAGAATATAAAGAAAGGTTAATTTTACCAAGAGAAAAAAAAGCTGTCTTTTTTTTTTCTGATGTACTGCCTTGCCACACACTCAGAGATTTGACAACAGCTGATAAAGTCAGTGGTGTAGAGATGCCCAATTCAATTTGCTGGAGGATAGATATATCCATAAGGATATACCCAGACTTGTTTTAATTTTGGAGTAATATTCCATTACCCACAATCATGTTACAAAACCACTTTACACTTTGAGAAATGAAGTGTGTACTATTTTAATTACACTAATGCCACTATAGAATGAAATTCCACATCTCAAATATTTCCTATTTCTTCTTCCTGGTTTCCTCCTTACATATTGATAGCACATGTGATGACCTTAAGACCCACAAAAAAAAAAAAAAAAATAAAGCAATCTCAGTAGGATGAAACCCCAATTTACCGAATCAGATTCACACAGTACAAACCAGTTGTTTTCATGGAAATAACATTAGTGGAATCTCTCCAGTGGGGTGAGGTGACACCCAGGTCCTTCTGAGATTTATGTAGCTACTTCAGATTATGGTTTCAGTGATAAAAATCAGGGACATAGCCCACTAGATTGTTCTCCCAGTACATATAAAACAACTAAGATAGTTCACACTCCTGATTCTTAAGCTGAAAAACTGGAGTGCAAAGAGGATATTCCACTGTCTGTCTTTGGATATTTTTAAATTAGTCCTTTGTATTTTGCAAGCGGAAGTTGTATCTGTTACAACTTTGTACCTATCAACATGCTGTTGTGTGAAATTTTAGGGCAGCCAGGTAATACATATTCCCACTTGTCTGGTACTTGCATCTCTGTGACATAAAAGTAGACATCTGTGTAAATCATCAACAGTTTGAAAATATCTAGACACAGGTGTTGACGTGCATAGAAATATGAATGTTAAAATATCAACAATAGCATTTCAAAGAGCTGCAATAGTGAAGTGTCATCTTACCATTTTTAGCTGCTGTCCTTGAATTAGATTTTCATACTGTGCTCTCACCAGAGTCCTTTCTGGTTGATTGCTTTCCCCCTGCCCCAAACACAGCATTCCATAAGACATACTACTGAAAAATGAATGGCAATATAAACCCTAATATGCTCACTCTTGGACACAGTAGTGCTCTGGGTATACAAACATGTCTTTCTAGCACAGATTTGAGGCTAATTAAATATCAGCTGTGTTGTAAAACATCCAAGATCATTCTGCTTTTAAGTGTTATCAAGACTTTTTAAAGCTCTCCAAGTGGCACTAAACAGAGGAACGTACATGTTTAAATACTGATCTAACTGAGGTCTCCAGGTTATTTAAATTTTAGAAAGAAGGTATTACTTTTTGGAGCACGATTTACAGCTGTCCAGCTTTAATTGGCAAATTCTACTAAGATAAAAGTAGTAGACTGGTGAAAAACACCAGAAGAAAAGTAGCAGTTGCTGGAGCCTTGATTAATGTTGGAAACAGCTGATTATTAGGAGTTCTTTAAAAACCATGTAGATCTTCATCCATGCTGTGAAAGAAAGTATTTTGCTAAGACTCCAATTAATCTCTTGTAAAGCATGTGGAATGAAGCTTATAACTTGATACTAACACACATAGATTCTTTAGCATGATTATCTTCATGGAAGATTAATAATTATGGATAAATGTATGCCTTTAATATTGCCCTTCACTTGTGATTTGCTCAAGAAAAACACAAATCATTGTGAGTATAACAAAACAAATATTTAACACTAATTTTAAGGGGGATTTTTTCATTGTGATATTACTTATGGTAATAAAGCCTGAGAAAATCTGTGCAAACGATATGGTCTATCAGGGGTTTGAAAATGCTTAAGACTGTTTAAAAATTTTTAATATATGCCTATATGTTAAGAAACAAAACAAAACAAAACCAAAACAAAGAGAGATTCAATTGTTGAGAAATACTATAATTCTTTTCTGGTTATTTTTAGAAGTTCTTAGTAGGAGGACTTTTACAAACATGTATCTTATAAAATAGTGCTTGGCCATATTAAAACAGTGATTTTAAAATAGGATTCAGATTACTACAGAGGCATTATATTACAATTTCACACTCTTTAATGCCCTGTCTGCTCATCTCTTTTTATTTATTTAGCAAATGAAAACCCTGGATATAGTTTTCCATCAAAAGTCACAATGTTTATGAGACCAGGAAGTCAGTCTTCTAAAACAACTATAAATCATCAGAACAATTAATATTTTACTGGATATTACTATGACAGAGCAATACAATTCAATAGCACTTTCTTAATTGCTTTGTATCTTTTGCATTTTGAATTATATTAATACTCCAAAACAGTAAAATTGTCCTCTGTATAAGAGTAACATTCTATTACATATCATTATAATCAGTGCTGTTTCTTTCTTTAACATCTTACTTCTTATTAGGCTAAAGCATTGTTCAGATTTGATGCTTCTTATAATAACTTTCCTTTATGAGGTTTATCAGGGCTCAAAGTAATAAAGTAAATAAATCTCCAATACTGGACTCAGGTATTCTAAATATTAATAACGTTCCTTTGGTTATCTGTTTAAACAAAAAGGAGTCAAAATCCCCCTTGCTTCCCCAAAATCTTGAAAAAATACAAAAATGGGATATGTTCAATGCACTACTTCTACACTTCTAGGAAGGACCATAAGTAAAAAACTGTAAAGTACTTTATTAATATTGTGTAGAATTTATGTGTCAAATGTACTGTGATATATTAATTTGAAGAAAATTACCTGTTTCTTTTATCTATATTTTCATAGGTACGTGGTATGTCATCACAACATGGTTTGCTTTGTGTGCCATAGACAGGTTGAAGCCAGAGATAGGTAGAAAATTTGAGTCACACCTTGTAAAATTATACATTTTAATTTCTCTCCAATAAAAAGGTAATTCTATTTAGCACCACTGTGAACTTCATACCACATTAAACCAGGATTTATCACATTATCACATTTATCCCATACAGCAAAACTGAAATCAAACTCAGATAAAGAGAATCACTTGCATAGAAGAAGTTTTTGTCAAGATGTAAAGCCAGAGTGATCTTATTTGGCCCATCGTGGCTGGCTTCAGTCCATGGCCAATGTTGAATGCATTCAGTGCTCTGTGGTCGGGGTTGCTGTCCCTTCAGCACCTCCTCACTGACCCGACTGCTACACCAGACATGGGGAGGCAAAAAGAAAGGTAAAGCTCTTACTCAGACAATTAACTATATTGCTCTGCTCCCATGTTAAAGTGGCTGTGTTACTTTGCACTGCCCAAACATCCTCAGGAAATTAACGTTTTGCTTTCCAATAAACTAGTGAGCTTATTACTTTTAAGTCATTCTCATAGTGAAATTCGTTTCTGGGCATGAAGTCATTAATTCTGAAGTCAATGTGGACAGAGACAGGTATTGTTGCAACTACTCCACAGCTGAAGAAACTGAGCTTAAAGCTCAGCTTAAGGTGAACAGTCTGAATTGCAAAGATATTGCTACTCAAATATTCCATTAACTAAAACCAGTGGAAAATTTAAATTTAAGCAACTTCTGAAAGGGCATGAGTGAGTTGCCTAAGGCTACAGAAACAATCATTATTTCAGGTGGGTTCAGAGCATCTTTCCTCACAGAAAGATAAAAAAGCCTCTCTACTTATAAAAAATCTATGGCTCATGTTCAATATTTCTATAGGGAAATCCTATAGTACTGAACAACAGTGTGTATAATTCTTCACATTTTATAAACAAGAAAATATAAAATCAAGAAAGGGCCAGTCAGTCATATGTTTACACACTGTCAAGGGAAGGAGTAAAGTGATGATATTCACAATTTTATGCAGTGGCTATCTTCATAATACAAATTTCCTTCCTTCCTCATACGGTTTGGAATGGGTTAAAAATTATATGAAATCTTTATTAAATGCTTCCTTGTTAATCTATCATGGTACTTTTAACATTTCCCTAATGCAGTCATATCCTATTAGTAACCAACCACCCTCATTAATTCAATAGAAAAAGTGTTTCATCGTATTGACATTGTTTTTATTGAATTAGTGGAGATGATTAATGGTAGTGTAATTCAAGGGAAGCAGCTACTCAAATGTTAGTTAGACATTCCAGACTTGCTAAGGAACTTACTGTTAAAATCATATTTGTCATTGACAGTAAAATAGCCCAAATGTTGACAGTTTTTGTAGTTGTCCATAATCGAAACATGGTACTTGTTATCTTTACATATTGCAATATATTTCATAATATACACAGGAGAAAAGTGCAACAAAACATAAAGAAGTTCACCCATTAAAATGCTCTTTTGTCCCTGAGAATTTTTAAAGATTTTTAGTGTCCACTCAAGGGCAGAGGCTATATCTTGGATAAGAGCAGCTGAGCAGTGAAGCAGTTTTATTCAGCTACATGATCATTTGTTCCATTTTCAAGGGAGGTGTGATAAAAAGCTTGTAGACACATTTGGGGACATTGAGAATTTTCCCTTGTATTCATGTTAGCTAGGTCACTCAAGCATAGGTATCTTTGTGTATCAAGGATTATGCTCTTCAGATGAAAGCTGAGATTTTTTTTCCTCAAACATGTCACAAATGCTTGAGCAAATACAGTAATAATTTTTCCCATGGTTATTATAAAGAATATAAAATTTTCATGATGAAAAATTAATTACAGCTCATTTGAATCCTGACAATATGCACTTAATTAAATCTTTCTCTCATTTCAGCCCTCTGAAAATAAAGACTAGACACAAAATCAAAACTTAGCTTGATGCTGATGTTAGGCTTTAATATAAATTAAAATATTTGAAACCACTTAGAAATAAGTAAACGTAGTGAGTTAGAACACAAAACCAGAATGAAAAAGAAAAAATTAATACAAGCTTTAATACAATAACATCAATGAGTGTGGCATCAAACCTTACTTATTTTTTGTACCAGGGTGACTAGAAAGTAGATTCCCTCAATAGTACTATTATGTTTTCAATAGAAAATTTTACATTTGTGATTATTTTGGCAGCACATTTCCCTCCCACTTTTTTAATATCTTCAGTGCATAAGAGCACACAGTATTTTCTCAGTATTTCAAAAACTATCAGACATAAATTTGATTACATGAGCAGTAGAAGAGCTCTATGTCTAGGAAACACCTGGCGCTTGCCTTTTGCCGTTCCCAGTTACAATCCTGGATCTGTTCACTGCTGTCTGCTTTCCAGCTTCTCGGCATGTCTAGGGAATTAGACTTGTCAGATTTGTCTGAATCAAGCCTGTACCACACTAGTCTCATCCCCTGGGCCTTGTAGGTTTCTCTGAGAAGGATCTGTGCTCCTCATACTCTGTAAGCTGAGCAAACCACATTTCTAGTGAGACGCCTGACTGGAAAATCCCAGCTGACATTATCAAAAACAGATGACTCTTCTGTCTGTCTAGTGATGGGTAAGCTCATCTGGTTAGAATAGGACAGTATTAGAGTACAAGGCACTTGGGGCTTCTCTGAAAGTGACTGTGATCATAAGGGCTTCACTTTTGCAGTGTATAGTCATTTAGACCCATACAAAGAGATTCTAAAATATGATCTTTCTGATCTGATGGCTTTTGCAAACTCTAGATATATGATACACACAGTGTTGGAAGTGAACACAAACCTTATTAAATCTGGAACTAGGATTATTGAATCATAGTTGCAGAGAAACCAGATAACCTTTGCACAAGCATTGTGGAGTCCAGTCAGTGGAGTCACTGTAAACATTTTGTCTCCTTAGAAGAAAAAAAAAAAAAAAAAGAGTTTCATGCTGCATAACAATTCATATTTCCAGACTTATACAGAGGGAAAACAGATCAGCCAAAAATATTTCCTGAGTTAAAATAGATGAATATGAAAGAAAAAAAAAAGGATCAAAAGAGGAGCACGACTATATGTTAAAAGAAATTAGAAGTATAATTTTCTGATATTCCAATGTACAAAGAACTTTTAAATCAAGCAAGTACATAATTACATGCAAAAGATTTCACATAGTGAGCTGAAGTGAGTGAACCATATTTATGGTTTTGGTGACCTAGAAATATGCTTTCTTGATACTGATCTGTGATTTTCATAGTTCATCCCAAATCAGATCAGTCTTTTCTGAAACACCAGATGGTATCAATCATGCAGTTACAAAACTGACAGAACCTTTACAGTGTATTATTAATTCCCTTTTGTGAAAAAGTCCCACATTTTTTATGTGTAATTTCACTGTTTTAATCAAGTTGTTTAAAAATTCTGTGAGCAGATAAGACTTAAAAATTTCAGAATTCTATTAAATGTTTCCTATATTTGTTTTTTAACAGGGATTTTTCCCCTTTGAACTTTTCTGCACATTTCTTATTGTGTAAACAAAAGGCTAGTCAAAGTGGAAGACAAAATCTTAAGCTACTTGCTTCAAAAATCTGCATATATCTTTTGGAACCTGCATAATGCACCACAGATAAGTATGAGACATAATGAAGCACAACACTGTGCTGCTGTATGCCTTGGTTGGTGCATCTATCTTGGGACTTCATTAGTATGTGTTTCTTTTGCAGTCAGTGAATGTACACCTCAGATTGTTATAACTCTCTGAAAAACTAGGTAAGAGCTGAATATTGTTCTTTCTTTTCTCATACTTGGTGGGAACAGAGTTTAATTCAAATTGGTCCTTGTCAATAGGACTAAAAAAACCTCTAAAAATAGTTTCCTCTGCAGTGCGTACACATAAGGTAACTAATAGGATGTGACTTACACCCACTCAGTGTCAATTTTCATAGCCCCTACTAGACAAAACTGCATGGACAAGAAGAATAAGATGCTACATCATTAGGGGAAATTGCCATATGTGGTCATGACTAGAGTAAGTTACCCCTTCACAGTTCCTCCACCAAATTTCAAAAATAGTAGAAACACAAATAATGAACTTGAAGAATATAGTCATAAACTAACAGAGTAAGAATTATAGACTAACAGAGTGATTTAGGTCAGAAGACACTTTCTGAGAAATCAAATACAGCCTTTCCTCTGCTCTGCTCTCTGACTCAAAGGACAACTTACATCACATAGCCAGACTTTGCCCAGGTGTTTGAGTGGTGTAAGAATGAAGAATCTCTCTGCAACTGTTCCTATGTTTGGACCCTTGATGGTGATCTTTTTTCTTAATATTTACAGAATGTCCTTTTTTTTGCAACTGGTGACCATGGCTTTTTGCATCCTTTCTCAGTGCATATGCAAGATGCCTCATCTCCTCTAGAGCCTTCCTTTAAGTGACCGTAGAGAGCACTATGTCCATTTTCAGTCTTTTATTGTTCAGGTTTACCTAAACAAGTGGACTTCCTCTTCTGTGCTGTGCATTCCATCCTCTGACCACCTCGTGGTAGGTGGGGCACTCACTTCAGTAAGTACAGTCTGTCTTGCTTTAGGGAGCCCAACACTAGAATACAAATATAGCTACCAAAATACCTATTTCAGAAAAAAAAAATCTGATCATTAATATTTTCTTTCAGTATCTGAATCCAGCCCTTTTGGTGTTGTTGGTTACATCCTGTTACCACCAATTCTTTCTATTTTGTCTGTAAAAAATCTGAGCCTTCATCCATCCTGCATAGTCCAGATTGCAAATTCAAGTGTCTTTGCAGATACACTTCAAGGGTGATCTCAAAATTATAAATATTTGAGGATATGCTTAGTCTATGCCAGAAATTGGATTGGAAAGAGAGTCCTGTTACCATTACCATATCCTTTCATGTTTTTTCTTTGAAAGCCCACCTGTAGAAAAGCCAAAGTGAACCTCATATTACTCAATCACTTGAATGCTAGCCTTACCCATGGTTTATAGTCCTAAATACAGTCTTTGTAGTTAGATGTTTTATTTGCTTTCCATTCAGTTTCTTCATCCAATAATTTTTCAATTTTAGTCTTAAAAGCGAACTATGACAGGGAGGTGGGGAAAAAAACTCACATCAATAAACTCTAATTTCAGACTCCTTTTCACAAGAAACAGTAATCTACTTACACTCCACTGCTTTTACAGCCCTTACTCAGAGAACTGAGATTTCAGTAGGTGTGATTTATAATTGGAAAGCAGAAACTATAACATTCACCTGCTGTTCATATCCACAAATGAAATGATACAAGGCAGTTTCATCAGTCAACATAATAATTGGCATGAACCAGCTCTGGTATGCAGTATTCAGATCCCTAAGGTCCACTAACAAGTTTCTGTAACTACATGCAGCTGTAGAGGAAAAAAAGCAAAAAAACAGCATTTTTCATATCACAGTTGTTTTGATTAATTCATGTGAGGGAAGTAGAAAAGTCCACATTGGGTTTTGTCTTGATCTTATATATGTTACTGTGAAATGAAGCTGACCCTACTGATATCAAGGTCTCAAACCAGCCTGCAAATGATACTAGAAAAGAAAGAACTAGAGAGAAGCAAGAAACTTTACAAAAGAGAAGACAAAATTACTGTAAGTAATCTCAGAGTGATCTACACCTCTAGAGTGCAAATTGCAGCATTGAAATTTGGTGCTTCACCATACAAAGGTCCAGGCTTCCTCCTTTTTTTCTTTGTTTTTAACCTACAAACATTTTAAAATAATCCAAATTAAATCATTGCCAATTCAGTGGAACACTTCAGTATATATATGACTTGAAACATCACTGAAGTTCATTCATGCCACTTTTATTATTCCCTGTACAAAAAAAGCAACACAGACACTAAGGAAACAAAACTTCAAGATCATGGCTCCTATCACTCAAAATGTTGAAAATTCTCATAACATTTCACTGACTATGCTGCATTTCTGTGACTTACTGTTCTTTGATAGGGCTTGTGGCTAAGTCTGCCATAAAAAAGTGCATGCAGAAAAATAAATACTTAGTCCCTTCTAGGATTTTCTTTTCTCCCAATGCTACTGAAAAGTACAGGATTAAAATAATCACATTTTAAAAAAAATGCTGAAATAGGAAAGTGTGGAGATTTTTCTGAATAATGAGATCCCTGGGTGGACTAAAAAAAAAAATAAGGAAAATATAATGGTACAGGCAAAGAGATGTTCATATTTCCTCTATTAAGATGGAAGGGAGATGATGTGATACAACTTGATTCCTCATTACCATCAGTAAAGCTCTTAAGTACACAGTTGTTTCTAGGCAGGTGGAAATTTTATGGAATCATCTGTGACTACTCACACATTAAATATGCGAGTAATCTGCTGGTTTGAAAACTGAGCAATAGGTGCAAATTTCTCATAGTCATGTATGCAAACATCAGTTAATATACTGCCTCCTCCCAAAGTTCTACAGGAGGAAACTTTTGCCATTGGTCTTCAATTCTATCAAATGGGAAGGAAACAATTTTTTGCTCAAAGGTTTCTGTCATGAAAGATAAAATGCAAAGACTTCCTGCATATCAAATAACCATTTCTAAATATAGTGTAATTTGTAAATGGTTATAACAATAAATGCAAGCAGAAAACATAGGCATAGCAGTGGTTCATGTGAAAGTAAATAATCACATTTAGAGGAAAAGCAATATTAAATGGTGACTTTCTAAGAAACCTCCTCTAGACCACACTGCTTTTGAGTTTATTTATGGTACAATGATAGGAGGAACATGCAAATAGGTATGAAGAGCAAATTAAGCTGGACAAGTACTGGGTTATGAAATGAATCTGTTATGTGTGAATGTATATGCCTTCTTGTAAATCTATGTAATGGTCTCTGTTAAAAATTTCAATATTTATGTAAAATAATGGGACCTTTACTTACGCCTGGATATTTCTTTTTCTAAATGCAGGAAAGTGCAGTCACTTCTATTGTCCCTCTGTAGTAAGGCTGGATGAATGTTGACCTTTTTTAGTCAACCAGACGTAAGACAGACATAAGAGCAGATGTAATGATGAAAAGACTTCAATTTGTTGGAAGGAAATGTTAGCACTAAACTTAGTCTTGCCTAGTGACTTGCATTTGTAAAGCAAAAAAATTGTTCTTGACCTTTCAAACCACTGTGAAAAATGTGCTCTAGAATCAGATGTGGGTCAGTGACACTACAACAGGAAATTGACAGTTATTTACAAAGCTGTTTTTCTTTAACACTTAACATATTAGTTATTAAGTAAAACTAGTCTGAAGCTCATGTTTTTAAAGGCAGATGAATAATCAGACCTAGTTGTCTCAGTTTAAGACAGAGAAAAACCAAACACTAATAACAATAATGATAATTAAGTTTTAAACAAAAGTAGATTTAGGTAACAAAAAATATTATCTTTTTTTGGATTTGTGTTTCAATCTACAATATTATATTAAGTATGTCCTAAATATCCATTTTAGAGCTCCTGAAAATAATCTATTCTGTAGAAAGCTGGCATTTGCAATCTTTATCATGATTCATAACCCAGCTTGATGATACTCATAATGCTGAATGTTGTTTCTACACAAATCACTCTGACTGATCCCAGCTACATTTGGACTCTATCACCTTAAACTCTGCTACAATCTAGACAAGAACTAGATTGCTTGCACCCTGTCATCATCTAATTCTGCAGGTATCTAAAAGTATTAAATATCATCTCATCTGTTCAAAAACTTCTCATGACACCTAATTTAATTTGGTTTAGTACACTCAGAGAGACCCTAGTCTGTGATGACAGCAGCCCATCTCTCATCTGGAGCTTCAGTCTTTAGCCTGGGTAGCTGGCAATATCCAGAGAGATGCACCCGAGCTGACAGTGCTCATCTTCAGTATCAGAAAGTTTTGATCCCTCTGGGTCACTTCTGTTTATGAACTCCATATTAACTCAAATAAAATCCAAGCCTAACTTTGTGGGTTGGATGACTCTGTGGAGTGGCACCACACCATCCCTGCTGCTGGTGGAATTGAGGCATTCTGCTTGAGGATCACTTTTTCTTCTGCCAGGTTTTCAGATATCCCACCCAAACCCAAATGCTTAATTCTGATATTTCATGTCCTAAGGTACCTAAATTGATCATAACCCATCTAGATCTCTCTTTTAGCCTTTATCTCAGGATGGCAGTAGCTATTGTGTCCAGTGGATGGAGAGGGCTCTGAATTACTGAATTTCAGGAGGTTACTTCCAAAGCTGTGATAAAAAGGAATGTACAAACAATATATACTATTAACTCTGGAGAAAGTCTCATTGAATGAGCTTCCTTTGTCAACTACAGCAAAGTTGCTCTGTGATTCTTTGCATGAAGCTGAATTCTTGCTTTCTTTTGTTTTGTTCAGTGAAATAATCTTTTTCAATCCCATCCCTAAAAAGATACCAGAACACCTTCAGCAAAGACTGCAGAAACATGAAGGAGAACTTTTGGATTAAATCCTCTGTTTTTCTCTGGTATCATTGCAATTACAGACTCTCAAAGTGGGGTCTGACCAAGGATAAAACTTGTCTGTATGCATAGCAATCTAGGCAAATGACAAAATCAAGGCAAACAAAAGATGTTGCACTTTTTGTGTCCATATTTTGGTTACCATAGGTTCAAGGTCACCCAGTTTAGGCACTATCTTCTGTTTTTATTCAGCCTTGGATAAATGTATGTTTTGGAAGCGAGATAATTTTCCAGTGTCTCCTGCCCAGGAAACCCAGAGACATGATCCCTGAATCTCCAGAGCCACACATTTACTGCTAAGTATCTACTGTCAAGAATTTTGTGTGCTGCTTGCCATATCATCCTCTGAAATGCATCACAGCAGAAATCTGTCTTTTCAAGAATATCAACCATCTATCCCCAACATCCTTTCTTTGTTATGTAAAAGTAGCTGGAATTTATTCTAAGTTGGGAGAGCAAGTACCAAAAGGCATTAGGTTCTCTTTCCTATTATATGTATATTTTTAATTGAGTAAGTTATAACTACTGGAAGTTCTACAGACCTGGCTGAAGGGCAGGAGTATGCTGTAACTGTATTCTGCCCAGTAGCTGTACAGCCTAGAATATGCAAAGAGATGAGGAATTTGGAAAACTACTTTTTATTTTTCTTAATTTTTAAAATTTTATTTTATGACTTCAGCTTTTTAATGTGGAGATCAAGGTTTTCAACACTAACAGCTCACATAGCTAATGCATATCAGAAACCTTACATGTTTCCAATTTCCCCACAATTTTCAATTGCTATCTCCCTAAAAGCATAGATTAAATGTCTTTAGTCCTGCTCTATGGTGCATTAGCTCACAGAGATCTTTCTCTGTCCCTACAAAGGCTGAGCATATAAAGCTAAAGTAATTCCAGGTGTTGAGCCAGTGATTTCAGTAGAGTTGCTCTAACAGCACATTTGACCCACTATCTCAAAGCTGCAGTTTGGTAAAACAGTCTCTATCATTTCAGCACGACTATTGAAAAATAAATTTAAAATAGGGAACTGTGAATACTAGAGATTTCTTTTGGTTATTATCCCTGATAAATACAGAGCTATTCTAAGGACATTTGAAAATCTATTTATTTTTAATTTTATGGTTAGGAGCAAACAGCATAACTATTAAAAAACCTCCCCACTGCTAAATTATTCTTTACATTTTCATTCTGTTTATTTTTTACTGTAATTGTTTCTGTCAATTCTCTTTATTCAGAAACACTCCCCCTTTATCACACCTTTTAAAGGTACAAAATAAACCAACCAGTCAAGCAAAAAAGAAATCCTCACCAAAGTGTAAATTTCCTAATGGCAAAGGCATCTTTCACTTCTCCAACTTCAAACACAAGGCTTCTACTTTAAATGTGGGATACAGCTAGTCTAGACTCTGCTTGGTAGTCTTGATTTCTCTATTCAGACAGTGAACTCACCAGGATAAATTAATTTCTGGAATAAAATGGATTCCATGGTTTTCCACTGGAAATAGAAAACTTCCATGGGATTTATAGAATTACTGGGGTTTCTGTGGCTTTTCTGAAGAAATTCAAATTTACTCTATTTGCTAGAAACCTTACTTATGTACCAGTTGGGAAACTGTGAAAGAAACAGACTTTATTAGAATGCTTTTCTCACCATCTGTGCTTCAACCTCTTGTTGCATCTCATAAAGGTGATTGGTTTTCTTTTCCTTTAAAGGTTTTGTGTTTGTAGGTTTGCTATAAATCTAAAGGGGTCTTGGCAGCACAACCAGTTACTTTCCTATTCAGCTGGCCATTACTACTGAATTAATTTACTGGTCTGAACCTGCTACTGTCCTTAAAGGAAATGCCATATTCTCATTATATTCTTCCATTATTCTAAACATGCTGCCATCATTTAGGTCATGTCAGGCTCTAATGACATTTAGTGACATTTCCTGTTACTATTACAGCTAGTTATGTACTCATGGTCACAGTCTGCTTCTTTATATCTCTAGAGTGGTTTTAATAAGACCATGTGGGGACAATGGCTGTATTAGCACTTCTACATACATCTTAAATGAAAGGTACTGAAAATCTCCAGAATTTTTCCACTGTCTTATGTTTTGTTGTTTTTTTTTTTTTTTTTTTTTATTCATTTAAGAACATATATCAGTATGATACTTTTTGGAGCCACTGGGTTACTTCTGCCATGAAGAAAAAAAAAAATTAGCTGTCCTCCATAATGTCGCCTCCTTGAGAAAAATGTATTTTTAAAAAAATAGATATCTTCTAAAATCTCCCAGAATTATGGGAACAGCAAGAGGTCTTAAATTCAATAATACCTGCCTATTAGATCCTGATCACATGAAGTCCTATTTGTCACTAAGTCATATTTGTTTATTTATAATACATATATTTATTGGCACAGATTTCTCCAACTGGTTTGATTTGTTCAGAATTTTAGAGAGACGATGCTTTTTGAAAGAAATTTGAGAACTTAATAAATATGTTCTGAATACCAGTTTTATTTTTGTTTGTTTTTTTGTCAAACTAAACGAATGAAGGCAAATGAAAGATCAGCTAGAAAATCTAAGAATTTATTAAACATGCTTTTCTCTAGACCTCAGATGCAAAACATCAGCTATATTTGGCTAACTCTAGCTTAGGACTGTCAGTGCTTTATGTCCCTCACATTCTGCCAATAATGGAAGGCACAATGGGTCCTGAAAATAGGGCACTGGATTTGGTCTCAAGGTACGTGTTACTGCTCCAGGTCTTGCTAATGATCTGCTGAGTGATGCAGAGTAAACTGCTCCGCCTCCCTTTGTCCCGATGTCCCTTTGTCACGAAGATAGCTACATAAAGCATTTTGAGATCTAAAGATCATTGAGTTATATGCTATTATAATTTATTATTTATTCTCTGCTCTTCTGTGTGAGTTTTTAAAAGACATTTTCTGTGAACTGATGCACATTTTTCTGAGGCAAGCAATCCACACTTGTCTGAAAAGTCAGGCTGTGAGCACAACGAGAGACAGGGTTTTTTTCATCATGTTTCCATAGAGTTCTTGTACAGATAAGTTTCTTACATAAAAATTATGAACTCATCAGGTAGCCAAGTGTATGAGTTTTCAACAGAGATATGTAACCTTACAATTTATTTCTATGCATTTGTAGTGCATCATTACTCAAGGTAGGATATGGTGTGCTTGGCTAAGCTGAAGGCTGTTTGAAGTTCATTGACAGCAACTGCAACAATATGGTAAAGAACTAACTGGTACATCCTGGAACCCAGTACCAGCTTTGCACCCATAGCTCCCACTCTAAATGCTGTAATGATGAGGATTGTCTCTACCAGAAGCAGACTGCAAAGTCTTTGAAAAAGGAAAGAAAAAAAAAAAAGAAATTGGGAAAAACACCAAAATAAAACTTTTTCCTTTTTTTCCAATGTTATTCCATACTAGATTTTAGATGTTCTTTGTTTGCCAGCCCCAGCTGTTGTTTTTATTAGCTTTCCTCAAAAGCTGGCAATAACATCATGAGGCTCTGTCAGAGCTATTTCTTTGACTCTCAACGCCCACACAGCTGTAGCAAATGTGATGGGCTCTAGTGTGTTACAGTTTAGCTAGCAACAGAAACACTTCCAAACTTGGAGGTGTACCAAGAACAATTTTCACCTCCGTTCTGGTCCCTTGACTATTTTAGATGATTTTTAGGTGGTACCTGGATCAAGGATGTGCCTCTAAGCAGTCTTGGGTAAGAATTTAAACTGGTTGTGCTTGTGCTCTGTCCCCCAGATCAGCAGGCTGGCACAAGGTGCAAGCAGGGCACGTTACCTTGGCTTTGGCATGATGCTGACTGTGGCTACAGATTTGCCCTGGTTTGGAAGGTGAGCTTGATTTATAGACAGCATAAGCTTACATCTGTCTTCAAATGAGCTGTAAGCACTCCCCAGCCAGCCCCAAATTCTCCTGCAAATGGTTGCAGACAGCCTTGCTGGTGGAGATCCTGGTGCAGGCAAGTGCCAAGGATGGAACAGGTAAAGGGTAGAGGATCAGCCTGCCACAACCCCGGCATGGAGAAATTGCATCAAGTACATCTGCTTGCAGTCTGTCAAACAGAGCAGGGGAGCAGAAGAGAAGCTTAACACAGAAACCCCTTTGGCAGAGCTCCTACTCCCATTAGAATTCACCCTGCTGTACCTCATCTTCATCCTTGGGAAAACCACTACGAGCAGCAACAGGTTGTTCTGTTCATAGGCATGCTGCAGTTTGGCTTTCTTTGCTGCAATTATTATCTCCAGTGTCAGCTGCCACTTAATTCTAGTCATGCTGTTTGGTTGTTCTGAAATCCATCATTAGGATCTTTAAAGTTCCAAGTATTTTCTTTATCTCAATCTCCAAAAAAATTAAAAAGCAGCGAAGAAAATAAAAAAAATGTTTTTTGCTCTTTCATAATAGCTCCCTATGTAGCATTTCCTGAAAGTCTTTTATTGTAATTTCAGAGACAGTTAAAAAAAAAATAGAAAGAGAAAGGTTGGAGGGGAAAAGGCTTGTAAGGAGACTGGTGCTACCAGAAAAATTGATTGCTTGTTCTGTAATAGAGACAAAATTATTGAAGTAATAGGTAAGAGAAAATAGGAGAGAGTAAATATGATATACTGCAGAAAGCATTTAATATCACTGGCAAAAGACAAGAGTATGAATAGACTTACAAGGCCAGGTACTGGAAGTTACTATTCATTGTATAGTGTTAATATGTCAGAGGTTTCATGGTCAATAGTTCTCATTAAAAAAGCAAAATACCTGAGGTAGAGACTGAGTCCTCTAGTAGCAAATCAGGCCCTATGGACAGCAAAGGCACATCCGTGGTCCCAAATGTTATGATGAAATCTACCTGACAGGAAGATAATTAAGGGATGGGGGGGCAGGGGAGGAAGCAAAGCAAACCAAAAACAGAGGACAGCATTAATGTGTTGCATAACTTTAATCCTCCAGCTGTGACATGAAGCCATACATGCAGACAGCAGGGATCTGATTAGCTGCTTCTGCTTTACTGCTATTGCTTCATACTGACTAAGACAGAACAAAGCAACTCACAGTTCTCATTACAGTAATAGCTTCTTGTCCTAGTGTGAGGTCCTGACTCATCATGGGTTTATTTCCTGCAGTTTCTGCTGTTCGTATGTGTAATTAATAAATATAATGTTGATGCATTTAGTTGCTACAGAAACCATTATTCCTTTAGTTTCCCACGAGGATTCTGAGCAAATCTGCAGTAAGTTTGACCTAACTCTGCCACCTTTTCGTAGTCTTGAATGAAATAAGTTATGACTCCTGGGAGAAATATTTGAATTTCTGTCTATGAGTAAAGTTCTATAAATCTACATAGCAATTTGTCCCCATAGACTGTTACCAAATGTATCCTCAAGACCTTATAAATTATTTCACACAGAGGAACTGTGTTAGGCTTTCTTTCATTATATGGAAACAATTGGTGTTGGTAATTTAAATGTGGTTTGCTTAAACTTACTGTTAATTTGAAAATATGATAAAGGCAGACAGTTTTTAGAATAAATAAGTTAAGAACAAATAGGGAGAAGTCAAGGTTGAAAACAACTTATCTTCCTTGAATTGCAGAATACAACAATTACAACAATAACGAAAGTATTTTATTCTTGCAGAATCCTCCAATGCAGTGCATTTTAGAAATATCTGGTCAACATCAACATTGCAGCATTAAGAAGGTTTACAGGCAATTCTTGATATTTTAAAAGCATATATGATACAAAAAATGTATATGTCAAAATTAATATCATTCACAAATATAATGCAGCGTGGTGGGGGAGTGAGACAGAAAAACTGATGGCTGTGAGAGACAGGGGAAGGCAGTTTAATGTCTAGACCATCACCACAAACTGGAACACAAATTCCAAATGAGTGTCCCAACCTGCAGGATAGAGAGGTTTGCTCATACCCAATAAATATTTAGCTGCACTGATATAATTTTAATGAGAGGGAACTAGAGCATCTACCAGACCAATCTAATGCTCACAGTGCCTAAATGAGTAAATAGCCACAAGATCTGTGTTAGAATACCAAAATACTGAGCTACTGAGATACATACAGGAGAGGTGATGGCTCCTTCCCTGTTGCCATGCTCTGAAAGAAAGGATAACCCTGATTTTTCCTACAGCATCTGATCACAGATATCTTCATCACTATCTCTTGTGAAAAATATGTGATAGAATCACAATTTCTGCATTTAAGTGAGACTTACATATGAGAAGAATACACAGAACTGTGAGTATGACAACAAGACACCCAAATGTAGGCTCCTACAAAGTTAGTAGTGTTGAGGAGGAGGCTGTACAGAGATCCCTGCCTCAGCTTGCATCCTGCTTCAGGCCCTCTGTACAACTATATCTGGATTTCTGAGCAGAATCCATGTCTACCCCTATGTTTTGAAAGCAAGGAGTTTTACATTTAGTAAAAAATCAGTACTGGTGTAACTATGTGTAGAACCAAAGCCCATTATAATATGGGCGTGTGTCTGTATTTGGGAGTGCTCATGCTCTTTAAGTAAAATTACTGATGGATTATGTCCTCTTGAACAGTAATAATACACCTTAATAAAAAGGAGTCATAACAATAAAAAAGGAAAATGTCATCTTTCCAAAAGCTTTATCCTTTTTTCATTCCTCTGTCTTTTCTCTGAAATGACATCTTGACAGGGGAGACTGTTTGGGTATTGCTCTTAATGGGCTCTCAAATATGCTGTTATTAGGAAATGTAATGAAGTTCCTCCCCTGTGTTCAATTCACTTTTATTTGTTTATTTTAGGGATGCAGAAAGGGCTGAAATTTTTGCCCCTGTGAACTTTATGGAATAATGGATCATTTCCTCTAATTGTTTTCTATTTTTTTTGTTGTTTACAAAAGGAGGACAACTTAGGAGACTTTCTGTAAAGGCCCAGGGATGTCATTATGTTTGTTGCTATTCATAATTGGATATCTCAATGTAATTTAAAACTATTAGTGATTAAAAATAAGAGTACAAGTAAACAAAACACTTCTATGAGATGATAGAGTTGTTTTCACCTCTTCAGAGAAGAGTTGATATTTTTTGATGAAAATACCCACTGTGTTTCTTCAGTGTATTGAATAACAGGAGTGAGGGCAAAGGAAAGATAGGGAAAGAGGTTAAGGCATGATCAATTTATATGGGAATAGTAAATATTTTAGAGACTCAGTGAAAGTCCCCAAATACAGAACTTTACAGCTTTATCCTTTTTAAAAAAACATATCTTTACTAACTGTATGACCTGATACTATGGATATTCTCATTTGGTTTAGATGCTTTCATTATTCTTGTGCATCTATTTTAACAACAAGTGAAGTAAATTGTGTGCACCCGTGCTGTATTGCAAAATAGACCAAAGAATCTTCCTTAGATTATCTTTGTCAGCAGAGGCAAAGAGATATGAAATAAGGATAGGGTTGTTAAAATCCTATTATTAAAATTATTAGAGAGATTCTTGTGCCTGATTTAAGGTGCAAATGAGACCATATGCTGAAGTCAATAGCACAGTTTTTATTTAACAGCAAATGAGGGGTAGAGAGAGAGAGAGATGGGGAAGAGAGGGAGAGGAGAGGAAAGAAAAAGAATTACAGGGAAATAGATGAAGTAGAAAAAAAATATCACTGCTCCATAGACTCTGCTGACATCCCACTGAGCCCTTTCTGGTCTTCTCAGTGGTTGCAGGCCATGTCCATGAGGTGGGGTGGGGTGGGACTGGGGCAAGAGTCCACAAAGCTCCTCTTTGATCGGGTTTATGTCGTACAGAGTCGAGGTGGAAATGCCCCCTCCATCAGTGGATGATGTCTTATCATGGAGCACCAGTTTGTCACTGCAGGTAGGCACCCCCTTCTGCACCTGGGAGGCCACTGTGTGCATCACCAGCAAAGCACCCAAACAATTGCTCCAGCCATTAGCACCATTCTCCTAAAGCACCCGGGGGGTACTTCAGAGGTCAAAGGTTTGCAGTTCAACCTCTTAACTCGGGGATCTTCTTCTCTTTAACCTGGGATTGCTGAACAGTGGAACCACCTTACCTTATCCCAGGGTCCTTTTGCAGTCCAAATCAGTACACAGGGAGAGGTGGGCTGCAACAGATGAGCAGCTGGTCCTTTGCAGTTTGCTACAGCAGGCAAAAGTCTTTTGGTGACCTTAAAATGTTTTAGTCATTAACCATTTCAGTCTCTGACAGGTGTTCATATATTGCAATGGCCAGCTAGGATGTGTATGTCCTCTACATATATGATGACAACAGTTGCTGATTTCAGCCAAATGACACAATGCTTAAGTGTACTCTCTATGTGACTTTAAGAAACTTTACTTGGCAGAAATAATACATTCTTTCATATCTATGTATTTTTTCCACTTTCTCAAGACATTCATTTTCTATATATTAATGCAATAATTTGGTGAACTGAACATAACAGAAGTAGTAATGTACTGAAATGTTATCATATATCCTCAAAGATTTTCTGGGAACATAAGGACCTAACATGGAGCACAAGCAATGCTTGTATCCCTTTAATTAAAGGATGTTGCATGGCTTATTTCCTCATATATCTAAAATAACTTATAGCCATTTTGTACTTAACTCCTATACCTCACTGCAGTGTAACTGTGCTCACAGAGCACATACTGAAATTTCCCCATGCTCTCCTGCAGAATTCTCTCTACAAAGGCAAAATTATTCTACCCATGTTTTTAAAAAAATCTTTAAAATCAGACAAAGTGTGTGTTGACCTGTCTGTGATGACAGCATTGTTCAGCTGGAGAATATCTGGGAATGAGGTCCCATATCAATTATAGTTTACACACTACTGAGCAGCATTGACAAAAGTATTCCTTGAAGATACTTGAATAGGTCTGAAAGAAAAGTCCCTAACTCTTTTAAGGATTCAGAGATAAATTCTTTAAATCTATAAGGTGACAGTTTTAAGAAGCAATTGTCTCCCAAGAATTTCGTGCATAATAAGTACACAGTGACTTTAGGGGAAAGTGACCAGATAACTACAAGTGAATAGGAAAATAGGAAAATACAAAACAAGGTTCCAAAACTAGAAGGAATACAATTATAGAAAGTCCTTAAAATCAAGCTGGAAGGCTTCTAATTCCTATAAAAATAAGGGGAGAAAGTGAAATTATTTAAATTAGGGCATGAGGTAATGTATGTAAATATGAGTAGATGAGAACTGCCAGGATGATTACTCATTAAAATAAATCATGATTTCATCCAGCAAAGAAAATTATATGAATCCAAACTTGATACCTATGAGATACAAACCAGTTATTAGTGAAATAACACAAATAAATTTTGTCTTTTACTAATAAGAATTTGCAGTTATGACACTTCTGTCTTTATGGAGTTCTTTCTAAGAAAACATTCTTTTTTAATGCTACAACGAGACATGCCCCATTTCACATGTTCACATAAGCTAGAAGAATAAATAATGCAGAAACAAGCCAGCAATTAAGTGAAGGAAAAAGAAAAGGCAAAGAAAAATCATAAAGATTTCAGCAGGACACCAAATGAAAGTGTTTGGGGTCAGGTTCCTCCCAGTATGGGACCCTGAGCCATTGATCTGTTTCACTCTGTCAGGCACTTTGTTGTTGTCTCTGCTTGGACTTAATGAAGGAGTCGAACAGTGTGATCAAGTGTAAGATAAGAAGATTAACTGATAAACAGAAACCCAATATAGTTTTCTTTATTTTAAGTGTCAACTACATGAATTTTTTATCTTCCATTGTGGAGTAATTAATAAAATTAAACTTCTGAAATATTTTTCTTTTTTTGGCTAACTTGTTAATTTTTTAAATAAATGAGGCCAAGAAATAGGTCAAGGTATATTTAACTGTGTGTAATACTGAGGACAAACCAGGAATCCAGACACACCACTTGCCATTGATTTTAGGGTCCTGACACAAATCACAGATCCTCTAGGATCCTAAGTGAAGAGAAATGTTATCCACACTGCAGTCTTGAGGTGAATTTAAGTCTCTTGTTCTTTTATTTTCTTTCCTTCAACTTTCTCCTTCTTCCTCTTTTCCTTCTTTTCCTTATCTATTTCTTTCTGGAATTCTTTCCTAAAATACAAATTCTGTCTCAAAATTTTATCATTAACCCAAAAAAAATTGCACCCAAATCTCTTGCTTTTTACCTCATTTTAAGTTGTATGACAGTTTACCCAAACTATGTCTTTTTCTTTCACACCAATATTTTAACAATATGTTAAAAGAGATTAATATATCCATAGCCTAAAATATTGAATTTCATAATTTGAATACAAAAATATTTGAAAATAAAATATAAAACATAATTTGATGGTAAGAACTCCTTGGCAGTTACCTATGAAAATATTCAAGGCTAATAGAATCCTCAGTTTTCTGTCTTTTAAAATATTTCCTGGATATCTCCTTTCAGAGTATCATAGAATGTGTTAACTTTGGTGTCATGAGAAAAATTACTTAAAACATGCCACCTTAAGAAAATTATATCTGCTGTATGTGCTATGTGATGTTACTCAGCCTAAAATCCTTCAATTTATTATGATTTTAATTTCTCATCTGTACTCCATAATTGATCAATAAAGCAGGCAAATGGTCTTCAGATCCATTTTCTTATTGATAAAACTATTTCTTTTATATAAGAGTCTGGCTTTCTCAGGAATTGCTTAGGTTTCTGTACATACAACTTTAATTTTCCTGGAAATTACTGTTGCTTCCACAAATTTTCTTTGATTTTTTTTAAACACCAGTTATGACAAGTCTTTCATTAGGTAAAGAGAAAGCCAATCCAATTTATGTTGCTATTACACATTTTTTTCCATTGAATATATATTTCCTTATAATTCAATGATAAATCAGTCATTGGAGAGGTTATAACCACGCAAATCAAATACATTTCTTCCAGCATCTGTGTTTATTGGTGTAGCATTGAATTCTTTAACACTTGTTTTCCATTCAGACATGTTTCTTTACCTGTTCTTTTGCTGCAGTCATTTTCCTTATGAAAGTGTTAATAGAGTTCAGGAAAACTGCCAAGAATTACCTCTAAGTTTCAAGGCCACCTTCCTGTGTGGTGTAACTGGAATGGCTCAAAGCCTATGGGACAATACAAACAATTTTGCTAGTATTCTTGGCTGTTTACCAAAACAGAACATTTCATTTCTATATAGAGAATTTTCCCAATAACAAATTATATTCAGCCATGGCTTTTCATCAACACCACAAAGAGAAATTAAATTGAATATGTCTATGGCCACACATATCACCTCTCAAATGTAACTACTTAAGGCAAGTTCTTACTGAACAATATCCAAATTATTGTGACTAGTGGACTAGATTTCCCTCTTGTTCATTGGCTGCTCAGCACACTACTCCTGTAAGCTGTGTCCTCATCAGCAATCATATTTGTTTGCAGACTTCAAGTCTTCACTAGATAAATAAATAGATGGAGAGAGAAACAGAGAGACATGAAGGTCTGAAACTATCTTTTTCAAGGCCTTGGGCTTGTAAACAGTTCCAACATGCAGAATTAAATATGAAGTCTGTTTAAAGTTTCACTCAATCTGCTCCAAGGCATTCTTCTCATGCATGGCATGGTCTGGGACACAGCTCTGCATGAGCAGCACCCTGTCCACACATATCTGAGGCCAGCTCTCAACCTCAACAATGAGTATGTCATATGCAACAAAAGTTGTAATTCTCTCTTCTTCTGTTTCTTCCTCAAAATGACAATGATCTCATGACAGCTGGCCTGAAGGACATATTATTACCTCATCCTTTGAAATGCTTTATAAGCTGGGGAGACAGAGCTTCCTTTCTCCCAGATACAGATGCACACACACAGATATACAAAACATCAGGAGTTGTTAATTTATGCTTCTGAACAGAATTGGAACTGAAATTTAAGTTCAGCCTCTCAAATTTCAGAACAGAGATGAGCTACTGAAGGATTGGGTGTTTCAGCATTAGTACCAAGGTGGCTTTTTAAGTCCTGCAGAAGAATTTCTATCTGCCTAATGTAAGCACTTAAATGAACTAGATTTTTTTTGTGAATACTTGAATCATGTATAAAAATACAGCATTAAAGGAACTCTTATTAGACACCTACTATTTGAGTTTAAGGTGGATGTCTATGTTAGACTGAATGATATCATGCATGCCTTTTGTTTTTCACAAGGTGAGGTGAGTGGAAATCAGGAAACAGGCCAGCAGCAAGGTTTCTAATGCATACATGTAAGCAGTTTGTTATTTAAATGAAATAAGTGCTTAAGCAAAAGAATATTATAATCATTCTACTTCATCTTGTGGGAAAAGTCAAGAGATCCAACTGTTGATTTTTTTGACAAGTCACTGCCTTTTTTTCTTTAAGACTAAAGACTAAAATATGATTGTGAAAAAGAACATATTTTTAACATAAATATCCAGACAAAGTACTGAGAATGAAAAGCTTTTCTAGCAGTGTGTCTGATATCTTGTCATTCTGTCACCTGAGAATGACAGCCTGATAGGCTGCAGCAAGAGGCAAGGAAATTTCACTTTGAAAAACATCAGCAGCCCTTGTACATCTGTTAATTAAAGCAGTCTGCCAGTGTTCCTCTTAGGCATTCAATGAATCAGTGTTAAGCTAACGTGACACATTTTCACTGCTTCTGCAATAGAATTGGCAGTAACACATTTATTTATCAGGTGGCACCGATCTACACTTCCCTGTCTGAGGAAGGGTTTGATTGTCACACTATCACCGTCTGGTCTAGGTGTGACACACTGAAGATTTTCAATCTGTTCCAGTGAAGTTATAAAACAGCATGTGGACCCTATATTTCTCCTGGAACATTCAAACAGCATTTGAGCCTTGGATTTGGTTATCAGTATTATTGCTCTATATTTTAAAAGAACTGGAGAGCAACAGTTGCTGACAATACATCTTCTAAAAAAATATTTCTTTAATCTTATTCAGTCACAATGCAGAGTTTTATACAAATTTCTACTTCATCTCTAAAGCAGGACTCATGATTTTGACATTTTGCTTTATTCTCAGCAATAACAGCTGGTACAAAAAAGTACTACCTTTCCATGACTGATGACAAGGATATAACTCAAGAGACTTGCATTGGGTGCCTTGTTAATCCTCAGAAATTTAACCAAGAAAAATTTGAGTTCAGTCCATTTCCCCAAAAAATGCAAAGCCTTGAATTAAGGAGAAAATTGCTGGAAAATATTACTATAGAATACAGTATATAAACAAAACGTGATATAGACATTACTTAAAAGAAACACATAAGCATGATAATAGTTTAATAAACTGAACCGAATGACTGAAGATCGTAGTTCTAAGAAACTAATGAATATATTGTGAAGGCCCTCAGTGTGTGCAATCTCTTCCTTCACCCATGGATTTGACTGCCAAGATCATTAATGGAATGGGATAGCAGTGTAACCTGGGATCAGACTGTTGTGAGAATTAGCAAGGTTGTGGCAAAGACCTGTAAGAATTCTTGTGGAGCCCCAGCCACTGGATTAGATGTCCTTATTCACAGCCCCTTCCCCTTGCCTGAGCTATGTTGTTGCATCCCTGTTGTTATTTTTACAGCACCTGATTCTCTTGATCAGGTCAATGATGGGGGTCCTAGGTGGCACTTAGGCCAATGCTCTGTGATTAATGGAGAGAAACAGGTTCCCCCAAGCTAGGAACCCTTTGTAAACATGGGATGGGAGGGTGCTGGGATTTCACATTTCATTACAATGCACCTTGCAGCAAAATAAATAAATAAATAACAAGTACACGTAGGATGCTGCTCTAGATTTACAGTTTAAAATTGGCTGATTTTCTTTAATGTCTTGTCTAATATCTGTGCCTACTGTAAGGCATAAATCTGAAGCAGCAAGTTTTTAAAGTAGTAAGCATATCTGGTGCTCTGTGAAACAGCCACTCCTGACTTTGAACTGCTCAGCTCCGGCAGTGCATCTTAGGTTGCTGCTTTTAAAGGAGTGCAGACAGTGGCTTTTCTTGATATGAAGTGATAAAAAAACCCATGGGAGTAAATCTTCTCCAAAATGTAGTCACAAATCTTTAGAAAAATAACACCCCTATAAAGTAAAAATACTTTTAAGAGATTTTGCCTTTACAAACTTCAAGTATCACTTGCTTTCTCTTGTTAACAAAAGTGCCAACACACTTTGGTTGTTCTAAGATCTAGGATAAATATTCTATAATTACCATGGATTATTGTTCATATATGGCAAAGGATATCACACTCTTGCACAAAAATATGATGTGGCTTTTGTGTAAGGCAAATTTTTAAAAATAGCATACATACTGACAGAACAAGGTGAAAAAAATAATGTCAGTTTCCAGCATCTTTTCAAAATGACCTCATATAGTGTAATCTTGGAAGCTCATGGACAATGAATCACAACTAGTATATTACATGTGATGCTGAGAGATTAAACTGGAAAATAATCCTTACAAGAATGAAATCTCACAATGAAATCCAAACATACCCATGTAAGAATATTTTAAAAGTTTTGGTATAGAACAGGAGCCAAATAACTCAAAACTAACAATAAACTTAACAGACTTCATGGTGCTGGTAGTGGCAATTTTACAGAATGACTTCCCTTATCACAGTGGATAGTGGAATTAATCTTCAGAATACAGCACAGATGTCCAAAACTCATTATGGATATTCAAGTGAGCATGTTGTGTGTAAAATTTGTAAACATGTGATTTACTACCCTTGAATCTAATGGGATGACTCTAGTCTTTCCTCATTTCAGACAATGTCAGTAAAGAAATTAAAAGGCTCAGAGTGGTAACATCATCTTGCTGAACACTTCATGTGCATTTGCAAATATTTTCAGCATTTCACTTCCACTCAGTAAGGGTGCTGAACCCAGTAGTTTTTCTAAAAGACTCCTTAATGGCATTTCATGAGAATGCTTTCTATGTACTCCTGTGTGGAATCTTAATTTGTCTTAGGTCAGTCACAGAGGAACACCAAAAGCTTTATAATGATCAGTGTCAAATTTTGAGTCCTCCATTTTCAATTTTTGGCTATTTTTGAAAATTACCTTAAGGTATCAGAATTCATAAGTAAAGGAGGCTGGTTTATCTAATGATGAATAACAAACATCCTGTCTTCCATGTGAACAGAGTCTTGAAATATAGTGACCAGTGGCATAGATGACAAACCCTATTTTATGGAGTGTGATGTTTTGTTGACATATTGATCTATATTATTTTCTCCATAGTACTATTTCCTGTGCTGAAAAGGAAATAAAAAGTGTGTTGTTCTAACCTTACACCTGTATTACTTAGATAAGTAATGGCAATGGCTTAATATCTCCTGATCCTTTGGGGAGCTTAATGCTTTATTCCCTCTGGGCTCTCTGTAGCTATTTTCACTATCTAAGTGAAAGTTCACTATTGTTACAAGAACTTTATCTTTTTCTCCCCTCTTGTTTTTTTCTACACAAATTATCATTAACTCTGCAAAGGAAAGTGCTCTCCTGAAGACCTTCTGCAAGATAAACCCCACCATTATTCTGCCAGAGGTTCAATGGCAGTGTCTCTCACACCTCTCTTCTGTTGTGTTGCAAACTATGAAGGGTTCAGAAAACAGAAGAATCAAGAAGGACTCGTGATGAAATCCTCACCACGATCAGAAACAGATCTGCTGAAAGAAGTTAATTCCAGGTCTGTTGCAACCAGAAAGGGTTTATTTCCCGTCCCCATCCCGTGACTCAGGGCTTGCTGTCAGACTGCTTGAGAAATGGCTAACTCTGGAAGAATATCAGGGATCAGCAAAGCTCTAAATATAGAGGTTCTTTAAAAAATTGAGCATTCTGAGCAATTTCTCCACTCTGGTTATGGATATAGTTATGTCTGAGAACTTCATACTCATGCCATACCAGCACTCTTGGCAACTCATTAAAATGAGACCTGCAAATAACTGAAAATGAGTTTACAACTTTTTGGCTCTAATTTAGTCCCTGGGGGCACCTTTTGCTTCTCTTTGTGCTCATTATTCCTGCTGCTTACTTGCAATATTGCTGTAATAAGTTTGTTAAGCTCATCTTCTTTACTTTCATTTTCTTTCAGCATGAGCGTTACTTTCCCTAACTGAAATACTTAGATTAAAAATGAAAATATTCCTAGATATATGTGCACCTTCTGTAGATTTGTAGTCTGCAGATATCAATACCAGGAGCATTTCATATTTTTCTTCCCTAATGAGTTCCAACCATCCTGGTGTCTGATCAAAATGGTACAAGGCTGGAAATGTTATGCATCTGTATCTTATTTTAGCACAATCTTTCTACCATTATTGAAAAATCTTTAAAAAAAAAAAATAATAAGATAACATTTTCAAGGCAGAAACACTAGCAGCATTGACCTAAAATGTTCATGCTGACTCACAAAATGTCAATTCTTTGAGTAGGTAAAAGCCAAAAAGTGGTATTGTCCTGTGGGCATAAAAAGGTTTATGAATTTAACTTTTAGAAAAAAAAAGTTGTCAAAATGTGAATTTCAGATTTTAATACTTTAATTATTTAATATTGCAAAGAAGTAAATATGGTAACATATGAGGTATGGGATGCATCAATTATTATCAGAAGTATTGAGTAGAACATTTTCAGGATAGAGTTACTTATTGGTGTAATACAACTTCCACTACCTGCTACATCAGCTCTCCACTTCATATTCACCAATATTTCCTTTACTATCATCACAGAAAATAATGTTTATTTTTATAATGTCTAAAAAAGAGAAATATTTCAGTGTACTAACCACCTACAGAGGCAAAGTGATTAAGTGATATGTTTTACTTTCTAGTCCATATTTGAGAAAAAATATTATCTGAGAAGGCAGTAAAATGCTTTTTAGTTTTATGCATAGAAGTGCCATGCAAAATGCTTTTTAGTTTTATGCATAGAAGTGCCATGCAAAACTGTACAGCTTTATAAGTATATCCTCATGATTAAGAGTATTATGCCTACATAAATCCATAGAAGAAAAGACATGAAGCAAGCAGTTTATTATTAGTATAATGAGAGAAGGCTGCTTTCATGCTTATATCCTTAATTCCATACTTATCAGAGGGCAATTCCACTAGCAAAATTTTGAAGGTCATTTTCTTCTTCCTCTTTACTTCAGCTTAGAATGTAATGTAATGTGTATAGTGTGTTTTAATTTTTATTTTTTTAGGCAGGGCAATTGACCTTATAACACACTTGTTGAATCAGGTTGCTGAGTAAATGACATCATGCAGGACAAAAGTTAACAATAGTTATATCCCATCAAAAGGTTGATATTTGCATTTAAAGTCCTTTGAAACACAAATCTGTATTATTAACTCTAAGTCAGCAGTCTTAAATCCAGCCTGAATTCCCTCTTTAATTACCTGGATAAATGCATTGGAGTCTTTTCAAGATATGAACATTCATTTTCAAATCAAAGTGATTTTTTCTTAGTTCTCAGGCAATCTGGCCTTTTGAAGTCTATAGGCTTAAAATCAAGACTAACCATTAACTTTAGTAATAGTTATCAATGCTACAGAAAATACTAAATGCTAGAAAGGTTGTGGTTACCTATCCCTGAGACATCAACTTAAACTCACTCTTAAAAATTATCCCATTACTGTTTCATCATAGATTGATTAAGAATGTAAGAAGATTACTCAGACCTTTCATATTTTGCAGAATTCAAGGGAAAGCAAAAGAACTGTGGAAATCTTAGTGAAAAGCATTCAATGAATTTAACAGGGTCATCTTGCTCCTATTTTTTTTGTAAGAGCCAATACAAATATTTCTCACTGTGCTGTTACTATTGCTAAATACTGCTTACAACATACAAAGCTCACTTGGTAATTAAAATTCGTGATGAAAACACAATTTTGCCTTTGCTTATTAAAAAAAAAAAAAAATTTATATATATATATATAGCTTATCAGCAGGACTCATGAATTTAATGGGTGTTTCTTGGAGCTGTGATCCTTTTGCTTAGGAACAAGTTATGCCAAACCAAAGATTGCCATCTTACTGTGAGTCAATTCCCTTGCAGGTTAGGAAAGAGTGTGGTGTGTGTACATTATGACAACTTTTGCATCATAATGCAGCCTCTCCTTCCCCAATATATGAAGTATATCAATACAGATGACTATGTCTACCAGTTAATTAGGACTAATTATTGTTTGTTGCATATGATGTAAAACACCAGAATTACTTTTTTTTTTTTTTTTTCCCAATTATTGCAGGACTGGGATATCTCTGGAAAACCTGAGATAGACTTACTGCAGAGATGGTGGACTGAGGCATGGTGATGGTTTTTTCCAGTCATTGACACAGGAATGAACATGTTCATTCTTGTTCTGCAACTTGTTCTGCAAGACAGCCATAGAATAACTTCACTTGGAGGCACCTTAAAGATATTTTAGTTCCAACCCCCCTGTTGTGGGCAGGCACACCTTCCACTAAACCAGGTTGCTCAGGGCCCCATCCAACCCGGCCTTGAACACTTCCAGGGATGGGGAATCCACAACTTCTCTAGGCAGCCTTTTCCAGCTCCTTTCTACCCTCACAGTAAAGAATTTCTTCCTAATAACTAATCTAAACCTGCACTTCAGCTTAAGGCCATTCCCTCTTGTCCTATCACTATATGTCCTTGCAACAAGTCCCTCTCCAGCCTTCTTGCAGGCCGACTTTAGTCTTCCATTATGTTTAGGAGATCTTAATGAAATCTAACAAATATTTTGAGCTGTTTCTTGAGCAGTAAACAAAGGTGTAAAAATCACCCCTTTTTTTTTTCAAGTAAAAAGATGCTTTCAATTCTCAGAAGCTGGTAGCTGAAGTTTGCACATTTGACAATATGATATAAATGTTCCAGTCATTGAAACAAAGCCGAGGAAAATAAACTTCAAATTTCAGTCATCCCATTTTTCTATCCTTAAGAGAATTTTGATCACTCTTTTACAAAGTTTAAAATTAATATTATAAGGTACACATGGCCCGTCCCACCACTTGATATTATTTCATTTTCATGTAGCCACCGATGAACAGTCATCTACATTATGGCCTTATTATACCTTATTATACCAAAGAGAATAAAACAGCACACTGAAAGCAATTGGAACTTTTTCAAAGATATTTTGGTTTTCCTGAAAACAATCCTGAAGAAGAATTAACACTTCTGCCTGCAAGGTCACTGAAAAAGAAGCTGTTTAGGCAACCACACTATGAGTGGGTTGCTATTTTCAAATTCATTTGAAAATAAATTTGCCATTTTTCAGGTTGGAGAGCCTGCCCTTTGAGGAAAGACTGAAGGAGTAAGGGCTCTTCTTCCTACAGAAGAGAAAGCTCAGAAATAACCTCATTTTTCCAGTTATTTATTATTTTTAACATGTGTGAAGTATTCCAGTACTTGAAGAGGACAAAGGCTGTTCTCTCACTTCTCATGGAGCCAGTGTGGAGCTGAGAGCTGATGGGGACCAGTTGCACTGTGGAGGGTTTCAACTTCATAGAAGTGTCAGAGACTGAAAGAGCTCGTGCCTCAAACACTGATATAAAGTTTTAAACTGTATAAAGAAGGCCATCCCTCCTTAAATGATGCCTGACTAGAACTATGGACTGAAAATTAGACTACAGATTAGATAAAGGGAAACCCATTCTTCAATCACCAGGCCTAGGAAGAAACACACAAACAGGGCTGGGGAAAGGCACCCAGAAGAGATGGTTCTCCAGAAGAGAGCCCATGCCAAGAGTCACCTCTGGCTGGATTTGGGGTGGGGAAGATCACAGCCTGCAGAAGGCAGGATGACATATATTCCCCTTGAAATGATGGTGAGGGGGAAGAGGTTTCAGGTGTGTCCTCTGGTCAGGGACACTGAGCACCCATCCTCCATTTCACAAACTGGGCCAGCTATGGAGCTCCCAACCCTACAGGCCAAATCCACAGGACATTCATGTGAGAGGAAGCTGAAGGGGTGTCATAATCCATCATTTGCACCTTAATTAGGGCTGAGGAATTTCTTAATAATTTTAATAACTGGACCATAACAAGAAGAAAGAAACTTTGTACAGTGATACGTGGTAGAGTGTTCAGCACTGGAGGTTTTCAAGATGTTATTGGACAAGGTCCTAGAGTGGATGAGTGGATTCCTTCCAACTCAGAATATTCTGTGATTCTGTGATCCTGATTCTGTGATCCAGGCTTCCTTTCCAACAAAAGGTTTGACTAGACAATCTTTTGAGGTCATTCTTAACCTTCACTGCTCTACGATTCTAAAAATTAAGGTGAACATTCTTGTTCTGCAGATCCTCCTTCCAGGGCTGTTTGTGGATGGGTGTCACATTGGCCAAGCTCCAGCCATCTGGGATCTCCTTGTTGTCCAGGACAGATGACAAATGAAAGAGATCACCTTGGTGAGCTTTTCTGCCAGCTCCCCCAGTGACCTTGGCCAAATCCCTTCCAGTTCCACAGGCCTGTGAGCATCTAGCTGTCACAGCAGGTCACTAACTGGACTGCAGGGAGTCTGTTCTGCTCCCTGTCCCTGCTGCCAGCCCAGGGGCACAGCTGCCTTGAGGATAACCAGTCTTACCATCAAAGACTGAGGCAAAGAAGGTATTAAACACCCAGCCTTTTCCACATCCTTAGTGACAATGTTCCCCACTTTGTGTCCCATGAAGAATAGAAATTTTCCTTGGCTCTCCTTTTGTTGTCAATGCATTTATAAAAACAGTATGTACTATTTTTCACAGCAGTGGAAATAAGCAATTTGGTATATTTACTCAATATTATTAGTATTCCCAGATTTTTTTTTTTTTTTTTTTTTTTTGTTTGAAGCATTTTAGAAGTTGATTAAATATGCCGAATATTCATTGCAGGTGAGGTCTTTTAAGCTAGTCAGAATTAAATATTTACCAGAATTGCTGATCTTTTTCCAGTTGCTAGAGAAGTAGTCTAGACAACCAATTCCACATGCCAAACTTGCTCATGGCTAAAATTTGGAAGTTGATTTCACAGCAGCAAGAATTGTTTAACTTCTCTTTGCAGGGTTTCTTCATGAATATATTTGCATTTGTTTGTACTTTCCCCTAATTGACCTAAGTTTGCCTTCTAACTTTTTCTCAGCTGTTGAGTTCTTTACTAAAAGCCATTTCTTTTGTAGTGCTACAAAAGTGACTTGTCAAATTATGAAGTCTTGTAAAGATTTGCAGCAGATCAAAAAAGAAAGTATTCTTTAGATCAGTAAAATGTGATCCAAAAGATGACACAACATAAATAAGGAACTTTCATAAACTATGTTCTACTCTCAAGTCTACAGAACTTGAAGCCTAACTGTGAGTATATTTAGGGCAAATCCTACACATATATAAAATTAATTTTAATCTTCAATTTGAATGCTCTGTATTTTTTCCTTTTTTTTTTTTTTTTTTTTTTTTCTTCTGCTCCTACTTTTGAAAAGAGCAGTCATGCTGATTAATTACCTGGAAGAATCCATGCTTATCCAACAAATGCTGGTTCCCAAAATATATCCTGTTCAGTGCAACTGTTGGGTTGTTTAATGGCAATCTCAATATGTGGGCCTGTCTGGAATTTTATTAGATTGCCATTAAGAAAAATATACCATTCTCCAGCTCTGCTGACTGTTATAGAAAAGTAAAACAATCAATTTTGTGCTTAAAATCTGGTTTAAAAATCAACAACATTGTAAACTATTACACTGTAAGTTTGGCCTGTATGAGTTAAAAGATTTTGGTGGCCAAATGATTACTGTCTAAGCTCTTTAAAAATAGTTCACCAAAAGAATTATTTATTATTTACCCAGCATCCATTTTATTTTGGGATTAACTTTCATACTAGAGATATTTCTAGCATATTATTTCAGTTTTTATTGTCAGGGTTATAATATCCATGGATTGCTATGGATAAAAAGAGTTGGATCAATCTATTAACCTTCAAAATACTTAAGAAGTCATGTGAGGTTCAAATCAAGAGGGAGAAAAAAAGAGGGCAAAAATGAAACATATGCAGGACAGCTGCTAGTCTTTCTCTCTACACTATAATTAACTATATTGACAAAGATGTGAAAATTATTTGTGTATTTACTTAGCTCTGCAGTGATTGGGAAGCTAGTAAGATTGTTCTGTCTTTGAATAGTTAGTTATTGGCACTTGACTATCCTGGCAGCCAAAACAGGCTGTAATTTTTTTTTATGCCAGTATATCAAAATATAAAGCCCAAGAACAATAGAAACTAACTTCCTATTTTGGAATAAACCTCTATATATGTATTCATTTAGGAAAGAATCAACAAATCATTACATTTAGAGCTCCTCTTCTAAATTCTGATATGCACAACACTCTTTCCACTGTGAAGTAATATACAAAATCTCCAGAAGTTCATGTTTTGGCTTATATTCAATAATGCATTATCTCTGAATAACACAAAATGTTCAAATTTTATCCATCATCTAACCAAACCGTCTAAAAATTATCAGTTAAAATGACTTCATTTTATTGTTGGTATAATCTACATATAATCTAATGATAAGGGGAAGTGAAGAACCTTGTCAGTTAAAATTGATTTTGTCCATTCAGTTGCAAAATTGCGCAAAACTTTTTTAAATCATGACCATATTTTTTCTGAATCACACTCTAATTCTGCCAGCAGAATGTGTGTTTTCTTGCAGTTCTGGGTTTGGCATCATCAGATGCCAACTTCATGTTCTTTTATCCTGCAATAAATGAGATTTCCAAAATGTACTGACAATTTTTTTATAATAAAAACAAAGCTAAATGAACCAAACAAATAAGGGGTTCCTGTGTTATGCTTGTCATGCTTAATTTATTCAATTCTGAAATTTAAACTAATTTTCTGATTTTTCATATCCATCTGTCAGCTCACCCATCCATTTTTGTACCTTTCACTTCCATGATATTTGAGCAGCCAGTATAAATTGCAAAGAAAATTGATGCAAACCAGTTCTGAGGTGTGCCTAATTTTAGCTGATATAACTTCCTGAATCCTTAAGGTTATTTTTTTTTAATAGGACTATAAACAGCTCTCTGAGATTCACATTTTCAACATAAATTCATACAATGACATTATGTAGGCACTTAGATATTTATAGGAGAAGATTCAGTTCTGCTTGAATAAAGATAGATTTGCCTTCTTGGACTTATTTATCTTAATTTAATCAAATTGTGAATAATCTTATGTTTAAAAATAATAAGATCTTTTACAGGCTTAGAAAGACTAAATGAAGAACATTTCACAAATATGTGCAATAGTCAACATAGATGCCGAAAGAATACAGATAATTTTTCCTGCTAAAACTGACTCTTTCCATCCAGCCCTTTTTATCTAGAACTTCTGGCTAGACTTGAAATTATTAATTATAAATATATTCTGGAAAAATATACCTGTCAACCATACCATTGACAAACCTGGGATGGCTGAAATATGAAGGCAGGAGGATGATTAACTGTCGAGGTTGCCTCTGTTCTCAGTTTTCTCTCTGTGTATAATTTTATACGTCATCTCTCAATGATTCATTAATCATCAGCTATTGGTTTCTCCCTTTCCACATCTTATTTTTTTAAGACATCTCTATTCTAGTCACTGATTGCACAAAAAAACAATCTGACTGTACAGGAGTATGGTTTAAGAGCCCAAGAAAAGCAAAATAAGGTGAGGAGGGGAAACTACAAAAATCCCACCAGGAATCTTGTAAGGGAAAGTCACTACCTGAATGCCTCAGGTGAAGACAGATTGGAGTAGGTCTAAGGTAAAAAGCTGAAGCAATCCTAAGAACATTTGTATTGTCACAGTGTCAATTCACAATCTCATCATTAGTGTCATCAGAGGCTGTGCTTTGTCATTATTGCTATTAGAAGTGCACATCTGGAATCTAGGGGAGAGCAACAGACTATTGCAACATGAAAGTTGAGCTCAGGCTGTTATTTACATCCAATGTGTGAGAAAATCAGGAAAGGCTGTTTAATATAGAAAGTTTTTTTCAGAAAAACAGCTTTCCTTTTTCTCCTCCTTGCTTCATGCTTGGCAGTGTCATCCTTTAGCTGTGGATCCCTATGTTAGGATGCATTCACCATCAGAGGAGGAAGACACCTGTCTCTCCTTACTTTCTCAGAGAGGAGGGTAGCTAATTGTTTACTGCTTCACTCAGCTCCACAGCTCACACATGTACTGACAGAGGTCTTGCTCCTCATTACCCTTCCCTCCATCCACACGTTCTCCCAGTAACACTTTAGTCCTTAAGTAGCAGCTAAAGAGGGAATTTAGCAATCAGTCATACTCCAAATGCAAATTTGGGAAATGTTGCCTTTCAAGACATTTTGAATTATACTTTTTCATTTGAGGAACAGAATTAGACAGTTACTACTGAATAATCTCATCTTACTGCTTCCTGTTTTATAGACTTTTATTATTGTTTTGTATCAAATGAGACTAAATTCTAAAATTTATGGATGCCATGTTTAGAGTATACATCAGTGAACAAGCATCAAGAAGCATCAGTTTTATAGGGGAATTAAGTGAGGTTGTTGTAGCAAAATTTATTGTTCAGTCCGTGAAAGCTCAGACTTGAAAGGTTAGGCCACACAGTAATAAAGATAGAACATCACAATCATAATCTCAGTAAGCAGTAGAACATGACCATAAAATAAAAATGGACAGAAAGTGACAGAAATATATAGGCATCGCTAATATATTTTCCAGTTCTATTAACTTTGTCTATGACTCTGGAATGTTATCACTGAATTATAGGCTGTCAGAAGTAGATTGTCAGGATTCCTTCTTTTCTTTTCTTTTCTTTTCTTTTCTTTTCTTTTCTTTTCTTTTCTTTTCTTTTCTTTTCTTTTCTTTTCTTTTCTTTTCTTTTCTTTTCTTTTCTTTTCTTTTCTTTTCTTTTCTTTTCTTTTCTTTTCTTTTCTTTTCTTTTCTTTTCTTTTCTTTTCTTTTCTTTTCTTTTCTTTTCTTTTCTTTTTTTCTTCCTTGCTTTCTTTCCCATGCATTTCCTGAGAACTACTTTGAAAACAACTCTCAATATATATTGTTTTTGCAAAACAGAAGAGATAGATCTTATAGACCACGGAATCAAGAGCCACTCTGGCCAAATAAACAGAAAATACAGCCTCTCAGTTTACCAGCAGAATTTATTGTGCCACCAAATAGTCTGCCTACTGCTCTTTATTCACCATAAGGCTACAGCTCTCTAACAGAATGTAAATAATGTAAAGGAGCAATCAGGTCACAAGAGCACTTGGCAGCAAGGAAACCAAATGTAACAATAAATACTGGTATATAAATTCAAGTCCTGGATTTTTCAAAACAGCCATCCACCAAGTAATCCAGTATAATCCAGTGTTGTATAAGGTGGACTTCTCCTTTAAGGATATGCAGTGTGTTAAGTAGCTAAATCATCAATAAAGTTAATGGTGTTCTCAGGGGATAAACCTGAGCTACAGTGCCTGTAGCTGCATTTCCATGGAATTGTGTATGCACCCTGAGGACAGTGCAAGACCACATTCCCCAGGCACAAGTGCTGTGCAGCTGTTTGAGCACCCAGTGGAGCATGGCAGTACCAGTGGCACAGCAAGGTTTGCCATCTGGAGGGTGTCACACCTCACACACTGTGGACAGTGGCTCCTGGGCACCACCAGCTCAGAAGCTCTAAGCTGGCCCAGTGGTGCCTGCTGCCAGGTCACTGCTGCAGGCTGGGTGCCCAGCACACCTGGCAGCTCCATGATGGGTGTGGAATGGACCATGGCTACAACACCCTGCCTCAGCAGCCAGGGATCTCCTGCCAGGGCCATCTCATGGCCATTTCTCCATGAGAAATGGTAGGTTACCAGAAAATTAAGCCAGTGTAATATCTGCATGAGAAAACTCTTCTCTGGTGCTAATGCAGAGATGCACAGTCAACACATCTGGCCTCACCACAGTGCCTGCTGTCAGCATAATTTGGAAAGAATTTTAATGTAATAGTTATGCTAATATTAAAGTAAAAAATAATAAAGAGATAATTTCATACCACAATCGATTTTAAGTGCAAATATACACACATAACATAATATAAAGGAAAGTAGGAAAGCATGAAAAGTGCCAGGTCTACTGTTTTGGTCAACTACCTCTTACACATCTATCATGGCTTTCACTTGCACATGCTGCTTTTCAGCCTTTCTACTTTTGGATCTTTAAAATTTTCCAGTAACTTTGAAACAATTCAAGTTTTCTGATTAACTAATTGCTTCCCCCTGCTTGAACAGAGATCATAGCAGTGAGCACATTGGTGACACACAGAGACCTGAACTGCCTAGGGCTGGTTACTCCCTCTCACTGACACACCCAAGGCTGCCCAGTTCTGAGGCACATCATGTCTAGAAGACACTGACAGAATTACAACTTTGTGTTTCTCTCAAAATATTCATGAATCATAGATAGATTAAAATTTCTTATGGAAGTATTCAACATACACCATCTTCATGTTCCAAAAAACAAGATTTATATTGTTTTAGACTGCATATTAACAAACTTACTTTTTGTGCTGAATGAAATATCAATGTTTATATCCATATAATTGAGTATCTTCCTAATACAGAGAGAAGACTGAAATTACTCACATCTTGCACCCTGTAAAATTCAAGAGGGCTATGATGAAAAATAAAAAATAATAACTAATTTAATACTATAAAATAGCAGGTCTCTCAATTCCAAGAAGTATTAGTGATCTCAATATTACAAACATAAAACATTTAAGTAATTTCTAGAACTGTATCTTTTATCTGTAATGAAAATCTGTATATCCTTTCTCTTTTATTGCCATCTTGATTGTCACTTCTGTAAGCTATGAGATAATATGCTGACTAACAAGAAAAGCAAAAATTTTCACAAAGTTTCCCATGAAAGTACTGTCTGAAAAGGGTATGAGGTGTATCTGGTGTTGGTCAAATTCTGTTGAAGTAATTTGAATATCATTTAAACTACAGAAGGAAAAAATTATAAATATGATTTAGTATTTAAAAAAAAATTAAAACTACTATTTGCCCTTTTTTATATTCTCTCAGGACTGCACAGAATGTAAAATTTCTCTGCTATCAGCTGAAGAACTGCTGCAGGAGCAAGTGCACCCTCAGACCATGTGGCTGTGCTTGAGGAGCCATAAGAAGCTTTCAGTATAAAATCCCTTTAACTGTGCTCATTCACAGCACCTACAACACCTTGTGTCACCTTATCAGCACTGAACTCCAACATGAGCTTCTGGGAAAGAAAAGACCTGGATTCTAGGTTAAACCAGCACAGCAGAAGTGTGCCCATCTAGTACTCTCTGCTCCTAGATTTATTCCAGCTGCTGACAGGTGATACTTTAATTCTGTTCAGAGATCATAAGGTACGTGCTATTTGTGGTTAGAAAACCTGAAAACATATACTTGTTCTGCCTTTATGCATTTGGTGTTATAAAATTTCAAAAGGCAATCTGTCATATGCCATAGTAACAATTAGTTGAGTGAAAAATTATCTCTTCAGAGAGAAATGTCAAAAAGTAACTTTATAATTAAACAAGGAAGGTTGTTTCAATTTTGTCGTAAATTTCATGTTTATAAAATCAAAGGTTTAAAAAATAAGATTTACAGAAAATATTTAAATTATATACTGATAATTTGTGCAGTTGTGAGTTTCACTTGTCAGGATAAAGGGCAAAAATTCAGCATTGCTGTTCAACTTCAGATTCTTTTTCTTCAATGCAAAAGCAAGGAGACATTTAATCATTATCTCCAAGGGAAAAATAAGCTTTACATCTGTCATCATAATAAAAATCAGACAAATTTATTCTAATATAATAATATCTTTTCATGCTGATCTTCAGCTGACATTAAAGATAAGCTTGGAGGAAAAGATGGATGGGTAGAGGAAAACAGAAATGGAAAAAAATCAAATTACAGAAAACAGGAAAGAAATTACCTAAAATTGCCAGAAACACAGAGGGGTAGCATAAACCTTCATGGTATCTGCAGAGCTGGTTGAAAATTGCACCACAACTATTTAAATGAACATAGACATAAACTCCTCTGAATTTTAATGGTATCTTTGCCAGAAGCATTCACTGTTTCAATGTCCAATATATTGACAGATTTTATTAAAATGGAGAGTATAAGGCACTTCTAAATATTGTCGGAAATTGGTTTGCTAAATCTTCCAAACTATGTCAAGATATGCTTTGCTGTTTTCTATTCATTAATACAATTTTTAAAATAGAAATCAAATCTTCTTTTCATATATTTTTTACCAAAAGTTTTAAATTAGGCATATTTTAGTGTGCCCAACATTTTATTTTAACAGAACACAGGTACAAAGCTTTGTAGAACAAATACAAGAGAGACACAGCAAACCACATACAGCAGGATCTTGCTCTCCCCTGACTTGTGACACTGACTGTGATTCATGATGCAAATTTTGCTGATAAAAAAGGCTTTCTAGTTTGTTTAAATATACTTATTTTGCTGATTTAAATTATTTCAAAGAACATTTGCCCCAGGAGGTAAATGCAAATCTCATCAGGAAATCTCTCTTTCCCCTGCCCTCTTTCCCCTGAGTTATCCTTGCAAGACCTTTCTGGGAATAAAAGGGAAATAGAATAGATTCTTTAATTGATTAAATTAATTACTTCTATTTCATTAGTTGGTGATCTTTGTGACTCTCTTGCATAGGATGAAGGAGCTTTTCATGCAACAGTGGAAGGAAAGTATCATGTTTAGAAACAGTTTATTGAAACTCACTAATTCACAAGCAAAGTGAAATTTAAGAAAGCAAGTTGGAGCTTATTTGGACTGGAAAATTGCACTTTCTGGGGCAGTTTCACTCATACTTGCTTTGCCTTCAGGATGCTCCAGGTTCACAGATGGGAGCTGTACATGGAGCTGTACCTGCTCCGTGAGTGCTGTCCAGTGCAGAGAGCCCTCTCAGCCTTGGCAAACCCACTTCCCACCTAGAAGGTAAGTTCTCACCCTTAGGGGTAAGCACATAATGCCAAAAGCATGGGCAGTATTTCACTCTCAACTCCCTACACATGCTGTAGCTTCCAAGCTGGTGTAAATGGAGCTAAAGCAAGCTCAGCTGTCCCACAGAAACGTGGAGCCATCCTGAGCTAGGGACTATCCCTAGTGCCACACTACTCAAACCTGAATTTATTCTTTGGAGTCACAACTTGTTAGAGAAGTGTAAAGGACAATCCATGAGCAGATACAGGGAAGCCCACATGAACTCTTAGACCCTTGGCAAAGAAATATTGGTTCAAAAGTGTGAATTACCTCTTGACATCCATGTCTGTACTGGTAGAAGAATCTATCTGGTGAAACCTGGTGAAAGCATGACATGACAGTGTAGAAGGACTGGAGTAGAGGGAAAGCTTTTTTATCTACAGGTCTCACTTGTAAATGATTCCTGTTAAAGTGTGACTGACTGATTAACTCACTGACCAATGTGCTTACTCTGAAAGGACAGAAACAGTCTTTCCCTTACTCAGGAAATGCCTTGTTTCTCTCCTTATTCACTCTATATTATTTTAATGGTAAGAGGTTTTATACAGGTAAAGCTTCTGAACTCAAAACTTCTGAACTCTGTCATTTGCTCTTCTTTGGGTTGAACTTAGGCAAATCCCTTTCTAAGTGCTTGCAGATGTAAAGTTATCTTTCACAAACAACTGACACCTATAGTGAAATTTTTATCTGTTTTTAGGAAAATGACTACCCCTTTTTCTCAAAATAATTATTTCAGAAAAAAAATTGCTCAGAAGAGACCATTAACCAGTACACACTGAATCTGCCACACTGTCAAACCTTCTTACCCAGAACAATTTCACAGAGTAACACTTTACAGTCTCCTGTAGCAGAAAAACACACTCTCTTTGACAACTGAATGCAGTAAAATGAACAGATAGATCATAAATTAGAAATATTAAAATACCCAGTCCTATCTTTTCTCAAGATTTGATCCAAGAACTGTAACAGGAGAACTTTTGCATTTTCTGCTTCTCTCTATTCTCCATGCCAGCAATATTACTTTTTAACTACATAAAAGCATTAGTTACAAGCACTGGTTTCTCTTTATAGTTGTTTTGAAGTCCAGAATACCATATGTCTCTACTGAGTGGTATATTTGATTAATTCTTTTCTGTCTCATCACTTAAACATGATTGTTCCAGATAAGCAGCATTTAGGGCAAGAAAATTAAAATCCAGAAATTGTTCACTGAGTATAGATGTAAATTCATCTCTCAGATACACAAATCACAGTATTACTTCAGCATCCAAAAGTATTGCAGCTACCAGCAGTAGATGATGAGGAATACTTTTGTCACCTCTCTCTGTGTAAAGAGTTCAGACCAGCTATTCTATCATGGTGTGGGGATCAGTGGGGAAGAAATCTTTAATGTTCATGGGCAGTCTAGGGCATACACAGGAGCTCCTTAAAAGCTACTGAAGCTACTTCAGTCTTCCAAAAGCAAAACACAAAATTACCACACACTATGAAAATCTAATCATCATCCAAGCAGATCTTTAAATCAGCAAAGAGAAATTACTGTCTATTCCAACACAAATAATCATTTCTTTTTCCCACCTTCTTGTCATCTCAGTCTCCCTGCTGTCTGGGTGCTCCCTCATTCATTTCCATGAGTTGCCAACCGGCTTTTATTGAGGGCAGTTTCTAGTCATAGCCTCTTGTGTGAGACAGAAAGGCTACAGAACCATTGGAACTTGCTGTTGAAAAACAAGACCCATGTGGGGGAAAAAGAGCATTAAAGCTGGCCAAAGGAAAGAAAACATTTGCATACAGCATGGTGGATGAGAGGAGTGAAACATTCACTTGTGCCAGTTGCTGAAAGGTCTGTGCATTAACTAGAGTGATCTGAGCAGGAGGATCACATCTGGCAGTGCTGCTGGGAGTATTCTCCTCCAGCAGACATTGTAATGGGCATTTGTAATGTTTAATTACATTGACAAGGCATGCACAGGAAGGACCAGTACACAGGCTGACACATAGCACTGAAATGGAAAATCTAATCATTAAAGCAGAAAACATTATTTTCAAACAGCTATGGACAGAGCAGAATGAGGCTGCTACAAGCCTCAGAAACCACCTTAGCTAAGGGACAAAAGTCATAGCTAGAAGGTTAGATGAAGAAAGAAAACATATTTGTTATTCTGTTTCATACTAGACAGTGGTTTTTTTAGGGTTAATAATTCAGTCATATTTGGTCAGAATATTCCAAACAGTATGTCCTTCATTTTGAACTTCCAGACAGGATGTCCCATAGTGTGGAAATTAACCCATGATAACAAAAGCCATCTCAGGTGAGCTATTTCTTCTCCCTGATTAATCCAATATGTATTTGGGGTTTTGGTTTGCCGTGTTTTGTTTTTGTCAAGTGCTGGAAAGGGCAACCTGTCTATAAAATTATCTGTGGGACTGGTACATTATAGGGAGTGATAGGGAAGAAGATGACTTAGATATGTCTGCAGAAGGAATGAAAGATGCTCAGTGAACTGCAACAGCCCTTCATCACTTCCCACATCTCAATTGTTAGAGCTGATGCACTTAAAATGGTCATTTTCTTTCTAGAGATAGAATGTGCAAAAGACTGTGTGCTTAGTCCAAAGTAACAAATGCCAGCTCACAATTTCAGGGCTGGTTCAGCCTGTTGCATAAAATTTCGTATCAGATAAGCAAAAGAGTTATATGGAAAATACCCAAACATCAAAATTGATTGCTGAAATTTAAAGATATTAAATAAATAGACTTGCAGGCTTCTTGTCAGAACACCACATAGTGCTGGACTAAACTGAGATACCTCTGGAAGGTACATTTATTGTAATATTTCCAAAAAGTGTTAGATTTATTGATGTTTATGAGAGTGGAACATCACTTTTCAGTTAGTGTTAATTGGACAGTGATCAAAGGGGTGCTGATGTCTCCATTTAATTTCTACTTTTTCCAGGCCACCATTTCTTATGATTTTAGGGTTGGGCTGTATCTGAACTTTCCTCACCATATCATGTCAGGCATCCTGAGTGGACTAGGCCAGCAAAATAAAACATTTGATGAGATTTAACTGATTTTTGCATAATGCCACCTGCTGGAACTGGGTTCCCATTATTACACTTCCTTCCTGATTTGCTTTTTTTCTTCACTTTTTTTCTCCACTTTTCTATCAAACTAGTTATATCTTCTGGCTAACAAAATTCTGGCTTAGCTTGCTAAGGAAACTGTACTTGTTGTAGCATTGCCACATTGTCTTAAGCATTCTGATCTTGCCACAGTTTTGGCAAATAGTGTGTCTATCTATCAGGCTGGTCACAGTTTTCAATAGCAATGACTAATCCAAGAGTGGCAGCCAAATCAAGCCTCCTGCCATGGTATCAGGCAATGCCATCTACCCCTCAGAGCTGTCACATTCACAGGCAGCACACCTGTGTTTCCATTTGGAGCAGTCTCTTTTCCTTCAAAGCTGCCCAACTGCTAAATGCCCATATTTTCCATTTACTCACACTGCTTATCTTTGGACAATCCAGCTGCCTTAACTTCCTGGACACTTTCCTTTCTGGGCTACTGATCTTCCACAAGGACCACCTTTTTGGATGCTCAGCATTCCAGCTGTCCTCACAAGAGAAACAAAAAATTGAAAGGCACTACAGGAAAAAGGATAATAACTCAGTTACAGGTGACAGGTGACTGCCCTGTAAAATAGGAAGGGAAGGGCCATGAAAGTATTTTCCATGGCTTTCATTCCTTTCTGGGAAAGGAATGAAAATTACATTTGGCTTTGTAGAGTTGAATTTTCTGATGAGATTGATGTTCTGTTTACCAGCCTGGAAACAGTGTATTTGTACTCAGATCATCCACAGAAATAACCTTATACATAAAGTAGAATCTGATTGGTATACTCAGGAGAAAAAAAAAACTTGCTAGAAAGGAATTTGGTTGAGCTTGCCCAGCAATGTGATGCATTATGACACTCTTTCAATTTTACATGCTGTGGTTTGCACTGTTCACAATTTTTTTTAACCTTAATTTAAATAACTTATATCTAACAAGAAAAAGACCTTTGCAATATATTATTTACAAAATTAAAATTAATTTGCTTCTCACATGTATATTCCATCTGCAATTTTGAATTGAAATGTAGCTCACCCATGCCCATTTTTGACACCTGTTCTAATAGAATAAGTAAAGGAGTAGATAATTAACCTCTATAAGGTCCTATATTGATGAGCTGTGGGACACCTGACAGGCAGATTTCACAAAGAGTAGCTGACAGACAGAGAACTGAATCACTCCAAGCCATGGGCTCCACCTTGGCTTGGTGTTGTGTTTGATTCTCCTGACATATTTCTTAGTTCTCATTCTCTTTTATTCCCCCTCCCCCCAAGACCTGCCAGCTCACTTCACTGTTCCATGAGCATGCTCTCACAGGTTTCTCTTGACAAATAAAGCACATTTCCCCTGAAAATTCTATCTTTTGCAGGTTTAGTCTCCAATTCCAGTCCCACCCTTCTCATCTCTTACAGTTCCTTCAACCACCCCACTTGCAATCAGATTTTTATTCAGTCTTTTGTTGATCATTTCAGCCAATCTTGCACTCTAGATTCCTTTGCTTTCCTTCTGCTGAAATTAGTCCCTCTTTGAAATTAACCTCACTCCCAATCCATAGTTTTTCTCACCTTTCTTTCCCAATACCTTGGCTCCATTTGTCTGTCAGTCCTTGACACTAAATGCAAGTATTTGCAAACAATTCTGGCTGTGAATCAGAGGAGTCATTTGCAGACCTGGAGGTCTTAGATTGGGCAGACAGGAAGTTTTCTGCTATAAACACACAAAATTTTAGTGTTCTGAACTGAGCTTGGCCTCTAGTGTAGATCTCAAGGACACCTTCAAAAGAGGGCTACACAGAGTCATGATAACTACAGCTTGAAGCCATAGTCTGTCTTAAATTCACTGTTAGTTGTATTTTCCAAAAATCAGTCTTGCACATTAGTGCATGGTTACTAGGATGGAAGGCAACACAGAGGAATCAGAGACATAAAGACAGATTGAAAACTATGTTTAATGTTTGCTTAGTTAAATCTCTTCCTCAGTTGAAAAAAAACAAACTATGGGAAAAGCATCCTCACAGCAAACAAAAAACTATATTCTGCATCTAATATTTCTTGCAGCAGCAGTTAGTCTGACATTGAAGAAATGGCATTTTTTCCCTATCCAATTTCTATGCAATCAAGGTTCTTGTCACATTTCCTAGGAGAAAGCACCAATATTTTCACATGATTAACCACACTGTTTTTATAGCAAGCATGACAGAAAGTTGTATTAGTTTTATGAAGGTGGATTTACACTTGTTTGGGTGGTATCTTATTTTCTTATGTGTTACTGCATTCAAATAATCTATTTAGAAGAGTTGAATCAATTAAAATGCACTAACAATAAAAAGCAACTTCTCAAATCCCCGTGGAACTTGTGCAAAATTACAACAGTTGAATTAATTTTGTTTGCAAGTGTCAGTAGTCAAGTGCCTCACAGTTTAACTGTGGTTCCTTCAAACTCCTGTCAGATATACTGGAGCTGTCTACCTGATTTCAGAACATTTATTTCAGAGTTCACAAACACTGTGTGTCTGTGTGTGTGTTTGTATATATATATATTTACACATGAAATTCATTAATATATGTTTATGAATTTTATCAAATCTCTTCTTGTCTCGACTGATTTTTTTTAAAAATAACATGTAAACACTTAAAAAATACAGTTCTGTTTATTTCAGCTGTACATTTCACTTTCACAGTGTCAGCAACACAAGCTAACCTCCAGATGGATAATTGATGTATTTCCTAATGATGAGATGCTTGAAGATGTTACTGCAGTGTTGTGTATAGGCCTAGGCATTTTGGGTTTTTCAGACTGGTTAAGCACTTCTCACTACCAGCACTTGTTTAGAGCTGTGCACATTTTATTTTATACATTTATTTGTGAGCCTGAGGGATGTGAGGATCAGTTAACTTCGAAAGCCTGGAGAGATTTCTGTCATCCAGGAGTCTGACATCCTTAATCCTCACCTGACATCACAGTCCAAGGGGACATCCTGAAATCAGAGCTTTCCATGGCAAACATTCAAAACCAACTTTTCAAGAATATATCACAAATAAAGTAAGGACAAACAAAGGTACTACTACTCAAGATTGGAGATGATGTCTGTCTAATCCAATATTACACTGTTACTGGCAGTAGGTAAGACTGCACATGAGGAACATAAAATTATATGTTCTTACTATCAGCATGCCATTTTCACAAAATTGTGGATGTCTTGTGACCGTTTTCTGCTCTTCAGTGCGGGATTTAGTTTCCTTTTGACAGTTTTCTTTAAAATAAATATAAAAGACTAATGACTTTCAAACTGTAACTCCACATTCAGTGGCCACAACTGCAAATTAAGCACACATGTTAAAGGTGAGGCATACTTACAGATTTTAAAGGTAATACACAAGAGGAAAAAGGTAAATGGGCTACCTCCCTTCTGCCAAACATTGGAAGCCACAAATTTGCAGATTTTGTAGATTTTGTTGCAGGATAACTGTGCAGATTGTACTTCCCCCTTCTCCCCTACTTTATACAGAGCAGTTTTGAGATGAAGAGAACTCTGTGTAGTGCACCTGGGAATAGCATCCTTCAGTGGAAGCACTCATCTCTCACTGACACCATCCAAGTGCAGGAAACATGAAGGATGTGATTCTTTTAGCAGCCCTTTCAGCAAAGGGCAGTTTCAGCTTGGGTGAACATTTTGAAGGTCTCTCATTACTGGTATTAGAGGCTCCTTCTGCAAGCCTTTTATTATCATATAGTAATTCAGAGGCAGTTATAAAATCTACTAGTCAACATTTAGGCATCTAAAAATCAGGCACTGATTTTGAAATTCTTAGTCATATCAGTAGTCAAAACTAAGTTGACAAATAATTCAGTTGGACAAAAACATTCAATGAAATATGTGGTACTGGTAGGACTGGCATCAGCATAGATTTAAATTACTTTAATAAAAATATACTGGAATGTTGTATATAAAAGTCTGTATACCCCATGGAGATTTAGGAATTTTATATACTCTTTGTCCCCTCCAACTGTTTTGCTCATACATAACTCTTCAGCATCATATGACAAATTCACACTTCAGCTTTAATATCACTTGTGTGTTTATTTTAGATGTGGTTCAGCCATATCTCTGAATAGATCCCAGACTGGATGGAAATATGTATATTGTAGCAGTGTTTTCAGTACACACACCTGTTTTCTGAGACTGAGTGGAGCAACAGGAGACATTCTCTCCCAGGGGAATTCTCAGTCGATGACTTGCATCTGAATTTCAACACTTACAACAGCAACAACAGATTGTGATACAAAGTGAATGTCTCCAAATTTGTCCCTGTAACATGCTGTCTTCTTTTTTTTTTGTCTTCTGTTTTTTTTGATTCCTTTCATTTTACATCTTAGGCGACATATTTGGTAGCAGTTTCATTAAAAACCACCTTTTCTTATTGTATCTTTCACACAAACATCTCCATTTGCTTGAAATCACTATCACAATGCTCTTGTTACAAATAAAATATTTAGGTAACCACGTACTCTGCCTCATGGTTACTTTTATTACATTAGACATACCTACCATGCACATTTTCCACCATAAATCAATATATTAAAGAAGGCATTATATTTTCTCCCATTTTCATTGTAAAGCTAAATTCAGAGTTAATGGTCCCAATCAACACAAAATGATTGAAGTAATCCTTAATGACTATTATTATTAATAATGATAATAATAATAATTATGCAGGAAAATAATACAATAGCTCCTAGATTTGGAACTGAGACCATTCCCCATCCCTTTGTCTATGTATTTGCACCCATCAGGAAATTTTCATACTAAATTCTGACTCCTGTCCAGAATTTTGACAGTAAAGAATTGATCAAGTCAGAGTGAGCAGCAGAGCTCTGAACTCACTTTCTGAATAGCCAGTGTTCCAGTGATTATGATATTCATTTGGAACATGTTCAAATCTTTGGTCCATCAGCTAGGATCCAAATGAGCCTCCTTGAAACTGTTACTCATGTACAGCTCTCTGCTTTAAAAATTCTGATTTCACTGTAATTCTGAAATGGAGGTTTTGAGAGGGGGAAAAAAAGGAAGGAAGAGCTGATTTTTTTGCATTGTTAGGTTATGTGAGGTGGTTAGTTAGAAATGCAGGAGGGGATGGTTGGCTCAGCTGGTCAAGCATGGTGCTGATAATGCCAATGCCATGGGTCAAGCCCTGCAGAGGCCACCTAAGAGCTGGACTCTATCCTGGTGGGTCCCTTCCAGCTCAGAAGATTCTGTGATTCCATGACAGTGCCTCATGGGTAGGATGACCACTGAAGTAGGTTCCATTGGAAAAATGCAACGGGATAAATCTAAAAAATTAATTTATGTCAACCTGTCCTGCACGGCCAAATTTCACCTTCAGATACTCCAGTGCAGATGAATTGAATGAAGAGAGGTTACATTAATATCATTAAATAAAGGCTTGACATATGCAATAAAAATCTGTATGAAAAAAAGATCCACTACACTTTACAAATAGTTGATTTAATGAGGTTTTTAATATGTCAATCCCATGGAATAATGCAGTAACTTTCCTGTTGCATCAATATTTCTTTACCAGTTTAATTTATAATTACATAAATATTCCAAAATTTACTACAGGTAAATAGTCACTAGGGATTTTTTCCCCCAGTATAAGAGACCTCACCATCCTCCCTTCTTTTATAGGGTCAGGGTTGTGCAAGTAGCACCCTAGAAAATGTTATTGAAATTTAATAAATATTGCTCCCTCAGTATCTAAAAGCACTCTTCAGTTTTGCTTCTTTTTACCAATCACTGTCATAACAGAAATATTGCTAAAATATGATTTTGATTTTCTAAGTACTTCATCAGAGTGATTATTGCAGAAAGGAGAGATTTTCAAACCTATCCAAATTCATCTCTATAAAAACATAAACAGAGGCCTATTAAATGCCTATTTTGTTTCACATTGTTGAACACTTCTGAATAAGAAAGACTTTTGCCTTTTTTCCCCTTTGTTAAGTCTGATATCCTAAATACCAAACTGAATATATGCAACCTTTGTAGATACAACACATTGCTCTTCATGATCTTATTTCTGACTTTTGCAAGATATTGATTTTATGTCATACTACAAAGATGAGCTCCTCCTCTAGATGGCTGGATGTACCAGAAAATGTCTGGTGTTTATGCAATGGCTTCTTTTTTCCTGGCCTGAAAATTTTATTTATGTCTTCACAATTAAATCAACTCTATTCCTTCATCTCTCCCTCCTGTTACTGTGGATACAGGCAGAGTAGGATTGTGCATTCTCATTTGAAGTAGTAACTAACACAACAAATCAATTTTGCACCTCTGCTTTTCCATGCTTTCTTCAGTCATGCCTTGGCATCCCTGCACTTTCTGAAGATCAAATGCAAGTTTTACAGGACTGAACATTTAATAGCTTACAGAATAGGTGCAATAAGGTAGCAGATCCAGAGTACAGGAAAATTAAATACTCCTGAGATATTTTATTAGAATTTAAGTTCTTCAGAGTTTATAGTTGTAGGCAGGGATGGAATTTCAAATATGCAATTTCAGAGTACTTTTATGGAGCTTGTAGCTTGACTACTGAAAACTGTAATTGTCACAATAAAATTGTGGGATGCAGTGCAAGTGTAGCAAATCCTACAGAGTAATAAGTTATGTTTTACAAATAAACTCTACTAGAATCAGGCAGATTAATCCAGTCCTACCTAATAACACTGCAAGCAAGTTCTGCATGTTTCCAGTTAATTTTTTTTAAACATGCATTTAATAAACATCATATTTTGTGATGAAGTGGAATATTTTATTCATTGGACCTCAATTCTGCAGAATCATATGGGAATACACTGATTTATTCCTTAAGCAGAAAGAAACCACTTAATAAAATTCAGCCTATGTTCTTTAGCTAAGTACATCACAAACAGTGCTTTCCCTCCTACAGTTTTCTTCACTTCAGGATCCTGTGAAATAACTCATGGAAGTCTTACCAGCTAGAAGTCCAAAACCTCAGAGAAGGTGCTGAATAAATTGTTGGACTCAGTTTATTGAATGTATGATGCAGGTGGCAGGACTTTGCTCTTTTCTGCCTCTATTACAGGGAAGAACATGATTTCAGCACTTTATAATTTAATTGTAACACTTCCTTTGCAGGTGATAGATTTGTGGAAGTTGGTTTTCAAACACTCACTTAGACAGAAACTGATCCCCTTCAGAACAGAGAATTCTTGCATTTCAGGAGAAAAGGGCAAAAATGACATGCACAACTAAATGGGAAAATCAAGATTAATGAGTATGACAAAATCCCTCCATATCCATAAGACTTGTGTTTGCTTCCTACTGTCTTTCTCTAAGAAGGACTCTTCTTGTCCTCACAAATCATCAAAAGATATTGCTTGGAAGCTACATGCTTTTCAAAACTTAATAAGGTAGAGGAGATGAGTGCAGATCAAGAATGTACTAACTTTATCTTTCTAAAGTGTTTGAAAATTCTCAAATATTCCAGAATATTTAAAAAATCGTTAAAGGAAAGAAGTATGCTTTCAAAACCCACAGTTGGAAGATTTGGTGGTTTCAAATATTTCACATTTTCTCTAGGACATTGATAAGAACTATGAGTGACAGTGGACCAGGACAAATAACCTGCATTAACCCCTAAGGAAGAAAATTTTTGTTTGGTTCAGAAGGTTTTCCATTAGCCATAGTCTTTGACACGTGTAACTTACCTTGTCTTTAGTACCACATTGATTTTGTATAGCCTTATTTTTAAAGATGAATCACATTGTTCCAGAGCCACATATTTCTCAGGAAAATATTTTATCTATGCGATTTCATTTTTGGTCTGTCAAGGTTTTAAGTTCAATTATTCTATAAACAAGACTTGAACAGATTTAATTGATATTTTATTGTCATTATTGTAGCACTTCTTTGTATTTAGGTGAGGGAATTCTGCACAACCCAACAGGACACTCTATCCAGGTGTGATGTCAGAGACACTGATGTGTTGGTATTTTGATCTACTTTTTTTTTTTTTTCAATTTTTTTTTCAATCTTCTCAACATGTATTTTTCAGCCTAAAACTGGTTAAAAGGTAGAAAACAGTGAGGATTCTTGGAAATATTTTTTAAAAGTTCTGATGTACTTCCCTCTCTCCCCTCCATTTAGACATTTTTAAATTTGGTGTATATGCTTAATTTTCTCCAGACTTATGTCTGATCAGAAACATTTTATCTTTTCAGCAGTATCTGCTTAATATTGGTAGCAGGAAGAATTGGGGTAATTATTTATATGCAATACTTTAGTTAAAGAGTCCAGCTTTTCAAATAAGTGTAGTTGTGTCTCAGACCATTAAGACGTTATCGTACTTTCTAAAACTTCTTTCTTCTCCAGAAATCTTCAGGAAGTCTGTGTCAAATCATTCACTGTCCTATAAACATCAAATATATTTTCACCTAAATAAAAGGAAAATTAAAACAAAGAGAAAGAAAGATAAAACATATCGTGATATGCATAGCAATCTTCTAAAGAAATTCCAAGAGCTGTCTAGTCAGATATTGGCTCAAAGTCCCACTTCATTTCAGTATAACATCCACTGCTCTCATGCTCATCAGTGAGCATCCCAGAGAGTCAGAAGCAGTTTTCTGCTGCTGGTCTGCTGCCCATCACAGTGTTCAGTTCTCCATTGCAGATCCCAAAGGAAAATGAAGCCTTTGGGCAGGTCCAGGCATCTCTGTTGGAGCTCTTCTGTCTGTTACAACTGAGCCTCTGCTTTCACTCCCAGCTCCAATGATTCTACTAGAGAACTTAAGATCTCTCTCATATGACCTTGTATTCTTCAGAGTATCCATGGCTTTATTATAAGCATAGAGATCCACCACTTACTTATTCAAACCTACTTCCAGGTGAATGAACAAATCTCAGTAGACAGAGCTATTGGTAAACATAACTGCAGTGTCTGGTAGTAAAGTAGCTAGAAGTGATCTTTGTGCCCTAGCAAGAGAACAGGATAAAATTCCTTTAATGTTTAAGACTAACTTTTTTGTCTGGATTTCTTTGACTTGGAGAAAAATCGACATTTTGCATTTCTAAACCAGACTCAAAAGTTGTCTGGTGTCAGAAATCTACTGGCCATGATAATGTTTATAAGTTATGATCAGACTCTTTTTTATGTTTTGGTTATGGACAGACATACTTTTGCATGGCAACTATTCATCTTGACAGCTTGATCCTACAGTCAGACAAAGTAAAATTTATTGTCTTTCAGGGAAAAAATTAAAAAGCAGGTTTGTGTGCTTATCACTTAATCTTACTGAATACATTAAGCTTCTAAGCTCTCTAACATTCACTACAGAATGGAAGGAGAGGGAGGCTTCCCAGCTCATTTCATGCTTGCAGTTCTATTTTTTCCAAACATATTTGCAAAATCTAAACATTTACCTTGAAGACATACATTCCAGTATATATATCAGTAATATTGTACATAGAAAAGAAATACCCCCATACCGGTTTTATCTAATACAGTCCAGTGAATTTTTATTTCTCTGAGATACAATCTTCATATGCTACTCTCCTATCACTCTTTTATTTAGACCATAATTTTAAAAATTTGGGAAAAAAAATCACGAAGAATGTGAACATCTTAAGCATCTACAGCTAATTGCATTCTCAGGATCTTAATGTGAAAATCAACCTAAAACGAAAAACAAAAAATAAAAAATAAAAAATAAATTAAGCATATAACTTCAAACTATATAGCCACAATGTAAACACTGCCACCTTCTCATTCATTTTTTTCTTAGACACCAAATAAGTTGTTCAGCAAAGGAAACCTGACTGAGGACATTACCCAGATTTCATTTATATAAGCTAAGCACAAGCTTTTCAGACACAATGTTAACAGTTTTTTTCAGAGAAGTACAATTTTAGCATCTAGTGTTAAGAGTCTGTTATATTAGATATTCTCACCATCATTGCAGCCTCCATGTACCCACTGTCTATAGTCTCTTGCTCCCACCCAAATACACTGCTCTACAATGTAAAACAAATACATGCAGGAAGTTATTTCCTCCACAATGTGACATAATAGATCTGTTTTTAACTTTAAACTTATACTGTGGTTTTGGCCAGTACTGTTGACTGTCTCCTCAATAAAATATAATACTAGTATCTCATTTCCTAACAAGAGCAGAGAAAATGAGAAGCTATGGATATATTTCTCACATGGAAGTGATTTTTAATTTTTCTTGTAGAGATGAGTGCATGTTATTTAAGGCCTCAGAATTTGTGACATCTGCTACTAATGCAGCATATGTTGTACTAGGGCTACTTGAGGAGATGTTATACTAACATCATAATGTTTACTGATTAATAGCAATACATTATGCCTGCTTACTTGCCCTTTCTTACCCCCACAGGAATTCTGTCAGAGATTTCTACATTGATTCTGCTGCTACACTGTTACTGCACTAATTGGGCCATACTTAGCTGTTGTAGCAGCTCCTGAAATGCCATGCTGTATGACATCATTATTATATGGTAGGTACTACATTCCAGCTCTATGAAAATCTTGCAAAAGAGTTTATTAAAAAACAACTTGCATGATACCACATACCAGGTTTAATAGAGCCTTACTATCCACCAAAGTAGTTTCTGGAATGACACTTTGACAAAATACCAATTATTGCATTTCTTCACAGCACTGTGCTGCAGGAAGGAAAGCATCTAAGAAGAAAATTCAGAGATATTGTGGGCAGCTTAAGAAGAAAAAAAAAAAAATCAAATGTCTCCACTTTGTCATGGAGCTCACAGAAACAGAAACCTTGTGCCCTTCATCTCAGATAAAGCCATCCACCTCACCACACAGATTTCACAGTTTATTTTGAGTTGGAAGAGTTCCACAAGGATCAAGCCCACTCTGAAGTGAATGGATATATGGGTATCAAACCCACAACCCATTAGCACCATGTTCCCACCGAGTGAGCCAACATTAGACCCAGACCTGATTCTCAGAAAGGAAGCTGCAGTGATTTCAATGATATGTGGTGGACAATGCCATTTAGCCACCAAATGGATCACCTTTCTTGTAAACCACCATACTTTCCTGTTTCATGGGTTGACCTTTTTCCCTTTCTCAGTTGTCCAGTTCTCCCCTATTTGCTTATGAGCTCCCCTCAATTTTGGTATATTTGAGAATATTTCTATAGGTATAAAATCAAACAAATGATGATGTGGGAAGAAAACACAAATGAGAAATGTCTGGCTGAGCAGCTAATGGGAAAAGAAAGGAGAGGAGTCAAGAGAGAAAAAGAGCATTCAGAAATAAAAAAGAAGTATAGATAAAGAGCTGACTAGAAGAAAGAAAGGGAAAGGGGACTGAAAAATAACTGGAAAGACGAATAAGGTAAATAATAAACAAATAATAGAAAGTGAAGAATGAAGTGAAAGGATGTGAAGAAATGTAACAGCTCCATGGCAGATATTCAACTGAAAAGAACTGAGATGAAGTGCTGTGATAAACACATTGAAATAAAATATCAAAGACAAAAACTTATGGAAGCATACTGGAAAAACAAGTAGGATGACAATGAAAAACACAATTTCTAAAATGAGAGCTGCATTTTGCTATGGCATGAGGATACACAAGATTTGAAATATAAATAGCATTGAGAGAAGAAAGGAAGTTTTAATCCTGCATTCACACATATCTATTCCCATTACTAAAATACTGCCAGTTATCTAACACAAGTGTGTAGTACAGGCAGGAGCATGTGCATCAAACTTCAGTGGAGCATGAATAAAAGAAAAGTGATTGCAGCCATTGTAGTCTTACTATCACTTCATTTTCTTCAGTTCTTGGGTGAGAGAGCAGAATTACTGTGTATGTTATTTTAGTGCCTATACTCGTCCTGCTATGTCACTACATTCTCATTGTTTAAAGCAGCTTTATGATGAGTGACATATTTATAGTGTTTTTCATATTAGGTTTTTTATTAAGTGGCACACTGAAGTGGCAAGAAAAATCCATACCAAATGAGCCTCCATTTTAAATGGTTTACTGCTTCTGCTCTATTTTCTGGCTGCTATTTTGTTTAACAGGAGACTGAGATTCATGAAATATTTTGTGAAATTAACATCTTACAGGAGAGAGTTCTCCTTGAACTAAATCCAGATATAATAAATCCCATCATGCTTTGCCTTCATTCCTCTACACCTGGACCCTGAATAGCCCTTTGTATACCTGATATCTGCTCCTGCACTGCACCTATTTCCCATCTTCCCAAGCACTTAGTTTTGCACTATCTCATTTCCATGATCTGTGCTGTTCAAGTGATCCATTTTCAGATAAATCAAATACTGGTGCAGGTACTGTTCCTTCACAGGTGCTTTTCTCAACAGCTGCAGCAGACTTGGAAAAATAATCCAGAATGTTCCAGCATACTGCAAAATCAGATATACTATCTGCCCATACTGTCAGAAATGAATTAATATTGCAGTTACTTACATGTGAAACTGTTTTTTTATAATAGTCTGTTTTCCAGCTCCACAGTGTGCCCTTGCTTGTATGAATTCTTGCATCAGGGTGAAACCATTCTGTGCAGTGAATGGCAGAGCAGAAGCTGCAGGAGCACACACACTCTCACAGACTCATCATTCATCAGCTGGCAGTTCTGGTGCACACTACTTAAGGTAATTAAGAAAAGCACACTGCCATCCAAACAAACAAAGGCCAATTCTATCAACAGAACCTGGACCTGTGGGAGGATGTGGTCACAGATTTGCTGGAAAAATTAATCTGCCTCCCAGTTTAGGGCAGATACATCCAAATCCAAATGAAATATGTAATAATCATCACTTGAAAGTTATCAGAGTGGATTTTCATAGTTTCATGAAATAGCTGGTGTGATGCCAACCAGTGAAGTACCCAACAGCACTGTAGTAAAAGTTTGTACTTCAGTGATAGCTGCAGATTATTCAAATTATTCAGATTATATTATGCAGATTATTCAAATGTGACCAAGTTGGCTGAAATAGTAGGTAATACAGTTGTGAACACCTTGAGGACTTTTATCAGCAACTCATGCCATGTTTTTCTGGAACAGCCCACAAAAAAAGCCCCACATCAATTACAGAGGTTCCTAGTACTTTACAGCTATCAGTAACTAGGTAAGATGTTTTCATAGAAACAGAGTTACAAATGCTCTTGTCCATCCTACACAAGGGAACAGAAATACCAAGCAAACTATTCCATGAAGTATTCCATGATTTTTTTTTCTGAGGACATAGTTTGTTCAGGAGAGCCTGGGTCTTATTTAGCATGTATGTGAAGTAGATGACCTGGGATTGCCTGGGAAAAAATCCAAAACTAGATTATTTAGCAGAACAGGGGCTCACCTGAAGAGATGTCTGTGCCTTCCTCACATTCTCCATGCTTCTTTTTGAATTAGGTTGTGTCCTGACAATCCACAGCCAGGCAGAAGAAGGTTTGATGAAACAGGGGCAGCTGGAGGCTGGAGGTAGCTTGAGCACTTGGCAAGCTGAGAGCAAGATGGGGCAGCTTACAAAGCCATTTGTCTGACAGTGTGGCCAATACCATCTGGACTACTGTGACCTGCTGTGTCCCAGCACAGTACCTGGGTCAAAAATTACAGCAAAAGTGAAAAAAACCACAGTCACTTCACCAATCATTTCTGGGACAGACAATCAAGTGGACTGAATACCCACTGCCAATGCAACTGAAGCAGTATAAGATGGAATTTGTTATAGTGTTACTGCTCTATTTTTTGCATTCTGGTAAAACAAAATAAATCTTGTCACTTTCTTCTCTCCATAGTTCTTGTACTTTAACAGACAATAGCAGGTAATAGAGGACTCAGCACACAAAGGTCTGCTGCACCTTATAGCAAACAAGGCAAGTCTGGAGATGTGAGCGTTGGGGGAAGCCTTGACTGCAGCAACCACAGGATCCAGGAGCTCTGTATCCTGCAGGGAGCCAGGCAATGAAAAGGTATCACACCTGAGCTTCAGGACAGCTAACTTTGCCCTCTTCAGGGATCTTCTTGGAATAATTATATGGGAATGTTCCCTAGAGAAGGGATGAGAAATTTAGCAAAAGGGGCAGGAGACCTGCACGGATGAACAAGAAACTCCTATGAAAACTCATACATAAGCAGGAGATATATGAGGTGTAGGGGACAGGATGGCTGGGATGAATATAGGGAAGTCATCAGAGTATATAGAAATGAAACGAGAAAGGCTGAGCCCATTTGGAATTAAATATGGCTAAGGATGTCAAGGACAACAAGAACTTTCTCAATTAATTTGAATATAATAAAATTTTGATAGAATTTAAATTAATGTCAAAAGGAATACTAAGGAAAATGTGAAGACACCACTGAATGGAATGGGAAACTCTGCAGCAGAAGCTTCAAAGAAAGCTGAGATACTGAACACCTTCTTTCTTTCAGTCCTCACTGACAAGGCCAGTCCTCAGGAATTCCTGACCCAGAAGAGCATGGAGAAGGTCTGGAGGAAGGGTGACTTTCCATTGTTTGAGGAGGTTCAGGATAGAGACCATTTAGTCAAATTTGACATCCACAGGCCCATGGGCCCTGATGGATTCTCCCAAGGGTGCTAAGGGAGCTGGCACACATCATTGTTATGGCACTCTCACCTTTGAAAGGCAGTCAGGAGAGGGGCCTGGGGACTGGAAAAAAGTAAATGTCACTCCAGACTTCAAAAAGGGAGAGAAGGAGGAGCATTCCAGTCAGCCTCACTTGCAACAGCACGTTCTGGAGACCACTTTAATAATGTAAAAGGTGACAAGGTGATGAGGAGTAGTCAGTATGGATTCAGCAAAGGGAAGTCATGCTAAACCAGCCTGATCACATTCCATGATGGGACAACTGGCTGGAGACACGAGGGAAGAGCGATGGGTGCTGCCTACCTGGACTTCAGAAAGGCTTTCAACAAGGCTGCTCCTTACACAGAGGAGCTCAGGGAGGTGAGCTGGATGGGTGGATAGCGAGGTGGATTGACAACTGGCAGAGTTCAGAGGGTTGTTATCAGTGGCACAGGTTGAAGACCTGACACTAGTGGTGTTCCCCAAGGTTCAATATTGAGCCCAGTATTGTTTAACTTGCCATATGGACACAGGCCTGAGCAACATGCCCTGGAATGACCCTGCTTGAGTAGGGAGGCTGGACTGAGCCACCTTACCCATTGTATGATTCAGTAAAAAACTAGCACAAAATATCTCCTTTGGTAGTCAAAACACAATCTGCTGCAGTTTTTAAGATATAAGGACCTCTTTGCAAAAGTCATAAAGATACGTTCATATTCACCTATGATTTATTTTAAATTTAAAGGAAATGATACTTTGATAAGTTTCGCTTTAATTGGATCATACATCAAAACCTCACTAACCTGCATTTCACTTATGTATGAACAGCCCAAAACTCCCTTAAATTTCTTCCAGTGTTTACTTTAAAGACTTTCTTTCTATAGGCTGTGTTCCAGTTTGCATACGAACACTACCAAGCTCATTGCTGGAACACCTCAGCAATGGACATGGAGGATGATGAGGAACAATAACAGGTTGTGCTCACCTCTGTATTTTCCAGAATGGTCACTTGTTTTTCTGCAGATGTCCTCTTGACTGTAAACTTTGTGGAGCAGAAACCATTTTTAGCATCATAACACATCAGATATTCCACTAGATCTTAAAAAAAGAAAAACAAAAATGCAGATAATTATAGTCAAATTACAACCAGTAAAAGGAATTAATGAAACTTTTGTGGATTAACTACCCTCTGGTTTTCATTATTTATTCACTTTGATGCTAATTTGCAAAATTCTGCAATTCACCATAGCTCTCCCTATCATTACTGCAAATTAACAAGTTTCTACTGTAATGCAGTTATTATTATCTTCCCTTGCATATATGGACACATTCCTTTAATTAAAACATGTTGTATTTTTAAAAATCAGATTATCAAGTATAAAGGAAACAGAAAACAAGAACAATGTACTCAGCTTTTTAGATAAAAACTAGGAACATTGAGAATGGCAGAGGTATTTTTTTGTGTTTAATATAAATTAGGCAGATGTAAGTGAAAAATTTTAATGAGATGATGTCAGTGGATGTCTTCCAGAAGCACTCCATGCATATCATATCCATTGAGGATTGCTAACAAACCACCAATTCATTTGTAGACATTATAGAAATGTACATTGCATAAACTAAATTGTAGAAGTGAAAAACTAAAAAGTAAATAAGAAACACTTTATAAATCATAACATAGAATAAATAATATTTTTCCTTCTTATCAGTCAAGCTGCCCTTTTTGTATAACATACATGAATTCTATTCATTGATGCCAAAGGCTACTGTGTAGTTTCTCAAAAACAGAATTTTAATACAGGAAATGTTCTAAGAAAAAAATTCTACATTCAATAGAAAATTAAGAAACATGAACATGGGCAGTCAAAATATTGAAAAGTGATTTTTTTACATCGTTTGTTTATCTGTTTGATATTATTAGTTTCCAATGGCTTCACAAATTTCAGAAATTCATAGCTTAAAAGATGTTTTTACTTTCAAATGCAAATGAGTGCTGTCATGGCACAGCATTTGACAGGTACACAATTTTCTAATTGAAAAGGGATATCAAGCTCACCTATCTTATAATTCGTTTTTATTGGCTTGATATTTGGTATATTTTCCAGTATTTGGGAATATTCCAGTATTTCATTTTCCAGTATTTCTATTTCCAGTATTTCCTGTGTTTATCTTTTTCACAGTTGGATTAGTCACACTACCAATCCTATCAAGAGTAACTGGAGAGAATGGCAACACATATGTTATGTAAGAAATTTCCCCCCTCAGGTGCCTTCTGCTGCCACGTTACCCTGCTCCCAAGTTCATGCTCAAGCCCAAACCTCCCAGTTTTCCAGAAGGAATGTGTGCAGGCTCACACTTGTGTTCAGCTGCAGAGCAAAGCATCTGTATCCTCAGACAGGTATGAGGTCAGGGGCCAGCAGCACAGTCTGGTGTTTAAGTCCCAGTTCTGCAGACTGGGAGCAACAAGCAGTTGACTGGAACAGCAGGACTTGCTCATACCTGTATTAGCAGGATCATGTTACTGTGACTTTTCCAAGTGGTGTGGGACGTGCCAGCAGCATCTGTGTTTTCTTAATTCATTGTTTTTTGCATTGTTTCTTTAAAAAAAAAAAAAAAAGAAAAAAAAAAAAAGAAAGTGTCTTCACCTTGTTGAAGATTTTGAGATGGCAGCATGGTCAGCAGCATGGTCAGTTCCCTAAGGAAGAGGAGCAGAATGCTGTAGTCAGACAACGACAAGAAAGACTGTATTAGCAACACAAAATACTTCCCAGAAGCTGGTAAGTGCTTATTAAAGAGGAAGGAAGGGGGAGGAATAACAGGGAAGAAAGATATAACACAGAATATGAACACTGTTTTTGGGATTAAAAAATAAGCAATTCTCTGGGATAAAATTGACCCCAGAAAATGAAAGTCCCTGTACCAGAGAACTTACTTAGCAGAAGATGGAGGGGAGCCAGGAGGCAGAAAAAAAGTGGAAAAACCACTGGTTGAATGAAAAGAGGGAGAAGAAAGAAAGGAGTGGCTGACTATTGGAGAAGGAATACCAGGATATGGAAGAGGAAACTGGTGTTTCCAGCTGTGGAAGTCCAGCCTACAGAGTTGGGACTTATGTGTATGAGGGGTCTTGCTGCAAGTTTATGTGTATTAACATAAACTGTCTTTTCCTGTCTGCAGAAGGGACAAGCCAAGTGGGCCTGCTAATGCACCATTTGCTCTATATTTGCACCTGCAGAGTAGTGTGTGGGCACAGCTGCATGTACCTTCACAGGTACAGAACCTTTCTGGTGAGCATCACTATAAAAATGTCATATTTGGCCCTGAACAGCCAGGGAAAGCATAACAAAGGAATGTTCTTTAGGCATATAATCATGGGTAGTGGTAACTTGATGATGGGTACTGATGAGCCAGATAGGAGCTCCTGCCTGCCAGAAAGACCTGTCAAGGTGTGGATCCCAGCTGGGTAGCTGCTGAGGAGGTGATATTTGGCTTAGAAAGCTGGGGTCAGTTCAGACATTGACAATACAACCTAAGGCACCAGGGTGATTTCAGGACTAAAAATGGCTGCTTCTCCAAGCAGAAACCTTTAAATAAAAATGTTATATTTTGTATAACTAATGAGAAAAATTAGTTTTAGCAGAGTAGAAGTAAAGTTGTCTCATATTGTAGAACAATCTTGGCATGTAATAACCTAAGTTGAGATAAAGTGTGAAGAACTAAAATGTACAAATCTATCTTCTGCCTTGTGGTGAAAAAAAGGTAGTAGAGGAACAGACATGTTTTCCCTGGAAGAAAAAAAAAAAAAAAGGATTTTGGGGCTCAGTTCAATGAGGAGAAAATGTTCTGAGGCATTGATCTGTGCTAGTACCTGAATGTTTAATGTGTGAGACCAGGAGAGAGCCATATAATAGCAAGTTTGCACAGACAGCACCAACAGCATGCAAGCCTGGAGACTCTACTTCAGGCTTTTGCACCCTCATAAACAAAATGAGCAGACAGATCTGCCTAAGGGATTAAATATCACGAGGTCAATGTGTTACCCAGTGCTATGTTGGGTGTGGGTGGACTAAAGTAGAAAAAGAAACCATGGGAATTAGAGATGAGTGCCTGTTGAAAGGCTGCTATCCTTTGACAGAGATTTTGTGTGAATGACAAATAGCAAAAGAAATTTTGTAGAACAGATAATATCAGTAACGAAAGAGTCAAAAAGAGGAAAATCTTTTGGCCGTTGAAACAATATTACTAATTGTCAATTAGCATATTCCTAACCTCGAGGATCACTTATAACTTAATTCTGAATGCTATAACTTGAACATATCCCTCCTATTTGCAGACTTGAGAGCTGAAATTTCCCTGTTCTGAAGTGTTTTCTGAACAATTTCCCTCCACCTTGGAGGCAAAGAGAGAACCTTTTAGGCCAGGATAGGTGTTAAAACCTCATTGAAAAAAGAGTCAGTGTTAGAGTAGCAAGGACCCCTAACCTGGAGCTCACAAATGAAGACAAAGAGGTGAAAGGGTCCAACTTTTCTCGAGGTTTGTGCTTGTTACTCGAGTGTACCTTGCAGAGTTTCTCAGCTGTGTCAGTCAGCAGAGCCTGCCATGGGTATAAGTGAAGCTGCACTAATATATTCCCACAGAGAATTAGGCTCACAATGTCTTAAATGTACTAGATTGAGAATGAATGTGGTATTACATTTAAATTCCAAAGGAGTGCTGCATCATTTTTTTCTTTCTTATCTGACAGTTGGAAAGTTGGAGACATTGAATGTGAAAAAGAATAATGTTACACTTATTTTGAGCAATTGACAGACATGGCTGGAAGTCTGATATGATTAATACCTCAATAATAGGGCTTCAGTCAGTTAGTCCCAATAGATTCACAACCTAGAGAGAGTGCCAAGATACAAATTATAGTTAAGGTACTTTTATTAGCTAGAAAATTCCATTTTTAGCTTTGTTTTACTGAGATTTAAAAATGCATTAAACTCGAAAGAATTAAGATCTCTTAAACACAGATGAGTGGAGAGGAAATGGTTGCAAGGACATGTGAATACCATCTCTGAGCAGAAATAGCCTGAGATAGCTATCTTCTTATCCATTTCCTTAGCAACACCTTGAGAATTTTTCCTCAAGGTAAGTATTCAGATATAGGGGGGTTTTTGTCTTTCTCTTCTAGGACATCTGTGGAAGAGGTGCTGCCACACCCAGCAGGGAAAAAAAAAATCAAATTGAAATGCACATAAGCTCAATTGCAAAGTGGGGCCAAAAAGCAACAAAAAGTTCTCCTTCTTGTGTTTTCTTTCATTCCTAAAGCAGTGGGACCATTCAGGTCCTTTTCCTTCCCTTCACTAGAATTAAGGAGAAGGGATATCTTCATAGTGACAGAAATCCAAAACTTATAGAAAGACCTTGTCTGTAGATGCCTCCTTTCTGCATCAGCCAGCAAGTGAGTATCATTCCAGGTATCATTCCAGGAATTATCCTTATCCAGACAACACAGTTCCAATACAGAAAGGATTAATTATTGGACATGTTATTTTTTACTTCTTTTACAGCATCTTTATGGATAGAGGTGTCAGCTGAGCTGAAAATGCACTTTGCAGTAGATCCAGCAGTGAGCTCAAGCCTTGCTCTGCTGACCTGCCACGAACCACCAGCAGCCAGCTCAGCCATGGTACCTTACCTGGTTATTTGTACTGGAGGATCAGAGGCAGGAGCAGAGGTGCTGACCACTCTGCATTTTTATGTGGTTGTGCTCTGCAGCATGGTGTGGCTTTACAAAATGGGTTATTCAGGCTTGTATGCATAAAGCAAAGAGGTTCTCACAGCAATAAGAACCCATTTTTTTTGCATATTATTAGAAACAGTCCCTGGCTAATCAATCTTTAATTACAGAAAATGAGGAGAAGAAGGAAGTATTTAATAGGAATTTTGCAAATAAAAAAACTAAACAAAACAGTTAGGGGGAAATACAGGTATTGAAGTGAAGGCAGGAAATGTCATTGCACAGAAAACAGAGTGCAGCAGCACTGACTTTGGTGGAACCACAGATGGTGAACCCCTGCAGGAATGTGGAGAGGGAGGAATGAGGTCACAAGGACAGGCTAAGGTGCCTTCCAATGTAAAGCCTTTCATGGGTGGCAAAGGAACAAGTAGGGTCATTCAGCAGTAAAAGGGGAATATAATGAGATTTAGGCTAAGGGAAAGACTGAAATATGTATGAGCAAACATTAAATAATAGATGTTAAAGAGTGAAGGAATAAGATGTTAAAGTGTGAAGGAATAAGTTTTATAACAAATTGGGGAATGTAAACAACACATTCCAAACTGTGATATGGAATAAAGGGAAAAACTACATCAGTCAGTATGGAGGTGAAAATTAAGACTGCATATCCTTTGGATATGTTTAGATCAAACTTCTAATGCTAGGAATGTCTTCCCTATTACTTTACAAATAATTCTAAAATATGTTGATTTTCCTTTTAAATTTTCTTCCTTCAGAAGTTAATTTTTATAAACTACAGTTTTTCTGAGAAAGTTTTAATCTACTTAATAATTGTGAACTTTCCTATTCATCTTCCAACTTTGAGAGATCTTATTTTGCTTTCCATGTCCATTTGAGCAATAATTTCATTTGAAAGTTATGACCAAAGCATGCTCCTGGCTGCTGTTCTTTATCTGCTGAACTGACCCTATGGATATCAACTCCAAAGTGAGTGATGTTTAAGTTCTCTTAAATTGACAAAAGTTATCAGATATGAAAAAGTGGTGATTTTACACTTTAAAAGCATAAAAGTGTATTCACATTTTGATTGTTAGTTGAATTATTTCACTTCTTTTTTCCCTGAGTTCACTTAAGCCTAGGATTTGAGCTGATAAATCAATGCACTCCCCCACTAATGCTCTTAATGGGCACTCTCTTTGAAAGCTAAACATTCTAGTAAATTGCTCAAGCACAATCTTTAAAGGCTAAACACAGATTTGAAATCTTTCTCATGTTGGGTAAAGTTGTCTCAAGCTTTCAACATAATTGCAAAAATTGCAAAGCCTTGGAACTAAAAATGTGCTATAATAACCAGTTTCATTGCTATAGTCAGAATGAGTGTTATGATGATCCAAATACCCACCATTGCATTAATGGAGATTTTCAATTCCTGCAAGTATTATTTTTGAAGCCTTGTAGGTCATCTCATTTTCAAAGTTTCAGAAATATTCTTAGTTACATAACAGATGAACAAACAGCACAGATCCTTTCTTGTCTACTCACTGTGAGCAGCAATATCTTCCTCTCATTATCAAAAGACTTCTTTTTTAATGCTCAGTTAAATCAAGTGAGCATGAACTAAATATTTAATGCATACACACTACCTGAGAAAATTCTTTGTTTTAATCTTACCCCGTTCATGGCTGCAAGGAGAGATCCTATTTCGATGTACAATGTGAATGTAATAGGACATGTATTTTTAGGAGCTCTCCAATTGTTTTCCTATCACACTGCTCAGCCTATTCAATTACCTATCTCTCCTGAAAATGCCAGTTGTCCCAAGCTCTTTGATGTCCACTGACAGCAATTGCTAGTAAAGCAATTCACCCAGTGATGATGAAGACAGTCCACACAGGCACTAGCAATAACACTGAGCACTGCTTCACTGCCCTGTAACACACTTGCCAGCCTAATATTTGGTTCTCGAATATCTCACACATTTCAATGCCTCCTTCCTTCCTCCTCTTGTCACTGAAAAATATGAAATAAATATCCAACCAGTTTGCTATGTTAGAAAGCCAGTATTACTTTATTAACAGTGCTGGAAGCATGGGGATTGCTCATAAAGCAATGCATACTCAGCAACCTAACAGAACAAGTTATATTCTTGAAACTAATACGTATTAATTATATTTGTATTACATATTCATTACATTGCCTGAGTATATACATTTATGTTAAGTATTTCCATGGACTTATTTGGATATGGTTCTGGATCTTCTAATGAATCTCTTCTCCTTGAGAGTGTTGTGATCTGATGATATTGTACTTCCCTTTTCATTCTTTTCTCTGACACACAATCCTAAGGTATCTTCTAGTATATATTAATCACTGATGTAGGTAAATAAGGAAGCTATTCCTGGTACAAGAATATTCATCACAGATACAGGGATCAAACACTATTGCCCTGAAGTTAAAGGAAGTTTCCAACATCTTCCCCCACTCCCCCACTGCTGCATAAACTCCTTTAAAAAAAAAAAAAAAAAAAAAAAAAAAAAAAGAACTTATGATCCGGTTATTAAAATTATTAGAGAAATACCTCTGCCCAAATTAAGGTGCAAAGGAGACCATTTGACAATGGCAATAGTATGGTTTTTATTTAACAGTAAATGTGAGGAGAGAGAGAAAAAATTGAAAAAGGGGGAGTGGGGCATACAAAGAGAGTAACAGAGACACAGATTACTACTCCATGGATCCTCATGGTGCCCTGTTTTTTGATCATGTTCCTCTGGTCTTCTTGGTGGTGAGAGTTCTGTGAAGCATAGACTCCAATGGATTAATATAATCATATTGTATTGGACAAGTGGGAATGCCCTGGGAGGGCAGGTTTGACACAGACTCTTTCAACAGGCTCTGGATGGGTTGCATCACTTTGCATCAGGGGCAGCCATCCTCAGCCAGGTGGAAGGTGTGAGGAGTCAGTCTCAGGGGTGGTTTGAAGGTCTTGGATGTTTTGTGACACTTCTCAGCCACCTCCCAAGTGAATGTCCCACGGATGTGGCCTCCCCAGGGTGGGGGGTTACACCTGAGCCAGTTTGTGTGAGGGAGGACTGGTGTTCACTGCCTGTGACCAGAGAATTTGTCACACACCCAAAACTCTCCTCCTCCCCCTTGGCTGGAGGCAGTGTGTGCAAACCTGGCCTCAGCAGCTGAACTCATGGGCTGTGACCTTCCCTACCCTGAAACCTGCCAGAAATTATTTTTGGGACAGCTGCTGGGTTTGGCTTTCCTTGTGAATACATTCCTCTCCCTCAGCCCATTATTTCTCCCTAGACCTGAGATAATTGGACTCCAGTGTCAACTTTATCTTATCTCAAGATCCCTTCTCACAGTCCATAGTTCCAGGCAGGAGGTACATTCAGGGAAGGGTGGGCTTACATGGTAGCAGCTTTGCCATAATGGGCAAAAAGTTCTCCATTGCAGTGTTTAAGCCATTAACCATAATATTTCAGTCTCTCACACTTGTTCCATAATGCTTTCCTGAAAAACAACAAATTCCTGACATCTGTTACTGAATCCTTTTCGGAATTGTAGTGCTCCAAAGGGACACCTGCTGTCATGGATCAGACAGAAATCTGGTTTCTCACACCTAATTTTGATATTAATTCATATTTTCCTTATGTTCATCTGTGAGTATTTCAATTTACCACAACTTAAAGATAAAGAGTTGTGGCCTTGTAAACATGTTAATATTTATAAAAAATATTGTAAAATATTGTATTGTTTTTAAAAGCAAAGCAGAAAGAGCTAAAGGCAACTCCTGCAGTGAAACTACCACTCAACAGGTCACAGGGGCACTACCTGAATTATTCAAAATGCTCTAAAAGTTGTAAGTACCACCTACAGTACATGCTATTAGGCTAAAAACACACTGTAAGAAATGGTGAAACAAATACTGTTTCTTAATTTATGAGGATTAGGGGAGCATTTTGTTTTCACTCACGAGAATAATAATAATCACTTTAACTCAGAAGATTATAGCTAAACAGAAGATGTATTTAGAAATAATATATGTAATTTTTGCATTGTGTATTTCAAATCCATGGAGGAAAAATTACCAAATGAGGCACTGAGTATGAACAGTGGAATACTGTACAATTAGACAGCTCAGAGATTACCTCAAATGGACTTGATATACTGAGTTCCTCACTTGCAAGGTTACACCAAAGGTACAAGAGGGGAAGTATAAATATCTCAAGACAATCACTTACAGAGCTGAAATAGAGAACAGACACAGCAATGATCTAAACCCCACAGGAGAGTGAAAAATGCAATATGATAACTCCACTTTCTTGCAATAGCTTTATTATTACTATTTCATAGAAGAATCCTCCAGTGGAAAACTGTGTTACCCAGTTGTCTAGCAGTCTAGCTCATTGCTCCTCTTCAGCAGCCTGGGTTATATGGATTAAAAATCACTGAGCTGCTTTGTGACTGAGAAACAGCATCCTTCATACATTATGATTGAATAATTGAGCACATAATTAAAAGACTGCTATACCTTGTGTCAGTCCAAAGGAATTCAAACAATCCACTGCCATAAGACTGTGTTTTTGTGAGTTTGAGTCTTTCAAATCTGAATATTTTGGAAAGCAGCTGACCACAGGAACTGTAGTGAAATGCTTCAGCTTTGGCTTTTGTCCTCCATATTTTGCTAAGTTGTTCTCCTTATTTGTTGTCATTTTTATTCAGGGAGAAGCATATAAAAATAATACATTATCCTATGCACCAGTGATTCATGGTACACTGACAGTTTCAGCATCAGGCTCTCTAAGGCTTCATGTTTCATTCTATAAACAAACAAACTCAATGATGCATCCTTGCCTTCAGGTCCAGAGTAGATTTCTTGAATCCATCTATATTTTAAAACTTTAAAAGATGCATTATAACTATTTCCTCACAACAACAAAAAAAAAAAAAAAAAAAAAAAAAAAGGGACCTTTGCAACAACATGCCCAGTGAATTTGTCAATCTCTTCCTTTTGTCCCTACCTTTAAGGTAGATTTCCCTCTCTTAGACTCTCTTAGAATAAGACTGTTACCAGTCATAAAATGTCAAAAACCTTTTTCTCTGAAGCCATATATAAAATTCCTCTGTTATTTAATTCTATTTTAATGGGATTTTTTTATTTTTTTAATTTTTTTACTTTCTATGTTGGGTATAGAAATGGGATATTTTTACTTTGCAGTGTTAGTATCACTTTGGATTGTACAAGATGACACAGAAAACAGGTTTGTTGTCACCTGTCACCTGGAAGGCTTAGTGGTCTGAACTGCTGATTTGTCACAGAGATTTCCTGGCAGCAATTTACTATCAGTACTTTCTCTTTAATGTGGCTTGACCACATGGAAAGGAGTAAATAAAACTTACTTTTAACTAAAATGCATATTAAATTGAATCTAGGTAGCTAATACAACCACTCTTCTTCCCTTATAATGTATCTGATATAATTTTGCTTAACACAATAAAACATACCCTGATCTGATTTATCCTGTAATTATGTAAATTATCCATTGTAAGTTGCCTCTGTCAGCAAAAATAAAAAAAAAAAAAAGAAAAATAAAACAACTCCCCTTGAATATCATCAGAATTAGCACTAGAAGCTTTAAATTCAAGAAAGGAGTACTGAAACCATGGAGCTTTCCCTCAGTATTTTAACTAATAGCCAGTGAGAATTAATTTTTGATTTATCTAGGTGAAGTACATGAAAACAAGCTTAAATCACAGGAAAGTTTTAAACAAAAAGGATGATAAATCACTGCAGTGAAAGGAGAGATGGGAATTAAAGATGTATTTAGCTGTGGTGTACAGTGCTCTATTAAGAGTTTAGTTTTCTTCTGTGAGATACAGTTCTACAGATGACCACATCTGCACAATTCCAACTTTTGCATGCACAGCATTTTTGTAAAGGAGCTATAGCATCTCTAACACTGCTGTTTAGCTCAAATTTCACACTGGTGTCATTTCATATGGACATTATAGAAGAGGAGAGCAACTATGAATTAAAGGATGGATCTAATTTAAAGAGAAAAACTTTAAGCTTGAGTGTAATAAATAGGTAGAACCAATTTGATACCAGATACAGACATCAGGAGGGAACAAATCAGGGAAATGGCACAAGAAAAATGCACTGGTTTTAGTCCTACATCTGCAGTCTAGCATTAAAGATAAGTGTTAAAGATAATAGTTTTCATTATGTTCACATACATGATTTAAGTAATGAAGCATTAGTAATATGAAGCTCCCTACTGCCTTGATCTGCCATTAAATCTTTGCAAGAAAGATATGTGATACAGGTTGGCAAGTCAGTGATGTGAAAATTGATGATTTTTCTCTGTGCTGATCAACAGTTTCCCTGCCTCTGCCAGTGGCTGATTTATGCTCACTTTAAACACTTTAGGTGTTTTTGATATATTCAAACTAAACAGCATTTCTGTATAGGGGAGTCTTACAACATTTGGTCAGTTGAATAGGATATGTTTTAAATTAATATCACCTCCTTTCTTTCAAATTTTCTATGTTCCCATTCCTTCTGTTGCATCTCATATTAACACATTATCATTTAATAATTCTATAAAAATTAAAATCATCTTAAACTTTGCTGATCTTGCTATTGCAATCTGTAAATCCAGATTATTCATTTGCTTCAAAACTCAAAAGTAGAAAATAAACATTAGTCCTAGTTCCTAAATGATTAATGTTTGGGGTACTTCAACAGCCAACTGAATGAGATAGTCTGGTCATAATTCAATATTCTCTTGATTAGGTGTGGCTGAAGTAGACAAATTAACTCAGGTTGAGAATGCACAGTAATTTCGATGTAATTCAATAAAGTCTGTATGGGCAAAAATATTTTACTAGAAGTTAGATACCTTGGTGGACAAAACACTTCCAAACAGTGGTTTTAACAGGAAATAAAGACTTCTGGAAATAAAATCTTTTATTCAAGTAAGCTACTTTTAATGTAGCTATCAGTAGGAGAAACAGGAGAAATTTCTTAGATCCAGGATCAAAAAAAACAAATTAAAAAAAAAAAAAAAAAAAAAAAAAAAAAAAAAGAGAGATAAAGCAGTCAACTACATCCTGAAGCTAACCAGGTAAAGTCACCAGGTAAATAGAATAAGTAAAAAGAATAGTCTTTTTTTTCTTGTTTCATTTTCTCTCATACAGATACACTCTTATATCAGTGGAATAATTTTTCACAAAGAAGACTTCAATTAAATAGACTTCCAACAAGCCTTCTTTATACCTGATCCTAAAGGAAATGTAATGACACTAAGGAGACAAAGTGCAATTCCCTGCTTTGAATGAGCTGTAAAGATCAGCAGAAGCAGAAGGATGTGATCAAACTCCCCTCTTCAGAGACATGAAAGTGTCTGTGTGTGAATGTGTGCACATATATAAGCATGTGAATTTGTTTCCTTTTCAAATCAGCAATGTCCATAAGTGTTGGGTTTTTTCCCAAGAAAGCAGTGAAAGTTGGATTCCTATCTGCACTCATACTTGACACAGGATTTACAGTGCAATATTTTCATTGTGCACTGTATTCTTGATTAACCAAACTACTATTTTATCAGTTTCTAGTAATAACCAACTTGCCTTCCCCATGTTGCTTCAATAAATGGTACAGGGACAGAATTAAGATTCTACTAAATATACAGGAACTAAAAAAGAAAAATCTAAGTAAATACTTTTAATTCTTTCATGTTTCTTGCAGCTTTATTAAAATGCTTAGTTATCCAGACACGAATTCAGTTTCTGAACCCCTCAGCATTAAAATTTTATTATTAACATTTCTGACAGATCAAAAATATAAATATCACCTGTGTTTTATTTATTCTCTAAAATCTCCAATTTTTATTATAATGAGAAATATTTTATCTTGATCAAATGCACTAGTAATGTTATTTCAATTAGTAGTAGAAAAATATGAAAATCCAACTATGCTCAATGTGAGAATTTTAAACTGTGTAAAGCTAATTTTGACTAGACTGTAGACAGATCATACTTCTTCAAGAGTAAGATTCAATGAAATCTTCAGAAATAAGGTATAATTACTACAAGTACTGCATATCAAGTGTTTTGCAGAAGAACTGTACTGTGAGACAGGAAAAGAAAATTCTTCAAAGGAGGAAAACCTGAAGCTTGATAAATTCAGACCTGAAATTAAGTGAATGCAGCACCACTGGTAGTTATCAGAAAAAGCAATCCAACATCAAACAAAAAGAAAAAAAAAAAAGAAAATACACAATAAAACAAACAAGAGAAAAATCAAACTATGGGTTTCACACCTAGAAATAGATTTTTTTATTCTCCAGACCTTTACCACCAGTAAATAAATAGAAGACTCAACACTCATCTGTAAATTGTGTAGTCACTATGTAGTAGATTTTCTTCCTGTAAACCATTCCATAGCTATATAAATGATTTCCTGGTATCTGCTGCATTTTCTAAAGGCAGCTGTCTTTATTCTTAGTATCTACAACGACACAAACAACACTTTAACTTGCATTTTTCCAATTCAACACAAAGACCCAGTTTCTCAATAACTGAATCTTTATGTGATAGAGTTCTAGGGAATTTGGTATTAAGAAATGCTTAAGAGATGCTTAAGATAAACAATGCTGCCATATTTAGCACAAGATAAGAGTGGTAAAAGCATATTTCTAGTCAGATAAGTGAGAAAGTAATAAAAAACAGAGTAAGATATTCATATTCCCTGCAATGCATAAGCAACTTCTCATGGCTAATGGTATATTTCAAGCAGTTTGGAGTTCTGCCAAGACAATCAAATCTAATTTACTTCAGTTCCTGATCAAAATCACAATAAAAAATTCATGGAAAATGTCTTCAGAGACCTTGAAAAGTTATGTTGACAATGAGTAAGGATTTTGTCCAGTTACTGCTGCCCAAATGGGCATTGTACCTCAGTTCCAAAATTAGTTGAGTATTCTGCATCAACACTTCCATCAATTCCAAAAGAGTGACCAAAGAGAGCAGGAGAAGCTGACACATGCTTACAGGTGGATGTCTAATAGAGCATTTATGTGATAATGGGAAAAACTTCAGCATGTAAAATCAAGGATTCGTGCAATAAAAGAGGGAAGTGGTTTTTTACATTCTTTTTATAAATGACCAGAATTTAATAGTATAGCTTGAACCTATACAGAACACTTCACAGTCCTTTAAAACTACATTTATTCTAATTTTGTCTTAAAAGACAGTAGATCTTATATTTTAGAAAGTTTCTTTTTTGAAAAAAAAATTTTTGATCTTGGCACTGTCTTCTTTGGGTATATTTAAATTTTTTTATTTCATAAAAGGTCTTGAAGATTGGAAATGAGTAAGCTGCCCTTCTCCAGTTCAAAGATCAGAAGTGCTTTTCATTTGCCTGTAAGGGTACAGCATGCTCTAAGTTCCTTCACTCATGGAACCTCCCAACTTTCTCTGAGAACAGACTATGCTCATGTCCAGTCTCCTACAGAAATGGAAAACTCTATCTGAATAACTGTAAACTCTCAAACCCTTTTCTCATTTCATAAAAGATATAATAGTCCCTTTGAGTTTCTTTAATTCTTTTTTTTTTAATTATTTTACTTTAACTTGGAAGCCTCATCAGAAAATGCTTTGTCAGAAAAAAGAATGCTATAAAATAAAAATCTCTTTTCAAGCCACTGTGGTCACACTGACCCTAAAACTAAAATGTCATATTAAATCATCTATATACACAGAAACTTTCTTTCCATTAATACATCATAATTAATTTGTATTTAATTTTTGTCCTTCATTTGTTTCAGAAACATTCAATGTATATCTAATACTTTCTTTAAAACAATAATAATGAAAACAAAATTATGTTAGTTGTGTACTCTGGGTCTAGCCCACTTCATCCCTAATCCTTTCTACATATGAAATTACATTTACTTGTAAAGATCATTTCTGCAAAGACCAAAAAAGTAATGCATTAGAAGCTTGATTATAGTTCAAATTCATCTCAAAGTACTTAAAAATTCCACATACTATTATTGTGCAAGCTTCCCCTCCCTCAAACCAAATTACATGTGAGTTCAACAGTGTTTCTCTTCTCCAAAACATCCCTTCTTTATAAAATCCAGCAGCAAACACACACTGACTTCAGTTCAGAGAACTAGATTAGGTGATCATGGGATGGAGCAAAGTTAGGGAGTCCTTTAGTATCCAAAGGTGCTCAGACAGAACATGATTCAAAAGTCTTACTTTTCAGTTGCTGCTTCTTAAATCAATGCAGAGGAAAAAGAAATGTGTCCACATAAGCACAGCCTGAAGTTTGAAAGGCAAAGCTCACCAAGCCCTCTCAGGCTTCCAGAAATTGTCCCTTAGAAGCTGCTCACTTGCTCTGTAAGAATAAACAATTAAGGGTGCAGACAAGCTGGTCAGCAAGCCATGCAAATTCCTTAAAACTGTCTTCAAAAGGAAAGAAATGGCATTTTTCTAATAAGAATTTTATATGATTATTGACATGACAACGTAAGATAGAATACAGCTTGTATTCTTGTTTGTTTTGCTTCTAGAATTCCTTGCTTTTTGCTGCTATTGTTTTGGGATACATATAGCAAGAACAAGTCTAAATTGGATACTTTTAGAACTGCCAAATACTTGACAAAAATAAGTAATTACTGATATGAAATTCAGTACAGAAATAAAATATTCTTATGAATATATACAAAAATTGAACAAAAATATTGTTAGGATTATCTGCTTTCATAAAATAATATAAAATGAACTTAGTGATTTTTATATATTTTTTCTGGTGGATACAACAAAGAAACTTGGCTTTCAGTTTCCATTTACAGATATGTAATTATATCTGACACTGCACTCATTTGTTGTTTTCTTTTCAAGTGAACCAAACAAAATATCAACAAGAATAAATTATAGAATTAGCACACGTTTGTTACTCATTCTGCTGGAAATAGCTCAACACTTGGTAGCTGTCAAAAGACCAGGTAAATGTAGATAGAATTAATAAAACCACGGAAATCAGGCTAGAATTTATTCATCTCATCAGTTGCATAAATATATTGCACTTGTGCTCTAGGATGTAAATTAGTTTGCTCACTTCTGCCACGTTCAGGGAAAAAAAAAAAAAAAAGGCAAAATAAATGCAATAAGAAACCTTATTTAAAAATGTCCAAATGATACAATTCTAGAGATGCTAAATTGCATCCATGAATTAAAGAGGAGCTCAGATGTCAAGATGTGACTAAACACCTAATTTGTGAGCACATACACCATCTTCCCTAGGAAAGACCAATTCTGCCCCTTGGAAACTATTACCCTCCCATCTTAGAAGGTATAGAGAGAAACTAAACAGTGACCAAGAACAGTGACTGAAAATATATTTTCTTATAGGAATGACTGAATAAGTTAGGTGTCTCATTGCAGAAGAGATGATTGAGACAGGACATCACTGCCTCGTGTGGGTAAGAGACAGGAATAGGGTATGATTATTCACTGCTTCCTATACTACAGAAAACTGGTCATAACCAGTGAAATTATTTGATAACAGGCTCAATTCAGACAAAAGAATGTCACAAAATGCTTTGTTGAATTGAAAAAGGGATTAGTTTGGTATATGGGGAAAGGTCTGTCTGCAGCTATTAAAAATCAGTCTTGTACCTAACCTGCAGCTCAGAAGTTCTTAATCCTCGTGATTGTTAGAAACTGATAGGATATAAAATGAAAATTGCTTTATAATATTTTCCATTTTCCCTTAAGCTTTCTATAAGATTTTTCTGGTTGCTACAGCTGCAGACTAGCTATTTGCCTAGAGAAACCTGTGGTCTGACCCTGTGCAGCTGCAGAACCACACTGGTTTTCAGAACAAAGAAAGACAGAAAGAAGTCTACTGGTACCAACCATATAATCTTTACAGAATAAGTGATAATAAAAATAATTTTTTAATTCATGTAAACACATTTTCTTTGTTTTCATACCACAGTATTAATAATATTTATTGTGGTTTCCAATTTTGGATATTTAAAATTATTTGTAGTATCGATATTCCAGTTGCAGAATATTTCATGTTAAATTTAGTTCACATTTATTGAACTTAACTTTACTTCCATTTTATTCTTCCAAGTACAATACAAATCAGTGGAGAAAGTTTGGTGTTGAAAAGCAGAGTCTTACTACTGAATTTCTAAGCTGCTGGGGATTTTACATAAGGCAGAAAATCGTTCTTTTCAATCCCTTTTTTGAATCCCTGATTTAGACTTGATTCATTCTACCCATGTTGCCTGAAATTACACATGCTGAACAAGTATAAAATATTCAAGAAATAAGATCCCAGAGGGTTGTAATCAGTTGCACAGAGTCTAGTCTGAGACACTATTGGTGTCCCCCAAGGTTCAGCACTGGGCCCAGCATTGTTTAACTTATTCATCAATGGTTTGGATGAAGGGGCAGAGGCCCCTGCAGCAGGTTTGCTGAGGATACAAACCTGGAAGGCAGGGCTGATACCCCAGGGTGCTGTGCAGCCCTTCAGAGGGACCTCAACAGCCTGGAGAGATGGGCAGAGAAGAGCTGTCTGAAATTTAACAGTGGCAAATTCAGTCTCCTGCAGCTGGGGAGGAATAACCCCACACCCCAGCACAGGCTGGGGGCTGCTGGAAAGCAGCTCTGCAGAGAAGGAGCTGAGGTTCTGTCCAGGAGCCTGCAGTGTGTCCTTGTGGCCAAGATCACACCAAGATGTGTCCTGGGATTCATTAGGAATAAGACTACTGCAGATTGAGAGATATGATCTTGCCCCTCTACTCAGCCCTGGTGAGGCTACATCTAGAGTTCTGTGTCCAGTTCTGGGGTCCTCAGTACAAGAGACACAAGGAGCTCATGGTGTGGGTCCAGCAGAGAGTGCCAAAGATGATTAAGGGACAGGAACATCTATTTTTACAAGGAGATGTGCCTGTTCAGCCTTGAGAAGAAATGACTGAGAGAACCTCATCAATCTAAGCATCTGAAGAGAGGCCTTGCTATTCTAGCTAAGTTCTCATGAGAAAATAATTATAAGAATGAGAATCAGTTTGCATAAAAATCTATTCTTATAAGAAGACAGTTTGCACCTGTAAAAATAAGAAGCCTATGTTATGAGAATCTGTGAAGAAAGAATGTAAGCATAACTAGAAAGAGAAGAGTTTGATGAACATGCACACTAGCCATTACCAACCTTTGAGCTGAGTTCAGGGGCTTGCTGACCAATTGGAGTTAACACAGTGCCTTTGATAACCATATGAATGCAAGCTATGGGAATAAAGATTTGGCTATTCTGCATGAGGAAACCAGTGCCTTGTTCATCTCTAGTGTGACAAAGAAGGACCAGGACTGCTGGTTTACAGCAGCTGAACATGAGTCAGTGTGTGTCCAGGTGGCCAAGAGGCCAGTGGCATCCTGGCTTGGATCAGAAATAGTGTGGCCAGCAGAACAATGGGAGTGATTGTCCCTCTGTACCTGACATTGGTGAGGCTGGACCTGGAGCACTGTGTCCAGTTCTGGGCCACTCATGACAAGAAAGACACTGAGGTGCTGGAGTGTGTCCTGAGAAGGGCATGGAGCTGGGGAAAGGTCCAGAGGTAAATCCAGTGAGTGGCTGAGGCAGCTGAGGGTTTAGCCTGGAGAAGAAGAGGCTCAGGGGAGACCTTATTGCTCTCCACAACTGCCTGAAAGAAGAGTGCAGCTGGAGGGGGTCAGCCTCTTCTCTCAGGCAGCTGGTGAGAGAATAAAAGGAAATGACCACAAGCTGCAAGAGGGGAAGCTCAGGTTGGACATCAGGAAGAATTTTTTCACTGAAAGAGGGAATGGGCTGCCCAGGAGGTGATGGAGTCATCATCCCTGGAAGTGTTCAAAAAACAACTAGACATGGCACTCAGTGCTATGGTGTTATTGGCAAGCTGGTAAAGGTTCAAAGGTGTGACTCAATAATCCCAGAGGGGTTTTTTTTCAAACCTAAATGATTCTGTGATTCTGTCAAATCACATCCAAAATGATGGAACCAGGTTTTTAGTGACACTAAGCAGTGAGATTAGAGGCAGAAGTAGGACAATGAGCAGAAACTGATGCATGGGAAGTTCCATCTGAATATGAGGAAGAACTTCTTTACTGAGAGAATGTGTAATCTCCCTCAGTGGAGATATTCAAGAACCAAACCATCTGGATGCAATCCTGTGCAATGTGCTGACCCTGTTTGAGGGGGGAGGCTGGAACAGATGAAAATCAACTGTTGCAGCCTTTCCTGTTCTGTGATTCTCTGTCTAAAGGGACAGCTCCACTTCCAGTTCTATCAGACTTTGGTTTTGTCAATCAATAAAGACCAAGAAAAATTTTATTTCAGTGCTGCCTATAGCCTTTGTGCCTTCCTAAGGAGTTTGATGCCTCCCTTTGGGGCTGGGAGAAGAGGGCAGGATTTGAGAATCAAATTAATTAGGATTGTGTTTTATTTTCTTAAAGAAATGGATTATGTCTATTTTGAAAACAAGCTTCTTGATTTCTTTAAGCCTTTTTCCTTAGAGAAAAAGAAAAAAAAAAAAGTAAAAGAGAAACAAGGAATTACATTGGCTTTTCATTTAATTTCACTGTTTAGTAATATAATCCCGAGGCAAATACCCAGAGAATATTCATTTCACAGAAAAACCCCAGCATTTATGTCTGAATCAGCTCAGAACTTGCACTGACACCCTGCTGATTTTTTAATAGAGAGGGAAACTGAAGTCATTACTCATTAATTAAAAAAACATAATAGGATAAGCATTCACTTTTCAGAAAAAAAAGTAGGGGGTTTGTGGGACTCTTCATTTGTAATGGTTTGTCTTCTGTAATAGATCATAAAGCTCAAACAGCATCAAGTTTCATCAGAGATTAGCAGATACTTTGCCAAAATTGAGTATACTTAAGTCTTTCAACTTTTTCCAAACTTAACCTGCTGCCTTTGAAATCCAAAGCTGATTTTCTAGTAACTTCAGCTGGAGCAAGTTCTGATTTGAAGCTGTCCTAGTGCAAGTTTGGAGCATTTCAGTGTGCAGCAGGTGCCAATGAGGAACAAAAAGCCAAAGTCTGTGTGTTTTACTGCATGTGAAGCAGTGCTGGAGGCTCTGAGTGCACAGAAAGGTTCTTTCTGGGCAGCTATCTGCACTTTACATCCAGTTAACAGGAGCCACACATGAAATCAGGAGCACAATTTCAATGTTTATATTTCTACTTCTCAGCCACTATTTTATTTCTGTATTTTCCCTCAGGTTTTTTCTCAGGTAGTTATTCTTAATGCTGGTCCTAGGATTGGTTTTGCACATGTATCATCCTGGGCAATACAGAACTCTTAGAGGTGCTTCCCCCAGGTTTGCTCAGATGCTGCCCCTGTGCCCAGAGCCTGGTGCCAGCAGCCACTTCCATCTCACACCAAGGCTGCACATTAGCTAAAATATTATTCATGGCATTCATTTCACTATTGGATTGTGTTCCATATTCGTATCAAAGGGACACCTGAGAATAGTAGGCTTTACCAGGAACTCTCAGAAAAGAGATATTGTCTTCATTTCATACTGGTACCTGAATACAAACCAGACATAAAAAATAAACAAAATATGGGCAAGAAGGTTCACTGCCTGATGCACATAAAAGTATACTGGACTAAGTCTGGAAAATATAGCAGTGTACCTTGGGGAGTGCTTCAGTACTAGCAGAGAAACAGCCCAGAAAATTTATTAGATTTTATCCAGCCCTAGCTGGACTGACTCAGAAAGGCTTAATGCTCTTTAAACCTTACTGCCTGGCTAAGGAACTTGTCCTGGCAGTGCATATACTCTATTGCTACCAGGTCAGTTCTCTGTGAGGCTTTCTGAGTAGCACAGAGCAGGGCTGTGGGGTGAAAAATGGCACCTGCACCTTCCCAGGGGCTGCAAGGGGTTACCCACACAGCATGACAGGAGGGGACAGAGACCTGTGATCCCCCTGTGATGTGTATGGATCTGTGGATGTACATGCATATGTACTAGAATAATTCAGCATTAGTTAGAAAGCATATTCAAATAACTGTGCATGTTTATTAACATGTCTGATTCTTAATCTGGGTCTATCTGTTGTGTTACTGATCCTGACCCTGTAGTTCACTGATTGTCAGGGTTTTTTGTGTCATTTATAAATCAATAAAGCACTTTGATGTTGATTTGTTTTAAATGACATAAATGGGTGTAATCTCTCTCTGCAGCAAGGGCCATAAACAGAAGCATGTGATGTTTCTCTGAAGTGCCTGAGTTGATTGTTGGGTTAGATAAAGTGAGCTCTGTTCCACATGCCTGGCATGTGCTGAGTTTGACTCTGTCCAGTCACTCTGAAATGATTGCAGGAATCTGGAGGTTCACTTCAGCAGAATCTGACAAATGCACTATGTTAATTTATAGATTATATTGAAATAAAACACTTTCACAAAGCAAAATCTCAAAGAATTTCTGAAAGAAAAGAAACTTACTGTCTGGTTCCATGTTCAAACCTTCTTTATTTGGCCCAATTAAGAAGATATCTTGGCCTCAAAAAATACCATACTCTGAAGTATTGTGCTTCTAATATGCTTGTTAAACCTTGGGGTTGTTTTTTGTTGGTTTTTTTGGGGTTTTTTTTTTTTCAGTTTTTCATTCATTTTCAAATAATATTTGTTAATATTTTGATTAATCTCTTTCCTTACTGGCTAGGCAAAAGATTCACTTAAATATACACCAGCTTTACATCATCTTCACCAAGCTGGTGTTTTTATTGTAATTTGATGTTATAGGCTTTTAACCAAAAGAGCTGATTCCAAAATAATGCTAGGATCCAGTCCAAAAGTTCCAACCAAAGCTATTACTGTATTTCATGTGCATTCCCCAATTAACCAGACCCTCTTTTGCTTAACAATCAGCACCATAAACTACATGTCAGTAATGTGCTTATGCTGAACAAACTACTGAGGTGTAAATTTTTTCTGCCTAAATTTCTTCAAAGCTAAATACTCAATACAGTTAATAGAGCTCATCCTTTTCCCTGTACTTGCATTCTAGTGATAAGGATATAATTGGCTCTTCACCAAAGCATTTTTTTTTTTGTGGAAAGTCGTAGACTTTCACTAATGTAAAACTACATTACCTAAATTACAATTTCAAGTCACCTTACAAACAATAACTTATTCAGCATCCAACAGTACAATGACATATGTGTAGATGCAGTCCTGATCTCAGCTCTGGGGATGGTGAGTGCATGCCCACTAGCCACAATAAATCACTTATCTGCTTTGGTTTAGTTCACTTCCAGTGAATGACAGTCCATATTTTTTTAATATTCAGTTCCATACTTTAAAATTTCTCTCAATATTTAGCCCAACTAATTTTCTCAGAAATGTATGTAGTTCTCTTCCAGTGTCTCTTTCACATGATGGGTTAGCATTTCTCTTTAGTCTTCTTTTTTAAGGACAAACTAAGCAATTCTTTCAACTCATCTTGAAATTTCTTATTATATTTGTTACCTTCTGTGTTCTTTCTGAGTTATATTTTTGTCCAAATGTGTTTCCAGGCAAAAAGACTTTAAAAATCTTTATCAGTCTAGATCCATACATATCTAGAATACCCTACCCTTGCTGAGATATATTAAAATGTTCCCTTTCAATTTTGAAAAAATATCACATTTATTGTGGCAGACTGCAGCATCCAGATCTATTTTTGCAGCATTGCTGCTTAGTCTATTTGTCTCAGTTTTCTAACTCAGCTTCTCTAAATTCATAATATTTAAATCTCTTTGTCTTGAATATTACCTTCTTTCTATCAAATCATACCTTCAGTTTATAAAAATGGTTTTGAATTCTCATCCCTCTCCACAAAACAGCTATTCTAAGCCAACTTATCAGCAGAATGTATTATATTCCTTACTCTATCACCTGATCTATTAATGAAAACATCAAATAAATTCAGATCCAGAACAGACTCCTGCAAGGTTTCTGCTGAAATATCTTTGTGATGAGGAGTAAACAAGTGACACTTCCTGCAGAAGCAGTTTCCCACCACAGCATGTGTTCACCTAGCAATGTTTTTACACAAAACATACTTGCCCACTTTGTTTATGAAAATGTCACTTGGAGGTATGTTGCAAACTTTGCTAAAAGTCAGGCTGTATCACATTCAATGCTCCATCTGTCAGGGCAGTTAATTTATGACATTAACATATTTGATGCCCTTTTTCCACATTATTGCTCTAATTCTCTTAATCCATAGCCTCCATTGCTTCTGCTAACTTGTTCAAGATGCACAGAGCACCTCAGGGCTTGCTGGGGTACCAAGGGAGGTGGGAGAGCTAAGGGAGCAGGGTGATCCCAGAGCACACACTGTTACATGTTCTATTCAAGGGCATTCTGAAATAAATGCATGCAAGCCATCCTTGATCCCCTGTGATCCAGCCTGTGCCCTACTCCCACTCACCCTCCTGCAGAATTTTCCTGGACCTGTCAGTACTTTGATTCCACTTTGAATGCAGACAGATTTCATGTAAGAGCAGAGTAACAAACTTAATTCAGGGTTTTTGTTTACTGATTTCTGCTTTAATTGCTAATTTGCTTTTTAAATTGAGCTTGCAGCTCTTTGGTCAACTTTGAGAAGGAAGGTAGTGGTAGCAATCTGATCCAAGCAAACTGACTGAATTGAACCTTTAGGGTAGTAACGGTAGATGAACTCACAAATCCTGAATAACTGCAGTGATTGAAGCTGACCTGCCCACCACAATTAAGACACGGCAGATTTTTAGAAGCCTGTGGAACTAATGCAAAGAAACCCCAAACCACAAACACAAAAAGAAAGCCACCACTGCACTTTAGGCAAGGATGCCTTTGGAAAGCAGCTGAGATTTAATTATTTTTTAATATAGTATTTTATTTTCCTTATTTCTGTTTAAGAGCTACTTTATCACCTAAATCCCTTTACTGAGCCCAGCCTGAAGCTATGGAGGTTAATACATAAACTTATCTTAAGGGATCCTCACTGAACTGAGCTGAAAGGGCAGTTAGTTATCAGATGTGAAACCACTGTCACTGAGCTCAGGCCTGGCAGTCCAGTGAGATCAAGAGGAGTGTCCCAGAAATGGATGGTGAGTTTGCACCTTCCATTAACACCTCTCCAAATCCATGACAGAACCCTTAAGGAGTAGCAGGCTCAAGTCCTGATCTAAGTTTGTGCTATTCCTGTTGAAATAGTTTTATTCATAAATCATTTTAAGTTTTTATTCATGCTGGAAAGCCTGATAATTAAGTAATGCATGAAGCTCCTAATCATCTACATGTACCCTGCTTCAGCAGTTACATTAATCAGAGAATAACAGTTGTGCAGCAGCTCAAATGACTTAGTAAATTGTACAAGCAGTCCATTTTTTTCTTTTCTCTCTTAACTGCTGGATAACAATTATGGTTTAGTACATGAACAAGGCTATACAGCAGGTAACAAAACCTTAAACACTTTGATAAATTCTTCTAATCAGCTTTTCCTTAATTTTGCCTGCTGTGTGGAAAACTCTAGTATATTTTTAGAATGATTGTGCTGATTTGCTAAATCACAACCTAACTATTAAGTTGGAAGGAATGGTCATAATCAAGACACAAATTTTAAAAGACATTGAAAAGGAAAGAAAACACAAGATGCTTGACCAATTGCAATCATTAGGTTAGATCAGATCATTATAATAATATATTTTATTACCTGTTCACAAATTACCAGATCATACTTTCTCTGTTCCTGTGCTTCAGAGTACTGTGATGTATAAATCTTGTAACTGAATAAACATTTTAAATATTAAAATTATCCTTGGTTCCCCAATGCATAGTACCAGGCACACTGACAGTATGCAGAAAAGCAAGAACCAAAATTGGAAAGGCAGAATTCAAAACAAACAGGTGATGTTGATCATGATTTGGAGGTTAGCTTTCATCAAATATTGTCTAAAATTTACAGGCTTACCAGTTCTTTAAAACAGAAACATCTTGTTACCCAGTATTTTCCTATTCCATTAAAGCAGCAATGATTACTGATAAGACTTTTCCTTCTAGTGTACTCATGTGATGGCACTGTTATTCTTTAGATGCCCATCACATTGGAAAACTGCAGTACTGCATGGAACTTTTCAAATACCTGAAATTCACAATAAGAAAACAAGTTTGCAAAGTGCTGTCTAATTGAAATTTCAAGGGCCCTGCTGCAAAGCACAAAAAGTTTCCTTCCCCCCTCCACCCCACCACTGTCTGTAAAGAAGCTTGGAAAAATGCACTTAGATCTAATAATCTGAATTTAAGTTCAGCAACATTTGAAATGAAACACATGAACTGAGAGTCCTGTTTTGTATATGGACCTGATGGGTGAGGTCTTCTATATTTTAAGAGATCATTGGATGGTTTGAGTGGGAAGGGACCACAAAGATCACTCAATTCCAATGACCCTGCCATGATCATGGACACCTTCCATAGACCAGCTTGCTCAATGACCATCCAGCCTGGTCTGAAACCAGGCAAGAGCCAAGGTCATTCCAGAGATGGGGAATCCACTGCCTCTCTGGACAACCTGATACAGTTATGTAGACAGGAGTGCAAGAAATGTGTGTGAAAAGGGTGCCATGATTTAGCCTACTGATAAGGCACACAAGATCAAGAAACATCTTAAATTTACTTTAAGTATTCATCAGGGAGAAGTCATAGACTGTGGTCCCTCCTATCTTGATAATTGATATTTGAGTTCTACATTCTAAATAAAATAATTTTAAAAGTTCAGGAAGCAAAATACAGCCAATGGCTGTAAGTTGTTGTACAGGTCTCAGCTCACTTCCCCACAGCTTGGAGCTCAGCTAAATGAGTTCCCCTGTTCATAGCAGTGATTTTCATTAAAATTATGCTAAGGTTTTATAGTAATCATACTGCAGCAATACAAACTTCTAAAAATACCCTTGTGATTTTTCACAAGTTCAGTCAGATACTTTCAAGGCATTGAGTATTTATTGTCTCTTCAAAATATATTCAGATTCATTTAACATAGCCAATTATGAGCTGCCTGAGGGGTTTACATAAACGCTTCATCAACTCTTCTGAAGTTAGTCCTATTAAATATGAATAAGTCCAAGCTGGACTTGTTATGTTGCTAGTTTCTGAACTTTCCCAGTGGGCACTTAAAAAAATATTCAACTATAATGCATTAAGAAGTGTCTTTCTTTGCAGAAATCTGTTTCATTCTTTGTATTTTCTTTTTTTTTTTTTTTTTTTTTTTTTTTTTTTCCCTGTATAGAATGAAAAAACACAAAGCACAGAGCCAGATAGAATGTACTGAAATCTCTGGCTTATTTTGCATTTTCTATTCCAGTGGTGTAAAATCCTGTTCAAGGAAAAGACACAGAAAGACACAAAGGGAGTCAAAGTGCTTTTTGTAGCCAGTAGAACTACAATACAAATAAAGAATGCCAGCAACAAGAAATCCTCCCAGAGTTTGAAAAGTGTCTTGAAGCAAAGGAAACAATGGTCCAGCTCAAGTTCCCATTAAAAAAATGTCTATTGCAATTTGAACATGTCAACTACATCGACAAATCTCATGTGATTTCTTCCACTTAGCAGCATGAAACCTAGCAAGTAGAATTCCAGCACATAACAGCACTTGAGCATATGCTTACAGTTACCTCTAGACAACAACAGACAGCTGAAAAAATGAAATTAAATCTCCTCCTAAGAGCTTTCATTAATCCAATGATGAAGAATTTATGTAAAACCTGATTCCTAAAGAATATTTATACAAAATATAATCTTCACTGTTGTACAGAAAGAAGAAAATCACTTTCCTCATGTATCTTCTTTAATCTACTATAACCAATGGGGATTTTATCTACTGTTATTTTACTACATCAATAAATAACAACAAGCAAGTACATAGTGTTTTCCTAATGAAATTTTATAATAATGCACAACATAAAAAAAAGTTGGAGGATAAAAAGTCAAGCCCTCTAGCAGAGAAAAGTTTGCAAAACAAAGAAGAGAAATGTTATTGTTTTCTTATTCTCATTGCTCTTGACATAATATCAGAGGTTTAAATGTGTTACTTTTCTGAAAAATATTTTTAGATTCCTATTATATACATAATACATATATATATATATATATACTTCTTCTCAAAAGTTATTTCTAATGCCTACTATAATAGTTATTAAGCAAAAGGACTTAATGGGGAACATTTTAAAAACGGGATTAATTTTACCATGAAGCAGTAGCTGGAAAGAATCTCATGATATTGCACCTATGTGAGATCAAAGAATATCTAATGCAAATTTTTTTTTGTTGTTCCCTGTGTTGTAGCTGCCACATTTTTCTTTCTTCTGCCACCATTCAACAAGTTGTCTCAAAAAATCCTAATAGGCTTTGGCTATGAGGCATATTTCATACTTGCCTAATTGAAGACCTTGGCCTAATCATTTCTATGCCATACATATGCATTTTCACTGAAGTGTGAGTAACTTGGACTCTTATTAACTACAGAAGAAATGCAAAAGGGTTACATAATCAATTTCTATAATACATGTATTTTGAGCCAATAAAATGACCTTTGAAAATTACTGAGATGCATGAAAATGCCATTTGCTGTAATAGGAATCAGCAAAAAAAAGGTGAACTGTAGGTGAGGATTAACACTTCTTAAATTTTCAGAATCTAGGCAAGATTTAAAATGTGTGCTGTGAATATTTAACCATTTTTAGGAAACACACACTACATGAGCATCATGCAAAAGTGTTAAGTTTGTTGCCTTCACATTTAAACCAGCTTGGTTTTACATTTAAACATTTTCTTATTAATTCCACATTCATTTCTAATCAGAAACAGAAGTAAATGCATGGTATTAGAAGATATTTGTGAAATTAAAATTTATTAACACTACCCAAATACAAACAGTTAAAAAAGTAAAAATACACTAACTTAGATATATTATGGTTTAAAACACAATGAAAATGGAGACTCTGAGATAACACTATCATTACACAAAAACAAAGAAAGAAGCCCAATGCAGAAATGTGTTCAAATTCAGGATGTAACAAGCAGATGTTGGAGACACTAATTTGATCAGTGTGTTGATAACACTATATACACCTCAATCTCAAAGTTGTTTTGTTTCAGAAAGGTTTATTGCAATACCTATAATATATTTGGAATTTTTTTTTTTGCCAGCTAAACACTACTGTAAAAACCAGCACTACACTACAATACTGTTCACCAATATAAGCCTTTATATATATATGTATACATAAACTTTATTTCAGCTGGGACAGCTCTGTTTTAGAAGTGGTGAAATAGTCAAATCATGACAGACTAAAGCTAAGATTCACTCAGAAAATAATATAGTATGACAAAGATGATGGCAAACAGATTCTAGAAATGCTGCTAAATCAGCCAAAATAATTCATATTTTCAATGCCATTTCTTGAGTTGCATTGAAATCTACATTCTTTTTTGAAAAGAAACCTGACACCTGGCAAATTAAATTCCTTAATCAATGGATCTGTAAGAAGCTATTTGTTAATGTAGTGTTTGGGTGTGGCATTATACATATTTAAAGCAGTGATTGGGATGGCATGAGCAACAAATCTTGTACTGACTTTCTGAACAAAGGCAGTCTCATTGCGAATTCATATTTATCAAAAAGTATAATTGCAATCCAAGCAAATCTGGACATCAAAGTTTAAATAAAAGAGGAAATAAATGATTCATATCACTAAAAACTGCAGAATAACAACCACAATACAATAAAAAGGCCATCAAATACACACAGTAGTGCTCCATGGTCAAATATAAATAGATGTTGCATGTTCCTTAGGTCGATAAAAAACCCAAATTAATGTCCATCTTATCATCAAAGTCACAAATTAAGTAGCTAACTACACTAACACAATTTCTAACTTACCTGTTTATTTTTATTTAGTATGGATATTGGCAGAGTAATCCAGATGAACTCTAGAGCTGATCTTCACATCAGAGTGCTAATGCTGGTTTATGGGACTTTCTCAGGGTTGCAAATGCCAGAAGGAAAATAAAATCTGAAACTTAGTTCAATGCTCAGGGAAAAAAAAGGAAAGAAGAGCAGAGCAGTGAAAGGGAACGAGACCTCATACTTCAATTTCCACCCCTGGGACAATCTCTTTATTTTTTTTTTTTTTATTTTTATAATCTCTTTTATGTTTTCCCATAAATATGCACAGAGCTCTTTTTCATTCTGCCCCAAAGAAAACCTTCCAGCTGTCTCCTTGCTCCAACCCAGAGTCCTCACTGCACCACCCAAAACACCACGTAGTTCAGGGGTGGTTAAAGGGATCCAGCCTGCTCAGGATGAGGAACATAGGCTTTTGGGGTCCTTTTGGCATCACAGCATGCTGGAAAATGTGGTTTCTTTCCTCCATTAGGTATGTAACCACAGCAGAAGCAAGGCTGGCCATCCTGAGTCCTGCATGAGGTGTCCTTTGTTTCTGCTCTCCATTCCCATGCAGACAGAGATGGGAGGCACAGCCTGAGCTCCTGGGCTGGCTCCCAGGTGCCTTCACAGGTTCCTTCCTCCTTCCATTGTCTGCAAGACATGTCAGGTCTGCTGAGTGAGCACAGTGTCATTATTTCATTGCAGAGAGCATTGGATGGATTTTAATGAGAATCGTCAGTCTTTTGAGAGGATAACTTCTAAAAGCTTAAAAAAATCAAATAATTGACTAAACAGCCTGTTTTTCTCTGAGCATAATGGCACTGAGAATGTGGAACACCATGTCCTGTGATTGAGGCACATATTGCCATACCACTTTTTTCCCCTCAATGAGATGACAATGACTATTTGATAAGATTGAAACTATTTTTCTGGAAAATTCTTATTTCTTATGTTACTGTAAAAAATGTCGTTATATAGTAAAGTTAAAAAAAGTTATTTGCACTTGGCAAATAAAAACCCTAAAGAACTAATTTTGTTAGTGGAGGTTAAGTAGGTTTCTCACTAGCAACTATGCAGATGTTCAGCTCAGTATGTGCATGTCTGTCTTCTTGAGCTGTTGGACAATAATTCTGGGATTTTTCAGTATATTGAGTTAGCAGAATTCTCTGTGAATTCCAGGGGAATCTTCTGCTCATTTCAGATGATAGAAGAGTTTTCAAAAACTGGAATTTTTCTGCAGAAATGAGAAATTTTTATTTCTCAAATTATGAAATGCTATAGTTACATTTTACACTAAAATGGGGGATTTTATTCTCAAAGAGCTTATTTGGATTCTTCTGTTTGCAGCCTCCCTGATGTATTTGCAATACTCATTATCATTTTTTTCTTGGTATTGAAAATATGTTTAACAAAGTTTTGGATGCACAAGTCAAAGACAGGTAATTATTTATCAGCCAATGGATTGTAAATGGCTTCATTAATGCCATGAGAGAACATTTGCACTCTAAAAATTATTATGCCTTGTTGAAAGGTGTAACTGTAATTTATCATGTGTTTAAAATATTGCTTTCATCCCTAATAAATACAAAATTGGAAATAAAAATTATGCTTGAAGAAGCTGCTCTTCCTTTCAATTGGGTCAAATTTCCTCTAAATAAAATATTGTATTATACCAACTATTGCCTTGCATGTGCCATTCACCACAGCCTAACTGAAAATGCAACAACTTACATGTTCTTTGCAAAGCTTGCATTTGAAACAGATGTTTAGTGATTGGGAAAATATAAATATAAAATATAAATATAAAATATAAATTACAGTAGGCATGGGTGACAAGTCTGCTGGGTAAATCTGTTTGATGGGATCTTTCTTTACTGAGTTTCTCAAATTTGAGCTAACAAATCTCATATTAACCTCCCACAAATTCCATAAACCTCAGTTTCCTACAAAGTGTCTGAGATGAGTTAAGGTTTCATGGGTTGTGTTTTGGGTTTGCTTGTTTGTTTTATTTTTAATGATTTATTAACATGTTTACTCACACAGGGATCTGAATTTTTATTCAATGTATTTTTAAAGAATTGGATAGTTTGAAAGAAAGAAAAAAAATCAAAAAATATTGAACTGAAAGAGACAAGCACAACGGAAAACTTCCCAAATTTTCTGAAGGAGACAGGAAATACATGATAATTTCACGTTCAAGGAAACATGGAATTTATCATTCACTAAGATACATTTTAGAATTTTCCTGGCTACATTTCAGACAACAGAATGCCTGTGGGACAGTCAGTCTATATGTCCACCCCAACAGATGTCTGCTACAGATATTACCAGCTCCTCAGATGAAATGCAGGGATAGCATTCACAGTGCTGGAATGAGTAAAATTAATGTTTCTTGTATAAGGCATAAAACCCTTCACCCCCTCAACAACACCATAGTACCAGAATAATGAACAGTAAATAATAGCCTCAGTTTTTGACCAGCAAGACCAACCTCCACAAATCCTAGATCCCTGAGACCAAGGGGAAAAGTCTGGAGCAGCTGGTTTGCCACTGATGGAAGAGTCTGGGTCTCCTATCTAAGGTCAGGGAATTCAAAAGCAAATGGTACATGCTTAAGAATTCTTTCTATTTAAGAGGACAGAATGAACATGTACACAAATGTCAAGCTACTGATAATATTATTGAAGATAAATTGTTAATTGTCTTTTTAATTTAGCCTCCCTTACAATCAAATCCACATAACAATAGTTACTAAGGAGAAAAATAAAACTTTCACCTAATAAAATTTTCACCCTTCACTCTTCTCACCCTTTTATACTGTCTTCTCATTATATTTTCACCACATCATGCCTCTTGTACCTCTTGGTCATAACCTGATATAAGTCTATGGAAGTCCAGGCAGTTAATGTTTGTATCATAAATGGAAAAAAACTTTGAGATTTAATCAGATCATTACTATTTATCAAGAGATTTTTACAGTAGATCAAGTCTGACATTAATCAAAGTTTGAAAGATAATAAAGCAAAAATTAATTCATTATATATTCAAATTTTTAACAAACCTGAATGCTTTTTGTTCCAAGTACTTTCAGTAGTGTTTGTTGTGTGTGAAAATACTGTCTTATTTCTGTTTCCAAAATTGTAGACAGTGGCATGAGAATCTCCTAAGGTTGCAGAAGAAATCCTTGTCTACTATATTTGGCTGCAATTAGATCATTCATTTTCATTTCACTAACTTGAGCCTGCCTCCATATTGACATTATGTTGTTTCAGATTTTAGTACTATTAATAAATCCATGTCAGGAGTTCCTTGTGCCTGCACCTGTTTCTGTAATGAAATGCTTCCATATATGAAAATGCACATTAGGTTTTACTGAAGGGCCTCACTTTTCATAAAGAAACATTCTTGTGAAATAAAAATGCCAAGAATGCTATATAGTCATTGTATCACACAAAAATTGTGGCACTATCAAGACCTGCCACACACAAGGTCACCTGTAAGTGCCAGTCCTGGCAGTGGTCTGTGTTTAAGATGTGAGTGGACTTTCCCAACCTTCCTTGCTCAAAGATTCCTGTGCTTTAATCTTGCTGATCATTAGACTTTTTCTCCTCTGTTTAACTCAGTCTTTCTTGATTCATCTGAAGATGCTGTTCACAAGGAGTGCAGATATTTTGTCTTTTCAACATTACTTAAATTACCTGAAGACAGTTATCATTTTCCTTGTATATCTTTGCTGCAGTTTAAATAGATAATACCATTAGCTAAATTTTTCTCTTGGATAATTTTTTTTCAGTAGTCATCATTCTCTTTCTTTGTCACTATAATCTCTCCAACTGGTACACATTTCAATGCTTCTGCAAGGTGCAGATATTAGCATAAAATCTTTGCCTTGCTTTTGCCCTGTATCTCCCAGGCTTCTTTTGAAATGTATTTGTGATCCTGCTGTTCCCATACTGGTTTCATCTCACAGATTATTTCTGCCTAAGTGCTGTACCTTGTATTTGATCCAATTTTTAGCCCATTTCTCCCATTTGTCAAGATGATTTAGAACTTTAATCCTGCCTCCATCCTTGTGATGTGTCTCAGTTTCATGACACCTGCAAATTTAATAAACGTCTTTTCCATTTCAATTCAATTTCAGTTCAATTTGCTAATAAAAACATTGAACAGAACCAGACCCATGACAGAATCCCATATATTCCCTCCTGACCCTTCCTTCTTTTTTGAGAGTGAAATATTGCCAAGGACTCCACGGGTACTGTTAGCAAAGCTGTCTAACACCCACCTGGTAGTTTTCATCTGGACTATGACTCCAAAGTTTGCTTATGAGATTGTCACAAGAGATCATTTCAAATGCCCTACAAAAGTCATGATGCAACATCTATTGCTTTTCCCCTTTTCACAGTTCCTGCAGCTCTGTCATGGAAGGAAATTGGGCAGGTTTGACATGATTAACTGTTGACAATTCAGTGCTGTCTGTTATTTATCTGCTTGTTGTCTTCTGCATGCTTAGAAATAGGTTTGATCCCTTGGTAAAATCTTTTTCCAGGAATTGATATTAAGAATAGAAGTAGTATGATTTGGTTACTTCTGTGTTTCTCATGAGTAGTCAGAAAACGTTCTTCAGGTCTTCCAATATTTTATCTGTGCTTCCCAGTTTTACCAAAAATAACCCTCAAATGCAGGGCAGTTATATTTTGGCACATTGTACTTGTAGTTGGCTGTTGTTATACCTTATCTTCCACCTCTAATCACACCAGTGCAGAGTTTACCATTTTTAAGGCAACCATAAAAAGTTACTGTAGATAACCTGAGGCTACCATTCAGTTTTCTGCTCTGCTTTTTGTTGGAGATACCCTGATAGATTATAACTTGCTTAGATTATGCCAGCAAGCCAGTTTAGTGATTACTGTATTTTATTTCTGGCTAAATAAACTGGGAGAGTTCATTTGCATCTTCAGTTGAAACTTTTTAAAACAACCTGGTTCATTTGGCTAAAATGAGTTAGAAGACACATCATGATGTGAAGGAGAAAGTGATTAGCAGCTGGGAACAGGATTGGGGTCATTACCTCTGCAAGCAACACAGCTGGAGAGGGAAGAAGCCATGTGTTCTGGCTTCAATTTCCTTCTAGCTGAGAAAATCTAGCATTTCAAGTGATATTAGCATTGAACACTGGACTTTTTCACAATCTTATTTTCCAAAACATCTTGTAGTCCACTAATATATCCAGTTCTTTCTTTTCCCCTGCTGCTTCCATCTAATCAGCTATTGAAGGCAGAGGAAATTTCACAGCTTTTGCCTCTACTGAATAATGTTATTTTTTTCTCACCTGTCTGCATCTCCAGTTTTCAAGACAACAAATTCATGATATTCTTATACCTAGTACATTGAATTATTTTTCTAAATGTATGCAACTACCACTAGCACATTCTTAAAACTTTAAATAGATATCAATTAATGCATTAAATATAATTTGACCTAAGTCAAGTACTTAAGGAATTTCACCACAATGGAAGAGATGTAGTTTCCTTCAGCACAGTCAACCACAATCTTCCCTTTAGGTACTGATTTACCCCTATCACATTTTTTTAGTAATCCTATAATCTCCAGTTTATTCATAATTTATGAGTAAAGCTCAAGGACATGTCTTTTAGGAATGATGCAGAGAATGTTTTTGTGATGTGCATGTGAGACTCTGTGATGAGCTTAAAAAGGCTGGAGGCCAAAAACCAAGGCAGATCTATTTCTCTGACAAAGGCAAAGTGCTGTAGAAGTAATTTTTAGTGATTCCCCCAACATCCTCATTTATCCCTAGATCCTATTCTCCCTGGCTTTAATTGCAGGACTTTTGCTGAACTTCAAAGGCAAAAGAATCAGAATATCAAACAGGCAAAATCTCCCACAAACTGAAACTCTACATAGGAGCAGCTCTAGCACAAATCATTAGGAAAACACTTATGTAAGCCTCACAGTCAATAAAGATAAAAATTTGAGCCAGGAACAGCTTTTCAAGGAAAGGCTTGAAATTAGAACCTGATGAGTAATTAAAGACATTATAATCTGCAGTTCCTGATGTAGGTTGGAGGGTCCCTTTATTATGATGTCTCATTTATTTGACTAATCCTATAAATTTATACTACATGGTGACAAGCACAGAAATTCAGATATTATTTAATCCCCTTTGTCTCATTGTAAGTACAGCTTTTCATAGAGAATTGTGTTTTAGAAAAAGGCTTTCAGTGACTTTCAGGCAGCAGTAAGTGATTAAAAAGAAAATCTATTCTTGGCCAATTCTTTTTACAGTGATGGTTTCTATTCTCCAGTAGTTTTAACATCCATGGACAAAACACTGTATGAAAATACATGCAAGGCCCTTTACATGTAGGGGGGTAACACCATTCTGAGGTTCCACTTACACCTTTATGCTTGAGGGATGATCCTTCACACAGCCCTGTGTGAAAAGGACCTAAGCACAACTTTTCAGGGATGTGCACGTGACAGTCATTTTTCACAAGAAATTTTGAGAATTCACAGATGTAAATCCATCTGATAGAAGAAATATAGACACAACTATACCCTATTTAATGTGAAACCAGAAAATAAGGTTATGGTAAATATTCTTGAGATTGAAAACTAGAAACAGATAAATTCCTGTATCACAATTATTCCAGAAAGCACAAGTTGTTATTGAATTGGGTTATGTATATTACCTAGCAAAACCTTTCCTTATTAGTAAAGTTTTTTAAGTTATCTGGCCACTAGACCCCTGAACCTTTAGCACATTCATTGAGATGCTTTCTTACATTCACACACTGTTGCCAACTCTAATAACATCTAATAAATACTGTTAAGGTTATGAACTAAATCTAAGCTTCATGAACTGAAGCTAAGCTAGTTTTTGTGCTGCTATTTTGTTGGCATGCAACCTAAATATTTCCCTTGGCTTGGTCTCCTGATTTTAAACTGGATGGTACTAAGAATAATTCTCATTTAGAAGATGTTATCTTTAAGACTGGAGGGGCCAGCCAGTCACAGTCAGTATAATCAGAGGTTAGCACCAGAGCTATTGCATCTGGCTGAGATGTATTTGTTCTCCTTGGTATAAGGATTTGTTTTGCATAAAGCTAATTCCTTGCAATGGGTTCCTTCAGAAATATTTTGCCAAGAAATTGACTTCATGTATCATTAATGAAGTCAGTGTTTCTGCATCACTGTTCATAGAAAATATTCACACAAATAAGGCAATAAACCCAGAAGATTCTATCAAAGACAATGTGCCTAAGTACTCTTTTCCAGAAACCAAAAGCTATTAAAAATATTGTTACTCTTCACAAATTTGTCTAAATTTTGTGGGGTTTTTAAAGTGATTTTGTCTTAATCTTTAGAAGTACATCTTTCATGAGATGTGTACCTGGCTCAGACTAAAAGGAGCTGCAAATCTTCGAAAGAAATTTTCAGTCTACTCAGAGAGTGACATGAGGAAAAATGGGTTTTGTATATTAACTTTCTGGTCATTAAACTTGTTTATGCTCTTTGAGAAACTAATGGAGGCATAAAACAAGTGATTAGCATCTGATTTTCACTATTAACATTAAAAACAGGCCTTAGTTAACCAAGGCATGAGCCTTCCAACAAGTCTCAGTTTACCTATACCACATAGAAACTCATTTAAACCTTACAGCAAAGTTGGACATATTCCAGTTGCTGACAGTGGAGTGTGAGGTCATGTTGTGTGAAATATTGTGCAGTAGGCCACAAATGTACACATCTTTTCTCTCTCACTCTTTCACCAATTACAGAGATATCATTCCTGACAATTCTCTTGCTTTTAGTAGCCAGCCCCTCTGTTTGAAGAGGACCATTTGAAGAGGACCATGGCTGCCACATTTCCTTTGTAACACAAGGCAAATCCTGTCAGTAGTAACCAGCTAATTATGACTTTTTCCTGTGGTAGAATTACCCTGGAACAGCTACAGTGCTTTAAACACAAATCTTAATCTAAATGTGTGCAAATTGTTATTCTGAGTTCTTTTTCAACATCCTCAGGGACACACAGGGTTGTTGTAGGCATGTGGATGTACTTTACATTGGCTGGAACCATCTGAAAAACTGAGCTACAATAGTCTAGAATCTTAAGTGAATGTTGTTTTTCATTCCTCTGTGTCTCAGTTCCTTGCAAATGAGGCAGAGCTAATGCTGACCCCTTCATTTTGGGTTATGAAGATAAGTTCTTCATTAGTGCTTTGACAAATACCAGATCCTGTGATTTGAGCAGCAAAGAAGCAACAAGAATTAAACCTGTAATTCTGGATGCAGAATTTGTGTGCATCTCACTGAGACATTCAGATAGCAGGAGTATTTATTTGCTGACTCTCATCTTAAAGGTTATTAAAATATATAGGATTAAACTTGCACAGGCATTTTTGGGTGTTTTTTTAAGTGTGAAAAAGTGCTTCATCCTGGGCATGTCAGCCACAAAACACTGAAAATCCTTTTCAGTCAGCTTGCCTTTGCAAAGAAAGCAGGAGGCTGACAGGAGGTGTATATTTGCATCTTGTCCCAGCAAGGTGGTGGCACTAAGCCAGAGCATGCACTGGGAGCCAGGCACTCAAGGCTCTCCTTAGGGAGCAGGGAGGCTGAGAGCAGGGAACTGAACCCAACCTCCTCCAAAACCTCTTCCATGTTCATGATATCAATCTAGATACAAGCACTTTTATCCAGAAAACAATAAGAAACTCAACAGTAGCAAAACATTTGCCTCTGATTTCAGATAAAAGAAGCTGCAACTAATCAGTTTCTTCACACAGAGAAGAGTTACAAAATGGAGTTTTGCAGATATCTTCACAGAGACAAACCCAGTACATCCTTCTCTTGAATAGCTGAAGTGTAGTTTTATGATAAGCAATAAAATAAAACCCTAGTAAATTAGTTTGAGGTATTTCTATCCAATGTTTTTTCTTATACTAAAGCTGCAGCCTAACAGTAGCCAGCACTGCAAACCAACACACAATTATTTCAAGGATGTGATTTCAAGGAACATATTTTGCTTGGCCTCCCTGGAGATATGCAGTAAAAATTTCACTGTAACATTCTAGTTTTCTTCATATGTCCTGTAAGGAAGTAATTAAAACAAGCAGTTGCCAGGGAAGCATGGCAAGCTTACAGAAATATATATATCCCATTGTACACATCTGAACTAATAATTGTCATGTCTTATTAGCTGCATACTGACAATAAACTTGGTGCTTTGCCATTTATATTCTGCTGTTGCTAGGGCTGAAATGAACATGAGACAACTGCAAGTTTTCAGGAAAGAATAACTGTTGTGTTTTGCCTAGAAAATTGCTCAGTGCTAATTTTAACATGAAAAGCAATCAAAAATTGCAAGAGGAAATCAGGGAGACCTCAGATAAATCCTATCTCACTCATGTCATTTCAATACAAGACTTTCTATCCATATGATTAAAATAAAATCAAAGAAACAGTATTTTTTGGTAAAAGTAGGTTTTCCTGCCTTTTAAAGTTGAGTTTTGCCAGAATAAACTATAAGAAGCACAAATAAAACTTTTAGTTTATTTTTATTCTTATCAGAAAGTATCCAGAGCATCATCATTCATCACCAGAATGGAGTGTAAAATGTATTACCTTCTCTAGGCTCATCCTGAGTAAAGTGAAGAGTAAATGAGATCACACTTTACAGATGCTCATCTCCTTCCATTTGTTACAGCAAGTGCTGCAGTGCCAAGTCCATCAGTCTGAAATAAGGAATGGTGCAAAGGGAATTCATGATTACAAAAAAACTAAGTGCCACAGAACTGAGACATTTCAGCAATTGAATATAAGGACTATTTATATCACTGGTTTTTGGAAAATTCAGAAATGTACTTGAACGTTGCAAATCCATCTCTTTTTCTCTACCATGTGCATATGTATTTGCACACTCAGAGAAACCTACTTGTCTAAGTGTCTGCAAAACTAGAATTCACTGCCTGGCATTACCTTCATGCTGTACAATCTCCACTGTAGCTCTGAGCACAGATATCTGAAGGCACTCACCAGTCATTGGGTGCTAATGATTGTGCAGCCTCTCTGTTCAGACTGGGACTCTGTCTAATCATCACCATGAAAATGCCAAGGGCTTTGAATACCTCCTCTAGAGAAGCACAGGATAAGAACTCAGCTCCAACTTTTCCTTCTCTTCCCTACTATGAAATTTCCACAATAATTAATCATGTTTTCAACATGCTACATCCCCAACACTCAGAGATTAAGTAGGTGAATTGATTAAATGGCTTGGAACCAAGTGCCACTAATTGAAAACAGCCCAAGTTTGAATCAGTCCTTCACTGCAAACACAGGAGTAACAGCAAGAGGGTCTGGTGCTTGAACAAGACCACTGAATGACTCTGTTGAGAAAATTCTTTAACTAGGGATAGCCCTGGGTGTCACCAGCTCAGAACTGCCACACTCCAGATGTTTCCTGCGCTAATCACTCGTCTCTGAAGAGTTATGGAGTTTCTTTTCTCAGCTACTGAGACTTAGCCTTCACCCCATATTGCAGGCAAAATCTTGGCATAAACTATTTGTGCTTTCTGCAATCCTCAGCTGGGTGGTGATTACTGATGTACCTTGATGTAATGTCTTCAGTGCCTAAGAAATTCCAACTGGTACCAAATGCAGCCAGGTGTCTCTGAGCAACAGAGGCTGTCATGAACACATCAAGCTCATCTTCCAGTGGTGTCCTTTGGAAGAAGGCTGTGGAACGCTGATTTTCCATGAATCCATGAATCATCAGCAGAGATCATGGGTAAGAAAAAAATTACCCTGACACATTAATCCATGTGTTAGAGCACAGCACTCTGCAGAAACCCCAGTTCTGGCACCATGGCAGGGCAATCATATTCATGTGGCAGAGCACCTAGATTAAAGAGCCTTACCTTCCACACCAGGTGTCTCCCACTGATTTAGTTCCTTCTGTGCAGAAGCAACAAACAGTCTAAATCCACTCAGAAATACCTTTACAGTAGATGCATTTGCTTTAATATTTTTTGCCAAATGGGGTATGTACCAGATGCCAGATTGTCAGATCTGGTCCCTCATGAGAATAAGCTTGGTGCTCATTCAACAAAATTCATACTCAGTTTCAAGGTCTTGGGCCTACAGTGTTTTTTAAGTTTTTTTTTTTGTATGTCCCATGCCCAAGACAGCAGAAAAAGAATCTACAGCTCAGAAATTACAAGCATCAGTGACAGCTCTAGTCTTCCAGGATAACAGAGCTCTCTACTACAGGAGTAAAACTCAGATATGAAGGTGACCTGAATTTCTCAGAGGCTGATCCAAAAATGCCCTCCTTGCTCTCCCTAGCCTCTACCCACACCCTCCAGAAAAATATGTCACCACAGATTTCCTCTGAAACTGCCCCCAGTGCAGACCTTATCTATTTTACCTTGCCCTCTCTAACAAATATATCATAAGATTTATTAAAAAATAATGGAAGAAAGGCTAAAACTCTAGAAAAGTAAGAGTCCTTAGTTTCTACTACTACTGTGCTGTTCTCCTGGAAGAGGAGAATACAACATAAGTGTACTTGGCAGATGCACAGGAGTGAACACTTCTCTGAACAGTGTGCAGGCACTCTGATAGCAAAAAGTAAATTCATAAACTTATATAGGATAGCATAGTGTAGTATAGCATAGCACAGTTTGCAGGTCTTTAACTTTCTTGCTTTTGCTTTGTGTTGCCATCTCCATTCTCAAGTACCACTACTCTTTTCAGAGGAACACAACTCTTCATGTGGTGAGAGTCAAGTTTGCTCACACCAGTTCCATTATGCACTGTTTGCAAGTAATCAATTTATTTTTTCTGTAAAAGCGTTTCTGAATGCCTTTGAAGCTACAGAATGCCTTCTACTGAAGGCATTCTGTGGCATAAATTTCCATGAAACTTTAGAACAAACACAGATAAGAGGGCAACCAATCTTCAGGCCACTAACTGTTTGGCCTGTTTGTGACTCTTGCACTGAAAAAAAAAAATTATTCAGCCTGAAAGAGCAAAAATGCAAAAATGTATCCCACAATAATTGGTAAATATGTATGTTTAAGTATCCTCATGTAAATAAACCTTGTTTGTCGAAATCTGTGAGAAGCTGTTTTGAGAGTTTTTGATATATCTGTTATTTTCTGTCACCCTTTTTGGATTTAATTTCAAGTTTAGAACAATTTCCTTTTAAACTCTCAGAATTTACCATGTGCCCTTTGTTGACTGAGCAGAGCTGAGTCCACCTGAACAAAAATCCTGAGCCCACCATGCTTGGCATGTTGCTCTGGACTCCATCCTGCTAATGTCTTCTTAATGTGCTTTTACTTGGGCACACTTTGGAGCACTGCTGCTTCTGCACATTTTCTACTCTTGGAAAAAGAATAATTGTGTTTTTGCTTTAAATTAAATAGAAATATTAATTTTTTATTTTATGTTCTCAGATGTAATTCCTTAGCAAGCTAATGCTCAAAGTAGCTAGGACATAATTTGAGATATTTTTTTTAGATTGTATTTCATTAAGTATCTCCTGAAGCCATTTGTTAAACAGTGATGTTTCTGTAATATTTTTATATTTGTATGTTTACAAACACATAGACACACTTCTTTTAAACTGAAATCAGTTTTAAGATGTTCTTGAAAGACACAGACTGCTTTGGTATGTTTATTTCTTGCTAGTTCTCCTACATCATATTTAACCCAGAAAGGACACATTTTATTTTAAAAAAATATATCCAGGAAATTTACATTTATGTATATCTTCCTTTTAGCTATTTTCTTAACAACATGCCAGAAAATACTTTCAAAAAGTATTTTAGGCATTGCATACACAAAGCTGTCAGCTAACTCTCTTTGGAGAGGAGCATCCACATATTTTCCCTGTCTGAGAAAATGTCAGCTGCTGCATTTAAAGAGTGACAGAATTCATTCTCTGATCCCATCCAAGGAGATGAAGAAGAGGTGCCAGTAGGTAGTTCTAGTAAGAAAGATACTTAGGGAGAAAAAATAGATTAGATTAGATTAGATTAGATTAGATTAGATTAGATTAGATTAGATTCCCTATGGTGAGAAGTCCTATGAGGAGTGGGTGAGGGAGCTGGGGTTGTTCATCCTGGAGAAAAGGAGGCTCAGGGCAGACCTTATTGCTCTCTAAACTGCCTGAAAGGAGGTTTAGCCAGGTGGGGGTCAGTGTCTTCCCTCGGGTACCTGGTGACAGGACAAGAGGACATAGCCTCAAACTGCAGCACGGGAGGTTCAGGCTCAGGAAGAATTTCTTTGCTGGAAGGGTGGAAGTGTTGGAAGAGGCTGAGCAGGGAGGTGGTGGAGTCACCTTGCCTGGAAGTGTCCAAGAAACAGCTGAACATGGCACCCAGTGCTATGGCTTTGTTAACAGAGTGGTGGTACAGTCAAAGGTTGGGCTTGATTTTCAAGGACATTTTTTCCCAACCATAGTGATTCTCTGATACAGCACTGAAGAAAGTGAGAAGCACCTGGATGGGTAAGAACAATATAGGAAAGGAGGGAGGGGGAGAGAAAGGGAAAGAAATTCAGAAAAACATAAATTAAATTGAGAATTTATTGAACAGTGGCAAGAAATTTAGTACAAAAATAGTTATTAAGAAATAAATATTTATAAATTGTTCCTACAGAAAATGGGATTAGTGAACCGGAATAGGTTTAAAAAAGGGTTTGCAGGAGCTTTAGTAAAGGGCAGTAGTTTTGGTTGGTGTTTTTGAAATTGCAGTGAGCATACTTTGTAAACAATTGGAAACCATTAGTCCATGCTGCTCTGACTTCATGTAGCACACACACAAAGTGTGAATGCTTTCCCAAATTAGATGAGAAAGGAGTGGCACCCGGTCCAAGCCTGCCTTGACATCCCTTTAGGATAGCACATATCACCTTCATTTCCTCTTTGAGAAGGTGGCAGTTGTGCATTTCTGCCTTAGGAGAACGGTGGTCCAATTCTTTCTCTGCCTGTGAACAGACCTGCCAGGCATCTGGGCATAAAGGAAAGAATTCACTGTTCTTTTTTAAGCCAGTCAGGAGCTGTTAACTCCAAATTGGCTGATTGTCTTATCTCTGGCTTCAGGATGAACCTATCTAAGTGTCAGAATCTTAAGCTCTTGAGAAAACTATTGATTGAATCTTTACAGTCAAAAGTCTGCAAATCACTCAAAATGCAAGAGGGGTTTAAAGACTTCTCAGGTAAAAAATCAGAGCTCTATATTGCTGTGAAAGCTCTTCTAAGTGCAACCTCAATTTCTGTTCACAAAAGCACAAAACCAGAATGCCCCATAACTAGTATCTGCTGGGCATTTTCATCACCTGTATTGTTTTGGCATTAAATAATGTTAGGCATACCATGTAAATCATTAAGAACCTATCCACTGAATTCTGACATTGTTCATTAAACACATCATTTGTGTAATAGCACTTAATTAATTATAGAGCTCCTGAATAATGAAAATAATACATTAACTGGATAACAGCAAAAGTAGTCAAATACTATTAAGCAATTTCCTGTAATAATTCAGCATAACAATGTTTTCTGTAATGAAACATTATAGGCAAGTATTAACAGTTTGCATGTGTGAAATTATTAGCTCTTTCAAATTAACTCTCTCTTGGGCTTTTATAAAGTGTGTTGTGCAAGGGAAGACCAAAGACAACAGAGCACTCTCACAATATGCAGAATATTGATCTAGACTTCTGTGATTAAAATCCTATTAATATAAAGTAACTCTGTTTAATACACACAGACATATATATTTTGATAAATGATTCTTAGGTAGACTAACAGCCTCCTGAAAACTGCTTTGAAATTTTAATGTAGGGAAATAAATAACTTTTCCCACATTTAGAAATGCCAGTTTAATTTTTATTATCTACAGTAACTAAATTCAAACATTTTACGTAACTCACAGTAGTGGTTTTAGAAATTTTTTTCTTTAACAAGAATCACAACTAAGTGAATTTGCTTTGCAGTTGTAGTTAGAGCAGCAATCCCATTTCTTTTTTAATATGGACAAAATTGTTGGGGTTTTTTTTTTTTTTTTTGGTCTGGCTACATACAGAAAGATTAATTTTATGTTATGTATACCTTTAAAATTTGTGAAACATTTATTTTTAGGAGCAAATTTGCACCCTGGGAAAGTCTCAGGGGAAAGTAAATGCCCACATCTCCCATTGGTTATGCTCAAATGGAGCACCTTTGGCCAGACTCACATGCAGGACTAAACATTTGGATTGAGCTGGTGCAATCATCAGAATACACAGAACTCAGTATATCAGTCTCAAAAGGAATAAGGTGATAATCCCACTTACTTGACCCTGAAGACAATTCCTAATAGCTCTGTATGCCACAAATTCCATATCCTCTCTCTGCAGCCCTGGTCATACCAGACAAACGCTACGGTTCACTCTGAGAATTTTTTAGCCACTTTTCTCACGTGTTCTCCCGTATTTTATTCATTGAAGTTTGAATGTTACTTGATTTGGATATGAATAAGATAAAACTTTTCATTTTAATAGTTCTCATAGTTAGGCCTTTGCTTTCAGTCATGGTACAAGGCTTCATTTCAGAGATGGACCTAGTTCATTTTTTTTTCTCTTTTTCCAGTCAAAGATTGGAAATGGAAAGTACAATAGGGAGAAGTGATGTAAGTGGTCTGTGCTGTATAGGAGAGCTTCAGAACCAGCAAATGCAGGAGGAAACATCAGGTCTGGTCAGGTGAGAAATATAAAACTCAAATGTGTTACTAAATGGGGAGCAGAGACCAAGAAGGTGCAAAACTGAAACTAGGAACAAGTATGGGAAGCATTTTTGGGAGATGTTTCTTGTCAGAACCTGGAAAAGAGTGGAAAAGTAGTTAGTTATAGGTAAGTGAAAACAGTGCCATGGTGACATTTTGTGTGGGAGTGAGGCAGAACTGTGTGAACAGAGAGCTTCTGACTAAGAGAATACAGCTCCCAAGGGGATGAAAATGCATCTTGTAATAAAGCAAAATTTGCCTAGAAATTTGTTATTTTATTCCTTCCTACAGCAGAAGGGAAGGGACACAAGAATAACTGACCACAGGACAGCCCGTTACACCATGCCAGGTGACCCAGAATAGTTTCACACAGGAATGCTCTTAGTCTTGAGATAATAGCAGGCAGTGAGACTGTGACCTCAACCTCTCAGGCAACAGAAGGTGTCTGAAATGCTTTCTTGGCAGAGTTTAGGAGGAATGCAGGACAATCCTGCCGACCTTGCTTAGATATCTGAGATGACCCAGCCACAAAAAGACTTTAAGGAGATGTTCTGCAAAGGATTCAAGTCTGCAAAGGCAGGATTCAAAGGCCTAATTAGAGCCCTTTGAGATCCAAAAATAACATGTCACTGGGACTAGTTATGCTGATTTTTTTGGCATATATTCCTTCTAATTCCCTTCTTCTTGATAGATGAGTCCTGCATTGAGAATTCTTTAGACTACTGTCAGGCTTCTCCATACATGTTCTGTTAAAACAAAACCTGCATGGTAATTTGAGACACTGAAGCCCCTGCTTCCCATCTCTGGGTGTAGGGTGGGAGAGCTCTTGAGGTGAACATGCTTGATACCTGATTGAGAGAATGGACTACGTGAGTAAATTCAAAAGAGGTTTACCAGAGAAGCCTTGCTGAACTTCCAAGGCAGCCACCTTCAATTTCAGACATACTCATCCATGTCTTTGTACTATGTAGCTGTTCAGCATGGACCTCCTAACCCCCTCAGTGTCCTGACACATCTGAGCTCAAGTGAAAAACAGTCTTCCATTGGATGCAAATTGACCTGGGAATATAATTCAGCTGCATGAGCTTTGCTATGGCCATAGTGGGTAACTCTTGGATGTTACAGAGCTGTGCATTGTGTATCCTGACAGTCTTTGCCTCTCTGAGTTGTTTTGTACAAGGTATTAAGAAGATGCACCAATTTATTTTTATGAGTAATTCAGACACTTCAGTGAGGAACACCATGGAAATACTAATGAGGAAATTAATTATTCTACATGGATTGCAAAATTAGATGTATTCAGCAAAGATGACATGTGCTCACTCACTTACCAGCAGTGAGAATACCAAATATTGATTAGCTGCTCATTAAACCTGCACCATTCATTCTGACAGATGCCTCTCTGAACCGAATCAGTCCTGCTCCTGCCATTATTCATCCCATCATGCTGTAGGCACTTAATTGAGGTGCCTCTACTTTCCACTTTTTCTGAGGTCAGTGGGATGAAACAGACCACCCCAGGGACCATTCAGCTCCTGCAGTGGCAGAATCAGATGTAAAAGTTACCTGCCTCCTGACAGGCTATCATCAGAATGTTGAATAACTACTCTTGAGTTTTAGGTATTTCAGTAAGTGTCTAATTTAGGCAGACTACATCAGGGCATATGTCACCATGCAATTAAGAACTGTAAAACAGGTACATGGAAAGACAGTTTAGATTACATCCGAAATCTCAGTTCTGGCATTTCTTAATTTTATGTTCTTCACTGTGTCTCATAGAAAATGTTACTGAAATACTTCAGACTTTTGACAGTATTTTAAGGCTAATATTAACTTAACTTTTCTGACTGTTTTGTTTTGCTGCTGCCTTAGCAGAACCATCAGCAAAAAATCAAGATGAGTTTGACCAGCAAGTCAAGGAAGGTGATTCTTCTCTACTCTGCTCTCATGAGACTGCAGCTGGAATGCTGTGTCCAGCTCTGGGCTCCAAACACAAGAAGGACCTGCTGGAGAGAGTTGAACAGCATCCACGAGATGAGAGAGGTGTGGAGCATCCCTCCTATGAAGACAGGCTGAGGGAGTTGGGTTGTTCAGACTGAGGACAAGAAGGCTCCAGAGAAACCTTCCTGCAGGAAGGATCATTCTAACACTTACCTAAGCAAATCAGATATGACACAGGAAAGAAAAACATTCTCGAAGGCACTGTGAAAATCATTCCTTGCTGCAGTGCTGATGTCCATGAAAATTAAGTCTGTAAAGTATTTAGTAGTATCTTCTTTAAAAAGGATGAGGTTTTCCAGACCAAGCTACATATATATATGTGTGTGTGTACAAAATACATCTTGGAAAAAATAAAGTTTTGGGGGTTTCCAAGTACAACAACGCCTGTAGAAAACTGTCTAGAGGATATATTATTTCATGTTCATTTACTTCTAGTTTCTCTGCACATTTCACTGGAGCACTTGATTTGGGTTTTGTAGATGAGTGATGGATGGTCCCAGAGGACGTTATTTCTGATCCAGCTTGATAATTCCTATGACTCAGGAATTCATAAACTCATTAGTGCACTACTGATACTCAAGTATTTACATAAGGTTCAGTTGAATACAGGCTTCAAGCATAGGACCCAAGCAAGTAATTTGTCTAAACCAAAATGAAATACCATAAGCAGATTCTGAGCAATAATCAGACTGAAACCCAGCACTCAAAAGTGAAGTGCTTATAGACAAATCAAGGAGGTTAGACTTCAATACCTGTAAGGATCTCTCCTGCTTAAAGTAAATGAAGAGTTCAGATTGCTAAGGAATTATGAAACTGGATTCCTGGTATGGCAATTGTTATTGTTGATGAAGCAGAAAACTTGGCATATTTATTTACTTTTCATGAACTTACTGAAATTCTGATTCTCTCATTATTAAATATGTTCAATTGTTAATCCTTGAATTTCTTTTAAAACATATGAGCATTAATTTTCTAAGGTGGAACAGAAAGAGTGCAAACTAGCAAAAATAACATGTACTGCAGATATATGCAATTTGATGGCTTAGCTAAAATGCAAAATGATATTGCTCCTCTTTGTCATCCTTCTCTCATTGTTCAGTTTGTCACCCTGCTTTAAAAATTAGAGTTATAGAAAAATAATCATAACAAATCTTTCCAATGACAGACTGAAAAAAATCTCACTTTTTTCATGTTCATACACCTTAATATACATGCAAAGCATGTAGAGATCATTATACTGGAAGAAACTGATAGTACCTAAGGAATTATTGATTTCTCTTTGTAATTTATCTTCACTAACTTAAATGCAGAATTTTATAATTTACTTTTATTTTTGTCAATGGTTTTTTAAATTGTCATTAAGCTGCAGCTTCTTTTGCTCTGCCCATCTTCTGCCTGGCACAGCTATTTCACAAAGCATTTCTTAGCAATTTCATTAAATCATGTTTTTTACCCCTTGTGCTCACTGTAAACCATCCAATTGAGAGCTAATCACAGTAAAAAAAAATAATCTGAACCAGAAAGGAAGACTGTTATACTCCCTAATGTGCTGGACAGAGATGGCAAAAGGAGGAGTAAAGCACACAGCTATAAATCTTTTTATCTTGCATTGGCTTTAAAAAGCTATTAAATTTTTTTTTGTTAGAAATCTCTCTTTACACCATTTTCAGTAGCATTCACAAAGGCTTCAGGGTTTGAGTTTCCCACACTTCCAGCATGTTCCACTAGAAAGGATTCTGGGTGCTTATCCAACCAAATAAAAATTTACAAAATTCCTTCCTAAAGGGAGAACTGTAAAGCAAATACTTTTCCCATAAAATTTTCATTTGATTAATTTAATATTTTCAATGTGTTAAAGCCAGGAGCACTTTGTAGAACAACAGAGGAAAGTAAGTAACCATGGCTGGTTTTAGTTATTAATTACCACTTAGCAACCAAAAGGCCCTCCTGCTCCTTTTCTACTTGTTTCTGGATGTTTTTAAATTCACTGCTTTGTCATTTTGTATAGCTGGATACAATAAGTGTGCATGCAATATTTAATATATATTATGTGTCATAGAAAAGCAATAATATAAGATGATAAGTCAGGAAATATTCTTTTAGAATATTGCATCATGAATTGATCCTCATATATCCACAGGCTTTTTCAAGTGTTGTTTAATACCATTTTTACTGTGCTTGTTGACTTCTTGTGCCAGATAAGCAGAATCCACACAAAGTCACATGAAAGAGGAACAAAGTGACCAAGTCTCCTGCAGGGTCTGTGTCTAGCTGAGTTTCTTCACAATGTGCTTCTGAAATAGGCATGCATTAAAAATAGTCTTGGATATGCTGAGCTCCTCTCCTTGTCAATGAGTAGAAGCTGTCTCCATTCCAGCACCTGCAACAATCTTACAAGATCCTTTGCTAGACCCAAATTATTAAATCATCAAAGTTACCCTTTTCTTCTTTGTTTTATTTGCATCATCAACAACAACTTCCCCTTGGCAATTTTTATTTGCCATTGAGGCACTTTGAGCTGTATGTGCTGACATCAAAGCACCTCAGTGAATCATCACCTCTGGTTCCCTCCAGTGATCAAAACTGTAACCTGTCAAAGCTCTTCAGTTCTTGAACAGAAGAAAATTATGAAGCTCCCAAGAGCTCAGAAGAGAAATCATGCCAATTGCTCATGCTTTTTCATCATGAACAGTGTGGTCTTCAAATGGCTCTGCTGAGCACTACAGTGACAGACAGGTGTATAAAGAGACACAAGCACAACCATGAAATACCCACAACAGGTGTGACAAGTCTTCCAGAGGTCATCACTTCAGTGGTGACCCATTTGGGTTAGACACTCAAGGTTTAAATGGATGACATTTGATATCACAACTTCCAGGATGCTTCTTGTCTCCAGACTTTATAATAATACCTAAAGTAATTTAGTTGTCCTCTTCTTTGGATGTATACAACGATTTATCAGATATATTTTATATAAGACGTATTATTAGTTATATATATGTTTTATTATCTGTATATACGTATACCTATTCATGGATATGTAACAAATCAGTTCTCATTCTGTTCACCTTTATCTATTGAACAAGGAAAATAGACTATTAACTATGATTACACTGCTGTTTGTAAGACTGGTTCTCTGAACATATAAAGCATTCTGTGTACCAGCATTATGTATACATGCAAAAATATAGTTTAGCCTCACCACATCTTCTAAAATTTGAGAGAAGCATTTCTACTGCCTACTAACCAGATATTTTCTTCACCTATCATAATAATTCTTGTTTCATTAGTTATTATACAATCCCATGTGCATATAAAAAAATAATTGCATCTGTATGAAGAAAAATAATTTTTAATCACTCGCTTTTTAGACTGGAAAATAATATACAGTTTTTATAGCTTTTAATAAGGAGAAATGCTATGCTTTGTGTAATTCTTAAACAATGTGTAACCCAGTTAAGGCATTCCCTCCTAACAATAGGCTGGATCCTGTTGCAATGCCTGTACTGCAGCAATTCATGTGCTGAGCTCGTGAGACAGCAATTGCCTGCTGGAGGCAACTGTCCCTTTGTTAATGTGATGGGGCTAATGAAGACAATGGTAACCTTTAAAAATTTTCAGTTTTCCTGTGATGTGTATAACCTCCTGACACACTTTTGAAAACCCTTTGAATATGGCAAAAGCTATCATTATCTGACAGGGGAATGTTTTATGGGTCACCACTGAAACTAACTGATGGAAAATTGTCAGTAGTTTCTTCAAAGCTCCTTTATGCAATTCTTCAGTATTGTGCTATAAACCACTTCTACCATGTGTGTCCTCAACTCATCTATGCTCCTAATATAACAATACCATTCACAGTGTATGACAACTCTCTAAATGATTAATTTTAACAACTTAAAGCACTCCATGTCAGTCATGTGTCCCAAATTAAAGTTAAAGGAAACATGGGATAAATCTCAGGTTATGAGATTACATTATATCAAGAATGATAAAATATCTATACTGTTTTGCTCTGATTCTGCCCATCTTTCAGTCTTAGGAACATTGTCTTTTGAAGCTTGTCCCTTTGGCATTCATTCACTGAATCACTGGCTGGATATGTTAGAAGATCTGGCTCACTGCTTCCTCTCCAGATAGAGAACATATCACCTCTGGGATATGTACAGATTCTATTAGAGCAAAGCCTCAGGCCTGACAATATCTTGCTGCAATGATTGTCTCTAGTGAGTGAATAGTTACCCACACAGATTTAATTAACAGCAGCAGCAGAGTATTCACTGTTATAAAACTCTGTGGTAAATTACTAATCAGAACTCCAGGCACACTGGAGGGAATAGAAAGATGAGGAAATTATGAGCTCAGTTTTAAACAATATGGAACAGGCATGAGCAACACGAGCATTGTTCATATGCAATAAATGCAGTGATGGTCTGGGAGTAAAATGCCTCACAGACAATCACTTAGATCTCCAACAGTTTCACCAGTTAAATATCTCAGGGGCAGGAGGGTGTGCTGTATGTGTGAGGGGGTGGTGATGGACAGAAATCACGTTTACATTAGTAGTTATTTTGACCTCAAATGGTGCAAATAATTTTTATTCTGTTAAGGGTTTAGCTTCTGCTAAGTTAAAATTTTGGCAGCTGCAGGTAAAAAATATGTAAGCAGGGCAGAGAAGTAAGCAGTAGTGTTCTGGAGTGGAGATTAATTAAAATTAGTTAAACCACAGACTTGGAATGGGCACTTCAGCTCTTTAAGAGATCTGCTGCTTTGGCACATCTGCAATGGGCCCACCTGCCTGGTGCAATCGAGGTCACTGAAACACTCTGGAAGAGCATTTCACTCACAGAGTGCCACTGGGACTGGATGGTGCAGTGAAGCTCTGAGGATGGAATACCATGGGCTGAGTTCCAGTGGGAGACAACATATTCAGGAACTTGTAAAAGTTTCTGTGCAATTCCATCTGCTGTGAGCAAATGCAAGCCATATAAAACACAAGTTTGTAGCTTCTCTGCCTCTAACACTTACCCAAAGTCATTGCAGTGTTTGTGAAGAAAAAAACTCTCAATGGAGCAAGCAGGCTAAAGTTTTGGATCTGTGAAGGCTTTTATGTGAAGTGAAGGAGGGGTTACTTTCAGCACATTCTCAGAGCACAGTTTTCCAATGTATGCTTTCCAAAACACAGGGAGAATCATTGGAATTTTGAGTACCATGAAAGATATGAATGGAAAGTGTTTTCTCTCCCTCTCTTTCTGTCCCAGATCATGCTTAAAAATATTTTTTTCAGCTTTAAATACTTCAGGTCAGTTTTCTACAAATGATTCTTTGAACACATACAAAGAATCATCTCACTTAGAATTTGGAAAATTTTTATGCTGGCAGCTTTCACAGTCTATGAAATATTGATTAGAGAGGAAAGAAATTCACAGCCCACATGTTGTACTCTGCAAACTAAATTGGTCCTTTGCCACTTCAACTACAGGTTATGTATTCACAATGGGCAAATATTACCTATGTGTTCCTGCCAGAGCAACAATTTTTAAATTAGTAAAGGAGTATAAAGTTTAAGCTTCCAATATTACATTCAGCATGGATGTATCATCAATATGGAAAGGACCCTGTTTCTCTTGTCTTTGGATAGAATGACAGATTTAGAAATTGCCACATTTTAGCAGTCTGGAAAGTTAATCCAACTGCCAGCAACTGACTATGAGTGTTTTCATTGCTAATGGCTGGTAGAATATATTAGTGTATAACAGGGTGGGCTAATCTTTTCTTCTATAATTCAAGCAGACAGAATGAGGAGATTGAAGGGTTTCTTTTTCAGGTGAGTGTCTTATTTCAGTAACCAGCTAATCCCCACTAATTTCATCACTTGCAATTATGTGAGTTTACTTTAGGAACTACCACTTCTCTGTGTGTTTGCCAAACTCCAGGGAACAGAATACAAAATTGGGTCTACTCAAAATGCAAAACCAAATTTATTCACAGCCAGAAACTTTAGTCAGCTCTTCAGCTGATGCCAGACATCAGATATCCATTAAACCAAAGGGATGCTTATAAAAAGAGAGTTTAGGAATGTTATTTTTAAAAGTAGTTCAAAATTAGAAGAAGCTGAGGGACACTAGGCTCCTAGAAACTGCAAATTACCAGCAAGTCCATGTCATAACTGATTCTCACTAACTGAGATTTGACTCAAATAATGAGAAGCATATTTAAATAGAAGATCCAATGGCAACTTTTGGCAAGACAAAGAAACTTCACTGAGGAAATAAGAAGGTTGCTTAAACAGTTAAACAGCTAGACTTTTACATGCCTTACTTCATACACTATCTAAATAATGCTAAAACAGCGAAGAAAGCAAAAAAAACTGGAGCTTGCAGGTCATTGAACATTTCAAATTCTTCCATTGCCATTTCAGCACAAAATGCTAAAATCCTTTGTACTGAACCACAGATAGAATTCCCAGTGCTTGTTGATACTGAAAATATTTATCTTAATCATGGTAGTTTAATAAACAACTGGCAGCACATCAAAGCAAAGCAAAATACTGGATGCTTTATTCATGACATCTGAAAAGATATATTTTTAATGCAATTCCTGCATCATTTTCTTAGAACTTTTATTTATGAATGATCATTTTAGTTCTTCTGTATCTGCATTAGAGGTAATTAAAACAAGTGAAATAAAGAGGATATGGGTAGGTAAAGCCTGTAGAGATTTTTATAGAGTTCAGGAAAGCCACACAAAAAAACAAGAAACTATTGCAAGAGTACCACACACAGGCTGATGAAAATAAAGCTGTGGAAACAGCAATACTCATTATGCACTTGGCTGATTGTGCACCCATTCTGTTGTTTTGGAAAAGGATCCAATGTATTTGTTCCACTAGGGAGTTTTCTGTCACTGAACACATAAAATTAAAATGTTTCAAAAATTATCTAGATTTTTTTTGTCAGTCATACACATTGGCTATATTTTTGAATAGTTCTGCTTTATCTCTGAACCAATTTTCATATTTTGCTATTATTGCTCATATCCCATGGCTCTGTTGAACTTCCATCTTCCACCTAACCTTTCCTTTATGGCTTACATCTCTGGGACAGTTTGTCATTGATTTCTTGCATTATCTTTACAATAGCCAACTCTTTCCATCTTTCCACCCACTTTGCTTCTTTTTGCTTTTTTTCTTTTTTTTTTAATTCAGGAGAGTAAAAAGACAGCAGGTTGATTTCTCAGTAATTAGAATTTTATCTCTTCATCCAACCCAAGCAGAAATACCACAAGATGTACCATACTTATATGCAGCAATAATATTTACTGATAAGAATAATCCCATTGACTTTCTGTTAAAGCTGAAGGACCAATAACATAAATGAAGATTGCAAGGTCAGAACCTGACCTGGGTGAGAATCTTCAGTGTTTACAAGACTGCCATGTGCATCAAATATCCTAATTTTTTGGGTCAAAATAATGCAAATCTGTTCTTTATTATTGCACATAAATAACACAGAATGTCCATGCTGTATCTTATTTTCACTTTATTTTTGCAGATTCAAAGCAAGAAATAAAGTCCAAATCAAATAAATTACTCTGATTTCTTTCTTTTTTTTTTTTCTTTTTTTTTTTTCTATTTAATAATATTCCACATTTAGGTTAATCAGGATAACCTTCGATTGAGAATTAGTTAACTTTAATATTTTCTTTGCTCATTAGAAATCAGTAGTTTTTCACCAAATAATAAAGAAAAAAATATGTATATTTTGTGTGGCTCACATGCCAGATAGTCTTTTATGGGACAAATAAATTTAAAGTAAATTAGGAGGGGGTTTGGGAGGACTCCCCCAAGACTTCTGTGTGGATGGTACAGCATAGTAGAAAGATAAAAGCATTCAAATTTCAAATGAAGCACCACAGGTAGAGAGACTCTGCATGAGTTTGAAATATATATTCCTTGTGTTGGTGTGCTAATTAAATATTTTTAAGTGCATTGGGTTTATTACAGGACCCAGTTGAATACAAATATCTATATAGTGAGCTAGGAACAGAGATTGTAATGGCTCCAGTTGTCCAAGAGTTTTCATGGCAGCACATGGAATTCAACTACAGAAGTACAGTGAGGATGTTTTGGTGAGTTTGAGGAGCTCAGGAGCATCAGAGGTGATGCATTTCTGTCTAATGATCTGAGCTATGGGTTTTCACAGTTCCAATGTCTCCTGGATTCTGTTAACATCACAAGTTTTGCACTGACAAAAGATGTTCAAATCAGCTCTCCTGATACAAAAGGAGCACAGAGTGAAGGAATACAGCAGTGATAGACTACAGCTAGATATATAACTACAGAAGAGAAGGCATGAAAATACTACAAACTGAATCCATGTCAGTCTCCAACAGGTTGAGAAACAACTTTCTCCAGGATGCTTAAACAGAAGATGGTTGTACAGCCAAAATTAAACTGAAATAAAAGGTAGAAGTAACAAGTACAACCTCTTACCTTGCTCAGCAGAAGAAAAGGTAATGCCATATGATAGAAGCCAATTATAACTGTGCAACAAATCTGGTCTATATGCCCAAAGGTGAGCACAGAGACCAGTGGGGGAGCCCAAATAATACCTTGGCCTGTCTTCTCCCAGAACCATCACAGAATCCATCCAGGCACTGTCTCCACAGACCCAGACAGAACAAGGAGAGAAGAGAACCCAAACTGAGGTTCCAGAGGAAATAACACAGTGTCAAGGCCCTTCCCAGGGCTGTTAGAGGACAGCTGCAATCTCATTGTCCAAATATGAAACCATTCACCAGAGGCAAACACCAGAGCAGCCTCTGGACTGAGGGGATATTGCCCAGAGGCATGGGACATGGTGCATGGTGCAGGGGAAGAACACTTGGGGATTGCACAAAATTATGGAAGGTTATGGATGGAATTAAATGTGGGAAAATAGGGGAATCCAGGTAGCTGGAGGAAGAATAGTGGGAAAATAAAGAGGGAAGTAGGTACTGTTGCACCTAGTTTGCTGTTTGGTAAACCTGTTTGTCCATGCCCTGCACCTGATCTACACAGACTGTCCTGTTTCATTACTAAATTCCTTTTGACTCTTTTGCAGATGAGGAACTCTCATGTGCCTCTGTGCATCTGGGACTGTGATTGCAGGCAGACAACAGGCTGGAGGTGGGAGCAGCTGCTAAGAGCCCAGTGGTGGATGGCAATGCCAGAAGCTGGAGTGGGACCTTGGGTCTCAGGGACACTGCTGTCCATGGTGCCAGCCACTGGAGTGTGTAAATTGAGTGTGTGAATGCAGCAAAGGTCAAACCAGGTGAGCCACCAGGTCAGTGTGATGGTCTGGGAGTCAGGGGGTCTCTAAAGAAAGATAGGGATAGGTTGTGGGGTGGTTATTGGGGCTCAAGAGAGTTTCAGATGGTGCTTTGTATATATGTGCATCTGTGAGGGCATTTGTACCAGCAGCTGTAGCATGGCTGTGGCCTCAGGAGTTTGTGTGCCCAGGTGCTGGCTGCTGGGCAGACTGGGAGAGAAAGCCCAGCTGTGGGCAAGCCATACTGTACATATGTACAGGTACATACTCCTAGCTGCACACCTACAACCTGCTCAGCAGAGAGAGAAGCAGGATAAGGCCATTGCCTTCTGTGCTGCCTGTGTGTAAGAGCTTTGTGTCTCTGCATTGATCTGTGCAGACCATTGTATACTTAAATGTAGTGTGGACATATTTGTGCCTGTTCCTGGTGTGCATAGGGATTACATGCTCAGTCTCACTACTGATGAACCTGGGGACATGAAGCTGTGACAGTTTGTCTCACTCAAACTGCCAGATTTGTCCTTAATCCACTAATCCACCAACAGCAATGTATTGAGCAAATATTTTTTTCCCTTTTACCTAGGGAAGGAAGACCAAGTTTGGAAATGATCAAATATCACTTGAACAAATACAAGAAAGAAGAAAGTCAGTAAGGAACAAAAAATTACATCTTATCTATTTGTAAAATATAGTGACAGTGATGTGGCTTCCTAGAAATTCTGTATTGTTGGAGTTTATAGCAGATTTTTGTACTGCAATAATCTCTTTCCACTCCTCTGGCTGACTCGATCATATGGTGATAAGCATAAACTTTCATTTCAGGTGGTTTTAACTGCTTGAAGAAGTTCTGCTAGAGATTTATCCAACTTCTGGTGATATTTTTAGCAGGTTGTCTACAAACAGCTCCTCCTCTTTTCTTTTTTTCTCTCAACAAACCTATGTTTGCTAGGACTTTTGCTTTAGTCACATTGCCAAACCTTTCCAGCTTCTCTCTTTACACTGCTGCTAGCAGAGGCTCATGGGATCCAATTACTGCAGATCCTGCTTTCCTGTAATAGAGCTGTTAGTTCTGTGCACTGTACATGGTTTCTATTGAATTCTGCAGACACATCTGAATTCAAAGGCTTGAATTCTTCATTCTGTCACTGCTGTTTGAGTTTCACCTGTTTCACACTGTTCATGGTCTTGAGAACACAATATTTCTAAGAAGTTCCTTTTCTTTCTTCTCTTGGATCTACTAAAGTTGTTCTTGTCTTTCCAGGTTGTATTTTAGACTGTGAGCACTGCTAGCATGAGGGCAATTCTTTGGATTTCTGTTTCAAGTTTCCTGTCTTTCATGGTAGTAGTACTGAGGTACTTGAAAAAGTCCCTCCATTCAACTTTCTTGCTTTTGATATCTATTTCTTTTTCAGAGTCAGTAATCTTCATTGTCATTACACTGCTATTTTTCTGTCCTGATCTCCATACCATATATCATTGCAGTTCTGCCCTGCTTTGTCATTGCTTTTCCATATACTGATCCCATTCCTCCTATCAAATCTACATCATCTTCAAAGGATAGATTACCTGTATTACTACCTCTAACTGAGAGCTCTCCTTCAAAGTTTTCAGAGTCCTTTGACAAGGAAACTATTGAAGAGATGTGCAATGGGAGACATCACTTTCTTATACCAGCTGTTATACGGAACTACTTACTCAGTGTGTTGCCTTCAAGGACTTTATTCCCTGCACTATAAAAAAGGATTTCAGTGGTTGTCACTGTTCCTTTGCTAATGTTGAGTGTCTTCATCACAGTCTATAGTATTCGTTGCCGTAAATGATCAAATGATCTATTGAACCCTGTGAAGTCACAGTATAGTTCTATTTCACATTCTCAGTATTTTCTGTTCAATTTCTTAAGCTGAATGTCTGATCTACTGTACTTTGTGTCATTCTAAAACCTCTTTCTTCCTCCTCAGGTAGTGTCTTGGGCAGATCAGGTAGACATAGAACATATTGTCAAGGTCTCTTTTCAGCAAGTAACACCCTGACAGCATTATGATATGTGGGAAGCTTGTGAATTACAATAATAGCAGTATCTCCCTTGGTTTTTTTGTAAATATATAGCTTTTCCTGATGGGGATTTTCCCAAGCAATTTCCTGGCCCTCATTTGATGAGTTTAAGGAGGAACAAATCTGCTCTGAGTCTTGCTCAGTTGCTATTGATGTTAAGACAACATTTACTTCATAGTTGCACAAACTCATGCCCCAGTTCCACAGTCTGCCTGAAATTGCTTCGGCTTCTTTTTTGGAAGGCATACATTTTTGTCATAAAATATAAATACACTTCCTCATTGTTACGTTGATGGCAATTTTTTTCCTCCTTTCTATATCCTGTTCTCTGTGAATGATTTTAACTTTTGTATGATTGGCACTGGTCCCTATCCTGAGCAGCTTTCTTGTGGCTCTCTTTTATCTACAAGTATCTGAACCAGCCATCTTACTGCTGCTAAATTTATCACACAAATGATTTGTTAGTATTCAATTTCCTAGGATGAGTGCTTAATTTTTTGGTAGAATTTAATGTATTAATTTTTCTGCAGTAACATGCTTGACAGTCTCTTCTTGTCAAGACCTTGTCCATGGTCTTTTCATGCCATCTTAATGGGCTTTTATCCTGGCTCTCTCTTGCTCTTTAAGAGGAGAGCCAATAAAGCCTATTGTCATAAATAGATGACTGCCTGAGAATCCAGTCTTCAGACTGTTATTTTTCATCCAGTGATACCAGTCCCTTTGCTAGCAAGGGAAAATAATGTGGAGCTGAGATCAAAAGCAGAATGCTGAGTTGCAGAAGCATTACCCTGTCTTCCTTGAAAAGGCTTGCAGATCTTCCAAAGAACTCATGTTCTTTAACTCTCCATATAAATTATTAGAGATTTTTCATAAAGTGAAATTTTTACTTGTTTCTTCCCATTTCAGGGTGTTGATAGAAGTATCAAGAATTTCCATCTTGATTTAAGAAAGTAATTTTTTACAGCAAGAACAGTAATTCACTGGAATACCTTTCCCAGGGACATCACTGAAGGTTTTCAGGATGTGATTGGACAGGGTGCTAGATAATGTCATCTAGGTTCCCTTTCCCACCAAAGTTTGTACCAGGTGTCTTTTGAGGTCCCTTCCAATTTGGGCTGTTCCATGTATAATCGTAATATAAACAAAGCCTTTGAAAGAAAAATGTTTTTGTTTTAGAACTGCTAGTTACTGAAGAATTCTGATGTTTTAATTTTTTTTTTGAGGAAATAGCATTTCCCAAATTAAAACCCTGATGAGTAATGTAAATTTAAATTGCAGACTATTACCACTAATGCAGTGTGATTATATGGATACATTTGTTAATTTCTTTTATTGTTACATCTAATCTCATCCAAGTCCAAGGCCATTGACATAGTAATTAGTAACACAAGCTCCTGTTATCTTGAATGGCCCATGGAAAATAATTTTATGTCTTTAAGAAAAAGTGTGCAAGGGCAAGGTGTGATGTGTAATTGAATAGTGTGATGTGGGCAAAATGGCCATCTCCAAAGGTGTTTCCAGCCAAGCTTCACTCAGAAAGTTCTTTCATTCTAAAATAAACAGGTTTGAATTTTTTTGGATTTTCTGTTTGCTGTCCAGTAAAACCTTATAGCTTCTGGGCTTTTATACAACTAAGATTTATAGTGTCTATTCTCCCTGTGCAGAGTCCCAAGATAATGTTAATAGATGGCTAGTTCTGCCAATAAATCCCTCGGGGCACAGACAGAAATATCTGTTTCAGATGAGTTGTTCAGAACTAAATCCACATCCCATACAGAGCATAGTACTTAAGCTTAAGAGACTCATCTCTAAAAATGTAAAGGTGTTTTTCTCCCCATTCCTAATAAAGGCAAACGATGGTAAAATGAAAACCCATGGGTCCTGAAAACTCATATATCTGTTAAACCAGGGTTGGAGTTCATTTTCTTGAGAGAAATCTTGAGTAATTTGTGAGATCCAAAACCCTGTCCCTTGAGGACTTTGTCTCTTCAGTTCAAGAGAGTAGAAGTTCATGAGTGAGAAAGATAACAGATTTCCATGACTACTACCCAAAATGTCAGGAGTTTTTCATTGTCTAGGAGCATGGAAACCCATCTAAATAATACAGGAGCTGGTAAATGGAAGACAGGAAGAGAAGACAGAAAAGGAAATGAGGGAAGTAGGAGAATTAAGTTAATGGTCTTTATTGGACTTCCATTAGAGCCCACAGAGAAGACAGAAAGAAGCTTACACAAACTACCATGGCTATTTCAGTCTGGATAGAAATGAAAAACATTCTTATCTTCAGGATATGCATATGGCTTACAGGCTGTACAAGTGCTGGCATGTTCTACAAATTTGTTTTCTTTCATTTAGCATGGCATTGCTGACCTATATTCAGCTTGCTAACATCTATAACGCAAAATCTTTCTCTGAAGAACTGGTTCTTCACTCTTTAATCATGCAGCAGATTATTCCTGTTTGAAAGCTCTCTTTTCCCTAATAAATCTCATTCTTTTCTGACTGTAACTTTATTTTTTCAAGATTGTTTTGAATTTTATTTCAAAGCCTCCTATATGTTTTCATTGCCCTTAGTGATCCACAGTTCCCTCATTCTTCCTGCCTTTTCTCATGCTTTTGATTTTTCTGTTTTTCCTGCATGTAATCCTCTGCATAGATTTTTCAACCAGTGTGCCCTGGACTGCCTCAAATAATTATTTAATTATTGTAAATAGACTCTTTGTATACTGCATATCTCAGAGGACATAATTAAATCCTTAGGCCTTAAACTCACTCTACTAGTTGAGTATCTGAAATAGTTATAAACTCTTTTAGAAAATATATTTTACAACCCTTTATAGGTCTGAACAAAAACCTGAAACGGGGATTTGTAAGATTTAGATTAAATAAAGAGGATTTATCTGGTTGTTTGTTACTTGTACAGCTAGTAAGTCAATAACCTGGTAACTTTTAATTGAAAACCAGTTTTGAAATCCCAACTGAAAGCCTTTATATTGCAAACATTAAGCCTAAGAGATCAGCTGATGTGGATAGAGAAAAAAAATAATAAACCATATCTTTGGTAAACTACTAGGACAGCATCAGACCAAACAAGAGGCAGTTCCAAACTGCTCTTTTTTTTAACCCAGTTTTTCAGTTCTTCAAATTAAGAAAGGAAATCTGCCCAAAGTCTGGGCTGTGTATAGCCAGATAAAGAGTAATTGCAGCACAGCTACCCATATCTAGACCACTGCCTGTATAGCTAGGCTGTTTTAGCACATGGTTTACATGTAGTGTGTCCAGAAACATAGCAGATTTGTTTTTGGTCAAGACATATCTTTAAAAATGTTGTTTTAAAAGTTGATTAATTAATTACCCATACTATTAGCTTTGTTTGAAAATCCATTATTGTTATTCTAACATGACAGCTACACAGGCAATGGAAGCAGGGACAGGTATCCTGGGAAGAGTTCATGGACAGTCTTCAGTTGTGTAGGGTAGAGGTTAAAAAGACCTCAGTGCAGCTGAAGCATGACTTGGCAAAGAATGCAAATAATAATAAAGGCTTCTACAGGCATATTAGCCAAAATCTGAAGCCAAAGAAAGCACACCCCACCTGATGAGAAAGATGCACCAACTGGTAACAATAAAAGAGGAGAAGGCTGAGATATTCCACAATGGTTTTGCCTTAGTCTTCACTGGTAACTCTCTTCCCACATCTCTTGAGTAGATGGACTGTAAGACAGGGGATGGGAGAGCAAAGCCTCCCACTCTAAGTGACAGTCAGGTTCATGACCACCTGAGGAACCTGAGCACAATAAGCCTATGGAACCTGATGGGATGCATCCCTGAGTCCTGAGGGAATTGGTTGACGTAGCTGCCAAGCCACTCTCCATGGTATTCAAAATCTCATCACATGAAGTCTCAGATGACTGAAAAAAGTTAAATATTGCACCCATTTTTAAAAAGAGTAGGAATAAGGACCCTGACAACTACTGACCTGTCTCATCTCTTTGCCTGGGAAGATCATGGAACAGATTCACCTAGAAGTTGTGCTAAGGTAGATGGAGGACAGGGAGGTGATTTGGGACAGCCAGCATCCTTCCCCAAGGGCACATCCTGCCTGACCAGCACACAGGCCTTCCATCTATGGATTTTTATGGATGGGCTATTCAGTGGATGAGGAATCATTGGGAGGGTCCTATCCAGAGAGTAGTGATCAAAAGCTCATGGTCCAGAGAGAGATGAGTGGTGAGTGGTGTCTCTTAGAGGTTTGTTCCGGGACAGGAACTGTTTAATTTCTCTGTCTGTACTTCCAGTACTTGAAGAAGGCTTAGAATAAAAGGATGGACACAAACTGTTAGGCCTATTGGTGTAAGACAAAGGTGAAAGACTAAACTGAAAGAGGAGAGGATTAGATCAGATATTAGGAAGAATATCTTTACTATGAGGGTGTGAGACACTGCACAGGTTGCCCAGAGAGGTTATGGAGAGCCCATCCCTGGAAGTGTTCAAGGCCAGGCTGGATGGGGCCCTGAAAAACCTGATCTAGTGGAAGCTGTCCCTGCCCATGGAACCAGCTGATCTTCAAGGTTCCTTCAACCCAAACCATTCCATGATTCTACACTAATTGCAGGGCTTTGGGAGGATGTTTTCTGCCCCAGCACGACCCTTCTACCCTTTCTATTTAAACACTTCCAGGGAAGAGCTAGCTGGGTCAAATATATCTGTGTACTATTTTTGCTATACTCAAGCAAAATTTTTGCCTTAATGTGCTTAAACCAAATGTATCTTTTCAATTTCTTTAAGAGCAAATGATAGATTCAGAGTGTTAAGGGAAATTATACATTTCAGGTGACAGAAACAACTGGGAATATTCCTAGAATTAGTGAAGAAAAATGAAAGTACTGCAAGTCAGAGCAGGGGCTTTAAAATTTTATCTAAATTCTCCCTGAGGAAGAGTCTATCTTTTTTTCCATGGAGTATATAAGAAGCCTAGTAGATTAGCCTGCTGTCTCAGGCACTTAAGTTAGTTGCCTAAATTTAAGTGGTGTGGAGGCTGTTCTTTCCCCATTCCCACAACATTTATAATTAATCAACTGAAAGGCAGCTCATGAGCAATTCACAGTAGGAAGAGATCAATTCTCCAGGGAAGGTGTCTGCAATCACTAATCCAGACTGCTCTAACTAAATTTGCAGAATAAATTCTACACAATGAATTATTCTACTTGCTTTTCAACTAGTTTAATTCCTTTAAGCTCTGAAGTAATTTGTAGGCATCAATACTTCTAGTTAGCTGAACAAAAGTCCCTTTTTTCTGCTAAATTGTTAAATCCTCGTAGTTTGAACAGTTGCATCATCTCTAGCAACACCATTTTTTTTGTTCAAAAGTTAATGAAAGTGCTGTTATTTCTGTATTATTACACATTAGCTCCAGTTCTCCATTGTGACTTAAACACTCCAAATTTAATATCTACAGGTTTAGAACAAAACAAATAATGTACTGTAAATAAAAGTGACCAGAATATATTGGGAGAAACCAAGGAAGCATCACATTTCATTATGTTTCTCTTCCTTAGAAGCCTGAGTGTTCCTGAAGCAGTCATCATTAATCTTAATACAATATGGTGCAAATAAATATTATGAAATCTTGCAAAATTTTAGTAAAAGCTCAGTTACTTGCAGTGCTCTCTGTCCTATGCCATCTATGACAAAATATTTAAGAAATAAAAAGAGTTAATTGAGCCTTCCTAGTACTCTTCCTAGTGCTTCCTACAACTTACATCTTAAAAAAACACAGCAGTGTCAGGACTGGCCTTGACAGCTCCTGATATTTTGTTTGGGTTTTTGGGGTTTTGGGGTTTTTCAATTTATTATAATTTGCAGAAATGTCAATATCAAGCAGTAGAATGCAGAATTTTAGGTTTACCTTGTAGGAACAATGAAAGGAAGTCTTAATACCAAATAGGCTCACTTTAATTCCAATTGCAGTCTTTCCATTAATAAATTATTTAAATGTCCAACTCATGTGATGATAAGACATTTTGTTACAATTATCTTAATTATTTCTCAAAAGAAATAATTTTTTGAGCCCCAAATCAGTCAAACATATGCTTGCTTTCTCTTAGAAAATCAAGGAGTCTTTTTGGTCTAAAATTTACTGGAAAGAAGTGAAACAACTGCGTTTATTTGACAGACTTTGGGTCACACCTACAGAAATTTAAAATGAGTGTGTTGTAGAAACCATTTTAAAAGTTTTAGAACTCCTGTCTGACCCTTAAGGCTTTTCTTTGCTGCAGCTTATGAACTTCTAAAAGGGTAAACTTTCAAAGCAATCTGTAGGACATGCACACAAACCCCTCTTTATTTATGATCAAACTATGTATGTGATTATTTTTTATGCATAAATCTTAAAACTTTTCCCAAAGTGTCTTGATTGTATTGAATCTTCAAAGTCCATGGAAACAGAATTGAACTTACAAAGCTATTTGAAATTTAGGCTTTTGTAATAAAAATGTAAAAAACCCCTCCTGGGTTACATATTATGCAGCAGAAAAACTTAGAAAATAATCAAAGAGTTTGCAACTTATCTTCATAATCTTCATCCAACAATGTAGCTCAAATTTTTCCAGAAAGCACTATTCAACTAGACAAAAGAACTTCTGAAGCATTTAACTTATTAAATGGGAAAAAAAGTCACTAATCCATTTGAAACAGGTCCCTAGTGACAAAATAATAAAGAAAAGCCTTGTACTTTTCAGGGTATGATAGCAAAGAATTGTAGTCTAGTTTGTCTATTGCCATCCTTCCAATTGCACCAGGTCTTCAATGTGAATAATATGTATAGTATGTACTTTTAAGTACAATTTCTTTTCAAATTTTACCTCGTTTGAATGACTGCAGAGATCAGGTCCTATATGTCATCCACGTGCTCCTCAGAACAGAAATATTTCTGGAGTGTTACAGGCTGTACCAGCTCAAACTACTGGATCTACTACAGGATCAGACTGCAATCAATACTTGTGAAAGTCACTTTGCTTTTTCTCTCTATAATTTTTCTCCTATATTCATTTTGATAGAAAACATAGATGTCAACAGACCTCAAGTGAAATATTGATAAATTTCCTATTTCATGCTAAGAAAATAAGTCTCTTCTTTCCTAAACTGGCAGAGTTGGAAGAAATTTTAAGGAAACAGGATTCTTCTCAGTTATTTGTAAAGGAAGATCAAAGTTCATATGATATTGAAGACTGAGGTTTCCTCAGAATTCTCAGTTGATTAGATTTTGGTGCAATTCTAATTTCAGTAAGTCTGCATCAAATTATTATAAATACATGTGTATTTTTGAAGAATGCAATAGAATGTAGACCTTTTTTATTAAATAATTCATTATGAGCCCCAAAAAGGAGAACCCACATTCTTCAACCTCTGACTCCTGCTTTTAAATTCTTTACTAAAGAGACACAGTCATCAGATTGAGTGTCCAAGAGGAATTTTCACAGAAAAAGAACTGAATTCTGTTTAAAAAGCCAAGCATTATGCCTTTTTATCAGTTAGATCTGTTGGATTAGAGCTTCATGCTTTGAGAAAGAACAGGGAAGTGAAATGCATTACAAAAACAGAGTACACACTTCACCTTGTCTCCAATGATTTACTTTTACAACATTCTTCTCCAGGTGTTCTGTAGAGAATTGCATCTGACAGATATGAAGGAACATGGAACAGCAAGCATTTGCTAGGACACCTCTGCTGATAAACAGGAGACAAACCTGCATATATATGGGTGTTTTTGATTCAAAGCAGAAGAGGAACAGCAAATATTTTCTAAAAAAAATGTTTCATTGGTTAAGTATACGTTACCATGGTCTTCAGCTAAAAAGCAGTGGTATTACTTTGAAAAAAAAAAATTTCCTGTTTAATTCAATTTTTATTTCCATATTTTTTAAATTCAATACATTTTGAGGTGTCATGATGATTGTAAACTAGCAGACATAAAAGTCTGACTGTAACATGGAGATTACTGATTAATGAGCTCAACAAATGACAGAAAACAGAGAGTTAGTGTAAAGCAACTTCAATCCACTTATGATTAGCTTTAAAGGCAAGGTAAGGAGTACAAACAGTTACACAGGCAACAAGTAACTGCTCACCAAAAAGAGAGATAAGGATGAAAAAACCCACTAAAAATAAACAAGCAAACAAACAAACAAACAAACAAAAGCAGGGGAAAAACAAAAAGAAAAATAAAACCAAACCAACAGACCTGTGAGAAGTGCATTCTGTCTGAGCAAGTGACAGATAGAACCTGGGTTTATGAGTTTTCCCCATGGGGCTCATGGGGAAGAAGAAATGAAAACTGGACATGGACTTGGAAAACAGAATTAAATCCAGACAAGAATGTCAAGATAAATGGAAGAGAGAAGGCAGCATAAAAAACTGATGGCCTGAATCTACTGAACAGCAGAAGCTGAATGGCAGATCAATAAACCAAAAAAAAGAACAACTGTAGAAAAATGGCAGGAGGATTAAGAAACAGTTTAGGAACAGCTATGCTGCAGTGGGCAGCAATGAGGAGAAACATGCTGAAGAAGAAGACAGGATAACAGAAGAGAGAAGCTGCTAGTCCCATAAGAGAGGAGGTGATGGAGATAGCTTTGAGAAATTGCCCAAGTATAAACAAAGATATCACACAGAAGAGAAGGCAGGATAGTTAACAGACAGGAGAAGTAACTCAATACAGCTTTAAGATGAGAGGCAGTGTTTTTGTGACTGGAGAGTCCTTGGTGTGGAGTAACAAATCTGCCACTACAACAGATCCAGAAGAAAGTCAGTATAAAGTCTGCCAGGAATAAGCCTGCACACTGTGAGGTCAGGAATGAAAGGAATTTTCAAAGAAACAGGGGGAAGTATATAGACACTGATCACTTTCCATGCTGGGACACACTCTAGATTTCCAATGGAACAGACCAAGGGGCTTACTCCAAATCAGGGCAGCTACCAAGGCACACAACAGCCCCAGGTGATATCCAACAGAATTGTTCCAGCTGCTGGGGAGGGAGTTTAAACATGGTCCTTCTCCTCTAGGACTGCTTCTCAGAGGCATGTTATAAAATCTCATCAGATATTTAAAATGAATTCTTGCACTAAGTACAAAAATGTATTTTGCATTAACATATACACTAGAGTATATGATATACAACATAAACATACACTTTGGGTATTGCTGCCACTCAGAATTATGTTAGATATTATTAATGGTAATGGGAAAGAAGAGAACTAGAATGTGAACAGTAAAATATGGAAAGGCAGACTCAAAATGAAATTTCAAAAATATGTAAGAGAATATTGAGTTCTGAGTAGACAATGAAGCACTAATCAACACTCATTTAATATCTTCATTATTACCCTTGGAAAGAAAAATGCAAAGGTATTTCACTTGCTGACACAAAATTGGCAACCCTGTGAGCATGGGAAAGATCAGATCCTTGTAATGGAAGGACTCCCTGACATTAATACAGATATGGATGAAATTCAACTGCAGAAAGTAAAGGTCATTCATGCAGGGACCAATAATGAGAATTTCTTCTATAATCCAGGAGCTTCTCAGTTGGAAACAATAAAGAAGGGAAAGCATCTGGATCTATTAATCAGTCATGGAATATCTATGAGCCACCAGTGCCATGCAAGCATGAAAAAGTGAATGTGATTCCAGGTTATACACCAGAAGGTTACAGGCCATTCCTCAAAGAGCTATGGTGTCATTCCCATAGTTTTAATGGTTATACACCAGCAAGCAGCAGATTAAAGAGCTGACACAGACATATCCTAAATTAAATAACCGATGGACTCATGCCCTGAAAAATTATTAAGTGATGGCAGTTTAGCAAAAGCATTTAGAATTGTTAATCTATTATTATGCACTAAAACTAGGTATTAAAATCAGAGACTGGTCCCTGTTATTTTGGTGTAATGCAATTGCACAAAATAACACAGGTTCATCCACAAGACAACTTACAATTATAGGTTTAATCATGCAAACACTTACATCCATTAATAATTATGTATTGAGGTACTTTTAATACCTCAGATTCAAAATTATTGGTTTAATAGCTCTTCATTTAGTAATCAGAGGAGAACATTTAGAATAGGAATGTCAGTTGACAAGGCATATTCAAATTAATATGCCAAGTGATACATGTGATAATGGAAATCACCTAATAAGAAGGTCCACCAAACAGAATGCTTTAAAACCTCACACACTTATTCTTTTATTTTTTGAATTCTCTTATGCAGCACGATCATGAAGAGAGATCTTAGATTACTAACCATCACAGGTTACATGTACTGTGGGTAGTCATTCAACGTGAACATTGTAGGTCCCTTCCAACTCCATGTTTTAACATAAAATAACTTGTGGAAAAATAGTACATGAACTACTAAAAAAACCAGCAAAAATGGCTGGATAGCATCATTTGCAATTTAGTACCTTTTTTTTTAAATATTCATAGAGTATTCATTTTTTTCCATGGGCAATATCAGTTTTCTGGTGGTGTCATGTCACTACCTGATCTTTTGGCAGTTATGCAGTGGTCAAGAACTTGGCTCCCTGAGGATTTTGCTTTACAGCATAAGATTTATTATATATTCTTCTTTCACCTAGACTGACCTGGTTTGATTTTATAATTATATGAAGAATATTTCGTGCAACTTTTCTCCAACAGGAAGAAAGGAAGTGAGGAAAGCAATCAGTAGGAAGTCAGTATGAATTATCTGTTTCATTTAGAAACTATTTCTCATAAGGATTAAATATAAATTATATGAATATTTCTCATAAGAAAACTGCAGAAGGGGTGGATTGAGAATTTATTACAACAGGATAAAAAAAGATTACGATTTCTATGTGCACTCAAATACAGAGATAAAACAAGAAATAAACAACAAATTCTTTGTATATTTTGTTTGCATTTTCTCATCACATATAAAACACTTTCTCCTTCAGTTAGGCTTTTGTAATTAAATTCATTTGCACAACGAAGTTTCATGCTACAAGCTCTAAACTCCCTGAAATGCAAATTTCTATAAGATTTCAGACAGCATGTATATACTATTTAACTTCTCCTCAGTATTTAAGGACAGTACAGATGCAATGGACTTATGGACACAGAATAAAATACTATTCAGCAGGGCAATAGAGTTTAATAGTTAGTTTTGGTGTTTTAGGGCTTTTTTTCTCGTCACATTGAAGAGACTATACAAGTCAATCACTCAAATTTGATGGATTAACTTCTGCTCAAACAGGCCAACAGTTACTATCAAAATTGTGTGAGTTAACTTATCTGTCCAGAAATTTTTCTTGTTGATATCTGCGTCCAAAAAATATAAGGATTTATCAGCAATGTCTAAACCAAGAGGACAAGAAGAACTTCTAGACCAAGCCAAAACATACCAGAGTATGAACAAAGAGACAGTGGAAAGCCATATTTTACATTACAATTATTATACAGTCAGATTATTTATATCAAAGGACATATAAACAAGCAGAAGTATGAACTAGAAGTGGCATCTTCTCCTTAGAGTATTAATCCATACATTTTTAGGAAACAAGTACCTTTGAACAATAAAGGGTGGCAAATAAAAAATATATAGAATGTACTTCTAGGACTCTTACCTAAACTTCTCAACATTAATGTGTTTATATGGCTGACCTTCCTTGCTTATAGAAGCACAAAAAAAGTTTTAAAATTAAAAATTTAAAATATTTGACAAAATTAAGTGAGAATTGAAACAATATGAATGAAGTTAACAAATAATTATCATGGCAGGCAATTTGCCTGTTCTGCCATAGATTATAAATACAGAGTAGAACAGATATTTGATAACTGTGAGACCAATAGGTCTCAGTAAGTTCTTCACAATTCCAAAAGTCAGTCATTTTCCTGGAAAAAACAAAGCAAGATGGATGGAGATAGAAGCTGTATTAAAGTAACCTGGTTTTACAATTAACTTCCAAAACAGTGGGTGAGTTGACCAGCTTTTTCCTTATTGGCTCAGTTGTGTGCCTGCTGTTCCATGGAAGAGCCAGACAGTGCTGTAACAGAGGCCCAGGGCAGTGTTGATAGAGGATTGTCCCTTGGTACAAATATACTACGTCACAAAATATGTGTTTTAATTTAATATTTGTGTGTTTTGACATCTCTTTAAATACAAGTGAGAGCAACCTGGGCTAAAAAAACCTTGCCTTCTGAGTCCCTGAATATTATCAATGTCACAGACTTGGATTTTCCCATGTTGAATTAAAAATGTGAGTGCAGAATCCTCTGCCTGCAGTCTGATGATGTGTATGGTGCACTTTTTCAAGGGTGCCCCCAGAAATTTGTGATGTGCTTCGAGAAGAGATTTGAAGCAAAACAGAACAAGAGAAATACAGGATGAAAATCTTATTCTGAGTTGTGCAAAGTAATATTTGGGGAATATCATCTGGCCTGATGAGCAGGCTTATTTGCTCCAGACAGGAGATGATTACAGAGCCACCCAGTTTGGAGCAGCTCCTTTCCCAAACCCTCTTCCTCTTTTCCCAGACAGCATCAGAGAGGCTGCTGGAGAATCCACATTCATGTTCAGGAAGTGCTCTTCACAGAGGTCCCAGGACACGCCCCTTGCCTCAACTATTCTGTTCAGCCTCATAAAACAATAGCCCAGTTCTAAAACAGATAACAGAGTCAAGAAGTTGTCACTGTTTCAGATTCTTCATAAGGAAAAATAAATTCAAGATAAAACCTTCAAATTCTGAACTAAATTCCTGTGGTAATTCTGAAAAGCTATAAACAACATTCACTAGAGCACCCTGACATAAAAGTAAATAAATCTAAATAACTCCAGGAAAGGCTTTTCTCTAAATACACAAATTTGTCTTTTTACTTTGGTGAAACCTGTTGGGCAATGAGACTATCAAACACTTGCAGCCTTTAATGACACAGAGTAAGATGTTTAAAGTTCATGGCAACTGGTGTAAAAATAGCAGAGAGAACTTGACCAATAATAGACATACATGGATAAGAAGTTCTCTGTAATAGAAATTATGCAGAACTCATTTCACTTATTAAAAAATTAACTTCATAAATTTAGTCTTCAGAAAGATTATTAAATTATTAAACAATTTGTTTGTAAGAACCTTGAGGGTATCATATCAGTACTAAATCAATCATTCTTTGCTAAGAGGCACTAGAATGAACTTAAGATACAACATGGGAAAAAAAAAATATAAGGAAAAAGTATTCTAGCACGAGAATAGTCAAACAGCAGCTCTAAAGGGCTGTAGAATCTCCATCCTTAGGGATATGCAGAATTTGACTGAAATCATCATGAGCAACCTTATCCTTTTGGAACAGGAGGCTGGATTAGATGACCTCTGGAGGTCCTTTGCAACCTGTGTTATTCTATGGCTCAAAGATTTAATTTTCTTTGATGTGTAACCTGATAGGTTTTACTGGAAGGGGAAAGGCACAGCAGAGCAACACCTCAGCTTGAGTTAAGCTCTTCTCATGTCACTAAACATCTAGCAAGTTACAGTTTTTAATGAATTATTGAAATACAGAGCTTGTATAAATACTAAATCAAAAGACAGTTAAGTCACAAGTTTGGTAGCTTGCAATAATTTCTGTAAGACTGATAACCAAGTAAATACTACAACTCTACATAATGTGAACTGCATGATAGAACTAAATACAAGAACTAAATAGAAGAATCTCCTGGCTCTGAAAGATGCTAACTCATGGAGCAATTCTGTAAGAAGACTTTGTTGGCTCTTGCCAGCTTAACTCTATTTGATGAGCTTGTTAAAACATACAGTATAAAAAACTACATTCCCAATTATTGATGCTTTAAGACCAACGCTTGTTCAGCTGATTTGGAAGCTGACACAAGAAGGAGGGTGTCTTGTAACTCTTTGTGGGAACACTCCTTTAGCATAAGCTAACATATTTTAGTGCTACTGTTATCAAAGGAAAGACAGCCCTGTAGCCTGTACCTCCCAACCCTGCTGTGCCTCCTGTTGTGGAGATTGGAGAAATTCAGAATCCCTTCTCTTGCTCCCATGCACTTATTTCCATGTGGAAGCTCTACTTCAAAATTTCATAAAGCTCTTTTACATCACCAATAGCACATGCTGGAGTCCTACAGGGCAGCTGCCACTGTCCATGTGCAGCAAATAAATGGAAATGATCAAAATTGTATGGGCCACTACTCACACCAGGAGCCATAACTTATCAAGTATAAAATATATATGACTGAATTCAATTGCTGCTGTAATATCATGGTGAAACCTTGAAACAGAAAAGTTGTTTTTGAATATGTGATACGGTCTTTTACATATTGAAATTTATTTAAATGACTGTCTGAAATATGAGAGGGTACTTTTTTATTATCTGCTTTTCCTTTATAGCTCATTTTCACAATTCTAAATTTTCTTGGTGCTAATTTTAGCTTCCCATGGTTTACATACACTTTGACTTTCACTTTGAGAAGCAGCCTGAACTTCTTAAAAAAACTTCTTTGCTAATTTATAATGGCATTACATAATTGAGTAAATTATGAAGAATTTATTCACTTTCCCGGCAGAATTTCATCCAATCAATGTAATTAGCATTTAATATTTTGCAAATGAACTGACATCCTGTAACCTGGCCACTTGCTGATCATGCAGTACTGTTACTTTCAACTTTGTCTAATTTCTAATTTCTATACACTGCCTTGTTATCCCATCTTCCTTTTTTTTATATTGGTCTGAAACTATTTGAATATTATGCTGCTCACTGGACCATTACTTGAACAGTTTCCTACAAAGGAAACCATTTTTCTACTGAAAGAGGGTCAGCCTTGTCACTAGCAGGTTCTTCCTCTGCTCATTGATGCTCTCATTTGGTTCAGGATGTGGTTTTAAAGCCATTCTGTCAGCTTGCACTCTGCAATGGACTGACTTGATCCAGAAGTTAATTGCATTGACATTACCCTGCTTTAACAAGCCTAAAGTATCAATAAATCATTTCTTTAGTCACTGTACTTTTCCTGCTGCTTTATTGATATACTTCACCTGAACTGATAAATGGGGGGAAAAGATCTCTTCCTTCTAATATACCTTGCATGCTTAATAATGCCTTTCTACAGAAAAAATTTAATGCTAATATACATGAACACATAAAAATATGTTTGTCAGATTCCTTTAGCTTTGCTATTCTGATCACTTCTATATGATTCAGTTTTAGGAAGACATTGCATTTAGGAAACACAGTTTTACGTGTTATGTAGTCTGAGTGATGAGCCCAACTACAAATCCATAATAAAACTTCTCTAAATAACCCAAAAACTCCTCTAAAGAAAATTATATTTTTTTCCTTCCTCTACTTTCCCCACCAGATCTGTCTTTACAAACACTTTATGAACACATGCTGAGCACCAAATGCACTCACATTGCTTACAGGCAGTCCAGAGCAAAAGTGCTTCCACTACTGAGAATAAATTACCTGTTGTAATGTACCTCTTCACTTGAACCCACATTTCAGTGCAGCATGTCAACATTGTTTTCCATCACTAAATCAGTAAGAAAAACTTACTGTGAAATTTTAATTGCTTCTTCTTCTTTGTCACTAAAACAAGGTAAGACAATAAGCTGACATAAGTAACCTGTCAAGTAAAGATCTGATACTTATTCATAAGAATCTGCAAATGCAATCACATATAATTCTTGTCAAACATAAATGTGTGGTTAAGAAAAAAGAAAAACAACAAAAAAGTAAATTTTTAATATTTATTGTGCAAACACGCATATGGCTTAAACTGCTGGACATGAAAGTCAGTTTTGGGAGACATGGAAGATTCTGCATATCTGAATGAAATAATAATTTTGAGGATTTTTTTTTAAATAAAGAGAAAAAATATTGTTTTAAAAATTATTTTTCTGATGTTGCTAAAATATAGGTCTTACCCTGGGGCCAGTAGATAATAGGAAGTTTTATCATTAATCTCAGTCAGATTTTTGAAAGAGTGAATGCAATGAACTTCCACTTAATATTGTTCCCATGATAAGAATGAATAGTATTTTGTATGCAGTGACAAGGAGAAAAGAAAATCAATTTTGTGGTTTTAACCTTAATCAGCACACTTGCAAATGGCAAGCTCTCACTGTCTACTTTGTGAATATATGAATACATGAGTTTGTGGGTGTGAATCTACAGAAAGAAGAAAAAAGTACAGAAATAAGCTAGTGAGTTCACTGAGTAAATGTTGAATATTCAAATAAAAATAAACCCCTAATCATATCCCTGCTCCTCATTTGGATTGTGACTGAATCATATTTTTCCAAGATATCTTGCTATCAAATAGACCAAAGCTGTGGCAATTTCCTTCAGTAGGCAAAAGAAGAGGAACATAATTTTCATCTCATAGGTTCTAACAATACATATGGTTACTGGCTTTCAATATGTAATGAATAGATTTGAGTCTGGTGGCAAGAATGGGGAATAATACCATATCTAACAAAGTACAAATGTTTCAACTTGCAACCAGAAGGGTTTAATACCTTTAGTCAAAGACCATTCTTAATGCAGCTAGCATACTGTTTAGGAAAGATCACCTTAAAGTGCTTGATTTTGAGGTATGATAACCTTTAAAGGAAAAATGAATCCATTTTCTAATCACAGCAGACAGAAATTTCAGATTATAAGAATCACTTGTCAAAACTAATAAAAAGGACCATATCTAATATTAGTTTTTTGCACTACATTTAGCATTTAAAATTTTGAATGGTGCCTTAGTGAAGTAGCATTATTTGTGGTGCATGCTTTATGTGCAAAGGGAAACTAGAAATATTCAGTCTTTTCACACCAAGCCAAGGGAAAGATAAGCAGCATGAGTAAACTTGAAATATTCAGCAAGTTTCAAGTATACAGGAAGAATTATTGGTTTCACTGGGATGTAATTCATTATTATTCATTAGGCACTTTAAAAGTTGGATATCAAACTTAAGGATGATTATAAGATCACTATGTAGTCATAGTGTTAAGAACTTCCTGAAAGCAACTTATCCCATTTTTTTTAAACAAGTCTCTAAAATAGGAAGGATTAAATAGCCACTCTCTCCATAGATAGCAAAGGCAGTGAATATGAGTAGCTTATCCCTACACCATATGTCTCCTTACAACAGCATTTTTTCAGTCTGAGATGCATGCTCAAATTCACAAACTGAGATTAATGTGACTCTGCTCTGTGAAACCATTTTTGTATCATATGTGACAAAATTACTTGGATATCCATTGTATGAATGTATTATGAAAGTATAACAGGAGAAGGCTCAAAAAATATGAAAGATAAGCCACAAGAAGAAATTTTTGATAAACATTTCATGGTGATCAAAATGGGATGATAGTGTTTTTTTCAGACAAGTTCCTATCATCTCAAAGAGCCAAGTTTCTAATCTCATTTTACTCTTTTAGGGAAGCAGCACACCAGCATTTAACAGTAAGATAGATGCAGATCCCAAGGGGTGAAAAGGCTGCTGTTGAGAAGCAGTAGAAACTGATGGAAGGAAACAGGTGAGAATTATGGAACAACACAATTACAGAATCATTTAGGTTAGAAAAGACCTTTAAGATCGAGTCCAACCATTTACCCATCACTGCCAAGTTGCACATCTAAACTATGTCTCCAAGTAGGTAGAAACAATCAAAGGCTTTTTGCCATTTTAAATCTCATTTTGAATGTCAAAGAAAGTGACTCTCTAATAAATAATTACTGAAAAAGGCACTTCCCTCCAAGCTGTAGACTGCTATTGCATGGATATTACTTAGTATGATGAATTTATTGTACCATGGTGATTACTATAGGGCAAATTATGTCATCCTTACTTGTACCTCATACCAAGGATATAATTTCTTTTATAAGATATAATATATAAGTTCTTTACAGACTAAGGATTCATGCAATACCAGTGTAAACCATTCTCACTGATTCACTAGACAAGGAAGATTTAATAAAATGTTAAAAAAAAAAAAAAAAAAAAAAGCTAATAAAAAAGTCATTTCTAAAGTGATTATGGCAAGCTTCTTTACAAGAAAGCTCAGATGAAAAGTAGATTCTGATGGGCTCCTGCTTACCATCTACCTTTGTAGCAAAAACTTTCTGCTTTTGCAGTCACCTTGAAGCTTCCAGTCCACCTTGGGTTCTTAGTCCTGCCCTGGGAAGAAAGACTAACACTTGCCAAGTTGACTTGAAAGCTACTATTCCATAGGCAAGCACATGCAGTAAAAATATAGGATGTAGAAAACTCCACTGTTGGGATTAACTCAGATTATAATGGTTTATTTACACTCAGTTTAACTGCTACCAATAACATTAAATTATATGTTCATTTAAGAAGGTTGTCCAGTTATAACATTCACAGCTAGCTGTAGGCCTGGCTTCCAGAGGGTAAATGTTTCTTAGTCAGATATACTGGATAAACATCAGCAAAGCACAGGGCATGGACATTAGCAGCCCTGTGAAAGGGCAGGGGGTTTTCTTACCTTTCTTACTATGACTTTAAGGCATGAGATGTTATGCCTGGGCATTCATATTCAGTGTAGACTGGAGAGCAATTAATTCTGCAGCAGTTCCACAAGTGCATTCTGATGACTTTTGTGAGGTAACAACAAATTGGAATCAATGGGGTTCAGCTTTTAACAGAATAATAATGGCAGAAGTGGCTCATGCAACTATTCACCTTTCAAGCAAAAGATTAGATCATCATGTGTCAAGATTTTTAAAGCAGAGCAGTAGTTCAGCCATGCATCTAAGTAGATGAATGGGGCTGTGTGTAGTAAAAAATTATAGCCTTTTTGGTTTATAGATATTTGTGGGGGCTAGAATGAACAAACTGATTTATTCAATGAAACTTGCTATTGTACTTACATAATATCCAAATTCTTTTAAAGAAATCCCTTTTGGAAAGGAAATAAGTAGTGGCTTCCCAGATTCATTTCCTCTCTGCATTCTTCTACATTGGTCCATTTGTAATTGGCAAACACTGAGATGGCATCAGTCTGCCTAATTTAAGCACCTAAAATGAGGCAGAGAGGAACTCTCTCTAGAGGCCTTCAAAGATACCTACTGTTCACCATGTTCTACAGACAGAAGTTAGGCACTGCTTTTTAATCCTAGTAAAGTAGGTGTGAAAAAAGGTATCTGTTCTGCAGAGATTAGATCCCTCTCATGGATATTAGGAAAAGCTCACTTTTTTTTTTTTTTTTTTGGTTGTTTGGTTGGCTGGTTTTATTTTGGGTTGTTTTTTTTTACATTAAAACAACATTTTAAAATATAGCATAGGTATCTGACTGTGGGCATTGACTTAGGGTGACTGAACACAGAAATGGGCTGCACAGAGAGGTTGTGGAGTGTCCATCCTTGGACATATACAAACCTTAGCTGGACATGGTCCTGTATCATTTTCTACAGATGACCCTGTGTGAAGAGAGAGAGTTGGACTAAATGATGCCCAGAGATGCCACTTGATTTCAGCTGTTCTGTTGATACTGATTGATTTTGCCTTTTTTGCTTTTATATATTCTCTCTATTCTTTATATATACATTTATAGCTCTATATCCTATTGTAGTATTTGTAGTTAGCATTTTATCTACTCTGTTAGACAGAAAGAGAAGATAAATTCCCCAATGGCTCCAAGCTGGGGGTCCAAGGTTAGATGCTCTGGGAAGACAAGGCTGAAATTGGCTCTCCAAGACACAATTTCATAAACAAAGTTTAGTTACTATTTAAAGGGGGAGGGAAGGGGATGCAGAAAGGGTTGTCCAGGGAGGAATTACCTCATTACTTATGTCTTTAGCTAGAGATTCTTCTAATTCACTAAACATATAAAAATTGTATGTGCTTTATGCTACATAAAGCATCTTTGGGCACTTTCAACCCAGTAAATTGTGCACCTAAGGATCCATATAAAGATATCCTCTTTTTATCACCTAACTGTGTCTGGCTTGTGATTTTAGGACCTGCAAAAAGGTTGTGATCTCTGTGATTCTGGGATTTTGCATTCCTCCTGAGTCATCTGACTTGCCTTCCACCTCTCACATGTTTTTTCATGCATGAGCTGTATCAGGAGTGATTTTTTCACCCATGTGTGTGTCCTGCTGCAATGGCTTGATTTCCTGCTCATGGGAATGGACCCTTCTTGAGGCTGCAGCAGATAATGTTTGAAACCAACCATCCCCCCTGGAACTCCCCTCTCTCCAGGGCGGTTTCCCATGGGATTCTTGCAAGTACAGCCCTAACAGGTCCAAGTTCACTCTCCTCAAGTCCAAGGCTGGAATCCTGCTGTTTGCCTTCATCCTGTCTCTCAGTATCCTGAACTCCACCATCTCTCAGCCACTGCAGCCAACAGCCAAAGTCATAAACTAGTTCTCCCTTCCTTTCAAGGGTCAGGTCCAGCAGGGCATGCCCCTTCATCAACAGCACTGTCATCCATGTCATGAATTTATCACACCAATGCACCTTCCTGCATTTTTTGTGGTCTGTGCTCTTGGCCTTCCAGCAGATATTAGATAATTCATGACAAATTTCCTACAAAATAGAGCTAATGGAATCATGTGTCTTGGTCTGCAATTTTGGTTTTTGGTTTTTTTTATCAGACTGTGCACTTGGGTAATGGACAATATATTGCACTTTTTTTTACAGCCACTGTTTCCACAGTACCACTTACCTTGCTTACAGTGCTGGTTTAGTTGTCTTGTTGGATTTTTATATCTCTGTGTCACTAATTTTAGGATTTTTATTCCTGCAGAAAGAGAAGAGAATCTCTTCCACTTAAAATCACATTCTCTCACAAGTTACTTAGCTGGAAATGAGAAGATTAACAAAAAAAAAAATTCAATTTGAGCTTGAATGTTAACCAAATAGGCACCTTTATGCTCTATGAGTAATTTAAGAAGAAGCATAGCATGATAAAAAAATGTGGTTAACAAGGTGCTTAACGTCCACCTTTCACAACCTAATATTAAATCAAATTTGTGTTAATCCAGTTGAAGATCATTCCTTCAATTTTTCTTTATGAAAAGACAATGACCTCCAGGGCTTAACTCACCACCTGTTTAACAAAAAAAAGAGAAAAATATTTCAGCTTCAGAGTACATTTAGTCAAGGAACAATACAATGAGAAATTTTTGAATGCTTCAAGAAATCTAGGAGACTAAGCTAAGAAATAAATTAAATACAAACAAAACTTGAAGAAAAAGAAGAAAATTTATCAATCACTTTCTGACATAGCATTTTTCTTTTCCTGTTATTTACCAAAAGAATGTAAATAACAAAACATGAAAAAAATACAAAAGAGTAGTTGAATATAAATGTCCTCAAGAGCATAAGAGTATATTAAATTCTGTTCAGACAAAGATTCACCCACTAAGTGAATCCTCCAGACCTGAAATTCATGCTTAAATTCTTCTCATAAATAAATACTAGAACTATATAGACATAAAAAAGTGCTTGGTCTACTCAATTGTGGAAAAAAGTGAAAGGCCATGCAAACTAATTTGTACATTAGGTATGGCTTTTAACATACTCTACAAGACAAAACAACAATTACCAAGTGAAGATATCATGCTCATAATTTCATAATATCTGACAAATAAACACAATTCCTGTTATATATCATTGCCTCAGACTTTTTGCAGAAACTGGCAGGCATGTCTAACCTGTACTAAGTTGTACTGACCTTATCTTTTCTAAGACCATTTGTGACTCTAAGAGCTACATATGCTTGATTGTAATGGAAGTTAAATCATGAAAGAAAGAAAGATGTTTAAATTGGAGAGACTGGTATGAAGAAATTGAAAGCTTTTCTTGGTTATTCACAACATTTTAGTCTTAAAATTTAATGTGAAAGTATTCACAAGTGATAGGAAGGGATGCTGTCCTCTTATTAGTTGAGGGTTTTTCAGGCTCCTGAGTGAAAACTATGGAAGGAATGGTGCAAAGAGCTGGAAGTATTCCTTCCTCATGGCTTTCTAATAATGCAGGATGTATGAATTGGAGCTGGGGATGAGACAAATGACAGAACTGGTGTAAGGAATATATTGACTACACTGGATGAGCACATCTGCTTTTGACATCCTGTAGAGGTATAAAACCAAGACTATATGTTGAACATTAGCTCCTCATTTTTTACTGTTCCATGAGTTCCAGTACTTTATAGACCTAGGGAAAATTGGCCATGCTGCCAACAGAGAGGATCTGGAAAACTTCCCCAGAAGATTCTGAAGCCAGAAAGACCTTCCACTTCAGAAATATGAATTTTAGATAAGACAACATCAGCACTCCAACCTAGAAGGGAGATAAAAAGCTCCCCTGTAATCGTACAGGCAAATCAAAGCAAAATTGAGGCTGTGCACTGCCTTCTTAACACCAAGAAGCCAAATTTCAAATGTAGCAGTGATTTACAACTCTCACTCACATAGGTTATTAGACTAAGTCCTGAGCAAGAGCAGTGTGTTTTAGCATACTAATAGGAAACTTGACCTTGACTATATGCCTGTTGTGAGTAAGAAGGATAAAGAACTGAACAAAACTATAATCTAATTTGACAGTTTAAGTATTTAGTTAGAACTTATTTTAGTGGCAAAATTCTACCATATGAGCAATATATTGGATTATTTATAAGACAAAACACAAACAAGTAATATTTGTTATACAATAGTATGAATTGGGCTGTATTTAATAGAGTGGAATTCATCTGACCTAATGTTGGTGTCTGCTGTACAGACCCACACAAGTGACCCTAAGGTTTTTGAATGGTATGATAACTCTTTCTATTGATGATTTATGACTCCTGTGTTGCTAGCTTTGATGTAGATTCCTAAATTTGGTTATAGTCATAGATTGTGATAGGCTAATTGACCACAACTGCAATAAAGTGTTCATTTTAAGGTGGTGATAACAGCTTCCCACAACACTTTTCAGATAGTCAAAAATTCACAGCCTGCATTCTGGAGACCTAAGAAAAATGTACCAGTTTGAACACAAAAGAAAAGCAGTCACCTTGATCCAAAAGGCTGCAGAAAGACCTGATAACCAGGCCTCCAGTTTGGAGGTGACTGATAGGTCAAATTTAAACACTAAAGCAAATACTTGGGTGTATGACAACACTATGAGTGCCTATCTTGTGACATTTCCCTAAGATACCATATGCACCACAGATCAGCTCAGCTGGGATTGTTGTGGTTTAGGATTGGAACTGTGTACTTTAAAGCTACCATTCATTCTTTTTTTTTTTTTTTTTTTCATGAGGCAGCTTATAACAAGTATTTTTTTTCCTCAAGACATATCGAGTTAAAGTTATATTTTTAGATATATAAATGCACTTTATATGTTAGTGCATTCTGTGGCTCAGGAAATACATCTTATACAGGTACAGAAACAGCAGAAATACAATAAGACTTTTATAACAAGGTATTAGCAAGTTCAAGTGCATTAATGACTTTCAATATCACTGAATGTCCCTTTCATAGACATACATGAAAGTAAGAACATAAATAGACTTTTTAAGGAAGCTAGGATTGTAGTGAGCTTGGGTTATTCTAGAAGTGTATTCTTTCATGCTGTAATCCTGGGGTTAAATTGAAATTAAATATTTTATGTCCCTTTTCAAGGGCTCTCCCACTTAGAATGTACATTATTTACTTTAAAACAATTACACCTTTTGAAGCACAGCATAAAGTATGATCATTTGAGTATTCTGGCACAGAAACTCCCAGTCCAGAAATATGCTACATTCATTTACTCTTGCTATGATAGAAAAAAGTAAAACAGCATGAAAAAAAAAAAAGTTCTTATTGAAAAACAAAAGAATATTAAATACAATTTGAAACTGAATTGTCTAGTAAATTCAATGTACTTAATCTGTCTGTTTTTCACAGAAGATGGATTTAATAAGGTCAGGAAAATTTGAAAACAGCAAATATAATCTACTGCTAAAAATTTGCCTTGCCAAGCACAATTTATAAAGCTGCTAAACAGCTTTTGAGAGATTTGGAAAAGTCTGAGGAAAGCTAGCAGGCAGAAATGCTAATAGTTAAATAAATCCCATTCTTAGTTGCACAGATGTCAGGACTTAGGCAGAAATGGTTAAAGAATTGTGAAAACTGCCAGCAATCTGTGAGACTACAAAAGTAAAACAGTGCTTTGGAGTGTTCAGACAGATTACCTATCCACCAGCCTTGGATTTGCCTTTAACAAAAGCAAGAGGATTGCATCATTCTGGAAATCTTGCTTTTCAGCAAAGGTAGTGTCATCCTACAAAAACATGGGTGGATGAATGAAATATATGTATGAAAGCAGACACTGAAATCATGTCAAATCAAGATAGAGTGAAATATGTTCAAAAACTATCATATAAACCATTCTTCCTAGGTTTTCTCTGTGAAAATGGTCTCCATTTCCATAGAAATGCTTTTTATTTGTGACCAGTTAGATCACAATTCCTTAATATTACTACAATAAACAATAATTTTCAATCTAAATTGCATGGCTCAGAGTAGGTTTTTTTTGTGCAATTTGAGGTCCCATGAAACCATTCCCATTGGTACAACACATGTAAGTATGGTAGTCACAAATAAATACACATTTAAATGAGAGGTTTCCACCTGAGCTTTGCAAAAGTACAGTGCTTTGTGCACTGTACAAAGGGACAGCTTTCTAACTGAAGTACTGCAGAAAATTTATACATACTTTGAACATGGAGTGCACCTGCTTTAGGAAACAAATCATGATCTAAAATATGATATATTGTATATGTGTTATGTAAGACTTTACATGATGCAATTTCCTGAAACAGATTCAGTGACACAGATGATCCATTCCATCCTTTGGCCTGCTCAGAGCAGGTATCATTTTTTTGGCTTCTCAAGAGAAAGGTTTACAGTTTCCTGTTTTCCATATACTGGCCCTTTCTTAGATTCACAAGGTTAACAGCATGGCCATATCAATGTGTATTTGCTATTTGTGGAACTGTGCATATGAATAAGGATTTTTCTTTGATTTCTCCTCCCTTCCTTTGAATTTGAGTCCCACCAAATAAATATGAGCACCATGTTGGTGACTTCCTTGTAGATACAGTGATTTACACCAGCAGAGGTGTAAATCTATGCTATTGCCTTTTGCAAAAGTAAAAAGAGCCTTTCAAAAGGAAACTATTTGGAGCTGTACTTTGTTTGCCATTAATTGCTGTGCATTCAAGAAAATGCCACATTACTCTCTGGAAGGTTTGCTGTTGGTAAGCCATTGCTTAGCAGCTAATGTCATAGCATAGGAAATTACTTCTTTCATTATCTCTATGTTCTTCTAGTGATTTATTCACAGTCAATAGGTCTGATGATCCCTTCCCCACTTTTATTTACTTCAGTTACTCTGTTGAATTTTCTTTTTCTTAGGAGTATGCATATATCAATTTCTTGTTAAATCATGATTGGAAGAAGCAATGCCACTTTTTGTTTACTAGGCTTTTCCATTTGTACCAGCTGCTATGAGACAGAGCAGAAATCCTGCTTAAAAGTTCTCCAATTATGCTTCATTATTTTATAACATTTTCAACAGCTGGATGCTTAATTACATGCACTACAGAGCAGAAGTATTTTCTCTCTTTTGGCAAGTGTGCAGCTGCAAATCTTGTGGCTTTAGCGTGCTATCTAGAACACATTAATCATCCTTCCAAAGATTCCTATCAGCAATAGCAATGGAAAATAACTGAGAATGAGTTATGCAACAAGTAAATGATCAATTGCATATGTACTTTGAATATTATAATTTTCAGCTATAGTGCTTGAAAGCACCTAATACTATGAATAAAATAACTTAGAAACTATTGGTTGTTTAGTGTTTAACATTGCAACTCTTTTAATAAAGGGATTGAAATGATAAATTTTACAGAAACTACACTCAGAGACCCCTCTAAAGGAAAAAAATATGTTCATAGAATAGGCATTTTAAATTTGTATGACCTGAAAGTGGTATTCAAAAAAGGCTTCTTTTTGCTCTGAATAATTTCTTGCACTTCATTTCAATGTAGACCTACACTCATGAAAATATTGCTATAAATTTAAGTTCTGATAAACAAAACTAGTATCTATTCAAAGTATTGAAGATCACTTTGAAGGTCTTTTCCACCCCAAGACATTCTGTGATTCTATGATTCTGTGGTTTTCTTTGTTCTTATAGTTGGACAGAGAATCCCTAGATCCTCACCAGAGCACCACAAGCACAGTTTTTTCAGCTGGCACCCTGGGCAGATTATCAGTGTTTGGGCTACATATGCCATTCTGTAAACATTGCACAGCTTTTAAATCAAACAGGGAAGTTGCATAAAAGTAATTACTTGTAGGATGGAGGACAACATGGAGCCTGAGACCTGGTGCAGCTGCAGAAATTCAAAGCTCTCTTTATTCACCTATTTTGCTAGGTAAGAATGTACATTGTTTGGAAGTTTGGATATGTAACACTGTCTGAGTCAGGAATATGGTTACCCAAAGCAGAGCCCTTTAATTAAACTGTTTCATGTAGCTTTACCAAATACCCAACTGATAAAAAATAAACTGCTGCTGTGCTGTGACCAACAAGCTGATGCTGCTTAGAGCCCACTGCAGTAGCTCAAAAATAGGTTGCAGAGAATTTTGGCTACTAAGCAGTAATCACTCAAGTTTGTTAAAAACATGAACATTTTGCATCATCTCTTCAAACTCAACATAGAAAATAATCTTCTTCAAGACTAGAAGTAGAGTTTTAGCCAAACTTACACATTCTATGATCAATTCAAATGGAATATGATTAATAATATATATATTAACTTAATGTGGACATTAAAATATTTTCATCATGTAATGATTGACTTAGCATAAGGTACTAACAGAGTGTTGCTGGCATGAAGAATTTTTGTAAAATTTTTATTTCCCAGGGACACTCTATTTCAATCAAATAAACATGATTTTTTCAAGACATATACAGACAATGAAGGAAGGTAAGCAGGTGGCAAAAGCCATGAGACACTCATTTGGCTACTGAGTTAATTTTCTGGTGAAATAAGCCATATCATGATGTTTAATTCCCTTTTCTGATACACATGATCCTTTAATACATATGAATATAGTATGAAGATACTTGCCTGACTGCTTAAATGCAAATTTAAACATATTATTTTAATTATAAAGAAAATTTGTGGCACAGATAATTTTGGAGACAGTCATAGCATAGTATTACAATACAGTAATTACATTTCAAAGGGAACCTTTCACTGCCACTAAGAGTGTTAATCAATAATTAAGATATGAGGATGAGTAATGCAATAAGCCAAATTAGTTTCATAGCTGGTTTGCTAATATTGATGACTCAATTACAGGTGAAAAGTGAAAGCATTTTTAAAATGTTTTTGAATATGCTTTCAGCACTTAATTTTCAAAGTATTATGAATATAAAACATTACTTTAGAGAAGAATATGTGAAAGAATTGTTGTAGCTGAGAGAGGGTTTTAATTGCCATGATTGATTTTTGTTTCTACTCTGAAGATCTTTTAAATATACTCAAGAATCATCATCTGTAAGAGTGGCAATAAGGTTAAATTTCACCAAAGGTAGCTAATAATTTGAAAACTCAGATCCTAGCTTTCCACCAGTCACATTTCACATTCTGACAATGAAAATATAAAATTATGAATGCAGAGTTCCACGTAATAATACTAAGACAGCCTGTCATGTTGGAAAGAACAGAATATCAAAGCCTTCTGGCATCACTGTAGCTCAGTTATGTCTTTCATGGGCAGACATTGTTGAACCAGCACCCTAATCACTAAAAAATATGCAGCAGTGTGAGACAACTGCCAAGATTTCAGTGTTACAAATATCATCCTTCAAGGAATTTTATAACAGGCTCACCCAGAAAAAAAAGTCAGAACATACTGATTGGAAAAGAAACAACCAAAAAAATTCCCCACATAGACATTCCCAAACTTTATTAAGGAATACATGCACAGTGTAGTAGATGTATTCTGGTTCATGATTCTGAAAATGCCTTAATGGAATACACTGGTGAGGCAGAAATACATGAAAACAAAATTGTATTGCATTAAACTTCAGGGAAAACAGTGCACATTTTTCATCTAAAAGCACAATGATTGAACAAAGCTTTCTCTGAGATTAAACTTCTTCAAAATTTAAAATGGGAGACTTCAGATGTGAGATAGCATTAAAAAAATGAAGTATCAAAAATCAATTGGTGTCATGTTCCTGTGGGCTACCTTCTTAGCAAGATCAGACTGCAAACTCAGATCTTAGTGCATTTGCTTCTGCACCTGATGTGACCTGTCAACCAACCTGGAATATAGAGAAAGATAATTTTATGAATGAAAAAGGATTCACACTGGATGTACAGAAATAATTTAAACTGACTTGCTTTCCAAGAAGGAGTACCAAATCACTTAGAAGGCTGATGCTGACCAAAACAGGTACATGATCTGAATTTTATCCTTTGGCTCAGGACTAGTCTCCTAATCTCACAACCTCAATAAGATGTTTTTGCAATTTGTTTTTGAAGAGACAGCCTCTCTTAGCAACCTGAGGAAGGCAGCCAGCTCAGGACCCACAAACCCCAGCCAGGCAGCAGGGCAGGATCGTGGGGGCACCTTCCACCACAGTCCAGGGAAGGGGATTGCTCTGGCAGGTGAGGAAGGTGTCCTCAGAGCCCTCACTCAAACATCAGAAATGGGATTGGGTCGCTTCAGGACAAAGCTGGGATGGAGCTGCACTGCTCCACAGAGCCCAGCTTCCCCCCAGTGTACCCCTGCACAGCTCTGCTGCTGCTGCACAGCTTCACCACTTGGGTGTGACTTCCAAAAAAGCTTTATGCCCTGTGTGGGGGTTTTGTGGGTTTTTTCCTGGTCCTTGCAATACCTTTTGGATTCTTTAGAATTGTAGGATTGGTATATAGAAATTAGTGTGGAGGTAGATGATTAAAATAAAGAGCTCCATTGTGGATATATAAAACTCTGTTCATAACTTAGCAAGCTTAATAAAGTTGTTCTCACCACTAAGTTCTTCTTAATACCACACAGTCTCCAGGGATTAAGAGAAAATCTGTTCTTCCATGGAACAGAGGCAGTAATAGAATTTGAGATACTACAAATATATGCAGTAGCTTTAAGTAGATGGAATAATGCTGAATTATGGACGTATTTGCCATGAGTATTGAATACTTAATAGTGGTTGGTGCCTTCAATCAAAGGTACCAAATAATAGAAAATACTAACAATTGAGCACTCTGAACACTCTGTATGTATAACTGGCAGACAATTTCATGCACTGATGTTAGGACATATTCCAGATGTGCTACATGCTTCAGCTGGGAAAGAAAAGGAGGAAAATTACTGAGAATAAATGAGAGCATGCTTTACAATGTCAACACCTATGCAATGCACATAGAACTTCCACATGGCAGAGGAATCCTTGCAGCACCAATATTACACCTCAGTGAGCAGCTGGACCCTTGCTCTTCAGATCTGCACAGGAGCTCACTGCCCTGACTGAAAATGTTGAATTATGAAATGTGGGCATCTTGTGCAAAATAGTTTTTTGATCTTATGACTGATCAATTGTTAAATAATGTTGGACTGCTGGGGGAAAAGTACTTTGACTTTCCACTGCACAACAGAATTTAGGCCTTTCCATTTCCATATGTACTATGACACATAGTTATAGAGATGAAATTCATAACACGGAAAAAAGCATCAACAGACATTGAATTTTAATGTAGCATGAGTAAGGAATAAGCCTAAGTTTGGTGGTGGGAATTGTATAAATGAGCACTGGCTGCTTTATTTGTCAACAAAAGAGCAGGCTCTGGAAAATTCAAAGCGTACTTCCCATCTAAGTGGTTGATTTCAGGTGCTCAGTAGAAACTCTGGAAATCATCTCTGGTGGCCAATTTAGCTACTTTCTGACTAATTTTATGTGTCTGGGACCTCAAACTCTGGAAAACTATCTTCTAACATTGCAGAGGATATAATTGCAATAGTATTGTATGGAAATTAAATAAATCCTGTTGCAGTCTAAAATAAAATAACACAGCTGAGGCCTTAGTCACTCTAATCTATCCCTGGAGTAAGTAGAAAGTCACATGCATCTCTACAAGGTGAATGAACCCATGTAGGATCTAACTAGCCACCCTGATGGAAAATAACTTCATAAATTCCAGTAGAATTAACATCATTTTGTGCAGTTCCAGTTTCCTAAATGGAAAAAATAGAGGAGAAACACACATGCAGAATTTGTGGAAATTCTAGATTCAATGCTGCTTATCAGAACTGTAGGCACATTTCTGGGCAAGTGACAAATTGTGAGCTGTATAAACAGTAAACTAGTCAGCTCATAATTTTTCTTCATTTACATAAGTTATTGCAACATTTATTTACCAATTCCCTATTATCTGTGATTGGAAAATTATTAACAAACAAAAAATGTTAACCTTATTTTCCACTTTGGATATGATAATTTTAGTGTGGTTTTGATAGTTGTTTATTTAGCTCCCATTGTAAGACTGTGAGGAGCCATAGCTTACAGCTTTCGGAAATATTACATGCAAAAAGTGCATTTTGTTCTGCTTGGAAAGTAATTGTCAAATTTTGTCCTGGATGACATTTTCACATATTTGCTCCAGGTTAAATGTACCATTGCCACATTAAAATCTGAACATATTTCAGAACAAAGTACCTATTTCTGTCAACAAAAATCAGCTTCTGTGTTTGAAGAAGACACCAAGCCACCTGGAAAACTTCAAAAAACCATTTTATTTGGTATGGTTAAACTGATATTTGTGTGTGCAGTACTGATTTTTGTGTGTTTACAATGCTGGTTGCAATGCTGCTTTCTACATAATTGCTGTTTTGGCTATTAGTCATGAATTTAACTTTTCCTAGATAAACTTCATTATCAGTCTGTTGTGGCAGTCTACTGTTTTGTATTGAAATATTTTAATATTCTTTTTAGGCATAAAATTAAAAGGAGAAGCCAGACTTTCACAAGGGAAAAAGAACATTAAAAGTCCCTCTGTAAAATGTTCCTCAATTACTATTTCCCTTGATAGCATTAGGTTCCTGTACTTGCACAAAAATGAAATACAGGATTAGATGCAAGGGTCACTCAACTATTAAACAGTTCTGTATGATAAACAACAGACCTGTTCATTTGTTTTTGGAAATAGAAGCCAATGCCTTTAGTAACTATGTGAATGTAAATTTTTGAGAATTCCATTTACTTCCTCATATTGTCTGCAATTTCAAGGACTAAAAAAGGCTCAAGCAAAATTGTCAGGGGACATCTATATTCTTACATAAACTTAAATTAGCAGTAAAATCGTAAGTAATATACAATTAGATCCTGTAAAACATGAAAAGGTAAACTTTACCTATTCTATCTTCCTAACTGAGAAATGCATCTGGCTTTTAAATAGTCTCCCCAAAGAAGTTGTTAGAATTGTGTGCATTCACCTAGAGCAAGACTAATACATTGAGTACACAGTCAAGAGAGTAGCTGAATCATCTGTTGCATCTGTTCCATCTCAAATACCCAAGGAAAGCACCAAAGTGGGCTGAGGCTTGATAGGGGTAATGCAAGATGTAAGGCAGACAAATACTCAGCATTAGATCCAGTGAGAGATATTGAGCTTGACAAGAATTTTAGGAATCTCGGCCCACAGATGAACACTCAACATACTGTCAAGTGCTTAAGAGGGTTGTAGAATGAGAGAATAGAGAGAGAAAATTGATCCACCAAGGAAGGTGATTTTCATGACTAGCACCTGCAGGTGTTTTGTCAAAGAGCTGAGACAGCTCACTGTGGTCCTTTATGAGAAGGGCAGAAAAAAGGAAGGCAGTGCTATGGTTCTAATCTATATATACCTGCTTAAATAAGCAGGGCACCAAGACAAATGGAGGATGAGAGCTTTTTTTTTTTCCAACCATTGTGCTTGCTACTGAAGAGTGAGATCTGTTAGGTACTTCAGAACACAAAATTTCTGAAATGACGTGGTCTGACCCCGAGGAAGGGAGGCAGGCACCTCAGGACAGCTGCCAGAGCAGTGATAAGCAGATGGAGAGAGAAAATTATAAGTATTGCTAGTAGCACATATCAAATTTTAAGTACTGTTCACTTTAAGTGTTTTAATTCTGAATATCCCAAAACTCTGAAGTATACCCTGTTTCTTTCCACACACATCTCAACAATGTAAAGGTGACAAACAGCTGGAGTTCCAGCCTGTGCAGCTCTATCATTGATTACAAAACCTTATTAATGGTTATCTGCATAAGCCATAAAGATCAGAATTGTGTCAGTGGTAGGCTGGAAATGATGAAATGGAGATGGGAAATTCCCTGTGAAGCTTACAGGTGAACTTCTTGGAGACCATTTTGTGGTGAGATTTTAAAGGATTTGGGGTTCCACAGTTTCCTGTAGGAGCCTGTAGGTTGTAAGCTCGAGTAAAAGACTGAAACTGGGCAGTGGAGGGGAAGGCTGGCTGATTACTCCAGATGTTTCTGTCTGGGTCAGGTTAAACCACCTCAGAAAATGTGGTGGGAGAGGGGACTCTGCTTTCCCAACATCTGTGTCTGCTCAGCTTGCAGACCCCTCTGCAGTGGAGAGTGAGGCACACAGGGAGGCAGCAGGGTGCCTACAGTTCCTGTGGGCAGTGGGAGATTCTGTGAAAACAGAGCCCAGCTCTGCAGGGAGCATGTCCTCACCCCAGCACAGCTGGAAAGGGTCTCTCCCAGGGAGAACAAATGTGTCTGGAAGAATTTAAATTGATGATTTGTCAGTACTGGAGGAAACAAACCTTCTAAGAACATGGTAGCTACAGAAAACTCTTCCCCAGATTTTATTTTATCTCATTTATAAGAACTGATGTTTTCATGATTAAAAGTATTTTTCTTTTTTAGCTCATATATTTCTGTTTAAGTACAGACTGCTTTTGAATACTGGAAGCCATTGGTATCATCTAGTGCTAAGATAATGAGATTCATCTACCCTAATTAAATGGTGTTCAGTCAGACTAGGCTTCTTCTGTACTTACTGAAAAGAAGTAAGCACTTCTTAAAGGTCATCTCATAATAAGACTTAAGGGTAAGTAAAATTAATTGCCCTACAGAGGAATTCTAGAATGACCAGTTTTCACTTGCTAGCTAACTGATAGTGTCTAAAATTGGGTGCTATGACTCCTTCCCTTCTCATACCTCTAGCCCTAGTTCTAGCAATATTTCATATATGCATAAATGTAATACTTATACTTTGGTAGATGGTACTTGATTCTGTCCATGAGTTATGTTAGCAATAATTATCATACTAGTGATATCTTTTAAAGGAGAACCAAACTTTTGCCTATTCAGTTGCAATAATTTTTTGGGGATGATTTTTTCATTTGTAATACAAACTGTCATCCTTTATTAGGAATTATTAAAACCACTGCCCTTTTGTGAAAGTTGAGTATCCTAAAGTAGAAAGCAAACAACTTCATGCAGCAAGGCTAAAACTGCATGACTCTAGTGCAGGAGACATTAGATTCAAACTACATTAAGTTAATATTTTTTAATGCTGAGAGTAAGAATTTGCCATATTATCTACACTATTGAAAACTATTATTCAGCCTAAATGCAAGAAATAAACCAAAATTATATCAAACAATCTGATGAACACTTTAAAAGAACAGCAAGTTTAAAAAATCTCCATCATAATTATTTGAGTCTTAACAGAACTTTTCTGATCTCTCAGCCATGCAAAGATATAATAATGTTCACAAGTAAAGTAAAGCTAATTATTTTGCCTTATTAAATTTGTATGCCACAGAATAAGGTACAAAGTGACTGCATTTATTGTGTGTATGTTATCCCAAAAAAATCTGACATTCCTAAAAATCTATGAGCTGCAGACACTTATTTCTAAAATGATTTCTCCTATGAAAGACATACATGAGGCCCTTTTCCAGAGCTATCAGTAAAATATCCCTGTGGCTCCAAAATCAGGGACATGAATTCAACCACAGTGATAAGAAGTTAAGGAGGGGCTACAAAGACTAGACAAACAATCACAAAGAGAGGAATTGACTTGACATATGTGACTCATGGAAGTCTAAAAGACTGTGAAGTCAAAAGAAATATCTAGGGCTGAATGCAAATGAAACCTTACATTGCCACTGTCCACTTAGGAAAATTAACCCCTGGAGCATGGGAAGAAATGAATTTCACTGCAGAGGTAAGAAATATGACAGGGGCATGCAATGTTTGCACATTTGGGAAAAGAATGGAAGCCCCGTGCAGACTGACAAGAATAACAACCTCTCATTCAATGGAGCCTCAGAAGGATTTGAAGCTGTCATGTTGCTGAATGAAAGACTAGTGATGTATGCCTTATAAGTAATGGGGAAAATACAGAAGTAGTCATGGAAGAAAGATTGCTGTGAGAACCTGGTAAATATTAATACATACAGAGTCATCTCAATTATCCAAATCACTAGCCAGAAAAACTCTCAATTACTGACAATAAAATATGTTCTCTGAAGCAAGAAGAGCCAACCAAAGAACAGGAAGAAAGAAGATCTCCCTGAATTTAAGGGCAGGATATCATGCAGAGGCCTCAGAGGTGGGCTTTGGTGTCCTTCATTCCTGAGCAGTGAAGAATTTTGATTTTACAATAAAAAGTAAACTATTCTGTAAAAATCCATGTCAGTCATTATAATAACAAGATATGGACTTTTCCTGGGAAGTTGTCTGTACTTGATGTTACTCAAACTTGCTATTGTAATCACTGGGTTGATCAGATCTCACCACAGATCACATCAGAAGTTATCCAGGCCTGAGGAAGTCTAGTAGTACAAAACAATTAAGAAAAACTGTTTTTTTTCTAATGCTTATTGAGGTGCAACATTGAAATCTGTGATGGATTTTTTCCGGAATTAGATATCTTATTATATGGGGTAAAAATCACTTAATACTGTGTGCTGAAAAGTCCTAAAAAAATTAGTCATCAAGCACAGAGGAAAAGACATAAAGGAAGATCATATAAGTAATGACATTGAGTAAGCATAGGAATTAAAGATATTTTATTTTGCATCAATACTTTAGCCCTGTGGACACAAGTGAGAATGTCTGTATGTTCACATGTGGAGAAAGATCCTATAGAGCCCAAGTATGACAGACCCAATAGAAAATAAACATTGTAGAGCCATTAAAATTATGTAGGTGCCTTAAGCCACCTTGATCCAAGGCTGCCTAAGTTTATTTGAGTACAGCAAGGAGGATTTTGCTGACAGGCTGAACTCCATTTCAAAACTGATAGGCTGCATAATACAGTACATCAAGTAGCACTGTGTTAATGCATTTTGAATGTCAACTTACACACAGTGCCAGTGCAGAATGAATAAATCTCAGAAAGCAGTCCATCATTTAAACATTTGATTCTGAGCATCAACAGTCTTGCTAGAGGGTGAGCTTCCTTTTCTGGCCACTGGTTGTAAGGAAGGCTCCAGATTCTCCTCTGTCTGTTCCAATCTCTTCTTCCTGTCACACAAGACCCAGGGAGCTTGCAGGTCTACTCACACGTTGTGCAAATTCTGAAACAAACACCAGTTTTACAAAACAGGTTTCAGCTGATTTACTTTCCCATTGCTATTAGCTCTGCTCCTAAAGATCATGTTTTCCAGCTGGGCATCCAATATTCTATAACCTTGTATTTAGGCACTTTATTAATCAGTGCTCAAAACCCAGACTATGCTTTTTGTTTGGGGCCATGAGAAAAGCACATCTGGTCTGGTTTAAACCCATTGCTAACCAACATATCTCAGAAAAGTAATTAATTAAATCCTTAAAGTCTATTGTATGTCTGTTTGAACATTCCCTTATTTTTTCTACACAGCTCAGAAAGAATTAGCAGAAAGGAATAAGTCACAGTTCAAATAAGAAAGGGAAAAAAAGGGAAAAGGCAGCAGCAGCAGCCTTGAAAGTCATCCATCACAGCTTCTAAAGTGTCATAAGTCCTTTGAGCAATTTTTCCCCGTGTCAGTTTACAGGCAGTGGCTCAGAGATCATTAGGGCTGGTAGAAAAGCAGCAAGCTGTCAGTCTTGTTCACAACTGAAGAAAAAGTAAAGATGGAACAATAAGGATGACAGAAAGACTGAAAATAGATACCTGGTTAAATAAAAAATTGAAGTATCGGTGACAAATGTTCTCAAATAATAAAATGTGTCTAGATCTTTTCAAATAGAAAAAATTATATTGCATTGGAAACAGCTAAAAACATGGATTCCTTTCTAGTACTCCTCTTCAGGATTCCAGAGAGAGTCTGATCTCAAAGACAAAACCTACTGAAGGTACCTCAGACAGTAGTAGTCTGAACTACTTTTTATCTTCTACATAATTAAGTAGTCCAGACACACATTTTGAAACGGTTCTGGAATTAGAATAAATGCATTATTACAACAAAGAGCTCCTGAACTGCTGGGTGACAGGTAATTCACATGACAGACTTGAACTCCAAAATAACGAAAGGAGACAGCACTTGCTAAAATTGTTCTCTAGTAGACAAAACTTAGTCAACTGTGATACCTTTACTGGAGTGTATAATTAAAAAACAATTAATCTTTCTATTTAGTTTAACAGTGCAAGTCTAAATAGATCAGAATTAACTACACTTGAGTACTCACTGCAGTGTTCTAAGTTATAGACAATCTTAGGCTTATAACAAAATGTTTGTAACAAGGACCTCAAAGCAGAGGAAACAGTACTCAGAATTTAAGACATGTATGTTATAAATAAGCTTTCTAAATTTAAACCAAGTGCTTTCTGATAAATGAACAGGGGAGAAACCATCATGTCTTCTGTTTGTAGGATTTCAGGCAACAACTCTGACCTTCTCTTTTGTTCTATGTCTGGAAATGTCAAAGCAACAACATGAGATTTGATTAATTAATTAATTAATTAATCCTTGCTTAACAGCAAACTACAGTCAAGCAAAGCCTTCATTAAAGGATTACAGAAAATCTGATATCCTTTGCTAAATTCCCTTGACTCTTCTGGGAGTAGTAAAAAGGTTAAAATTATTGCAAACAAAGATGGAGTGAAGAAAGTCCTTAGAGTGCTATATTTGCATTGTTTGAACTTACTTATCCACTTGAATCTGCAGATTCTACTGCTTTTTATTTTCAAAATCTCCTTTCATTTAAAATATGTTTTTAAATAAGGCTACATATAAAAATAACCTTTCAAATTAATGATATAAAACATCATATACCAATTTGTAGAACTGAAAGTGTTTACTTTGCAGGATATTTTTGGAATATATCCATGATTTATGACAGGTGTGTTTGCAGTCTTCTCTGTCTTTCTGAGCTTGAATAAGCAAAACCCAAAGCAAATATTCTCTGAGCTTCTGCATTTTGTCTACTGTCTTATAAAATAAGATAATTTATTCATTTAACCCCACTTTGAATTAAAACTGTAACAGAGCTCAAACCATAGTAAGTTTTTTATAAAACTTATTCTGAGTTTAAACTCCACAGTGTTTCAAGGAACATAACATTGGATTTAAACCTGACCTACTATTTCATTGCATTACCTCAGATCCTGAAGTTACTTTCTTAATTGCAAAAGGTGTGGAATACTGAAGCAAAGTTATATCTAAGTACAATTTTTAAAAATTAACATGCTATTGATTCCTGAAAACCAAACATGGAGGTGTTGGTGTCAGAGCATTTAACTCAAATGGCCTCAGTGTGAAAGATGGGGATGACTCTCCACATCCTGCATAAAATCTTGGATTACTCTCATTGTGCAGTCAGAAATATCACTGAGCTACCTAAACAGTGTTTCAGGCCAAATGCAGATTCATTCAGTGTAGAAATTCTGTATTCTCCACCTCCTCACATCCTATAAGGGGTTTGCAGCACCACCTAATTAAAGGCTCATCCTCATTTTCTTCTGCCTTCACTCAGAGTCAGGACTAACACATGAAGGAGACAGATTTCTCATTCAGACTTGGTTGTTTATTAAATCTTATTTAAAGCACAGAGTTCTTCAGCACTTCTAGATGTCAAGCCAAAAGTGAGAAAATGGAGGTGAATCTAGCCAGTTACAAGGTCTTTTAAAGCCTAACTATCTAATTATGACTAACATCTATATTATTTATACTTTTGACCCAATAACCAAATACCTGTGAAACACTGCAGAATTTTCTATCAAGCAAAAACTACCTGAAGCCATGAAGAAGAAGGAAGAAGAAGGAAGAAAGAGACAACACCCAAGAGCATCCATCTTGTCCCATACCCATTACTATACTCTAAAACCCCAAATTCAAAACCCTCCCCCATGTGAAATTAAACTACACATCCATGATTTTAACTCCATCACTCAAATTTGGGAGCCTTCTCCAAGGCCTCAAGTCAAAAGCTGTGTTCCCTCAGGGTCAGTGTCAGAAAGCACAGAAAGTTCAAAATTCCCAGGCTTCTGGCTTCCAGCAACATCCTGCTTCTCCAAAGATAGCCATGAAAACCATTGCTAACAATTGAGGAGCTCCTGTACCTGGGGGAACAGTAATTAGCAGGATAACAGAGCAGTCCCTTGGTCTAGCCCTGCACTTGGGTCTTCCTCAAGTCTTGAAGATGAGAACTATCTAGGTGGGTGTGCCAAGCTGAAATACACATCTGCAAGAGGGCAGAAGCCCTTTTGTACATCAGACCAGTCCCAGTCTTCTTTCTGTCTACTCCTAAGCACGTGTAGCAAATACCCCAAAGCTTCACAGCAAGCTGCAAATAAGGAAAGAGACCAATGACACATGCCAGATTAAAGAAAATAATAATAATAAATGAAAAGGTTTGGGTTTGGTTTTGTGCTGGAGCACAAAACACATCGCAATGATAGCAGTATTCTTTTTCTCCTATATTTGTCTCTTTTACTGACTTCATTAATAAACATACATGTTTCCAGAAACAGTTTTCTTTGCATTCTTCCTAACTGATTTTCCTAATACAGATTTAAGAATTAGTCTAAATGCTCTTAAAACCACTGTTTTTTGTAAGGCTTACAGACCATCAAACAATCCCTATCTAAGAATAAACACAGCATTAAAAAGTGTAAGCAGTTAATCTGCTCTCTGATGCAAAACAAAAACAACAGTACAAAGTTGCATAAATTTCTTTAAAGATTGAGAAAATCCCAAGTTTAGCAGGAAAATTTTTAACAGAAGTAACACTGTGGTACAAAACATTTGAAAACATCAGATATTTCTTAAGATTTTTATTGTTTATATATAGCAGCCACCATAATGTTTTTTCACTCTGCAGCATTATCCATCAGGTTCTTTTCATCTCATAGTGTCTGCTTTGCATATTCTAAAGCTTGGCCCCACTCCTACCCACTTTAGGTCAATAGGAGTTTAATGACTGCCTTGAATAACAGTATCAAGCCCATAATGGCTGTCAAACTAACAAAAAGCTTCAATGCCTTTAAGTGAAATAGATGACCTCCTAACTCACCCTCATGAAAAATGAAGCTGCTACTCTGATATACATACCATACATGCCCATATATTGAATTACCTTACAATTTTGCTCTATGTGGTATCCATCATTTGTCACATTATGCTATTTTAAGTAGGCAACTTTGCAATCAATAGCATTAAACATCTTTCTTTGGAGGAAGTGCATTAGACAATAAATCTCAGTCAAGCTGACAGAAGGGACAGAAGTTTAACCCTCACTTCCTCAGATACCTCTGGACAAAGTTTTCAAACTGAAGCCAAGAGTTAGGCAGAGTAGCACAAAAGTCAGATGATCTTATTTTCAGATTAGCAATCTCAGTCTTTGCTGAGCTAAGTGAAGGTTGTGAGCTGCATGTTTAACACCTGGCAGCCCTGAACAGCAGTTGCCCAAGTACAGATTTAGGTCCCTAACCTTAGGTACTCAAGTTGAATCATTTTGATCTTTTTGCTGTGGTGGCATAATTCAAGTGATTTCCATATATTGACATATACTAAATTAATCTACATTTCAGCTATCATGCATTTAAGTTGACAGCTCCATATATCATTTGTTTAATAATCCATATAGTTTTGTCCTTTCATTAATAGTTAACTGCATGTGTGGGACAATAAATAGGATGAGGGATAGCATACCTTATAGACAACATGGCAGATAAATTTTAAGATGGCAAGTGATGTGTCAGCAATATTTAGTGCATTATGTGAGACTATCAAATATTTTAGGGTAATCTCTAAAGAAGTGGCTTTATCTTTGTATTTTCTAACCTTCAGAACTGGTATTCTTACTATTTTATTGTCATATAAAATACATGCTTCCTCCATAATTCCAGTTTAAGAGCATTTGCTTTGGTTTTTTTCTCTTATCCCCACCTCACTCCCTCAGAGATTCTGAGCACTCAGCACCAATAAATGCTAAAAAGAATAACACAACCACTCCCAATTCAGGTAATAAAAGAGGCTGAGAAAGAAAACACTCAAAAGTAGTAATTCCTTCAAAGTTTCAACAACAGCAGAAGCTCCAGAAGCTCAGGAAAGTATGAGCCAATAGTTCCCTTTTTAGTCAGAATTTTAGATGACAAAGTGTCTTTGAAAGTAGTTATAAAAAGAGAATAAAAGTACAAAAGGATGAGAATTATTTCTTTTGTAGTTTCCACAGATGAAAAAGTATGTAAGTCTGTCATGAGGTCAGTTTAGCTTGTTCCAGTAAATGAATGCAGGTGATGTGAATAAAGGACAACCATTTTTTTGCCCATTATTTTAAAAAGATGCTGAACCTTTGAGAAGCAAACATAAACACAGACAAGTATCTTTGCTGTACTTACCTATTGTAAAATAATCTTTCAGCTCAAACACTTTTTCATATGTTGAAATCTGCCACAGCAATTTCTTTATTTTGCTCTAGTCCTATACACAAGACTGCAAAAGGCACCATCATTCCATACATGTGTAGTACTCAAGGCTGGGATTATTCAAACTGAAGTTCAAGAGTGAATATTAATGATTGCTCCTCTTGTCTCATGCTTTTGACATAAAAATTACTCTGTCTTCTGTGCTATGTTGATTTTTGTTTACTACTCTTAAGATGCATCTCCTATGGCTGTTAAATCCTTAAGAAGTAAGCAGAGAGTCTCAGTAAAATCCAAATCCTGCCCAACTGTATTCACTCTGCAGGTTCTGGAGTCCTGATTGGGCATACAGCTTCCAAAGGCTTCCTGCCATAGCCTCTGTTAAGGGATGAAGAAATACAGCTCATGCTTGAAATCTACAGTAATTGCATGTAATCTGCCTTGCTTTAATTTTCACTTTTCAGTCATGATAAATATCCAGTGAAGTAGCAGTGATCTGGACAAGGGGATTAAGCATATCCTCAGTCAGTTTGCAGATGACAACAAGCTGGGTGGGAGTTTTGATCTGCTGGGAGGTGGGAAGCTCTGCAGAGGGATCTGGACAGGCTGGACTGATGGGTGGAGGCCAACGAGGCCAGGTGCCTGGCCCTGCACCTCTGTCATAACAATCCCCTGCATGCCACAGGTGGGTCACAGGGGTTGGAAAGTGACCCAGCAGAAAAGGACCTGGGGGTGCTGGTCAACAGCAGCTGAACATGAGCCAGGGTGTGCCCAGGTGTCCAAAAGGCCAATGACATCCTGTGATTAACTGGCCTGGATCAGCAAAATGTGAGCACCAGGACCAGGGAGGTACAGCCCCTGTACTCTGCACACATCTCAAATCCTGTGTCCAGTTTAGGGGATCTCATGACAAAAGGGATGTTGGGGTGCTGGAGAGAAGGGCAACAGAGCTGGTGAAGGGTCAGGGGCCCAAGTCTTACAAGGAGAGGCTGATGGAGTTGGGGTTGTTCAGCCTGGAGAAAATGAGTCTCAGGGAAACTTTATTGATTTCTGTAACTGCCTGAAAGGAATTTGTAGCCAGGTGGGGGTGATATTTTCTCCCAAGTAACAAACAGTAGGACAAGAGGAAATGGCCTCAAGTTAGGATATTAGGATACATTTCTTCACTAAAAGGGCTGTCAAACTCTGGAACAAAGTGCTCCAGGAAATGGTAGGCTAACCATTCCTGAAATTATTTAAAAGACATTTAGTGTGGGTAAGAGGCATTTAGTGGTGGACTTGGCAGTGCTGGATTAATAGCTGAACCCAATCATCAGTCTTTTTTAACCTGAAAAATTATGTGATTGTATGACCAGGCAGTGGTGTGATGCAATTTTCAAACCTCAAGCAGTTGTGACATACATAACTAGACCAAATTCTTTACTGCTGTACAAAATCACCAGCTGCAGATTTGGGAAGTGCACAGTTGTCCTCTACTTAGTCCTTGCCCTCCCTGGGGCAGGTACCAGTGACAAGAACCACAGGAAAGCAGCTGAGGTTCCTGTGTGTGGTGCACTGATATCTAATGTCCAAAACTATCCAGAGGGAAGAGTGACCCATGTCACTTGGACCTGCTCTCAGAGCACTTTGACTGTGATTTCTTAATACCTGAAAACAAACATGGACTAGCTGGGAGAACAGTGCTGCTCAGTTAAAGAATCCATAGAGAAACATCTTCTATAATGTGGATACCAATTGACATCAACTTGATAGTCACATGAGTGCAGGGCTGCAACAGGATATGAAATATGTGAAATACAGGAAAGCTGCCAAATTCCAGCCAGTTAAATCCTTCTCAGCTCAGTTTGACACGGACTTACCCATCAAGAGCAGAAACCTCTGAGCTGCACAGGCCCAAAAGAAAGCTCATGTCCCTCCTCTTTATATTTTTGTATATGTCACAGATAGCTCCACATGCAGAGCTCCCCAAGGCCTCAGTGGTTACAGGTGAAATATGTTTACCTTTGCCTTTTCTTTGCCCTACCCAGTCAGCTCAGCCAAGGAGAAAGTAAGGGATGAATCAAGGAAAGTTTTTTCATAACTCTGTGAAAATACAATCAATTTACAGGCTATTCAGAAAATCTGCATCTAGATTCCTTTCCTAAAGAAACAGGCAGGTGGATAATTTTGTGGATGAACAAAGAAAAAATATTCTTGTTGATGTTACAAATACAGGACTATAAAGTATTTCATATGCTGTAATGAGGGAAACAGTGATAAGCCCATATCTGTCAGACTAAAGGTTTGTTCCTTTTTTCCTGCTGAGATGGTTAATTTCTTGCAGCCTTTCTTATTTACATTTTAAATAATGAAACACCCATGAGTACCAGGCACTTTTCCACTCCTGCTCTGTGCAAAAAGAATATTAATAGCATTATTAATAAATCTGGGAAGACCTCAATAAATGTCTCTGTGCTTAAAACAAAGGAGCATCTTGAAGAACTCAGCAGATTTTCTGTTTTATGCAGGTTTGATAAGACAAGTACAATTAAAATGTTCTCTGTTAGTAGATTAGAAATGCCAATATATGTAACAGAAACTGCCTAAAGTGTAGGCACATTTGTTCAGAGATATTGCATTCCCAGTTGGTTACCAAACACTTGCTTCATTTCCTGGTCCTCAAATCCCTTCTCAGTTAAACTGCTGCAAATCAGGGTGGAGCAAATGCCCCTGTGGTCTCCACCAGTGCAAAACTTACAGGCTAGAGAAGAAAAGATCTATGTGGAATACAGGTTCCTGGTGCTAGAAACTGCATCCCTAAGACTGTGGATTGATTTGTCCTCTAGACAACAGAAGACCACGTTGATCCTACAGTATCTGTGAAAATATGCCCACATGATGCAGTTGTAATTGATGGCAGGCATAGTGCATATGCTACACAGAGGATTGGGCATATATTGCAGGGCTGAGGAGTTGTGGAAACAACTGGAACAGTGCTGATGTATTCTGACAGCTTCATTTGGGGCAAGGGAGTTGTCTACTGCAGGTTGCCATCAGGAAAATAACTAAAAGGACAGATTAAATTCATGCTTCACAGTCTATGCATAGCATTTTATATCTGTCCACAATTCTAGAGGACTTATTAACTCAGGACATCAAAAGTAATTTATTTCACCTTATATGTGCTCTGTGTTTTGCCTTGTCTGATAAAAAAAATCCAAACAAGCAAAATTTAAAAGCCTGAATGGCAGCAGGAAATTGTTCAGAAAATGTTTCAGATTTTAGGTCCAACTGTATGCTTAGAATGGATAAGGCTTCATCCAGGACAAGGATAGCTATCCTCATTATCAACTGTTTTGTAAGAAATTCAATAATAGAGGTAGGAAAACAGAAAAATTATAGTAATGAGTGCAGTCCAGCAGTATAGTATCAAAGGAAGAAGTGAAGGAGGGAAAAAAGGGAGTGATGCTGCTTTCCTGCCTGAAGGAAGAAACCTATTTTGTAGGATAGACATGCATCTGTCTGACTCACCCTGATATCTACAAATTGTCTTCCAAGTTGCTGACTTTTCCTATTCACTGCTTTTCTTTCTTTTCATCCTATTCTTTGTTATCAGGGCTTCTAAAATACAACCACTAAGATTTTTGCTCTGAATTTGAGACTGAATTAGACAGCACCAAGCCTGAATACTACAAAATCACTTGAGTCTTATTTATTGTTGTGCTATCTTCTCAGTAACAGCTTTTAAGTCTTGTGGTGCAGAGTATATCACAGTTTTCAATAAATTACTGCAAATATATAATTTAAAAAGATCTCTGTACAGGCAGACTTTTATCATATATATATATCTCTATATGAAGGACACAGTAGAAACTTGAGGAAAAAGGACATGATCTATTACTGCACTCTATGCCTGCTCTTACAGCTGCTCTGCAGATTCTAACTTCAAAGACAGGTTCAGTCTTTTCTCTTTTCCTTCTCTGAACAACAGTACAGCTACTGCACAAATCCCTTGTGCATTCAAGTCCCAGGGCTGAAATTGTTGGTTTTGGCTGGAGCAGTTAATTTTCTTCACAGTAATTAGTAAGAGGCTGTCCTTTGAACAAGAAGCTGGGAGGGGACACAACCAAAACTGACCCAAACTGACTCAAAGGATATTCCAGACCATAAGATATCAATCTCAGTGCATAAAACTGGGGAAAGAAGGAGGAAGTGATGGTGTTTGCCTTCCCAAGTCACCCAAGGGAAGTGGTGAATTAATTCCTTGTTTTGCTTTGCCTGTGTGCGTGGCTTTTGCTTTCCCTATTAAACTGTTTTTATCTCAACGCATGATTTTTCTCATTTTTACCCTTCCAATTTCCTCCCCATCCCACTAGACAGGAGTGAGTTAGTGGCTGTATGAGGCTTAGTTGCTGATTGGGTTAAACCCTGATGCTCATAAAAGCAGATCAAGACTCAGAAATGCACAAGAGAGAATACACTACTGGCCCCTCTCATCACTTCTGCAGAACAGGCTGTGAGTTGCATTTATTTGTTGAAATTATGCTTAGTTTGTCAAAGATATCCACAACACTCCCTGGCAGAATCCATGTAAGAATGAAGACCCCTTCACCACTGTCATAAAAACTATAGTAAGATCTGACTGTTTAACAATGTGTGTCAAAGACCAAAATCCTTTAAGGTGCATATGGGGAAAGAGCTTGAGCCTCTCTAATTCATGGGATCTGGTTGGTGTTGCAGACTCCACCCTGTGCTGTGTGCTGACCATGCAGCTAAACTTTGCCAGCACTCAGTCAAACACAGTTCCTACCAGGACATTCCATGCCAATACCTGATAAAGATGGTTGAGAATTCACTGAAGAAAAGAAGTCTGAAGAAAAGTGCTCTAAAGTAAGTCCTATCCCAGCTTAGTTAGCCATTATTAAGTTAGAGTGAGTTTGTTTTCTTCCTGCAGTAGAACAGGCAGAGAATATCCCAGAGCCTGGTAAGGAAGCCATTGACTCAAAACAGGGCATCAAACATCCCAGAACTCCAAAGAGCAGAATAAAACCCAGCACTCAACTTTGCCTCTTCAGGGAAAAGTGCCTGGTTCCAGTTCTAATGACTGTTCCTATGCAACTGAACAGGTTTAGCAGGAGAAAATAAGAAAAACCAACAAACACATAAAATGGAGGAATATGAGAGTCTTTTAAAATTCATGAGACTGCAATAAAGTTCTCATACCAAATCAAATGTAGTGGTGCCAAAGTGGGGTTCCATGAGGTCCCAAAGCCACCTATAACCCAAACAATTGCTACTCTACTATTCAGCCTTAGGAAAACTTCTTCCTGCATAGCTTCACTGCCAATCCAGAGCTAAAAATCAGCATCCTTATTGATCTGGCCTTGGAGCAGAGCAGGCTGTTTGCTCCAGAGAGCAAGGTCTGCATGATACTATCTGTGTACTCTTTTCAGTTCCTCATAAGATAGCTCAAAGGAAAGAATAAACATTTGTGGGAGATTAAAGGCTTTGGATGAGATAATCAATAAATTCCAGAAGGAGAAAAGTAGCACTTTCAACAGCCATCAGGTCTCCCAGTCAACTCAAAATGTCATGAAATGGTACTCAAAAAAACAAAGGTAAATTATCAGATTCTGAACATGGGTTGTGCCCTAAGCACTGACAGACTGTGCCCTAGAGGCCAGGGTATTCAGTGTGCAACACTTTCTGAGCTTATTTCATGGGCAACATTTGAGCATCTTCTGGAGGGGGAAAAATAAATGAGGAAGCACAAGTATTTCTGACATCACTTCAGGGCAACCCAGGTGAATTATAGTGTATAAAAAGGGGGTGGTTTTAGCCTACAGCAAAATATCCAGTACACAGCTGAATGAGGGATATTGTTAAAAACAGTAAGAATCTCTGAAGCTTTCACAGATCAATGTAACAAAAAATACCTGGGTGGGCTGAAATGTCAAGTGGGAACTGGGATGTTGTGTTCCTGCAGTCAGTTAACTAGAAGTCTGAAAGATAAGTTATATATGTCTGAATGACCTACATTTATAGTTAAGGTTGTCAATCAGGCTGGGTTAAAGTACATGCAAAGACTATAAACTGCTTCCAGAAATGCCTGAGAGTCCACTGCATATTTAACAGGTCATCTGATTTAAGAGCTAAAGACATAACTTTCTCCCCTAAATCTCTGCATATAGTGCAATTCAATGAAATACTAAAGATGCACAAGTCATCTGCAAATATTATGTGTCCAAACTGGTACGAAGTTCAACAGATTATATCTGTAAGTGACAGAATAAACATACAGAATAAACATACAGAATAACAGGGGCTAAAGGAAGACCCTGACAATACTCTGAACACAGAGAAGAAAAAGAATGAGCTGTTTTAGGGATTGCTGCTTGCTGTTCAGTGTAAACATTGGATTGCTGAATACTTGTTACAAAAGATGTAGACTTCATCCCACTGAGCACAAAGAGTGACAGCCTCAGAGGAAGCATAAAAATCAATAACACAGAGAAGTATCTCCAAAGTGTGAGAAAGTTTCTTGGATTCTTACAGTTTGCCTAATGACTTCATGTGAAGCAGCTTGCAGTGCTTTTCCAGGGAAGTGGGCACAGTACCAAGCCTGACTGAGCTCAAGAAAGCAAATAGTTGGGATTCTTGGGGCTGTCCTGTGCAGGGCCAGGAGCTGGACTTGGTGATCCTTGGGAGACCCTTCCAACTCAGAATAGTTTGTGATTCTACAGAATTTCTTTCTACTCACTCAGTGAACAAAAAACCTTTGCATGACTAAGTTCAACATTCATGGACACAGATACTGTTTTTAGAAGTGTTTCATGCACGTAAATACATTGACATGGCAACTTTATAAAATGTATGTGTGTGTGTCTGTGCACAGGAGCACAAGCTGGAAGAGAGCCCCTTTCCTTTCAGCATGGTGAAAATATGAGCCTGACTGAGTACAGATTGAATTCTAAGCAGCACAAAAGCTTCTGAGCAGTTAGTTAAATGTCTCTCACTGTGTCATCATGACCATACTACAAAGCTCTGAAAGCATAACTACCTTGCTAACTTGTGGTAATCAAAGATGATCACAATGCTTCTTCAAGCTGTCAAAAATGCAGCAAAAGGTGCCAGAGAAAGTCCATTATATAACACAAGAGCCTGTATGTATTCAGAGTTAATAATCTACCTTATCAAAGAAGAAAATACATCAGATATAATACAGTGTGAAAAAGAAAGAGTTTTTCAGTAATAGTAAGTTTTAAGATAGGACTTACATTATAAAATCAGATGCATTATTATGATAATCTAATCTGATTTCTCATATGCCAAATACCATGAAACCTGACCCAGTCATCAAGTGCACAACTTCCCAGCATGCAGTGTATGTACCTGAGAGACTTCAAGCTGTATTTAAAAATACCAGGAACAAAATTTCTTAGAATTAGTATTATTTATACTTATTCTCCTGTTTCTAATTAGCTACAGTATTCTATTATCCTTTTTTTAAATTGATTTAAAAAAAAATTTGCATCTGAGTCCTTCTCTTTGTACAAGTACTTCTTGACCTTGACAAAGATAAAATCAAATTCATCTAAGCTCTTCTTGAGAGCAGGATTTCTCAGACTTATACTGTTCTTACAGATTTCTTCCTAATTCTGTCCAAGATCTCAACTTCCCTTTGAAGTGTTTCAGTGTTTTTTGGGTTTCATTAATGCCAGAAAGGTAGAAATGACACCTTCTTATATGTCTACAAGATGTTTCCCTGCTTTGTAATCAAAAGACCATGAGCATTTTTAACAGCTGCAGCATCCTGAGAATCCATTATGAAAAGAGAAAGCAGCACTTTTACAGGAGGCTCTATAGGAGGACACAAGGTCAGAGTAGGAGGAACGGGCATGTGCTGCTTTTTCTGATACAGTTTCTAATGTCCCCCTTTTCCCCATTTCACAGCCTTCCTTTTCAAACTCCATAACCTCTAAAACATTTGGAAAAGTGTCCTAAGTGCATGCAATTTGGAAAATGGCAGGAGATTTTTCTAATGCAAGGCTGAAACTCAGTGTCATGATCAAGAGGGATACATGTTCCTCCCCAATGGTCACATACCTTCTGCATCTGGATTACTTGGAGCATTCCCTTTTCCACACTTTCATGCAACTGCATCACATTTCACATTTCCACTAGTAATTTTCTTTATCTTCTACTGGTGCATAATTTCATCTAAATAAATAGTCTGCTTTTCTGAAATATTTCTCACATCAAGATACTTTTAAATTATATCAGCAAATTCCAGAGGCATTTTCTCCTTTTTTCATTTCTGTTCTTCTTTTCTGCAATTGTTAATCTGTTTTAAAATGTTATTTCTTTTCCTCAGTGCTACCCTCTCTTTATTTTAGCTGTTCTTTGCTTTTTCTTTAAACACTTGTTTTCAAATTAACTTTGATCTCTGTATGAGTGTTGGCCTGGATAATACTGCTTTTTATCTCTGTTGTATGTCTGCACCTTTTTCTCCATTAATCTTCCAAACCTATAAATTATTGTGGAACATATTTCTATTTTCCCCTCACTGCTTCCACCACAGAGAACTCACACTGACTTTTGACTTACTACTTTAAGTTGTCCCAGACTTTTATCATGCTCAGCTTCTTGAGGAAGGCTGTTCATATCTTAGGGCTATATTTTCAACTCACAGGAATCCCTGTAACTTCAAGTATTTTCAGTGGAAATCTGTAGGCATCTTTCAGAGGCGAGTTTGACCTTCCATCCACAAACTAACTTAAAATATGTTACAGTGCACAGAATATGTTCTCTCCACTGTCACATCTATGACATCTTTATTTCTATGTATATCTATGTCATCTTTATCTATATCATCTGTATCTATATCTATCATCTTTATCTATATAATCTATATCTATGTCTACCTATACCTATTGTCAATTATGTTGTCGTATTTTTGGTGTATGAGGAACCACATCTTTTTGCTAGTTAGGCCTATGAAAAAGGAGAAGAACCACCCCATTAAAATATAAAAATGAAGGCAACATATATTTTAGACCCTCTAGAAATACAAATAAAATGTAAATAAAATACGCAGTGATGTTTCTCACTTGGAATTTTAAAGATATGGATGAATTTTGGAATAGTGAAAACATTAAAAATTTGAAATCTTTAGCCATTTTTGATATGTGAAAACATTCTTCTCATCCACAAAATCCTCCAGTGATTTAAGGTGGGAGAAATATATTTTGGGTATGCATAAAGCAATCAATGTTTCAGCATCAGAGGGAAGCCTCCCCCCTTGCAGTGACCTGTGCACAATTGCAAACCCCACCAGATAAATGCTTACATATGTTTGATTTGCTTGTCCTCAGTCTGTATGTTATGTTCTTCAATAAAACAGGATGTCAAATGACACTCCTTAAAGGAATGGGAGATTGCCCTTTTTCTGAGTGGTGGTGCATGTGTTCAGATGGAGAACACAGGCAGAAGCCAGATATCAACTCAGAGGCAGTGGCAAGAGTCCTCATCAGGAGCAGAAGGCACAGAACAGAGTTTGATGCAACACAGAAAGTTTCTGAGACAGCTGAATGTAAGTGTGAATGCAAAGATTTGCAGCAAGCACAGGAAAATTTTGATAAGACACTTTTATTGCTAGTGACTTTGAGACTGTGCTACTTAAAAAGCCACTTAAGCTTGTATTTCTCATACAACCAAACTTTGGTGGCTTAAAGGCTTTTGTTTGGGAGCTCACTAGAAGGAAACAACTGAGTGGATACTCTTCAAAATTCTGGCCAGTTCAATGCCCCAGCTGGAAAAGGGCTTGGGATTAAGGTCTGTCTCCATTAACTTCTCCATGTGATGGTTTCTCCAAGCAAAATATAGATTCACCAAAGCATTCTGTTTGGGATCTGCATGGTTCAAGAGCTCTCCAAACAGCAACAGGATTATTTTTCACAATTATCTCCTTTCAGGCATGTCTATAATATTAAATTTTGTTCTTCCTGGAGAAAAACATGGTTAAAAAAACAATGTTAATTGTGGCCATACAAAAAGGGAAGGCACTGCAATCTGAGAATGAGTTCACACACAATCATGCTTTGAAAATAAAAGTGCTAAATTATACTTTATTGCATGAGCTAACTATGTACACTGCAATTTTATAACAATGATATATCATATTAATACAAATTTTCATAGGCTTGAATGAACTCTGTGCTGAATCAGGAGAGTACTTTTTACTGTTCTCTAAGAGTAACTGAATACTGGTCTCTTTATCAAGGAGACAATTAATATTCCCCTGATTGTTCCTCACAATTAAGGAATATGCCATACATAAACAAATTATTTTTATTGGCATAAGGATAATTTTACCCAACTTTCTCTATATTCTGAGACAGCTTGAGATAATAACCACATTTGAAGAACAACCTCTAAGCTAGTTTGTTCTAGCAATCACCACTTAATCTCCAAATCCACTTATTTTTGGGGGTGATACAAATACTGTTCATCAAATGCCATGGTTCAAGATTATTTCCCTTCACAGTGGCCTTCAGAGGTCAGGATATCCCTTTCAGATTAATAGATTAAACACATTTAGAACAGTGTCAATCTTCATGATGTCAGATGAAAGTTAGTTAGATTCAATTATGATCTGGGATTAGGGAAAGACCAAAATGAATGCTAACCATGAACAAATCCTTTAAATTGCCAGATTATGATTGCTTCATTGACATTTTTAATAAATCAGATAGAATATTTACATTTTTCTATTCAGAGTGTAAACTAATGAATATTTAAAAGCTCTGTGGTTGCATATTCCTAAAATTCTATATTAGATAAACAAAGCATAACCACTCTTGACCTAAGCCAAACCTGACCACATGAAGAGATATTGTATGAGGAAAATACTATTGTCTTGGCTATATTTCTTTCTACAGTAACATTGCCTAAAAGTAAAATTGATAGCATTTAAATTTAAGAACAAAAGATAGATTAATCATAGCTTGAATAGGACATGGGCTCCTTTGAAATTTTTACCACTGTTGCTCAACACTTGTAAATCAGCCTTTGATTTTTGAAATGTTTATCACTCCCTCCAACATAGCCACAGGCTCAAAGAGTTGTTTTTAATAACAACAGCAGTAATTTCAACACAGTCCCCTTGTTCTTCTCAATGCCTTGTTTACTTTTGAACTCAAAAGGGAAACACAATTTATTTAAAATAACAATTTATTTTCCTGCTTGGATAACATTTTTATTATTATAGGAAGACATAATCCTCAAACAATGCCATTTTGATATTTAGTCCATCAGAAAACTCTTTTGGTCACATACTTTCTTGATTTTTGCCCGTGCAGACTTCAAAATCAATTTAATGGAACAAATACCTCTCCATGGTCAATTGCTAGGGATCAGCCTATATTCACTGTACAGACTACATACCATTTTGCTGGCATGGACCAACCCTGCTCATGATGTGCATCAAGTGGCACATGCAGTTGCACAGAACTTTTCAGCTCAGAATCTTTAACTCCTCATAAAAAGATGCCCCTCTGATAGGGACCACATCTTCTCATCAGTTTAACACATCCCATGTGAGACAACCACCCTCTTGCACAGGTTTATGGACAGTTTTTATCATCTATCACTGGAGCATATTGCCTGCTGCCCTTTTAGAGTATCTGAGAGCCTTGGCAAGATGTGGCTTATCCTTCAGAAAAGGGTTCAATGAAATGGAAAGGCTTTGTCAGCATACAACAAATCTCCAGGATTCTGGCTCCAACAGTGACCACAAATAGATATGGCCAGAGAATGTGAGAAATTAACAGCTAGTGGCACTTCTCAAAAAATGCTTTTCTCACCTCCAACAAAAGGAACATCATAAGACAAAAGTGATTGTATCTAATAATTTGACAGGGTTTTTTGCCAATGTGCCCAGTTGCTCTTGAAAGACATTAACTCTCACAGGATGCTGTAGCAAGGCATTTCACAGACTACTTACTGGCTATTTGAAGAATGCTTGACTTTTAGTTACTTTGTGCCTATTATTTTCCAACTTAATTTTATTTCCCCAAGCCCCTGTATCAAAAGAGACTTTGATCAGTGAGTGATCATCTTCTTAATGTTGCTCTTCATCATACAGCCTCCTAACCAGTCTTCCTCACTCATCTCTTTCCCACCTAGAAGAGCCTATGTTCATTTAGTTCATACTCATACAGAAGGAGGAGTCAAGTCAGTATCACCAGCAGAAAATGAAGGACATCTTTGCTGGGGATGTTCATCACCACTATCTGAGTAGCTCCCCTTTCCCTTTTCCTGAGGGCCAGAGGAGCAGCTCCCACATAGGTGAGTCCCACTGGGCTCAGGAGTGTCAGGAGAGCAGTGCAGTATCACTGAGGGTCACACAGGGTCCAGAGGCTGCAGTAAGGATGGATCCCACACCCAGTCATCAGGGAGGGGAGCTGGCACCAAAGGGCTGCCACTGAGTGGGGAGTGACTGTCCCAGCTCCATGTCCCTGGAGCATGGGTGGTAAGGTGTAGTGGAATTGAGATAAAGTGGCTCCAGAGCTTGTCACAACCTCTTAGTCTTGTGCTATTTTAATGCTTATCTCCTGTTCATTAAAGGCTGCTCCCTTGCATGATCTCTGTCCTTTGGAGAAGTGTCATGAGCTCATTCTCATAGACTATTGAGGTGTTAATGCTGGAGGACTTTCTCAGGTAGGAGGGCTGAGACATGGTGCACCCTGTGGAAGGACTTATTCTCTGTGTCCTAACCACAATTTCCTGCCATCAGATCTACTTGAACTGTTCAAGAATAAATGGAGATCAAACTAGTAAGTCTGTAGTGCGAATATCCAGGACCAGAGCGCTGCAGAGAAATAGCAAGAAAAACAAGGTGACAGCAAGGATGAGCCAGCCTTATTTCATAAGGCTTCAGAAAGAGAAAATCAGATAGACTGGCAGTTACATGACCTTTAAGCCAAGTACTTGTGTGTGGCAAGATCTGTCTCCTAAGACTGAGAAGGCATTGACTCCTCGAGTGCCCTCACAAGCTTCTGGGGAAATAACCAGTGAGCATATCTGTGTAGTCACATTTTACATTTACAACTTAATTTTGTCTACCTTCTATTCTGTTTTCATTCCCTCTGCCTTTTGTCACCTTCAACTTTTCACAAGCAGAGTAGAAGACAGAAAACAGTGATAAACACTGTTAATTGCCCATGCAGGTTTAGGGACACAGAAAATACGAATCTATGAGCTGACTAAAATTCTGTAAGAGGTCATTTGATGATTTTTCTTGTGCTATTGCTTTTATTAAATGATTTATCTGTGTGTATTTTTACAGGAAGAGTTCTCCTTACAGTTCTCAAGTCAAAATGCCAAAATGGCTGTGCAGGGAAGGAACCATCCATTAGATGTTGCTGAACAGGAAGGTTTCATTGGCTGCTTCAAAGCCAACTACTGTCAAGTACTTCTGATGAAGAGACCTATGCATGCAAAACAGAAATCAAGAGGCTGAATGGCCCTGACAGCCTTTATGCACTGAAGTTGCTTGTTTAAAGCAAGTTGCAGTCAAGACTAATTGAACTCAGCTCAAATTAGATTGTTGCTCCTTAGCTCTGTGAAATGAGGTAGATGATCACAGTCCGTTCCCCATTAGCCTCACTGTCTGCTCTGCTAAAACCTCCTGCACAATTGAAACTAATTGGTGCCCTCAACAGCAGTATCAACAGAGAGGATACAATTAAATAGTGAAGGATTATGAACTATATCCTCCCCCTAAAGACATGATACCTTTAGATACTGGCAGTGAGCAAGCTCGCCTGGTTGGAGCTTGGAGGGGGGCTGAATTTACACCAGTGGGCTGCCAGTCCTGATCCAATCACAACCAGAAATGCACAAATGCACAAATTAACATTAATAAGGATATATTTATTGAGCTGGAATACAGGCAGGCCTAGAGCAGGGGAAAACACATCCTACTCTGTTTGAATTGAAGGGATCCAAGTGATATGAGCCCCAGAGCCATCACAAGGCCATCAGACATAATATCAGGAGAGACTCCTAAACTCCCTTTCCTCTGGGGACTCCTCAGTGCAGCAATAAAGGGTGAATGGCATTGACTCATAGAGCAGCACATTTAGAACAGGCTGAGGCTGTGTGTGCTGGGTCAGTGCTGCTGCTGACCAGCAGCTGGGCTGTTTTCCCCCTTCAGGGGCAGCCAGACCACTGAAACCTGGTGCAGTTCTGACAGAAACAGTTCCTCTTCTAAGCTGGCCTGTTGTGTTCATCTTGCTCTCTGCTGTGCTGCTCCTCGAAGGGCAGTATAAAGGCATGAGCATGTCATTCAGGGGCTGCATCTTAAGGACTTTTTTGTAGACTCATAAAAAAATGCTTTTATTGGCTTTTACAGATATATGAGCACTTGTGCTTCTCTGTTACTCTTTTTAATATGGCAGTTTATACTTTGAATTTCTATAGGGTGCTTTTTTTCTAAGGACTGTGAAATGATTAAAAGGCTCCACCAAAGAAAACTTCTAACTACAGCTGCAAGAGAGGCAAAACTTTTCTGCTTGTGCAGCTATTTCCCCCTCTCTACAGGCCAGTTTGGAGTTCAGATCATCAACTCTTGAGTCAGGACTGAATGCTTGTCATCCTTCCCTACACTCTAACAAATATTAAACATTTGCTCTAGCCATATTTGATGCCTCAGAGGGGTTGATGCTCTGACACAGTAGAAAGAATCATTTACTGTATTGTTCTGCCTACAGATATGACAGTTCAAAGCACAATACTTTGTGCTTCTTCAAATTTTCCTGTGTTTGTTCAACAGAGAATTGCTACTCACTGACAACCTCTGTTCAAAAACATAAAATATCTGTAGCACAGCTGGAGTGATATCTGTCAATGCATCGACATGCACAAGCCATAAAGTTGTTCAAAATAAATTGTCAAAAACAGCTTTTGGTTTCAGATAATGACTACACAGCACAAGGTTTGCTCTCAGAGCCTTGGTTTGAGATGCATCAGACATGTAGTGCTCTCCTGGATGCACACAAAGGCCAGATTTCTCAGAGGTGATTAGAGTGCACAGCTGCCCCTGATGTGATTCTTACAGTCAAATTTTCAGATAACTTACTTAGCAAACTGAACTGCTTTGAAAGTCCAGACCTGGATATGAATGATAAATTGATTTAAACCCATACTCTTTTTTGTAAAGAGGAAAAGTCAAAGGTTAATCACAAATTGCTTCACTTTAAAAAAACAAAAAACAAAAAACAAAAAACAAAAAAAAAACTAAACAAAACAAAAAAAAAACAACAAACAAATAAAAAAACCTCTGCACTTTTGAAGAGGTGGTTAATTATGCACCTGTAAACTTTCCCTCAAATGTACTCCCTGATTATACTAGGATCGAAAGATTCTTAAATTTGTGAGTTTTCTAATGCATAGTTCTCCTCCTAATTTTCAGGCATTTAAAAAAAATTGTGTAGGAAAAAAGAATCACCAAAACTAGGGAAATAAACCATGAAAAAAAAGCCTAGGTTTGCACATGAAAATTCCCCACATGAATTGAAAGTAAATGTAAAAAAAAAAAAATTCAAAGTGAATTTGTAAAACCTATTCTGTCGACAACTGAATGCTCATGCATCTTTATTTTTTTAGACCTTAACATGATTTTCTTTTCAGCTGGCAGTTTCTTTCATCCACCCTGGAGTAAATGGTAAATGGCATCCTCTGGTGATTGTTTAGGCACTGGCAAAGAGCTAAACAATGGCACCAGCAGTGCAATGTGAGTCAGCTGTGGCAATGCTCCTGCTGTTGGAGCCTTGCATAAGGAACTACTGCTGATCTATTTCTCAAGACAGAAAGACTCCATTAAATATAGAGTCTCCATGCAATAACAACTTCCTTGCAGCTTTCTGTTCATTCTGTTCACAGAAAAAGAAAGAAAAAGTGTTATAGATCCACCATTCTCTTCTTTCGTGAGCTGCTTTACAGGGTAAGATCTCCCTTCTACTATGGTTACCAAACTAATTTTCCCCAATCAACAGATCTGTGCTTTCAGTCTAATCAGATCAGAATGAATGTCAGGATAGGTTACATCTAATGATATTTTCATTTTTAAAATAAAATACTTCTGGACAGGCACATTTATGCTGGCAATGCAAAAAATTTATTTTTACAAGGATCCTACATTCTTGTCTGCATCTCACAACAGAACATGAGCAAAAAGGAAATGTTATCTAGTACTAAGACAGAGAAAACTGTTGAAAGCAAATACATTCAATTGAAAAGTAGCTTTATTTGGGATCTTGCTGGATCATACATCACTTCACAACTATATTTGCAGCCTTTGTGAACATCTTAACCAAAAAACAACATCTAATGATGCAATCCTGAGCATCCTGATATTCATGTTTAATGAATATATAGAGCATTATTCAAATCTATCCTTCACTTTGATAAAATACCCTTTTTAAGAAAAATGCAATGAAATACAATTGTTCTTTTAAAGAATTCAAGAGACGGTGTAGCAAAAAAAAAATCCTGATCAACTGTTTCAATTTAAAGAGCACACAGTAAAACCATTAGAAGATAGAGCTACATGTCTTTAGAATACATAGCAATAAATAAATTAAATCACCCAGAACAAATAGCACCAGCTGCTCCACAGACAAATATAGAAACTTGGAAATATAAAGGATAAAGTACTTCAACCTAAAATAAAATAAACAGTAAGAGGCAGAGAAATGTTGTCTTAGTCTCAAAAGCCTTATGTTACCCATTTATTTTGTACTGAGTCCATTTATTTTTCTCTCATGCTCTTCCCTCTGTGCATTCAGTGCATACTAAACAGTATAACATGAACTGTACCATGCTGTGTTTAAACTTGATGGTGCCTAAGTTTACCTGTGACTTTGGAGGCAAGGATTATTTTCAGGTTTGGAAAATTCTCTCTCCTTTCCCTCTCCTCTCATTAGCATCTAAAATGTCATTTGTGAGTCGCCTTTGCACCCACTTTATTGACCATTCTCATGGTAAAAGGAAGAAAGCTGAAAGATAATTAGATTTTGAGTCTGGGTGAGTAATTTTAAGAGCTTTGCTAGTCTGACTCCAGGATATATTTTGTGTCAACCTCAGCTTTGTTCGTTCAGTATGAAAGGATGCATGTTACAAGACAGGATGGTTCAGTTTCACAGGGTTATGGAAGGCCAAGGGGGTGACATCCTCAGAGCTTACTTATGTCAGCCTTAATTTGAGTTCCATCATCATAAGTGTGAGTCAACATGCTTAAAGTTGACAAAACCGATTTTTCAGTAAGCAAAAGCAATTAATTGCTTTAAAAGATGCTGGCTAAATGAAACTGAGAGCAATAAAATAATTTGCACTAAGAAATGTACACTTTAATGTAAAAAAAAAAAAAAAACAAAAAAACAAAAAAAAAAACAAAGTACCTCTTCTCAAAACTTCTGTGAAATTAATAGATTTCCAATTTTGTCACAAATGAAGTGATGATTTACACAAAAAACACACAGATTTTTCTATGAAATGTTAGTTATCATGAAACCCCGACAGTTAACATATCTCCTTTGCATCTGCAATAAATAGAAGGTAAAAGAGCAGGAAATCAACAATTTTGACATAGGAAATGGTTATCCACAAAAGCAGTGTTTTTCTGATAAACTTGGTGCTGTGTGCAAAGTGTTGGAGCTCACCTGAATTTGACCAGAGCACCCAGATCCCACATACTCAGTGAGTTATTTAAGGAAGACACCTATTAAATGGCTCTTGGAACAGCTTGGATATCCTTCCATCTCACAGTTAAACTGATGTAAATGCTTTGTCAGTGCTGCAATGTTGTCACAGCTGTGAGAAGGTAGAAAAAAAAAGAAGCACCTTACTGAAGGATCAAATTTTCTCCCTGCAGCTTCTTCATTTCCTTCACCTGAACAGGACTGTGTGCTTCGTGAACAAGCTGCAAACTACTAAATCCCCCTTAATCCCCTTTTATTGGTTATGAACATTTATACCTCAAATATTTTTTCACATTCTCCAAAGCTTTCATTTCTTTTCTATACTTATTAACTGTTATGAGATTCTCAGTCTTATCTCAGTAGTTTTTCAAACCTTGCAAGCATCTCTAGATACTCTAGACCTTTCATGTCATTTTCATCTCAGTTCTCTCAGGTCTTTTAGTAACAAAATTGCATGATTCACCTCTTTAAAATTTAGCTATGGAAAGGTTCAGCTGTCTAAATTGGTCACCATTGAGTCAACCTATAGAAATAGACATATCCAAAGGGTGATGTGTCTCCTCTTAAGACAGGCAGTTCTTTTGTTGCCAATTAACACCTAGACACCTAAAATCAGACAAGATGGATACAACTCACATGGCCTGTATTTTAGCAGATCCAGCCCTTTTTGCACTCTGTATTTGCAATTCCATTTATAAAATGGGACATAAACCCTCTATAGGAAAAGTTAGATGCAAAAATATTTACTCCATTTACTTGGAGTATTTTTATGATGCACTTCTTTTGTATAAATAGCTCAAATTTCATTGCCTTGTTTTGCCTCAATATCAGATTACAAATTTATGTCTAATTTGCTGTCCTCTCTCTTCCCTAAGGTCTCTTTCAGCTTTACTGCTCTTTCCATCCCACTTAGTATATGTTTTCCAGTTTATTTTCTCCTGAACGCTTTAATTCTCATTTCTGCCATCTGAAACTCTTTTTACTGTATTGGAGCCCTCAGGCCTTTTTTCACTTTTCTCCTTTATATCCCTTACAATATAGTTCATGTCCTTGAAAACAAATTAAAAGAACTACATATCTCAATCCTCTGTCCAAACTAGATCATTTCCTAATCAAGAAGCTATATAGGTCTGGCAAACTACTCAAATGTTGGTTTTGGAAAGTGAAGTTTTGATGGAAATTATGATCAAAACCTCTTTTACTGAAATTCATCACATGCATCACAGACAAGCTGAGCAGGGCAAAGCATTTCTGACCAGTTCTAATTCTAATTTATTTTTCAGCAGCAGACTGGTTTATTTGCTGTAATATGCTAAAATTTTCAGTGACAGCTGGAATGTGGGTTTAGACAGCCTTTGCACTGTAAAGTTTATTTCTGCAACAGGGAATAGGAGGAGTTGTTTTCCCTCACCCTGAAGAAGAAAATCTTAAGCCAGTACTGTGAAGAAGATCAGATTTGAGAAAATCTAGAGGGGGAAAAGCAGAGGTCATCATAGCAAATTCTCTTAATCAAGAGTATACATAAGCTGATAATCTTTCCTGCCATTTTGGCATCCTTTGACAAATATGAAGGAAAAAAAGGGTCAGAATTATTTCATATTGCATTCACAATTTTATGGTTTTTAATGGGTGAATGACATGAAAAACAACAGGAACACTATGAATCATAATTTTATCATGATATAACCACACTCAATGCATAACACACAGAGATGAGAACTGGAAATTGCAGTATTGGTATTGGCAGTGCTGCTGTGGGCCTCAAACCCATAGACAGTGGTGCTATCTAACACACCACCTCTAGTATTTCACAAAAGGGTGAGAACTGACTTTATTCAGGAAAGCATTTTGTTGTTTTTTAGGTTTGAAGCTCAAAACACTGCTAAAGGCACATGTCATAAGAAAGTACTATGCAATTTTGTCTTTTCAGTTTTGTCATTAGACTTCACAAGCTGGCTTCCATGGGATCCTTGTTCTTGAGAAAGGCTTAACCACATACAAAATACTGATTCTAGTCTATCCTCTTTTCTTCCCTCTTGCATCAGAATCAAAGGCAAATCTTCAATTTCAGGGGTCTCCTTTCACCTATGCAATGATATAGTGAAGTAGGGAGTACCAATGTGGAGAAAGATGATCAAGAAGAAAAAATTCTGTAAGAAAATTATAAAAGAATTATAAAATCAAGGAATGCATATTGCTTGTTAAGAAATGGAATTTAAACTTTCTATTTGAAATAAGTAAGATGATTACCTTATTTGAAAACAAAGGATTGGAGAAATTAGCCATTTCACAGACTCCAGTTTTCCAAATGTCAGGCAGCTATGCCACAGCTGTCTAGTTTGAAAGAACTCTGAAAACATGTATACCATGCAGCAGAGCATAAAAAGTCTTCCAACACTCCTTCAGAGAGCCAAGCCTGAACTATGCCCTAGGTAAAAGCAGAGAGAATCTTGCTAATACCACAGGTCTCTGTGATTCAGTTGCTAAATAAAACTCAGAGAGAGTCCTAAGATAGACAGACTGCAGGACTGCTGCTAATTTAAATTCAGGAAAGAATTTTCTCTTAAGCTCATACCTGGCAACTGCCAGTTTTACACTGACTGTCTGATCAGAGCACACCAGCCAGACACCTAAGGATGTAAAGCCATTAAAGGTACAATTTCACCCCATCTAATGTCCACTTGCTCTCCAAGGCTTCAGAGGACAGTGAATGCAGACCCAAAGAGACCCAAATATAGATCAAGATAGGAAATTGGTAGCTTATTTCTAACCAGTGCTGAATAGAAACTCAGCAACATGGACATGATTATATGATTTTCTGGCAATAGCATTTCTAAGGAACAACTTTGGGAATAGTGACACAGCAAATGTGTGAAAACTCTCACTGCAAACCTGTGCCCTGGGACAAAATGACTGTCCAGGACCCTATGACAAATCTCACTTCATGAAATCTCCTATTTAGTTATGCAATCCCTTTCCAAAGTATATCACATTACTTAAAAAAACAGTTTCAATTACTCCATCCCTTCCCTCTTTGTCAGACAGTTTGAGAAACATACTTCTTGGACAGATATGGAGCCTACTTCCAATTTCCCCTCTAAATTTATTCATGGCAAATTTACAGTCATTTGATCTTTTGCCAATACCATCCTTCAACTTAAATAATAATACTCCTTCCTTAATATTTACCTCTGTAGTATAGTATGTCATTCATTCATTTAATTCATTCAGTTTAAAATAATCCTTATAAATGGGGAAATGTTGTAGCTATAAAATGAAAATGCACTATGATGACCTTTACTGAAATCTGGCACTAACCTGATTTTATTAAGTATCAGAAACATTATAATAGATATTAAAATGTAGTGATATTCCCACATTATGCAAATCTATCTGGACTCATTTATATTCTTTTTGTCTTTTCTTTCTACACAGTACAGTTTCACAAATGAAGAAATTTTAATAGTAAGACTAGATTTTTAGAGAATCATTTACATCTTTGTGTGTGGAAATAAAAGATGAGAAAATACCTGTTCAGAAAGTTCAGTAGCTTGTGTAAGTGATCAGGTATTTCTGCAGTCTCTCTTTCAGGTAGTAACTATCACAGTAGTCTCTACAAATTCATTACTTAAAGATACACACATTTTGCACCCAGTCAGAAGAGAAGCTGAAATCTGGACTGTGTGATTAATAAGCCCACTAGAATCTGTCAATGTTATTATGTTCAGTACACCAAATATTCAGCAGAAAACTACTAATCTTCTCCTTTATGCTTTCCTGTGGTTACTAAACCTACAATGAAATATTTTGCATCACCTGTACAGCAGGCAGCTGACCTGTGCTTTTTTATATACAAGTATTATCAAGTTTGCCTCTAATTGTGTACATGAATAATACCAGTAAAACAGACTGGTGAAAAGATCTGTTCCTCTGACTCAGAAGGTTGGAAAACCTGGATTTTCTGAGAGTATGAACTGATATAAAAGGTTTCAGCTGTACTTACAAATATCATGTCCTTAAGGCAAATATTTGATCTAGAGTCAAAACAGAAATATTCATTGCCAAGAAATTCTGACCACATCCCAGCCTATGACTATAATTTTATATATAATTTTTCCTTGTGCTGAGAGCAGAACCCCATGCATGTTAAGACAACAATTTTAATTTATCAACATAGATGACCTCTAGGATGTATTTGCAGATTCACAGTGTGCTCAGGGTTGGAAGGGACCCATGTCAGTTATCTGGTCCAACCCTCTGCTCAAGAAGGGACACCAAATTCAGGTTGTTCAGGGCAAAATCCAGACAGCTTTTTAATGTCTCTAAGGATGGAGAATCCACAATGTCCTTAATCACTATCTCATTAAAAAATATTTCCTGTCTTTCAGTTTGTGCTCATTTTTTCTAGTCCTGACATCAACTTGGCCCAAAGCATCCACTTTACAGCCTTGTGATCTGGAGCAGGTATGAGGAAGAGACACTTGTGACACTTTTAACTGCTGATGAAAGGCATGTCTGCTTCATATGCAGTTTTTGACTTTCTGCATCAGCATGTTTCCCCCAGCTGTGTGTGAGAGGCTGAATATGACACTGCCTACCCCACAGTCCTGCTGACAACATGTCCTTGGCCTCTACTGAGTTATTTTCATTGTGTCAAGCAGGCAATTTCTTCCTATGCAGAACTACCACTAGACCATAAACCATACACAAAAATAGGGCCTTGCCAGCTTTTAGTGCCAGAAACAGTGATGGAGGGGAAAAAAAGTGTGTTTTCAAATGGAAGAGTTTAACATAACAAAATACTAGCCCTTTAACCCATGTGATGCTCTAGTGAAAAAATTATCAATATCCTACTCCAAGTGGTGAAGTGGTTATTGAATAACTTCATAATGGTCAAAAATTGCTGTGGCATTAGCTGAGTTTTCAGCTTATACATTCTATAGTTTCTCTTCAATAATAGAGTGCCTAACATGCATTTCAGCACAGGGATTGACCATGTAGTACTGTACTTCCAATAAAACTTTTAATAGACATTTTTAGCCACTATTACCACTCTACTGCAACATGGTATTTTCAGTTATTAAACATCAAACTGCAGTTTCACAAACATAAATACATGGTCTTAATAACCAGGCTTTTGTTCATAAATGAAACTACTTATAAAGTGATTATTTATTTATTAAAAGCTGTACTCATTTAGATAGAAATGAATGTGATTTAATAAATTATGTGATGGTCAATTAATTATTAATGAAATAAAATAAATTAATAAAAATTAATTATGTGAATTAATAAAAAATACTCAATTTCTACAAAAGTCTTGTGAGCAGGCTGTTAAGTCCCTAACTCCCATAACAGTAAGCATTCTGAACTTTAGACATGCTGCATAGTGGCTTAGTTACTTAAGGCTTTTTTGTTACAAACAAGCAAATAATCAACTCACAGCCCTAAGATTTGGGCAATGTATTACAGCTGTTGTGCACAGACATTAATTCATCCACATTTGGTAACTTGCAAAGCACTGTTCAGTATGTTAAAAATTATCTATATTGACTTCCCCTCATTGCTCAAGACATGAGGCATTCAAGATTTCCAAGATTTCTTGTGAAACACTGTTGTACTTGAAGCTTTACCATCCTACAGGGATTTACCATCATTTTTCTGCATTTACAGCATTTACACTTCTGCACATAAAAGTATTGTCCTTAGCTGTCCTCAGAAATAAATATTTAACTGATGAGATATGCAGTACAACTCTTTATCCTGCAGAATCCTTAAGTGCTTAATACATTTCTGTGAGTTCTGTGTAACATAATGGATCAGCTTTATTTGAACATAAAGAGGCATTGCAGCTTCCTGTGTTTTACTTGAAGCACAGTAATTCTCAGCCTTTTTCAATAATCATTATGTCTTTTCTGAAAGTTCTTTTCTCACTTCTCAAGCTCAGGTTCTTACTTGCTTGATGAGAGATGGGAGGCACTTGTCAACCCACGACACCAGCCTTGGAGGAACCCTGGCCCCATTCTGAGAGCTATTCTCTATGAATATCTCAGGGCACATTACCAATAATCATTTGTGTAATTGCTCCAGGAGACCATATTGTTTATTATTTTTCAAAGAAAATGTCAGCTATAATCATCAAGAATATTATCAAGCTGTCATGTTTGCAACATGTTGTGAAAATAAATATTTTTATATTATCATCACTTGGTATTTGAATTGAGTAATAATACTAACATTTTCTTTGAAATCTCCAAGGTACTTATTCTGTTTTGTTATGATTCAGATCAATTATGTTGCATATAAATTAAACTCTTAAGTATGTTGTTGAAGAGGCTAATATTCCTTTTGTTTTATCTGGAAAACAAAATCTTTTTTGTTGTAGCTTGGTAATTCCATTCTTCATATGATGCTCTCACATGGGAAGAATGCTTTTAAAACTCATCAAGCTCTGAAAATGCACAGTGGAAATACTCTCATTACTTTTGAGGCCAAAAGAGAAAACACATCATAAAACAAACTGTCTACACTCTGCATGCACATACTCACTCCACACTGCACATATTCAAATCACAGTAAGGCATCAAGGACAAAAAACCAAATATGCTAATTGTAGATCCTTTCCTTGCCATCAAACCTTCTAGGAACAAAACCTAATCAAATAAAAAAGCCTTCAGTCCATCCTTCATGTTAATTCTTGCTTTACTTCCTTTTGTCTTTCTAGTTCCAAGATGTTTCTGTTCCATGTAACTATTCTTCACACTCTCTGTCATACTGTTCCAGGTGCCCAGAAGGACACCTTTGACAGATAATGGCTCTGCCTTTATAGCCAACACTTCAGCTTTCACACCATATGGGAAAACTGAAATAACCTTTCTCTTGAAGATTTGCAGTTTGATCTTTAAATGGTAGATTTTCACCAACCAAATCTTTCTCTAGCATGAGCTATCAGTGCACCTGCTGTTTTACCAGTTCATAACTTCGATTTCCTGCTAGATATCCTCATTTGCATATGCCATTGGCAGGCTATACTAATTAATTCAGCTCTTACAATCTTTTGCATTGCGATGGAATGTTTGAGCAGGGATATTATGGATTCTCATCAGCTAATTTTTCATAATTAATGTTACCTTGCTTGAGATTCCTGACAGCCTTTTGGTTTCTAACAGCGTGTCAACAAAATGTGAAATGTCTGGTGCATTGTTGTAGTGCCTTTAGTTGCCCAAGCTTTCTCATAACAAAGTTAGTGGCAAATCCAAACAAGAAAATTATGCCTCCCTCACTTTTTGTTCACAGTCTGAATTACAATGGCTGAAGTGAGTGCATTTCCAACTGTTGTCAACTGCACTCTTGGCCCTCAAAAATGCCTAGAAGCAGCTCCATCTCTTCTTCCAAATATGCCAGAACTGGCCTTAGGACTACATCACTGATTCCTTTGCATTTCTTCAGCTGAACCTGAAAGACAATGTCTGATACTAAAATCTGAGCAATTTATGTTGTGCTATTTGAGTAATTCTTTAAAAATTCCAATACCTACAACAAAAACCCTGCATAAAGTGAGAGATATAATTAAACTGGTTATAGTATAGAATCACCCATGTCTTTTTTTCTCATTAGAAGTTTCACCTGCTTATCACAGTCCTTTTATATTTCTACATATTTTGATTCCAGGTCCTGTGCAGGTGTCCCTGCCCATGACAAGACATTGGAACTAAACGATATTTAAAGTTCCTTCCAACCCAAACCATTTCCAGAGGCCCATCCTATACATTTCTAGTTTATAGCATGCTAAGTATAATACCCACTAACTTACTGACTCCTAATAGGTACTGAATTGTTACTTGAAACCTGAAGGTATGGTGGAGGATTTGAGGGTAGCAAGACAGGGAGACCGGTTTACCTTCCTTTTTTCTTGAACATCCTGAAATTGTTAGTTTAAAGAAAATTTTTATTAAAGTACATTTTTTATAGAACTATATTTTTCTCATTGACAGAGAGAATATGTACCAAGTTTGAATAACTTAAAAGACTAATAAATCTGTATTAAAATCATCTAACCATCCTGCATAAAGATGTGCATTGCATACATAAGACTCCAACAAACACAGTGGGTTTTTACCTTGTGGAACTAAATGCTGTTTTCTCATGGACATCATTACATGTGTTTTTCACTTCCTTTAAGTGACTCCAGAATTGCCACTATGTACCAAATTTTCCAAGAGCAAATTTATCAAGGACTTGCAAATAAGCACAAATAAGCTCCATTATAATATCATGTGTCTTATTAAACACTCTTTAATTTGCTCCATTTGATCTAGTTTTGCAAACACACTACTTTATTAGCACATTATTCTTCATGGGAATATCTGCCTGTGTTACTCTTTGTAGTGAAATATGTCATGACATGGCTTTACCTCAGGGATTTTCATTTCATTGCTTCTATACTCACCAATTTTTACACCTGGAAAGCCATCATGTTCTGGAAGACTGTCAGTGACCATGGGACAAAACATAACAGCACCAGAGGATGGATGGGCAGTAGCAAGACCTGTATCATGACTCCAATTAAATTATTTATTTTGAAATTTCACTTTTTCTTTTTGTAAGGTTTCAGCAGAAAGCAAAGTATCCTTTTCATCTCTTCATCTTCTCATTCACTAAGAGACACCATGGTGATATCTTCATTTCTCTATATTACAATGTTTTTGCACTGCAAAGGACTATTAACTAAATTTCATAATAATCTTCTCCTAAGCACCATTAACATAATTAACAGCCTGTTAACTAAGACATTAGACCTTCAGCATCACATAATATATTGTAAGTCCACAGCTGGTAGGAAACCCTTTCAAGAGAAACACTGCTCAGGAGCAGAACAGCTAGAACTGTGAAAATCTGTTTGTTCAGTGGTGGAAAACTCCCAGTGTCCATTAGAGAAAAACAAATGTCTGACTTAAATTGCTCCTAAAATGTGCTTAAATAAATATAATGCTAAGGAGCTGCACTTCCACCAGCCAGAGCTCCACGAAAACTGGTTAATTATTCTTTTAAAGACTTCTTCCTTAACGGACATCATTTTGCTACAATAGCCTTATATTGGGTCATTAACTACCCTTCAGCAACAATTATTTGATATTATGGTGAACTATTCAGAGAAACTTTAAATAAGAAAATAAAGATCTTGCTGGTTATTAGGAAATAGTTAAGGCAAAAGCTATCATGAGCACACATTTTGAGATACCCTGAGTAAACAATTTACTAAGAGTATCCTTTAAGTTTCTTTGGTAATTTTAAAACAAGTGCATTAAGCATCTGTTATAATTCTTATGTCAGGTTTGCCACGCAAGTCCTAAGTTTATAAATTTTAAATTCTTGTCCCTTTTTAAAACACTACTACACTCTTATAACAACATTAAAAGAACATAGCTCAAGACTCTTTTTCACATACACCAGTGCCTTTTCTTATTTGTCTGGGGAATAAACTGCTGTTAGACCAAATTAACTCACATGGTATGACACACTTCACTCAGCCCTTGCCACAAGAGTTGCCACCACAAAAGTAGCTGTGTCCTACTTAGGAAATCAGCACAGAGACAAGCTGCATAAAGGCACCATTATGGGAACATTAATAAACTGACAACCATTTAGACAACTTCACAAAATCTAGGGGCTACATGGCTGCCAAAATGATTGTCACTCTGTTGTCATAATGTGCTAGAGCAAAACAGTCAATATAGCTTTGAAAATCTGAGATGAACTTCACTGTCCATCTTGACTTTTCCCATAGAATCAGATCCTAACACTTCTACAAGACATGAGCTGCAGAAATTATATGTATCAAAAAACACATAATTTGCCTTTAAGCATCCTTTTCTTTTTCAGTCATTAGAACAATCAATTCCTGTGTCAATCCAAAACAAGCTGTTATACATGAAAACCTTTCCTGTTCTTCTCCTGGGCTGTCATGTTCCCCTGCTGTATGCCTTTCACTTTTCTGTCTTGGTTAAGCAGGATTTAAAAAAGCAAGAAAGAAAAAAAAATTACTAGATCTGCTAGGGCTTGTTTGGCTGGTTTTTTGCAATCACTGAGTGTATGAGCAATTAAAGGATGAATGCAGAGAACAGCAACAAAATGAAGGTGAAAGTGTAGAAAATGCTGCTTTGTTCTTTTAGTTGCTGAATTTTCTAAGGCAATCACACTTTTGGTAACTGAACACCATCATTTTGCTGGAAGTGTGGAAAGGAACAAGAGTATCTTCTGTTTCTAACCTCAACTCAAGCCCCCTTGCCCACGTCCTGCACTATCACTGCTGTTAGTAGCCATGGGCTACTTAATGTTCCACTTTACCTTCAGAAGATTTTCACCCTTTCTTTGCTCAGTAAGAAGCAAAGCTTTAACTTCAACCCTGCAAGTCCCTCCTCAAGATTCACTTTTACAACTATTATGAACTCTGCAAGTGCAGAAGCATCTGGGACAGCTGAGCAGATACTGATCACAGCCCCCAAACATTATTATAGCAGCAAACATAACACATCCATGGAATTAGAGCTGCATCCCAGGAAGAGCACAGAGCCAAGACAATACTGTAATTTATCTTACATTTGTACTCCAGTATTAAAAAAAAAATAACAAGAGAGTTGCAGACAAAGAGAGAGCACAGTACTGTCAGCCATCCCTTCTCAAAGAGCCAGAGCACAGCGTGGCTCCAACAGGCTGCAGAACAAGGAGTATTACACATTACTGGGTCTTTACAATCTTTAACAAAATCATTCAGATCCTATTTGTACAGCCTCAAAAGGGTTGAAGTCTCATATAAACCTGCGTCTTTATAATTCAAATTTCTTTGCTCTTAAAAAACAAGGAAAGATTTTAATGCTTAAAGGAATAAACTTTCTTTCCCCACTTCTATATTTCTTAGTCTGGAAATCCCATACACGCACTATATTTTCAAAAATCCTCCTTCAGGGTAAATATGAAGGATGTGAAGGAATAAAGTGTGTAAGAACAGATTATCTTTATCCTCAAACAACCAGAGACCAGATACTGAAACCCCAAGGGGCTGGTCCTGCTCTCATTTGCTCACACGAACATGCTCAGTCCAACACAAGATATTACAATGAAGTGATCTAAGGCATGTCTCCAGAGTCACAAGACTATGGAGTAGAAAATTCATATGAAGAAGGGGAAATCTTAGGAAAAAAATTATGTTTTGAGGAGGTTTTTGTGAATTTCTTCCCCTATCTATCTTCCTGATATGCAATTTTAAGTGTTGGAATTAATACATGCTCCATTTCATCTCTATGGATAAAAGCCAGATTTAGCACAACATAATGATCACACAGTTCTCCAATATCTGCCTTGTAAATAATCACAAAAGCACTCATTTTTCAGATTTCTGTCCGAAATATTTCTGTGCGTCTTCAGTCTACTCATCTTCCCTGAAGACAAATAATTTGATCTAGCAGGGAAAAAAATTTGAACATAAACCAGAGTTCATGCACACAGGGGAAATCACTAAGGAAACCAAATTTATGATCACTGTACTGTGGATAAATAGCTCTTTGATACATGCTATAGAATGAAATAAATATATCTGCTAGTTTGTTAACACTTACTGCACAAGTGTACACTTACAACCCACATTAAAAAGGTAACTCTTTACCAAGAACAAAATGTGATTTGCCATTCACATTCAGAAAATCTGCCTATTGATGTTGCATTAACATATTCTTATATATCTTAACATATACTGATCTGTCAAAGAGTTCTATAAAACATTGTTTCTTGATCATGATTCTATGTCTGGACCTTCCATTTCACTGTTATCTGTGGCAGAGATTGGGATGAGCTCCAGAGCAGATGACTCTCACTGAAAACAACTCCCAGCTGAACAGAGTAATGCACAAAGGCAGTGAGAGGCTCTAATGATCAAAACCAACACACTGAGCTGCAAGTCTGAAGAGGCAGCAAGTCATGCAGGGTCTGATATATAAAGAGATGCTGACTGTGCCAAAGAACAGAATTTCTGGGCAGGCCAGTCCCTCGAGATGACAGTGGCCATCACTGTGCTTGCACAGGACTGGGCTGACACGGTCAGGATGAGGAGCTCCCTCCCACCACAGACACACAGGTCACAGCAGTGTCCCTCTGCCAGAGCCCCACGCTGCTCTTCTTTGCCCCTCTCTCCTGCAGGAAAGGAGTGATGGCAGCTCTGCTCCAGGGGGCAATCACAGGCCCTCAATCTACTGATTAAACCCTCTCCTTGCCCTCCACGCAGAGCCTGGCAGTGGCACTGATGTGGGACCACAGCCTGAACATGCACTGCCCTGGCAGTGCCTGGGGCCACCCCAGGGTCTCAGAGAAGTCCTGGAAGAAGGAGTACACTGTGTCCCTAAGAATTCATGCAGATACATGAAAATTCAGCTTTACCATAAAAAAAAACCCTTCTGCCAAATATACCCCAAAAAAAAAAAAAAAAATTAACTTGCTATCTTTTATTCTTGTACAGTTTCAATACAGCAAAATTGCAGAACTCAATTTTCAAATGCTTTATCACAGCATGGCTTGGGGAGCCCAGCTAGGGTTTTGAACATTTGGGTGTGCACATGGTAGACAACAGGGCAGTGTCTTGGAGCTTGCCACAGGGAAATTTGTGCTGATGTGACTGACACTGAAGAGCTGTAAGCGTGGAGGCAGTGCTGGGATGCTGCTGGAGGAGGCTGGGGGCTCTGGCAGAGCAGTGAGTGTGGCTGAGGGCAGAATCACCCCAAAGTGCAGCCCCTTTCCCCCCAGAGGCTCCTCCCCAGAGCAGAGGAGCAGGGTGGCTGTGGCTCAGATGGAGCCACTCTCGCTCCAGCGCTGTCCCTGGGGCAGCCTGGGGGTGATGCCTCGGATCGTGCTGCTCACCCCAGCACAGCCACTGCCAAAACCCACAGTGCAGGGCAGAGAGACTGCACAGGAGCCATGTCTGTGTAAAGGGGATGTGCAAAGTCACAATTCCCAAGGAAAAAATATGTAATTCTGTCAGTTACTGCACCTCGTGTTTGTGCACGGTATCTGCGGCAGCACGTTCAATTAAAATTAAAGAAAAGGAAATAAATCTCAGCTGGAGCTCTGCCTGGGAAAGTGCCCAAGCAGGAAGTAGAGTTGTATTGTCTGAAGGATTTATGTTTGTGAGCAATTAATAAAACAGAGTTTTCTGTTGATTCTGCACTTTTAGCTGATAATTAAGGAACGTTTTGGGGGTGAGGAGCTGCCACTCTAATTGAAATAAATTTTCCACTCTAAACAAACAGGAGGCAAAAATAACACTGTATCTTATCAAATTTTTAAGGGGAGAAGTGTGTTTAAAAATTCATTGTTTCCCATCTATTCTGAAGCTTCTTTTGGTTTTATAAATATGGTTTAGAATACTTTAAAGTACACATACTTTGAAGTCCCTACCCATTGCAACAACAGACAAAAGAAATCCTTGCATAAAACAGAGTTCTGTTAGTGCACATTTTTAAACAATAGTGGTCTGGTATGACATAGAGCCTGGCATAGGCATTCCACTTTTTCTATAATATTTTTGCATAAGCCTGGGGAAGACACACCATCTCTTTGTGTGTGAGGGTAGGGAGGCATGGAAAGTCAATACAGCAAAATGCTGAGAGGAGAAAATACAGAGAGCGGATATGGCTTCACACATGGTTAAAATTCTAGAAATCAACTAAAGAAGATCAAGGTACAGGTCAAGTGCTGGTCTGCAAGTCTCCATTCAACAGTCACATTCCCCAACTATTACCACAGCCCCTGACACTGGTTTTGGCTTTGCTACTCAAACATTGCCCAGGAAGAGCTCAGGGGAAGCAGGGGCCACCCTTGGATGTGGCAGTCCTGATTTATGGGAGAAGGGGAGCAGAGCTCCTCCTGGCTGGGCACACACCATGCAGCACCTACTGGCCTCAAGACTAGACACTTGCCCCTGCCTGTTTTATTTACTATTGTAGACATAGCCTGTAAAACCCTCTGATAAAGGGCCATGGCTTCTGGTTACAGTCTAAATAAAATTAGATTAATGTTGAGAGTCAAGCACATACTCTTGTTTGTCAATTTGACCTGCAATTAGATCCACACAGACAGTTTCTTGGCTGAAATTTTTCAGGACACAAACAACATTTTGCAAATACAGACATAGGCTTTGCAGGGTTGGATTCTGCCAGTGACCTGAAACCCCAGAGCACGACCTGCTCTCTCTGTGCTGCTGCCAGGAGCTCTCCCCTCGGTGTGCTGCACACTGGTGTGAGGCAGACAAGCCAGACCTACAGGAGATGCTGCAGAGCTGCATCCCAAACACATTTGACCAGGAAAAACATGAACTTTGTTTCCATGAACCACTTCTCTAGCAAACACCCAAGGAACAGGCCATTGGAAGAATTTCTGGTGGAAGCTACAGTTGTGTAACAAAGCACTCCCCAAAGAGACAGAGAGGAAAACTGGTTTAAAAAATCCCTGATGGAAGATTGTGTCCTACTTAAATCAAAGCACTTTTGCAGAAATGCTTCTATCTGTAGATTTTACAAAAATAGTCTCCTCATTCCTTTTCGATAGAGCTGAAACATTTCATTTTGAGAAATTCAGAGCGTTTTCTTTCACTGCTAGTGATAATGTGTTTTATTGCAGAGTATCTCAGAACTGACAGGCTGGGAGTTGCCTGAAGACAGCAACTGACTGTCCATTCCTTTGCTTTTTAGCTACAATCAACTTAAATAGAGCCTCCCTGGCAGAGCTTTGTCTAATCTAGCCTCAAAAGGTTTTTCTTTTTTGTGAGTTTCATCCTGCTTACCAGTCAAGAAGTCATTCCTAATATCTAATATAAACTTACCTCATAATTTTGAAACTATTCTAGAGAAAATGTCATCAAAGATTTTGTCTAATTGAAACAAGACATTTATTTAAAAGGTCATTTTCCTATCCCCTAAACAATTTTTCAGGATGTTTTTCACAAGCTGGATCACAGTCAGATGTCAGTTGGACATTAAGGGATAATCAGAATTTACTGTAGAATAGTCATCCTGATTTCTAGCTCTGTGTTTTCTCTTCATGATGAAATGTGCAGGACTACCTCTGTGCACATCTGCAAATGTAAGGAGAGTCAACAGGGAGCTGCTTCACCTTCGTTTCAACTGAAGAAAGCCTTGGGTAAAAAGCTCTTAAGTATGGCACAGGCTGAGCATGGAAGTGAGATCAGGAGAGACCACAAGAAAAGATTGTTAGAGAAAATTATTGAAGTACTCTTAAATCATGAAGATCTTATTATCATACTGAAAGTAGGGTCAGTGAGAACAGCAGGGAACTCTCTGCAAATAGACCTGAATCTTGGCATGGGGAGATCTGCTATTTATGTGCTTGCAATATAGGACAAAGCTGCCTTTTTTCCTTTTGAGTATCTGCTAGGAGTGCAACATTTCCCAAATTAATGGAAATCAAAAGTTAAGTGACATAATAAAATCCAGACACTGATTTTTGTGTTAGGAGTTGCCTTTATGCAAAGCATTATGTATCATCTTAAATGCCACTCATTCAGTATCACCACTATAATGCTATTCCTTTGTGATGGCCAGGAAAAAGTTGTTCAACACTGTCTCTATATCATTATTTTGTCTATTATGAAATCTGCCTGTAAGAAATCCCAAATATTGGTTGAGAGAAAAACTGGGAGAGAGTCTCTGCCAGAGCTGGATCAGCTGTGTGCTCCATTCCTGTGCTTCTCTGTGTGCTCAGATACTAATCACCTCTAAAAACCAGGTAGAGGCAAACAGGAAGCTGTGGGGCCAGAATGCCAGGAAAAAAAGGGGTTTGTAACTGGTGTCTCTAAACATTGCTGACAGAGCACTAGGCCTACAACCAGAGGTGTGTAAAGAATTTGGAAACTGTGCTTGCAGTAATGTGGAGGGCACTGAGCTGATGTCCCTTTCCCAGCTCCACACCAGCTCAAGCTAGGCATGGATGAAGCAGACTCTGAGGGAAGAGTGCCATCTACTGAACCCCAGCCTTTCTCTGGGCTGCCCACCCAAATTCAGCTCACTCTGCCTAGAAGCCAGCCCCATGTGTTCCCACCTGCAGCCTTCCCAGCCTTTCCTCTCTCTGGTCTCTCTTAAATGCAATGTGAGCAGAAGAAGCCTATAGAAATACCACCAAGGCATAGAAATATAAATCAAATGTCTCTTATAGTTCCCAGTTTAAAAATTAATTGCTTATTTATACAGCAAGAAAAATAACAGCTAAGAATACCTGTAGTGGTTGGATTGTTCTGCAGGTGATTAACTCAGGTGTAAATGTCCACAGCTCTCAGCAGCCCTGCAAAGGAATCACTCTTCATAAAGAAGAAGAAATTGATCTATTCTCTTCTAAAAGACTAGGCTCTACATCTACTGATCAACGTCCCTATTCATCAGAGCAGGAACCTGCTACTGCATTATCTGGGCCACAAGGGTGCTATGGTATTTTTCCATTCCATTATAATAAATTAGCTGTTCTGCTATTAACATGCTTCATATTTAAGAGAGATAGTCATCAGCTCCTAAAGAGTCAGAGCCAGTCCTTTGCATAAACTGTCCCAGGGCTCAATTAATTACTGCAGTGACCGAGGGTTTAAATGAAATTTTGTCTTCCAGATATGCCCCATCAACACAGAGTGGAATCAATAAGGCTCATTCCAAGCAATTTACCCACCACCTCTATATTCCAGGCAGCACTTGCATTCATCTGGATAGTATTAGTTTATCATCTGTCTCTGACGTATTTTCCTGTCAAACCTTCCTGTTCCATGCTCATACAGATGAATGAACAGTGTCAAAATAATTTCATTGTGTTTTATCTTTGCAAGAATTTCAGAGCTGTGGATGGGAGATGAAGGTAATTATCTAGGTCCACGAGGGCCATGGAACAAGGACAGCATCCTTTCTGATTGTCACAGACATACTTTAGTTGATACTCAGCCTTCAGCCAGATCACTCTGAATAAGAGAAAATGATAATTTACTGTATCATCCCAGCAGCCTTTATGGTCCTTTGCTCAGCCAAGGAAATTGCCTCCTCAGAGTATTTCTGCCACTGGAATGATATAGAAAAGAAGTGTGTTCCCATTTGCCCCACTACCTCACCTAACAGTGAGGAGCTTGGAAAAACAGTTGCAACTTGCCTAGATATCAGTTTGTTATTGTTTATTTACTTCAGCTCATTCCTTTATTCAGCAATTACAGAACATGCAGGAGATGAGGCAGCTGAAATCATCTTTATCAGCAGTTTTAATCTGAAGCAAAGAGGCATTAGGCAATGAAAGAGACAAACTGAAGTCTCTCAGCGATCTGCTTGACTCTCAGAGATCAGTCTGAAGGAGATGCCTGTTCCCAAGGGACTATTTAAGAATTAACCTTTAAAGAGGGCATTTGCTAGATTGAAAAGAAATGAGAATTCATTACTTGTAGGGATGTGGCCCAGAATTGTTCCTATTCTCCTGCAAGGCATGGCTCCCTCAAAGACCTTTCTTCCAGATGATTAGCTATAATTCAGTAGCACCAATACACTCAAACAGGCATTTCCTAACAAGAGTTGTCTCCTGCCTCCAATCCAGGCATCACAGGCTGTCCTGCAGACTTAATACAATCGTGGCTGAGCAACAAGCTCATTTGAATTGCAACAGCCTGTGGCACAACAAGGAGCAGGCAATTTCAGTTTTCCAGGAATTTCTGGACGAGAAGCATAATAGAGCTGCATAGTTACAGTACAGCAATATGTAAAATATGCAGCTAACTGAGTATTTTAAATGATGCAGTATTTTAACTGCTGCACCCACTTCATATAAAACTTGGTTATCCAGGCTTGTATCAATAAGATGGAGTGGAACAGAAAAGAAGACAGTGCTCCTGGCTGTCATGTTGTTTCAGTGCCACAGACACTGCCAAGAGGGTCTCCTTCCATTGCATTAATGTATGCATCCAGTTACAGAGAGGCTTTTTGTTTGCTTGTTCCAGCTGTAGAATGCAATGCTACACTTGTGCTCATGTCTACTGCAGAGGAAAAAGCCTTTTTGGAAAGAGATCCCAAATCCAGCTAGAAGAAAATAATGCCTTCATATCTCAAGTAAGCATCTACATTGGGCAGTTAGAGTAAGCTTTTTTTTTTTTTTTTTCAGTTAAATTTCAAATTAGAAACTCTACAATCTTACTTTGGTCTGTTTTTCATGCTTTCTTTTTTCTCTACTAGGAAAATAGATTTTTATTTCTTCAACTTCACAAACCTCAGTGTGCAAAGTGTGATTTTGATCAGAATGCATTCAGTAGTACACCCTGGTCTTGCAAAGAAATCAGTGCAAAAACTTCCTTGTGCTTGTGGCAAAGACAAAACCTCATTCAAAGGGAGATTAGCTAAATTTTCTGCTCCTTTATTTTAGAGAACTGGCTCCTTTGCACTAGAAAAGTCAATAAATGCATTTCCAGGATGTTGATTTCCTTATAATTTTTCATGGGAGGGAGCAGTGTCCCAAGTTTGTTTGATTTTCCTTGGCATGTAATGAGATATTTTCTAAACAAAATATTTCACCCCACAAAAGATGTGCTTAATTAAGAGATTTAGTGTTAAGAACACTTTCTGTTCCTATGTTGGAGATGTGAGGTGCAGAAATTCCCACAAATCCAACAAATATGGGCAAGAGAGGCCCAAGGAAACTTCATCACTTTCTTATCTAGAACTTGATCCAATGACAAAAGCTAAAAATGGATTTAAAGGAAACAAAGAGAAAGTTCATCTTGTGGAATGCTGAATGTCCTTCTCTCCACTCAGTTCCCAGATGAAAAGGATGCTCAACAGCTCAGACTTTTTTTAATTTTCCTACAGTTCACAAGTGAAACATTTTTAAAAAGAACCTACTTTTGCACACTGGTTGTATCAGCCCAGACCTTTTCTTGAGAATGAGATTCACTCTGGAAAAACAATCACAAAACACCCACTGTTCAATAGCTCCTAGACACAGTGGGGTGGAGTGATAATAGTATGTCAGATTTAATGTGTCCAATTTTCTTTTCTCATATCATATTTTCTTGGGTATTTTTACAGGATTCTTTTGACTTTTCTCAAGTTATTGCCCTGATTTTTAATTTATTTCATTCTCATTGGGTTACACAAGAACAGATATAGTCCCATCATGATGTCAAGCATTTGCAAATAAAGTATTTATGGATGTAAAAAACTTAATTGTGTAAATGAAGTTCAAGAAAATGTAAAAAATTAAATATTCCTCTTTTAAAAATTCTTCTTAAAAAAATTAATTTCAGGTGATTTTATGAGCTTGATAGTGCACAATACTTCACTGGCACCATCATGGTTTAATTACATGGCAGCATATGTACTCCAAATATTTCTAAAATGAATAGAATTTGAAATGTAAATGCAAATCAAAATAGCTACATGACCTGGGCATTAGCCAGTTTTCAGGGCTATATAGCAATCACATCCAGAAAACATCAAGATATTCTAAAGGGGGGGAACCAACAACAACAACAACAACAACAACAAAAAAAAAAAAAAAAAAAAAAAAAAAAAACCCAACCCAAACAAACAAACAAAAAACACAAACAAACAAAAATGAACAAAAACCCCTCCATCATTTGTCCACATCATGTACCCAGCACAAGCAGGGCCCAGCATCATCAGTCCACACTCTCATTGCCTCATTACTCTGAAGGGACTGGGCTGCCTGCAGTCTGCTTTGCATCGTGTCCCATAAGATCATTTGCTATTTTACAAGTCAAGAGGAATTTCAACCATTAGGAATATGGCTTTTAAAAATAGGGGACATTTTAGAAAGAAGCATGTACTGTTTTCAACGATGTTGAGATGTAATGAGTTTGGGAAACATTCTGAGAAGAGCACATTTTTTAAATTAGAAAAAAACAGTAAAGACTACAAAAGGAGAGGATTTTTCTATAAATAAGTGCATAATTCCCATACCCTCCAAAAGACAGAACATCCAGCATTTTTTAAACCAAGGCATGTGCCTGACTTCATCTTTAGAGTGGGTCTGTTTTTAGAAGGGATCTGAACACAGTTTTACCTACTTCAGCAAAGAAGCTGCAAATAGGCAAAGCAACCTATTACTCTGGAAAATTCAGGCCATTATACATCTTCTCTAAAAATTTAATTACACAAAAAAAAGAACTTAGCTAATCAAACTCATACAGGAAGTGTGTGCAGGATGACTCACTCCTTCCTCTGCATTGTGCTGGCAGAAAATGGAGCTGGTGGGGGCATTGCCTTCCCTGCCTCAGTGCAATGCACTCATCTGGCAGCTGTGGTGGACTCCAGCCACCCCAAATCCTGGCAGGGGAACAGGCAGGGTGTGCCAGGACTGGGCTTTGTACAAGCCAGAGGAAGCACTGCAGCAAAAAGAGGTTATGATTTTCCACAGGGCACAGATCCTGATACCAACACCACTTATCTTGGTACCCCTCTGGTTTGTTTTCCTGGCAGAAGGTGAAAGCCTCCTATAGCCATGCTCATTTTGACACAGGTTCTAAAAAGTGTACATCAGACTTGTATCTATAATAGATTTAAAATACAACTGTATATAAAATATCTAATGTTTCAAGAAGTATTTTTTTTAATATTAAATTAAACTTGCTAAAAATACAGTATACTTCCTGCAACTTCTCTCTATATGTCAGAAGAGTAATGCTGTATTTATAGCAAAGATGATACTCCCATTAAATCTTTCAATCAGCTAGGGACTGAGATAATTGGCAAAATTCTCTTCACTGCTATTTAGTCAGCTGGCTATAAACCACAGTTAAACTTTACAACAGTGTTTCTAACCCCCTCTAGTTTTATTTGATGTTATTATATCTGTCAATCTTGGACAGGAAGATGCAGAGAGAATTGAGAAAGTTTTTTGTTTGCCAGATCATGCTGAACCTCATCAAGGTGGCAAGTATAAGGAATGGGGAAGGGTGTCTAAGAAAGGAAATATTAGCTATGACTGATAGAAAAGTCTTCAGTTACTCACTATTTCACATCTACCATTCCACATAGTAAAATACATCCCCATGGCACAGGCACTCAATGTAAGGTCAGCTGTCTGTGGAGAAGAGTGCCTGGAGATGCAGGGCTATGAAAGGACATTGCCTGGATAAAAAGCACTTTCAGTCCCAAGCAGCTCTGCTCAGGAGCTGCAATGGCTGACAAAGGGGTGATACAGAAATTTTAAACTTGTGATACGAGGTTTACCAGGATTTTTTGCCTCTCATGCCATATTTGCAGTGCAATCCATAGCAGTGTCAATGCCTGTTTATTGCTAAATACCTTGCAGGACAAAGGGTTTGGATAGACCTTTACAGCTGTAAATCATAAAAGGTACAAAAATCAGTGCATCATTTCCCAGTGTTTATTTTTATGGGCTTTTTGGACCTCCTGAAATGCAGCTGCTTGATCAGACATTTTTAGTCTAAACATTTCTGGAAATTATCTTGGAATGCATTCCACATTTTCACATAGCAGTGATTGTAGGAAACAAATGTTGACCTTTTTCCCTCCAAAATTATGTGCAGCATGGGAACCCTCTTACCTGGTTTTAGCCATCTCAAATCTAGGCATTTACTTTACTTAAGGTGTAGATTCACCCTATAAACTACAGAAAGACAGAGATTCTCCATCCTGAAATAATTGGCAAAGATGACTAGTGCAGAGTGAGCTGATTTTCCCTATTAGGAGCACAAGTGGGAGGTAGGAGGATTTATATGCTGTTTAAGTATTTTCATAAGGTACAAATCTTCACCACAAAAACTATTAAGACAGGCCAGCTGGAAACATTCCCACTTAATATTTTAATATGGATTTCCCCAAGAGGAAATGTTTCACCGTCACTTAAGTAATTTGAAAACTGCTTGTTTCAAAAGAAACATGAGGAGGGGAAAAAAAGTGATTTTGCCACGCTTCCCAATAATACAATTGTTAAGTAATGGGATAAAAAGCTTGACTGCACACTCAGGGAGGAGCACAGAGGCACAGAGGTAGGAGGGGGAGTTCAAATTACACCCTGCCCCTCCTCATGCCAGCCCCACTCAGCCATCAGCCCATCCAAGGCCATGGCCACATCCACAAAGGAGCACAGGGCTCAAGGCAGGTGGAAAATCTCCCACCCAGCTCCTCCAGGATCACCACAGGAGCGCCTCAGCATCATGGGCTGGGGACACCCATCCCCACGGGGCAGTGGGAGCTGCTCAGTACAGTGAGATGCAGCTCAGACTTCTCAGGATTGCTTGGATCTGATTATGGGATGTTTAGGGCAGGAACCAGAGGTGGAGAAAGAGAAGGATCAAGGTGATGTGGGAAGGAGCACACACAGAAAGATAGAAGAGTGAGGGGATTAAATGGATCAGTTGTGACTGAAGAGGGGCTGGCTGTGCCCTGCCCCCATTAGTGAAATGTGTCCTGTCCTCCTGCTAAACCTCTCTGTGAGTCTTTTCCTGGCTGAGGGACTCTGGGGTGGGTGGGCATTGATGTGTGTGTCTCTGGCAGTGAGGTGGGAGGGAGAGGGTAATGCAGAGCAGCTTCTGCATGAGCTGCGTGGCCAAGCCCAGCTCCAGGAGGCAGGGCCAGTGTGTGTGCTGTGTGTGTGCCAGTGCAGGTGTGCAAGAGCAGCTGTCCCAGCAGCTGGAAGGAAGCTGCAGCTTTGGGGGCTCGGACATCCAAGTGCCAGAAACAGGGGAGACTGCCCCCAGGGACAGCTGCTGGGTGTAAGAGACCCACATCCATCTCCAGCAGCAGACCTGCACCCTGCTCAGACAGAGAGGGGAGTAGGATGAGGGACAGAATTAAAATTTTCAATGTAATTCAAGGAAGATATTTCAACCGACTCAAACAAACTGTGGATTTGTGCTCTAAAGAATATTTTCACACTGTTTTAAATGGGTTTTTCCTCCTGTTTTGAACTACAGTATTCCCTAGGATACTAAAGATATGCTTCTATTTATTGCCTTTAGAAAAAACTTACTGGTACAGATTCTAAAAGTATTCTCATCAAGAGCAGAAAATGTCTGAATGCCTTTCTGAAACTGCAAGTTTCAGAAGTAATTCAAATATCACACAGAGGAAATTTTATGGCCTCAGTAACACAGTAGGACAGGTTAAACGATCATGATGTTCCCTTCTGGCCTTAAAATTTATTAAGTAGCTCACATTTTTTCTGTTGATAGGTTCAGTAATACTTTTCAACTGTGCATCTCTCTGTGGATATTATATGGTAGCTGCATATAATTACTTCCATCTTAGAACACGAAAACTCAGATTCACAGGAGTTAAGTGACACAATCATCATGCAAGAGTGCACTTAGAACCTACATTAGACCTTAGATTTATCGAGTGGCCATTCTTTGTGCACTCCATCAGCCTCCCAGCTTCTCCCTAGCTAGTTAATTCCAGTGTTCCTTTTCCTTCCCTTCAGAAAAATAAAAGCACTATAACCTTCTTATTTCTATTGATCTATAAACTGCTGTCAAAGGTGATTTCAGCTCATGGAATTTCTTCTGCTATTTCTAAGCAAGCTACCATGAGCAATATTAACTGTGTAGCAGCAGTAACAGGGAACTAACTGCAAAATAATTACCTTAGCATTTAAAAGACATGGTTTGCATCCTCTGCTGCCATAGCTGGTACAGAGGCATGAGACCTGTACCAAGCACCTGCACCAAAGCCAGCAGAGGATTTCAGACTGTAACTACAGGATTTCCAGCTGTAGCTGCACACATTACAGAGTACAGGTCCCCCAAGTGTAGCCATGAAGACCCACTGCAGGTTTGCATATTTCATGTGCACCTGACATATATAATGGAAAGTTCATGGATTCTTCTGGAGATAGGATCATAACTTGCATATTCACCAGTCATCTTTGATTGTTATCCTGGGTAAAACTATTTACATTTTAAATGATGCATACTCATTTAACATAACAAAATAATTATGACAATACTCTTTGTAATAAATTGTAGTGAGCAAAAACTTAGAATTTGAAGATTGAGGTACAAAGTAAATTGGATATTAATACTTAATTAGGCTAATAAAAAATTGAAGAGCAATTTTTACAGCACGTTTAATAAATATATTTCATGATGTAAACTGTCTGGAGCAACTTAAAAACACATTGAATGGAAATGCCCTGAGGTGGCTCAAGTTTCTCTTCTTTAGGTGAATTCAAGGGCTGATTACAGTGATGTTTTCCTTGTCACCTCTGCCCCTGTCTCCATTTTACTCCATACCTGCAGAAGTTTTAGGGAGAGATGGCAGGATAATGTACACAGAACTGATAGCACTACACAGGTCAGAGAGAGAACCATGTGCAGCTCCTTCAGCGAGCTCTCCTGGCAGCAGCCTGCTAGCAGTGCCTGAGTAAAGATGCAGAAATCAAAAGGACTGAGCAAATACACTAAAGAAGTTGCCTCCTTGACAGCAATAACAGATGTGAATGGCATCCGCCCCCAGAAAATGTATTCATCACACACAGAGCCATGGACTGTGTGACATCCAGCAGCTGCAAAAATGTATTTCTATCCTGCAGGTAGGAGATTGTACATCACTGTTCAGTACATAAACCAGGGGTGCTCTGAGGTGCAGCCACCCTCAGTCCTACCAGGCATCTTCTATCCTGCTAAGTGCCAGACAGCAAATCTAATTACCAACCTTCCTAACCCCACCCAGTCCCTCACTCTTGCTAGATCCTTCTCTATTTCACATCAGTTGTGCATGCTCAGAAGTGCCTTTTTAGCAGAAGTGTCTGTCTAATTGGGAACTTGCATGTAGATGAAAGGCACTTTGCTTCTGTCTCAGTCCTCTAGAGAAACAAAATTCTTCAGAGATGTGATTTACTTTACACAACTTTGTAATGACTCCCCTAATAATCTACACACAACATCATTTACTGTGTCCCTTCTCAGGTACCTCTTTTCCAAGGTCAAAAATGCTAGGTTACTTGTCTTTTCTTACATAGAAATCATTCCCTGCCTCTCTTTTGCTGGGCTTTTTCCTGAGGAGTTTTGGGGAAATTTTTTTTCTATGTGCTTTATATTATATATCCTGCCAATGTTATTCTGAGATCTTTTGAGTATATGCCTATATAATTTCCATGGACAGAAAAAGGAACACATACTGATTTCAATAATCACAGCAAATCCCTTGTACTTTGCTTTTAGCTTTGCTCTTTTACTTTGGTTTCTCTTATGTGGTTTTTTTTTCCCTTATTTGTGATATTATTTTTCGTTTTGGTCTAGGAATATTAGTTTCCACTGGAGGGTACTGGGGAACCTGTTTTGCCATTCTCAGGCACTGGACTCATTCCAGAAGAGGCAAGGAGCTGTTTTCTTTCACCCAGAAGAGACATAGTACAAAATGCAACTGCTTAACTTCAGTTTTTCTAAGAAATACACCTTCACACACATCTTCCTACATTAATTGGTCCTAGTTATTGGTCTTAAAAACTGAGGAAAGGACATGATGACTTTTGCTATTATTGCCATTTACAGCTATATGATGTATTTTGGAGGTATGGCACTCAATTATGTGAGACAAGAAGGAGAAAAATACAGGCTAGAAGAGAAGGAAAAAGGATTCTAGGTTTTTAATACAGTATTTAAATATTTTATATAATTTACAATTTTTTCCTTTTAATGAAGCAAGCTTCGGCTTTATAAATTAATGATTCTGTGAGGATTAATGTAGAAGAATTGTGTATTTTAACTCAATTTTCATACCAGTACCAATATATGAGTTGATGGCAAATTAGACCAAAAATTGCATTGAAGTGATTCAGAGGAAGCAGGGACAGGAATGGCAAAAAAGGATTTTAGAAAGCCCTAAATGCTTGGGAAGACAGATAGCTTACCTGACAGAATTAGCATGTGTATCTTAGTGTAGAAACTTTGGTTGCCTTTGTGGCCAGGATTTTTGCCAGTTATCTCCTCCTTTACCCACAGGGGAAAAAAAAATCTTCAGTATTAACATATTTGTTGAATGAGGCACATAATTCTGTCTTTCACTGTACTCCATTTCTCATAAGGCACATAATCTATTCTCAGATTTCCCAGCTGAATGCAGCTCTGAGCTTGTGGAAAGGATTACAGAATTTTATTTGAATACAAACTAGTAGTTGTGTTTTGTGCCCAGTATGATTACTGAAATCACAATGTGTTCCTTTTTATGTATGGAGCAGATTAATGCCAGAGTATCCAGAAAAGGTTTTCTCTGCCATTGGCAGTGAAGAATATCATCTGGAGCATCTCCTAAGGCCACTCACTCGAGGTACACCTGTTATTGCATGTTTTAGTCTGTCTCCACTGCTATAAAATACAAGGTCTATATTTTCACGTGTGCTTAAACTAATGATAGATGAGTCATATTCCAAATTACTGCTGTGGAAAGCCAACCCTCAGGCACCAACCCATTTTCATGCTAGCATGCCAAAATGAGATTATATCTTTGAGCCAAATTGCTATTAAAAAGGCTCTTAAAAACACTAATAATTTTGACTTAATCAATGATTATTGCTCTTTTAAAATGGAGTTTAGAATTTGTGCAGTGGCTTTGATTTTCACTTTTTGTTAAATCAAGCACTGTTTTTGCCAGAATGGAAAATCTGTCCCAAGTGCATAAGTACAGTCTAAAAATTGAGCAAGTGTATCTTTAACATGAGGATGGGAATTAATTGTTCTTTTGCTGTAATATCTGGGGAAGCTGAAGGCAATTCTCATTTCCGTGTGCCACCACAATAGTTTCAACCAAACTAATCATCCTCCTAGCCCCATTTCCAAGGCTACATAAAACCCCTGAGCATGACATAAGTCATGCAGCAGAATTCAAGTGAAGATGGTACTGAAAGATGAGATTCATGAAAGAATCATTTATTTCAGAAATTATAGTTTGGTAGGATGGATTTAACTCAACAGGACATTCCACAAGAAGATATTTCTATTGAAATCTCTCTCTTTTGTCATGCCTTTTAATTAGGTTTAAAGACTTGCATGGCTCAAAGTAATGTACACAAAATAAGGAAGCAGGCAGCTGCATTTGCAATAAAGGGAAAGAAAGGATGTCATATGTTGCCAAACAAAGATGTGACATTTGCTGGACAGAGAAGAAAATAGAACAGAAATATTACAACACAGCATGATTCCTGATTTTACATTCTTCTTCTCTTCTACTTTCATTCTGCTAGCACGTGGGATGGATGCCAGGGATGCATCAAACTGTCCAAGTATAATTTAAGTAGTCAGGGAACAGATGTTCACACCAGTTTCTGGTCAGTGCAGGGATTTTACTACCTGCCCACAAACTTCCACCCACTGTGAAAACTGTATTTCTGGAAGATGTACTCTATCAGTTTATATCAAATACTTGTATTCTCTAAGGTTGAATGACCCTAATCCTCTACCAATGTAATACAACATCTCCTCCTTTCCTCTCATCCTCCCCTTTTCCAAGACTGGATAGAAGTCACTTACACTGGCCAATATCATAATGCAGACTCCAAATGCTCAGATACTTTAGGAATTTGACTTTGAGTGTTGGTGACTTCCAACAGCGTGAACAGGTGGGGGAATGCTGGAAACTGAAGGTGAGCAACAGTTCTCCTTCCCTTCTCCCTGGTATGTGCAGCAAAGGTCACTGCTTTAATCCACACTTTCAAAGGAACAGGATTGTGCCAGCTCCAGAAATCTACCAAAACCTTTTCCTTTTTTCATTTTTCCACAAAAAGTAAGACAAATGATAATTTCTCTAAGATGATTATCAAGGTGCACTGATTATTTTCATTTAAGATGGAAAGGTAACCAAATACATTGATGGGATTGAATATATCAGGATTTATATACAGAAAGCAATATATTGACATGACTGGAACTGGCAACAGAAAGAAAAAACAACTCAAACCTAGGAAAGAGTGACTGGAAAAATGCCAGTTAATAAATCAAATATATTACTTCAGCAACATAAAAGATTTACTGTTCATTAGGGTTAAACTCATACAGCAGCATCTGTAGCCCACATATAGATACTTTTGCTAATTTTTATGTAGGTCAGAGCTAGTGGTATAGCTGTATTAGTGGTTCTTTGTATCTGAAGTTTTTTCACAACTTCCCTGGAGCCCACTACAGGAATGTGCTATCATGGCAGCACTGCCAGCAGAATCCAAGAAAGGCAATTCTACATTAGCTATGTTTTTTTCTAAACATGCCACAGTATTGTAGTGACTTTGGCCTTCACTGCAGAAGGCAAAATTCAAATCTCCATCATCATATCCATGGTGTATTTGAGGGTACATTTACTTGTTTTAAACATCTTCTTTAAGAAGAAGCCTATTTTTGGACTATTTCTGGCAGAAATTCCAGAAGAAGACAAGATTTCACATTTCCTTCAGTAGGAAAAGGATCAAGACATTGTATGCTATGATGCATGTAAGAATCACACTACAGAGACCTCAGAGGCAATGAAAAGGAACATCCTGAGACCAAAGGGGACAAAGCAGTTTTTTCTAAGCTACTATTACAATGTTAGCTGCAGTAAAGCTCAGAAGCAAGAACTGGCTGGGGCACAGTGGGAAATGTAAGTGCTGCATATAAAATTATTATTTTTCTGTATTTTAACTTCCAGTCTATGATCCCTATTTGCTTTGAACTTTATTTTTAAAAGTGAAGTTCTATTCAAATAAAACAAAACATGACTGATTTTGAAAACTTCCTTGTCTCTGAAGAGCTGACTTGGAGCCAGTCTGAGTATGTAGACCTCACATTTGTGGCCTGCTTTATGGCACCATCTCAGCCAAGAAAATGCAATCAAGCTAAGACTAATAACCTGCTGTCTTAGTTCAGGAATAGTATGGTTATTGAATTGCATACAAGTGGAAGATCTCTTTTGTAAGTCCTCTGTTTTAAACAGAAGGGCAATATAATGTTGGCTTATGTCCTTATGTCTATGTGGTACATATGTTCCTTCATGTCTAGGAGATCCCTTAAAATAGTTCTGAAACAAGTGGTCTGGTTGGATTTCCAAGCACTGTCTTATCATACTCTGTGAAGAAACAAAATAATCATAGTAAATGAAGTTTTTGCTATTTTTCCTCTGTCATAAAAGCAACAATGAGAAACTATTCTTTCTCTGCTCAAACCAAAGTTCCTGAAGTGACTTGGAAATATAAGGTAACACTACACAGGCTTCATTTTCTCCAGCACAAATATGCTGGCTAGGTAGTTAAGAATTTTAAAAAATAGAAAAAAAAAAAAAAAAAAAAAAAAAAAAAAAAAAACCACTGAGCAGGATCCTTCCTTCCCTGGTTAAATTACACTAACACTCAGATGTTGTGTAAATGGTTCCACACCATCTGGCAGCTATAAAGGGAAAAACAAACCATCATTTGCAGGTTACTGTACTTCTCACATTTTTAATAATGTACCACAGTGTAGTCATTGTCATAACACACAGCACAATGTACAAAATATTTAAAGTGCAGTATGTTCCCTCTCATTCATATTTATGCTACACAGCTCAGGAATGCACTTACATGGTGCCATTGCTATTCTGTGTGTTTCCTGGCTGTGCAGATTACATGGCATATATGAGACAGTGCATTGTACAGAAATCACATACTTCCCACAGTGCAGCCTTGCACTGCACCATGGATAATAACCACAGAAACTCCTTCTTCCACCATGCTGATACAGGGACCCTGTCACTGCCTCATCTCCTGCTCCAGCACTCCCACAGATGGAAACCTATCCTGCAGCTGTTCCCACTGCACCCCTGCAGAACTGCACAGGCATCAACAGCCAGCTTCCTCAGCACCTGGCCAAACCCTGGTCTAATGAGAACCAACAGATTAATTTGTGTCATTGTCTCTCTGAGAGAACACTGCATCCATTCACCTGCTACAGTGATGCTGAACGCAGCCCCAGCATATCTGCACCTATATTGTTCTCCATTCAGGCATGGGGAGACATGTTTCTCCACTTCCTTGCTTGATTGTGGTGGTCATTGGAAGCATTTGTATTGGGGGAAGGAGTCAGGAAGGATGAAACTATAGGGTTTCATGTTTGCAGCTCCCTAGGTTAATTTGAAGCCAGCCAGAATGACAACACAGAACAGTCCTCTGTTTCTTTGCAAATATGTCTGTTCCTACAGAGCTCCACTGACAGAATTTAGAGAGGGCAAGTAAGGGGCATTGCTCTTGGCCTAGAAAGTGGCAAGAAGGATGCACCAGGACTTGGTGCATACATAGTCTTAGAAATTAAATGGTAGCAAATTATTTCTCACAACCTCTTTCAGCAGCTTTAACATTTTTATAAATCACAGTCTCTATCAGATGTAGCTAAATTGAGGGAAAATTCATGAAGATTTCTGTCTTCCTGGTTGACATCCAGTAAACCTCTTTTTTCCTGAGGAAGGCATCATTTAACTTCCACAGCCAGACAACTTAGCATGTGTCATCCAGCCTGGGATAGCTTTCCATACCTATCTTCCCAGCCCACGCCGAGGCAATTAGCTATTTTAACCTTCTTCCTCTGAAAGTTTACATTATGGAAATGTCTTGCTCTACCAATTGGAGAAATACACTTGGTATCATCTTCCCCAGCAGACTCTTATGCCTTCTGTTATCACAGTTTTTCTCTCATCTTTCCCTCCTGTACCAAATGCAAACTTCATGCCTACTCTGCTCTTTCCCCATCCGCTATCCATCCCACGCCCCCTCCTTCAGTTCTGCAGGGCTTTTCCTTCATTATGTGTGCATGCTACCAGCAGGCTCAGCCACAGAGTGAAGCTGGCATCTCACAAGGTCCTGCCTCTGCCTTCTGTACATCTTCATTACATTGAGAAATAAATTATCTTGTTAGTTACATTATTACATTATAAGTTGACAAGTAAATCTTATTATAAAAGTGTAATGATACAATAAGATATTTTATTCATGCATTTAGTCCTCACTCCCTGACACTTAATTATATCTACTGCTGCATGGTGATCTGAAACATTAATTTGAAAAACCAACTAAAATCCTCCATAATAGACTGATTTCCTGGCCTGCTCTTAGGGTTCTCTTTTAACACATACTGAAATTACTTAAAACATGTCCAGTGAACCTTAGAAGAGCTTAATGGTAATGGAAAAAAAAAAAAAAAAAGAAAGACTGTATGGGAGCATTTTGTTAAGAACTGCAGAGAGAATCAAATCTGAACTTGTGTAGAGAATGAAGTTTTGCAAGGACAGAAATGGGATCTTCCCTGATGAGAGCAACAAAACACCCCTGCATCTGCTCCACCAGAGTGCAGTGAGCACATAACCAGAGAGTGTCATGTATTGCACACTGCAGCAGTGCTGCCTGGAAAGGCTGACCTGGAACAGAGACTAGACAGAGCAAAAGGAATAAAGTAGGTATTTATTGAAAGGATCCACCTTGGGCAGTGCAAGAGCCAGGCCAGGGCTACACCCAAATCAAATTCAAGATGCCACCTGGTCACGAATTTTTATACTTTTACAAGTTTTGGTTCATCTACATATTGGGGTCAATTGTCTAACCACAGCCCCAGGCTATGAAGTCTCAGCCCCTTGGCTTATCCCCTTCAGTTTGCTGTTGTTTCTGCTTTTTGGGTACCAGTTGTCCTTGATTCTGGGAAGGGATTGTTTTGTCTAAACTACCCTGTGAAGAGAACTTACTAACACCTAATATGAAGTTTAAGAATTACACAATTAAGCAGCAGAAATTCTGCTTGAAGGGGGAGGCAAGGCAATTGGATATGCAAATATTAATGTAAAAAATATTCTGAAAACTAGTCTGACCCTGCACACTTTCAGTAAGTGGCCCACAGATAATAGAACAGGTACATTTTCATTTTCCTAATGTGAACAAAACAAAGCATCTCATAAACATGAACAACACCCACCCTCTTTAACTAAGCAAGCTGACAATTTTTTCCCATCTAGTGTAAGGGAAATTGGAAAAAACAAGGCAGAACATCTCCTTGTGGTAATAAATGAGTCTAAGAAAATTCCAGTAGAATTGCTGCACAAAATGTAAAGGAGAGCTTAAGAAACTTTGGCACTCAGTTTTTTTGAACATCAGCTGGAGGTGAATGACTAACTTTTCTGCACTCCTTCAAAAATCCTTCTGAAAACTATATTCACTTCATCACTTCAGTAAAATTTTGTTTTCTGCTTGCATATCACATATCCCATCAAACTTGGGACTTGCCACTTTAAACAGAAGACTTACTATCAGTAAACATGTCTTTTAAAGCCTTACTCTAGCATGATTCTATTCATCAGTAATAAACTCTGGGTATAAATCTTTTTTACTGCTGTACTTCTCACTGTGTCAAAAATTCACATATAGATTTGGCACAAGCAAGTCCAACTTCCTCTGAAAGTTTAGGAGGCAAACTCTGCAATGACAGAACATTGCAAGTTATAGGCAACTATAAAAACATTCAAGTGACAAAATATGCCTGTTTGCAATTCAGGGAGAGTATCAAGACAGCAATTCATGCTACAGTTTTCAGAATAAGTAAACCTCAATAGCTGGGACAAAAGATTAAAAAAAAAATCAGTTCTCACTAAGACACCAAAGGAAGTGACCAGGTTTTTAATAGAGTCCACAAATTGTCTACTAGGAGCTCAGCATTTTTTCAGTCCAATCAACTGTACTGAAATTTAAAAATTAGCACATTATTTATTTTCAAGGTCTGTTCCCTAAGGACATTTCAACAAAATTCTGGAAAAGATGATATGAAGAGTAAAGCAGTTCAAAATCATGACTTGACCTATATGTCCATACTGCTTAGCCATAAACTTGGGTGCAAATTTACCATATGGTGCTTAAGTCATCTGCAGAAGACATAACTCTAAGTCACAACTGTCTCCTTCAGTTAGGAATATTTAGGCAGTAAGCATAAAATGGTGCTCCAATGGTATGAATGGTTTAGGGTTCCTATAATGGTTTACCTCAGACTCTTTCTGAAAATCAGCTATCTTCTGGCTGGGAATAGGTGTAAATTAATCTTGTCATCTAATAAAGGAATAAATAATTCCTTCTAAGTACAGTCTTCCTCTGATTTTCCGGTGATTCTTTCTTCTTTAATGCTGTTTTAAGAAGTATCTTCAATTAAAGAATAAACAACCCATTCTGAACTTGTTATTTCAGCTCAAGAAAAATTATTGACTCAGTTCCTTGTAGTTAACTATCAATTTAGACAATTATTAAGGACCAATTAGTTACAATGCAGTTCTGAAATAAGTCTTTAAAATATATATATGAATATAACCTAAATTCCACCAATAATATGGAGAAAGAACTTTATACAGTAATCGTGATTCTATTTTTAGAGAACTATATAAAACACAACTGGTTTTTAAATTGACAGGTACGAAGAACATATCCATGAAAAACTTTTTTCTTTAGTAACCGAGTAACAAGTTTCAAGAATAATGCAACAATTAAAAATATATTATATTATCCTCAGTAATTGGCAAAATCAATGTCTTACTTCATGACCTACAGTAACTGTTCCTAAGGGAACAGTAAATTGAATCTACTTCAGAACAGAGAACAGTGGTAAACAGAACCCTAAACTTTTCTAGAACTTCATTTGTCATGTATGATTTATCATCTTTTTTTCATTTCACAATGCAAGTGTCACTTGTTGGTTTCATCTTCTGTAGAAAGCAAATTGTTTTGATGAAGGTCAACTGTATGAGCTGGGTAAAAAAGGCAGACTGGTCATAATAGTTCACTTAAATGGAGAACCATCCTACATGAATGCCATTAACAGTATCCTTCCTGATGGCAGAGTATCTTAATGCAGTGACCCAAGAAGGGAAATGCTCCCAGTTTTACCTCAGGCATATTGAAATACAAGTCAGAGTGTAGAAGACTAAATATAAGGCATTTTTCAGCCTTCCTTGCTCAGAAAAAATAGACTCTAAAGAAGAGAGGTTTTAATTTGCATTGCCAATTATATTACAACACCTAAAATTTTCCCTTCCTCTTAACCATGTCTTAGCCTATTAAGCACTCATTTTGTTAAATACTGTTGATAGATAGAGGCCCCCATGGACTGCAGGTCGATTGGAACAAAATGAATGAGAAGAAATGGATAAGAAGGTTGGAAAAAATCCCATGGTCGTTATGTTAGACTATTAACATTAAAGAATTTGTTATATGTACACAAGGGATGAGGAAAGGACCATGAGTAAATGACCTTTCTTTGGGAGCTTCTTTCTGGGATTAATGATATGGAGCAAAGAGCACATGGTCTGCAGAAGTGAATGACTAGTTGTGAATGCTGTTGTCATAAATGAAGTGCATGCATAAGAAAATTTATATAGGGGAAGCTATGAAACCCCTACAGGACAAGGACCTGTGATGTACCTTGACTGCAGTTTAAGGTTCAGTCTGATACTGACATGACCATCTTCTCATGAGAAGAGAACAAAACCACAAAATTCATAGTTTTTGGTGGGAAAAAATGTAAATGTTTTATAAGAAGTTAATGTCATGGAATCTCTTTGCTTTTGCAGAGGGAGATTAACATTCCACCACAACTATCACACACCCATAAAATCCCATTGGGTAGCACCAGTTTTTACATAGACCATGTTCTGAGTGGAGCTAGCATAGATCTGCATTATTCAAATATGTCTGATATGCAGAGCAGCCACATGTGATGTAAATCACATTTAATAATAATAAACCTAAAGAATTCTGCCCCAAAATTCTCTTGAATGAAAAAATTAGATGATCTCCAAAATGTCAGTCTCTTGTTTTCAGAGGGTATTAAACCAATGACTCTCTCTAATGCCTTGTGCTACTCAATTTGTTTTCAGTAATGTGTTTTTTTCCCTTCTTTTCCTACATAAGTAAAAGTTTTATTAAATTATTTAATCGCTACATAGAAATCTCTGTCTAAGATTAAATTGCTGGTAATTTAACCACACATCTTTAGAGTTTTCATGTCTCCTTTAAAAGTGAGCTGTGTCCTCTGAACACCAGAACTTGCAGGATGAATTTAAGAGTCCACTTCAAAACGAGGTAGCAGTAAAACAGAAGGCTGATGCATATAAAAAAAGACTGAAGCAGCTACTGTTTTATATTTTATTTCAATACTTAAATCTCTTCTGCACTAAAAGTTGCTAAATCCTTTCCCTTGATCATGATTTGTGAACATTTATCAGTTGTGCAGATATTTTTCATAATTCCAGAGGAAACGGAACTGTCCATACACTGTGGTCATGCTGCAGTCTTCTGAACTGCAACTTTATAATATATATTAAGATATCCTTCTGGGTGACTGTAGCAGTAACTTGGGCCAGGTGCTCAGTCCTGAGGTGAGCTGAGATCCTGGAGCCCTGGGTAGGGTCTGAGGTGAGGGGGGCCAGGGGTTCCTTGAGGATCCCTGATATTTATAATTTCAAAGGCTTTTCTCCACTCAGGAGCAGCACATTATCTACCACAAGTGTGCATGTGAAACTTGTTCTATGTTAAGTCATCTTTCACCCCAAAAGTGTCACTCCCTGGGAAAACTGAAAATCCTGAAGCTATCTGAGGCAATCTGTGAAGTTTGATCCTTCTTTTTTTCATTTTTCATGTCCTTCCTCTTCCCAACACACAACTCCCAAACATGGAATATCTGCCAAGCATGGCAGAAGCTGAAATATTAAATTCACTTTGAATTATTCAAAGAAACAGGAAAGATTAAACCAAATTCCACCTCCAGATCAATTGCTCAACTGCTTAACCTGCATTTGCAAAAGAGAAGAGGAGACAGTGCTGAGACTCAAAATGGTGCATGGAGCCACAGTGACCCAAAAGGAGAGGAAGAGCAAAGCATAAAATTGCTGAAATTGTGTGACAAGACTCTTTGGCAACAGCTAGTGACTGTCTGGCAGAATTAACAAGAATCAATCATGCAGTAAGTTCATTGGAAAAAGAAAATGAGAATAACAAGGGACAAGCTAAACAGTAGCTCAATAAGGTGGGAAGGAAGGTGAGAAGCAGCTGATGGAGGATATTTACAGCCACTGAGGCAGAATTATGGCCAGTAATTAAGCATTGGGGCACTGTCAGAAGGTGGGTTTGAGCTGGGAAAACACTGCTGTTCAAATGTGGGAATGGCTCTGGTCAATGTTTTTCCAGCAGAGCTCAGCAAGGGGATGATCAGGATGCAAGAAAGAGTCTGGTTAACCCCTGGGTGGATAGATATATTTTTTTACTTCTGTGCCATGTACAGACCTGCTGCCTTGCAATAGAACATAGCTCAATAGGGCTTATTACCCTTAACAGCAGAAGGACTTTCACGTCCATATTTCTGTGTCTTGACATGAAAATTTGTTTTTACCTTCCCCATACAAAGCAATTACATGATCTTATGTCAATGTTTTATCCCATTTCATCCACAATAATCTCACCTGCTTCAAGATAATCATAAAACTCCTAAAGGTATATATCCAAAGGATAACTTTGTCCATTCACTAGCAAGGAAACAAAAGGAAGATAGTATATAACCTAATAGCAATATAGGGATTCCAACTTCTGTTTACTTGCATTTAAAATGTTTGATTGCTTTAATAACAGGCTCACTGGCAAACTTCTAATTTGGATCTATTATCTTCCTCATTAGGATTCTTGTGGCAGGGTGAGCACGTGGGCTGCTTATTATACAGGAGTTCATTACCAAAATCTACCACAGATTGATTATCAATAAAGTGTTTTTCATTTCCTTAGAACTCTCATCACAGCACACTTTTTATTTATTATCCTTCCACTCTCTTTTCTTTATCTAATCAGCCTGTGTTGAATCAGCTGCTAAGTATTCAAGAACAAATGGTTTCTTCAGCCTCATAACCATTACAAGTCAGTAAGAACTCTCCTTCAGAACAAATATGTATTGTTCTGCTTAAGAACCAGCTCTCCTTTCATTTTGAAATCCTTATCTAAGGATATCCTATTAAATAATCTTTTTATATATTTATATAATATATAAACATATATTTTATAAATAATTTTTAATATCCTATTAAATCCTTATCTATTACATCAAGAGTGTAATGACACCAAATTATGAACAAACATTTTTCAGTTAGACATAGGAAACACACTTCAAACAAAGAATTCATTTATCCTTCTGATCTAGAAAGTCAGAGTGTGGACATGCACACTGGAAACCTCCTCCTCACCAGCTGGGGAGATCAAGTACTGCCCTCCCTGAATTTCTGCTGGGAGAGAGAAGGGCCTGAGAAGGAGCCCAGGAGAGCTGGAACCCAGCAGAATATCTCAGCTAGATGGCTGAGGTTGAGTTGCACACAGCTGGCCTCTCTGGATGCCTCTCTGATTAACAAGAGTGTGTTAGGAAACAACACATGGCAGCTGAAGTTCCTGCTCATCTGCAATCAGAGAAATGGAAATGAGCTCCCTCCAGGGCTGCCATTGGTGGGAAACGAGGAAATCGTGGGCAATGCTTAGGCTCCATCTTTTGTACTTAAAAGTTATCAATATATTATAGAAAGAGGAAGTGCTGGGCACTCTTTTCAGTGGAAAAGAGGGAAAATAATTCAAGAGGCTTAAAGGAAGACCACAGATCACCCTGTGATACTAAACCAGGGAAATACTTACTTCATCCTCTGTTTGGGCTGAAAATACCTGAGGGAACTGAGAGGACTGGGAAATTTTACTAGCTCTGGAAAAGTTTGTTTATATGACAAAGTAGTTACATTCTTTGTGTCTTAGTATTAGTAGGTGGAGATAAAATAAGAGATATCTACCCCACCTACAAGCTAAAGAGGGAAAAACCTAATTTCTGCTCTATGATTTCCATCCCAGCTGTTCTTATTTACCTGAAGGGCAGTAAAGCATACATTACATTACTCTGATCTTTTCTATTTTCGTTTACAACTAATGAGACTCAAAACTAATAATGACTCAACTGACTTAACTGATAATATTCCATGAACTACTCAAAGCACACCCTCATTAACAGTCACAAACTGACTGTGGTCCCTCAGGTACCTGGGAAACAGTATTTCAAGGGGCTTTGAGATGAACTCTCCAAAGTTTCCCAGCTGGCCCAAGGCATGCTGTGGTGGCTGGTTTTTTGTGACCCTGCTGTGCCAGCTGGGCTGTCCTTGGCTGGGACAGGTGATGGCTCTGCTGGCTGCAGCCTGTGGCACTGGGGAGCCTTCTCTCTGCAGCTGAGGCAGACAATGCTCAGCTTTGATTTATAAATGACATTTCAAAGTGGAATAGAGGACAGTGTCAGAGCACTGGCTCCAAACAGGACCCACACCCAAACTGCAGCTCACAGCTGATTTCCTGCTGCAGTTTTACTCAGTAAAGTCTGTAAAAGTCTGTAAAGTCTTAAAGTCTGTAAAGTCTGTAAAGTACCCAAAAAAACCAAAAGTGACCTGGTATCCATGATATTAATTTATGAGAAGTTCCTTAGCAAGTGGCATCTTGGTGATTCTCTCATCCCAAGGGCAGAGGTTTGAAGGAAACAAAATTATTGTCTAGCTAAAGGCTATCCAAACCTTTCTATCCAAACCTTTCTATCCAAACCTTTCTATCTTTCTAAAGTGACTGTCTCAGTTCCCCACCTCACCATTGAGCTTTACTAGAAACAACCCTGAGCCCTTTCCTGTGTGTTGTCCTGCTGTAGATTTACAGAAATAACTTTCATTTCCATTTGGAAAGCTGCTCTTTTTCTTCTTGTGTCTTGGACCACAAGTCCAGAGTGGGTGAAAGACTCAATTTAATGCTCTTAAGAAAAATTTAGAAGTCATATACAAATATAAAAACTGAGAGAGGAAGGATCCTGCTCCAGATAAGGTGCATAAAGTGAAACACCTTTTTTTCAGTTTATATGTAGGTAGACTAGGAAAGTTTTTGGTAAATAGATGTTTTCTTAGCATTGAAAAAGGCTTCTCCTATAATATGCAAATAACCAACACAGTATTTTTTTGCCAAAATGTTAAAATGATAACATTTTATCAACATAAAATACAACTGCTCAAAATAAGGCCATAGGTAGTTCACACTAACTGAAATAAGAACAGTAAACTATATAAACTAAAGCCTGAGGGCTCAAACTGATCAATGCTGGAAGCCAAAGAGGAATTATATCCTCTTATATAATATTTTATTCCTGTCTAGATGTCCTGTGAGCCTTTTCTGCCCTCTTTGACAATCTAGGAGGCTTGATGAATCATTGTTTGTTTTCTGATTTGGCAATTCCCATGTTCTCATAAAGAAAATAACATATGACAAGGTCAAGAATTTGAACACAATTATAAAGGAAGCTTGACAGATCAGATGGAACTTCTGGGTATAAAGGGAAAAAAAGTAAATAAGGAGCTTGAGAATAGATATTAGTAGAGATACAAGCAAAAAAAAGGCAGCTTCAGTCCTGGAAAGGCACAGCAGTCACTTATTTGTCAGCAACAGGAAAAAAGAGGGGAGAAGCAAGCATTGTTACCTGGTTGCAAACTACACCAGGAATGGTAAGGTATACAATCACCATTGGGATTTTTTTTTATCTATACCAAATTTAAATAAAAGAGGGGAAAAAAGAAAAAAAAGAAAAGAGGAATCAAATTCTGAGCTAGCATAATTGCAAATAAATCAAAGTTGATGTCAGCCCACCTACAGGGCAGGATCCCTGCAAGGATCTCATCTGGATACACTGCAGTTGGTGTTCAAAAATGTGTGCAAGCCAAGGGCACAGAGTTTGTCAGGAAATGAAAGATTGAGATGAGTAAATTCAAAATGAAGAAAAATAATCAGAAGCAGCATATCAGTTTTAGGTAAGCAAAGAAAATAAAGTCTTCTTAACTGAAAAGCAATTTACAAGTGAGCAGAAGGAAAAAAAAAGGATGATCTGAGGAACATCAAGTATTTGGAACAAGAGGGGAAAAGTTCAATAAAAATAAATTCTTTTGATAAAAGCTCAGGGAAATATGAAAGGATTTGGGGTGACAGTGAGAGATGGGATGTGGGAAGAAGGTGGAGAGAGAGAGAAGAGCTGAGGTAGAAAGAGTTTGGTGTAGCAGTCCAGATGCTGAGGGTGGGACTGTGATGAGTAGCATCTGTTTAATTTTCTGGTTTGCAGTTAGTGTTTTTATGTTCCTGTTAAAAATCAGTGGCTGGTAGCAGGTAAGAAGACTGCTGGTCTGCCTTGCCTTGCCTACTTTGCCCCTGGGCTTTGGCAACAGAGGAACGTTTTGCAGACAGGGCAGTTGCTCCTTTTCTGACAAAAACTGAACTTGCTCAGTGGGAAAGGTGAAGGAGAGCAGAGCTCAGCACCTGGGAAGGGGCAGACTTGGCAGGCAGGGAGCTGCTGAGGTGGAGAAACAGGTGGAGGAGAGCAGAAAACACACATGTAGTCCAGAGCTAAAGAAAAGGGAATTTTCTGAGGTACCTGGTGGGATGGTGGAAGCTGATGCAAAGCAGCAGGATATTTAAAAACAGGCCTGCAAAGAAAGTCCTGCCCAGCCCAGTACAGGACATGAAGGTTTGTAGTCTTTTGTTTTCAGCCCCTTATGAATTTCTCCCTTCAAAAAAGTACTGTTCTTATCTAATAAAAATAGTGTTAGAAGTTCAATGTACTCTGATATGTTTTGCAGTAGCTATTTTAAAGAACAGAGGCAAACTGTGGCTTCACTTCAGGGTGAGGATATATTCAGCTCAGTTTCTAGTCCCAGCACAGACATTTTAGGGGATCTTGTGTAATATCCTTTTTGTTTCTGCTTCAGTCCAAAGTTTCTGATATATAGACAATATATAGTGTATGGCAATACAAATATTAGTGTAAACCCCTGCTTAATTCTGGAAATTGCACACATCCATTTAAGTAAAAAGAAACTACCTTTGTCTGTCCTTTAAGAATTTGTCCAGTTTCTCTCATTGGATACTTCTGCAAAAGCTTTTCCATTAACAACAATACCCAAGGTTTTAGATGTGGTATAATACAATATTAGTGCTAGTGTTGGTATGTACAAAAGAGGAATATATGGGAAAATGAAGTTAAATTGTAAGAAGGGAGAGGGAGCACTGGAGATGGAGTGGCTGTGGCTTTGTTGCTTCAGAGAGCTGGAAGTGATGATTCCTGCAGGCACACAACACTGTCAGCAGTGAAAACAGGGAGAAAACAGGCTCTGTCATGAGCTCATCTAGACCATTCTGAAAATCCAAAGGAAGACCCACTGCCTTCTTCAAGCTCCTGCATAAGACCACTGAGCTTGGCTCTGAGCTGCAAGTTATCTGAGGACTCCATTCTCTTTAGCAGAAAGAGATAAAAAGGGGTTAATTCCTTATCCCAGTGGGAGCTGCTGGCAGCATGCACATCCTGGACTGGGGACCTGCAGCAATGGGAGGCACCTTGTCAGTGAGAAAGCCTCAGATGCAAAGGGTGCATGAATCATGGTGTGGCTGCATTATGGACTGCACTGTGAGACCTGATCTGCAGTTGTGAGAGCACAACAAAGTCATGCACTCTCTCAAAACCCAAGATATACACTCATGAGCTCATCACCACTACAGTGATGCCTCCAGTTAAGCTGATAACTGCTACTGAGATGAGCAAAAGCACAGGATGCTGAAATATTGTGGTGTGATTTAGCCAACCACATAGGTGAAACAACTAGAGGTATTTTTGTGCACTGAAACACAGTGCAGGCACTTCTTAATCTATATCCTTGTAGTAGAGTTCAACCTGTTCAGTAACAAAACCATTTAAGGAAGAAAAGCTGATATTTATTCCATGAGATCATAGTGCAATACCACTGCTTCAATGCCTCTGGCTCTGTTTTGGTGTGGATGTTGTTTAGAAAAGAATTTTGATGAGCAGGCTGAAGAAATGCAGCATATTAGTATGTTTTAAAAAGTGACACATTGAATTATGTGTACATTGCATTAGCTGACACTATCTCCATATCACCAGGCAGTGTGTCACGCCTGCTTTGAGATTTTTTTAGTTGATCAGTTATAAACAAAGGGAGTAAAATTTTTAAAAGGTGCACCTGTATTGTACCAATAAAACAGGCAATTTTGTGCCTAACAGGCCATACAAATGCACTCTCATGCTCTTGAGGATTTTCTGAGGACAAACGTTATTGTAGACCTAACTGAGATTGAAGTGACAAATGGTACAGCCTGAAGCCATGTTATCTATTTATAATAATAATCTTTCCCTCTTGAAAGCTGTATCCAACCCATTATATGATTTCAAGGTAAAATTAAAGAAATGTGTTTCCTGAAATGGAGTTTGGGTCAATCCAGCCAGAGCTGGCTGGATAAAGGATGGTTTCAATCCTTTATTGCCATCTAAATTTCCAGGGAAACACCATACTTTGAACCCAAGACCTGTGCAACTGGAGAATGGAATAAAGAAGCTATAATAAATTGTATTACTCTATTAAGGGCTAAGAATCTTTCAAGCAGATGCAGCTAGTGCCTTACTTTTTAATTATGTAAGATACCATCTTTAAACACAGAGAAAAGCTTTGTTCATTACTTGTCCTTCTGTCAGAAAAACGTGTATTATTGCTGAATTCAAAGGCATTCTTTTTCATGACCCCTTTCAGGCCAGAAGTTCACAAGTGCTTTAAGCTGGCATTTGCCAACACTGACCCTAAGAAAATTGCCCTGCTGACTTCCTCCACCTCTGCTGGCTCCCTCCACTTCCCCTGCTGCTGTTGCTTTTCTGCACACTGGCACAAAGACATGTGCAGCTGAGTGCAGGCTGGGGTAGGGAGCTGATCCAGCTCAAGCAGAAGTGGGAGAGGGGACAAAATGCTCATTACAGTATTGCATGAGAAATTTAAGCACAAGAATGAAGGCAATGAACTAACAAGATCAGGCAGAAGCTGCTGGGGAAGGGTGTTCAGCAAGGTTGGTGCTTTGAGGGCCAGTGCCAGCTCCTGGAATTATGGTGTGTGATCATCCTGCTCTTGCCAGTGACACTCAGCACCCTTCTCTTTCTCTTCACTGAGAAATCTTCAGAAGCTGAGAGGAGCAAGCTAGACATAGCCCTAACCATAAATATGTGCCTCAAGCATTTCTTAAGTCAGTTATAGATATTTCTAAAACTACAGGAAATCTGTAATTTACATCCTACAGAGTTTTCATTTGCACACTGAAAACAAGCCTATTTGCTTTAGAGCTGTCAAAGCAAAATGTCAGTTATTTGGTGTTAAATTCATGTCAGTTATTTGGTGTTGGATTCATGTCAGTTATTTGGTGTTAAATTCATGTTAACTCTGTCCTAGGAGTCTTGCTCTTCTGCAAGAGTAATTATGACATTATAATACAATTTTGGTCCAATCTAAGAGATGTGTGCAGTGTAAGCATGAGGTATCTTGTATCCTATGCTTCCAAATGGAAAGTAATTAAACATCTTGAATTACAATTTTTTCAGAAAAGGCATTGCATCAATTATATGTGGGCAATATTTCACATTTTGTCTCTCATTCCAGCACACCAGAGCAACAGCTCTGCTAGGGAATTGCATGTTTAAGGAGGCAAAGCAGAATTTCTAATAATTATTTTAATAAGTGTTCTATTTTATATGATTTTCTTTTTTAAAGGATACAAGTTCAGAAAAGAGCATCTCATTTTTCTATGAGATAAAATAGAAGTGGGAGCAAATACTCATCAAAAGCTGATAGGTCATGACATGCCTGGTTTAGAGTGGGTATTACCTAAGGAGAAAAGCTTTTGTTTCTCTAGGAGGGAAAGGGGAAAATATTCAGTGAAATAGAAAACCTGCATGATGGTTTCATCATGTCAGGTCAGTGATCCAGTTTGATGGTCTAGAACAGTTAGTACCAGCAAATCTTCTGGCTAAATGTGCAAATGAGGAGGTTACTCACCCTTCCATGCTTATTAAAAACAGACTGCAGGCATCATGGATCCTTTTAAGGAGAGTTAAAGACGGCAGTTGTCTTTGCTGGTCACATATAGTTAGGTAACTTGTTGCCTGGAAACACAATCCCAGTGGTTTATACACTATAAAGTCAATTTAAAAGCTGTCTTTGTTCCAAATTTTAGGTATTCTATTATTTTCAGCTTTTGCCTCCTATAAGGCAACTGCTCTATATTTTATAAATTATCCATAATAGACCTTACACTGATTAAATCTTTTCATAAAAGTAACCCTTAGTAAAAATAACTCATGGTAGGAATGAGTACTTGAAAAGGCTCAACTAACTTAAAAGTGGTATAAAGGACTGAGAATCCATTTGTCCATCCTTTCTTGATTGACTGAGTAAGAGAAAGGTGTGGGATAAAGCAAAGATCACTTTAAAGTGCCCAAGAGGTAAAAGTGAGGAAAATAAAATAGCAGTGGAAAGCTATTAAGGGAGCTGGCTGCAGGCAGCACACTTGTGTTTGCATAAGGGCTGTCCTTCAGACAGACTCCTCAGTGTGCTTGGCCCTTTATAGAACATCAGAGACTCCAAGGCTCAATTTAAAATAAAACCTGATCAAACACTGTATGTAATCTATGCCTACCCTGAAGTGAAGGGAAATACTCCTGAGGAATGAGCTGTGTGCTGCTTTTGAATTACAAACACCTCAACCCAGATTACAAAGAGACAAGGTGCTCAGTCTCACAGCCCCATTTTAGGAACTTGGCTCCCTGTCTGAAGAGATGCCTCAAGAAAGGATCACAAAATAAACCTGCTGAAGGGGAAGCTGCTTATCTAGCCCAGAGGAGACAGAACAGGTTTTTCCTTTTTTTTTTTTTTTCCTTTCCTGTTCTCCTTCCATCTCCTCCCATCTGGAGGAATCAGTCTGAGATACTGCCCAAGGGTAAATCTTTCTTCCCTGAAAGGAGCAGGCTTTCATGCAGTTGCATGGTATTTAACCCACCTAAGGTGCAGGCTGTTTCACTCCCTTCCTCTCTGAGTATTTTGAAACTGGAATTTCAGAACTGCCTCCCTGGAGGAGACTGAACTGCTGGCCAGGCTGAGGACAGGCTCTAAGGACTTAGGGAGCAAAGTAGCCTGTCTCAAAACACTGATCCACAGAAGGATCTTGCCAAAAGAAAATCCACCCCAGCAGGTACTTGAAATAAGCACAGAGGGGAGGAATTTGCAATAGGAAGGTGCTAATTCCCAGTCTGGAGAGGCGAGATCTGGTTCTCACATCCTGGTTAATGCATCCAGACAAAAATTCTCACTGTGGAGACTGTGAGGAAGAAGGACACACATATCCATGCTCATACCCATATCACCCAAGTTATAGGGACAGCAGCTGCAGCCACCCTGTGGATAAAGGTGGCACCCACAGGAGGATGACCCCAGGGCCCAGGGAGAGGAAGGACCAAAGGGACACCACTGGATCCATGGGTGGTGCCTGTCTTCTGCTTGATCTCTCTCCTCCCCCCCCAGCCCCGTCACCCTTCTTCATTTCTTTCCATCTCTCTACCTGACTACTGAATAAAATCCATATTACTTTGGCATATGGTCTCATTTGCACCTTGCCTCAGGCAGAGGCACTTCTCAGTAACCAAATCATGGCACCAGCTCTCAGCCTTGTCAAAGTCACAGCACAGTCCTGGCTGGAAAACCAACCAAGGCACAAAGAAAGCTCCCAGCAATGACGCTGGATTGCTGCCTACACCACAAAGGGACACACTGGGGAGGGGACCTCTGCCATTTCAGATCACAGTGTAAGCATTTTACAACCTAGCTAACATTTTACTCATAATATATCAACAGTACTCAGAAAAGGACTGCAACACAGGATTTTCCTTTCCCTTCTTTCAAGTGAGGATCCCAATTTCTGATCCACGAGCTAGGCTGGGAGCATGTCTAATACACCAAATATCCATGCTGAGACAGATGGCACAGCATCCACTTTGTGAAACATGAAAGCACTCAGGTGTAACACAGATGCCAGAATGCTCGATATTGTCAAATATAAGGCATCTGTGAGCATGCACAGAGGCAAAGTTCCATGTTTCTGCAGTACAGAGGGTTATCCAGCAGCTGAGCAAAATGCTTTGGGATTTAGTCATCAAACAGCACTTGTGTCTTTCAGAGCAATATAGGATTTGATTTTCAAACCTCTGAGTGGGATTATTGTTTGATACTCTGTCACTGGCCCATCTGGAGCTTGCCATTACAGCTTCCTCCGGGATGAACCATTTTCAACATGTGGAATCTGCCACAGGAAAAGAATTAAGCTCATTTAATTTGCAGGATTAGAAATTAGTCTACAGGACTGTGTTTTGTGAGGAATGGGTAGGTGTGGTACAGCTTCCAAAGTAGCAGATCAGTCTGCAAACTAATTGCAATATAGGGAAATGAATTAGTAGCTATTATCTTATTATCTGGCTTATTATGCACTCCAGACCAAAGTCCCAAATATATTTGTGTATTCTGTACACAGTACTGCCACATTTTATGTCCCAGACATGGATTCCCTTTTCTGCACACAGGAGGAAATGGGTTCCTTGGTCTGGAACAGTTGCAGCAGAGCTGAGAGTGTGGAGAGAGGTCAGCAAAAAAAAGAAATGCTGAACTGAAACCTGTATCTGAAATATTTTGTGCAAAGGGAGTCTGAAAACATTTCTTAGGGTGAGGTACTCATATCAGTCTTGCTATACAGACCTTTCATCTATGGGGTTGGTTTTTTTTGTGTGCATGTTTGTATTTAATACAACAAATTCAGGTGGGAAGAGACCTCAGGGACCTCCTCCTCAGAGCAGGGTCAGCTCCTAGATAAGACCAGTTTACTCAGGGCTTTATCTAGCTGAGTCTTGAAAAACGAAAAGGATAAAGACTGCACATGTTCTGTGGGCAGCCCAGCACATAGCTTCATTGTCCCCATAGAGAAAAAGGTTTTCCTGCCTTTCCTTTCCCATCTGAATATCCCTGTTTCAGCTCGTGCCTGTTTTCTCTCATCCTCCCTCCATTTCCTGCTGTGCAGAGCCTGGCTGCACCTCCTCAATGAGTCCCTGCAGGCACCTGGAGCCCACCAGAAGCAATCCTGCTCCCAAGACAAGCCAGACAAGCCCAGCTCCCTCTGCCTCTCCTCCAGGGCAGGTGCTCCACTTCCCACCATCATCTTGGCCTCAGCTGGGTCAGTCATGGTTGTGAGTCTCTGCCTGGGGCTGGGACAAAAAAACATTTTCCTGTCTTTTCTACACTTCCACCAGACAATACAAATATTCAGGAAATGGAAATCTCTTCAGTGTCTTCCTCCCTTTGAGGAGTCAGCCACTTGTGTGTGGTCCCTAAAGGCTCCCAGATCCTGGTGCACCAGGATGGGAAGGGGTGTGCTCTGCAGGGACACCTGGCCAGAACAGCTGGGGATGGAAGGTGCTTTGGAAGGTCCAAATTTTATCACCAAGTTGTTTGGGAAAGGTGAGGTTTTTCCTTTTGCATGTCTTTGTTTCAGCTGAAGAGCTGCTCCATTCAGTTGAACTGTATCATTTCTCATCCAGAGTGATTTTGAAAGTCCCATCTTCTCCAGCTGTTTTGCATGGCTGTAAGCCTTAAGTTTCCTCGTTAAGATGAACTTCATTTCCCAGCTATTGATCTTACCTTCTAAATTTTTCATTCTCTTTTTGAAGCTGCAGCCAAATAGAAATGTTCCTGCCACTGACTGTGATTTTCTCACATGAAAATTAAGCTCAGTGTATAGTGGTATGTGAAGGTAATGAAATCATCACCTGAGAAAAATCAAAGCCTTTACCAAGCAGCTTTTATGAAATTTTTCTCTGTTTTCCTGTACAATGGAGGGCCATAGTCTCTCTTGGCCTAAGTGGAGTACTACTCAGATGATAAAGATATTCTGATTCCATATAAGATTCAAAATTATTCTGTTTACTCTCATACATTCACTTTCAGCTGATTAATGATTGTTTTCTTTCTAGAGAAGGTGATTCAGTAATAATGCTTTCAGGTAAGAAAGAAAAGCTTACCAGATAGAATTGCTAATGTTTAGGTGAAATATTGTACAGGACAGAATTGTATATTAATGCCACATACACATACCTGAAATGCCTGAAATTCAGTTGAATTTTTTGTAGATTTACTCTTCTATGAATGTGAAGAAATTAGTTAGAGTCAGGTGGAGATCATTAGTCAACTAGCAGATTAAGAGATAGAAAATGTTGACTTCCTGGACCTGCAAGACTATGTAATTAAATTTTTTCCTATTTTTAATCAGTGTAACCCTAATTATAAATTCATAATCCAGCCTACTGACCAAACTACTCCATGTAAATTGTTTCTGTGCACAGCACCTCAGTTGCAGGAAGGGTATTTGTCACAGAAATGGAGGGACAAACAAGAATTAGAAAAAAAAAACTGCAGAAATATTTGTTCTGAGTTCTATTTTACCTGGGAGAGGTGGGGCTGAGCCTGGAACTGGGGCTGAGCAGCCCAGGGACTAGGGGCATGGTGGGGTGTAAATCAGGCTCTGTGGGGTGTAAATCAGGCTCTGGTCCTCAGAGTCAGATGGGTGCAAGAGCCCTATGGATGGCACCAGATATAAAATTTCCCTGTGTTCTCTCAAACTCATAGGGCTTCTGGCTACCTTCTACTGCCCTCTGGATTTCAGTTTCAGCTATCAGTTTTACATGGAAGTCACTTGGATACCTGAGGGATGGAAGTGCTTAAAGCAAACAAACAGACTTCCTTCACTCCTGAGCATGGTAATCACTGTGGATGTTAATTCCCCATTTCATAATGAAATGCCTGTCTCAAACCCTGTCTGACTTTTATCTGCAAGCAGTACTGCAATGCTCTGGCCATCCTTTGATCTTAGATACAATGAGACTGAAAAGCAGCAGACTGTCCATTCCAGCCTCAGAAGTCTCCTCTCTGATCATTTTATTTCTGTCACAACAACCCTACTTTTATGCTGCACTTGCAAACAAAGGTCCTGCATTCTTCCCTCGCCTCTTCACATCTTTCATGACCTATTTCCCAACAAAATTTTGTTCTTTTCAGAATGACAGCTAAGAAAAATTTGCATTTTTCCTTCATTTCTGTTTGTTTTTTTTTTTTTTTTTTTTAATTCATTTCCTTTTGTTGCCATTGGTGACACACTGAACTCAGGACTCTGCTCTCAGCACTCCCTCCCTCCCTCTGGCTCAGTTTGTGCCACCCCTCCCCACCTTCCTGTGCTCCTTCCTTTTTATGCTATTTGGTTTATGAACTCAATGAATACAACTGTTCTGTTTAGGAAAAAAAGATCACCTTTTCTTTTGATCCACTTCCAGTGCTCATTGTACTACCTCTTATTCCATTTCTTCTACAAAAGTCATTGTTAAGCCCCTTTTTTAGAAAGTATATGCCTTTTTTGATTCAAAAATCACTACTTCAGTGCCTTTTGAGAACTCTTTTATCAGTGCTGATATCTTTTGTCAACTCCCACCACATTTTCCATCTCCATTTTCCTCGGTATGATCCCTGAAGAGTTGTTGTATTTTTCTTACCTCTCTTCTCCTCAGTGCTCATTTCACACAGGTTCCCATGCTACAAACAGCACAGTTACTGTAATCCTTCATATTTTTGGACAAACTGCACATTTTACCTTCTGAATATTAGTACACTGAAATTTGTTACATGCCTGCCATTCCAATTCATATAATTCATAATTTTTTGCTCTGCAGAAACAAGTGATCCTGCAAGCAGTTAATTACATTCACCCTCCACTAATCTTTGAACACAATTTACAGTTTTCCCAGTCTAAAAAATGCCCATGTTGTGATTTTCCTCATATTTGTGATAGATTTAGTCTCCAAACTGAAGAATCAGCATCTTTCTGACCCATAACTTATTTTGTACCATTGTCCCAAGCCACTTAGAGCTCAGCTTTTGAGAATACTAAGCCTAACAGTGCATGGGAGCACTGAAATATTGCCTTACTGTTCAGCACACGTGCAGGCTGCCCCAGCTGTGAGCTCCTGCTCACATATTTAAATTTAAGAATGGAATTAAGTCCTCAGGTGGATCAGAGCTCGTGGGTCAGTTCCAGAGCTGAGCCTTCAGTTTTCCTCTGACATCCTGGGGTGCTGCTCAGTGCAGAGCCACATCCATGCAGCACTCAGCTCTCCAGAGCCAGACCTAAAACACCACATTTTTTTTGTAATACTAATGTGGGGGAATCCTGTGCCTTCTGTGTCCTCCAGTGCTGACATTTAATCTCAGCAAAAACCCAAATATACTGCTGGCAGACACACCCACTTGCCAATCACCACATTACCAAGTGGCTGTCTGTAGATGTACCAAGTCATTTCACCAGTTCTCTGTTGAATAATTCCCCCATGCTCTTCAGCCACCACCCCAGACACTCCCCAAATTAAACTAGATTTCCTACACCACCATTGCAATAACTTTAACATACATCCTAGATTGCTTTTCAGCACAATGATCTGTTCCTTGTAGCACAGGAGGAAATACAGCCTGAAATATAAATTTGGAAATGAATAGAGTCCAAGTAATTATAAAACCTGAATACTGGAATATATTATAGTTATGAAAGCATACCAGAGAAATTGGAATAAATTGAAAACTTATAGGAGAGAGGATATTAAAAGAACAGTACAGTGCAGGGATCAAATTTACTCATGAATGTCTGAGCAAACTCAAAAGTGGAAGTGCTGCACATGCTAAATGGTTAAGAGAATTTTAACACAAAATAATTGTGTCTCTTTCCTACAGAGCTCTCTCATTTTCTGCTTACAAAAGCAGATGATTAGTGTCCCTTGAATCAGTGTCCCTTGAATATCAACTGTTTCCTGTGCCAACTTGACAAGGAGTGACTGAGTTTCAGTAAGAAAGCTGTAACCCAGGCTTTCCTGCACATTTATCTTAAGTAGTTACTTTTTCTATCTAGATCATTTCTTCAAATTTCATGAGGAATTCATATTTTCACTCGGGGTCAAGTTATTAATTTCCTTTCTAAAGTATGTTCTCCTACTGAAAATGCAAAATATAAAAGCAAACCATACAAAAAACCACATTTATTCCCTCTCTGTTTTAAAAAAGCCACTGTCTTGCAGAGAATAAATACCAAATACTGAACCTAGTCTTCAGAAGTATGTGTTCAGTTTTACAACCTTCAGAACATCTGGAAATTGAATAAGTCATTTAGATTAAAAAATATTCTGGAAACTGATTCCCTAAGAGCAAGTTTTGACTGGCACAATTTTGAATCCTTTATAAATTTCTGAAAGGAATGGAAGATATGTTTTTCAGATTTAAATAACTAAATAAGTAAATAATTAAGACACAGACTGGGAACTGGATTGCTGCCACTGGTGCCTGAAACTCCCAAGTGATATGACTGCTACAGCCATGCACTGCCCTGTGGAGTTACTGAAGTTACTCAGGCTTCCACCACTGAAATATCCCAACATTTGGAGATTTTTCACAAGTTAGAAGCCTGACTTGAGCATCTGACTCCAGGAAAATGAGGAGCAGCTTCACTATTGCAAAGCCTGCATTGGCTCCCTCCAGGACTGAGTCCCAAGCAAGTAGCAAGAGTGACTGTGAGCTGCTTTAAAAGTTTCTTAATTCCACTAAAATTCAACTGAGAGCTTGGGCACAGAGCTCACAACTGAGTTAGGAGAGATAAGGACCTGAAAAATCTCTTTTGTGGACTTTCTGGACATGCTCCAAACACATGTGGTGTGAGCAGGCTCACAAGTCTAAAGCCAAGCAGGTGCTGAGGCATCCATGGGGCTGAGGACTGCAGCAATCCTCTGGGAAGGGCTGTGATGTTCAATGGAACAGCCAGGGTGGCTCAGCACCTGCCTGGCTGCAGAGATTGCAAGGCAAGCTGAAGAAGCTTGTTAAGAAATGCTTCCAGCAAAACTAAACAGAAAATATCATTGTAAGGGAAAAAAAGAGCACACTTCAAACACAGCCTAAAATGATTATTCTGCAAATAAGTGCTGCCTCCAATCTCAGTAAAAATACCTGTTAGCACGAAGCCAGCTGTGGAGAACAGTGCCTGCTTTAATTAGTACAGCAAGGGGAGAGAACCTTTGGGGTCACACAGCAGAGCAGCACAGCACAGCATTGGAAAATGTGCTTCCAAATCTGTCCACTTCCCCTGTGATATCCCCAGAGCCTCCCAGGGGCAGCTCAGCCTCAGGAGCACCAGCAGTGGAGAGCAGGGCTCCGTGTCCCCAGGCAGCCCCTTGCCCTCATGGCCAGGTTTGCCAGGGCTGGCAGCACCCACAGCACAGCAAGCACAGTGTGGGCACCTGCCTGGCACATCCCCAGCCACAGGCACCTTCCTCAGCACCCAACTCCAGAAACTAAAAGGAACACTCAGTTGTCCACAGTAGAGACCCATTTAGGGAATGTTTTGCCAAGTTTCTTTGAAAACAAAACAATTATGTAAATGCAGAGCAGCCAGCCCATACAATGGATTCCTTCTTCCCTTACAGCCACTTTTATTCCCTAGTTCAGCAGGACTTAAAAACTGGCAGGGTGCTCTGGAGGGAGCCAGGCTTTGGAGTTTGTGGTGTCTCTGAAGCACAGTGTTGGCTCCAGCTCCTCCCTCTGTCCCTCTGGAAGGAGAATGATGCCATGGGTGTGTGTGCAGGTCTGGGACACCCAGACCAGGCTCTGCCAGCAGCTCTCTCTTCTCCTGAGCCCTGCCCACCACAGGAGGAGTTTTAGTGCTAGTGCTTAGCATTCTAGTGGATTGGGATTGTACTGATGTTGAACTTCCTCTCCTCATATGGTTTCCTTGTGAAACTACCAGAACAAAGGTTGAACTTGGTTAAGTATTGCCCAATCCAGTAGGGAATCCAGTAGAGGAGAGGCTGGCACTGCTCCCTGTTCCCAGGCCATCCCAAAGGGACCTGAAGGTCCATGCTGCCTGCTGGGAATCCATGGGGCTCCAGGGACCATCTACACCAGGATCCCAGTCCCTCCAGCAGCCAACTCTCAGAGTCCCTGGACCTTCCAGTGCCCATCCCAGAGTGGGGCTGTTTTCCTGACTGGGCTACTGGAGCTTCCCTCTTGCCTTCCCTTGTGCCCCCATGTTCATCACATGTGCCTGGACATGGTCTTTTAATCCCATCATTTAAAAGTGTATGCTAGTGTCTCCACATTGTGCTGAAATGAGAAGTTTTACTATGGAAACTATAATTTGGTGGGTACTTAAATTTTACTGGTATTCATGTGATCAGTAAAAATATGTACCTTCTAAGAATATCTTCATATTTCTACACCATAATCATAACTTGCTTCAGATGGGCTGAGATTTATCACAAAGGACTAAGGAAAAGATCATGCTGTTTCAACAGCTGCTGCCTTATGTCTCTGTTTTCCTCTAATCCCTGGCCATGTACCCCCCAAACCAGAAAAAGCTTCTCTTGTTGAGCAACTGAAAATCTTGGGAATGAGAGATAGAAAGACACTGTGTACCTAGTTTTATATTTGAGACATTTCCAGATGATTCTTATAGTTCCATTTAGTAGGTCACTTACAAAGAAAAGAATATAAATTATTAATGGAATAGTGGATCTCTTTTTTTTCTTTTTTATCACTCCCACTGGGCCCTGATCAGTGGAGTTACACCAGAGATTAACTGTACCACAAGCAGTTTTTTACAGTCTACTTTGTACTAATCAAAATGCATAAGCAACTTGTTAATCAAATTATTCCAGAAGTTGCATCCTAGTGTTCAGTGATTGTTCTAACTCATTACTTCCAGGGCAGAATCAGCTTTCAGATTCTTTCTTTTTTTGCCATTATGAAAGAGAATGCACTTCTACAACATAGAAGAAAAGAATAATGTTCATGTATTCACAGTAGAGATTTTGTATCATCAAATGTTACCTTTTCATGCTGGCATATGTTACTGCTCTTAAATAATCAGACCTCCGATTTCTGCCAGTAAAAGTATTACCATGATTATTGTGGAAACATATTTTGGAGATGAAACCCACTCTGAAAGGCCAAACTTTAGCTCTCAACTTACTGAACTCAGTAGGACTTAACTAAGGTCCAGTAACAAAATTTCTGGAAAATTCGGGTGAAAAAAGGATCTGTCTTTTTTATATTACACATCTCCTTTTCCTTTCCATCTCTACAGTTAAAAATACTGAGTTTGTTTCTAATTATCTTTCATTAAGCTTGTATAATAAATTGGGGTTTTTAAATTACAGAAATAAAAATATGAAAAGCAATTTGAAACACAGAACTATTCTTTCTGCCACCAGAGGTGGAAGATAATTACCAGCAGAGTAAAGTAATATTTGTGAAAGACATCAGGAGAGGAACAGCTTTTCACAGTCACAAGTGGCAATTATACACTAACCTCTCCAGGAATCTCCATGGCCACTGAATGCTATCAATGCTTCTGTGAAAAATCCCCTTGTTAATGTGTTTCAGCATCTCTTGTTAGCACTAAAATAGGTTATAACCTGTTTACAAAATAAAACACTAGAAAAACACTGGCAAATCTACATATGCCACAGTTGACATTCAGAGGTTTGTGAAAGTCTAATGATGAAAAGCTCACTGCTGCTGTTGCCAGGTGAGCAGTGAAGGAAGATGTCCATAGACAAATTTTATTTGACAATTATGCCATCCCTTCTGAGGAGTTTTTTATGTGCAGTAGCAGATAGCAATGCCTCAAATATTAGTTCACGTTTTACACTACAGCCTTAGGTGGAAGAGATGATGCTGGCAAAAGGAAGTGTCAGTAAAAACCACTCTGAAATAAACACAAATTTTAGATGCTACTCCGTGGGAAGACGTGTGGTTCAGAAAGTGCAAGGAAATATATTACAAGAGTTAGTGCAGGCTAAGTAATGAAAAACATGCAGAAGCACATTCTGCAGTTATGAATCATTTTTCTATCACAACTATCATTTTTATTAGCTACAAACTAATTGAGTTTCTTTGTAGCTACTTCAGTTCATCTCACTATTAGCAGAAGAGATATTAAATTGCAAATCAGAGCCTGTGGTGATCTCATGGAGGTAGGTTCATAATGAAGGAATAAAAGTGCCCATTTCTGCAGCTATGCTTCATGAAGCTGCAGAGAGAATTTACTGAGATCTCACTCAATTTTCAGCTTCTGAAGCTGACAGGTAAATGTTTACATGCCACAGGAAAATTAGGAAGAGTGGGGAGAGATGTGATCCAGGGGAAGCAGCAATGGTTCTCCCCCCCGGGTTTGTTAGAGCTGCCTTGGGAGCAGAGCCTGGCAGGAGCAGAGCTGAGCCCACCAAGCTGCCTTTTGTCACTGAAAGCTGTGCTGGATGGCTGCACCCTCTGCTCACAGGGCTCACCAGCAGAGCTCCCTGCAAACCTGACATCACCCACAAAGATGTCAAATCCTGAGCTCAGCCAGAATAACAGGGCAGCATCCGTTTTTATTTTCCACATAGCACAAGGGGATAGCTGTGATGAATTCTGAGTAAAACTCCCTCCTAATTATGTTTTTTCCACGTGGAAGCCAGCCCAGCAAATATCCCTTGTGCCATGTCACAGTTATCAGTTGTTAGCTGGCAAGCTGATCAATTTTCAAGTAACAAGTCAGCCCCAATAATGATCTGGTCTCTCTTTTTCTGTTTAACTATAAAATATTTTGTATGCATTTGTGTATGTAAGGTTGCTACATTTCTGAAATTAAAAGGTTATCAGGAAATGCTGTTAGTAATTGACTTTGAGGCTAGAGAGTGGGAGTAGATATGAAATGTAAACACTGGAATGTCCCCTGCTATGTGGAAGGATTTTGCATGCAGTGAGCTGTAAGGTTTGGCATGTCTGATACCCAAGATCAAAGTTACCTGCCTGCAGGTCTGTCCATTGTGGACACAGCCAGGTTAATAACAAGGCTGGTTTATGCAGGTGAGGAGGAAAGGGGATTATAAGCTCCAGCAGCACAAAGTGGTGAAGGAACCAAAGATGCCTTAAGGCTATAAAATGTCATTGGTGCCACCAGGTGGACTGAACCAAATGGCTGCCAGAGAGAGGCCAGGCATGAACAATTCTGTGAGCAGAAGAGGAGCAAGACACTGACAGTGACTTAGCTCAGAACAGGAGAGTCTGTAAGTGAAGCAAACAGCCAGAATCAATTAATCAAACTTATTCAGAAAGGGAGGAGAAAGCCCATGTGTTTGCTTGTTCGTTTTTGGGGGTTGTCCTTACAGAAGTCTCTGCAGTTTTTTGTGGGTTTTTGGTTTGCTTTGTTTTCTCAGGAGCTGCTAAATACTAATATTTGTGTCTTTGTTCCACATAAATATTTCCCAGTCTGAACTTTACAGTGGTCCCTCTGTCTTTGGCAGTAAATAAGTTCTGGAATATTCAAGGAATGTCTTTTTCAGTCATTCCCTTGCTGTCCATATCTGCTACCTGGTATACAGTGATAACCAGCAATCCAAGTGTGCAGCCTGTGCCAGACTGATGTGCTTGAGAATGACTGGGACAGAACAGGGCTCTGCAGGGACCCTCTTCAGCTGTCATTGCAGCTAAATAGAGACACATCCTTACCTCCAAAAGAATACCTCGTATTTATTCTCTCTCTCTCAGAAACCATAAACTATTTTTTGCTGTTTAACTCTGGTCATTCACTTAAAGAGGGATCATTTACTCAAGGTCTGAAAACCCCAAGTCGCCTCAGAAGTCTGAAGATCTGAGCCCAATGCTCCCCTCAGACAAAAAGAAATTTCTTCCTTAGACATCAGCACCTCATACCCAAAACCATGGAAAAAAATACATAGGAAATATATTCCTTGCAATATCTTTTCTCCATCCCTCTGCATTTGAAGGCAGTCCACTTGTTATTCAGGGAACTGGTGCCCTGGGATGTGGCTGTTGGATAGCCAAGGTCAGTTTGAAATGTTGTTTCTGATTGAGGCCCACTAAGGCACCCGTGGTGCAAGCTGAGATCATTTAGAGTGTCTTCACAGAGTGCACACATAAAGGAATCAGTTTAGCTTTTGGGCTCCCTGTATTTAACTCACTGGCAGCTACTTCCCCAAACAATAAGAGCATCAGCCATCAAATGATTGCTGCATTCAGCTGTATTTCATTGAAGTGAAATTGAAAGTCCTGACAAAGAAAGGGGAGAGACAAGATCTTGTTTTATCATTTTGTTGACTTTCTTCTTCTAAAGAAAAAGAATAAATTGTAATTAATAAAATAAAACAGTTCTTGAAGTGAACACCTCTCTAGGTATTACCAGTAGACAAAATGTTCTAAGGCTGACAGAATAAGAGGAATCTTATTAAAGAAATAGAAGAATGGCATCTTATATGACTCAGAGTCTCAGACTTCTGTTGCAAATGGATGCCTGAAGAGTCATGCTCAGCAAGCAAAAGGGCACAGTTCTGCACCTGTGTTTTCAAATATCCTGCAGTACAAGTTGGAAAGAACCCCTGCTGTCTAACATCTAGGCTTGGTGCAAGACCAGCCACTGAGATCAATACAGACACTCAGAACCCTGCAATACTTATAGGCCATTACAGCAATTCTAAAATCAATGGAGTATTTAACAAGGTGTTAATGTAACTCCACTGAGACCAAGATAGTGAGCCAGCCACAGCATGCTTGTGACAGAATTTTGCAAAAGCATTTTCAATTACTGTGTATTTTGAAGAAAGGATAAATAGCAGTTTTCTTTGTGCCTGGCATCCTAAACAGCACCCCATCCCCAGCCTGCCCCACTCTGCAGCTGACATGGTGCTGTGCTTGAAGCAGCCTGACTGCTGAGCCAGTCCCTCCCAGCAGTGCTCCTCAGGCAGCTCCCACCCACCCCCAGCATCCAGTGCCACTGTCCTAGTGCACTGCCAGGAGAAGTACCAGAGAGAAAAATGCTCAGAGCAACCTCTTCAGCTGCAGCCAGTTAAACTCCTCTAGAGTGACCCACAGAGAATATACCTCAAAGGTCACTTCTAAGTTAAAGCAGGCCAGCAAACTGCCCCTTCTTAACATGCAGTGCCCACAGCAGGTGCCCTGGCAGCAACACTGATGGAAAACTCTCTCTGCATGGAAACGTGTCATCTGCAACTGCAGCTGTTTGATCCCAAAGCAGAGAAGGGACAAGAGAACTGAAATGACAATGCTGTAATCAGTCACCTCCTTCATCCAGTCTTAGGCAGTGACTAGATGCCAGTCCTCTACAACAAAGGCAATATAAGAAGTTCCCATTCTGTCCATCTTCCCTCACTGCAATTTTCTGCACCCAGTTGTGCAGGCATCTGTTGGAAACATGTCCTAAACCAGACCAGTCAAATGACTGTGTTTTTAATAGCAAAAAACGTTTTTAGAAAGGACAACAGCTACCACTCAAAAATAATTTACCTTGATCCTATTGCACAAGTAGTTTGGATCATGGGCAACAGGCAATTGCATTGGTGAGAACAACTGCAGACAGTGTGTGGAAAGCTTTGCATGACAAGAGAAAATCAGCATGGAACCACGAAACCTGAAAAACCACTTTATGAATGTTGTCTCAGTCCCAGAGACCTTGCTTCTGGAGAGCTCATAAATCTGACCTCTCTTCCACCCTGCTCAGCTGCTGTAACAAGTTGCTATGGTACAAATTCAGATGCCAGCACTATACTGATGGACTTGGGAAACCTTTGGTTCACATGAAGGAATCTTTATTAAGTTTCCTAACTTATAGAAACTGTTCCTCCAAAGTTTTTTCTGTGATGAAGCATTTGCACACAGAAATTTGAGACTGCAGAGAGAAAAAAAAAATGTTAATTTTTAAAAAAATGAAATCAGGGAGTCAGTCAAAAAGGTCAAAAGTCAGTAAAAAACTGCAGCTTGCAGTTCTAACTTCATGCTTTTCATCTCAAGAGTCATAGAATCATAAAATGGTTTGAGTTGGAAGGAACACAAAGATTATCTGTTTCCAAATCCCCTGCCACTAAACCAAGTTACTCAGAGCCCCATCCAACCACAGGGATGGAGCATCCTCAGCCTCTCTGGGCAACCTGTTCCAGTGCCTCACCACCCTCACAGTAAAGAATTTCTTCCTAATATCTAATCTAAACCTGTTCTCTTTCAGTTTATTCCCCCTTGTCCTACCTATCACTGCCTGCCCTTGTGGAAAGAACTGAGAGTAAAGCAGTCATGTAAAAGGCTAAAGCACTTGGGATCCATATCCTCTTCCAATCCTGTGGGGTTGAATACATCTTTTTAAAGTGAGATTGTTTTTCTTTTTCATTCATCTGTCTTGCTTCTCTCCTCTTCTTTCTCCCTCATCCTTGTCACTTTTTATCTGTTCCCTGAATTCTGCTTTTATTCGAGATCTTTTAAATTTACTGATCTAGTAACTTTTACAATTCAGTCTTCTTCTGGAAACATTTAATTGGGTCAGATCTTTGTCTCTGAATGCTAGATCCTGCACAAAGTAAACTGTGTATTGCTGGGAACCACAGAAGAGGTGGTGGATGCCATCACATTTACACCATGATGCTGCATGAAGCCATTCACTGGTACCTAAACTCAGGGCTTTTTCAGGTGATGTTCTCAAGCTCTTTTCATTGGGATGTGGTGCTGAAATCAGTAGTCATTCTGAATGACTGAATCCTGGTCAAATTCTTTGAGTCTTGGTTTCAAGAATCTGGAATTATCTACTGCCTGGCAATAATTAGACACACTTCTGAAAATCGAGCTCTTTTTACTTGGCTGCTAGTACTAAGGTATAGGATATTCTTAGTTCCTGGTATAAACTATTTCTCTAAGACTGTTTTTATAACATGTATCAAGCTACAATTAGAAATCCAATAGCTTTACAATTAAAAGACATACTTGGCCTTTTTTATCTTGTGAACATTTGCGTGAAATTGGAGACTTGCTGTGGGGTTTTTTTACATAATTGAACCTTTTTGCAAATCTCTCAATTAAAATGTATAACAGCTTTTTTTATATAAAAAAGAGCACAAATTCATCAAAACAAGTAACAGCCCAAATTGTCACTGAATTATTGTATCTGTGTTTCCTTGTCACCTAGTTATAGATCTGGAAAGTAATGCAGAGGTGCAGATGACATTTCATTTTTCTTCACTGGTGTCACTACAGACTCCCAGCACTCCTCCACCTATTCTCCTTCAGGACAGCAAAATCAGTGGTTCCTCAGGAGCATGACTGCTTTGTGCAGCCCACTGATAACATCTTTCTACTAAACTACTGCTTTGTCTGGTCTTTACCACTGAAGGTGTTTATGTCTGCAATAATACAGCCCTTCCCTTCTCCACAGCCCCATATATCACCTGTCAAAGGGATTTCTACTCACATGGAAGAACACATAATCTGCTTTCTAGGACAACAAGTTATCTTTATCCCTCCTATCATAGTACTACCTAATTTCAGAGAAAGTTCATTTTTATTCTGTCATAGGCTCCAGCCTTCTCATATTTGTCTGCATCATAGCATGGTGCAGTAAGCCTGTGACAAAACATGAATGAATTTTTTGTGGCTGCAGGAAAAATCGTGTGTGCTGTAGGCTGCAGTAATTGGGTGATCCTGCTGGGACACTCTGATTGTCACTGCAGGATTTGAAGTGGCAGGTGTTTAGCTGTGATGCAGATTCATCCTCTCCTGCCTGCACTGCCTAACAGCATGAAGGCAAATCCAGAGCTTCCAAAAGCCTGTAAAACTCTGATAATCCTGCTAAGATTTATTGCAATGGTTCAAGAAAGAGATACGGGCAAGTCCTACAATCAGATAAGAAAAAAAGAAACTTTTTTTTTAAAGATAAGCAAGTCCACTCTAAAGGAAGAAAGCCTGTAATTCACCTTAAGTACTATCCAAGGAGAAACTAATTCCTATCCAATGTGGGGTCAAGTTTTATGTGGAGTCATCTTGACCTGTAATCAGTTTGGCTATGAATAAACATATGTACTCTGAGGAACCATGGAGCAAAGACAAAATATGACTACAGCACATGTAGTCTAACTCTGTTGGAGCTCTGTGGAAAGACTGCCAGTGATTTTCATGGGATTTGGATGTAGATCTGTCATTCAACACAGGTGCTTTTATGCAGGACATTTTGGTTCTCTCAGTGTCAGAAAAAAAAATGCAGCCCACATTATCCACAGGAGAAACCAGAAAAGCATAGTACTTCCTAAATTAAGCTAGGAAATCTTTTAGAAAGAGTTGTGTTACCTCCAAAGGAGTCCTTCTCTGCTGGTGATGAACACTAGTTCAAGTGCTAGTTTAAATTGGACAAGGGTTTTCAGCACAGCTGGAAAAATCAGGGAGAGATTTTGTGAAGCTGGAGGTTTCTCCTTTTGTGCTTCCACGAGTGGCACTTTGTTTAACATATGGATTCTGGGGCACTCATTGATGACAGCCATCACTAACCAGTGGTTCCACTTCCTAAAGTGTAGGGGAAAATACATAATTGCATTTTGCAATGGTCAGTGCATTAACAAAAGAGTTCCCTATTTCAGTGATTTCTATAACTACCAACAAAATGACCCAAATTGCTCTTTCTCAGGCACAGCAGCTATACAACTGAATTCACAGTGCTGAGATCCATGGGCTAAGTTCTTCTGGGTGCATGACAAACAGGGACATAAAATAATTTAAATCATATTTCTGACTGTTAGAGCCTTGGAAAAGAGGTAAAGAAAACTCTTTCCATGACTTGAAATACTTGAATTTCAACTTCTGACTCGAACAAAATCTAGAGGGAAGTTGTAGAACCTGTGAGGCAAACTAGAAGCAGCTGTTTAAATCAGATATTCATACCAATCCACTCTGACCACAATGACATTGGACAGTAGATCAATGGCTGAGCATAACTTTGGCACTCTATATAGCCTGTTGATAATGATTTGTTTCACAAAGTTTGTATCAGAAAATGGTCGAACATGAAAGCAAAATTCCCCATGGAAAAATGTCAGTATCAGTGATTCTTTCCACTAAGCAGAAGGAAGGGCCCCACAGACTCCTGTCAGACTGGATTCAATTGGAATATTTGTGGTTTCCAGGTGGTTTATCCTCAGCCCCCTGCAGGACAGACCTTTTGAGGCTGCACCCCAGCCATCAGTCCCCAGAGCCCATCTGAGCCTTGCAGCCTGGGGATGGTGGGGATCCCCTGAGAGCCCCAGTGCCAGGGTCACCAGGACAGTCTGTCTGTCAGTCTGTCCTCCCAGGGCAATGCCAGCTCCTAGTGGCACTGACACTGCCTTCCTTCATCCCTCCCCCTGTCCAGCTGCTCATCAGACCCTGACTGCTGCTGGCTGCTGAGGGCTGTTCTTTCTCTAGGAGTTCAGGCTGACTGAGTGGAAGCCCATTCTCCTGTTCCTCAGGATAACCATCCAAAAATGATGGAGCCTTGCAGTTTTGCTAGTTACTCTGAAACTGCACTTAGGAAAGGGTAGGAGAAGCCAAAAGCAAATCTGTATGCCCAGTTCCAGGAGAGCAGCTCTGCTGTCTGTGGGAACAGTTGGACAGAAATGAAGGGAAAGAAAGCATTCCTCACACCTGAGTGCTCCACTGGTGTGGTCCAGCTGAGGAGCTGCCAGCCACTGCCAGCCCTTCTGCTGGGGACACTTTCAGCCAACCTTGTGTCCTCCATTTGTGCTCTAAGAAGAGGATGAGGCTGGAGGGCATCCTAGTTTCTTCCACAACCCAGCTCCATGCCTGGGTGTAAGTCAAATTCTGAACTCTCCCTGCTTCTTTGTTTATTACCTCAAGCAGAAACATCTCTACCTCCCTCACACAAAGTCATTGCCTGTTCATTGCCACTTCTTTGCACAGGCAAAGCCATTCTCAACTGGTCATTGCTGACCAGAAGCAACCAAACCCAGAATAAACCGTAGCAGAGTATTAGCTTATCATAATGACTTTTCCAGGGGTGTTATGCAAAAGGCAGAAATAAATTTTTTCCCATGTAAACCTTAAGTTGTTGATATACATCCACCTTGTTGATCATATATGATCATAATAAGATGTCACAGCCAGACTGATACATGCAGTGTATTACCAATGGTCAGTTTAGACAGAATGGTAACCACCTCTGAGAAGGGAATGAATGTGGGATCCTCACATCATCCTCTCTCATACAGGCTTGACTTTAAAGGTTCACTTTGAAGACAATCAGCTGGATAGCAGGATGGCAGTTAAATTTTCTGGACTCAGAGCAGACACTCACAGGCTGGTTTTCCTGGGAAGCCCCTGTCAGATCACACATGGCTGTAAGGGATGCAGCTGACTCAAGGCTCAGAAGACAGCAAATCTGTACCCAAGCTGTCTGAAGCAGTTGAGAGAAGAAAAACTTTCAGTCTTCCAAGCTGGGAAATTACAGTGTTTGGTTTTCACAAGGTACAGTAACACCTACATTGTTTGCCACTGAAAAATTATATTTACAGTCTGCTGAGATGAAATAAAGTACTTTAATCCATGAAATTTAGAAAAGCTGAAGGGTTACATTTTAAATAGCATTCTCTGTTGCCTGAAAGTTTTTACTGCAGACTATAAGACACAGCAGTAAATGCAGTTCCTCTTCAGGGCCTGGAAGCTGAAGTGGCAGTGCTGACATACAAAATAGTGAATAATACAATTAAAGTAGTCTGCTTTCCTTCTGTTATGGGCTTAGAGATGTCAGTGCTAGTATTCTTCAGAGTAATAACATTGTGCATTATTAAAGACAAGATCTCAACAGCTGTTTAGTGTTAATACAAGACCCCTAATTCTGAGAGGCTCCATGTCCATCCAATATAGGAACTGCAATTTTATCTTACAGTACAATTACTACCTTCTCTTGCATTCTGAAAGTTTATTTCCTGTTCCTTCAGGCCATTGTTAATCTTCAAAAAAAAAAAAAAATTGAACATTTGGAAAAGAACACCTAAAATCTACCCACAGCTCTCCATATCCCTATTTAGAGAAAAATAAAGTTACTCTCAACCCCCTTCCTAGAGCCTTGATATTCATGCCTCATCTTCATTTTGCCTTGAGTAGAATTCCAGTGTTCCTGTTTTCCAAGACTGAGCAATACTGGCAGCAGCTGTGATTCGTACAGAGCCTCATGCAGGATCTGAGTCTAAATTCTAGCTGTTCACACACTGTGTGCTAGCATATGCTATAAGCAACTATAAATTGTGTACAGATGTGTTCTGGAATTCCAGTGAAGCCAAGCTAACAACACTGAATAACAGCTCCTGTGCTTTGTAATTATACATAATGAATGTGCTCTCATATAACAGAGTCCATCTCTGTGTCAGGATTTATCCACTGGCTTTGGGAGCAAGGAGCAAGAATTACAGTGTGAATTTTAAAGCATGATTTTTAATACAAGATATGCAAACCAAAGAAAGATGACTGATATCTGGGGGAGATTTTATAGAAGAGATTCTGATTAAATGAGCACACAAGCAAGGGCTTTTAAAAAAAAATATTTGTTTAGAACACTCTTGAAGGTCTAAAGCAAAAAACATTTATATATAGATAAAAAGAAAAAGCATGCAAACATTGGCCTAGTTAGAAAAGCAAAGTGCCAGAAAACAGAGAATAGAGGGAAGCACAGTAAAGGAATGGGGTGGAAGAGGAAGAGGGCAGGCTGCTGTCAGAGGAAGATGACTCTGATGTCCAGGAAGAGCAGGGAAGGGAGATGAGCATCCTTAAAGTCCCCTGTACTCTTGTGCAAAACTGATGATTTTCTTAGAGAGAAGACTGCTCTCTGTAAATGAGAGTTTGGACAATAAATGCTGGGAACATTGACCATCTTTGCTGTGTGGAGAGGGAAGCCCATCACTGCCCACATTCCAGATGTGCCCTTTCCATGAGTCCCACAGAACAGCAGCACTGCTTTTCTTCTCCTCTCACCAGTGGCAAATGCCAAGAAGATACAGAAAGCCTGACTAGAAGAAATAATTCTTTTCTTTAAGCTGTAGACAAAGCAGTAGAGGGAAAAGAAAGCCCTGAACACAGTATCAACATGTGAGCATAGGTTAGCCAGCAGCTGGCAGATCAGACCTCTGTGGCCTGCCCCACTTAGAGCCCTCAGGAAAATCTCAGCATGTGTTTTAAGCTAATCTAGATCAAGCTCTGCTCCCACTATCCTGCCCATTTCCAGCTTTGTATGCCCTTCTCTGTGACTTTAGCACAAGCACTTATTTGATTGCATAGTGAAGAGGTTCACAGAGCTGGAAAAACTGAAAGCTTGTGAAATAAAATAATTAGCTTTCAGCAAGGTAAGTTCCCTGGATGGGATCCACATGAAATCAGAGAGATGCCAGGGCTAATGCAGGAGTGGGGACAGAGGTGTGCAGCCTTGGTCCACAGGGAATGTGCAGGTTACCTGGTCCTAGATTGCCTTGGGCTGCTGTGAAAGCACACCATGATGCCTCTCAGAAAATATCAAAAGCTTCTTTGCAATCCCATAAATAAAATTTTGCCTTTTTGGCTAATAGAGAGAGACACACCTTTTCTTATAAACTAAGATGTTTTGTGGTTCCTCTACCCCAGGTTGCTTTCCTGATTGAAAGAGGTTGTAGGTTTAATGAGAGTACTCTCCAGTAGACAGTAGCAGCAAATCATTAGTGAGCAGCATCAGCTCTGACAGAGACACAGCTTTCAAGATTCATCCTGTGTTTGAAGGTGATTTGCTACATCAAAGCTGAGAAAATATATTAATTAGGCAAGGGGGAAAAAATTCCAGAACTTTGATTATATCTTGGGGTTTTTTTTGTTATTGAGCTTACCTTTTGGTGTAGATCCTCTTTCTTCTTGTATTACACATTCCAGTGCCTTTCTCCATATGCATAGTACTTGCATCATTTGGCAGAGAACATGAAAACCTAAGTGATGATCAGACTGTGCTGGAAAGGGTCTGTTAACAGAAAACACAGGCAGTTAAATCACATCATATTAAATCAGCGACATTCTTATCCCTGAAGCATGGCACCTTATTATTTATGGACTATTTATTTTTGACTCTTTGGCCTCCTTATATCTCATGAGCCTGATTATCTACATATTTGATGGTTTCATTTTCTCCTTTCTGAAATTCCTTGGGTTATTAATCCATGCAGGTCATTCTGCTAACTCACTTTGTCCAGGCTTGTGATTCTGCTTGGTACCCTCAGAGTCTACCTTACAGTGTTGATACAGCTTAACACTGGCTGGTGTCCAGCCTTTCTCTGCCCCAAACAAAAAAGATGAATATTCTTATCCCTTATCTGGGAGGGACAGACACAGCTGTACTTCCTAGCTCAATATTAACTGCATATTTCTGAAAGATTAAGTGCAAATTCAAAGTGAATCTTTTGAAAACATATCTATGGAAAACATGTAAAAGCACAGAACTAGCACTAGAAAGGGCTGTGGCTCAAAAGGTCTCAGGGAACATTAGATTGTCTGCCTACAGACTGCAAATGAACAACATAGATTTCTGCTATTTTATTGTCCTGCTGCCTTTTATTGTGTTAGATGCTATATTATTTCCTTGACTCTTCTCTTAAGGCAGAGTATATTTGAATGCTTTATACAGCAAAGGTTCCTGATTTTCTGGAAGAAATGGTCTGAATTACATGGCATCATGCCACATAATGATGATGGTAAGAGGCAGCAAACTCTGATACAACTTTTCAGCCAGGATAAACTGCAATAGAAGAAGAGGACTTGGTGACAAGTTACACTGAGGGATTTTTGCAAGGGATGACAATTCATCTGAGTGTCATAAACTTCACTTTAAAGAGTGTCCTGAGTTGGGCAATGGAGTTCAGTGGTAATGGTGCAGGATTTCACAAGGAGCATCACCTGTCAGACCAGGGTCACTGTGGTAGAGCTGGTATCAAGTACACAGCATCCAGGGTGACTTGGTAAGAAAGAAAAATATGGTAAGAAAGAAAATATGAAGATAGTGTTTTGTACACATAGAATAACCTCAGTCTCAACAACAACAAAACAGCTCTTGTTACTGGCTCTAGCCATATTAATACTTTTTGGTGAAAAGCAGCACAAGAGGAGCTGCTCCATCCCAAAGGGTATGTGTTGCTACAGCAAAGAGCAGCTAACATTGTCAGGACTTCAGCTGTTAACACTTACCATGGTCCACTGCATTCCCAACCCAGCATTCCCTTCTTAACAGATAAGGAATTAGTTTGATGATTAAATTATTTCCATCAAATCCCCCCCTTTCAGCTGTTAGTTATCCTTTGTTGCTTTATTGACCCCATTTTCCAGACCACTGCATTTCCAAACAGCAGTCCTCAGAACTATCCCATTGGGGAAAACATTAATTTGCAGATTTAAATTTATCTGGGGCCTTACTGGGGCCTTACTGGTATCTGGTTGCATTTCTTCACCTGTTAGTCTGCTCCAGGAGATTTTACATGCCTTTGCTGCAGTTTGAATTGGTTGGTTTATTAGGAGAAGCTCTACCCCAGATGCAAAGACCAGTGCCCAAGCACTAGAGCACATTGTGCTGATGTACAATGCAGCAGCTCCACAGCTTCCCAGATTTCAGAGGCAGGGTGAGAACTGCTTGGAAATTTTTGCTACAGGGGATAATTGTCTTGCCTAAGGACAAGTGGGTTCAAACCAGGAAAGGTGAAATAAGCACAGAGCTGAACTTTCAGAGATTGGTCTGGTCTCAAGGGCTTTGGCATGGTCTCCCCATTGGAGCAGGAAGACAGGGGTGCCTTGTGCAAAAAAATGAGGCAGGAGCATGACTCTGCTTTTCCCCTTCATGGTACCAAGGGCTGATATCTGTCCTTGTAATGAAGAGACTGAAGACACTTTAATTGGGATTCATCCCTACACGATGCACGTGCTCATTTTGTCTCCTTCCGTTCCAATATTGAACCAAGTTGCAGAGACAAATTCTGGCCCCATGGTGTTACTCAAGGTGAACAGCTGAAGCATTCAGATAGTCATTTTCTGAATCAGCTTGCAGAGGCTAAGTAGCTAGATTAAAAGAATACAGGTGGGAGAGTGATAAATCCCATGATCAGAGGCATTTACAACGAGCTATGAGACTCTGCTTTGTGCTGTTTGTTGCTTTAGGCTGGGATTTTTAAATCCCAGTCTTAGTTGTTTTCCCAGCTTTGTTTGCTGAAGGCAAAGTGATTGTTGAATACCTCACACAGAGGCCCCTAATTCTGACTGGGACAGCCTGCAATACTAGACTTTAATGAGACACAGTGCCAGTACGGAGAGATATGTCATTACTGCGGCTGGTATTTCACTAATTTCACCATATGCTCCATGCCTTCATATGCTATTTTCCTGTAGTTTCAGCCCATATACCAAAGCATAGCAAGATGTACACTAAAGGCCACATTTTGCCAGATTTATTCCCCTGAAGATGTGTCCTGTCAGATCTGACCATCCCCCAAAGAACCACAGAATCCACACACATGATTTTCCTGGTTCTGAAGGCAGCATCATGGTTGAGCAAATTTCTTCTGACTGGCAGAAGGGCAGCGAGTAATTTCTGAAGCCTGGCTTGTAATGCAGCTCTCCCCTGGCAGCAGCCCCTGCTGAGGCTGCTCTCCCTCCTGCTCCAGCTGCAGTCCTGGTGCTGCAGCCGGGTCTGTCTAGCAGGGCAGGGCTGCTGAGCCGAGCTGCAGTCGCAGGAGGGATGCGCCCTCCCGTGTGCCAGCCCAGAACTGACTGCACACCCAGCACCCGGCACAGGGCAGCTCTCTGCACTGCTAGCGCTGTCTTTCTGCGGCTTTTTGTCAAATAGAAACCCTGCAAAAAGTGTCATTCAATCTGCCAGAATTTACTGATAAAAATTTAATTTGGAAAAAAATGGATAGGCTTAAACTTGCTAAACAGCAATAAGAAAAGTGGGGCTGAGTCGTCCCCACGTGGCTTTTTTTGCTTATGCAGAGAGTACAAGTCACAAGAAACAAGAACACATCCATCCACCAAGAGATTTTGCTACTCCTAAAGAGGATCTAGTAAAACTTTATACATCCATTTTTCATAAAATCAGTAAAATTTCTGGCAAATACAGCAGGGTAAAGAAAGAAGTATTCCAAGGTGACAGTTCCTTTGCATTAATTTCTTTGAAGGAATGTAGCACCAGTTGTATGTTTTAATTTCAAGGAACCAACAGAGTTTAGGCAGAACCACTGAGAAATCTTTTTACTTACTTTGATTTTGACACCATCATTGCTGCATCTATTCACCACAGAACATCACATCAAAACAGTGGCCATCAGTATCTGTGTACAACAGTGAAAATTATTGTGTTTTTCAAGAGCCTGTGTTTCTTCCTAAAGTATGAGAGCATATTATTAAATTTTAAGGTAATCACATTACAGAGCTGTAATACAAGAATCTCCAAACTGCCCAAGAGATGTTCTTCATTGGTAAGGAAAAGGTCCTGAAGATAATTCTGTTTCAAGCAGTAGAAGAGTTATGTCAGCTATTCTTTATATTCTACCTCAGCAATGGCATGGAGTAGGAAGGGGAGGTATTCCTATTGCCCGTTTTCATGTAGCTGACTAACCCATCTGAGTTCTTGGCATCTGTCCTCAGTGACTGGGAGCAGGACAGAGGTTGGAAGCTGTCTCTGTATCTTTGTCTCTTCATGGTCCCTGGAAGCAGCTTAAAGAATCCTCTGGGCAATGGAGGCAGCAAACTGGCTGTTTAAAGGTGGTGCTGTGAATAATACCTGTTGGGTGACAACACAGCTGCTCAAAAATATGCTTTGCCTTCCCTCTTTCTTTATCCTGCTATCCAAGACAATCAAATGGTCAGTATCTTGATTTGGTTAGAGATGTATTGGACAGTTTTCCTTTCAACAGATTATCCAGTCAGATTAAGTCTTGCCTATTCTTTTTTCCTTTTTTCTTCTACAGGAAGGAGTGGTATTTCTGTCCTTGGATAGTTTCAGGCTATTTCTCTTCATCTCCTATTGTAGGTAGGGAAATTCCAAATGTATTTTGTTTCTATTGATCTATTTCGCCTAGTCACCATAAATTTCAATGTTCTTCCTCTGCTGCATTTGTTCCATCAGTTGTCTTTACTGGCAGTTTCAATAGTCCTTGTTCATGTAGGAGATTTTCATAGCTTTGAGCTACTTCATTTTTCTGGAGAGAAAATTAATTTGCACTTTAAACATAAGCAACATTTAGTCCCCATTCAGGCTGTTCTTATGCTGTGGGCTGCCTCAGATCCATCACGTTTGTTGTTGGTTTTTTTTGTCCAAATTTTTTTCTTTTCTTTAATAAAAAAAAATCTTGTAACTGGAACCTGGTTTAAGGTTCTGGAATGACACTTTCTTTCACTCAGGCCAACCAAGAAAAGAAACCTACCAATTATCTCTGAAGTTTAAATCACTTCCTTTTCAATAAGCCAGAAGTTGATGCTGTATCATTTTCTCATTCTGTAGCTACTCTTTGTGTGCCTTAAAAGCCAGTGGGAAAAAAAAAAAAAAAAAAAAAAAAAAAAAAAAAAAAAAAAAAAGCATATAAAAGTTCATAAAAAAGTGGAGATTGATGTTTGTGCCATTACTGAATTTTCAAATGCATTTGATGCACACAATATAAAATTACCATATAATATGACAGATTAGGAAGATTCTTTTACAGGAGCCCAAAACTGGATTTGACAAAAACTTCAAGAGAACACACAAATGTTTTTCAGAGTTGTTTTTTGAACTGAGTTTAAAACCTAGCTGGTCATATTTACCAGTCTCTGTGAAGCTGTGTAAGATACATTCTGGTCCTCAGGATCTGAAAACTGTACTGTTTGAAACTAATTTGTATTTTGTTGGGGCTGTATCAATCCACAGATATCACTTTCAGGTAGCTTGCATGAGTTCCAGAACACTTTACCAATTATGGCATCATTGCCTACTAACCACCATCTTCCTCCAACCATTTCTGATATTTCCAAAGTTAGAGGAAAGTTGAGTTTGTCTTGCTAGTTAGAAAGAAATCTAACAAATTCTACATAAAGAGTCCAAAGCAGTTTAAGAAACTGAAGCAATAATTCAGAATGAAAAGAGGCATCTTCATGATGTTCCTGCTCAATAAAACTTGATGTCTTTTCCCCCAGCTCTACTTGATAATTTGAAATTAAGAGAGTGCCAGTGCTGTCTTACAGAAACTTTCTACATCAATACTTTACAAGAAGGTTGTATAAAATACAATCAGTGTATTCAAGTTGCAAGACAAAAGATTGATGTTATTAATTTAGTTGAGGAACACCAATTTAAAGTGGACTGGTTGGGCTGTGACACAGAGATGGGTTTAAAACTAAAGAGGGGATGGCATGGAAATTTGCCATTTCTGAAGCCCTCTGTATCAAAATTTGCTTTTTCTCCTGACATGATAAAAAAAATACAACCCCATCCATAAAAAATAAATGCAAGGTTTAAGAGCTCTGAGAACCAGCCTAACCTCTAATATGCAGACACCCTGTGTCACCTCATCTCACATACAGGCACTTCTCAGATAGTTGGATTTGTTCTAAACTTCAGCAATAGCCTCCAGTTTTTCCATTGCTAATACTGCTGCTTGAAACCATAGGCCAACAATGGTTTACAGCAGTGAAGTTTCTTTGTTTATCTGCTACTGGTGGGTTACTCATTTGGGGGGATTGTTTATTTTTGTTTAAATAAAGAACACATCCAGTCAGGACACAATCAGGCCATTTTGTTGCTAGCATACTGTGCTCCCAAGAAACATGCAGGTATATGAAGTGATCATATTTCACACTAATTTGTGGATTGGAAATCTGGTCAGCTAAGCAGGGCCTCCTCTGGACATTTGTCAAGTCCTTGGTCCCTGTCAGATATCACCATCCCAGCCAACACTCCCTGTAGTGCTCTGCACATTCCATCCTGTGAGGTAGGATCTTTATCTTCCTTACTGTCTGGAAAACAGATTACACAGTTTGGATGCTACTTAAATAGGAAGAGTAAACCCAACTATTACTATTGTTTTGGTTAGACAGAATGGGAATCTGTGTCCTGTACATCTTACTTAGCAGCCTATAACGTTTATTTACATAACAAGTGGTGGGAGGAAGATCACAGTGCAAAGATTCCCTTTTAAAATGAAGTAATTTGTCAACATTTGTTTTTCCACTCATTTCAATTTGCATGCAAGGATACTAAGTTTTATCTCTGGCTGTGCTACAGGGCTATAGTTTATTCACAGCAGGAGAGTGAGCAAATATAAACAGCAAGCTAATGGGCTGAGCACCATCTAGCTGGAGCTGAAGCTTACCTTAGGTTGATGTCACTGTACATAGCTGCAGCAAACAAGTTGATGTGAGCTGCAGATTTTAACTTATTTGGGCCATGAGAATGAATATAAGATTTGAAATTCAAGTGTGCATTTTAAGAATGTGTCTCAGCTTGTGACTCTTTCTAATTTATGTGCAGGAATGCTGTTTCAAACTGCAGTTGTAGTAGCCACTTCAAAACACCAAACTGGCAATGTTGACATCTATAGATGTCTGTTCTTTGTCCTCTGGGCTCCTTTAGAGCCAGTGGAGAGACAGAAAACTTTTTGGGTGTCACTCACTTAGAATCACAGAATGGCTTGGGATGGAAGGAACCTTAAACATCATCTAGTTCCAAGTCCTCTGCCATGGGCAGGGGCACCTTCCACTAGACTGGGCTGCCCCATTCAGCCCAGCCTTGAGCACTTCCAAAGAAGAGGCCTCCAGAGCTTCTCTGCCCAAACTGTTCCAGTGCCTCACCACCCTCACAGTAATTTCCCCTCTTTCAGTTTATCCATTACTCCTTGTCCTGTCACCACAGTTCCTGATGAAGAGTCCCTCTCCAGTTTCTCCTTTCAGATGCTGGAAGGTTGCTATGAGATCTCCAGCCTTCTCCACAATGAACAGCCCCAGCTCTCTCTCTCTTCATAGTCAAGGTGCTCTAGTCCCCTTATAAATTCCATGTTCCTCCTCTGGACTTGCTCCAAAAGTTCCATGTTCTTCCATGTTCAGCTGGCTCAGTCCTGCTCAGAGGCAGCAGGGGTGACAGCACCTGAGGGCTGAGCTCAGCTCAGCTGGGCTCAGTCCTGAGCAGGTCACTCACCTCAGAGCTGGGCTTCAAGGTCCTTGGGGGTCCCTTCCAACTCAGAACATTCTGTGGTCTGGAAATAAAGACTTGATTCTCTCCCCTGCTATGAAAGGACTGTGAGAAAAGCTCAGGTGTAGAAACCTCTCCATTTCTGACATACTGTAAGACTGGGGAGATAGTAACTTGCATAAATAAGCAAAGTTACTACTTAACCAACACTAAATCTTTTATCCATTGACATCTCCCTGTCAAGACAAATATTTTATGCTTACTACATTTTGTGGGGAATGCTTGTTGGATTTGGGAATTCTTTGCTGGTTACAAGTATCAATTTAACTTAAATTGATATGAAAATCGAATAATATTATATATACATATTATATATAAAATATGTCCTTTTCAGAGCATTTCCTAATGAATACAAGTTTTTAAAACTTAACAGGTGTCCTTAGATGGGGAAGGATGGACTTATTTTTATTATTCTTTGACAGATTACAGAGACAATATTATCCAGTATGATATGAATTACTTGGAATAGCTATTACAACCCAGAGGGTGACTGCACATTCAACAAAGGCTGGCCCTTAGCATCCAAACATTCACATAAAGTTTCTTTACTGAGAATGTGATGGCTGCTTCACCTGAATGTGAAGAAGTCTGATGCCCTGTATTTGATGACAGTGATGGAGAGAAAACTACTCCTTTTTAAAATTTATACAGAATTTTTTACTGATGCAATAATAGTAAAATATCTGGGGGAAAATATAACAGTGAAAATTTTCTTTACTGATATGCCAACTTCATTCATTTCTGCATGCAAAAGCTGAATTATTTATTTCCATGAAGCAATTTATTCTATGCAGTTGAAGTGAATTCTTGTTGATGTCTTAGGAAAAGTTTTTACTTGATCAGGTAAGTATAGGACTTAATTTCTTTCTCCAGATATATAGTTTATTGTTAGCTGCAGTCTGAAAGTGCTTCTACAAGCACAGCTTTGAGCTGGAGTTATAGACTTTTCTGACCACAAGAGATGAAAAATTACCAAGTGTGTTGCTGTTTGAATGAGATTTTATGAGTGAGATAGAAATCTAACTATTGATAAGCCTGGGTAACTCATTGCCTCCTGTGAGCTGTCACGACAGATATGCATTTTGTATTTCTGCTGCTGCTAAGAGTGAACAGAATTGATCAAATGGGCTGGTAGCAGGAACTGTTCACTGGAAATCTCAGATCTTTCTGGAGGAAGATGGAAATACATGAAAATACATAAGCTGAATTTCAAAAAAGCTCTCACATAGAGATTGTGTGCTGAATTTAAGGATGAAGTTCTCTAACTACCCCAAGAGGCACATTTTCTGCTTTCTGGAAATCAGAAATTAATAGGAATAAAACTCCTTTATTCTCCCTGCTTGGTTTCAGTTTTGGTTTTTTTTTTTTTTTTTTTATTCTGTTGCTCTAAATTTCAGAATGCTTTTCTTCCCATGAAGAGGATTTCTGAGAGGGCACAGGTAAGTGATGTTTGGACAAGAAACTTCTGGAATAAAGTGGCTTGGATCCCCAAATCCAGGCCTCACAGAAATGAGATCTCAATTCTGAAGGATACATAACAGGAAAATCAGAGAAGTATGTATACTAAACCTTGACTGATTTGATAACAAAGACTGGCCAACAGACATTGCAATAGACTTCTGCTAGAACTTTGGGCCATTTCTGACCTACCTTTCTAGATCATTCTGTACTATGAACAAAATTAATAACTGTACAGTAGTTCAGACTTTTAAACTTGTGCCTGGGGCACCTCTGTCCATACTGGTTCCAATTTCAGACTTCAATTTTCTCTGATGTGGAAGCTTGATTACAAGAACAAATGTGGAAGCCCAGTTCAAACAACTATGTACTGTGCACTTAATTCTCCTTTGAAAGTTTCTAGGAAATTCTTGTGGCCAGGAAAAGCCCAATTTTCAAAGCACCTGTCTCTGAGAGGCTTTCTCTAGCATCACATCTCCCAGCCTCTCATTTCTGGCACGTGCATTGACTCTCCTGTGAGCTCCACACAGAAGACTTTGAAGTGTTAAGAGTCTTTGATACAGTGCCACAGCAATTTAATTATTTTCTCCCGTGCTGCCTCAGCTACACTAAGCTTAAGGAATTAGATGGAATGCAAGATTTTAGCTTTAACTTATAAAAATGCAAATGATCTGGAATTAAATTGCTCAGGAACTTGACTCTCCATCATACAGTGATAAGAAGCACTCAAGCTGCAGTTCTTTCCCATGGCACAGAATTCTGCCTGAGTGATCACTGGACTGGGAGCTTTTCCACCTCACCTCCTCTTCCTATCTCCAAAGAATTTAATGTGCTACAAAGTACTTATCTTCCACTCCACTCTGTTTTCAAGGAGGAGGTGACCTGAAGCACAGATCAGATTTTCAGAAAGTCCTTTCTGTTGTACTTTACATTCATATCCATGGAAAGTCCTCCATCTGCCAAGGATATAATTTTTCCTTTTGCCCAAGGAAATCAACAACAAATACCAGCACATACCTCATGACCCCTTGGGCCTTTACTCCACCTTCTTATTCTCTTCTGCTTTTGAAAAAACAGTTTAAAAGATCTCCCACTGCTGATTTTATGCAGGATCTTCAGAGGATTATAGCAGATAAAGAACAAGTTTTATTCAAGGTGAGAAACCTGCATGATTACAATTCATTCCCATTCAAGCACATCACAGGCAGACTGCATCTGCATCCCTGTCTCTCTTCCCCTGAATGTGGTGTGGAGTTTTAAAGACATTCATTTTATATTTTCTCACCAGACTCATTGGATTATCGGAAATCTCCCAGTAGCTTTCTTGACATAAGGGATTTGAGTTACATACATATACATATACATATACATATACATATACATATACATATACATATACATATACATATACATATACATACACATATACATATACACATACATACATCTTTCCCTGATAGTTATCTGCTTAAACCATCTTAGCTTCCAGATCTTATTGACCTATCACCTGTTTACTGTGTCCTCACTTTGAGCTGAAGTTTCCCCTTCTCCTGCACCCCCAGAGCTGTACAGAATTCTGTGCCTCCTCTGTGCACCTTGCCCTGACCTGCTCCACCTTCTCTTCAGTTTAATTCTGCTGTGGTGGCAAATCTGTCTCCATCTGCTCTTTCCAGAAAATGCTCATTACCCTGTGTGCACATGGTCTATGCACAGACACCCCCTTGGAACTGGTTTGCAGAAATGTGACTGAGAACTGAGGTTCTGTCAATGCATTTCCTCTTGTGATAAAGGCTCTTGAGGCTGTAAAACAGAAACACACTGAATCCTTGCTCTGGCATAGGGTGTGATGTGTTTGAAGAAAACAATAAATACAAGATTTCCACTCTATATAGCACTTCATAAATATGTGTTTATTTCCTCGTCTTTTGCCAGTTTTACAGTTTTAACCAGTGCCTCAGTGGTAATGTTTGTCAGAAGTATACAATGGAAATTCAGATAGTTCTATTTTGTAGTTATGAAATTAAAAACAAATTAACAGGCCTTTCCATATGGAACTGCATCAAAAAAATAATGAAACTAATTTTTTGTAACATATTACAGTTACATAAGATTTCAACTTACATTTCTATCTTATTCTATGTACTGTATTTACACAGTTAACTAATTTATTATTTACACTTTTCAAATTCTGTAGTCATAAATATTTTTATATTGTACATTCTAGTTTAAACTTTTATTACAGAAATTATTTAACACACATTTCAGACACTGCAATTTCAGTATTTCACATGAGTTCTAGGAAATGACTGCCTGTTTTCACTAGTGATGTGTCAAGATGCCTCCTTCATAAGAAAATACATATTACAAAGGAATTTTATAATATTCAGAATCTTGAATATTGAAAAAACTAAGATCATGGGATGTAATAATGATAATGCTATTTCCTTTTCCATGCAATATTATTTTTGGAATTACATTTTACCTGAGATGTAAATTTGTTAAATGTGTGGGCTTTTGATAAAAATTTGAAACCTTACATAAATGTTTGCCTTCTATTTATTGAGAACTACTCCTATCTGTATAGATATATAAATTTTATTTATATATCTATATCATATTTTCCAGAAAAGTCTATATCTACAGAAATAAACATTGGTATTGTATTAGGAAACTTCCCACTATCCTTAAAAAGCAATGTGCTCAAGTACAATATTCAATTTCTGACACAGACACAATAGTAAATGTGACCTCTACTGGTAATACTTCCTTCCAAGGAAAATAAGAGGTACCTGTTGAATTTGGAAGACATGGCAGACAACTTATGTGGACCTAATGAAGGAAATCTTATATATTCAGTCCCAAAATCGTTATGCAGGAGCATCTGACACAGCAGACAACTTTGGGTCAACTTTCCATGTTACATGTAACTACCTAAATAATATCTTAATAGAAAAAAGTTAATTATAGAAAACCCTTACAACAGTTAATGCTGTGTTGTCTTCTCTCATTACAATAATATGCATTTCTATTAACAAATGATTGCAGATACCAAGTTTAAAGCAAATGGTCATAGATTTCATGTTGCTTTTATTCTGTTATTGGTAGACACTGTTAGGCACAATATGACATTCTTTGTAAACATGAATTTTGATACATTAGACCACGAACTGAAGTTACAGAAAGCAGTACACAGACATGTAAGAAGCACAGATCCACTACACATTCCAGGCACAAATGCAGCCACCTGGGAGGCCTGACCCTGTATCCATCAAACTGAAACACCCTGCTGACACCAGTGCAAAAGAAATGCATCCTAGTTTCCAACACTCCGGCTTCTGAAATAATCCTCTTTTTTATCTTCTATTAAAGAGTTCATATAATTTTAAAATATAGATGGTCTCATAATCACATGTTGGTAAAAATGCATTTTACTTCATTTACCCTGAAACACCTACTTATTACAAAGTCTGTGTGAAGAACTAAGGCCCCTAAAGCAAGTAATGTAACTAACACATTTAGAAAGCCCTCTTCAAAATGTGTATCTACATGTTTTTAAGAAGTTGAAAATAATCTTTCAATAACAAATCATAAGAGAAAAATCTCTTGGAGGTTTTTTATTTCCCAAACTTAAAAGTGCACTACACTTGTGCAACACTGTGCAACTCAAGAACCAAACTGAGGAATAGTAAGTTTGAACTTTTAAGTGTATTGCTTATTGCAACTCCCACCCTTCATAACCTGCATGTGTATGGTAGGCACAAATTAATATGAGTTATTTACATCCAACAGAGCAAAATTAGAATTTTTATCAGAAAATATTTTTTTGAAAAAAAATAGTGCACTTAAATTATGTAAGTTTTAAGAAATTATTCAGTATCCCATGGTTATATGAAGAAACATTAATTTCAGTTATAGACTCATAGAGAATTTTTGTTCTGCTAATGACCCATGAGCAACCTGAGTCTACAGTTACTATTATTGTTATTGGGAGCTAGCTCTCCTCCTCTGAAAAATCAGAAAAAAAAGGTATTAAATTATTTAACAAAAAAAGCTTTGGAAAGATATATTAATTTTCCTTTTCTAACTTGCTAGAAATGGAGAATAAGGCAACAACTGAGATAAAAATATATCTTGCTTTGCAAACCAAGCTTCTTAATACATTTCTTAAAAGTGAACTTTCATGCTGAAAAATTGCAAGGCCTTAAAAGAGAAACTTTAATTACTTTGACAAGACCATGCCTTCTGTTTAATTCATTATTTTAAAGCACTCCAAAATATATTGAGAGGGATTTATTTCAGTACAATAGATGAGTCTTCAGATTTAAGTAACTCCTTTTTATGGTTAAAAAGCTTCTATAGCATCCTTCAAGACAATAATGTTTAGAAAAATGCCACCAATTTCCATTACAATCTTCTGTATTCTTATACTATGGAAGTATTCTAACCCAATTCCATGGAAAAACAACAGATGGTGTGCTAATATCAGTTTCTTTTGAGTTATAACCAGACCTCAGGCCTTGCTGTCTCACATGGTCTCTGTGATTATGGACAAGCTCTTTTTTGCCACTCCAAGTAGATAAATTTCACCAACTAAAACTGGTTTATAAAGTCATGGGAGGTGACACTGAAGTAAAGACAAAATCATTCCATAAGTAGTTTTAAGTCTAAAGTACATAGAAAAATTGCTCAACATAAATAAGACAGACTACAATTCTCCTATTTAGAGAAGGGAAAAAAGAAGAAAATTATAAGACTTCTGAACTCATTTTTCATGCTGAGCAAAAAAAATTCACTTTTAAGTTCATTCAGTGCTCGATATCCTGCTTTGTCCACTTCTTTGGTATTCCATTCTCATTCTGCAAATTCTAACAGAATTTTAATGGTCATCTTACTTCAAATGAAAGAGCAATGAGCTGAAAGCATAACCAGAACAACAGATGCCATAATACTGCAGAACACGTTGGTTCTAATGATTCCTGTCTCTTTGTATTCACTTCTTGTAATGATTGGGGGCATCAGCAAATGCAAACTTCAGTCTGTAGGCCTCAGCCAGGAGTACACTGATGTCTTCATTTCCCCAGTGTACTGTGGGCAAATTCTGTAAAAATATCAGCAACTCCTAATTGAAAAGAAAAAAAAAAAGTAAATATATTTTTTCAAATAGCAGTGTAATAACTATGTGTTACTTATACAATGATCATTTATAAGCAACCACTCATGTAGCACCTCTGTATCCCAAACAAACCCAAAATCCAATTAGGTATATGATTTTTTACATAGATACTTGCTATTCAACCTTTCAGTTCAGAAACCTGTTATTAATTGTAGTTGAAATATGGTTATTTGCTAATTTTTTTTAGAGAAAAATAATCTGTGTTGTTGCATATCCAAATTATTTTTATGCTCCAGGGCATGAAGTTATACAATTGAATACATTTTCAAAATTATGGGTGATAAGTCTGGGATTCTCTCACACCAAGGCAAAGATAAGCTACTTCTCTGCTTATACATGAAGAATTATGAAGTAAATTATTATTTCAGTCAGTTGCAGTCAACTCCCACCTTGATTCTTAGCCCAGGTTTCCCATTCCCTGATGGTTTCTGATCCCAAAACATTTTCCTGTGGGTCAGCATTTCCTCTCTCTCATATTAGGTTTAGGCAAAATTCACTTCCAAGAAGCCTAAGCCCAGAAACAGAGGTAACAAGAAGCTCAGTGGGACAGTGCCTCTATCTTCAGTTCTGATGAACATGCATCAGAACCCACCATGATCCTCAGCAGCACAAAGCCTCAAATCCTCACCTGCAGGCTGAAACCTGCCAGCTCTGAGAGGATTCTTTGGAAGGTCAGCTACCACAAATTGTCTCCTGACTTCATGCATATGACAATTTTCATAAGGCTCCTAATTTTACTAAACTCAGGAAGTTAATTTGCTCTTCAAAGAAAAAAAACTGGCGACCCATAAGGTCAGAAACTCTCAAATGTGATGCAAAAGCCACCCTAGGCCAAATTTGAAGTTCATGAAGTTTGAAAATTTCCATATAGTAGATCACCTGTCTCATGCTTTAAATTGTTTTGATAAACTGTGGTAAAACAGCAAAAGAGAAGTTTTGGATGAGTCACAACAAAATGAGTGTGGATTTTTATGATGAGAGGTACAAGGCAATCTTAGGAATAAGTGAAGTTGTTAAGCCTGCTTGTACCTTCTAGGTGCCCTATTTTCACAGAAAAAATGCAGACAATTTGTGCACATTTGTATAGATACATATGCATTTGTGAGGATGTGTATAAGCACATTTTTGTGTGAGTGTGTCTGTTCAGGTTTATTCTAAAGATCAGAAATAAGTGAATAGGAATGCAATTAAACCACAGCCATTATCTTGTTATAAATCAGAATCCTGCAGCATAATGTATAAGCACCTAGCGAAATTATTCTTCTTCATAAAAGTCCTATTTTCCTTGTTCCCCTTTCTCCTTCCTCTGCACCTGCTTTCAAAGAAGATGGCTGCAGAAGCCCTCAGCAAGGATTCAGTGATTTTAGGAAACAGCCAGGAGCAGAAATGAACATTAAATTATTTCTTTGTGTTTGCGAGAAAATTATTTTGGCTTCATCTATTTCACGGTCTTGCTATGCTGGTTCTTGAAAATGAAAAGAGAAAGGATAGAAGTTGAGCAGCCCTGTATATTTAATTATGAATAATAAGTAGTAATGCAACAGAGTTAGCATGAGAATGTCTCTATTACACTTGAGAGAACACATTTTTAATAAAGTATTATACAATTGTCAAAATCCCACTCTTTTTTAAAAATTTTCTATGTACTTATTTGACAGTTATGCTGATAACTGTAATTAATAAATTAGCAGTAGAGAGTAGGAGGGTTGTGTGGAGGGATCATAAATGCCTGCCTCCATGAAAGTTCTTTTCTCCTTTCACAAAAGTGACTTTCAAGCAGAACTAAGACACAGCAATTAATATAGTGAGCTTTGTGACATTGTCTTTTTTACTGTTTGTAGTCTCAAGCCTTTTCTGGGTCAGATTTCTGGTGCAAACAATTCATATTGCTGGAGCAGTGTTTTAGTTTTCTTTTGGGCTTTGGAACATCCAAAGACTATAGCTTCAATATCCATGCTATATGAAATTTAGCATAGCTCAAATCTGAAATAGGACTGTTAGCAATGAAGCAATTCAATACTTCTACCAATAATTTCACATTTTATAATAATTTTTATCTGAATTAAATATATAAATAAGTGGCAGTGTAATGCATTGACTGCCCAAGTCCACTTCTGCTTGAGTGGGGATTTTGCCACTGTTACCAAGGGAAAAGACCAAAGTCTAAGACTGATACTGACTATGTGTTATAAATCCAAGTAAAGTAACTGGCCAGAAACATACTACCTGTATGACCATCTAAAGATAAGGCTTATCTTCCTGTGATCTATTGCAAAGCTACAAAACTTGCTCAGAGAGAAATAAAGCTTATATATTTTAAAAATAAAATAAAAGTTGGTAAAAATCTTAATAAAGAAAATGTTTTTTTCTTTAATTAAGAAGATTTTATTTTTCTTTAACTGATAAAGAAAATCATGCTGCCTTTATTCCTGCATATGGAGCACTTTTTGGAAATGAGAAAACTGCTATAAAGAAACAATCAAAAACCCCAAACATAGTCTTTGGATTTGCAGAAATGTACAAACACACTACTTAATATTTACAAGACCACATGAGAAGCTTGTCTAAAACTGCTAAATTCAGCATTTTACAGTTAAAAAAAAAGAGCAAGAATTGCTACAAGTGACTCCAGCTTACTAATTTATTTTTAATTATCTTTTTTTTTTTTTTCCAACAGATAAACAGGAACTACTCAGCAGCATATACAAATAAGGCATGCATACTAACTTCTTAGATTCATTTTCCTATCCACAACAGTATTAAAATATGAGGCACACTTTGAAATATGATGAATTGTAATGTGAATTAATATTAACCATTAAAAACCTGTAGGTGATAAACTGCCTGGTCTATTCCAGAAGAAAACTAATGGAAGAAAATTAATACTTGTAAAATATTCCTGGAAGAGTTTTGTTTTCTGCTTAATTTAAATGGTATTGTGATGACACCTGGCTGAAGAATCAGGGCAGCCAGTAGATCATCATCAGAGCTGGGGTTTCTAAAATCCCAGTGCAATGTTTGTTTATATTTTGGCTGTATCAACAAAAAATATGCTAAAAATTATGTCCTTTGAATTTGGCAAATAGAGCTCCTGGTGTCCTGGACTCTCACTGAGAGGAACAGCCCTATTAATCCCTTGAACTGGGGCCATCTGCCAGCACAGCTTCAGCTCAGTCTGTTTGTGGTGTCTGCTCTCAGCATCTCCATCTCCCAAGCAGAGGAGGATCAAGGTACCACCTGTATTTGCTCCTGCCCCTCATCAAGCACAAAAAAGTGAAGAGATTTTAGTCACAGTGCTACTACCATAGTAGTAGCTGATGTTACCCAGGACAGTGTGAGAAAACTGGCACTTTTTAGGGGGGAGAAGAGAAGGCTAAGGCAGGATCTCAGAGCAGCTCTACACAGAGGGGCTGGCAAGAAGCAAAGAGGTGCCAAGAGGCAAGAGGAACAAGCTGAAGCTAACTTGTCATAAAAAACCAATCCTTTGCAATGAGGGTGCTTGAGCAGGTGCCAGGGAAACTGTAAATCTGTCCACTGGGATTTTCACAGCTCTCCTGGCACACCCCTGAACAGGCTGCTCAAGCTCTAATGCTAGCCTGGCTTGCAGCAGCAACTTGCACTATGGACCCTCCTCCCACAGTGAAATTTTCCAGTGTTCTGTTAAAGGATATAGGCTTAAATAGAAAAAAAATCCAAAAGTGCAACAATGACAAAAGAACCCTAAACATTTACCCCTTTGGACCATTTCAAGAAACAATAAAGTTATGTTTCCTGACAAATAGAAGTATATATTTTTCATTTGTAATTGAAGGATATAGGGGACTCATGCAGCAGAGTTGCTGGGTCAGATTCTGACTAAATTACAAATCTATAAATCAAACTGACTTTTAAGTATGGCAAAAGATCTGAATGTAAACTATCTTCTAGCCTTTGTAAGAGATTTCTGGTTTACATTGATGTATTTAACCCATAATTCTGAAATAATTCTTCAGTACATTTGAAATTCAACATTTTTGTTACCAAATGAAACCTCATCTTATATTAAATTTCACTCATTATATTTCCACAACTTTAACTACATTTGGATTTACATTATACTTTTTCACAGATAATTAACATGCAGTCTAGAACTATTCTCTTCACCTTGTAGTTAAGACAAGACAGTGATAAACATACTGGAAGTTCTGTGGTATAAAAGCACCTCTAGATGTATGAAGAATATAAGTATGAGCTCTGTGTTTTACACACAACAGGTTAAGCAATGGCTGTTGTTAGACACAGAATTATTCTTGAGGGAAAAAAGGTAATCCCAGCAGATCAAATACACACATCTAAAATAAAATACCAGACTACCAGATAGACAGCTTAGAAAGGTGATTTCCAAAGCCTTAATCCCTCAATTTCCTCTAAAATCAAAAAAGTCAAGATCTGCTCCTTGTAACTAAATCAAAACTGATTATTAATAAAACTTCAAAAAATATAATAATTATTACAAAGTTATCAGTCTTTTTCTCCTCGTTGAGGTTTTAACCCTCAGTATATTAAAACAATCTTTAAAAACACCAAACCCAGAACCAAGAAAGTAATTTTTTTCATGTTTTGGAATCTAATTCATGACCAAATCTCCTTACAGATGACGTTGGTTATAATCTTGTTAGAAATACAATTTTTAGCATAAGATTGGCCAATAATACTGGTTATTTGGCAATGGCTATCTGTAGTTGCTATGCTATTTATTATCATCCCTACTCTGACTCCATATGTGGATCTTGAAGGAAGGAACATCAAAACCAATTACAGAAAAAACATCTAAAACATAAAAGCACTATTATAATGGGTAGAACACTAAGGTATCTTCTGTGCTAATCAAAGCAAGATATTTACTTTGGAAATCCAGAGGTTTTGTCTGTGTGAATTATTGACAAAGTTCAATTGCAAGGTTGGTTTTTTTTAATAGAAGAAACTTAACAGGATATAAAAACCAGTTATAGTGTTTCCATTTTAGATAATATAAAATGGCAGTAACTAAAATTAAAATCAAACTTGAACATACTGAGGACATTAACAGAGTTAGTTTTTAGTGTCAAAACTGAGAACCAATCTATTAATTTCACAAATAAAGGCACTCCTAAAATGCTAAATCCTTTTCTATGAGAGTTGTTAATCCTTCCTGCTGTTAACTGCAATGTAATTACAGTCTGAGTACTCCTGGTCTACACAGTCTATTTCATACTGATAGGCAGAACCTACAATCTTACTATATTTTATGATCATAAGCTTTACAATATACTTTAAGACTGTATATAAGCAACTTAAAGACAAATTAATCTTCAATGATTTGATAAGGAAATGCAAACAACTATAATTTTAATAAGAACCGTATGTATTACACATTACGAACACATATAAAACACTGCAAAATTTATGCTAGCAATTTGATTAAATGGTCCCTTTATGAGAGCTATTTGTACTTTCCAAAGTTGTACTTGAAATCCCAGAACAGAGCACCCACTTTTAAAGAACTAATGAAGTGAAATTCTACTAAAATTTATTTAGAGTAATTATTGAGACAACCTAAGGAGGAAACCAATTATTGCTAGGGAAAAAAAAAATGCTCATTTATCTTTTTAGATAACAGAAAAGAGAAATAAACCCTATGTGTGCATTAGAAGAAATCTTTATGGTTTTATGGGAAACTGCATAATGTTGGACCAGAGACAGAGCTGGACGATGATTCATACATTACTTTGCACCCACTATATAGGCAAAAAAACATCCTTAATATAGGGATTATTTAATTCCTATTTCCTTTGCAACATTCTTTTTCACTTGACTCCATTTGAGAATGCCAAGTGTGAAAGGAAAGGATGGTTAGTGCCAATGAGCATCCCCTCCCTGCCCTGTGGAGCAGACAGACAGATGTGCCAGAGCTGCAGTGCCTCACACCCTCCAAGAGCTGCTGTAACCTGGCTGGCACAGTGCTGTGCCATGTTAACCTCTAATCCTCTTCCCAGATATTTAGGATGAAGGATACCTGCTGCTTTGGGACTCAGCCAAGCTCACTACAAATCCTCCCCCTGCAGCCTGCTATCAAAGCAGCACCTGCAGTGGCCAGTGACATGAAAGCACAGGTCCAGCACACTCTGCAGAGCCTGGATGACCTTGTTCAGCTGCCTCAGTGCTGCCTTTCCCTGCTCTCTGCCCCTTGCTCTTGATATGATAGTGCACCAGATGAATACAGCCCTAGCTCTGAGCTCTTTCTTGAGTACTGTTTCTTGCAATATGCTCAACAATATTCCCTGTGCTGCTGCCACTTCTTCTCCAGATGTCCTAACCTGCTACACAGAGTTGCAAATAATGAGCTCTATTTCTGGAGGGCTGTGCATCCTATTAATTACCTGTGTCTTGGAGTTAGAGAAAACATTCCTTTCCTGTTGGGCCCAGCTGGAATTCAGAATACTAAGATTTTAAAATCTAATATTAAAGAGATAGTAGGAATAGGTCCCCTACTGCAGCTTAAGAAATATTTGCTGCAGATATGGGTTAAGAGCTGTAAGTAGACCTGGATCCTTCAGTGGTACAGCTGAATGCCTGGGCTGCTCCCTGAGCATGGAAATCACACAGAGCAATGGCTGAGGGAGCACACAACAGTCCCTTTTGGATCCTGGATGCAAGAATGCCCTCCTGGTTCCTGTAACCTCAAAGACTATGGATGAACAGAAACTGTGATAAGCACAAGATGGGGCAACACTGGTTTATCTACACTAAGTGGTAGAAGCATTGAAGTCTGCACTGGACACAGCCTGAAAGATTTGAGAGACATGCTCTTGGCCAGTATTAAATCAGTGTCACTCAAAGATTTCCACCTGGAAAGTGAAAGTTTAGAGGAAAGAAACAAGAGTCAAAAACCCCAACTCAAGTATTTGCTGAAATACTGCAACATTGAACTTCCTAAATTCAATGCTAAATTTGATTTTTTTCTTGTACATTCCTTTATTGTGCATTACTCACATTAGGCTCCTAGAATTCTTTGAAAGAAGCATTAATTCTTTCAATCAGTCTTATAAATCTTAATTTTGACCTTTTTTTCACACACCATGACATCTCAATCAACAGACTCAGAACAGAACAGTACACAGAACTCAGAACAGTAGGAATCTAACTACAGAGAAAAAATGTTACTCAGTGTTCCAGCTAGACTTGATGCATCTTAAAATGAGTATTTTTTTAAAAATCTAAATATTTTAAAGGTTAATTTCTTCTGCAACCATCTTACATTCACCAACTCAATACACAGTGGTTCTCAACAAGTATATATATTTTTATACTTTGATTCAAATACAGTATAAATATATATACATAAATATATATATTCTTTGATTCAAAAATATATTCTAATTCTTAATTTCAATTGATCAATCTGCCATTAATCTTATGAAAACTTAAAGGAGTATGCTATTCTTATAATTAATTTCATATTCCTAATAATAACTTAATAGAAACACACCTTAACATCCTGAAAATGAAAGCTTACAGAAAGTTGATGGTTTTATCATTTCCCTTTCATGTTTTCCTTTTCATGACTATTGAAAAAGATTCCAGGACTCAGCATACTAAACTAGCAATTAAAGTCCTGTTTCATCCAGTAGGGATCTCTTACACAAGTCATTAGCAACCTTAATTGCTAATCATAAAATATGTGGTTCTAAAGGACTATGTCAGAGAAGGTGTGCTTAGCTTAAGTTCACTTAGCTGAAGAGAAGATTTAGATCTTTATTTCCCAGAGTTTGGGTTAAAAAGTACATTAAAGGACCACATCTCAGCCAGTATTATAGGTAGTCTTATTACCTCAGTCTCGAATAAAAACCAAACCCACAAGTAATCTCCATCCCTAAAACAAGAATCAAATTTGCATGCTAGATCTTTATCCCAACTAAACTTACTATCCACACATATTATCTCAACTTTCTAAGAAAAGGTTAAGGAGAGGGAATCAAAGCAAGCACTGTCACAGAACCTTAAGGATTTAAGTCCCATCACAAAATCTTCTATGGTTCTATGATATTTGAACAGATTTAAATTTCAACTTGAATTGGACAGTCAAACAAAAATAATCCTAGGTTCTTTCTCACATTTAAATTAGAGAAAAGAGAAGTTCCATTTTACATATCTCATTTGGAAACTGAGTATCTCAGGGAAGCTTCACACTTGTACTCAGGAAAGTGTCACAGTTGACAGAGCAGTTCCAATAGAGCTGACACTTCCAGTTGCTACAGCTCAGAACAGAACAGCCCTGAACCACTCTGATTATAATTTTTGCCATACTGTTTTATAAAATATTGTCATATTGATAGTATTTGGAGATATGTGCACTTCTTATGTACCAAAATACAAACCATAACAAATAATAAAAAGCCCAAGTTTGACATTTACCACTAGTTCCATCCAAAACACAACAAATAAAGGAAAAAAGATGCAAACATCCAGAGTATAAAAAGTCATATAGATCAGTTGTCATTTTATAAATGAAAATCCAAACAAAATCCATCTAAACACAGAGAATGTACTCTACCAATTAAGGCTGCAGCAATAATGGCAGAATTTAATTTCTGAAATGACTTACCAATAAGTTACTATATTCTATTTTTTTTTTTCTTTAGTCAAGCAAAATCAAAATATTTCTATAGCAGATTCCAAGAGAAAATTTACAATTCTGCCTCTCCACAAAATCCATATGCTAACCACTTTTCTTGGTTTGGTTTTCCTGACCATAATTTGGCAATGCATTTCAAGTGGGACAGTTCTACAGCTACAAATTCACACATATTTCATTTCCTTATCTACAATTACTTAGATTTTAACACTGTAGTATGAATAGCTAAAAGCTCAGCCACAAAAAAGAAGAAGAAAGAAAAACATAAAATACCAAATGAATATAATGAGGTATAGGATAAAAGTGTACAAAAATTGTATGTGGTTTTAACCTTAAGTAATGATTAATTTTGACAAATTTTACATTTTTGTAAATTGTTCTGAGTAAAATCCCATCTTGTTTTAGAAAAAAACATATATTAAGGATGGCTGATGCAAAATTACCTGTTTTCTATAAGTTAAGTAGTTATGCCTGAGATTTGTAACTTTTACAGCCAATAAATATGTCACAGTGCAGAGCCTACTTAAACTACTGTATTTTTAGAAGTAAAAAAAAGTGGTCCTAAACACAGTTCAAATGGAATATTGTCAGTATCCTAGGAGATATAGGACTGAAAGGCCATTTCCATTACATTGCTCAATCACCACCAAATGAAGCCACATTTTGGTGTTTTGTTCTGGATAACAATCAATCATTCCCCACTTCCCATGTCAAAGCCCATAAAGCATTTGGACAGCAGTACAGAGGACCAATGACTTTGCAGTGGAAGAGACCTTCATGAAGATATCACAGGTAAAGGAAACAACCTGCTTTATCTGATAAATGAAAATTTCCCAGTTAACTTGAGAAGCCTCACAAAAATCAATAAGAAGTAATACAAAAATCCCTTCATCTCTGAGGAAAATGCCACTGTTCAAATTAAGAAATCAGTTAAGCTTCCTTGGTGAGCACAGCATGCAGGCACAAGAACACAAGACAAGGGATCACCCAAGCTGCACAGGTTTTCCCAATGTACAAAAACAACAACATCCCCACAAATTTCTGCCCATTCCTTGATGCCTTAAGAAAAAAATATATTATATAGAATGCTTCAGTCAGAGAGAAATTCCAAAGTGCATCTATAGAAAATAGACTGTGCTCAAGACACCTTCTATTTGTTCGGGGATAAGAAAAATCCCAAACCAGGATTAATCTTCTTGTACCACAAAATAACATAAATTTATCAAGGTTTGTTAGAAAATATATGCTGCTCTTTGTGTCCTGATATTTCACATACAAGATGCTTCACTTTATCTAATGGTTTATAAATCAAAGTGAAATAATTTATATACTTTTGATCTTTCACCAAAATTACATTATTACTTAAATCTTTACCCCCATTATAAATCCAAAGGCATTCTAGAAGATGATCATATCCTATATCAAGCTTTGCTTCACAAGGTAACATTCTTCTAATACTCTCTGCTAAGGTCACTTCTTCATTTCCCAGTCTACTATTGTTAACCACAATTCTAAAGAAATTACATAAAACTCAAACACATAATTCTCATGCAAGTCCCAGAGAAATGCAATTTTTCAAAACAAAGAATATATTACTGGAACCATGGAAAAACAGTAACTCTAAATGGAGTACTTGGAAGCCCTGAGGTACACACAAATATCCTAAGGCCCTGGACTTCTAAGACAATTAAAACACTACCTCACTTTCTTTATATATTTAATTGTCTTTCTTACACATCACTATACTTATAAAATAGATATCTAGAACTCAACTTTGGTCAGCCAGAATTTGAGATCAAATTTCTATATAAGATGATAAATGCCTCAACTTTCATGAAAAATATGTTTGTAAACCAACAGGTAAATGCAGGTTTAATTCTTTACTCATCTACAAAAGAACAGCCTCCTGACACAAACATGAGAGAACTGAATGTCTTTTCAGTACAGTGGATGACAATGTTAAGGTTATTCTTTTCTGACTGCTCATTTTTAAGATTTCCAAGATGAAAGTCCTAAAAGCTCTTAGGCCATGACTACCTCTTCTTGGTAATCCTGGTCCATACATACAAGGAAATAAACAAGTTTACACTCAAACTTTAAAAGAATCTGCACATTGAAAGCAGTGGCCTCTCTCATGGTATCAATACCCAAAGAGCAGTTTGGCCAAGGAACACTGACAATTGCACAGCAGCTCCAGAATGGTCATCAAAGATCAAACAGGTCAAAGCCCTTAATTTCCCACTATGTAGGGAGAAATATCACTAAAACTAGAGACAATCAATATGAAGAGAAAAAGAAGTTTTCATAACAATTATTTTAGCATGTGACAACTAGTATTACATAAACTGAATATGAGTAATATTTTGCTGTATTTCTCCCAGGTGTTGGGGTCTTACACCCATTTGGTTTTGTAAAAATTCCAATTACATTAAGAAGAAGGTTGTGGCCTACAGAGATTCAAAGAAAAGCCTCAAAAACTCTATCTGAAATGGTTATCCAAAGAATAAAAACCACACATAAATCAAAAAGGTTTTAAGGACAACATTATACCTAAATTCATTTTCTTTGGATAACTGGACTTGTGACAACATTATTTCTTTTACAAAACTATATCTTGTGAATAAAATGCCATTTTGCTTAAATAAATATACATTACCAAAAAGTGTTTCAGGGTCTGGCAGAGAACATACTAAAAGTTCTAGTGGATACACATTTCAGTGATGCATTGTGTGGTATAACATAAGTGTTTGATGGGCTGGTCACCAACAGTGACACATCTCTCCTCTGTTTCTGCTTCTTTAGCAGGCAGATGAGGAGGAATTCCTGTATTTATCACAATAATCTCCTAGAAAGGAAGCTATAGCACAGCTTGGAAGATGTGACCTTTTCTCACAGAAGAGAATAAAAACATCAACTTCATGAAATATAACTTTCAGAGGTAATTGCTGCTGGCAACCTCGGGTTGCTTTAACAGGCTTGCCTGCGAGCTGGCACTTCCACAGCAGCTCTGTCATCTTTTCTCAGGTGTGAACATTTAAGAAAAGATGTGGTAGAGAACAACAGCTCTTAAGGATATCAGATGCCCCTTTTTAACCTGCTGACCTATGGGGACCAGCACCTGAAACTAAGCAAGACCTGTGAAAATTGCGAAGAAAAAAAATAACACAAAACTTTAGTGAATCAGCTCCCGAGGACTGGATGGAACCATTGTTATTAATTCAGCTAACAGCAAGAAAATGCTACTGTGAAGAAAACAAATTAGGATGGCATAAATGAGAGCTCTTAGTATATTTGAAAAGGGATGTCTAATGCAAAAAACACTATAGAGAGCAAACAAGTTGTGCAAAGATTTCACTCTTTATGACAGCTGAAAGATCTAACCAGAAGGCTACAATAGTAATAGTAAATCTGCCATAATGACATTCCTGGAAAAAATCTAATTCTTATTTGTTTACAAGGATGAATAAACAATAGACATTTCTGTTCCTGTTGTTTTTACTGTCTTGCAGCTGCAAAGAGACAATTTTGTTGTAAGACAGCAAAATCTACATGCAATAGCATTTAGGAAACCATAGGAGAGCAGAGAAAATTGAAAGAGAAAATTAATCCTCCTCCATCTTCTTGTCTCAAAGAAAGGCATATGTCACTTCATGCTATTACTCAGCTCATACTCCAAAAGCTTCTGGTTTCTTTTGTTCTCTTATCAGTAGTTTTGATTGAGTTTGGTTGCAAGTGTACAGGCTCCTGTGATTTTAGTCTTCTCCAGGGTTACACACTGATAAGGCCAATAATTGACATTGTTATGCAGCAGGTTCTGCTGAACAAATAAACATGGAAAGAAAACAGTTTTCTTTGTAGAGAGATGTCTCCAGTGACAGCTGTGAATTACTAACTAAATGGAAGTCCTGCCAGTGCATTTAGTTTAGCAGGTCGCTGAAATTACTCAGGATGAACGTGAGTTTTTCCTTTGTTCAAGAAAAATCCTTTTTATATTGAAATAGAGAAAATGCAGAGATCCCTTTGTGGTATTTACTGAAAATAAATAAAAACATTGGTTGGTGAGAGAAATATGTCTTACAGGAATCAGAAACTAGAAACTTACAGGACAGCAAAATCAGATTTTCATTGTGTGGAAGATTTGATTTAAAACTTGGACAGCAACAGCAGCACTGTGAAGTAGAAGCCATAAAGCAAGGTTTACAGGAAATGCCTCCAGAGTATACACACTTAGCATCACATCTTTCCTTTCCTACAGCAGGAATCAGACAAAACACAACTCTTGCCAACATGTGCAGATGAAGGGGACCCCAGTTCTGTATCTCCAAACAACAGTGCTCAATCCCCAAGGAGTTTAGTCTCAGCATCCTTAGAGGTGTAGAGGTCTGAATAGAAAATATATTTCTTCTTACTTCATGTAGCCTTCCAAGACAAGGAAGGACAGAACTTAGAGGCAGAACAAAATCAACTTGCTCCTAGAGTTCAATAATGTTTTTGAATACAGTGACAAAAATTAAAAACAATAAGGAAAAAACAGTGATTACTCAACAACTATTGAACCTTTTTTTAACAAAATCAGTGCTTTTCCTCTGAAACTAGGCTTTACAGAGAATCACAATTTTAGACATATTTACCACTGTAATGTGGTTCTAACACTGCTCTCAGTTAGATAGCTAAAAATTATGTAGACAACTAAAAATTCCTAGATTTCAAAATGTTTAGAAGGTATTTGTTTGTAGACAAAAATATTATACATGTTTTAGAAATGGTGACTGACATTCCAAAATTATAGTCTAAGGCCAGTTCATTATCTGTTTCAAGAACTGAGAGAGGTTCAGATGCTTTTTGTACCTACACATGGTAGCAACCATGTATGTCATTGGGAGTATTACTCCACAGGTACATAACACAAATTTGGGGCTGGTTCTTAGCATCATAGATGACACTGCCAGAAAAGATAATTTCTTATTCTGGTCTGACCTCCTCTGTGGATATAGGCACTAAATCTAAACATATGGTTGGTGTATTTTCAAATTTCAAGAAACACACCAATTTGAAATCTTTAAGAGCAACAGAAATTCATTATTAGTCAATGTCTTGAGGGTTTTTTCCATATCAAATTTCTCATATATGAATCAATTTACCCATTGGTTTTCTTTCTGACAAATTAAGTAGGTCAAATACTTCAGTCATGCTCTCTGAGCTCTCTCTATGTCTGTGACCAAAGACATCAGAACTGGATGCAATATTGACAAAGAAATAAAACCACCAAAAGGAAAAACAAGCTCTTAGGTTCATTAATTCAAGGATCCAATCACTCTCATGTGCCACAGCATCATTCTGGGAGCTCATTAGAAGAGATGTAGGCATTGCCCACCCCACAGATCTCTTTTGGAGCCACACATCACAGGCTACAGTCTCACACTCCAGAGGTATGACCTATTCTAATTTTCCTTTATTTGCAATTTTTTTTTTTATTTGACTCTATCAAAATACAGCTCACCTGGAAAGTTCAACTGAACAAGTGATTCAAGTTTTGTTTATGTAACTGCTCTGTTCTCACTTTGTCAGAATGGTAAATCTGTGTCATCTGCAGATCTCTATTATCAGCAATTTTTTAATGGGAATGATGAATAGCCTCATACTGACTCCCACAGACACTCACTAGACAAGCCTCCTCTTGAAGATAATTACCAAAAAAGTACTTTTTCAGTCTTCCTAGTAGGATGTCATTGTATTTCTGTTGATACTGTTAAATACTATTTAAGTGTACAGAATAAAACAGATCACAGTATGAAACTATTATATTGCATATTTGCATCCACCAACGTAGATTCACTATTCAGAATTAAAGACAGAAATGAATCTGTTAAGAAAGACACGGGGGAATAATTTTTCATTTGTTCTTCTTAACTGATAGTAAGAAAATTTGCTATAAATATACTAATATAAAAATATATAAAAATACTAATAAATAGTAATTATTAGAGATATAATAAGCCAAGATAATAGAATTTAATACTTGCAATCAAAACTGTATTTTTATTATCTTCCTGAACATACTATTTTTTTAACACGGTGCCTTCTGAGATAGATAAACAAAAACCACCAGACATACAGGAAGCACTTAAATGTTACAAGATTTCCATTAAAATCCATAAAGGAAAATTAATACAAAGCTCTTTTTGCAAACAACATTAATAACTCATTACAATTGCTAGCTGGACACACTGTGGTCAATGGAAAATCAGTCTCATTACACTATTATATTCTGATCTGTTGGAGTTTCCCTATTTACAGTCTTCCTGAAAATTAGGGAAAGCTTTGGATAGCCTTTGGTAAAGTGAACAAGCCCGACAATTGGAAGAGTTCTGATACCCTGTAGATACATTAACAAAAATTGATTGAATATTCAAAATCTACATGGAGGCAAAAATAAATATCCAAAACTATCCAAACAACTAAAAATATCCAAAATAATTTTAATTTCTTTCTGAAAAGTAAACATAAGTTAAGGTAATAAAATGGCAAATTATTTCGTTGCAGTTCCACATTCATGACCTAGAGTGTATTGCTTACTGGTGAGTGATCATGTTGCCACAAGGGAAATGATAACACACTCAGCAAGACTGGAATAGGACTGAAGCATGAAATAGCATCCTTGCAGCCCCAGCAAAGCACAAGTCAGGCTACTTATGGTGACTGGAACCATTCCAAGCCTAAAGCTACCTCATTTATTTTCTAACACTGTGTCGAGATAGCAAAGTTGCAGTACGGATTTGGAAAGCCACAACAGTGCACTGCTGATTCATGCAGTTAAGTCATGCTGCTACTACATTATATTGATGCTGTTATCACACTACTTTATGATGGGAGACTTCATTATGACCAGAGCCAGAGCAGATGATGAACTACATGTCAAGAGGAAACAACAGTTGCTTGCGTGCATTAAAATATATAGTGCAAATATCAGGTGAAATTAATTCCAGTGATAAAGAACCATTACCAGTTTCAGACATGGTCACACAGAACTCTATTTCAATGATTATACAAACACACAGCCATGTTTTGCCAAATGAAAGATTTAGCTGTTAATTACATGAGAGCAGCTTATTTACATTGAGTCTTTAACATGAGTTTGTGGGGGTTTTTGATCCAAAGAGTCCTTCTTTAGCAGTGTTTGCTCTTTGTATCTTCAGGGATACCATGGTTTGGATTTTTCTAGCATTTCTTATAGAGCCTCTTCAGCAATTCTGTTGGCCAACTATAACCAAATAATTTGAACAAAATTTCTGGGAATCCAAACAGCAAGAAAACCCCCTGACTTACTGGTAAGATTTTATCTGAAAAGACAGATTTGGAAACTATTATAGAAATACTGTCTATTGATCACCTGCAACCTCCAATCAAAAATTCACATTTTAATTTCTAATTTCTTTGATCTAATCTTCAAATAAGTTCAGCCATTCCACTGGAGTATAATTTTGTGTACTGAGTTTCTTTTGCTGAATACCTGGACTTTGGTTGCTCTGAAATAAACTAGAATATTTTTTCAATTTTGTGATATTAATTTAATTACTTAAAATATTTTTAGATGTTTTCATCTTTCTGTAAGTAAAATCTATACTCATTCTGTTTTTAATGCTCTCCCCATTATGACTGTAGAAATGGGCATTATATAAAATAAATGTTAAAGCACATCCCTATTTTATGTTTCCAGCATTAGTCACTTTGTTTTGGTCAGCTTTCTCAATTCTGTTTATCTTCACCACAGCAATTTTAGCTGAATTAGCTTCAGTATAATTTGTTGACACATTGACAGTCTGGCATTGCTTTTCTACAGCAAATATCCACTGTTATGTAGATATTTTTATCCTAAGGCTCAAATTGTTAAGACAGGCAACTTTACTGAAGCTAAAATATGATAATTCTGCAATTAAGATGAACTCAATGTTTCCTGTGAGAAAGAAGCAATTATGATGAAACCATTCAAGATACAGCATGACTGTAATGTAACAAAAATTAAATCTGGACTGACAAGAACATCCAATGGAATTTAGAAGAAACAAAAACCCTCTCCAGTGCCCAGAAGTGTACTATTCTGTCAGGTGAAAATTCAAACATCATGGAAAGTTATGCATCATGTGCTGTTCCAATGCACAAATAATGGTTGGGACATGTATAAATGAACCTATTAAAACCAACAGTTGTGTGTTTTTTACCAGGTAGTATAGACAGCCTCTTCTGGTTTGGATGGTTTTGGCTGGGCTTGTTGGGGCTTCTTTCTTTGTTTGCTTGGCTTTTTACCATAAAGGGAGATTCAATACCCTTGAAGTTTTGCCAGACTGAAAATTTCTGATGGTAATTTTATTTTCTGTTGGTAGAAGGCCTTTGCTGGTTTTGGTACTTACTTAAGATTATCTAAGAACAGCATGTCCAGAATGAAATAGCACTTTTTAAAAACACCAGAATATGGATGCAAAAAACTCAGCTCAGCTTTTCCATATGATTTTCTGTCAGGATTTTATGCAGTATTAACAAGGATATGTGTACATCTTAACTATAAAACAGAAAGATTAAAACCTTTCCATCTTGGTAAAAATGCTCTACAAATAATATTTGAATTGCTCTGCATATTTTCAAAACTTTTTTTGTTTTGAAGCCTATTTACTGAACTTATATTCTATTGATTCTCAATGTTCCCAAGTGAATATGCTTTGAAAAGAGGTATGATTGTATTTATGTAGCAGCAGCATGACTCTGGATCCCTGAGAAACTACTCAAAATATTCAAAACGCTATGCTTTTGTTTTTTGCTCTGTGACCAATTTAACTCTTCAACAGCAGCATTTACTAAAAATGGTGAATTCAATTTGTCAAATAACTCAGCTGAAGCCAAAATCAAATTATTATTCTGCTTCACTTAAAGCTATCCAAAGACCTAGAGGGTTATCAAGAAAATGCTATATGGATAAGAGAACAAAAATCAATCTGTATTCTTGCATCCTTCCCAAAGGGTTATTAGCCCAGCAGTATTCACCACCTGTTGCATTCTGTGTGAATACTTCTAACCTTATTATTTTTTTGGAATAAGCAAAATAGAATCCTGTTTCAATTATGATATGCACAATGTGATTTTTAGATGTAATCACAACTACTTAACCTAAAAGTTATTAGAAAATTGTGCCAAACCATAAAGATTTAGCAAAAGTTATTTATATAAACATATCAAAAAGACCAGATCTGTTAGAGACTGTCAAGAGTCCTTTGTGCCTAAACAGGTATTTTCCCTCTACATATGTAATTGTCTTTTAAAGAGCTGGAGGAGAAAAAAAGTTTCCTACCAACTTTATTTTAACCTACACATTTAATAATTCTAGGATAATATTACATTTTCATAAATTTTAATTCATTGTGCTCTTTGCACATTAGTAGCATTAATGATATGTGCCTTTCTGAACAGTATAGATTTGCTAGAGCTTATTCTGCAGTTGAATACACCAAAATTGTGGTTCCCCTGTATCACAGGGAAAAAAAATTGGTACTAGGGCTTTGGGCAGTTTGCTTGGATTTTTTTTTTGTTGTTTTTTTCTTTTTTTCTGAAAAACTTACCTTCTCTCTGACAATATTGTGATAATGTGAAGAAACATAAAAACCACATGGGTACCGTGAGTTGTAAGACTACATTACAGGTCTCTTTAAAAAAAAAAAAACAACCCAATCAACAATAAAATATACAATCCACATTATAAACAGCACTGCAAAATCATTTTCTGATCTTGCAATGTCCAAGTACTGTTCAAATACTTGTATAGTAAAATCAGTAACAGAAAAATCCAAACCACAGTCTCATTGAAGATATGAAGAACACACACAGCTAAAGAAGGACTCTTTGGATCAAAGGAAAATAAAAACTCATGTTAAAGTCCCAATGCACCTAAAAGGTTCTGCTGTAATTAAAGCTAAATCTTTTATTTGGCAAAATATGGTGTGTATTTGCATAATCATTGAAACAGGGTCCTGTGTGACAATATCTGAAACTGGTAATAGTTCTTAATCACTAGAATTAATTTCACCTGATATTTATTTTCTTCATGTACTTTAATGCAGGCAAGTAAGTGTGAAACTCCAAGTACTGCTCTTCAGCTCATGAAAAAATTGTTATCCATCAATAAATATCTTAGGCATGAATGCTTTATGACCCCAACAGAATATTTGGATCCAAACAATTGCTTCTGAAACATTATTCATAAAGAAACCCCCTTTAAAATAGCAGTGATTATGCTACATTTGGTCTAGGCAGTCTCATTCACTCTAAAAGTTGCATTTGCTATTCATTTTTGTTACTACATCTGGCCCTACCTATTTGGTGGCAGTCAATTCTGAAAGAATAACCTTCAAGAAAAACAACTGCATAATGGACATAAAGCCATATTAAACATTTTCCTGCAATTAAAAACAGCACTAACAAAAACAATAAAGGAAAAAAGCATTTAATCTAGCACAAATTTTACTAAGCAATTTTCATTAAAATATTGAGAATTAATTCCTAGGGAAAACAGGAAAAGCTGACCAATTACATTATAAGGTTAATGGAATTAATCTAATAACATTCAAAATATGCAATTTTCAGGGAGCAAAATGAAATAAAGATTTTGGTAAACTACAGAACTTCACAGACACTATGTAGTCAGCTTCACAAGATTAAAGAGCTTAGATCCTAGAGCTTTTATCAAGACAAAAATTATTAATATGACATTGTTACTGCAATGATCTCTGAAGTTCGACATCCAGGAAAATCTTCATCTCCTCTATTTGATTTAATCCTTTATATTTCCTTTTTCAAGAAACTCCGGTTCTGAAGAAACTGGCAGAAAATCAGGGACCAAGTGATATGATGGTAATACTCTTTTTTAGGTTGCTTTGCTAATTAGTCACTGTGCAAAATGAGTAGTAAGGAAAGGTTTAAACCCAATCAATAAAATACATTAAATCAATTATTGGCAAGAATATGCAGAACATATTGTATTTTACAGAATAGGTTAAAGTAAAATAAAAATTAATTCTGGAGTTCGTTCAGTCACAGTAAAAGATCCATTACTAAACAAGAGTTATTTTCCTATTATAGTCACAAAAATGTGTTTCCCAGAAAAAAGCCCAGATTGTGTTCAAACCTGTAATTCCTTAAATTCAAATAGTAAGAATAGGAGTGCACACAAAGGCAAGGGCTCAGGTGTCTCTGAAGAGTCAGGTAACTCTGTCTGAAGAGGAAATGTGTGCTAAAGAAACCGATAACTTTTCCATTAAAACACTCAGAATGTAAAGGGATTTTCCAATCAATATGAATTGTACAAACACTATGTCCCACAGTTTTTCTCCACACAACAGAAGTTTTAGAGGAATTATGTTCAATATCTCTTCCCCTGTACTGAGCAGTCTCCACTGGATGTGCTCCTGGATGCTCCAGAGCTTCCATCCCTCCTCTTTGCTGGCAACATCTCTGGTAACAATCAGTACAGGAAACAACATTTGGGCTTGCAAAGAGACATTCACATCCTCAAGGAAGTCTTCACAGACTATTTAATATTCAGACCATTAAATGTAGGATTTAACAGATGAATTCTAATTTCTGTCAAAGCCATATTCTTACTTAAATAGTAAAGTGACAGAAATTATTTGCACAGGATAGGATGAGGTCAGAAGTAACTAATTTATACAATTTCTTTCCACTGACTACAAATGTAATTTAAAGTAGCTTTATTTCTATTTCTGAGTTACAGGATTCACTTTATTTCACTAAACCTTAATCCAAAGTACATAATGTAACACATTTTCAATCTAACTGCTCTCTGAAACATGTATCATATCTTCATATAATATTTGTACTGAACTATGCAGCCGGTTAACATCTTTGTTACTTAAAAGAATAGTATTTGAAAAATAAGGAAGACATTAGCTAATATCACACATAATTGATTTATAAAATAGAAATAACTGCTCACTTTGTCATATAGTTGTTTTGGGTTTTTTTGAAGAACACAGAGAAACACTACAGTAAGGTCTGTCATACTAATATATGGTATAATGAACTCAGCTGTCAAATACACTACAACTGTTGTTAAAGACTTTGTTCTGTCTGAAAGAAGGGTTAGAAGTTAATGAATTGCTGTATGTCACAGATGAAATCCAAGCACAAATCTGCACTTTCAGTGCTTACATTTGAACTTTTTAATGTGATGCATCATCTAAAATTGCAACACATCCCCTGACTATCAGAAAAGCAAACTATTCAAATAACTTAATTTGAAACTAACTGTTGAAATAAACCTGATAAAATGCAATTTTTCAAATGGCATGAATATTTTAATGGGAGGAAATACAGACTATTCAGGACTATAAATTACTATATCCCTTTTGGTATTTTTCCAAAAAGAAAGCAAATGTGAAAGTATTACAAACTGACACTTGTGTGTAATGAGTCAAATTAAAAGCAGGATGATCAACAGTCTACCTGCTACATTTCAGTTCAATATTAAAATTTTGCAATAATAACTTCTGTGGGACAAAACCTTCACTTCTAAGACTGTATGTTAAAACATCTTTGCACCGTTGTGTTTAATTAACAATACATGTGGAGACCAATTCAAGATACTCATGATGATCAAAATATGCATAAGCTTTTGACAAAGTTGAGTAGGGTTGAGAGCAGAGCAGTTAAACAATTGCCACTCACATCATTCTCTTTTCATTAAGCTCTGCATGCAAAAGTAAAGTCAGCAATTTTATTATTGCAAATTGGCTCTTCTGAACACAAACGATTCAAGAGTGTTGAATCCCAGCTGTCTGCTACCAGGTCTCAGAGATTAAAAACTGATCTCACATTAGGTTGCCAGCTACAACTTTCAAAGTCTAAAACAGCAGAGCTTCTAGTTTCTTGAAACACATGACTATATATTGAACATCTTCCAAAAGTGCTCTCAGGGGGGAATAAAATGACATCAGTGTTAGTAGTCAGGCTCTTTACAGTTAGAAAGATTTCCATGTTCACAGTTCTTAATTCTTTGCAAGTTTTGGTACATCCACAGAAAAGACCCTATTAGCTTCCAAACACAGAAGAACGAGGGCACAAAATCATCTAATCATAGAGCTTAAAGAGAAGAAGGGCAAACATTCATCTGTTCAAAAAACTAATCCTTGGAGAAACAATTTTAAATTTTTTTCTTTAATTGAAAATTTATTTTTACTGCAGGAGCAATGAGAACTCATTTTTTTGCACAGAACACACCAAGAAGCTAAATTAAAATAGATTTATTAGTTACACCTCATATAATGTGAAGTAAGCACCCCTACACTTTCAGGCAGAAAAATTAAAATTTAAAAATTTACATCATAAACTATGTAAAGACCACAAAAGATTAATGAAATCTTTATTACTGTGTTTGAGTGTAAAAAGATAGTATGAAATTACATCTCTGATATCTGACATGTTTCTGTAGTAGATAATTTCTGGGAAAGATATTAATACCAAATTTTTTATACTAAAGTTCATTACTTATATAGACAGCAGAAATGAAATGAAATTAACTTGTCTTCTAAGCTTCTTCTTATTCAGCATTTATCTCAGTTTTAATAAGACAATTGTGCATGCATTCATTTTGGTAAACAAGTCGATGTTTATTATTATTCCTATATATAAAATAATTAAATAAAATTATTTAAAATATTGCATAGATAAGAATAAGGCACATTCACTGAAGATTTTATGGCTGAAGTATAAAGCAAGAGACAATAAATTCACAGAAAAGCAAAAAGAAGCAACACAAAACTCATCAATGTGACTGTAATTGCTACTAAGAGACTCAAGCCAACCTGTCAAATTTATTCTGGGTGTAGCAAAAAGCCAGAACTTTAAATGACTTAGAGCAAAGTAGCTGAATATCTGCATTAGGTGCTGCATTTAAGTAAGGAGGCAAAGTGGGAGATAGCCCTGCTACTTTCTTGTGAGTGCAAGAGGGTGATGAAGCTGTCATCACAGGCTGATAGCCTGGAGTCAGCAGCTCAGTGCTGAATCTGAGATGTCATGGAAGGTGTCAGTATTAGTCCATTAAAGACCTCAAAAGAGAAGGTGTCTCAGTTTTCTTTGGTGCTCCAAAAGAAAGGGAATTAAAGGAGATGCAGAGCAAGAAAGCAAGAAAAAATGATGGATTAAAAAATTTTCTTTACAGGTTCTTTGCAGTCTGGGTGAATATAATTGGAGGAAAAATGTATTTTTCAAAGACAAAGAAAAGGACAATGCAGTAACAAAGATATGAGTTGGTGACAGCATGGGAGAAAATGTCTTTTAGAGAGACAGAAAAGGCTATATCTTAAAATCATGAATAAGAAAAGATCTGCAAAACAGATTCCTTACCACAACACATTGAACATGTTTTTGTAGCTCAGCTATGTCAACAAAATAATAACTTAAAGTACAAATCTAACAGATAAGCCAGTATGAATTCAACTAACTTAATTACCATTAGTTTATATTCAGTTCAACAGTTGAATCTAGTCCCTGAAGTCTTGTTTCTGTAAAAATCAGATATCTTGCACGTTCCAACAGTAAACTCAGTAGCCATATTTTCTATTAATGTTTTAATTCCAAATATGCTCAAAATAATACATGAATATTTTATCACTTAACAGCTTCACCTATCCACACCTCAAAAGAATTCAGGAGAATTTTGGAGTTATGGGTGTAGTTAGGGAAACGAATAACAGCAAGCCAAAGTCTGACACATGCTGATGAGTAGAAAAGTTTTCATTACTAGTACATCTAATTATTCGAGCTTAGATAGTAGAAGCTAAATGAATTTCATGTTTTGTATTCAAAAGGCACACTTTATCATATTAAAAATATAGTTTTATTTATATTGATCTTACTGCTTTTGTCTATATTTTTTTGTCTGATACTAGTATGTAACCAGTAAATTAACACAGAAAATTCACATCATCAACAGAAACATCAGAAACCAAGAATGACCTGTTTGAGCCATCACATTGGTTACAAGGGAAAATCGAACACAGGATTAAAATTTCTGCCATTTACTGCCTAGCCTTGTGTTCCCTGCTCCTCCACATGTGAAGTATGAACTGTAAATCTGAACTATGAATAGAGTAACAGAGCTACCCAAATTACCTCTCTGTACCTAGGTTTGTGGGGCACCCTAGCTAGATAAAAATGACTCTCTAGAAGTGAGAACCAAGAGAGAATAACAAGCTCGAATGAAAACTGAAAAAAACCTCACTCTTTTCCATAATATTAATCTTTGTATTATACATGGGCATGAAATATTTAAAACATCTCCCTGAAAACATGTCAGTTTAATTTCACTGCTATCAAAAAGTGACTCTGGGGGATTTGAAAACTGCTGAGTGTAATATTTTTTGTCCTCATTACACAGCATTGCATCACACAGCTCATTGCATTAAATAGCAGATTTCAAAATGGGATTATAGCTTACTAGAAAGATTACTGAATAAGTAGGACAAAATGTAAGCAGCTTTAAACTCCTAGGAAAATAAAACCATCTGATATTTTGTAATTAACCAAATAAACGGCAGTGAGAGGAATAACTTGTTTCAAATGATTCAAAAGAGGACAACTATCATCATGACTTGATTATCATCTTACAAAGGAAAATTATTTTACTATGCTATTTGAAACATGAAAAATATGGCAGAGCATCAACACAGTTTTATATGCCTGTGTTCCAAGTCTATATATACATGTACATCTATAATATATACATATAATATTTACACATGAACATTTAAACATTAGGAGGCCTGTGTTGAACATTTATTTCTTCCACCCTTTCCTTAAGAAAATTTACTTCCCTTCATATCTTAATATTTAATTCTACAGATATAAACCAAATACCAAGCAATTTTCATGTTGTATCACTCTATAGTATGAGTTCAGCCTAACTTCTTTCATTTCAAAATTCATTTTTGTGCTACGTGACAATACACAAAAAAAGCCCCCAAAACTCCAATCACATGCACTGTGTATATAATATATATATATAAGGAAATATTGAGGGATGAACATTTGGTATCTAAGTCAATCTGTTCATATTAGGAAGAACAAGTTTCATACTTTTACTGATTGCTTGGTTGCAGACATACCTAAAAGTCTGAAAACAATTATCTTAAAAGCAGACTATTTTCTATCATCATCCTGTCTGTAATATTGCTGATAATATACTTTATCAAATAATAAGAATATAAGTACTGCATAACCAATTCTTTTAAAATTGGTTTTTCATTCAAAATCTGTTCAGTGTCTCTTCTGGCACAGTGCCACATCTAATGTTCTTGGGAAATTATTCCAACTTAAAATTCCTGTGAGGTCTGTATTTCTACTGAAAGAGGTCAAGCAGACATATAAAAGTTGAGAGAAGTTTTCATAGCTAGTAGAAAAGAACCAGGCCCTCTGACTGACAGGAGAGACTTCCCTTATTCCTGTCATATGCAGAAAAACAAATACAACACACACCATGTGCAAGAGAAATGATGGAATGCATGTGATTCTTGATACAGTTTACAGAACAAAAAACTTCTGTACAAAATGTACTATAGCTATGACTTCTCAATAATGTGAATTCAATGCAGAGTGCTCCAAACAGCATATACTGAAATTCCCAGTTTTCCAATGTAGTTTAAGTGCTTATTACTTTGAAGACTAGGCAATGATCTACAGCTATTATTAACAAAGCAGAAGAATAATGAATATTATTCTTGCCTGTGGGACAGAAGTATCATTTAGAGAATTGATAACACTTTAGTTTAGCCATTTTAAAAGGTCATGTTACACAATAAAAAAGGCCAAGGCTTTTAGTGATAACATATGATGGTGATAAAACTAGCATGGATCTACACATCCTCAAAATTACCAATTGCATTTCTATGTTGTAAGCAATCCAAAGCAGTGTGGTAAATGCATTCCAGTGTATTCCTGGTTTTTGTACTTTATATTCTAGTTTACATTGGCCTATAAAGAAATTAAATCATACAGAAATATCTTAATTATTAATTAAGTACACAAATCTGAATGTGTGTAAAAAGAACAAATCTTCATAGTACTATACCATGGTATTATTTACTTGAAGCATAATTTTAATAGATTGGGTAGAGAGATTAAAATTATCCTCTTTGTTGCAGGAAATCAACATGAAAAATTTAATAGGGAGGATTAACAGTGAACAATTGCAATCAAAAGGTACAGATACCAACATTAGAGATGATTTTGACAAAGTATCATAAATTGAGAAAATCTGACAATGTTAGAAGGTAGCAGAAATTAAAGCTGTTATGTTGTGCCCTTAGGGATTTATTCATTTCAAAGACCGGCAACGACAGCTCTGAATAAATCCTTTCATGAAGATAAAATAGATTGAAGTGATACACAAATTTGCACAATGGTTCATTTGTAGAGGGCCACAGAGTTCAGTCAGCTGGAGAGAAAATAAGCTGGTGATGGGCCATTTCCCCAGGGTAGACAATGATGGGGGCTTTGCAGCACAGGCTATTCACATTCAGCCTTCAAACAAGATTTTAAAGCCTTTTAGGCTTTCAGTGTGTATCATAGGGTAAAATTCAATATAAATATTTCTATGAAAGTGAACTGTCACCAGTTCACAAAAATAATTGTACTTCTATGGATGTATGCAAATGATTTGCCTATCTACCATATTCAAATCTTCTTACAAACAACTTCCTGATAAGCTTTCTGCTGGAAAAATGCAAGGTTTTGAAATGTAGGGGCTTGGAGTATTTTTACTTCCTAATGAAAAACAGGCTCCTTATTTTAAAAGACTGTTTGCCCAGCTTTTTCAAAAGAATGAACATGACCTTGTTAGAGAACGTTATATTGTACAGATGAGAAATTATAAATAAATACTTCAGTAATGCATTTAAGATTTAAAAAATCCAGTTACCTTTGCAGAAAATCTCTGCAAGATACCAAGGTAACAGCATCTCCAGAAATCATCTTCTCAAAGTCTGCCTCAGTTAAAACAGAATGTTTTTCCAGAGTGGACAAAGAAAACACATCTACTGCTTATAGCTCATCATTTCAGGTCTAACCATTTTGGAGCAACTTTAACTAACAGTAAGATATTGCCAGTCTTGCTGCCCCTATTTTGTCTTAAATTCATTCCCAAGTAACATTAGGAAGGTAAATCTAAGAAATGCTACCCTGTGCTTGAAAAATATCCTCTTCACTTACTTGAAAATCTTTCTCCTCCAGGATCTCTTTCCTCCACCTGACAAGGAAGGCAGCACAGACGTACAAGTGGAAGTGAGAAAAACCCTCTGGTTCAGACTAGAAAAAATAAAAATATATCATCCTTTCAATACACAAATAATAATACTTTTGATCACCATATGCCCCAAGTGTATTTTTATGGCATTGACTTCCAACTACAAATGTCAGCTACATCTGTCTCTCTTTGTATCACAGACATGCTTGCATTTAATCTATACCAAAGCTATTCACTGCTATTATCTGTAACAGGGACAGAGGTGAGGCAGCTTCCATTTCTCATATTTAAATTCATTCTTTACTGATGTGTTTTCCATTTCTGGTGTTATCCATTAGCTTATATCTGGTATGAAATACTGTACTGTCCAGCTTAACACTGTGGCATGAACATATGTTTCATCTCCATTATTAAGTCAACTCTACTATTAGCAGCAGCTTTTGAAGTATAAATTTTGCTATAGGAAATTATTAAGCATTGTAAAAATAAAAATAATTTGTTTTATATTGAACTGAATCAGATGTTTTCTCTATAGGGAGAAAACCTACTTGTAAGATGAAATATTTACAGCTCAGTTTTGTATTCAGATCTGCAGCTTTCTGTTCTGGTTCAAGTCAGCAGATTCCATCACTTTATAAAACTCCCTCTCGAAATCAGCATTTTATAATTTTGCATAAGAGTTTAGAAAATTTTCTGATGAGGTCCTTAAAAGACATCACTAAGTTTTCTTATATTAACAAATTAACATTAGATTTTATTTTCTATACCACTAAGAACTGAAAAAGTATAGTATTAAATTATCAATGTAAAATACCATTAAAATAACATCTGAAAAAATAATTATGAAATTAGATTACATAATCTGACAAATGGAGGTATATTTAAATACCAATATCTATGTAATTTACAAGATCTAATTATAGTGCTTTAAAAATATAACAAGTTTTTTATATTTTCTGCTGGTCATTTCAAAACAAAGTTTACTCTTTAGAAAAATTCAATGTTCTGCTCAAGTATAGTGAACTGAAACAACTACTTATATAAAGTACAACATGATAAAATACCTATTTTATTGCTATTTAACCTAGAACAACATGGTATTTAAAATTCATGCAATAAATAAACTTCCCAGCTATAACAAGTGACAAAGGAAAAATATTCTCCTCCTCCTCCATTTCTTTCTCCTCTGTCCTTGACTGATAAAAGAGCAAAGTGTGCTACAAGAGGTTTGGAAAACATCTGTCCAAAACAGCTACAGAAACTACAGACCAACACCTTGTTAACAGCTACAGAAACTACAGACCATCTGGTCCACCAAATTGGTATGGTTCCAGGAAAGAGATAATGCCAGTTATTTGGAGGCAAGCTTTTAAGTTTAAAAGTGTTCATGAATTAGCTAATTTTGGAAACACTCTTAAGGAATTTTAGAAAAATTATCTGGACTTGTATAGAATTCGTACTTTGTCTTGTGATTTTTCTGGGTTTTTTCCGCCAATAAAAGTTTCTTCAAAATGAAGCTCTTTTAAATGAAACAAAATAGGTTTAAAAGTGCAATTCATTAGAGGAAAAATGCACATCCCCTACAGATTTAAAAATTCATCATGTTTCAGAGATAAGTATAGGTACAAAGTATTTCCAATGGATAGATTTAGACAGTTTTAGAAATTGAGTAAAACAGCTAATGCATAATTGCCTTTCCTAACACCTGATACCTATTATACTTTTCCGTTTGCAGCTTTTGAAGTTACAAACAGTTTGATCTCTAAATATACAGAAATGCAGACTACCAGCTAAAATCTATTTAAAATCAAGTATAAACAATGACCTTGATTTAAATATTTTAGAAAAAAATCTCAAGGCAGATGTACAACCTTCCAGAAGACTTATTCTGAACATATTACAGATGACTCTGAGCACATTATCTAAGAACCATCTGTCATTATCAATAAAAATCATTTAGACTGTTAACATCATAAATATCTCATTGCCCTGCAAATGCTGGCTCTCCTTTGCAGCTGAAATGAAAGGTGTTCCTTTGACTGCACTCCCCAAAGTTCTTGAATTGGACAACCACCAAAAGAATGCAAATTTTTTTGTAAGACAAGACTGATTAGTGTCTTGCCAATGATTAGTCTAAGCAGCCTTCCACCCTGGATACTTCAACATTTAGGGACTGTAATACTTCATGCTATTATATTTGTATTTATATACACGCTTTATTGTCTATTTGTATTTATCTAAAGTACAAGATTATTGTTTAAGAACTCAGAATAATTAAAGATATGAAATTTTGTCAGGATTAGGTATTAACCACATTTTACACTCAAGTAATAGCTCAGATAACAGCTCACACAAGGACTTCCAAATAAAGTAACCTTAAGCAACTCCATTTCTACCACATTACAAAGAGCAGATAGTTTAGGTGAAAAGAGATTTAAATAATTTTTACTAAAATATCCAAGCAATTTATAGCAGAAAAAGAGAAAGAACCCAACACATGAACATCATGAAAAGTGGAATATATTTGCTGGTCCTCCAAGTTTTGCATTTTTGATCAGCCAGGAGCCTTGATTTTCCAGGCACAGACTCAATTCACTGTCAAAACAGACTCAAAAGTTCTAGTCTGAGAAGAAACACAGCAAGAACACACCAAAGATGTCATGACAGTACCTAGCCTCTCACCAGGAATGACCAACAGCAGATGGCTGAGTGCAGGAGTACAAGATATAGCAGTACCTCCCCAGAATACTCCAAGTTTCAAAGGTTCATGCTCAGAGATTTCCTAAGAGAAGCCACACAATATGTCTATATATCTAATAGTTAATGATTTGTCTAACCTTCCTAAATCTTTTTGTAACTGTAAGCTTTTTGGTAAGTCACCAAGTCCTAGAACAAAGAATTCCAAAACACGAGTGCATGCCATGCAGCATGTCTGGTTTAAACCTGCTAGCTTCAAAGTAGTTCAGATATTTGCAGTGAAAGAGTATTAATCACTTCCTGTTCACTTTCTTCAATCTGTTTCTATTTCCTTCTTCCACAGACTAGAAATGCTTTGCTTATTCCACTGCTCCTCGTGTACCAGCTCCACCAACCTTTGCTCAGCCTTCTTAAGCATCCTTTCATGTAGTTTTCTCATTCTGAAATAGGATATGAACTCTATATAGCATGTAAGTTGCAGAAAGAATATAAGTCTCATAGTGCTCATAATCATATATTTTGTTCTCCTTATCTTTTCCACTAATTCTCAACCTTTGGGTTTTTTTTTTAATTTTTCTGTTCTTGACTGCTACTGAGCTTATATTTTCCTCTTGTGCTTGTAGGAAGCTGCCTTGAACCCCATAGTTGTACCAGTAAAGCTAGGATTGGTCCAACCACACAGCATCACTTTATATCTGCCCACGCCAAATTTCACCTGTTATTTATGCCAAACTCTTTGGTGTCTGCCTCTCACCTTTACTGCCCTTAGTAACAAGGTGTTATCAGCAAATTTGGCTGTCTTAGCTGCTCCTGTATCCCTTTTTTATCTCTTCAGCAGGAAGAGCTTAAGCCTCATGACAAATTGCAAAAGAATTACATGTTATCTCCTTTAATTTTGAAATTTGTCCGCTTGTTCCTAACATTTGTTTTCTACCTTTTGGGCAGTTCTTATTCATACAAGGGCATTCCCTTGAATTCCACAGCTGTGTTTCTTCTTTATTAACCTTTAGTGAAGAACCTTCTTCAGTGTTTTCAGCACTCTAGATCAACCTGGTATATGGATTCACTGGCTCTTACACTTTGTAAGGTGTGATTTTTACCTACAAAAATCATGTCAACACTTTCTTAAAATGACGTATTTAGCCATGGTGAAAGAATATTACACTCAAGTTCAGAGAACACTGAAGTGAAGTCACGTTAATCTTATAATTCTAAAAGATACTGGAATACTTTGCAGACTGCAAATATTTTTATTGTACACAGAAGCCTACCAGCTCAGGTGGGATCATATCCTTCTCCCACTTGTCAGCTTTCCAGTCAGTTATATAATGAAATTTCAATTATTTGAAAATTGCTAAAAAATTTAATTTTATTTATAATACATGTTATATAGTTTTTTTACAGTTATATGCAAAAATACCTATTAATAACACTTTTGCTGAGCTTGCACATTTTGAATTGTCTTGTATAATTGTTTCTCTTCACTAAGAAGATGACCCTATAAGCAGTAAGTGACCAAGAGCACTTATCTAAGATGAATCCATTCTCACCAAAAACACAGCAATGAAGTTGGATCTTTAATGCTTTAAAGAAACAAAACAAACAAACAAACATAAACCACAACTTATAGGTAAGGTCTACAAGCAGCTGTTTCTAATGCAAACATCCATCAATTAACATGAAAATTTATGGACAGGTTTGATCATATTTCATAATATGAACACATTTCATAGCATTTCAAAATCTTTAATGGAAAGTAACATTTCCAGGTCATAACATCAAGCTAGAAATATCTGTCACATCCAAAACACTATGCAAATATATCAATCCTTAGAGTTCACTAAATCCTTTATAGAAGAGCTATTTCAAAAAAAATTACAATAACTGTGTTCACATTCCCTATTTCTGTTAGGTATGTTAAAAAAAATTACTTATCATACAATGTTCCATTAGATTTGGCAAATTTATGCTGAAAACAAGGTGAAGGTCAGTTTCCACAATGATTTAGTCACTGGCCTCTCTGATCTAGTCAACAACTTGGCAACAATTCCTAATATATGACTTATGATATAAAACTCTGCTGTGAAATCCAGCCACAAAGAACATTGACTACATATGGAATTTTTTTTGATCAATACCTTGCCCTGTTGGAATGCTCCATATGGCATGCAAAAATCATGTTAAGACTAGGAATCAATGTCAAATATAAATGGATGCTAGTGATAATTACTATTTACCCAATTTATCCACTCCGCAACTAATAATTTAATTTTATGAAGCATCTTTCACATAAATTTCCATGTGACCTTGTATTTTCAGAAATGGAGTTTACATTACTGCCCTCTTCACTTGCTAACATGCTCAATTCAAATAGATCTAAAAAATAACTAAAAAAGTGTGTATTTGAATTTTTGTCCTAGCTCTCCCAGAATAAACTGCAGTGGAAAACAAAAACCAATGTTTCTCATTTGGTTCTTTTAAAGAATTCACTATGAAGTTTTTAAAGAGTTCAGTCATGACTAGGATGTCAAGTGATTCTCACTCAATGAAATACTTTCACATCCAACACTGAACTGTTATCTTTTGCAGCTATTTTTCCTCCTCTTGTGTGGTGTTTATTACCTTTGCACACAGGAGTATTGCTAGATCTTAGCAAAGGAATGAAGCTTCTTATGCAATTCCCTTAAAGCCTTTTTTTGCTGAATTGGTTATTGACAGAAGAAAGTGGAGTAAAGAAGTTTTCTTGAAAAATGTCTTAGATACAAATGCAAGAAGATGCTGAATTCTGTACAAGGAGAACACTTTGCAACACTTATTTCTAACATTATTTTGAAAATAGCCTAGATAGACACAGAAGCATCATGGATAGTGAGACTATCAGAAAACAATTTCTTTTCTCTAATTTCCCATGTTAATAAACCTCTTGTTATCTGTAGTGAAGAGTGACCATGAGTTGGTCTTTGCACTTGCTGGATAAACTATTACTTAACCTTCTGCTTTGAATTTCTTTGATAAGGCAAATAACTTCCAATTTATCTAGCAGTTTTAACTACATAGAACAGAGTAAAACAGGATGTGGCAATGTGAGCATGAAATCTGCAAGTGATAGATCAATCACTGTGATTTCAGACAATAGTAAGGGCTGCATATAAAAATCTAATAAACATAATCACAGAATCACCAGGTTGGAAGAGACCTTCAAGACCATCAGGTCCAACCCATGCCCAAGATCTCAACCAGATGATGGCACCAAGTGCCACATCCAATCTTTTTCAAATACATTCAGGGATAGTGACTGCACCACCTCCCCAGGCAGACCATTCCAGTACTTTATTATTTTTTCAGTGAAAAACTTTTTCCTAATATTGAAACTATATTTCCCTTGGTGCTGCTTAAGATAATACACATTCATGGGCCCTCTAGTAGGAACAAAAAAATTACTTTCTGCAAGTTATTTGTTTGGCAATGAGAACAGAAGAATCAGCAGCAAGAACTAATGAAAATCTTCCAGGTTGGTTTCAGTGCATTAACAAGTAGGAGCCACATAACATTATAAGCCCACATCAATAACAACAGATAATTTATACTGTTTAGGTTTTTTTCTTTGTTCACCATAGTTGATGTATTAAAAAACAAACTATTTAGGTTAGAGCCATTAATATGGTCCCTAATTATCTTACCAAACCATGACATAGTGCAATGACTCAAAGCAGTGAATGAATCTCTGTGTAATTAACACTGAACACCACTATAGCATTTACTTCCTCTAACAGCATGAAATACAAGCATACAGTTAATTCTGTTTCTCATGTATATAAAAGTGAAGCATATACTTTCCTACACACCTTAGTCTCGAGTCTTTTCCTCAGAAAAGGCTCAGGCAGACAGATCACACAAGCTGTAAGAGCATATGAGAAGACAATGCTACCAACAGCACCTTAAAAATCTTGCACATGCTTGAAAAGTTTAAGTCTCTATCTATCTCCTAGAAAATTCACTTTTCGTCTTTAATTTCCGAGATTACCCCATCTGAACTTAAAATCCCTCCTGCAGGTGGGAAGTTATGGAAGTACTGAGCTGTTATGGAAAGTCTGAGGAGCAATAAGATAAGGATGAACCCAGAAGTGACCAACTAGCTGCCTCCCCAGCAGAGGTGAAGTTGCAGATAAAACTTTCTAAAACCTGCAGGTATTTATTTTTTAAAAGGTTACATGGCAGATTTGACTAAAAACATCCAGACAAAATACTTTCAAAGGCATGCACAAAGGATAGCAAAATGTAGATTTCATCTTTGTTTCACCATTCAATGACAGAAAAAATATGTATTGCAAAAACTTCTTGTATTTGAAGCTAGGCTGAAAACTCGGCTTCAATTGCTCAGACATGACTGTCTGGATGCAAATAAATTTGTTTTGAAGTTTCCTTCTAATTAAAACCCCATTCATTCTATCTGAAATCACTAATTTAATTTATACTTAAACATTCAAATTCTGTCTCAAGTCGTATCTTGACACCAATTAGCTCACCAAAAATGTGGTGGGAAAAAAAGGAAAGCTGTGTCACACTAAAATCAACACTGCTTTTACTCACAGAATTCCATTTAAAAGTATGATTTCACTTAAAAAATCCAGATCATTAGTAAATATGTGCTGCAACTGATTTAATTCTGAAGTACCTTGCTGCAAGGCAAAATATCTTTACATGATTGCCAGCCTGCTCTAAGCAAACTACTGATTTGATATAGAGCACAATTGATTAAAATTGATTAAAAAAGAATATGGCAACTTTTCCACCAGGAACTTCAGCAGGTCATGTGAACCAAAACCAGACCACATTTCCTCACTAACCTCCTTTTAAAAGGCAAATAAGCACAAATAAGCAGTATGACTAATATTTACTAAACCAATTCCCTATTTCACCTTTTGAATTTCAAAATTATTTACCTCATGTATCATTTTAATTATTTTTACAGTTCATTCCCAGAGAACCTCGATACTGGGAAATTAATTAATGAGCACAATAGAAGAACTGTCAGCATTGTTTAAATATAATTTCTGCACTAGCCTCATTTACATGTATCCTTTTATTCTTAACAGTGGTACTGCTGAATTTTTTGTATGAAATTGTTAGTTCATTAAAAAGAGCACAATGATATCCTTTTCTGCAGATATTCATGGGTTATCAAATCTACTGAAATACATGCTCGAGATAATCATTAGAGCATTTATTCCACGGATTTCAAAGACACTGAAATAGTTCTATAATAGTTGCATCATTGTTTAATTAATTGGCTTTAGCTTTATCATATTATTAGCTTTCATAAAAGTTATCAAATTAATACTACTTTCTGCAGGTCTGCCTCGAAGTAAGTGCTAGTCTACCACTTCACAACTGAAAAAAGTAGTGAGAATACCTCTACATATATGTCACATGTTTATACTGAAAGACTAAAGCAAAATCTAAGTAACAGTATTAAAAAATAGTGGTTGCTTATTCCAACTTCGCATCAAATAACAAGAAAGGGCTTACTGACACACTGCCAACACATAATTCAAATAAATCCTCTCATGAAGTATGTTTTAGGCTACATATGTCACTTCCAGATAGTGAGGTTCTCATGTGTCTTTCTGCACAAAGTTGGTGGTTGGATTACAACAAACTCTTAAATAAAATATTACAGGTCATCTGAGAAAAGCATATGAAACAATCCAACAAAGATAGTGCTGAATTCTTGTTCAGTAAATAAAAACTCTACAATCCCCAAATTCCTGCTTCTGTAAATTGGGGGATGATTACACTAATGTAATGTAAAAGTTTTGTGAAGATTTCTTATTAGATTGACATTTATACCACAACCTTGTCTGTTTTAACAAAAATATATTTTCTTCTTAATAATAACAACAAATATATTTTCAAGCAAACTTTCTCTCAAGGAACACACTGTAAGAGCTGAGAATGAACAAATATGTCACATGTTCAGTTACATGTTTTCTAATTGGTGGCCTTGTCGACTATGACGATAAGCAGAAATACCAAACAGATATTTAGTAATAAGCATGAGATATTAATTTCCTTCCCTGTTTTCCAGGCTAACAAGTTTAGGCATGACAGAGTTAAGTAAAAACACAGAGTTAAGAACATCATGCAGCTTTCTAGCACAACCATTCTCAAGATACTCAAGACACAGCCCTGGCTGCTTCCCCTTCTCCCATTATTAAACCACTTTCTACAAAACAAGAAAAAAGCAACAAAAACCTTAATTTCTGACCACCATTATTCCTGTTAGAGGCTTGGAGATAGCTAGGACTGGTATTTTCCTCCATTTGCTGTCTTGGAAAAATCTTATTCATGAAAACAGTTTCATTGCACAGCAACACTAACTGAATCAGTCCCTTCTTAGGGATGGTAATTTGCCTGAACATTCAATCTTGCTTCGTGATGATGACTTAATTACACAAGCTTTTTGTGACCATATGACTGCTTACAGCATTCCTTGGTGTGCACGCTTAACATTTCATTCAACTTCTATTAAAACAAACCAATAACGCCACTGAAACTAAAGTAGGCAGTTGCTGAATGCAGCAACATCTTGTCTGATTAAAGAAAAAGCAGAACGTCTGAAAACATCACTCAGCTGCTCCTCAGCTACGTCCAGCACAGAGGCTCTATAGTCCTGATTGTGCTAAACTACAGGTTTATAAATGGGCTTATGTCAAAAGCAACTGAAAAGCCAACACCATTACTCATTCCAAGTATCTGGAAATTGCTAGTTACTCAGTATCACAGCTGGAAGTGTTAATGATGCACGAATTTTAATTAAATTCATTAAATACTTGATAGCTATCACCAGGAGTTTGATCTTGTTGGGATGAATAAGACTAGCTGCTTCTTTTGTTAATACAAAATAATCACCAAGCTAATCCAAAAACTACTCTTCAAACCACTTCTATTCCCATCCACCAACTGCTTAGCACACAGAGAATTACTAGTGGTGATCAGGTGCACTTTGCTGAACTCTGATCAGAATGAGAGACTACATCTACTAAATATGACTGCCTTAATTAGATTTAGCAAAAATGTTTCCTGTGAATAACTCTACAGTTTCTAAGATGTTAAATGACTCCACAGAGCCCCAGCCTGCTCAGAACTCAAACATCTTTCAGGACACTGAATCAAGGTAAGATTTTTGATTTAAGTCTTCTTAAAGATGCTGACAATCAACTGCAGAACAATCAAGATAAAGTCTGCTTTAATAATAAATCTTCACACAGACCACTGATTGAAGACAGCAGCATAAAGCAACAGACTCATGTGGGACTGGCACCACTGAAGAGTTGTTACCATCTGCTTTATCAAGGTTCTCTGGAGGTTACCTCTGATGCTACTATTCTTATCTCTGAAAAACAAAACTTCTATGTTGACCCTGAAGAGAGCCCTGAGCAATTACGAGATGATTACAACAGTAACGCTTTTATACTTTTTTCCATCTCAGGTGTATCAGACACTAACCACTAATACTTTCCTAGCAGCTACTTCCCTCAGAAAAGCTCCTACAAGAATATCCAGAAACAGTGTAAATGAAGAAAAAAGGGGCAGAAAGCAAGGCACATTTTAAGGTACTACCACCTAAATGCAACCTTAGTAATTCTAATATTACCAATAATGCATTGGGGGGGTTTCCAGAAAACCTTATTCCATCACAAATACAGCACAAGAGCTTAAAAAGCTCTTGCTCTCCAACAGCATTTCCCATACTGACAGCCTGAGGTAACCTGCACAGCTTCATGTTTTTCCTGTTTGACGTGACATCACCAGACTGTGAAGCTTAAGTTACTCAAATCTCTTACTGCTGTCAACAAACATGACTTGCTGTTTTCTTCCCATCAGCTTTTGTGAGCAACACTCCACTAATCCATGCTGACATTCAAAGGACTGAGTTTTCAGTACCAGGAGCTTGAGACGCTTCCAACAGATGGCAAAGCAAACAGGAGTGCCCTAATCACTGCCCCTGCCCTTAAGCAGCTCAAAATAGGAAGACAGCTTTGATCCAATGAAGTTTTCTGGCTGAATTTTTTATTAAATGCAGAGTCTTGAGCTGAAATTCACAGTATAACATCTAGTACAGTACTTCTGTGATTTCCTTCATCAAAAACTATTGACCAAATACTTTAAAAGGACAATACTAGTCCCACTGAAACAACCTGGACACTGCATTAGATTCCCAAACATCTCTCCAAATTTTCAGAAGCATTTTACTTACTTATTTTATTTAAGACTTTAAAAGAGTACATAGTAAGGCTATAAATTACTCTTTCTGGATTTACTTTCTAATATTATAAAAGAAAAAATTACATACAATTTCCTTTAAATCTCTCTTATTATGTTGTAACAGGCAACAAAATGAAAAAAGAAACGTGCTCCACACTAACAACTCAGTCTCTAGAAAATTAAAACAGAAACCAAAGTATTAGCTACTCAAGGTGTGAACTAAAATATTTACTTATTAAATGATGAAGCATCAAAATGCAATTGTTAACTGTATCTGTACTTTATAATATTTTTCAAATTCATCAAACTGATTTTTAAAATATGGTTTTGCTCATAGCAATGAAGACTGAAGACTCTAAACTTTTGGACTTTAAAATCTGGGAAGATTTAAAATGCTGAAAAGAAGGATGTAAAGCTGTATGTTCAGACATAAATTTAAGTTAATGACAATGTTTTCATATCTCACAAATAATGCAAACTGCAAATATAACTTCATTTGGTACATAGCTTATAGATTTTAAACACAGCTTACTCTGTTACTTTGTGTACATAGTAATTCTTTGATTCCCAAAAACCCTAAATCAATATACAAATAGCAAAGGTCATAGAAAAATTAAATTAAAAAAATCAACTACATTTAGTGGAATTAGATACCTTACCAAAAAAAAAAAAAAAAAAAAAAAAAAAAAAAAAAAAAACAGCAAAGCATAAATTTTATTATAATCAATACCATCATCCAATAATATTTTGGAAAACTGTTTTCTGTACACCTTATTTTTCAGGGTAGCATTTTAAAAACTTTCTGGTATAGAATCTCTGCTGTTACAGAATTGCTCTGTGGAAAGATGAAATTCACCACACACTGACAACATCTGTAGCTCATGCCAGCCAAAACAAAGGCAGCACAGTGAGCATAGTTGGAAGAAACATGTTTGAAACAAGCAATGTGCAAAAGGAGCTGCAAAACAAAGTGATCAGCTCACACAAAGTTATACTGAGAATTTATGTACTGAAGAGACTCCCAGAGCCATGCACCTAGGCAGTGACAGAAATAGAGGGGGCAAACAAATGACTGATTCCAGAGGTTTTACAATTCTTTGGACTAGTGCTGAGCTACTGAAGATGGATCCTGGCCACCTTTCAAGAATTTGCATTTGCCACATAACTTTCAGACAGCAAGGACTGTATCATGAACATTCCAAGGGCTGTTTATTTTCCATGTTATCCCACTAAAGCTTGGCTAGCCTTTGAAGGCTGTGAAAATTCACTGCATCCCTGGGCACCTAAACAATAAACCAAATTAATAATCACTTCTCAAAAACAACAAGGTGCTGCTACTATGGAAACAGGAGGGGAAGCAAAGGTTGTCAGCACTGCTCAGTGGGAGCCTACAGGGAATCAAACAGCAGAGTTCTCTTTCTGTAATGGGTACCAAACCAGAGACAAAGAGAACTTAAAAAGCAAAATAAGAAAAAAAGAAGCCATAGCCCAGATAGAATAAAACCCATGAAGAGTACATGTGTAATGACATGGGACTCAATACCAAGGAGAAAGAGAATCTACAACTCTGAAAATCAAAAATCTCTTTACCATATACCTAATTTACATAGCAGATATTCAGAGACCAGTATTAATAATCACACATAAAACTTGAAAAAATATACTGCAATCATAGAAACACTTGGTCTTCACTTAAATATTTTACTGCAAAAGTCATGCAGTATCACAAAACAAAACATTTCAAATTGTGTCTTATGGAAAACTGAAGAAAATTGGTATTTTTAATTATGAAAATGCTTCACTAAAAAGTAGGTGTTGGCTTGTTTCAAGACAAACCAAGAGCACATAACCACCAGAAAAAGTTTTTTTTCTGAAATATTAAAATGAAGTTAAAACATACTTAAGAGACAACTTTTCTCTGTCTGCAACCTAAACTTAAAAGAAGTATCACCAATGAAAGTTGTTTATACTTCTCAGAAAGGACAATTGGTTTGTTTTCCCATTAAGATACTGATTTTCCAGAGTTTTGATAAATTACTATTAACAAGGAAAGAATCCCATTAGAAAGAAGAAAATCTGTTTATTAACAAACAGGAAGATTATTAGAACTTAAAGGCTCAATCATGAAAATGCTGCTAGTTTTGTGGAACTTTTTGAGCACAATGCATATGATTTTTTTCAGCAATATGAGAATTTATTAAAGGATAATCAGAAGATGCAGTCTTTGTTGAGCTGATTTGCATCTAATAATTTAAATAGAACTTTCACCAAGTCTGTTCTTTTACAGAAAGGAAACACTAGGCAGTGTTATCTGGAAATTTTCATTCTTAACTTTTTGCAAGAAAGAAAGAAAAACTGACTGTATTTAAATGAAAAAGAAACAAAGCATAGATATTTCAACTGTTGTCTCTACTGTCCTATCTAAAAGACCATGTTTCCTCTCCAAAATATTAATTTCTGCCTACAATGCAAAAAACCTGCAACTATTTGTATCTATTTTGCTCATTCAATGTATTATTACTATTTCCTAAGTCACTACATAAAACTTGCATTCCCAATACTATTTATTGTGTTTCACAAAAGTTCCATTAGAAACAAATTCAGAGCAAACAGAAGTTGGAGGCAAAATTTCCATTTATTACTTTCTTAATACCTTTTTCATTCAACACATCAACACAATCTAGGGAATTTCTGACATTGTACTCAAAGACAGATAAAGGACAAAAAATAATCACAGAATGCAATTGTTCTAATCTACTAAAACCAATGGAATATGTATTAAAGGTTATGTGATACAATGTACAGTAATCCTATGCATATTTACCATGATCCAACTGAAGAGTATTGCAAAAGATTATTACATGTTTTCAGTTTGTAGGGGTTGTATTCCTTTTCAAAAACAGACACAAGAGGTCAGGATGATGTCTCCAAAGGAAAAGTGAGATCCCTTAGGAGTTTCCCTTCAGACAAATTGAAAATTCCAGGGATCACAGTGAACAGCAGGAGAAAAATTACAGGAAAGAACACCAACCAGAGCCAGAATGACTGAAGAGAGGATCAGAAAGAAAACAGAGTTTGAAGAAAAGAATCTTGTAGAGGCCAGAGACAGCTCTGAGGAGCTTTCTAGGATTCAGACAGTCATTTCTGAATGACACAGCTACTATGGTTTGCTTTGGACTGCAAGCATTCCTTTGAAACACATTCTCACATGCAGTCATGTGCTGAACCATGGCTAAGGACAACCTGAGGTTTTTATAGAGCATCCAGGGACTTGTCAGAGCTAGTACATGTAGTTATGAACTATTCTCTTGCACATGAAAGTATTCTTGCCAAGTTTTATTCATGTCCTATTCCTTCATTACTTAAAAGCATAACAGAAAAAACTAAGTCAGATTGGGAATTCCATGTAATGTTTTCCCATACACTCCCTCTCTGTAGGAAAAAAAAACAAACCAACAGACATAAACTATTTTAGTTTCTAAAACATTCAGCCTGTCTTGGTTTAGTTTAGGTTTGCCAATTTTAATATACCAAATTTCTCTCTGTGCAAACTGAACCACAGAAGAGCCTTTGATTTTATCTCAGTCATCTGTTTCATTTATAAGCTAAGACTGTTCCATGTACTGCAATAAATTCAAAGCCTTCAATCTGTCTCCTGTCATAAGAAAAAAGAGAATGTTGCAGTGTGAAAGATGGGAAAAACTATGCATTTCTATTAATACCTGAAGTGACCAAACTCCTTTTGACTGCAGACTAAAGCAGAATATCATGCCCAATTTCCTTTATTCTGATACACAAAAAGAGAGAACTAATACAGCCACAACTCCAATTATCACTTAAAAATGAAGATTTCTTAGAACTTGGTAAACATTTATGACATAATTTCTAGTACTCTTAAGTCAAATGGACATCCCCATCTTCCCTCTAGGAAAGGAAAGCATAGCTAATTCAGAATTATTATCACATGCTCTCTTTCATTATTCAATCTCTTTAAAAAGCATGGACATGCACAGTTGCTAGTCCAACCTCCAGCAGTAATGGTATTCATCAGTAATCTTCTCCTGAGCCTTTACAATGGCTTTACTACTTGACTTCAATCAGCTGTAAAGCTCTTTTATTCTGTTATCACATCAGTGTGAGGGAATGAATGCCAAGGATTGAATGCCCTCCTAAAGGAGCTCAGTCATGCTGTTAGAATAGCAATGAGCTTCATCTGACACTGCTCAACACTTTCACACTCCCTCACTCTTGCAGAGAAACAGGCATGACAAAAATAAATGTCTGTTGAGTGAGAATGCCAAGAAACAAATCTACAGAATAATATACTATAATATAAATAGGGCGTATCACAGTTTAATAGAAAGAGTTGGAAGTTGATAAAAAGGATGCAATTAATAGACACCTGGCAGCATTTGTGTTCCATTTATCAGAGGAAGAGTGGAATAATTATGCTACTACTGAGAAAGACTCAGAATTTCTACATAGCATGTCTCATCTATTAATACTCAATTCTTCTTAAGCATTTTTTATTTTTGCTGATGCAAGGACTTAAGCACAAACTTGTTCTTAATCATTTTAATAAAGTGACAAAAACTAGAGGTCAGATCAAAAAATGGATGACTGTTGATATTCTAAGTAGAATCTTTTGGTAGCTCAGCCTGTCTCCTCCCTGCACTGTTTGCTGTTGTGTATATGGCTTTAGCCAAAAGAAGGGGATATGAAATATCCTGATATGAAATCTCTGCAAATATGCCCCCAGAATCTAGACTGCCATATCGACAACTATCAGACAACTCAGGAAAGCAACTGAATTGTCATTTATAACTTAATATTGCCTTTAGGGCAAGCTCAGAGGTTTTTATTTTTATAATTTGAAATACATCATCAAAACTCCACCATGAAAGTAAGCTGTGTTTGGGCAGGAAAAATAAAAAGTGCATTTTTCTAGCTCACGTACATTAGTGAATACTCAGAAATACATACAATATCAAGTGCTTTCCAAAAACTTATATCTCAATAGTTAGTTAGGATAAATTCCACTTTTTGAGCAGCTATAAAGTGCCTTTCCTCAAGAAAGCTTATTTCTACTAAATATTTTTAAAATATTTAAATCAAAACTTATTTTCACAACAATATGGAAAAATCTACATGGTCTTGTAGATAAGATAGAATGGCTGAAAGGAGGAAAGCCATCAGAAAGCTGGGGAAGAAAATTAATCAACTAAGCTTAGAAAACTTAATTCTTTTTGTAGGACATTCTCTTTTAAATCAACACTAAATTGCAAGTCCATTAATTCTCTAAATCTTATACTTCATAATCACAAACCCATGGGTTTATGCCTCTATTTCCTGTCATTAAGATGTTCCTTCTCCCTTCATTTAAAATATTTATACTAAAAAGAAATAATCTACCTTGCATGAGCACTTATTTAAATTCCTGTGCTGCTCCATAAAGGATGAAGGATGGTGCTGTAGGCTGTGAAATGCCTTTGTGTTTGACCACAAGCAGATTATTTCAATAGTGCACTACACTCCACAGCCCATTTTAGAGTGAACAGGAACACAGTGAAATCTCTCTGCTGTGAAGTATGCCAGCATCTACTCCAGCTTGGAGAAACAGAGAATGACTTTTGTGCCTCCTCTCAGGAATAAGGCATTGATGTGGCAAGTGAATGAGGCTTCTGAACACTGTTTTCAGAACACGAACTGACATCTCAGCACACCAGAGAAGCAATAAAACTTAATGAGTGACTCAACTGATCACATTTTCTTGAGAAACTACACTGCTCCAGAGACATAAACAGCAACTTTTTCAGTAGGAATGTGTTAGATAGTTTCCTACACCTCTCAATCATGCTTGTAAAAAGATCAAAACTCAGGAGGAAGCTCTACAAAACACCTTCTCCAGCGAAAGTATACACCTAAAATTGTATCTGCAGTGGTGCTAGACTTCAGCATATAGTGTTTTGGTGACACCCTTTCCTAGTAAAGTAAGGAAGAGAAGGCATCAACAGAAATAAAGGATATTTTTCTTTATTTTTTAGTGTAGGTGAGCAACAAAAATTTATCATAACATGGTCAGGCAGCTGGACTAGATGATCATTGTAGGACCCTTTCAAACGAACTAACGCATTCAGTTCTAGTAATTACATCATAAAAAACAGTTATTAGCAAATGCAGACAATAAAACTGACTCACATTTCATGTAGAAATAGGCCAGAAATTACTGCTTCTAACATGGTCAGCCAGCCATTCCCTGCACAACAGGGAATGTGTATCACACAACAGTGTGATACAGAACTGCCCAGCTCTGCCTTGCCCTAAACTTACTCTTGTCTAATAAACAATAAAGCTAAATTAGAAAAGGATCCTCCTCATTGCCATGGACAGAAAGAAAGAACTTAATGGCAGCTGAGATACCACAAGTTCAACCCCCTCTCTGACAGGAGAACAAGAAAGCACTCAGGACTCACACCTGGTTTCAGTAAACAGCATTACTCAAAAGAACTAGGCTGCACCAAAAGTAGATTGCGAGAAGATACATGCTTGATGAGATAAAGACTTCTCAAGGTTGTTAACACACTGTTTTTGCACAACCTTAATGAACTCATGGGCATCAATTTCAGGATTATTTTTTAGATTAAGTTTTAGCAAAGGTATGCATGATTCCACATGTGCTCATCTTCACACTTCCAAGGACTCCTTCTAAATATTATGAGCTTTCTGATTCTGGATTTATTTGCACTTCTAAAATCAATGAAGCAGAATTAGGACAAGAAGAAAATGAAATAAACTGCTTTGGTGAGTAAAAACATTTAATGAAGATTTAACTCTTCAAAGTCTACTTTTCTACTGATACCAGCAGAATTTTTGAAAATTACACTAGGAAAAAGTACTTATAGCAACAAGCTGATTAATCTGAATAAAAGCTAAGGGGGTAAAATGTACAGAGTAACTTAAATCATAAATTCAAATGCAGCTAAAAGAAAAGATAGTCATTACATTTTAATACCAAAATGAATAATTCTTAAATTCCTCATTAAAAAGTACTTTATAAGACTTATTTACTACAATAAAAGTACCTGCAACATTGACTTTGCATAATTTTCTGTTAATTACTTAGACTTAGCAATATGATGGAAAACCTAATAATGTGGTATTTAGTACTTATGTAAATGGACAACCTAGAAGAAAACCAAATTCCAAATGGTTTTAAATTGCCAAAAAGATGAAAGAAATTTTTGTCTTCCCTTCGTTTTCCAAGCACTTATTTGAGGGATCGAAGCTTAGTAACACAACTGTTTTATTTAGAAACATTAAAAACAAGACAACTCATCTCTCCTACACTTTGGTCTCCCCACTTCATCCCTGATACCCTGCTGAAAGAATAACATTAGTTTTTGTCAGTGCTGGTAAATAATGTAAATGTCTTTTCTGTAGTGGAAAACCATTATGATTAAAATTAAAAAAATATTTATTTCCAAATATATGTGCTTCTGGCATTTAAACACATATATGAGCAAAATGCTTCTGATATGAATAATGTGGAGCTAAATAAGATACAAATTATTAAAAAGGGGATTACTGGAAACACTGGAGATCAAAATCTATGTTTGCTTGAGACCAGGAAAAGGAAGCAGTAGAGAGAGGAAACAAACAAAAAGCAGGTCTTTATGAGCAATATTAACACCTAAAGGAAACCACTTTGCAGTTTGAGTAAGCTCTAAGGTCTACCTATCATTATCCCATTAAAAATAAGAACTTTGATGAATAATTATTTAAATACTTTCTTAATTAGAAGGAAAGATACAATTTTCCTATAATAAAAATCATATTTGATGTAAAATATTTCTATCCATTTTGTTCTTGACGCTTTCCTCTGCTTATTTATTTGTTAGCAAATCAAGCAACCTGCTGACCTGGACTCAATGAAGAAGCAGCTCTCCTCACAGCTCCCTTCATATATTTGAAGATCAAACAAGGAAGTTAAATTTTCCTACTGTGTTATATTGCCAAGTGCTCAAATAAAATGTATGTGGAAGGAAGAGTTTTCAACATATTTGAAAAGTAAACGAGGACAGATTTAAGAATATTGCTTTTAAACAAAACAAATTCATCCAGAAAACACAGATTTCAATATCTCACAAAGCAAAACATTGCTCTTTTCTATTTAAATATTTAAATCAATAGAAAAATTCAATATCAATACTGCAAGTTAAAAAACATTGTGGACAAAGAAATGCTGCCTAATTTTGCATTCCTTAGACCCTAGAGGTAACATAAAACATTCCAGCCATGATGTGGTTATAAAACAACACAGTGCCTTGTGAAGAAGGACAGTCTTGAATCACATGGAGTTCATAAAAAATTCTTAAAAAATAGTATTTTCTTCAACCTTTCTAATCTCAAGATGTTTTTCTATGTGGAATATATGGAAATGTTGTCAACAGAGTTTCAAAGAACCAGTATGGCTACTCTAAAAGAATCTAGGTTGCACATCTTGCCTTTGAGTAAGGGAAAATTCAAGAAAGCGCAAGCTTTAGGTAACTTCTTCCCATCCACCAGCATCATAGCACAGAGAAATCTTGATCCAGATATTGGAATCTGCTTCAATTCCTAATGATAGATTTTTTTTTTGTCACAAGTTTGCTCAGTCCCTTTTTGAATCCACATCACATTCAGGACTCAGGGAGTATTGTGGTAGAGTTCAACAATTAAACTGTGTACTGTGCAAAGAACTATCTAAGGCTTGGACCTGACAACAGTTTTCCAATGTGATGAAACTTTTCCCTATGTCACATGTACTTTGTACACCCATGCTACATTCTCCTCTCAGTCATTTTTCCCCCTCCCCCAGGCTAAGGAATCTTGAAGGTACAATTCTTCACTTTGACTTATTCTTGACTTCCATAGGAACACCACAGATTTATATAATGGCAAAATTAGGGTATTTTTCATTCTTCATTCTAACATTTTCCTAAAAGTATTATGACCTCCAGTTCTCATTCCTAATTGGCAACACACAGTTCATGGTTAAAAATTATGTACCAGAATATAATTTAATTTTCTACCCAAATCTTTCCAAGTCATTTTACATTTACATGAATGCGAATTTCAAGCGCCATTGTATTTTTGTCACTCTGTCTCAGATGGTCTTTCTGCTTTTCTTGGTTTATAAGCTCAGTTCTATGCTTACTCATAAAACTGTATTTTGATCTAAAAACTTTCAACTTGTTATGCTACCAGATACTACTCTTTTATTCAGATATGAAATAAAGGAATATCTGTTTTCTTTCAACTTCATCTACTGTGCATTTCAAAGTAACTGAAATTGGACTTTTTAAAATTTCTAATCAACAAAGTAAGCTCCTTCACAGTGAATAAAGGAGAAACAGTGGTACATCAAAATACCTTTCCATTAGTACTTCCCAGAGGCTTACACTGTCTTCTCTGAATTGATAACTACTCAGCAACTGTATTATGTCAAAACTGGTAAGAAGAAAGGGTTCACCAAGGATACTTTAATTGCAAAATGTGTTTAATGGGCTTTTTGATCTGCTCCCCAACAGTAGTATTTCTGTGCACCTTTTCTCCAACTTGACATTTTAATAATAAATCAACTCAGCTATCAATATCTCCTCCATGTTCAGTCTCTGAAGTAATGCAATACAACAGAAAGTAATAACAGAGTTAAAATAACCAAGAATAACTAAAGTATACTAAGATAAATTTACATTTAGACGTCTTTTTAGTCAGTAGGGAAAAAAATAACATCCAGTTTAGATATAAACCTCTTATAATGAATCCGTTTTAAAATATGACTTAATCTGCAGGTTGAAAGATTATCACACAGGAAGATAATGTGAGCTTTGTATGAATCAATACTAATCAGCTATCCACAAAAAGGAAAGTATCTTTGATTGAAATGCTATATTAAAAACTAAGAAAAGATGTACCTTAGTTCTTTTTAAAGTATCAGCTGTAAATTTACAAACTATATTTTAATTACTGTTGATGAGCATGATATAGGTTTTCCTGTTCATTACTCACAATTGCACACCAGCTTGCCAGTTAAATCTTCGTTAATATTCTCATTTGTAAATGCTTTGAGTGTGATCAGTGCTTACTTTCTGCCAGGACAAAGACAAGAAACAGAAGTTCAAATGCTTACTGGGTTTATGAAGAAGAATATTGTAAGAAGGATTGCTTTGACAGTTTGATTAGATTAACACAATCCATCATCTTGCACAACATACGTCGCTCTTCAAAATGCAGGTATTGCAATTTCCTTAGTGGATGTGAATGCATTTAAACTGAAAAGCACTGGTATCACATCTTGCAAATGCAAATTTCCATGGAAAATAAATTGAAATAAACTGAATGGCATCTGACAACGGCATCTATAAACACAGTCCTCTCACAAAAGAATAAGTTAAAAAGAAATGAAGCACAACTACCTGCATGTTTTCTCATGAAGATGCAACTATATTTTAAAAATTTACATGGAATTTACCACTATTTTACATATATGAAAAACTACATTACAAGTTCTAGAATTGTTGAGCTATACAGGAAAAAAATTACTAAAACAGAAATTGAAAAATTTGCAAAATAGTCAGCATGGGTTTATGAAAAGCAGGTCCTGCTTGACTAAGCAGGTTGCAAAAATAAATTACTAATTTTATCATGTATTTTATCATATAATTGTGACACAGCAATATCATCAAATCTAGATATATGTGAATTCTTTTTAACCAAGAACAAATAGTCTGAAATGACCATTGTAAAATGTGCACAGCTTTTCCATTTTTTTCAGATGTTAAAGGTGCACTGAGTAACATTAGATACTAAGAATCACTTGATAGACTGCACTGATCTCCATATAATAACAAAAAATGCACTACTAGCCTTGACATAATGTCTAATTAATCCAGGATTATGTAAAATGGATTGAATAGGGTTATGTCAGCATTCACATTAGCAAGTAACTGAAGGCAACAGGAGATGATGGGAAGATCAGAGCAGTCTGGGTTGAGGTTCCTAAAGGATATTGCCTATAAACACCCACAAGTACAAACCTCATAATGAGCAGCATGGCTATTGGCAGCACACTGTTAAAAAATGCTAAAAGTTTTTGTTTCCATGGCTAGAAAAAATACATCTTTAAAACAACAACTTAGTGGTACTGGAGAGAGAAAACATTTTTAATTTCAAAAAAACAAGGAAAATACAAAAGCTGCATTAGAAGGACTTGGAAACAAAGGTAGAAACATTGGTGAATTATCAGTGCTGCTTAAAACAGTGGAGAAATAAAATTTAGCCTGTGTGAAATTAAAGCATTGTGAATTCCTGCAAATGGAATGAAAAGAAATCACAGTAATCCACTAAATACAAGAGTGCTTTATTGCTCTGGTAAAGTGGGCTGAAGTATCCTTAGTGTAATAATATTCAACATTTCAAAATAATAGTAGCTAAGTTCAGTATATAGCCCACCATAAACATGAGAAAAAAGGGTATTGTTCAACTTCACAAATTACCAGTTCAACCAGAGGCACTTAAAAAAAAAAGCATCAGTTTTTAAATTCATATCTTAAGTTACCTTCAAATGAAGCTTCCAAAGGTATTTGTTGCAACCTCTTTCAGTATATGCAAATGAGAAACTTGCACCATTTGCAACACACAATTCAGCTTCTATGGGATTGTATGAACTCAAACACCAGGGTTAATACAAACTGAGAAAGCCATATAAAGTACACTGCTCTTTCTTACAATTAACTTCTTTATTAAATAAAAATCAAGTCCTATTTTTCCCTCCCTAGTGTGAAAAATGCAGTTCCAAAATTAACCCACATATCTCCAGCTTGAATCAAAACTTATCTTCCTTCAACTAGCACCAGTCACAGTTTCCAAAAACCACAAGAGCAGATGTGGAGTCACCATCTCTGAAAGATGTTTCCCACAACAGCTATTTTCACTTTGTAAACTTGCTCATTGTCTACAAAGTCATGACAATACTACAACACAGTAATGATGCTCAAGTTGTGATTCAGATATTATACTTAGTCTTGAGTGACTGTTCCAAATAAATTTGACTTTTAGCTTCAGTGAAAGATACCATTACCCTATGGAACATTATTGAAGACAACTGAGCTACATGAAATGAATCTTCCCCACTGTACAAGTTTGTTAAATGGTTTATTGTACACGCAGTGAAAATGGGTAAGGGTGTAGCCAAAAAATCTGAATAAAGAAATGATTGTTCATTCACAGACATGTTTTCAAAAAGGTAAATAGACTAAGCAAAATTTAAAACAAAAGATGGAAGCATCAAATTAATTCACTAATTTTAAATATGCAGTTATTATTAGCAATAACAGATTTTTATAGTAATCAGAATAATCAGTATATTAACTACATATTTCACAATTTGTACTTTCACAGTATATACTCTGTTCAGAGATCTGAATAATCAGGACAACTTTATTTCTGAACTGGTGCCCAAGTGAAGATTTCCATGCTGAAGTTTTTTGTTGTGTAGAAATGTACATTAACAGCTAAAGGTGGCCAAGATTTAATGGAATAATGTTTACTAAATACAGCCCAGAAGAGTGCTGAAATCAGATTTAACTTGAAAACCATTGTTTATTTCTGATGCCATGTTAGGCATCACTTTACAACTTCTTCACATTCACCTAGACACTACAGCATTAGTTACATTATTTTAGTTTCATACTAGAAAAAATTAATTCCAACTAAGCACAGAACAGCCAAAATTTATCAGATTTATATAAACTTTGAAATAGCTGGAGTTTTTTGATCAGCTGTTTCTGAACTACTGCTGGGAGAATAGAAACTAAACTGGGATAACCACATGAATACTTACAGAGAAAAATGTCAAGAAAATGAAGAAACTGAATAATGGAACATCTGAGCAATGACTGAAGAAGAAAATTACATATTCTATCTGATTTAAACAGATTCATATTATTTGTATTACATGAAAATTGGAAAAAAAAAAAGAATAGGATTTGTGCTTTTTGAAATTCTGTGAGGGGAAAGTACAGCACAGATTGTCTGGAAAAATGTGAGAGAAAAATATGTTGAACAAAAAATCCCATGCAGAATCTACTAGAAAAAGTTATGAAATAAGAGAAGCAAGAGCTCTTTTGAGGAAAAGAGGAATTCTTGGTATCAGTAACTGTCAACAGCTATCTCAGGAGAACTGCCATACAGACATTCTAAAATGCTATCTTAACTAAGGAAGACAGGTCAGGGGAAAAAAAGTAGATATGCAAATCTTCAGCATAAGCTGACAGTGAAGTTGTAAGAAAGCCTCAGATCACCCATGAGTAGGATGGAGGAGGAAGAGTGAAAAAGAACCAAGAACCCCTGTGAGACTGGAAGAAAGGGCAGAATAACTCTGAAAATAGACAGTCAAGGACAATGCAAGTGGCAGAGCAAAGCACAAGACTGTCATGTTTCAGGAATACAAGAAAGGGCAGAATATTAAAGAAGTCGTGATCACTAGTAGGAGCTAAAGGACTAGAGAGACAAAACAAGATAAGATTTTTATTATTTCACGTAGTTCTAATGAGGTTATGCATTCCAGAAAATTTGACAAATATTGATTTGTCCTTTCTCCCCCCTGCCCCCCCCAAAGCTGTGTTTGAATTCAGGTATTACGTCTTTCACAGTGGCAAAGAGTCAAAATTATCTTAAAGGTTTAATAGATTGTCTGTGCAGGCTGTGTTAGCTATGCACGTCTTAAAACAAGGAATCAGAGAACTGTACAACATGTTAGGACCTTTGTATATTTGTTCAGGTTTTAACAACAACAAGACATCAGAACAAAAAGGAATAAGTCAAATGGCAGTCATGGTTTAGTTGTTAGTGCTCACTTCTATGAAAAACAATAACTGACACAACTAACTAGAGCTTTGGAAAAGAGAACTGAGTAGTTTTAAAATATTAAACAACTTGAAATTGTAGTGTGGTCTTAAATGTCATGTAGTTTTAAAACATACCAATAAAGCTCAGTGAGGAAGGAGCATAACATTAAAGAGCATAGGGATGTAAGAAAGGCAATTTTCCTCTTTGTCTTCCTGTATAGCAACACAATTCTCTTCTAGACTTTGGTCTTTGAGAACAATATTAATTTTAATAAAGCCTTTTTCACGCTACTTCAAAGGAGTCAAGGAGCAAAAAAACCTCTTTTCTAGACTGTATCTAACATTCTACAAGTTTTCTATATGCATTCATTAAGATCCTGATCAATAAAACACTTGAGAGTCCATGCTTAAATAAAAAAATTCATGAGCTCTTCTATTGAAGTCAATGGGATTATTCACATTCTTCAAGCTAAAATAAACTAAGCATAAGAAAAAGTACTTTCTCTCTGCATTCACAATCAACCTTCATTTAGCCACAGAAAAATTAACATTTATTTCAACAGTACTGGAAGCTGCCTAAAGAACTTGAAACTAGAAATACCTCCAGGATTCCCTATGCATATCACTGAGGTTTGATTTTCTGTTTTTTGCATGTCTAAATACCTTCCTCATAAAAAAAAAGCATAGGTTCTCATTTTTTCCTCCTTTTATTTTCCACACTGAATCTTCTCTGATGTCAATGAATGCTACCAAAGAAAAATGGACAAAAATTAGCAATACAGAAACATATTTCCTATTCACACTTACATTAAAGCAGCTGATCTAGTATCAAGAATTTCACATCACAAGTCTTTTTAAATAATATGACAAGACTTTTAAGTCACTTTCTGCAAAAATGCAGAGAGCTTCCATATTGAGTTGAAGATTTTTAAATTTGAATGCCTACCAGCATGCTGTGTACTTATGCTACAAAGCTAATGTAGATGGAGTCAATATGTGCAATGGAGCCTAAAAAGGCATTTGGCTGATGAGCCACTCTAAACAATAAATCTCATAAATCACTCTAAATCTCTCTCTAGACTCCTGAGCTTATTTACTGAGTAAAGCTTAGATACCCAACACAACAATGAACACAAACTTATAGAAAGACACCTATTTTCTTGCATTTATATCTCAATCTGAACCTCACCTCTGCTGTCCACAGAAAGCCCACTGGTAAGAAGGAAGGACCAGGAACTTTAGAGTTCCAGATCTGACAGACTTCTGAACACAGAAATTCCCAAGTATTATATGCTAACTCATTCAAAGGCATTCATTTATGCCAATTAACAACTTTAACTGTTATTGGGAGTCATATTTAAGCATCTCCTAGAGGCTGCTACTGTCAGTTTTATATCTGCCACTGCCAGTGCTAGTGAAATAGCAGATCACAATTGGGAAGCTGAATATGCACACTGCTCTGTGCTAAAATGTAGTCAGCAGAAAATCAGGACTCAGTCCTCTTTTGCTGAGAATTTGGGAACTCTGTCTCTCCACAAAAAACTATAAAATAAATAGGAAAATCTAACAAACTAGACTTGGATGATCAACAAAAGATATATACACACTGTCATAATTCTACAAATACCATCTGGCTTTTTTCTATTATAGGAGTAAGCTGTAAGCTATATTCAAATACAAAGCACTCATAAGAATGAGAGTATTCTAAATTCACACTGAAAAGCTGAATAATTGCTGAAGAAATTTGGTTTTTCTCCCCTGTGCACATAATCCTTAGGTATGTTAAGGACTGTACATAAAGTTATACATGTACATATGGTTAAAGCAGTGTGGTTCTTTTTTTACTAACACTCTTACCTTCTTTTCTTTGAGTTTTCTATTATTCCAGATTGCACTTAACACAAGGCAAACAATAAGAGGTTAGTAACTTCAGTAATGCTTACCACTGAAATATAATTGCCTTCCACAATAAATTCCTAATGAGCACAACTCTTGCCAGAGGAAGGTTGCCCTGGCAACAAAGTTATTCCAGAAGGTAACTATCCATTTGGTAGAAGGCAATGGCACTTAGTTGTCTGACAAAGATTCGAAAACTATAAAAACTTTTCAATTGCTCAAGTTCAATGGAAGCTTGACATACCAGAACTCTCTTGACACAAGAAAATACTGATTTGCTGAATACAAAGAGATTGAGAAACTTCCAAATGAATGCAGAGTTAGAACAAGGACATTATGCTAGAACAGGCACACGTTTGGACTGCCAGTCTTGCAATAAAAACTTCTTCTCTCACTTGTTCATGTCTTTCTATGGTTCCAAATAAATAATATGATTTAAACCATACTTTTATAAACATTTACTTTTAAAGAGAACAATGCAAAAAGGTTTTCTTGAATTATAATGGAAGTTGGCAAGATCAAGGCTGGACTCAGTAGACAGTAGGACAGTGAATTCCAGCTCTGAGAAAGGAAGCTAAAAAATTCCCAAGAGAAAACAAGAATCAAAAGTGGCAGAATGAAAAGTAGAGGCATGACCTGAGTACAGCCTCCTGAGGACACTGATGCTTTTTAACCCAGGAGCTATTTTCTTTTACACTCTGTGGCAGGTAGTGACAAGAAGAGTCACTACACCAAGATACAAAGTATTTTTACCTTTATCTCCTAAGAAAATTAAACTTCCATGTTCACATTTTGCGTTTGGCAGCAAAGGTTGTATTCCACTATATCTGTCTCCCCTACTCCAGAACATTTAACCTACTGGCCAGTTTCAAATTGACAAATGCCTAGAAATCTGAAAAATGTGATCCTACCTACGTTAGTAATTGGATATCAAATATTCATATTTCCAGACCTTTCCTACAAGGCAACTAAGCCAGATTCTAAGTTATTGTCAATTGAGAGAGAAAGTGTTCGTGAATTAAAAGAACAAAAAAAACCAGAATAGAACCTGTGTTTTTCACTAAAATACTAGGTGGTCTTGAGAAATATTACTTTGGTAGAGATGCAAAATTATTCAGAATAGCTTTTACTGGCAAAAAATAAAGTTGGCTTCAAAAAGTTTTAGAAAGCTGTTGTGCCACTGAATAACAAAATGGCAAATTAAATTCAGCCTGGATAAAAACACTGCAAAGCATAAACTTCTGGTGTCATCCATGACACAAACCACTAAGACAGTCAAGCTGGACCAACTATGAACAATTACCTGAAGTACTCAGCTGTGACAGGAGAAATGGCATGATAGAGTATAAATAAAGAATTAAAAAAACAGGAAACAAATCTCATTTATGTATCCATAGTGTTCTCAACTGCTAAAGAAGTTTCCATTTACTCCACAAAAGAAATAAGCACAAAAAGCACATGAAATGGCTTTTGTAGGTACAGATATTTTCAACTTGTAAAAGGAGTGATTGTATACAGAGAGACAAAACAGTTTTGAGACAGTTGATGGGGAAAAAGTGAATAAAGAGTGATTTGACACAATTACTCATCATCAAATAAATAAGTGGAAGTGAATTCAAAAGAATCTTTTGTAAAATTAAAGAAGGAAAATTTCTTTTCACACTGCATAAAGAAATTTTAAAAAACCCACTGTCACAGAATGTTTTAAGCAGTATATTTTAAAAGAATTAGATAAATATTTAATAATACTCAATAGGCATTTAAAAAAATCAGTATAAGAGATAAATATATAATGAAGCTGCTAATAGAAGAAGATGGGAGGGTATATACCTTCCCCATTGTTTTGCTCTCATCTACATGCTTGTCTTTGTTCACTAACCTGTTCAAGGATCTTTGTGGCCCAAAAAGACCAGACTGGAACAGTGAGAGGTCTCACACTCTCCAGATTCCTGGCCATGAAAAATGAAATTTTATTTCAATACTCTAATTTTGAGTCTCTTGTCTCAGGTGGCTTAAGGCTTTGATTGAGACCAGAATAGCAGTAGCATCTTTCTTGTAGAGATTCTACAGTGCCTGTTGAGAAAAGTACTCCAGTTTCAAATTTAAGTGAGGTTTTTTGTTTGTGTTTTTTTAAATAAGTGCTAAACACAAGACAACTCTACTGGAAAACACTTAAATCATTCTCATGTTCAGGGAATGAAATTCACTGATTGGGTTTATGTGAAAAATAGAAACATAGAAAAAAACAATAACTGCATTTTTGAACACTTCCTAAATTCCAATGACTTATGGTCAGAAAAAAACATTATTATGTGTAAGCTTTTTCCTGTTCTTTAGGTCTCTCTTTTTTTTTTTTTTTTTTTTTTTTTTTTTTTGGGGGTTGGGGTGGGCAGGGTGAAGGAGGAGCAAGAGGTGGTGGTGTTTTACAATTTATGTAACCAAAATTTTATTTTAAAAATTTATTCCCTAGACTTAAACATCTACTTTCCTTTCTACTTTTTGGAAAAAGAGAAAAATAGTGTTTCTGCAGTTTTTCATGAGCTTAATATGATTTCTGGATTCTCAGCACTTCTGCAAAATTGTACCAATATTATTTCTTAAAACTTAACATTAGACGCCTTTACTTAGATTAGATTAGATGCCTGATACTTTTAAACAAAATCCCCTCAACCAAAACCTAGGGATGAGCTACATAAATGATACCAGCAAATAAACGGGAAACAAATATGTCTGTTACCATATTAGTCAATAAAGTGTGAGATCCAATATGAGACACATGAAATAAAAATGAACTAAGTCAAAGAAATGAAAAATACATTCTTCCTCAAAGAAGGGAAGATATAAATGGTGGTCAATACAGTTATATTTTCCAGAAAAGAAAAAAAAAAATAGTGTTTATTTTGGGCAAAGAAATAATTGGTTTCCTCGATTAAGAAAAAATAATAAATTCCAAGAAGGAAAAAAATGCATTTTTTTAGATCCAGCTGAAGGATTTCAGGAAGAAATATACAAACCAGCAGGCTCCACCAGTAACAGGTGCTCCCCATTGAAGTTTGTTTAAGGGATGCAACCTGAGAGATGTACTGTCTACCAAGAAAGAAAATCTTCAGAAAGATGGCAAATAAGGACAAGCCATCATTCTGATCTAACACGAGGGCTGAAATCACAGCTCTGCTCTCTCATCATCTCTCCCTTGCACCAGCTGTGGTACTCATCAGCCTCCTCACTTCCCTAACGTGAAGAAAACTAACAGATACTGCCAGGGAGCTGAGGGGAACAGAAACTAGAAGAAAAAACTATTTCAGCAGTGAGACAGTAAATCAACTCACTATTACTGTCAAATTTTATGGGTGTTGTTATTTGCCTTTTTCTGTGTCCTTTGTTAATCTTTGTTTTGCATTTTACATGGTAGGATTTTATAAACTCTTTCATTTGTACCTAATTTTGCACAGTAAGCTTTAAGGCACCTTGGTAACAGTAAAGTTTTCCTCACATAAGAATAGGACAATGCTGCAAAGTAGGACAGCAGGGCACTGTAAACAGTACCTACCTCACCTCCCTGGTTTTGTGTTTCCAATGAGTCTGAGTGCATTATTCATGTCAACTGCATCAGCTACTTACTGGTGAGCTGGCAATACAGCAGTCAACTAAATGGTACAAAACAAAAATGCCTCCTGGCAGGTGAAAATATTAGGCTGTACACTTCAACTCTAAACATTCTCACAGCATATGACAGCATGTATTTAGAACTGAAAACTAACACACATAGCTGCTACTTTATTTTCCTTTTCCAATTTATTTTTCACCGAGCAAGTTTTTAGCTATGAAACCTGTGTTGGTGTCTCTTCTGTGAATTATGTACTACTGTTATGGTGAGTTACATGGAAAAATCACTGGACAAAAGACAGCACAAAAAGGTAATTTATGTGAGAACATCAGATCAGAAGGCAAACACTTTCATAAAAAAATTCATCCACTCCATTATACATGAAAAATAATTAAGTACTCTAATGTCTAAGAAAATGACTGTCCTATTTAAACCACCAGTCAGTAGAATACCTTGTTATCTTGCATGCAGATAATTTGATGGCATTGTTAGAGACTTCCTTTCAGCTGCAAACTGCCTACAAATCAAATGTAGTTTTGAACCCCATATTTAAGCAGTGAAAAAATACTGATACTCAAAACTAAACACTATGCTGCTTTAAGTATTGGTATACAAGCACTGACATTCAAGTCCTGTATTGCCATTTCCAGTCGAGGATGAAGAATTGGGAATGGCTGCCACCACTGAAATGGCATTTCTTCCTGTCCCCCAACACAGAAGTACACAGCTACATAAAAACAGTGTATCTTAGAAGTGCCTGAAGGACAACACACATTTTAAGAATTTAAATAAATGAAAATGAAAACTTCAGTGGAAACTGACATAAAATCTCTTAGTCTGAGGAAAGGATACTTTCTAAGATTTGATGATAAGCATATAAAATACTTACCTAGAGTAAGACAGCACCAATGCTGAGCATTGAGGTGTCTCCACCTTTTCTAGTACAGTATGGTAAATCTTGAGTTAATGTTAGAAGCCCACAAAAGTCAGTTTCAAATAGCAAAGTAATCTTTAAAATAGTGTCAAAGCATCCTTCTGTCAAGGACCAAATATAAAACTAACTTGCATTTTTTAAGTCCATAGAAATATGCTAAACACTTATATATACTGAATAATTCAGTCATCATGCTACTTCATTTTACCAATCCTTTGTACCAAAAAAGATGGTAGCATATAAAATAAAAAGGCAAGATATAATAAAAGATAAAACTCAGGTCTTATGTTAGACTATTTTGGTTTGTGGACATGAACATTCATATTAAACAGTTTTAGTTCTATGGATTTAAATTTTAAATGTCCTGGGGATAAGTTAGCAAGCAATTTCTATATAGAAATAATTTATAAGGTATTTACTGCAGTAAAAAATATTTTTAAAAACCCCAAAAAAATTACAAGAACAAGGCCTGAAACAAGTGAAGAAGTGGGATAATTCACTCATAAAAATGCAATTCAGGTTAAAGAATAAATCAAACTAAATATTTACAGCTAAAAAGCTTTCTCAACATATGTCTTGTAAACAAAATGCATAATGCCTTTACTTTTTCTACTTTATACAGTTCTTCAGAAGACAATGATGTATTTTAGTGAACTTCATAGATACAGTTACAGAATGACAGAGTATTTACTGAAGGGAGGATTTGGGAGCCTTTCCAAATTTGTCTTCTCTTCAACTCTAACTAGCTAAGTACAAGTATTTTGGATCTGTTCAATAATTTACTCCACAGACTCTAACAACTGACTGATGAATCCTAAATTAAACTAGACAGAGAATATGACTCCAGCCAGAGCACTCTTACTACCACACACTCTACCACAGAGGTGGACATCATTAAAGTGTCCAGTTCTATTCTGACCAAAGTCACTGGAAGAACAGTAACAAATACCAAGAGACAGAATGCAGCTCCAACACCTCCAGCCAACAGCAGTTCTCTCTCACACTAGGAAACACACAACAGCAGACTGTTTAAGTGTGCTGTCATTCCCCTGAAAACCCTCTGCTGCAGTTCATGAGAAACTGGGGCCTGCTGTGAGAATCACCAATCTAGAATTCAAACTGGAAACAACACAATATTTATTTTTCCATTGAAAGAGAGGCAAACAGGCAGCTTGGCAAAACAAAGTATGGTTTCAGCTTTAATGGTGACAGACGAAGACAAAAGAGAGAAAAATTTTATTTTCATGAAAACAGCAGCAGATCCTCTCTTTCAAAAGGTGCCACTGCTCCCTTCTCATTGGATTTCTGCAGGAAACAGAATGCACTCCTGGTGCAGACATGAAGGGATCTGACAGTTCCACCTGCCTTCCTATTCCTTCCACATGAAGGAATCTGGCTGTCCCACCCATCCTGAACCTGCTGCTGGTGCTGCTCCTGTGCCATTCCCACTCCATGACACACACTGGGACTAGAGATGTCTGTAAACAGGACCTTCAAAATGCCCCATCCCCTCCCAGGAGACACAAGGCAGGTAGAGTCTGAGCAAAAGCCCAACACAGCAGTGTAGGGATGAATGCCTGTAGTCCCTGCTGATGTTACATAACAACATGATTATTCACCTTCCTGAACTTCAAGTGCAGGTAAAGCTATTACCGTTTACAGCTGCTCAAGAATATCAGGGGGTAAAAGTCAGTACAGGCACATCCTAAGTACCCACTGAAACAGCAGAGAGTAAAACACTGTAAATTTAAGCAGAATTCCCATGTGACCTTAATTTACTGCCTTAGCACACATGAGGTAGCAAAAGCAAACCTTATAACAGGACCATCAGCCTTTGAGTACAGGGAGAAAAGTATTTAAACATCTACCCAGCCCTTACAATTATTAGTAGGATTGTTCCTCCCATCCGTATCTGGAAAGCTAATTATATTTCTTGTCTTTACTCATTCTACATCTCTCTTTCAAATCCAACATCACAGCTCCATCCATAGCTAAACCCTCTAAAAAACACCTTTAACAATATATTTCTAAATGAGAGAGAGATATTTTAGCCTATAGCAGGCTTCACAGTTAAAAATATGTTAAAAACAAGAAAACCAACTGAATAAATTCTGTCTCTGAAGTGTTTTCCATTCAGAAAGCAGCATTGCTAAAACAGTTGTAAACAATTAAGTTAAAAACTGCAGGCAACAATGCCAAGTTGGGTAAAAATCTGTAACACTTGCTTAACACTTCAGCAAAATCTTTGTATGAACCTTACTGGCTCTTGCAGGTTCACTGCATTTGTTATCCAGTGTATCAGGGTGAAAAGATCCATATTGTAGGTTGATAATCAGTGCAATATAAGCACAACTGAAATCTGATTAGCAGCTTGAGGAATTGGTTGAAGTTGTTTCAGAAAAAGGTGTCTACATTAAGATATCCTTATTGCTTTTAAATACACTATTAGACAAGACATGCATACAGAACAGTCTACTAAATAATGAAACCTATAAAACAGCACAGACCTGCTGCACCTGCTGAGTCAAAACACAGAATTACTCCTTGAGCTTGTTTAATATACAAAAATAGTCCCCACTGAATGTATAAGCATTCCATTTAGGCATTTAGATATAAATACTTTGAAGAAACCTTGATTTAAAAGATGCCCTTGGAAATATCATGCAAAAAACTTAAGTATTAAGCTTTTAAATATTACTTTAAATACATCAGAATTTTTTAAAAATTACAATTAAATTATCAGAAGCACTTTTTATGGATAAAGACCCCATAGAAGTACAACTTGAGAGGTGCTTATGGACTAGCAATGAGAAATGGCTCCTTTCAGCATGGCAGCAGCTTTAGAAATTAACCCCAGGCTTCATTTTCAAAGGAAAATTTCCAACATTATCAGATTCATAGCTCAGAGATGAGCTCAAATTGAAATTCTGTCAAAAATATCTCTTTCCGGGGCACTTATGGGTAGTTAGCTGGATTAAGGAGGCTCTCTTACATGATTTTGTCATATAGGTAAGGCTAATGATCAGGTACCAAGTGCAGTGCTAGAGGTAGCATGGTAAAAACCTTCAGGAAACCTTCAGCTAGAAATACTGCAGCAACAGCAACAAAAATTATTCAAAAGAAGATAAATTAGTTACAGTAAAATATTTTAAATAGCTCAACCTTTCAAATTACCAGGAAGCCCTTATAAAGAATAAATATTTTACACTGGAATAAAATTCCAGGTAATAATAGATATCACAATGAGTAACAGATATTGTAATGAAACAAAGGGGGCAAAAGAACCTCGGATGGAAACAACAGCCATGTTCAATTCAGGTATTTGTTCAAGATAAACTATGCAAGGATATCATCTCTTAGAACAGATTACCAGTAGAACTGACAGATTCCTCTTTTCTTAACATGTCCTTATCAGATTTAGATACAATCAGGCTTCACTGAAACAACTTACTGGACTCATTAAATGAAAAGCAAGCAGTTCTTCACCCTCTGTTACAGGTCTGGATAGATGATCTAAGTAGACATTCTGGCATTAAAGTGTATGAAACTAATGGAACAATTCTACATAATGAGTAGATATAAAGACAATGATATTTAAAGGTATTACATTTGTTTACAAGGCATAAATTATGAGTTAATCTTATATTTACACTAATACAATTTAAAATATTACTTTTCCCCTCCCCCCACTAACTTCAACAACTAAGTTGGTAGATAAGGATATACAGTTTAAATATTTAGTCAAAAATTCCAACCAGAAACTACTGGAACATTCAGTAACAGAACTAAGAATGGGTAAACCACTTTTCTCAAATATCAATTCTTTGACAATAGGAAAAGAAATTATTGAGGAAAAAGAATTATCACAACAAGAGGTCAGCAACATAAAGAATTTTGTCTGGACAAACAGTAAGAAAGAAGACATGACAAAGGACGAAGGCTGAGAACTGAAGACTGAAAGCTAATATTGGATTGAGCAGTTAAGCAGATGGACAATAAGAAGCCTGGAACTCAGAATCGATGGAGGGCATTGATTAGGCACAATTCAATGTTTCACTTCTCTAAAGAGACAGAAGGGAATATTGACATTAACTTTGAGTGAGTGTTCATTTTAGTACTATAAATTATCATGACATCAAGTGCTTGGCTTTGAAGGGCAAAAAGACTGAAGACATTAAATATTTCTAAGTAGCAGTGATCATTGAAGGTTTTTTTCTCTTATTATGGTGATTCTCAGATGATACTAAAGCAAAAAGTTCAAGAAAAACCACTCACAAAGGTACTGGCATGTCCATGATCAGAGTTATGGAGGTTTAAAAAAGTACTTACTTGGTACGTGTCCCATAACCTGATGGTGCACCGTAAAGGGACTTCTCTCATCAGCAAGTTGTTCATCCAACGGAAAGCAAACTGCAAGTATTTCACCTCATGCTGATCCAAGTGCCTATGAACTTGTTCTGAAGACAGAATAAACAGGTATTTTACTGCAACCTTTCTGAAATCTTGAAGTATCAAGTACACTGTCTAAAACAATAAAATACTATTCCAATCTCAAGGAAAAAACTTGTGGTGGTGGATGCAAATTCTCACAACCAAATAAGAGCACTCAAAATATAAATTAGTTAAACATTACACTGGACTGATTTTTCTATCACTAGATGGATTAAATACCTGATGTGAGTTGCACTATCTTAATAAAACATTAAATTTAGAGTTTTACAATATACCACAAAAAAATACAAAGTTATAATGTGAAATTATTAGGTATATATATATCCTCACTAATTTCTTAGGCTACAAATTATATATATACGTGATTTCCAAATAACATAATAACATGGCCTCCAAAAATAAAATTTTGGCAATCAAAAAATAAAATTATAAAATTAAGGTGGCAAAAAAATATAAGGAAAGGACACGTAAAGGTTGCATTCGAGACAAGAAAATGTGAGATTAATATGTAGGAAATAGAGTGAGAAAACTAATTTGCATCTTAAATAATTTTTTAGTATTACAGATAAATGCAAATAAAACCAATACAAATCAATGGTTTCTAAACCAGAATGCTCACACACTGTGTTTATTGTAGAACATATACTATTCAAAAGCTGTGATAATCACTTGCAGGGGTTATTGCTGGAGCTAACAGAACTAATCTACTACATGGCTTGTCTATATTGAGAGAATTTTCTGCAAAATGGGTCAGACATTCTGTTCATAGGCTTTAGTTACAGGCTCAAGTATAACATTAGCATAGTGTAGATGACAAATACTGAAGAAATGCTAATGTCTTCTTTTGGACAAATTTATGACAAGAAGTCTTTGTTAAAGCCTAAATAAGACATTTCTACTGTCTTTCTGTATACAAACACAGAATCATCCCTTCATCCAAATTCACAAAGGCATATATATTATCAGCTAAAACAATGAGTAAAGGCTCATCTTCCAAACTTTTTCCAAACCTAAATATTATCTAAAAAGGCACTAAACCACTAGATTAATTAGAAGAATAATCCCAAGAGTATGGCAGCACTATTACAGGAAACATTACCTAGAGATTAAGGTAACAGAAGTTAAGTGATACTAAATTATAATAAAGACTGAAGCTGTAAATTTTTTTCCCCTCAAGATGTATTTTTGGCTACATGAAAGTGTCAGCCAATATAAAACAGTTGTTTCAATATGGAAGCTGGAAGTAGAAATCTTTTAGATTTTAAAAACAATCAAAAAGGAGGGTTTTGTTGGTGTTTTTTTTAAATAAGACATCACAACAGATTTCTCCAGAGATCCACTTATCACACCTTGTCTCCAATGATAACTGAAAACAAATATCAATGAAAATGTATTAAGCATTGGTATTTCTCCACAGCATTTTCAGCCTCCATTTATCTGTGGCTAAAGAAGTTTTCAGCAGACATGGTACCCACATTCCTAAAGTCACACCCTTCCTCAATACAAATATAAACAAATATAGACAAATTCTTAAAATGTGAGGCCCACAACTGCACACAGTGCTCAGGGTGATGCTGCACCAACCCTGAATGCAGAGGGATAATCGGCTCTTTTGACAGCTGCTGATGCTGTGTTTGATGCACCCAGGATGGGATTTGCCCTCCTGGCCAGGACAAACCAGACCCCATTCTTCAGGGCTGCTCTCCAGACCCTCCTCTCCCAGTCTATACCTGTGCTCAGAATTACTTCATCATGGGTCCTTATAACTTGTTCTTGCTGAATTTTCAAATTTTAAATAAATCATTGATGAGTGCCCAATGCTCCAATCTAACAAGATTCCCCTCCAAGGCATCTTGCTCCTCAAGAGTCAACAGTGCCCCCAGTATAATATCACCTGCAGGCTTGGTAATGGTGCATTCAACTCCTGCACCCAGATCACTGACAAAAATATTGAATAGAGCTGGCCTTAGACTTGAACATTTAAGGACAGCACTGGTGAATGCTCACCTGCCAAATGTAGCCTCACACACCACACCCTTTGAGCCCTGTCCTCTACCAGTAATTATTAGATCACTTATTCACACCAAATGCTGAATTACTATTGTAATTTGCTTTAGCTGCCTTTGCTTTAGAAAAATTTAGCTGCAAGTTAAATACACTGAAGTGAGATACTGGGTTAAATTTATTATTTGAATATCACATTTGGATACCTACATTACAGACTACTATGATTCAGTTATCTAATACATCAAACAGGATGAAAAAAAAAAAAAAGGCAGCTTTATTTCTAAGTGAAGCTACTAACTCACAAAATTTTTGTTCTTCACACAGCAGAAACAATTTTCATTTGGCTGTTTGTAGCCATTAAAAGTAAGTAATGAAAAACAATAAATTGTGCCAGTTGTGATATTTCAACTATGGTAGTTAATGGGCATAATGAATTTCTTGAAAGTTGCATTCTAGTCTAAACAAGTTGAAAAATGGATTACTAAACTCTGTGGTTTAGACCTAATTGATGCAAAACTGGAATAGAAGATGCATTGAGTAAAGAAGCTAATTCTTCCTACTTTGTAAGTAATTCTAAGCAGAAGCTAATTTGCTGATAAAGGCAATTTGGACCAGCATAATCTAAATCTAGATTTTCCATTTCAGTGAAAATAAGTACGTATGTTCAATGAACAAGAAGATATATAATTACTGTCAGCTTTAAGACTTCAAGTATTTTATAAAAACTACTTCCACTGCAGTTTCTGATAGCAAAATTATTTTACAGTTAAAAAAATAACTCTTTAATCAAAATTCAAAAGAAATAAAAATCACATTTGTAAGTTTTCAAACACTTTCAATAAATCTACACATAAAGTTTGGATAAAGGAAGTCTTCTGAATAAAAAATAAAATACATTACAGAGATGCATTCCAAAGTAGCATACTGTAAAAAATAGGTAATCTGTGGACACAAACCATTTATAAGTATTAATATTTTTATTAAATACACTTATTGGTACATTATTTTGAATTATCACATTTAGCACCCTAAACAGATGCTTCTCACACCTATACACATAAAATATTTACTCTTCATCCTCAGTGTCAGCATCTCATACTGTTTCACAGAATCCAAAATTAAAATCTATATGGTTACAGAATCATGAACTGAACAGTTAAGGATAGAAACGACCTGTCAAAATAACTCACTCGACTGCTGCCCTGACAGGAGGATGGTGTTGGAACAAGTCCCTAGGCAAGCTTACACATATGCAAAGAAAAACTGCAAAATAATGTAAGATTATGCATGAACTGCCAAATTACTGTGGCTCAGCATGCTATCACCACATCCATCTGTGCAATTCAATGTTTCAGAACATTAGCCTTTAGGTGCTCACCTCTACACAAAGATTCCTATCAAACCTAGCAACAGTTTTGGATGTTTGACCTATTTTTGAAATTTTGAATATTACTTAAAGTTTATTTTTCAGTCATACTACATACCCTGAACACTTTGTTTTTAACACTATTTTTTCAATCTTTTATACATACTTCATTGTAAATATAAAAAGTATTAAGTGTTAAAAATTATCTGAAATGCAGGTAAGCTAACAATCTCTATAATAAAGAGGCCTTTTTATTCAACAAAAAGAAGTGAGTATTTCTCATGAAAAACCACACAATTTTTCTTTAAAAGTGCATTAGTAACTGCTCTGATACCAAAGCAAAAGGAAAGTAAAAAAATGAGCCAATCTTTGCCACAGGAGCTTATTAACATTGCCCTTTGCATGCACAGTGATTTTTTTGCATTGACCCTTAACGTACATGCTACAGAAAGACATTAGCACTCCTGTTCTCCATATCATCATTTAGGTTGGAAAAGACCTGTAAGATCTTGATACTAAACAATTAACCTAACACTGCAAAGCCCCCCAATAAACCATGTCCCTAAGGGCCATATCTACACATCTTTTAAATACCTCCAGGGATGGTGACTCAAACACTTCCCTGGGAAGCCTGTTCCAGTCCTTGATAATCCTTCTGGTGAAGAAATTTTTCCTGATATCCTATCTAAACCTCTCCTGCCACAACTTCCTCTTGTCATTTCCTCCTGTCCTGTCACTTGTTTGGGAGAACTGACTGATCCCCACCTGGCTACAGCCTCCTTTCAGGCAGTTGTAGACAACGAGGTCTCCCCTGAGCCTCTTTTCCAGGCTGAACACATCCAGCTCCCTCAGCTACTCCTCATCAGACTTGTGCTCCAGACCCTTCCCCAGCTCCATTGCCCTTCTCTGAACTCACTCCAGAGTCTCAAAAAAACCTTTCTTGCAGTGAGAAGCCCAAAAGTGAACACAGGATTTGAGGTGCAGCCTGTGCTGAGGACAGGGGACAGTCACTGCCTGGTCCTGCTGGTCACACACAGTATTTCTGATATGAGTCAGGATGACATTGGCCCATGGGCACCCGGGCACAGGCTGACTGATGTTCATCCAGCTGTTGACCAGCACCCCCAGGCCCTTTTCTGCAAGGCAGTTTTCCAGCCATTCTGCCCCAGCCTGCAGTGCTGCAGGGGTTGCTGTGACTGAAGAGCAGGACCCAGCATTTGGCATTGTTGACCCTCAACACAACTGGCCTTGACCACTGATCCAGCCTGTCCAGATCCCTCTCCAGAATCTTCCTACCCTCCAGCAGATCAACACTCCCCCCTGACTTTGAGCAAACTGACTGAGGGTGCTCTCCATCCCTATGTTACAGTTCCCACATACAGAACCTTGCTGTCCAAAAGAAAGAACCTTGTCACCAGTCAATGACTGCTTTCTTTTTTAGTATTCTCTTTGTTGAAAGCTAATTTTTAATCTGATTGTCTCTCCCAAATGATTGCTACATTGTTCAAAGCCAGGATGTTTATGGGACACAAAGGAAAAAGTTTAGAGTAAAATCTCAACATCAGATGTTGCCAGATGCAGAAAAGGGCTTACAATACCCAATGTAAATTCTTAACAAAAGGAATTCTGTCAGGACTACAGCTTAGCAATGAGTTTCTCATATTATGTATAGTAACTATTATTAATATACAAAGAAGTTCCTGATGACTAAAAAAGACATTCCAAATATCATAAATGTGCACCTCAAGAGAAGATCTGACCATGATACATAGTTCCACTTCAAGTAATAGTAGAGATCCAAGTCAAATATTTACATGCTGATTATATCTTGTTGCAGACTTAGTTTATTTTTATAACTAGTTAAAATTGTCCACTGTGAAAAATTCCAATAAAGGCATTAAAAAATATAATGAAAAGTCCTAAAAATTAAAATATGACTGGCAGAAATCCAGAAATATCACCAATTACATTTTCCACATGGCCCACAATTTAAAGATAATGGTGTATTTAAATTTAGCTCATTAAACTATAGCTTATAGCTAGGACAGAGAAGTATCTTCATCATAGCAAAAGAAATGGTCCATATGCTAATATTGCAAAGCCCAAGACACTGATACCAAAGCAAAAGAAGAAAATACTAGAGGAGGGAAGGAGGGAAGGGAAGGCCTGGCTGCTTCATGGAATCAAATGGAAGTAATAATTCTGTAGTATATAATACCAAATGGAGGAAAATATTAGGAAAAACATTTAGTAGTAATCAAGAAAGATGTACCCTTCTAGTCAAAAGTTAAGAAAGACCCCATATTTCCAGATGGACCTCAAACTTAATATTCCAAGTGCAACAAACAACAGGGAAAACATATGTTTGATGATAAACTTCTAGAGTACCATCACTGGACTTCTCTAGCCTGTTCTTCTAAATCATAACAAAATTCATAAAAGGGTTTATGCCTGACACTTTTTAGATTCCCCATCATGTGAAACATCTTTTTTCTTCTCTTTTTTTTCTTTTTTTAATTCGCCATGAAAACAGTAAGTTTTGGCTATTTAAAGTACTTACAGCAGTTATTTTACAGTCTCAACTCTTGCCAAGATCTCTGAACTCTGTAACAGCATACAAATATAATCTCCACAGTAAAATATAAAAATATTATTTAAAAGATATATTAATTAATTATAATGCCCAGTGAACTTACAAGTGGATTAAAGTATAATACGGTAATTACAACCATAAAATCAGATATAAAATAACTACTAGAGAGCTAAATAAAATAGTTTCATTAAAATGAGAAAGAGCTTTAGAGTGCAAATTAATTAAAACAATTATGAAATGCTTACAAGATTTTTAATCACTTCAGCACCAATGTGATAGAGAAAGATGGACCAAGAAACAAGGTCCTTATTAATCACTCATTCTCAATAGCAGCAGCAAGATCTAAATAAATTCTATGTCCATTTCCAATTTAAAATGCTTTCACATGAGTGAGAATATCAGTTTTGCAACTCTTGCAAAAGAGCAATTAGAGCTCTTTTTTCCAGATACTCCAACACAATCCTAATTCAAAATTATTGGTGTCTGTAAAATGTTTTACAATATAATTAAACATGAACATAATTTTGCACATACAATTACACATTCTTTAACCATCAACCAAAAAGTCATTAGCATGATTGAACACGTAACAAAGATAGATCAAATGTCATCTATTACCACAGTTTCATTATCAGTTCATTGTATGAACACCCAAGGTTCCAATTAAAAACCAGATTAATCTATATCACATATATTGAACAGATAACTTATTCTGTGAGTTCTGATTAAACAACAGTAAATGGATTACTAAGAAAATGTATTAGTCTTGGTCTATACTTTGCCTTTTTAAGAGTCAGATTTTCCTAAAGAAAAAAGTAAAACAATTTTCTCTGCAGTTTAAAAAGTCTAACACCAGCAGAGAAACTGAATGTCCTTCAGAAACTATTGGAAGCATTAAAAGTACTCATAAGATATCTCTAAGTACTTTTTGGCTTAATTCATCATATGAAATTAAGTTCTGAGCAGAACTGTGAACTGTTTGTGTTTGGAGCTTTGGACAGTTCTATGGGAATTGGCACCTTTATCTCCTGGGACAAGAAACTGCTGAATGCAAAACATCCACACAATATTCAGAGAAGAAACTGTAAGAATCCCAAGTGAAGTCTGGACATTTAAAACTTTAGCAGCCCATTAAAAACACACAGCTCTTAACTAAACTCAGACCTTAGAAAGGATAATCCTACCAGTACTAATGCTATTCTAATGAAGGATGTTTTATAAACTTCTCCAATTAAATAAGAAAATATATTATACATAAATATTAAAAGCTTTACCAACCAACCTTTTAGACATACCTACAGCAAATATTTCAAAGCATGAGAAGTACATAGAATGGTATGATTAAATAAGCCTTTCCAAAACAAAAATGCATATAAAAATGAAGTTTTAACTGACTACGTTACATGAAAAACTTAATCTGCACATATTTACACACAAACATAGCTATTTGCAAGAGTTATATTTAAAAATTTTATGTGAATAGGAAAACTATGCAAAATACTAATTTAAGGCCACAACATGAAAGCACTTTATTACAAGTCCTTAATTCTGGCATCTACAGAAGTTCAGATAATGGGCCAACCAAGATGTTTGTAATCCCAGAGAGAAACAAGTAAAGAAAGTATCATTAGTAGAGTCAAAATTAATTTGCTCAGAACATTAGGACAAGAGGAATTATCTAATTTGTTATAACCACATATAAAACATGGCAGCAATAAGAAAAACACAATTTACAAAATTATTAATAGAACATGGTTTTAAAAGTTAAAACAGCAATTTAACTGCACTTAGGAATAATTACTACTACTACTAATAATAATAACAGTATTTCCTCAAGCAATACTATTTAGTATTTATTAAAAGTCATTCTTTTAAACAATGCAAATATAACAATTTAAATTTTGCACTAAAAAAAACTTTCCTCTTAAAAAAATTAATTTTTTTTTACAATAAAGTGGAAATAAACTAGAAATTATCCTAATGAAAACATCATAAGTAGGAATAATTGTGGTAGCTCTCCAAAACAGATGATCAGAAGATGCATTCACAGTGGAAACAGGAGAAATTCTGAGATTTTACTGAACCTTTGAAAAATCCAACTGAATTGCAGGTAAAGTTCCTTATAAGAAGGTTAAAATGCAGCACTCTTTTTATGTTCTTAGGTATTTTTCTATTACTTCCAGTTTCAAGAGAAGGGGGGAAATATATATAGCAACAGTAAGCTTTTTTAATATTATTTTCAATTATTTTCTGCATTTTTCCATCTCCTGTTACTAAAATTTAGGGGAAAATTCTTCAAAACTACTGGCGATTTTTGGTGAAAGAATGTGAAGCAGTAATAACGGAATTTTTTTATCTACAAGAAAAAAGACTGAAGAACACAAATGCAAAACCTGGGTTGAGTTGTTCTGAAAAAGATGCAGAAAAAAATCTTTTCAAACTTATCCCCACACAAAACACAGAATATTTACACTGAGTTGTCAATGCTGGCTTTATAATTTTATGTAATAATAATAAGAAGAAGAAGCCAATATATATACAAAATACATTTAACATTACAATAGGCTAAGGTTTTTTCCCTAGAACTGCCTTATTGCTATCCTTATTTGGAGAGAATGCTACATGATTTTAACATCTTTTATCAATGTTTAAGGAATCCCCAGACTACTTTTAACTACAAAAGCTCAGCCTTCTCCAAATGGCTACCTCAAACTCTCATGTAATTACCAGTTGTCTTACAGTAAATTGAAGAAGTTGAGACTCTTCCAAGCATGACACCAGCCAAGTGCTAAGCACCTGTAAATTCTGGAAACACAAATCCTGAATTAATTTGGGCATTCCTATACCATGTCTCTGATTTCAAGTCTAAATGAAGTAAAAGTGGAAGATAGTGTGCCACGTGAATATGACCTTTTACAAACCATGAGAAATGGTTCATGATTTAGAGCAGAGCAGCCCTACTAGCATTACAGAGACAGAAAAGATCATTAGTTATAAGAGATTTCTTATATTATTGAGCTATCTATTGATCCTCACTCTCAATTTTTTTGTATAATTCCGAGAAAAATCTGAATGATGATGACAAGTTGACTAATGAGATTGAATAATGTTTTATCTTCAAACTCCATCTCATCTATAGCAACATTCCATTAACAGACTAAAAAAATTCCATTAAACACAATTTATCAAAATTATTTTCTGGAGCTTAAGCAGAATGAGATTATGATTAAATTAAGAGAGTATTTTGTCTGCTTGAAGTCTTTTGCAATATTCTGGAGTGTACACACAAGAACAGTTACTCTGAGGGGAGTTGTGATCCATAAGGCTAGGTTAATGAAGGTTGCTTGAATCACTGACATAATGCATTAGCACTCTCCAAAGCAGAAGCATCACCTTTCATAGACTGGTAATCCATTATTATTAGCAAATAAGCAGTACAGGCTTCATCCACTCACACAGCTACTTACTACACCAAAACTTGCTTCACTGTGCAGTTACCCAGCATCAAGAAAACAATGTGACACAGTACCAACAGGAGTAGTATTTTCTTGCAGTAACCTTAATGAGCACTTAGGATAAATACAGCCAATACAGATCATGAGAGGCTTTTTCAAAAAGCAAAGCCACTGAATTTATATCAGCTATACATTTCCCTTTAACAGCAATATAGCAAGCCCTGAATAAAAAGACAAAAGCAAAAAGGAAATGAAAAGTAAAACACAATATTCATCAAATCATGTCATGATTCCACCAAAAAGCCAGTAAGTTCAGGATCCCTTAGCTGAATCATCCAAAAGGTTATGACTGTAGTACACAACCACCATTGTCTAATTAACAACTAAAACTTTATTTTAATCTTACACATACTTTGGTGTTCTTTTCTTGCAAAAGAAAGTAACTGAGTGGACAGTTAGACAAAAAGAAACAACTCAAAGAAAAATAAAAAATGTGTATCTTTCCTACAAAACTTTTAACTGGACCCCTGTATTATAAAGGTTGTGATCAGCAATACAAGGTCCAATTGACAACTAATTACAAATGGTGTCCCTCCAGAGGCAGCACTGAGGCCAAAATCTCTGTTAAAAACTATCGATAACACAGAGTAGATTCTGTGTTTGCAAATGATACCAGATTAGGAGGAGTGCTGGACACACTGAAAGTGAGGGCTACTATTTAAGGAACCTTGGCAGGCTGAAGGAATGGCTAAGAGGAACCTCCTGAGGTTCAGGAGAGGCAGGTGTCCTCTATTTGGGATGGAACAGTCTCATTCAACAAGCACTGACTGGACACAGATTGATGGAAAGCAGCCAAGGCTGCCAAGAAGGACTTGGGAACCTGGTGCACAACAGGCTGTACCCAAGCCCAGAATGTCCTTGCAGCAAGAAAGGCCAAACATATGTTAATCTCTCTAACCAAGAAGCCAACAGGTCAGGGGAAGTGATTCCTCTTCTGTTTTCGCCACTTGGGAAACCATGTCTGCAGCATTTCATCCAGTTCTCTGACACTGGCAAGCCCAGTGGGGGCAGAGGAAGCTGGAGCAATTCACACATGAAATAAGGCTGAAAGAACTGGGTTTGCTCAGCCTTAAAAAGAAGCCTATGAAGAGCTGCAACTACCTAGAGGGAGTATGTAGAGAAGGTGGAGCCAAATTCTTCTTAGAGGTACACTGAGATAAAACAAAAGGTGGTGGACATAAGCTCCATTTAAAAATAAATATTCATATATAAAAAAAAATACAGTGGAAGAAATAAAATTTCCAATAATTTTAGCCAAAGAAGCTGCAGAATCTCCATCCTTGTACTCACTCAAAATTCAACAGGGCAAGACTGCAGAGCCTGTTCTAAACTGGCCCTGTCGCATTAGATAAACAGCAATCAAGGCAAGGGAAAGGCTTGGAACACTGACTTACAGAGGCCTCATATTACCTAAGCAATTCTAAATTTCCATCAATATTTACTAGCAAACACTCGTGATATCTACTGAAAATTACAAAAATTTTATAAAGGCCTCACAACTTTATTTTAAATTAGATAAAAACAGGAACACATGTATTACTTTCAGTTAAAAGGGTGATCAAAGGACAGTATAAGATGACACAACTATTTGCTACAACTGATTTATTTTTTTATTGTGTGAAGCTTTAAAAAAAATGCTTATAAACCTAATAATTGAGAGAAATTATTGAACTATATCCCTAAAGCACTGAAGGTACAAATAAGACTCTAGCATTTCTTTTTTCCTTAAACTAAACCATAATATATTGTATTACACTTAATATTTTTATTCAACAAAACCACAAAGTTGAGTATCAGGATGCTATTTCTAATTTTAAAAACTTGGTTAAACAATTTGCTTATATAAATGTTCCTTGACCAAATTAAGGAAGTCTATTTATAGGAATTTTAATTATACACTTCATTTAATATATAATCATCTGCTTCTGAAATGTAAACACAATATTGATGCAAGACTAAAATTACATATAAAAAGTCTCATTACGAGAAGTTAGATTATTTTTTAGGTAACAAAATATACTAATTTAACTATATTTTTAATATAAATATTTAGCTACCCAATATACAGAAAATATGCCCTTATATTTTTCATATTCACTAGCATTTTCAAAAATGCTAGTCTACAACAATGCTTTATCCACAACAAAAAATTTTACATGCATTTAAGTTTATAAAGCAATTTTACACAAACATTTTTCTCCTGCCCTTAGTTTTTGATCATTAAAAATACCTTAATATCCTAGAAAACCACAAAGACAATTATCAAATATTAAGGATGTACATACAAGCAGGCAAAATCTCCTATGACAAGCACAGGCACAAAATATCCTTCACAGTATATGCAACAAAATGAGGGAATTAATGTTTCCAAGAAGATTATAAAATATAAAGCTACACAAGAAATATTTTTTCTAAGTCATCACTGACAGGCTAGTGTTGCAAATATATGCCTGGTTCTGCTTGGCAACATTTTGTTAATACTCTTTCATTAATTTAACAAACTATCAAGAGAGTATGTTTAGAATGAGCAAGCATTATCTCTTGCATTTCATTTAATTAAACTCTGTTCTAGCTATATGACAGTCAGCATTTCATGAAAGGAATTATTTTAAGGATGAAGGTAAAATATTTCAAAGTGTGCTGCTAAAACATGAAAGCATAATCTAAAATTACCCCTGCACATACTGTAATTTATCTATAAAATTAAAGATGTTATTTCCAGAGCTCATAATTAATTGGATTCCACAGAGAAATTATGCAGGCATTCCAGATAGCAAAATGATGCACAAAGGCACAAAACATAGTGCCGAAGGACAACCATAAACAACCACTGTGACTTGCCTGCATTACAACAACCATTGAGGCTTAATGTGAAATGAATACTGGCTGCCTTTTGGATGTGGTCATTACTCTGCTGCAAAGAAATTGCCATTGAATTTTGATTATATTGCCTTAATAAAAAGTAATGAAAGAGGCTCATGCTCTAGTGGCTTTCTTTTAAATGATACACGACAGTGATCTGCAGAGGCCAGTGTGCCACAAACTAATGATGACACCTCACCTGAGGAAGGCAGTGTTACTGCACCATTGCAGGTGACTGCAGTGATGTTGGCTTTCCTTGCAAACATTTTAAATAAACACTTTCAATTTAACATCCATTCAAAATTAGTTTGCCTCTGAGACTTACCATCAATCCGACTAACCAGTTCCTCCAGCATCTTCACCTTCTTCTGGATTCCTGGCTGTGCAAACGTGTAGTTGTCCTAAAGAAGAGACCATATCCAAGTATTAGTTGCAGAAAAGCAAAAAAGGTTTATTTTCTTTTCTTTCAATCCCTTTTCTAAATCCATGTGTTTTTCTCTGTTTTCTTATGGTGTTTCTGTTTTGTGACTACATTTCCTAGGTCTCCTTCTACAGTAAAATAGTAAATCATCACCTCTAACAGTATATCCTGTAGAGCTATTCCTGCATCAATTGCTCTCTACTTGCTAATCTAGTGAAGTTACTTTATTGCAGAAATCCAAGTAGCTTTAAGAGGCCCTCATCTTACATGACAATGTGCCATGCTAGAGAGTTTTAAGGTGATTCTTTTTCTAAGAAATTTACAATTCTACAAATAATATAGAAAATATTAAAATTTAGCTTACAATCAGAGACAGGGAAAGAATTTGATCTTTTGAAGTACAGAGTAATAACTTCAAGCAGCATAAGAAATCAAAAGTTTGTTTTAATGTACTCATAACTGCTTTGAATCCAAGATTACAGTAAATATCATTAATCAAAATCTAACACACAAGCTATGCAGCTAAAAGGGCATTATATTTGCATATATTTCTTTGAATGAATTAACTCTAAATTAACTTTTAATTTGTGGATTGCAGCTCTATAATATAGACTTGAGTATGAAATAATGAGAGCAAGAAAGATAACTCTGCTTGAAACCCAAAGACATCGATCTTTTAAAATAATGACATTGATCTTTTAAAATAATGACATTATTTAAATATAAAGCAATGTTTCTGAATATTTAATTGACAATCCCTCCATTCAGCTCATTTTGTTACAGTTGTCTTCCTGTGATTCTTGAGAAATTCAAGAAAATAAAATTATACATATGTATTTTAACAGAAAATTGTCATGTAGAATTTTTGTGTAAGCACCACATGCATAGAAAATCAGGGTAAAGGATGTTTTGCATCAACTGCTATTGTTTGAGTAATGCCTTCATCAATTGGAGCTCAGTAATCTCAAAAAATTACCCTAAAATTTTTTTCACTTACATTGAAATATTAATTTTTCTTGATATTATTTCAAATTTTAACTTGGTCTTGGAGTAAAAGAGATGATTATCAGTTCATTTTTATGTATACTGATAAGTTTTTCTATTTAAAACCAAAAAAGGTCTTATTGACTTTATTTACATGGGGTTTTTTTAGGTTTTATTTGACTTAGGAAACTGAACTGCAATTTAATATTCAAATTCTGTAAAACTGCTATAAAGTGTGAAGCAAAGGCAAAATGATACACTATTAATTCTGTAAATCAAAGTATTTCAGTCAAAAAGTAATTTACAGTATCAAAAAGTATCAAAAGTTCTTCTGTATGCTCTGATCAAAATCATAGAGACATTTTCTACTGGTCTAGCAGTAGCCCTTTCACAGTAATTAATATTAGAACTCAGTGTATAAACCAAAACAGTATGGATGAGGAAGCAAGAATAATTCCCTGAATTTTTTAATTTTCCACAGGAATCACCAAGTAAAATAGGCAACAATTTCTGCTTGTTGACATTATTTCACAAACAGAATGTGAGAATACTTTTTAAAGCAATGAAGCACCAATATGGAAACAATGTAAAGATTCACACAGAATTCAGATCTAGTATAACCTCATTTCAGGGAAAAAGAAACTATCCCATGCACTGGAACAGTGCCTTTTATACAAGTCTGTCACACACCTGTATTAGTCATGGATAATATCCACGGCACAGCATCTTTAGGAAATCATGATCACTTTCTTTACAGAAAGTACTCTAACAACAAAAACTGTATTCACTTTTTTCCATCCCAAAATGTTTATATACTGTTCTATAAAATAATGTTCCTGTATTTAACACTGAAAGTCACAGACTTAAAACACTATGATTTGATCATTAGTTCTCTCCCCAGGCAGTGCAACTCTTGACTGTGATCTATGAATCTGAAACTACTTTCTTTCTCAAAGCCTAATTTACTCCATACTAACCTAGACATGCAACCCAAAACTGCCATCTTTATTTGAAAACAGGTAAATTTGCTTTTCACTACATTTGATCTTCTGCTTATTTATTCTTCTGTTCATTATTTCAGCTGCAAATGAGTACAGCTGGGGGTCACTCTCCTACTTGTGCTGACTCACCTAAACTGGAAAGATCTTTATTGCATTCCCCAGTCTTCTCTTCTAATTAAACTGTGTTGTACCTATGCCCTCCCATGACACTTGCAGTTGACTTCTTGGAGTTTGTGAAACTATGAGAAAGACTTTGTAAATGTAAAAGGTATTATGTTACCCACTATTATTGCTACTTTTGTGCTTATAGATGAAGGAAAAATAGTAAAACAGAAAAGAAAAAGCATGCCAAACACAAAATTTATGAATTATTGCTCAGGCCTGTTGAGCCAAGACAAGTATTTTCTCAATTACTTATGACTGTTTCAGAGTTTGTCTTTTGCTCATTATTGATGGTCAAAGTTCCAAATGAGGAAAGATAACAAAAATTTTCAGGATGAAAACAAGGAGTTCACATAAAATCTCTCTTATTTCTAAACACTGTTCTTGATGCTTCCCAGTAAGCATTCACATATGACAAAATATATGTATGGGTATACACCAGAATCCACAATAAACATAAAAATTCATGCATTGGTGTGCAATGAATATCTAAATTCCTTGACGTTCTGCTCAAACAGATTCCAACACACTTTCAGTGAACTATGCTAACCTACTTCACAGCTGAATGGTTATAATATCTAGTTCAGACTGATACATAATTAGTTTCACCTTACAATACAGAAGGTTAGGACTTGATAATGTCACAAGAGACCAAAACTTGCATCAGCTTCAAATCTTTGTGTTAGTAGTCTGTACTTACTCTGTAGAAGCTGATATAACCACCCTACTCCCCTGCAAGTAAGATCTGGCAGGATTTCACAAAACCTAGTTGTTACAATTTAAAATAAAACACTAAAATTATAGACTTCACTAAGCATTTTAAAAACTATTAAGCAATTCCATACTTTTTTTAAGGGTAGAGACATTTTAAATGGAAGAAACTTGGAAATATGCTCGTAACAAATTTAACTGGGATTGTCCTCCAAGAGCAGGGGAGGGAGGGAGGGAGGGAGGGAGAGAGAGACTTCATAGGCACTAGAAGAAGAAAATCCCTCATCTTTTTCTCTCAATAGGTGATTATGCAGCAAGCTGAAAAGGAATGGAAAACCATCTTTCATGTCATCACAAAGGAGAAACAGAGCCAGCCAAACGAAAAGAAAAAAACACTGTCAGTAATCTGACATAATGACTTCAGCCAAGCAGAGGCATAGGCACAATGCCTCTGAGATGAGAAATCTTTTCAGGTCATAAACAATGTTCACCAACAATGTACTGAAAAAAATACCAGAAACATTTACAGAAGCAAATGGAAAGTTTTGAAACAAAGTGTTCATGTGTCATTTACTCTTTTTAACAACATTTTATCAATGAGATCAGAGCTTTTAAACATAGAGGATACACTAAGCAATCTGTATAAATCATACAGACATATAGACTTGGATGTCTATTTTCTCTACCAAGGCATATTTAAGAATCCTTATGCATCAATTTAGTATGTTCAAATATAGTATCACATGAACAAATGACAACAGAAAGAAAAAGGTTTTCTTATCCTCATTATGTCAGAAAGATCTCTTTAATTCTTCTTTTTTACTCATTTAAGTACTTCATTCACATATTTCTGAATCCTCTAAGCAAACTCCTATTAAGAAATCTCGGTTTCTTGCTCAGAAAGTTATGCATAAAGATAGGGGCAGAAGAGAGGAAAGCATGACACTAGATTCATGATAGCCACCACTATCATGTGCTTCCTCCACCAGTGGAGGCACAGTTTACCCAAACTGTGTCTTGAAGATTTAGGATAGAGAGAGTGTGCATGCACAAAGACAAGCACACAAGTGTACTGCACTGTGTCGTTATCACAGTCCATAGCATGTCCCATAATCACTCCAAGACACTTCCTTTAGAAGAAAAGGTCTGTCAATCATTATAATTATTAAGCCTGACTTTTCAAAATGTAAAATATCCTAAGTAGTAGGAAAAATATTTACAAAGCATTGCAGCCCAAAATTTTTTACATGCAAAACAGTATCTTACTTACTCCTACATAACAGGACAAAAAAAGCAACAGTTTATTAAAATGTAGGTACTGATCCTTACGTTAGAGTAGCATCCATAGAGTCAGAACCAAAGATCCAACCTTCTACTGGTCTGTGTAATCAAATCTCAGTTTTACACAAGTGGATGTATTACAATACAGAAACTCTTAAAGTAGCAATGACAATAAGTGCTCAGGAAGCACTTATTTTTGGATTACAGCATAAGCCAGACAACAGTTCAAATCTGGATAAGACCTAGAAATGATAATATACTGATAGCACAGTGTATTTAATCTACTGATTACAAATAGATTTTTTTTCTTTACGAAAATTTTGCTCTCAATGTCAGGCTGGAAAACTGCATTATTAGCCTCCAAAGAGAGGCTAACAAACACACACAGAAAACAGGTCTGCAATTCAGCATTGTCCTAAACTAACAACCCAGGTGAATTGCAGATATAACCAAAACACTTGTCTTGACGGAGTTCAATAAAAAGGTACACAGAAAGCCATAACTGACCTATTTTTATCTCTAAAATAAACCTCAGAAAGGGTCTGTGAAGAATTTTCAGAAGAGTTATTTCTGCACATACTTTTCAACATTTGAAATGCATGTTCATGTTATTAATTGGATCCAGCAGACTTCTGAAAGACTTTTTGAGCACCATTCCTTCCTTCCTTCCATCCATCCTTCCATCCTTTCATTATCCAAACTTCAGGCATTTGCTAGCAACAACTTTCCATAACTCAAGAGTGAGAAAGAACTCTGCAGGATTCCTTTTGAAGGTCATAAATCTTGCTATTTTAATCAGCCATAGAAACAGCTAATATGTACCTCAGCACACTCCAGTCCCTGCATATGAATTATCTCACTTTTATTCTAAAAATTACCATGCCCTGATAAAAAATTATATTAATATTTTAGTGTTATTTTTAATACATCTGATTAGATCCTTATGCAATGCATGTATTACCCCTTTGGTTATTTTATTACCAGAATACTCAAACTTAAAATGAAAAGTTATACTCCATTTTATACATGAACATTACATTTTCAGGTGACACAGATCAATGTGAACTTTTTACTTGAATGTTAATGAGACACTGTTGAGGAAAGCATTAGAAAGGACAATTTAGTAATAAAAAAGAGTTAATAATCTGGATATATGGATATGTCTACTTAATTACGTGGAAAAAATACTCATGGGATAATTCTAGTTTTCCCATATGAACAGCCACAGATGAAAACACAAAAATGCCCATGCATCATCTACAGTTTAGAAGTGTTGTAAAGACAGGCAGCTTTATCACACACACAGAAAATGTATTTTGCATATGGCCACACACAGCCTCAGAAGCAGGGTTTTATAAATCAGCATAAATCAGCAGTTCTTCCAAGAATACAGGCTGCACAGTTCTGTGGAAAAGGACTGAAATCTGAGCAGACAAAAAGCTCAGACTGAATCACTGGTAAGCCCTGGCAGCAGACTCCTGACCCAGTAGATGGAGGGAAGTGATTACCCCCACTCAGCACTCATTGAGGAATCACTGAGGCTGGCAGGAGCCTCTGGAGGCCATCAAAGTCCAAGCACTGCCCAAAGCCAACACACCTGGAACAAGCTGCTCAAGGCCATGTGGACTCTGGTTCTGAACTTCCAGGATGAGGATTCTACAACCCCTCTAATCAAACAGGTCCAGAGTTCAATTTTTACCATGTAGATTTTCCTTCAAATGTTTAAAAATAATTTCTTGTATTTCAAGATCATATCTAAAATACCACATCCAGTTTTAGGGACCCTGATACAAGAAAAAGTTAATAAACTTCAGAATAAACTGAAGCAAGAACAAAACGTCATGAAGATGTTCAGAGATATGCAGCACATGCTCTTTGAGAGGCTGGGGAAACTGGGTTTGTTCAGCCTGAAGAAAAGAAAGCTCCAGAAACACCTAATCACAATGTTATCAAGATGACAAACCTCCATTTTCAATAGTGGTGCACAGTGGGAAGATAAGAGACAAGCAGCATAAACAAAAGATGTTCCATGTGCCTACTGGGTAGAAACTTCAACATAAGGACAAGGAAGCACTGGGATAGGTTAACACCCAGAGACTGTGAAGTCTCTGTCCTTGGAGGGTTCAAGACTAAACTGGACAAAGCCTTGAGAAACTCAGTCTGACCCCAGAGCTGGCCCTACATTGCACAGATTTATCCTATGTTCTTATGTTTTCAGAAGATTTCATTTGTTCTCCTGAAATAAATAAAAAGCAACTGCAGTGAGACATAGTCTTTCTGGGACAAAAACTAAAGAAAAAAATTAGAGCAGAGACTCATGAAGCACTGAAAAGGAAAACCATTACATGCATTATCATCCAAAATTGACTGCTATAAAACAGCTACAGATTTCAAGATTAAATTATACTTTAGAGAAAAAAAACATGGTATTTTAAAAGTCCTAGTATTTGTTAGATCATTTTTTAAAACTTTAATCAAACAGATATGACACATGCACAGTCACTTAGAAGCCTAAACTTAAGAGACAACTTAGAGAAAGAAGATGCAAAGTAATCTGAGAACAAAAAATAGATTAAATTATCATGCAAGATTAAACATTAACTACTGGAAAAGTTCTGCAAACACTCTAGCTGGAGCCAAAAACATACTTTCATAGCAACCTCTAGATGACAAAAAAAAACAGCACAGAGGAACCAGCTAAAGCGACAAATGATTTGAAAAAGTTTTTATTTCTTCTCTCAGCTGAGAACTGTATGCATGTCAAGAAGTGACTGCCCTGCTGCCCAAAGCCAACTCCTGTTCTTTATTGCACAGGTCTCTGTGGTTCAATGATGCATTCTTATAGTAAAAATACACAGTCCCATTAGATATGCAAGGGATGGAGGTAAGATGAGTGAGGAATGAAGAAATAATAGATACTACGTATGGTAAAACTTGAGCAAGAAATGCATAGGTCTTAATAACACCTTTGACAATTCTAGACTCAAGAAAATGAGACCATCTGGATGGATTGGAAAAATAAATGAGTTTTCTGTTACAAATAAGAAGGGGTACAAATACAATCATACAGTCATTCTTCCATTACTCCCTTCTGCACTGAAAAGACAAAACACACCAGAAATGTATCTAGCTCATATTAGCCAAAAATTTCACAAGATGACCCTGTTATCAAAGTGCACTCTTTAAACTTATCTAATACTGGTAGGGCAACATGAAATGGAAACTTATATTGATGAAAAAATTAATGGAAATACTCTGCAGAGATTCTTTGATTGCAGTTACCACATGTTACATATCCCTGTGAAGTTTATTCAGACATCTCAGACAAAACCATCACATAAATCACATAGGAGTCTTCTATGCCATATTTTTAGGGAAAAATTATTGAGCATCCAGAATGCAAGACAATCAGAACTATAGCAGCACACAGTGAACCCACTGGGAATCGTTAAACCTCCAACTGTGGGCAGGGACAGTTTCAGCTCAGTCAGGCTGCTTAAAGCCACAGCAGTCCTGACCTTGAACACTTCCAGGAAGACGACATCCACAACTTCTTTGGACTCCCTCACCATAGAAAATGTACTCCTTAGGTCCAACCTAATTCTACTTTGTATGAAATGCTACCCCTTGTCCTACCACTAAAAGCCCTGGCAAAAAGTCTCTCTCCAGCTTTCTTAAAAGCCCCCTTTAACTACTGAAAGGTTAGGGTAACATCTCCTCAGAGCCTTTTCTTCTCCAGGCTGAACAACCTCAATCTTGTCAGCCCTTCCTCATAGGAAGGATGCTTCCAGCTTTTCCTCATAGGAGAGATGCTCCAGCCCTCTGACCACCTTCATGGCCTTCCCCTGGACCCACTCCAACAAGTGCATGCCTGTGCTCGCTGAGGATCCCTGAAATGGCTGCAGCACTCCAGGGGGGTCTCACAAGAAGAGGGTAGAGGGGCAGAATCCCCTCCCTCACCTGGCTGCCCACCTGCTTTGCATGCAGCCCAGGACACAGCTGGCTCTCTGGGCTCAAGTGCACACTGCCAGTCACGTCCACCAGTATCCCAGGGTCTCCTCTACAGGGTTAGTTCTTCCAATCAACTCAACCTGCAACTACATGACTTTTAATCGTTAAGTAAAGTGGAATGATCACAGAAAGTAAACAAAGAAAGAGAATGGGAGAAGAAAAACAAGAAACCTTTTTAATTCAGCAGCACTGCAGTTGCACTGAATTAAGTGTAACATCATTAGTCACACCACTAGCATAATCTTTCAAGCCTTCTTTTGATAGATGAGTGCATCCTTGAATACATCCAACCCTATTTCATTTATATAACAGCTTAAATTTTCATCAATGCCGTTTAATTCCATTGCAATTGGTTTCCATATTTTGCTTCTCAGTACCTGATGGTTTTGTATAAAACCCTAATTTTAAGGAGAAATTACCTAATCTGTGGACTTCCTTTCCTAGCAAAAAAATAAAGCAACAGGCCAGTGACAATGATGTTCCAGAAGCAGGTAAAATAGTTGGAAGGTTTGCATTTCTTTACCTGGCTTTCTTCCTTTCCAGTAGATTTCAAGCTCTCACCTTTTTTCTTTATAACTTTTCACATATTTTTGCTATGTGGTCAAGTACTTTAAAATTTAGGAGTTCTGAGAGATTGAAATAAGCAAGCCAGCATTTGTTACAGGAATTGGTGTGAGAAAATGACTGTATATTTCAAAAATGCTACACAAAATACTGAGCTATTTGACCTTCAACCAAGAGAAACATACTTAAAACACCTTCAAAAAAGTTAAAGCCTTTTGTTGCTGACTCGATTCTATAACTGTTTTGTCAAAAATGAACTCTGTTACAAGTTTCAATTCACAACATTCCTTAGCCAAAAGAACATCCATATTAAGACATGTCAAAGAAAGAATGCTGTAGATACTTCTAATCTCCATAAATTTTTAAGCCCATGAACATTTACATAAAAATAGATAAGAGTAAAAAATAATAAAAAATATAATAATAATAATCATCATCTATCATTATTGGACTCCAACTTGCTGCATGTGACAGAAAATTGTGCCTTCATTTATAGCTTTTCTACATAGAAAAAAATCAAACACTCAGTGAAGTAGCATAAGTATCAAGTTTTAAATGCGTATTTTAAAAATATGAAGATAATTTCAGGAACTATTAAGACTGCAATCACTTATAGGCTGCTATATTAACAACTTAAAAATTAATAAATAAGGCAGGTTTTTACCACCTCAGTGAGAGGTGCAACTATTCTTCATGCTTGGCAACAGATTTGCAAAGCATGCATCTAGAGCTAGAGCTCTAGAACATCAGACACAATGAAACATGCAGACATTTTGACAAAGAGAAGTTGCACAAGGCTTTTTTTCCTCTTTTCCTTTCTCTCCTTTCTACGCCAAACTCGCAGTGGATTTCTCCAATGGGAAAATCAACTTCTCCCCTGTTTTTCATAGATGTACTCTTTCTCAGCCTTAAAGTAGTTCAAAGCCATGGCATCAATCAGTCAACTCCACTATGTACAGAAAGAATAAATCAATTTACCTGAATGCCATCAAGCAACTTGCTCATGCACCAGTAACTGTCAGCTTCTATGTTCTGCAGCACTTCTTCAGGCAGACTGGAAACATCAAAATTTTCCACTTCTTCCTCTTCTGTTTCAGGAAAAGAGAGAGAAAGATAAGTTAGCAAAGTGCACAGAATAAATAAAGCAAGATTGAGGAAAATAATTGAAAACAAAGACAGCCACCACTTATCTTCTAGTCAGAAACCAACGCACATTTACTTTAACAGGGACTAAATGAATCATTTATTGCTCAACTGTGTCATCTAATGGCTTTAAATGTTAATGAATACTTAATTTCTTGCAGACTGTGAAAATCTCAAATCATGCCTGGTTAACCAGAATTAATATATAATAAATTACTTCATTCTAAACATTTCACACCTGAAAGAGGATCAGAAGCACTTTGAGAGCCCTCAAGCTATGTATGAACAATCTCTGAAGATGACTATGTTTGCACCATGCACAGAGTGTGCAAATATGTTGCCAGTCTTCACAGGAGAAAAAGCCCTGAAAAACACTTCTCAAAACCACTGAACTTTATTAAGAAAGCAGACTACAGGTTTTCAAGGAGGATTTGTTTTTCAGGCAAGTATTTGGAATTAGAAGGAAATCAAACAAAAGAAAACAGATGATCCTTGCTCCCCATCCCCCAAAAACTCTTTTTTTGATATGTTACATTAGCCTGCACTTTTCGATTCAAATGTGATGTATGATGACCAAGGAGCTACACTCTGGAAGCACCCAAGAACTCTTCTAATAAAGATGACACAGCATCACAAAAGCAAAGTCTCAAACAAGCAAGTGGTCAGTGATGTCAATGGTTTCTGCTACACTTTATTGAGGAAGTTAAAAACTGACACCGAATATCCAAATGAAATTTTAAAATGCCTCCATTTTGACAACAAGCTCCAACTAAGGAACATTTGATTAGCAGAATGCTATGCAAAATCATAACCTACATATTTAGTATTTACTAATTTATTTGGGTATCCACATAGTGCAAAATGCTTCTTTTTCCCTGCAGTTTTAAGGGGAAAAGCAGTCAAGCTCCATGTTGCACTCTCTTTTTTTTCTTTTCTTTTTTCCCCCCTCTTGTTTTTCTTTTTTTTTATTTGGATTAAGAAATAAACACACTAGAAAAGTTTTGAAAGAAACACCACAGGGATTCCAGGAAAAAAAGGAGTAAAAATAACAAAAAAAATGTCCCAAAAGTACATAAGTTATTATTTGTGCTTGAGAACAAAATTGGAATTAATGGTCTTAAATAACTTTAAATTTATTTTCAATGAGTGAAATCTGAATGGACAGTAATATAAAAACTGAATAAAAGAATGTGGACAGAAATAGCAGGCCTGTGTGTGCAGTATCTGGGTGAGAAAAGATCATTGCCTAAAACATCCTAATTATGAAGTCCTACAGGAGCATTTCTCATCTTCTCCAGTTTCCTGTGGAGATCTTTATCATGTTATCTATACAATTGTTGAAGACAGTGGTTGCCTGGAGGAAAAATATTGTAGCATGGAGTCTATGACATGTAGATCTGAATATATGCATTGCTGTCAGCATGGTATTAGCTCTTCTTTACTCACTCCCAGGGCTTGCTTCTGAAACATCCCACCAGGCAAAAAGACTAATTTTTTCCAAACAGTTATAACTGGATCCACTCACAAAGGCAGAGACATTAGGATAAAATCAAAACTTAAAAAAATATTGCTTACAGCTACTTACAGATTTAGTTTCCCAATGACAGCAGAAAGTAAACATCCTAAACAGCTTGCTTCCATTTAAAGTAGGTTTTAATTCAAGATTAAGCCTAATGATGGATGATTTGATTGAAGGATGATTTTGATTAAGTTGTTCAGAATGTTACAATTAAGTTCACAACTGATCTCTGTCTTTTAGATGTAAAAGACTTCTAAAGAGTGCTGGAATTTTACCTTTTCAGCACAGATCAAGGGTAAAAACAACAACAAGCAACAAAAAAGTAGTTTGCATTCAGAATTTCTCTAAACCTGTTACCAACACCAAAACTCAGACTTTATAAAGTGTGAAAAAAATAAATGTAACTTGATAGTTTTCACACTTCATTGCACTGAGCAAGTTCCGACAGAAGATAACTCCATGAAATAAAGCACACATTCTTTCAAATGATTATTTTAATGAAACAAACATTTAACTGAGTTACTAATGTTTTAACTGTAGCTTTTTATCTTGAAATTGTTTCTCAACACCCCAAATCAGCAAAACTCAGATGAATCCACTGGAGTGCGAGGTAGGGGATAAAAAGGGTAAAAAAGGCCTAATGCTGAAACCCAACACAGACTGCAAGATCACCAATAAATTGTCATTGCTCTTTACAAACACCCAGTATACAAAATAACACATAAAAACATTAGAGCAGTTAATTAATTGAACATTTTTAAATAGGGAGGTTTTTAGCACTAATTTGTGTAAACGTAGAAAAAGCATTACCATATACAAGAAGTCCAAGTTACGTATCTCTTGCAGCAGGGCAAGGAAACCATTCTGACCACAGATGCTCAGGTTTCTCTGTATAAAGCTTACTTTGCTGCAATCTACTTCAGATGTTGCATCTTCAGGCAAACCTTACATAAAGGTTACCATCCAAGTATGCAAAGTACAAAATCATACACCTATGATTACATGCAGAGGTGCATAGTAATATTTCCACAGCCAGATCTTACATATTCCACTCCAAATTCAATTTTCAAAAAGCCTTATGAAATACTGCTGACTAAGGCAATGTTTTTCTAAGAAGATCAGGACATAATAGAGCTTTTCAATGTAAATTATTTCAGTAACAATTGACTAATTAAATATGTATATTACCATATCAATGTCTCTCATTGAAAAAGTCCTAGTTAAATATTAATTTTGATAGAAATAGCTCTTGAGCTGTTAAGGATGAATCACCAAAGTAAAACCTTCCCTTTTCTTGGTGGTACTGCAGTAACAAAGGTAAAATTTGAAAAAAAAACTTAATCATCTCATCAGTCCAGGCTAAGGTAAACGTGACCTCACTGCATTTCAAACATTCCCCTATAACCAGTCATGTTCTCACATACATGATACATTGACAACTTGTCTATTTCAACATGCTTAATAATCTTATATTTGTTTTCAGTTCATCTTCCACAATTTCCTCCAGATGCAATAGGAAGCAAGATAAATATCTTGATACATCCATATAAGAAGGATGTTTCAAACATTAATAGTTATATTTTATTAATATGAATTCTCTAAATAATTCTACTGTGCATGGTGACTGTTACAATCTTGTGTGACCTGGCAGACACAGTGAATCATCCTGTCCAAAAACACCCTAAACTTGATCACATGGACTGAACTTCTAGGCTCATCAAAATTAATGTATGACCCTGCAAGTATTCTGAATTTGCTCCATCACAAAAGAGTAGACACTTCATATACTTTTTCTTTAATTCCAGATTCTGTATGAAAAGTAATCAGTAAATCATTTAGAGAGTTCCTTAGTGGGCCTACATTGCCTGCCAGTAATATCTTTTCTACCCAGGCTTTTTCTTGGCTAGATTTTAATGGCAAATATCTTTTTTTCCTCCACACTAAATAATCCAGAATTTGCATATTCATAACCCACAGCACATATATACACAAATAGAGAACTACTTTTAAGGATGGTAAATTTACTTGAAAAATAGAAACTCAGGTCATGTTGCAAATTAAACAAAAGACATCGGTTCCTCATAGGCTGCAGACTGAGATTACTGCTCCACATACCAGACAGGAGGAAGATTAAAAGGTCCATGACCAAAACAGGGTACAAAGGAGAATTAAGTAAAACTGGTGGTACCAACTGGTCTTTGACTCACAAAACTTGCATAATGCCAAATACAGGACTGAGAACCTCTTCCTCACAAGTGAGCAATCAGCCAGAAAATGCAGTTTGAAATTAGAAGAAAGAGTAGAAGTCACATTCTTCAACATGATATTATAATGAAACAGGAGCCTTCAAAGTTTGCAAGATGGTAGCTCTTCTTAAAAATGGATTTCAGTAACAATGAACACAATGTTCTTCTCATAGTATTCACTTCAATCGGTTTGCTACTGTCAACCAAAACAGCTTGCCAGGGAGAAGCTGTGCATGTGACACCAAATTAAGGAACTCATAATTACCAACCAGTATGCATGATGAGCACAGGATGCTGATGAGTGTTTTCTCAGAATGCCTCAGAAAGGAATTCCCTGAGAAATCCAAAAGGTGCTTGGAGAATAGGAAATTAAAGATTAAAGGTGGAACATGCCACCCACATTGCATTTTAATTAACTAGTTTGTGCTTTATCATTTAATTTTTTAAAGCATCAACACACATATCCACAAACACACAGAGACAAACACCAGGTGTGGGGCAAGAGCAAACTGCACTGTGTTCAAAGTCTAAAGAAAACCTCAGGAACATAGGCCTTCCCTGTGTTCAGGTATGGGATTGATTAGAGAGTTATTACAAACTGTCATTCTAGCACTGGAAAAGCCTTCAAAAAGAATGTACAAATTAATGTAGTTTTGAAAATGAACTATTTATTGGAGATGAAAAAAATCAACTTCACTAAGGCTATAACATATTTAAGAGATAAAGAAATATTTATAAGACAAAGGTATATGTATCTGCATATGCATGAGTGAACTTTAAAAGTACTGAAAATTAGGTACTTCTTTACTGAAACTATAAAAAAAAAGAAAAGTCAAAAAAAGAAATCGTCTTGCATTTAATTACTTAACAATAGAAGGCTGGCAAAGAGAACTCATTTGAACAATTTCATAAACAGCAGTGTGTTTAATACATTTCCTGGATAACATAAAAAGCTCAAAGGTTCAACTCTAATTTGGGCAAATATAACAGTAATACAAATTATCCAAGAACTTGTATGTAAACATAAAAACTTCAAAAAATTCAGAAATTTAATTTTTCCTGTGACTGAAGACTGAAAAAATTGCCACTGTCACATAAGCTCATCAACCATGTACATATGACCATAACTCTGTGAAAGTGTAATTTCACTCACTCATTAAGCAATTTTTATTTTAACCCATTAATGTCATTGAATGGCATAACAAAATAAGTTCTCAAAGAAAAATGGACAGCAGAGGAAACAACTGTCTTTCAGTAACAACACTGGCAGTGGCAGTTTGCTGCAACCCATACTGTGCAATATCCAATTTTCAATTGGATACATATCAATATTCTTAACCAAAATTACATGCTTCCATGTTTTGTAATCTCCCACATCATTCACAGCTAACAAGAAATCCACCTAACAGATTCCTTATTTGCCACAGAAATTAAGTAACATCCGTTATTTCTGGTTTTTAGCAAAAACTGCAAATACTGAATTTGAAGAAGAATATTTGAGGAGAACGCACCCTGCAGGAAACACTACTTCTTCTACTGCTTAATTGCTGAATGCATTCCTTAACTACCTTAATCTGCTGTGATTTACACTTTCCTAAAGAAACTGCTACTTATGCTTCTGAGACAGAAGAGCCACAAGGCTTGCTTTTTTCATAAAATTCAAACATTTTTAAGTATTGTATAGGTATTTATTGTCAATATAAAGAAATAATCAAACCTTTAGGGAAAAAAAAGCCTGTTCTGTCTTTTCAAAAATAACAGTATGATCTCTGATTTTCTTCAACAATGTTACTGTAAGAAAGGCAGTCTTTAAATTTCAGTCATACTGCAGTAAATTTCATGTCATAATTAACTAAAGATGGAACACTAATCAATTCACAAATGTTTTTGATGAAAACACAATTCATAACTCAGTTTTTTTAAAGTACTGGGTTTTGTCAAAATGAATGTGCTATAAAAGCATTAAGTACTTTCTGTTTCTATGAAATAATGCAATGAAAGCCTACAGAAGAAAAACTGTTTTACAAGAAAACTTTTTTCCCCTTTTCGGTTATTGTGCTTAAATACATAATTTTTCACTTCTGCTTTAAAGATTTGTTTTCCACAGCTTAAAGTAAAAATTCAAAATATCAGATTTCTCAAGTAAGAAACAAGCAAAATACCACCACACTAATGAAAAACCCAATGACTTCATTACTATGATTAAGAAAGGTTTGCATTTAAACTACAAGCACAGCCAACTCAAATTGAAGTTTCTGCACACAAACTTCTGACAAATTTATCTGTATTGGTTTGACATCTATAAATGCTAACTAAGCATGTGCATCACTGAAAATAAGACCAAAAATTTTTCTTACTATTCTTTTTAAAGCACTGATCCACTTAATTTGAAAGCCTTTTCTTAGATCTTCAGCTCCTACTGATCTATGCAGCAGGACTGGATTGTTACACTTCTGGCATTTGTAATGCATGTGGTCATTGCTTAAGCAACTCTTCTTTTAGCTTTTCTTCTCTACTTCATAATAAACACACAAAGCTGTGATATTTGGATGTCAAAAGCCACTTTTAATGGCATAAAAGCCACTAAAGTAATTTCCCAGTTTGTTGGAAAGGATGCTTGAGAAGACTTAGCTCTGGAAGTATAACCACCTCTGTGCTGCTTCGCTATAGAGATGATCACTAATTATAACTATATGGAGACCATGGGGAGAGGAGAAATACGAATGCAGAAGCCAGAACTAAAATATGCTGCTCCCTTTGGAATGCACATCTTTCCCATAGCTATATTTATTGCAATTAACTTCCTTCTTCACAAGTCTTTCATTTTTATACTAAAGACATCTTTTGATTTCTCTTCAGTTTTAGTTTACTGCTTCTACCACTATTCAAGATATTTTTTTCATTTATTCCCATGAACCAACATTTCCAGTCTGTAGTTTCAAACATAACACCCTTCATTAATGTCTCATTACTTCCTCATAGTATGAGTCTGTTAGTTTCTTAATTGCCTTCAAAAATTAGACAATATAAACCACAAAATGTATTCCAAACTTGAGAAATGCACTGTTTTTTACATTAACATTCATATTATAAAATTAATTTCATCTTTAAAATACTGAGAGTGTGCACTAAGCATCTTGAAATAGCACATCATCTTTAAACAGATAAATTTGAAAATTTAGAAAAAAAAAAAAAAACAAACAAAAAACTAGTAAATCAAGATCACTCAAGACAGTACTAGGAAGCAAAATAATAGAAGAGCAGGTTGCCATATCCCAAATCTGTTTGTTATACTCCCTAAACTGCTAAGCAAAAAGTAAATGCCATTCAAAAATCCTTATCATGAGCATGTGTCTTTACCCAGCTAAAGCACTCTCAGTGCTACCTGGCACTAAACAGACCTTTGCTTTGCTTTGTTTCCCTTCTTCCCCAACATGCTCTTATCCCCACATTAGCACTCATATTCTTCTCCGATCCTCAAGATGAGTGCAGAAAGTTAAATAATTAAATTTATTATGGGCCTAGTTTCCAGCCAGTTTAACTGTCCCAAGGAAAACCAATGCGGACCAAAAAGAGAAGACAGGAATGCACATTTTGGGTTGGAAAACAAAAAGCAAGGCCACCTGTTTTGACAGCAGAAAGCCCTGCTTCAGCTGTGTCATCTAAGCACACAGCAATCAAAGCCTTTTCTGACCCACTAAACCTAATCTGGAAATACTCAAATATGTGGCTCCAGTGTCAAGTTTAAGAAACAAAGAAGTGAAGCTAGAGCAGGCAGGGTACAGTGACCTCTTGAAAGAACAAATGGGATCTGGAAGATTCCCACACTGCACACAAGAATCCAGTTCACACTGTCTCAAGCCCTCACAGGGAATAAAATACATTAATGAATAAAATACATGCAGCAATGCAATAGTACTACTCAACTACACTATACAGTTACTTGTAGACATAAGCTCAGCTGCTCTTTATTGACACCTTCTCTCAAGGTTACTATATTCTAAAACATGGCATAATTGGGTTAGTGCAATCAGCCAAAAATCCACTGATTAAACTCACCAACTAAAGAAGCAAATCACCTCATTTTATCAAAATCTACAGAGAGAACTTATGCAAACAGGTCCACTCATATAGTTGATACTAAAAGCCACCACAAAATTCCAGTAGGTTCAGCAACTAGGGAAAAACAGTAGAGAATAAACTCTACCACAAGCAAGTCACACACACAAACTGTCTATCTGAGTAAAGCTTAACTAAACATAGGACTTTTATACTATTGTAACTACATTGAAAAATAATCCTTCAATTTAATACTTGTATAACTCTAAGCCAGAACAAAGTGCCCACTACAGAAAGAGTCCACTGCAACTAAAAAAGGTTGCAACAAGTCATGCTAAAAGATAAAGATGAATCTGTCCATGAAAATAAGTAAAATAAATATTCAAACACAAAATAAAAGGATCAGAAGATTAATAGGAATTTATAGTTCACTAGTTCCTATCAATCAATTCTCTCCATTATACAAGTTCTGCCAACATATTTTCCCTTCTTCATTGCTCCCTTATTCCCTAACCCCTCACAAACTAAGCATGAGATGTCCCCTTAATACTATCCCTATTTTCCTTAGTTCTGTTTGGAATGCCTCCAAGTATCTTGCTTCATGAATCAACCCTAGACAGAACAGTACATCATGACAAGCAGTGCTAGCTGACAAACAATTCAAAGAACCCAGTGCTAGTTATTTTCACATGGATTCTCCTACTTGTTTAAAGCCAATAAAAGGATGTAAAATAGTAAGGGTTATTTATTCAATAGGCCTGAAAAATACTATTATATATTAATAAAGACAATGGCTCAGACAATTTGAATAATTCATTTTTTCTTAAGTGAGACATACAAAAAAACAAATTAACAATTTAAAAGTATAACCTGTCCAAGTACTGCAAAAGCATGCTTTTTAAAGCACTAAAATTCAGGTCCATATTCTTATTGTCTTTTGTTTCCATGAAATTTACCTGAAGGAACTTCAAATTTTTTTTTCAAAAACTATGACTCAAAAGTACTTAAACTAATGGAAAACATTTCTAACTGCTTTCCCACTGCAATCAAAATCACTCCTGCCTCACAGCACAATACTTCTGTGTGTGGACTCAACATAGGTTTTTGCTTACTTCTGGACCTTTCCATGGTATAAAGCAGGAATCATCAAATTGTAAAACCGAATTCAAATACTGTTTGTCTTGCTCACCCAAATAGTACAGATAGCAATACTCCATTTAATTATCAAAGAATATTTCATGGAATATTGCTCATGTTTATGATAACTTGAGTCAACTTTCCTGATATGACTATTACTATAAAATCATGAAAATATTAAGAAACAGCACTGAAATATACCCTTGTACATAGAAATTATATTACTGGCAATTTGCATTAAGGAGAAAAAAAAAAAAAAAAAAATCAGTGCGATTAAATGGGACTTGTGCTATGGAATTTTTGTTTGACAGAAAAGTGATTTAAATTACTGTCAATAGTTTTTCATAAAATTTTAGAAGCAGCTCTATTCTTAGTAATTTTACAACTTGCAGGAAAACATTAAAATATCAATTATGCTTCATGTCCCTGCTTTTATGCAAATTCATTTTGTGTTTCATAAATAATTTCAAAAATGTGCAAATAAAGACATTTTAACACAATATTGTACAAAACCTTTTATTTATTTAAGCAAAGAAAAACATGAAAACAATAGAAGTTTATTACAAAGTTTAATGCCAAAATTAAAAGAAAAGTTGAAGAGCATACTAAAATTGCAAATAAAAGTTTTGCATCTCTCTCGAACTGAAGAAATCTTTCATATTCCCAAACCTCAGTTCTGGAAAGTCTTTCACAATTTCTCCCCTGGTAAATCAGAAGGCAGAGAAACTTGAAGGGGCCTGGGAGAAGGAGAAGCATCCAGTTAATCCAGTTATAGCTCTTTGTTATTTATAAAAACAATTTGTCATCCCTCAATTTCAGTCAGTCTCTTCTAAATAACTAGAAATATGTTACATCTTTTCCATTTCTCTCCTCAAAACCTCAATGTATAAGTCCTATTCATAATTCTACAAAGACTAGTGAATTGGTAGAACTGAAAAATAAAGGTCTAGAAATTTAGACAGCAGGATAAATTATCTCAAATTAATTTATACACCATAGTAATCAAGGCTTAAGCTTGGTTTTGTAAAGGAAATAATGCATGCTGAACAAAATTTTACCTTATAACCCTGTAAGTATGAAGAAAAGCAGCTCCCTAAAGTCAGTGGGTTAATACTCTTTGCTCTCTGGCTTGCTGTCACATCATTCAGAAATTCAGTTTTATGTACATGCCAAACAGAGCTATTTATTCCACAAAAATTAAAATTCTCCTGAAAAACAAAATCTCTGCTTAACTAACAATTTTTCATATTTTATAAACAAATACTGAGGAATTACCTCAGATACAGCCATGATAAAGTGATCCAAAATTTTACTTGAATTATACAATGAAAATAACAATTTTTGATACAGTATTCAAACTGTGGTAAATAACCTAAAATTAACAGCTTAAAATACAATTATTCACTGTTGAAAAGGGGGAAAGGAAGACAAAGATGAGACTGCATGCCATAAGGGCAGGAAGATTTCCTGTAACATATGAGGGGGAATGAAAAAAGTGGTAAACAAAGGAGTTACAGAGAGATGAAGGCATTTTCAGGACCAAAGAACCTTTCTTTAATCAAAGCAGTCAGGGAATAAATCCTATCCTATTTTTACTAGGATTTGGGACTAGATTAATTATCCCATAAGTCATAGCAGTATCAATTTAAAAAACACTAGGTAACAGAAGTTTCATTTAATGCCATCTACAAAAGGATTTAAGATGACAAGAAAAGAAATACTTACAAAGGTAAGATTTCCCTTTTCAAAGTTCTCAGCTCATGAGTTTGTAAGCATCATCAACTTGTCCCAGGCTCCTCTATTTCAAGAAGATTGCAGACAATATCTCAATCGCTGTTCCAGTCTTCAGCAGCCTCATTTTTCTTGTCATTCTTGATCCAACATTAAATGACCAAGTGCTACAATAGTTAATTTTCTGCCCTTGAATTCCTACTAACTGCTAATTTTCCTTTGATCCAATACTCTAGGCATCTTAGCAACAATCTGACATGGATCCTTATCATGGTGGGACTTCTCTGACCCTTTCATTTCTCTGGATGGTGAATAAATCCAGGTCCTCTTTGGGGTTTTAGATATACACACAAGCCCAGTGAACGACGATGTACTGGAATGTCAGATAAAGTGAAGTGTAGGTGAGTGAGAGACCACAAGTAATTGCACAGCACAATTTAACACTAGGAAAGAATGTAGCTACATTCTGTAGTTCTCTACAGGAACTCAGGGAAAGAGGAAGGTGTATAAAGAACACATCTGAAGCAACTTGCAATAAATAGGACTTGCAATCCAGAGCAAAATTTCCTTGTCTACATTAAGTTTACAAACAGTCACATTGTATATCTTGTCCCATTAACAAAAACCCCTCTGATGCATCTGCAGGGATAAGATTCATTTTGACACAAACTAATATGCTACAAACATGGAGGTCTTCTAGGATAAGTGCCCTGGCATTAGTTGGCATTTGTTCTGACAGCACATGTTACAACACTATTATGTCATGCAGGAGGTTAGAAGTAAACCCAGAATAGTTTTCCCACTCCTCCAGTGTTTGGATTTCTAAAGAGGCTGTTAACAAAATAACAATGATAAAATAAGATTAAGTACCTCTAGCATTTTTTATGAAGAAGAAAAATGGAAAATTTAAAAAAAACATGTTGAGAATAACACATATGATCAACTGGTATAAGAAACCTAAGGTTTAAAATTATCCTCCTCCTCCTAATTTAGACCAGAAAATCAAAACTGAAATTACTGTATTCCAGCAGGGGCCAGTATCTACCTGCTCTGAAATTTTCTTTAATTATGGCTTTTCCTCTCATGCCTTGGTTTGACAAGTAAGTTTTATTTAGCTGAAAATGTTACAGCATTCTGCTTTTATTGCAAACTGGAAACTAATGAGACATTACCAGATTACACTTTCATCATACTGACGGAAAGTTTGAATGAACGTCCTGAACATTTAACATACTCAATTCCTACATTCAATAACTCAATATATTCTAAATGTATGAAACTGTGTACTAAAATTGGGTACCTCAATCCATACTAAATAATCAAAACATCTATGACTTCAGCCTTTATATACAAACCCAAAAACCTACTTTATGGCATTTAGATTTGAATGAGATGTAAATTAGCATTCTTATCTGTGTCATTTGTATCTTCAGAAGTTCCTTAACAACACTTTTCCAAACAGTTTGCAGATGTCTTTAGCAGAGCAAAAAGACTCTCGTCACTAGAATAACTGTCACACACTTGTTATGCAAGATTAAGGGCTCTCTCAGTTGTCATAAAGCCAAACTAAACATGGCTTTCCTCCCACCAAAATATTTGACAAAACTGCAAATGTGTTTAAAAATTACCAGGATGTACCATCAGATGACTTAATCAGCACAGATTTATAACTAATGGCATTTTTAATCATAAGAACTTATTATTAATACTTAATTCTTTAGGACTGTTTTATCTACAAAAAGAACCTAAAATAAAAGTATTATTAGTTTCAACTGTATAAATTAGGATCCAAGTAACTTAGAACTGCAGCAAAAAAGGTTTCAGTTAAATTAAGAAAAATACAAAAACCAATAGTGAAAATATTGCAATAAATAAAGCACTTATGTACCAATATTCATGTAAAACCAAGAAATGAGATCTAGAGCAAAAATCTGAGATAAGTACAGAATGTTACTGAAGTAAACAAAAAATGCACTAACAGCAGTGTGAACATTTTTTATAGGAAAATTCTGCAATTCTGTGTTTATTTCTACATAAATTATTAAAGCCCAATTCACAGTGTTAGTTTTGAATCCTATAATTTTATTACAGGATTTTTGACATGCTTCATAAATGCAGCATCCCCATTTCATTTATTCATTCTAACTTGAGTGCATCACTCACTGTAACTTGAACATATTAGAAAGATTCAAATCAAAAAGCTATTTAAAGAAAAATCTTTGGAAGTTTTTATATGTCTCATGGGGAAACAACTGCTGTAATAACTTAGCCATGACCATGGCTGTACTGAAAGAAAACCAAACCTTCATTTTGCTGCTTTTCTTATGCTACAGATAGTAGTTTTTAAATGAGCTCACAGAATACAGTTTTCTGAGCTTCATACATTTCCCCCAACTATCTTTTATGGTTGAAAGTTTTCACATTTTGTCTTTCTTCACCAAACACTTACAGTTTTCCAGTACGACAACCTTGACAAAGTGGCAAATACATTAACAATCATCAGGGTCTCCAAATGTAAGTTGGTGGTAAAGACAAACTTATTTACCATTGTAATTAAATGGCCTATTTAACATGGAATATCAATTCTCTAATCACATCTCATTTGAACTTCTTATTTCAATTAGCAACCCTAAAGTCTACTAGAGACCCTACTGCTCTAGGATCATTAAGAAGATTTTCATGATCTGTCAAATGAGGGAGTAAAAGGCAGAAACTGCAAATACTCTCAGGAGTAGGCCTTTACCCTTTTTAGAAGATGATTAGGGAGAAAGCAGCAGTAGTTCTCATTAGTTGCTTAGCAATGAAACGTCCCCTTCTGAAACAAAAAATGAACAAAGCAACAGAGGTGTTGCCACGCAAATGAGTAAATGGATAGTCTATCATCCACTCAAGGATAATCTGTCCTTCATTAAAGCAAATCAGTCTGGATTAATACACCAATGCATATCTTGCACAGACAAAGTAGGAAGAATCCACTGTATGTAGCCTCACTGAAGTAGCCACACAATACATTGCTCAATTTGACATACACAGCATCTAAATTTTCACTGGATGTATGATAAACACAAGTACAAGGAAAACAGTTTTAATTCAAACCAGATTAACATTTCCATTTTTACTGTCAAACCTTACCTTTTATATCAATAGTTACACCCAAGTTATTAATGATTTATTGTTAATAGTAATGATCTTAATGCTTATAACAACTTAAATTCAAATCTGCAAATTGAAGATTTAACCCATATCTAACTTTATGTTTTCAAAAATATATTCACACATAAAGCCACAAACTCAACGCAAATTGAGCTGAAGATAGTACCATTGTTACTAATGTTGTAAGTCTCAGAAGAGCAGAGTTCTTAACCAGAGAAATTTGATTACTGCTGTCTTAATTTTCAGACCCTAATTCCAGGATGCCATTATTTCAGTCATAGATGTAGCTTAATAGGTTCCTTTATTTCAATTTCCCCACAACTGATTTAAAAATATCCATGTTTCATGGGTCACTTTTTTTGTTTTGGTGGGATTTTTCCCTGCAGGGCAAGCATTTTTTGTTTTGCTGCAGTTGTCTGGTTCATACGTATAATATAAAGTTTGCAAAAAAAACGTGAATTAGAAGAGAAAGGGAAAATAAAACAGTGAACACTTCTTAAGCAGAAATCAAGACGATTCCTGAACTTCACTAACTACCTAAAATCCAAACTATGCTTTGATTAGTTCATCCAAAATGTTAGATTAAAATAAAAATGATGCTCAAAACCAATCCTAATTTATAATTCAGTATTAAGACAAATCTTACCTATGTATTCACAAACGAAGACTACAAAAAAAGGTGTAACAAGATCATTTATGCCCTGAACATATCCACTGGCTGGATGACGTATTGCCCAGATAAATAAAATTCTTTCAAAGATCTGAAAAAGAATTAAAGAAACCATCAATTTCATTTAACAAGTGATAAGCACATTTTAAACAAGACACTTGCAATTATCATAACATCATGGAATTATAGAATATCTTGAGTTGAAAGGTATCCATCAGGATCACTGAGTCCAACTCCTGGCCCTGTGCAGGACAGCCCAGGAATCACTCCATGTGCCTGAAAGCATTTTCCAAACACTTTTTGAACTCTGACAGGCTGGTGCCGTCATCATTTCCCTGGGGAGCTTATTTCAGTGTTCAACCACTCTGAGTGAAAAACCTTTACCTGATATCCAACCTAAACCTCCCCAGCTCAGCTTTGTGCCATTTCTTTGAGTCCTGTCACTGGTAACGAGAACGAAGAGATTGGTACCTGCCCATCTGCTTATCCTGCTTATGAGGATAAATTTAATATCATGGAGTTAAGTAGTATAAAAAACGTGTATATAAAAGCATAAATGAACACTGATATTCATAACCAACTCCCAGTGCTTGTAAGCTTCTCAGTTCTTCAAAAGGAAGCATTTTCAGGGTATTAGCACATGTTAAAACCAACCTAGTATATAATTCAGTTACAGTAGTTAATACAAAGTAGCTTTTATTCACTGGAGCTTTTCCAGTAATATAAATTTCCTCTTTTCTCAAGGGAAAGAAATATTAAATGATTTTCCCATAATTTTTCATCTCTTTGAAGGAAGTATACTACTAATGCAATATTCTATTTATCCGTAAGTAACAGAAAGAAGGACTTAATATAGTTTAGATTTTCTAATAACATGCCCATTAAAAGAGATTCCATGACAGTTAAGCTTGCCTAATAGTGCAGTGTGGAGTTTTACACTCCAGGCACCTGCATTAGTTAATGAAAAACCTGAAACAATCAGGAAATGTAGAAATATGGCAACTGCCTGCCATATCACAGAACCTCACCCTCTCAACTCCGTAAACTGAAGCTTGCTTGGGATCTGCAAAAGCTCGTGAGGCCACACCATATCTCAGCATGAGAGCAAGAAAATTAGAGAACTTTTTTCTGACTCCATTTAGGTCTGTGATAGGCTGTATTTCCTCTCAATTATTTGCTTCTGAAGATATTATATGCCTTTGAAAGCCTGCAAATAAGCAGCAGAGTGAAAGCTGCTACATGCTTTGTCCTATCTACAGGCATTCAGTCAAGGATATATAATCTTCTGAAACAAAAGAATGTTTGCTCATTCATGAGAGCACAAACTATGATGCTTTTCAGATCTGGCCTCAATACTAAAAAGGAGACATTTAGGAAGGATCCAAAGGATTCTGTGGTTTGCTGCAACTCCAGAAGTCAATGAATGCTCGGGCTTCAAGAAGGCCAGCGCAAGACCTGCTCTGAAAGGATGCATTAGGTGGAGGAAGTTTATTTGTGAAGTCAGGATTATTCATATTCAGTCTCACTTTAAGTTTTTATTAGATTAAGAGGCTGACTTAATTTTAAATAAAATAATATTTTTTAGTCAAATAGACCTCTTGCAGTAATTTTGAAGTTAGGAAAGGTCTCAGCATAAATGACTCACATCCTGGTGCTTGAAATTCCCATCACAGCCTTACACATTTTCAAAGTCACCTGAAGCCAAATTATATTTGTTTTAAAAAACAACCTTTTACTTTGAAAACAAGTCTCAAACAACAACATCTATCCTTCTCCTACAGGCTCTTTTGAGAGTCAACTGTCTTCCAGGTTTTGTTTCCCTAGCTGAAAATTCACAGAACAGGGAAGACAGCCAACAGTAAACACAAAAAGTTTTGGTGGGCACTGAAAAACAAGCCTTAAGACAGCTCATATCTGATCCATTGCAACCACAACTGAGATTGAGGTTTTACTCAGTGTGATTTCAGAGCTTAGGCAAAAAGGAAAGTATTCATTAGCAAATCCTCCATAGAAGCCTCTTGTTTCCATTAGCCAAGGTGCTTACTCCTTCAGCTACAACTTCTCCGTCTTGTCACATAATGCATTTTAACAAGAATATTAAACCAAAAAAACAACCTCTGTCCTTTAAGCAGTAGCTAGGGGTGTTTCACTGTCTTTCGATAACTGTATAAAGATTTTACACTCAGCCATTTACAACATGATTTTCCATCTTATATAATCATACCCTGATGCAATTAGTTGTTTATGTAATATTGTCAGTATTACTGGAAAATTGCCAATCTGGCAAGGTTAGTTAGCTCATAGCCACTCTGCCTGCTTCTGTCCATTGCAACTTTTACTTTCAGGAAAAGTAGTTTCTCAGTATTGTCAGAGTTATCATTCTGCATTTCACTTCTGAAAAAGGACATATTTAACATACTGCAGATACAAATAACAACTTTCTCAAAAAACAAATATCATAATGAGCTGACTAGAGAAACCTATTAAAGTAGCAATTGCAGAATTGTAGAACATGGTTATGCACTAGGCTAAATAAAAAGCTCATGGTGAGGCTACAAAATATGCACAGTCAACAATCAACCAAAAAACCACAACATTTCAGTAAGAACAGTCAATCAAAATGCCCATTGCAGAAACTACAAACATAGTGTTTTCTCATGAAGGCATGTCTGAAATCAAACAATTCACAAATTTATAGCACCAACCTTTCATTGCCTCAGAACCTGATAAGATACACAGTTTACACTGCAAATTGAGAAGCCTATGTATTTCAAAATGTTTTTAAAATCCAGGTATGAGGGGGATGCGGTTTGCAATTATTGGGGGGGTGGTGTTTTATTTTTGAGCAGGAAGCCCCACTTACTGATGGCACATCAGCTTTAATATCCCCAAATGCCTCCAATTAGAAATTCAACTACATACTGAAATAGCATTTTCAATTTCCTACCTTCTATTTCATAAAGTTTCATTTACTGTTCTGAATCAACAAAAAATGAGCTGAAAACCTGAACAGCAGACTGATTTAAGTTTCTACAACACTCATGACTGTGTTCAAATAGGACTCATTAAAAAGGTCACTTTCCCAAAAGGATCCCTTCTTGATTTCCAAACCAGCAACAAAAAGTGGAATTATTTTTCTACTATGAACCACTACATCTCAAGAGATGTCATTACCAATCTATTATTCTCTTTTGAATTTGACTCTCATTCATAATTACAGCAAGAATTATATTCATATAGATAAAGAAAAGAATCCATCAGCTTAAATGAAGGTTTGAATTACTTGTGGGTTTTGCCACCTCAGAGGAAATTCAAAACCTCCAAAGCCTTAATTCAAAAGCTTTTGAAAACTTGCCTCTTTCTTCCTAAGTAGGGGAAGGAAGAAAAAAAAAAAAAAAAGAGACAGAGGAGGGAAAGAAAAAAAAAAAAAAAAAAAGAGAGGGGAGGACAAAATTATAAACTATTTTAAATTGTGCAATTTTGTTGAAATTATTATGTGCAATATGCAAACACAGATGGGAAATACACAGCCATGTTCTTTTAATTTCAACAAAATTCAGTTAAAGCAAGATAATAAATTACACCAGTACATGTTAGCTAATCAAATCTATTACAACTAAATAATAAGTAGTCTTTAATACAACTTGACTGCACTACATGAAAGACCACCTCCAATTCCTCTGTTCTCCTCTTTCAGGGACACTATTAAGTCATTTTTAGTCCTTTAAATCCTTGCTCCAACATTACCTTCCCCTTACTCAGTATCCATATAACTCCCATAAAAAATAAACACTTAAACTCGATTTAAAAAAAAAAAACAAAAAAACTGGTAATTTCCACATAAGATTCAAAACACCTTTTTCTAAACTGTCGCATTTTATTACAGACCAAACTCTGAGTTCAGATAAGAAATGAAAACAGACTTACTAAGTCTAATTAAAGTTCTTTGGCAACAGAGACTCTGATACCACCAAGAACAGGAAAAATCTTGGTGGAACAGCAGCATTTGGAAATTTAAGTTAGGAGACTGTGAGGTTTATACATGTGCTGTTTTTCTGAAGCTTTAACCAGTGCTTCTGTCAATAACAGTCTCTTCACCTCGCTCTATGTGAGATTCTTCCCAGTAGTGATATCATTACTCTAAATCTTTGCAGAATCAGTAGTAAGTACAAAACTCACCATAATATCCACCACAATGGTTTTGCACACAGTGTCATCCCTTAAAACCCGTCTTTGAGCCTTACTCTGATTTCCTTTGCCTCTTTATAGCCCTGGCAATCTCACCTTAAAATGGGGGGATTGTTGCTCACCAGAGATCAGCACCATCTTCCCTCTCTGGAAGAGTCAGCTCTGGGAACAACACACCCTATCTGCAAGAGCCCTTGGGAATAGGGAAGGATCCCTGTGGGGCTGAGAGATTCAGTGGTGCTTTGGTAGGTCTCCAGAAATTGAGAAAGCAAGAGAAAGAAACATTGGAGAAATTGGGTGGTATGATCCTTTCCAGATGCTTTGCACAATGACACTAAGCAAGTAGGGTTTGTTTAAGATTATAGACAGAGTAAAAGACAGATGCAAGCCCATTCTTCCAGTAGTTCACTGATCTATAATAATTTCTTTAAAAGTTTATTTCTTACTGGTATTGTTCTTACTTATACTACTCCTCAAGTCATCCTTAGAATAGCCCAGGTAAAACACAACTGTGTAGAAAGAAGATCCTCCAGGTCCCCTTTCCTAGGGAAAGTCCTAAATTTATAGGTTCTTCTTTTGAAACACTGCACTAGGCTAGTTCTTCAAACCAATTCTCCAACGTGTGGAAGAGCACTGCCATTAAACAAATAATTGGAACAATGGAAAACCAAATGAAAGCTAGTTCTGCATTTAAGCTCCCATAATGAGTACAAGATTACGTTCTACTTGGATCTATAATTGTATGAACAGAAGCTACATGGTAATACTTTGAAGGTCTAACTAGAACCATTAGAAAGGGGAGTAAGGTGAAGAATTAAACTAAATACTTGAAAGAAGATAGTCCACACCATCTATGCTATTTATGACCTACATACTTCAAAATGAAAAGTCCCCATGAAATTCAATTCGCCAACAATATAAGCCAATAATATACTATACATATAGTTTATATTTGATTAATATATTTACCATTAGTCGCATTTAATCACATTATTATATATTTACATTAATTATATAATTAAACAGTAGCATAACAATTTAAATACTGTAATTTAAATAGTGTACTCAACATACAAAACTTACAAAGAAGCAAAATCAGATAAGGCATTCAAACCAGTCGTGCTACAAATTCAAAAAGGAGAATTTCCCAAGCAGGACTTTTTAAGAACTTCCAGACCTTAAATTATTTTGACAAATACATGGAACCACTAAGGATTATTCTCTGGATTACTTAAAAAACACAGTATTAACAAAATATATAAAAAGGAAAAAAAGGGGGGAAAAAAACCTCAAGGGCACAAGAACATAATAAAAACTGACAGATTCAATACAGGAAATTAATGAGGTGCCTTTGCTTATATTACTCATACTTACACTGCTATTCTTACTCTCTACATATACATCCACATTTTTTTATTTCTTTAAGCTAGTTCTGAAGTCAAAATAGGAAGTGTAATCAAGTTAATTATTAATCAAACTGTGATATCAGATCCATTAATAAAATGTTTTCTCCAACAAAAAGAAAATATATCATCCTTACCTCTGTTACTTTGGGCTGAAGTCTTAAAACTTCAGGACTCATGCGTGGTATATCTATATGTATCTAATTAGACAAAGAAGAATACTGTAAAAGGAACCAACAGCATACTTTCTAAACAACATAATACTTAAAATAATTATATTGGTTTACACTATTAGTTGTAATCCCATTGTATCATTACTTTTGGGATAACACGGATTTGTACCATATTTCAAAACGTACAGCCAAATCTTTTTTTACTCTTTCAATGAAGCAATCTTTAAAAACACATACATTTATATTCACAATATAGGATCCTTACATCACATTTTAATTATTTGCAAATTATAATTATATTACCTCAGGGTAATTATGAGTAAATACTTTACTTCTGTAAAGTCATATTCAACTGCCACTATCATAAAATCATTTAGGCTGAAAAGACCTATAAGATCATCAAGTCCAAATTCCAAAGGTAAAAGCAGAGTTTAGCACATATTTTAATGTCTTTGACAATCAAGAAGAGACCACAAAAATACCAGTATTTCCAAAATTTTTATTCCAAACTTCACAAAGGAGTTTTATGCAACAGAGTGCTCAAGTGATGATTTTGGTTTCCACTCACAAGCCTTATGTTAGTGATACTATATACTTCTTACTACTAAAGACTAGTCTTGACACTGAAAGAAAGAACTTCACTTCTTCTGTCCTAAGGAAGACTAAAGTATCATTGCTTAGTGTTACAAACTACTCATTTCAATACAAAACTTAAAGAAAAGTTATCTGCTTATCTGGGTGAGCATGAAAGTTTGACATGCCTATGTTTATAGCACATCATATATAGCTTCAACTTGTTAAGCAGAAGTTTGGAGCCAGTAAAAGACAGTCACTGTTGTACTTTCCCTGACCATCTCCACTCATTTGAAACAGGGTCTGAGCAGAAGATGAAAGACTTAAAAATACGACTATTTTTAAACAGAAAAATATGGCAACAATAACACTGACATTAAAGGAAATCCACTATTTTGAATTTCAGATCAAAACTACTTCATATTTTTGCTTCTAAAGTCTAGGAAAATTATTAGAGGGTTGTCTATCTGGTAAGATTAAAGAAACAGAGGAAAAACAGTAGCAAAGTTCAAAAAATAATCTCTAAGTCCTTTAATGAGTGTTCTGTAGATAAAAGTCAATTCAATAGATGTTCTACCTGTCTGTAGGTGTCTTGGTGGTTTTCATCATTTCTGGAATCATAGTATTGTTCAACAAATGCAAAATACTCTTTGCGTTTTCTTTGTAAAGTGCTTTCTCTTCGGTCCACATTTGCAGGAAGATAGCCCTGAAAAACATTGACATGAAAAGGATGTTACTCTTTGCCTTACAAGAAGCACTGCAGGTATTTGATTATATATGTGGCAGGAGATCTAATAAACTGACATAGTGTCATATGCTCCCACACAAACCTAAACAATCCTTTACTAAACTATTTTTCTAATCACTCCAACTGGTACAAAAGTTCAGATATAAACACCTTATAAAAACAGCTGGGTTTTTTTTTTTGCCTTTTTTTCTACAAAATGCAATTTGTCATAAAAAATACTAAGATAGTGTTGACTTTCTAGGAGAAAAGCTTCAATAAATAAGTTCAGGTAAATTTAATACAATGTGAGTTCCTCAATTTTCATGTGGCTAGTATTGGAGCAATTTTGTTACATTTTTAAACAAAGTGTATTGACTCAGTTGCCTTCAAGCGGGAATTTATAAAAATTAGCAAGGGAGGTTTAGATTCAATATTAGGAAAAACTTCTTCATGGAAAGGATTATCAAGCATTGGAACAGGATGCCTGAGCAAGTGGCCGAGTCACCATCCCTGGAGGCATTTAAAAGATGTGCAGATGTGGCCCTTAGGGACACAGTTTAGTGGTGGACTTGGCAGTGCTGGATTTATGGTTGGACTACACAACCTTAAAAATCCTTTCCAACCTATTGTTTCCAATCACAATTCTATGATGCATTGAAAATGTTATTCCTGTACACTTTAATTACTTCATTTATAATGACAACAGAATAAGTACAGAACATACTACATTTCAGATACCTTAAGAGGTACTTTCTTTGGCAATATGAATTCATTTAAGATATACAAACTTGTGTCTGATTTAAAGTACTTTAAATCCTACCAGCTTCACTTTTGCCTAAAGACTTTGTCTGATATTTAATATCTCGTTCCAGTGTGTTGTGTTAAATATTGAGTTCTGCTGCCCATTTATTCTCAACAGCTGTGGTTTCTTCCCTGTGGGATATCTTAGTTGGTTGCATTAGAAAATAATTCATTTTTGATACCAAATGTGATTGTTCAAAGGACACAAGTCTTTTTGCCATTATTCAGTTTCATAGACTGAACTAATTTTTCAATTCGACATGTCATGTTTCCTGTTCACTTTACAAATTAGGTTTTATTTTTTAAAGTTGGGAAGGCTTGAAATGTATCAGCAGTGAATAAATTGGTGCAGAGTTTAATCCACTTATTCAATTATTTCCTCCAAAGGCTTTTGCAGACATATCTTTACTTTTGTTACTCAAAAGAGAAGAGATCCTCTATAGTTGTTCTTGCTGTTTAGGTACAGTGTACTTAACATTTTTGCTATATTTTAAAAATTGATCATGTATTTTCTTTTAATATATTGTTACCAGTAGACATGCATAATATCAACAGAGAATCATATTGAAAAACTGTTTTCATCAAATACTTGTTAACATGATCAACCAGCTGACTAAAACAAATATCAAGTCATCAGTTTCTTAAATTGTATTTTTAAAATTCCAATTTCTATGCCAGTTTTACAAACAAGACAATCATCTGACTCAGGTATCACCAAACATAAAGGGCTCCCTGAAAGAAATTGTTTGGGCTTTTTAGAAGACTTTTGAATATTTGTGAAACACACACACACTAAAACCATAACTATACTTTGGTTTCTTCAGTTTTATGGTTGTTTTTAGTATTGCAACTCATCTTCAATCAAAATATCACTTAATTTTTACGAACACTTTTTTCCCCAGGAGTTCCTGTTGCACTGTATATAATCATAAAATGGTTTGTGTTGGTAAGGACATTAAAGATCATCTAGTTCCAACACCCACTAGACCAGGTTGCTCAGAGCTCCATCCAACCTGGCTTTAAACACTTCCAGGGATTACCATCATTACTCCCCCTTACCTGGGACATTAACAGTAGGTCACTATTAGGTTACCATCAGAAAAAAAGCATATGACCATAAAAACTGAAATCATTTCTCTTTCCCTCTTGGGAAAAAAGATGAAAAAAAATGCTGCCTTACAATATAGAAATGTAATGATTACTAAATAACTCATTTTTGGGTTTCCAAAATATACTAAATGAGGACCACATAATAGAAAAGAAATCACAGCAGGACTTACTCAAGAAAAGCTAAGAATTTTCAAAATACTGCCATTTGGAGGCAGAAAAAACAAACAAACAAGACAGAGTTTTGTAGATCTTACTCAAAAAAAAAAATCCACTTAATTGCTAAAATAAAAAAAAGCCATCTGTAAGCAGGTTTTTGCAGAGGTATGGCAAGATGAAGTTGCAAATTGAACATAAGTAGATCCTGAATTAGAGTTGTTAAAGCAATAGAACAAGAGAACAGGAGTTCACTTGGGCATTTTTCTAGACCCAGAATACTAAATTAAAATCAACTTATGGAATTAAGTTAAAGCTCCTGGAAGGCTATGCTCTGAGGAGTCAGTTCATTTTACATTTTTATAATTTGCATAATTCTAGCTCCCTAAACCTCAGTATCAGTCTTCTGAATAAAAAATTGAAACATGCTTATGTTTTCCCTTACTATGTCTCAAAGTCAACTTGGAGTTAGCCATAATTTTTCTTACTTTTAGTATTTTAAAACAGACATCCTAAACTTCAAAGAAAAAAAATGCCTTTTTTACTACCAAAATCACATATAAGTTGGGAAACAAAACTAAAATAAATTGCAAGCTCCATGTTTAATTTCAATTACAGCAGGATATTTGAATATCCACCATTAAGTTGCATCTGCATTTAGCATTAGAAGGAACTAAGCTGCAAACATAGTAGAACTCATCAGCAGGAGAGTTCTCTTTCAGTCACTGGAAATCAGTGTCAATCTGAAGTAAATACTTTGCATTCCCTACAGAATTATTCTATAAAAAGCAAAGCTATTTAAGTCTACTCTCTGAAAAATTCGATAGAGCTAAACTGGTGTGTGTGTGTGTATAATTCAGAATTTTAAACAGTTCTTAAATGCATGAAGATTTGCTGAGAAAGTGTCTTTCACAGCCTCTGGAGAGTAGACATCACGAGAGTTCTGCTTCTTTTTAATACAAACATCCTCATAAGCCTTCTCCCAACCAAAAGCAGACAAACAACAGCTAAAATGCTTAACTGTTTGTCATTACAAGCATTATAGATGAAAAGATTGACATGAAAAATGCCTCTATGAAGAATAAACTGTATTTTTGCAGAAGAACCTTTTTAAACACAGTGCAAACAGCAAGATGAAAAAAGTTCTGTTCTGTAACACCAAACTCAGTGAATCACATATTCCCACAAGCTTCTCTGTGATGCCCAACTGAAACACCTCCATGGTGCTTCAGACAACTTACTCTCAAGCTACAGCCATTGCAAAACCCTCTGGCCAAGGGGAAAAGTCTGAGTGCTCAGCCACCCAAAAACTCACACCACAAAAAAGTGATTAGCTTTTTAATGAAGTTGTCTCTCTGAACTACCTCACAGGCCTGACATCAGGAGAGCCAATGTCACAACAAAATTGACACAGTGGCTCAGAGTTGTTCATCATAAAGCACTATAGAAGAATCAGCCAAAAAACCTATAGATACTATCACTGCATTTCCTCACTACAGTGTTAATCCTTTCTTGCAGTTACTTTAAATGTGAAGTCAGAATGAAGTCTTTCATAGGACTCTGATGGTCTTTGCTTCCACTACTATGTGTCTATTTTCAAGAAAACTGTTAAGAATATACTTGTCTCTGAACTCTCCACCATTCCATCAAAACTGGTTGAAAGAAGCCACTGTTATCACAAGCTTTTCTTTCATAGAAAGTCAGGCTGAAAAATAAAGACACACAACTGGCATGATTAACTACTACTTCTCATCCCCCCCTTTCAATTTGATAGATTAATCTTGAAATTGAGTAAAAGAACATAAGTTCCATTACAATTCAGCACAAAACACATTTCCAACCATCACTGATGGATTACAATTCATGCAAAATCATTTGCAAAGCTTGAAAAAGCTATTAGTACTAAATGCAGAGGAAGAATAATAAAAAAGAATACAACTTACTGAAAGAAGCTTCCATGCAATTGGACGAACCCGTTTGGGAATGCCAGACCAACTCAATTTTCGCAATTCATCTATTAAAACACAATGGTTTCATGAGAAGCAAGAAAGTGTTTACAGCAATGGTCTTCTTAGTAAATACAGAAATATAGGGCAGTCCTAATGAATCAGTAAAATACTGGATAACTGCTATCCATAAGGACACCTATGGTAATAGGTACTTAGTGTGATAAGGTAACTCTCTGGAACATTTCTCAGCATTACTTTTTGGTACACATGCCTTATATCCTCGCAGTTGGCAACTTACTAGTAAATGTATCATTCATCCAAGTATTTTTGAGATACATATGAAAGGAATACAATGTATCAAAGCAGGTGAAAACACTTGCAATATTGTTAAGATCTAAACAAAATAAGGAGCAGCAGTATATGCTTTCAGAAAACATTAAGAAGTTCACAGTACTTCTGCACACTAAATATGCATGAATGAAAAAAGCACAAAACCATGCTTATACACATGACCCCAAGAAATTTCACAGTTCACAATAAATTTCTCCCTTATCCTTCATCTCAAGGAGCTATGAGGCATTGGAAGAAAAAAAAATGACCAAAGGATCAGTAACATTAGAAAAATATGACACTACTAGACTACTAGGGTGAACCAAAGTCTCAAAGAAACAATGAAAGCAGAACTTGTACATACTATAAATACAGATTAAGACAGAAATTCAAAAAGTCACAGGCTGGCACAACAAAAACACTTCATTATAAGTATGCTGTCACTACAAACACAATGATTCAATGGTAAAAAGATGCAATAAGCATCTGAAATGATTTTATTTTATTGCCATACTGCAGCTGTGATCATCCTGCCCAACAGGAACCCCAGAAACCTTGTTTCCCATTTTTTGATCTTCTTTTGTAAATATATTGAAAAAACTGTAACTCCACAACTACTTTTATTATCTCCTAGTAACACAATTGTCCATTCTCAACTCTATACTCACCAAAGCACTCTAATCTTCCACCTTTCCATTTTTTTGCTCCACCCTTAACTTGACTCAATAGGAACCCATGCCCAAACAACCATACCAACCTCTAACAGCCAATGTAAAGAAGAAAAAAAAAGTACAAAAAAGGAAAATACGCGGATCCACTGTCACAATCAGAAAAGTGAACTAAGTGATTAAATGAGTGGCAGACCATCCCAAATCACTCTACAAAAATTCCACTTACTTTTAAGTAACTCATTTAAGGCAAAAGATAGGAAACACACAAGCAAACTGGAACACAGCTTATTTTCCCTCCCTCCCCTCCTGATACTATTCTGCAATGAACATATGTTTTCTATCATGTATTCCAAACAATAACACACGCTACAGGAGTAGGTTCAAAAGGACTGCTCTTTCTGGGAGGAAATCTCAGCACTGGATATGGAAGTAAAAACCAAAGACAAATTATCTTTTTTTTTTTACAGTGTAACACTTATTTGAAACAGATTCTCTATGCATCATGTAGGACTTGAGAGTGAATAGGTCCCTGCATTCTTCCATGCTGAACACAAATAATTACTTATGTTGCTCTGCCACTGCCTTATCCTATCTGGGAGCTCTTTTCACATCTAGATTGTCTGCTGGGCCTACAAAATCTTTGGCTATGTTCCTTCTACCAATATATCTGAGAAAAACTAGTTTAAAACTAGTTTTTATATGTTTCTAAGTTGTTTCTCAAACTCTCTTTTAGAAATGCTTCCATTCATTTGGCCTGACAGGATTCATATTCTGCTCTGCTCTCCTTATTTGACACAAAACTTTACCTTTTGGATTGCATTTAATAACCTTCTATCATATTTAATAATCTCCTCTGCTCTGTTGTCATGCCATCCTTCTGAACTTTCTCAAGGCTTTAGTTTCTAGTTTTGCTTTCATAAGTGGTACAGTAATTGCTTTCAGGACCAAGAACTGTTAGACAGATGATTGCACATCTGAGAGTTAAGTCAATTCCATCACAAACCATTAGCCCTGGGTATGTGATAATTGTGTCTTCACACTGACTGCTGCCCTATATCACAGTCTTCCAAAATTCCAGGATCTCAAGATTAATCAAAAAAAACAGATAAAATTCTGGCCCTAACTTTTCACTACAGTGAGCTTAACTACTATTTTGCCAGTGACAAAGAGCAGAGAGTAAAACTCAAAGGGATTATGCAACAATTCTTATCAGGTGTAGTAGCAACTCCCAAAAGCACACACACGTCTGACCCTTGCATGACACTACTGCTAAAGTATCAACTCACATTATGCTTTCCTCTTATGGTTCATCACCAAAACAAGAAGAAAGAAAACAATGGACCCTGTCCTTTCCAACAACAATTACAGCAGCAGGACAAAAGTTGCTCCTGGAAGACTTAGTCTAACACTACTATAACATGAAACAAAAATGCTTCTGGTGTAGAGAAGAAAAAATTGAAGCATATACACAAGAGTACCATTTTATACACATATAAAAGACTTAGAGGAGCTAAATGCTAATACTGCTATTAAAATACATTAAGTATGTGTGCATTTTACTAGACACACATAGCTAAATTTTACAGCAAACGTCTCTGTTAGTCTGTAAGATGGGCTGGGATGCCATCCAGAGGGACTTGGACAAGTAGGATCATGGAAATCTCATCAGGTTTAACAAGGACAAGTGAAAGGTCCTGCACCTAGGTTGGGGCAACCCACCAGTTATCAACGCAGGCCAGGGGATGGAGGGATTAGGGCAATAAAAATGGGAGAAGGACTTGTGGATAAGAGGCTGGACAGGTGGAAAAGCCAAACGTGTCCTGGGCTGCATCAAAAGCACCATGGCCAGCAGGTCAAGGGAGGTAATTCTCCCTCTCTACCACACTTTGGTGAGACCTCCCGTGGGCATGGAGGCATCCAGCTCTAGAGTTCTCAGTAAAAGAAAGGCATAGCCCAGAGAGCTATGAAGATGGTCAAGGGGCTGCAATGCCAAAAAGATTTTTTGGGTTTTATACATTTTCTATATAGTTGTAGCTCTGTAGACTTCTATTACATAGTTATATAGCTCCTTAACTAACTATATTACTTTTCCTACTCCATAACCTAAATTTTAGAGCAATAAGCTAACCTTCCTGGAATCTTATTCAGTCTTGCCTCTATAGTGTGAGCCACGAACATCTCTATTTTCTCTTTATATTGTAGACATAATAAATGTGGGGTTAGAAGCTAAAGGCAGCTTCAGTGGAGAGCAGAACCAAAAGAGGGGGTTACTTAACTGTTTCTGTAATTGGATGATTTCTGTTAAGTATGCTAATGTGTTAAACTAATAAAATTGTCAGGGTCCTATATTACATGTGCATCTTGCTATACTTGCACCATGAAGGCCCTTCATTAAAGGAAGCAAAGTTTTGTTATCTTAATATTGTTTGGCTTGTAGCATCAAGAATAGCTGGACCACCTCTCCTATGAGGAAAGGCTCAGATAGTTGGGACTGTTCAGCCTGAAAATGAGGAGGCTCTGAGCAGACATTGTTGTGGCCTTTCAATACTTAAAAGGAACTTATAAGAAAGATGGGGACAGATTTTTTTGTTTAAGTCTGTATTGATATGATATGAGGTAATGGTTTACATCTGAAAGAGTTTGGCTTTAGACTAGATACAAGGAAGAAATTTTTTTACAGTGAAGACGGTGAAACACTGGAACAGGTTACCCAGAGAAGTTGTGAATGTCCCATCTTTGGAAACATTCTGGGTGAGGGTCTCAAAGCAACCTGATCTAGTTGAGAATATGTCCCTGCTAATTGCAGGGGTGTTGAACTAGATTGCTTGAAGGTCCCTTCTGAACCAAACTACTCTATGAATTAAGTATTTTAGTTATTAAACTATTTTTCATTAGCTGTAATGTTACATTCTCCCTAGTCAAAGAGTAGCTTCAATGAATTGTCATTAGAGCAACTCCCTCCCCTTGTAGATTTCCCAAGGAATCAGACATCCCAGTTTTGAGTTGCTGAGCATGTTTCCAAGCACAGACTTTCTACAAAAGTTTTAATAGCACCTACAAATCAGACACATTTTCAATCAAGATCGTACTGCAAAAATATTCTTGCTTCAATACAATTAATATTTTCCTAAACTTCCCAGAACAATTGTTTTGAAAGTGAGCATTTGCAAACATTCTAATTACAGACATGATCACTTGTTTGAAGTGTGAGCAAAGAACCAGCTGAAATTAGGCAGATCCAAAAAGAGTATCTGTAAAACCCTATCTGCAAACTCTGTCCCAAACCAAAAGGATACTTTCTGAAGAAGCAGTTTAAAACCCAATTGTTACTCTGTTTTTAGCTGCCTCATTATTTGACATAATTCTGTGACCAATGAGTATGAAAGAATTTATAAATCCCCACAGATTTTGGACAGAAAGCATCTGAACTTGCTCACACCAGCCAACTATCACTTCTGCTTAGAAGACAAGTTACTTTTCACAGAAACATTGTTGCTTTACAATATCTTATTATGAAGGTATAACATATAAAAATGCTTCAAATTAATATGATTAATTTAATTTTTGAAAAAATTGTTTTATCTGGTATACTACAATAAATTTACAGATACATTTCCTGTCCCTGAGGAAGAAAAAGTTTAAAGCAATTGTTCTAACAGCAGTCTTAGGAGTATTCTTTTACTGCATTCAGATTCAACGACTTCTCATAGTCCATAAATATTTCATGGGGAATTTTACAAAGAAAACATGTCATTAGTTTACCAGCTTTCAACTGTACAAGCAATTACTGGAGTGATTACCCACTATACCTAAAACACATGAGGGCAAACAACCCAGTCTACAAGTATTTTTCTTGGAACTACAAGCTAATCACTCTATCCATTATAAATATATAAAAAAATAAGAAATATTGAAGGAATTCAAAATTTATCTGTATTATTAAATTATATACTAATAATACTATTAATACATATGATGTATGTATTATTCATTTCTGATATAGCTGTTATTTCACTAGATTACTATAAATGGCTATATGAAGTGATGGCCTGCATGAGCAACTCCATGATAGATATGATAAACTAGATTTACATGGTTTATGTTCCTATAACAAATTCCTTGGATATTTTAACTATACAAAGCTGGAAAATTTTTTCAAATGCACAGATGCACAGAACTGCAGCTCCCCCAACAGCACGTTATAAAACAGGCAGTACATATAGAAAATAGCTTTAATAGTGGCCTTGTTATTACTATGGCAACCACAGCAACTGGTTTTCAAAATGAAAAATAGCTCTGTTAGGCACTTCATTAATTTTTTTTTTTTTAATCAAACACTGCCCTTAATCTTCTCAATGGAACAAAGAGTTATTCTGAATGCTGCAGAAACAGGAAATAAAGTCCAATCCACCTTTGTAAATACAGGGTAAGAGCCTTTTCAGATCCTTTGCTAGAAAAGACTCTGAAAGTACATCTTGTCTGCTACTTCACATAAAAAGTCAGAAGCAGACGAGGTTGATGTTACATCATACAAGAAAGCAACTGATTAGGAAAACTAAGGCAAAAAGAAGATTACTGAAAAAAGATCTGCAAGATATGAAGCTAGTGATGGAAACAACAAGTAATAGAGAACAACTGTAACAGCAGCAGATGTTTTTCATAGTTCTCCCAAAACATTAAATTTCTTTGCATCATCAACTGCTTTTATTTTTACATTAATGCCATTGAAACAGTTTCTAACTTTTCAGGTACAACTAAGAGAAAAGCTTCTAAACCCTATTCTGAATGTTTGGTGAGAAAAAAAAAAGGCAGCTCTGGCTGATTAAATTTTGAGTCTTTACTCCAGTCGTTGCACTGCAAGTATTATTTTAGTCTAGCTTTACATTAGGTTCTATTATATTAAATTCCTCTGTAAGGCTAGCCCCTAACTGAGAAAAACTTATGTGGATTAGAGGTTAACTGCAAACATACATAACACCCAGAGTAGCTGTCCATTACGGCTAAAACACACAGAGAGAGCATACCTAACCAATAATCTGCTTCAGGGAGGCAGCATAGCACAGACACACACAGTGAAACTTGCTCAACTGTGTTTACCTTCCCATGTTTTATGTACATCTTCTAGTTCTGGGCATGCTACTAAGGAAGTAACAATGACTTATGTTCCTACTTTATCAACAGTAAAGAGAAGTTGGCAAGAGCACCTAAAGGATTAATTACACTTCCTTGAGCCTTCATAAGCTGACCTACAAGCTGTATGTGCCACTCATTAGAACATGTACATTGCTAATCTTGATGTTCAAAAGCTTTGGGACACAGAGCATGGTCAGAGTTCTCAGTAGTCTTGTTGGTGACATTCCTGATAAGTCCCTCCCCTGCCACAAAGTCTGCAAGACATCATGGAAAGAGGCAAAGCTGCTCCCTCGGCCTATGACTTCAAGAGAGAATACACATCTATTTTACTGGATAATACAGATTTCACAATTCAAAGCTTTCATGATGCAAGGAAGGGATAATTACACAAAAAAACCCCTTTTAATTAATCAATCTTGCAATTTGGAGTGGAATGCTGTCTAATTCCTTTTTTTTTTTCTTTAATGATCAGTTAGTCATAACTACCAAGGCAAGTACCTGTGTGTACACAGGAATCTGAATAAGTTAGTGATTTTTCTTTTTTAACAGTAATCCCTTCACATCAGCTGACCTTAGGGGTCCCACTGTAATGCTCTACAGCCAAATCCACTTGGAAAAAGACATAGTATAGAACTCCACTCTTTGTTAATAGAGCAATGAGTATAACATGGAAGTTTTAAGGATTGTGCTAAGCGCATACTTTTTAAGCAGATCAATGGTTTTAACCTGAAATGCTCTCTGTGGATGTCCACACAAAAAGAAACAGCCTACTCTCTAAGCTATTTTCATACTAACAAAAATCACACAGATCTTTGATTTATAGGCAAAAAGTCCAGAACCTCAGAACTTGGCTCATCTGTGTAGTTCACAATGCCTCTTATCCATCTATTAATTTGAGTCATACTTGAATACCAAAACTCTTGACCAAAAAAAAAAAAAAAAAAAAAAAAGGGGGAAAGTTTAAGGTTACAGGCTGCTTTTTCAGAACTGAGAAGGTTATCCTCTTTGTTAATAGGAGCTGCACCTGTTCAGTCTTACTCTTTTATCCTCAATAAAATCTTAATTCAACGATAGGTTGGAACACATAACATTAAGGAGTCTTCACTCAAGTCAAAATTAACTAATCCTTGTTAAAAGATAACATTAGTCTGCAATTAAACTACAGTTCTTCTGTAAGGCCTTTGATATAGTCCCCCATCCTTGCCACTAAAACTAGAGAGATTGTTGAAGGATGGGTGCTAGATACAGACATTCAGTCAGCTCTTTATCCGAAGGGTTACAGCCAATAGCTCAGTTCCAAGAGTTACAGTCAATAGCTCAGCTCCAAGGGGAAACCAGTAACAAGTGGTGTCCCACAAAGGTCCCCACCAGGGCCAATGCCATTTAGTATCTCCCTCAACACCACAGAGAGGCACCAAGTGCACACTCAGTAAACTGGCAGAGGGAGACTTGGATGGGCTTAAGAGGAGGGCCCAGGCAAACCCCATGAAGTTCAACAAGGGCAAGTGGAAGGTCCTGCAGCTGGACTGGAGCAATCACTAGAATCAGCACACATCTGCAACTATGTCAATCTAGTATCTTAACAAAAGAAGAGCAATACATCCTGAAGAAAAAAAACTATGCAAGATCTTCTCAAAATTGTTTCAAGAATCCATTATCATCTAGTTACAATGAAAAATCATTAATTAATATCCTTACACAAAAATATTTCACTAGAGCAGTAATCAGAATAAATGCTTACCATTCAATGAAAATACAAGTTATGAGACCAACCCACAGCAAATAGGAAGACAAAGTACTAATCCTGCAAAAAAGTAACTAAAAAAAGGAATAAATAATGGATATTTAGCACTCATTTTTTTCAGAAGACTCTGAATTAATAAAAAAAGATGTTACAAAGTCTACTGGGAGAATACTGCCCTTTTTTATTAATTTTTTATTAGCTAAACAGGAAAGCATATTTTGCAGATAAAAAGCTAACTAGAACAGAACAAAAATCAGAGAGGATACCTTTTGGTGATAACAATTTGAAAAGACAGATATGACTAATGGCACATCACATGAAGCAGCAGTAGGACACACGTTAACTTTATACTATATATCAACATGCTGAAAGAAGAATAGTTACTCACATGATCAACTACAAGTAATTCACAGCTGCAGGGGGCATTAAAATTCTAAATGGCATGGATGTACTAGGAGCACAGAGATAAATCACAGTGTAGCTCAGAGCAGATAAATTAATGAAGCTGGGAACAAAATTAATCAAGTTCATTTCAATTAATGCATTTTGTAAAGTTATTGAAACTTTTCAATAGCACCAGTTTGGCAAGCAATTTTACAGGACATAACAAACTGCTGTTACAGAATACTAGATTTATGAGCCATAAGTGAAAGAAAAGGTAATTACTATGTTAGATCAGGTTTAATATAAATCTAGAATGGATGTGACCATGAATAGGAAAATCCTACTTTTCAAGATGCTGCAACAATACAGAAGACCATTGTGATGGGAAAAAGAGACATCTAACCTTTCCTTCCTGAATTTAATCTCTAGAGAACCACTCTTGCATTCTTTTACTATAGTACACAGAGACAACCAGCTATTGTTATGAAATAATCTGAGGTTACAACTTTTTTAACTCCTGTAAAATTCTGTAATCAATTTTTCCCACCATTAGATTAATCAAAAGTACAGCTATTCTTTAGATGTTCTGTAAAACTTCACAACATTATCCACTACTTTCACAGCAAAGCACTAGCTAAGACAGCACTCATCTTGTAGTACTCTCTGAAAAGATTTTCTTTTATGAGACTTGGTCAGAAGGATGAAGAGAAAGATGAGTTTTTTAAAAAGTACAGTGAAAAGTGATCTTGAGAGTACACAGAAGCTGAAGTAAATTTAAGATGGGAATACTTTACAATTTTCATGGGTGCCTTTACAGGGCCTTCTATTTTTATCAAGGTAGTATGCTAAAACTTCAATATATTTTATTCAGTTTGGGATTTGCCATGACTAGGTGGAAAAAAAGTGACACTAGCATGCAAAACAATTTTACAATTTAAGAAATTAGTTGGTTTGGCTCTGAAATAATACATGTGTTATGTCAGATTACAATGTTATGAAGGTTTATTAAATCAAGAGAACACAGCACACCAAGCTTACCACTGCTTGTTGATTTATTTAAATGTGTTTCTCACATCCAATTACATACTCATTAGCCATACATGTGTAAAAAAGCAGAAAAATAGTTGATTTAAAGCTAAAGAAGGAGTTAAAGAAGTGGTTTAATCAGCAAATTTGTAAACTGATATTAAAAACCCATCATACATCTGCTGTGCTGAAGTTGCAAGTATGCAACAACTTATTGGTTGCTTTGTCAGTTTTTATCAACACTTTAGATTGTGCTTGCACAGTAAAGAGCTCCCTAAAACATTTTACAAGATCACTAAAAAAACACAAGTTTAATGAAAAGAAGTAAACTTTATTCAGAAACCTAGTAGACATAGATGTACTGTTCCTCTAATATTTACAAAGTGGTCAGTGAAGGAGTGAAGGAAAGAAAAAATTTTTCTCAGAAATACTCCCTCCACACTACATTGTTAAAGTTCTGTTCCCTCCTCTTAAAGCAAGCAACTGTTTGCAAAAGATTCTGCAAGCCCATCTTCACTCAGTAATGCAAGGGCCATTACAAGGAAAGACAAGGCCTGAAATTAAGTAAGTCTACAGCAAACTGACTACAAGTCAAGCATAAACACAGGTTGATTACACAAAACTACTGTGAATTATTCTTGCTGAATAACTTGGCATGAACTGCCAGCAGTGGGAAGCTGTGCAGACAAATAGACCCTGCAGCCTATTCCATAGCTGCCTCCTGAACTCAGCTATCCTACCAACAGCCCCCCTCTGCTTCCTGAACCTGCACCCATGCTCCTATGATCTAACTGACAGGGCTCAGTCCTCAATCCCCATCCAACCAAACTGCTTCTTACAATAGGCTTCTTCTACCAGCCCACATTTCTTGCAGTAACCACCTATTTCCACATGTTCAAAGTATCCAGCCTGTGGACAAACCCAACTCCAAAATCTGTTCGTGGTTTCCAATGACTAAAATAAGCTTCACTTCCAAATTTATACACATAATCTGTCTTTGAGAGTTTTCTTATTAAAGAACACACTTTTTCACACCTCTAATTGGCATACAGGACTAGAATTGCATTTTACACTATCTTTATAGGATAATGATAATTCAAGAGTGACTGAAAGGATTTCAAGATCATTTGCATTACTTTGTACTCATAGTCAATGCTGATTTCTCCCATTGTGATAAGAGAAAATGTGCATGATATGGCTACAGTTCCACAGAGTAACTTATTTTTATTTTGCCTTGAAAGGACTTGTTACATAATCTATTTCAATAATATGCAAAACTATACCAGGGAAACAAACACAATAGAAATACTTCTGATACTTCTACTTCCAAGCAAAACCAAGCCTAATACTTGCAGATATGAAGAGAAATATTTACAAAAATGTCTCCACATCTTTCTAATTTAATTCACTGTGACAAACAAAGCCCAATTATTTGTGGCTCTAACACAAAACACACCCACACATACCACATCACCCTACACACACACAGACAGGATAAACCATCTGCAACAGAATAGCCACCTATCCCTATTTTACTCACCACAAATTTTAGCTTGGAGCCTATTGCCTCATTTCTACCTCAGTACATTTTCAGTACTTTTCTGAAGAAAAACAAGGGTGGGGGGGGAAAAAAACCACAAAAGACACCCCAACAACAAATTTAAAAACTCACCACACACAATCTGCAACACTTTCCCAGGCTACTACTGTCATTGTCAATCAAGAATACTATTTAAACATAATCTCCATTGTAGCACAGAGCTAAACCAAACATCTTCCAAAAATGCATACAGACATGCAAACACCCAATTCTGATGAATTGTGAATAGGGCAATAAGCATATACATGTTTGCATATGTATATATGTGTACACACACTTTTCCTAACATATACCAACAGTCCAAGCTGTACTATCACATATGATCTTACTCCTAAGAGAGTTGCATGATCATCAAGAGCTTGCATGTCATTAATAATGAGTTTATTTCTTTCAGTAAAAAGAACCATTCATTACTTTTAGATAGATTTAGATATATGAATTATTGAACAGATTACAGATATAAAAGTTAAAATATTTGCATCAAAAAATCAAAAATGGGTATAAAATTCTATTCACGCAACTTCAAACTGTAATTATCAGTTTGCACAGCAAGAGAAACTACAAGATTCCTATAAACAGATGCAGAAAAGGCATTATTTTGTGGTTTGTACATGAAATAATATTGAGAGCTTATTAGGATTTTGCACACTTTAATATCGTGGAAACATATTCAAACTTTACTTTCCTACATGTATTTCAGTGTGAGATTCATAAAGTCCAATCGCAAAAAAAAAAACCCAAAAACAAACAACTAGTTTGTTTCAATAGCATTGACTAAGTTCACCACAGGCAGAGTGACTGCACTCCTAATAATAGTGGAAATTTTTTTCCAAAATTATTTCACTTTAATTCATAAACCTGATTTACTAGTAAAGCATTCCCAACTTATTAGACAGCAAAAGTGAAAAGGATAGGTTTAAACTGAACTCTTCAGCTTTATGTAACAAAGATTTCTACCATCACAACACTCTTAAGCTGTGAGTTTTCATGTCAGTCACAATCACAAAGGTCATAAGATCCATTAGATCAAAGGGCTAAAACGCAATATTTAATTATAATTTTCAATTTTATGTAAGATATGTTTTAACACCCCCCCTTTATTCACAGTTACATTTCATAAGAACATCCTATAACTCACTCAAATGCTCAATCTCATGCAATTATAGTTTCCATAACTGTACTTTCCCAGCATCAATCCGACAATACAACACAGCATAGAGGGGAAAAAGAAAAAAAGCCTCAACTTGGACTGCATTATATTGAAGAAGCCCCATGACAATGACCAGCCAGGAGAGAATCAATTCAAGAACTGCAAACATGCAATTTCTACTTCTTTCTGTAAGTTTCCTGGAGATATCTTCCAGAATAGTCTACCTCAAAGACACTTTTTTTACTCACTATTTTGCCCTCAACTCCTAATCACCAAGTTCTCCAAACGCAGTGTACTAATTCTGCTTCAGATTTTCACTTGGGATACAAAGCCATTTGATTCTGTGATACCCTCTCAGCACTTGTATTGACTATTCAGCAGCTAAAATCCAGTATACAAAGGGAACAGTCAAGTTATCTGACAATACATTTGTTTTCTCATTGACTTGTTGTCAGCATTCACAGATGAGACACACAACTACTGTATCAGCCTGTGAACATGAAGAATCAGGCTCACAGAGTAGATGAGCAGTAATACTTACATCCCTCATCGTTTTTCGCTCCTATCTATTTCCAAGCATGAAAATCATGCTAATATACCAAGCTGTTCTATTATCAGGCATTAACAATAAACACAGCTAATTATACCTTGGAGTTTTTTCTACAGAGATTAGTCTAGTAGGAAGAAATAATGTGAGAAAGAGCAAGAAGCCATTGAACATCCGATGCATTAGGATATAAGAGAATCACTTACTAAAAACTTTCAATTTTATTCTTTTGTAAGATCCATTTTCAATGTTGAAGGGATTAGATCCTAACCAAACCATATGACAGGACAGTACATTAAACAGGAAAATTCTATAGTTGAAGAATAAGTTAGATGTAATTCATAGGTCCTCTGTGAAACACTCACCAAGATCTGTATTTGGGCCAGCAAGGAGCTGCTTAAATTTGTCTAATCGAGACGCTTCTCTCTCAGTTAATGCAGGAGTAACTGAGGTGCTGAACTCTGCTATTCCACTTGTCAAGGGAGGTATGGAAGTTTGTGGCAGTGACTGTGATCTCTGCATGGAAGAATTTTCACTAGCATTATCTGAAGGGAAAAAGAAATACAGCAGTTAGCCTCAGCTAGTGAGAAGGCTACTAATCCTTGAATATAATTTGAAAAATTGAAAACAGAATTCTGTTTCTGAAAAACACAAACTCAAGTATAGCAGAAGTTTGGACTTCAAATTACTTGGATTCAGCAGAAGGAGCATTTCTCTTTGGGGTAGTAGTCCACAATTAAAATACATCAATTAGAGATCATATTAATAGCAAGGCTCATGGATTTCTAAAATCTCTGTGTTACTAAAAGCTGTTTTCATTGTCTCCAACATTCTTAAAAAAAAAACAAAAACATAAAAAACCACTGAGAAATCTTGAAATTATTGCAATTTAAAGCTTATGTAAAACTATGGAACAGATCACATGAGAGTGAATCTCCCAGTCCACCTGCATGATTTTCCCCAGCTTTTCAATATACTTTATTTATATTTTAATTATAATATATTTATCATTTTTCACAATAACAGTACTACTATTAATTGCATACATCTTGGCACATTTAACCAATAAAATACATTCAATAGAGGAACTTCCTTCCAAATCCAAAATCCAAAAATTTGGATTTTTTAAAGGCTAAAAAAAACCCCAAAAGCTTAATTATTTTTCCCTCACACACATGCATTACAATTTAGTAAGACATGCAGTCTTCCTCTCAAATCACTTGTGATAAACAGTATTCTCCTGAAATATTAATAAAGGGTTGGGAAGGGTTTACTGTCTTACAGGGGTAAATATGGGAGCTCTCATCCTTTAACTTTCAACATCTTTTTTACTTTTCAACATACCTAATGAACTGGATGTATGACCTTCACTGACTGATTTAACAAGCCTATTATCACCACATGCAACTGAACTCAGCTGTGCAAATTCCTCTTGATTTTCTTCCTGTAGATGTTCTTCCTGAAATTTATGCTGTTCTTGTAGCTTGCTGTGATTCTGAATTACTTTGTGAGCTGTTTCCATGACCACTTCTGTATTTAAGTTTTCAGCAGCTATTGCTAAGAGTTCATCATCATCATCTCCGAGATCCCAAGCATCACTTGTGTTACTTTCAAATTCTTGGAAGGTGCTGACTTTCTTCAATTTCACTGGAGTTGTAGGTGGCTTTGAACCTGGTTTTATCAAGCTGTTCAAAAATAAATAAACAATATTTAGAAAACTAGCAAGAAAACAAAACTCTCTGGGTAGGACCAAACCCCAAAAGTTCATGTTGCCACTATATCCACCCATGTTGCATTCAGCTGAAGAAATCTGAGAATAAGGGCTGTAAAAACTGACACTTTGTTGCTTTGAATAGAAGCTAAACAAATCTTTCTTTCCTTAAAAAAAAAAAAAAAAAAATCAGACAAAAAAGAAGACCAACCCCAAAGTCATAAGAAAGGATTACTACTACAGTAGCTTATAAAATAAACAGAGCACACTGTACTGTTCTTGCTTCATCTACTTCTGTAGATTTCAGCCCTTTCAATGCAATTGCTGCATAACAGCACAGGTGCTGAAATCAAGTCATGGTCTACTCTTAAGTCAACATAAGCAATCATGTAACACAATCACTGTCAAACAAACCAAGTCTCACCTAAAACTCATTAAATCTATCATCCCTCCCTATGCAGGTATGCCAGCATGGATGTCCTTCAGAACTTTGCTCTTCTCAGAGGAAAGATATTTCTTCTAGTTACTAGCCTAAGTGGACCCTGATCAGCTGCCAACCTTTTGCCCCTCTGTCGACACGCAGTATGAGATATGAACCAAGTATCCCTCCCTGGCCTGGCACGTGTTGTCACTTACAGTAATGCAGAGGAATCACATCTCACTTCAGAAATGAGCTGAATGAGGTACAAAACTGAGATGGTTCTTAGCCTGTTCCCAAAAAATTAAGAAGTTACTGCCATTAATTGAATTGTGCTTTCATAGAATGGGTAAGATGGGAAGGGATCACAGATGGTCATCTGCACCAAACTCCCTGCTCAAGCAGGGTCATCTTGCACAGAATTGCACCAAGAGGGTTCTTGAGATCATTTCTGACCTCCCTGTCTCTCCACCTGGGCTAGTTTTTTCTTTTTTCTGTTAAGACAAGGTAAGCAGAACTACAAATCAGAAAAAGTTCTTACCCAGTTCTCATATAGTGCCAATTATAACGTTTCTGTTATGTCTTACAGGGAGTACCTTCCCTAACAGGTGCTACAACACACTTTCACCTGACTCGTCATCACTGTCTAAAACAGCAAGGTCTTGATCTAGTTCTGTCACTTCAAGTAATAAGCTTCCAATTTCTTTTACCTGGTCTTTATACCTGTGTATTTTGAACAAATTAATCTCATTTCTTTTAATTCTGCCCTTAGGCTCACACACTTCAACTGCCTTCAATTCTGTATCATCTGAAAATTAACTAGAATGTTTATTTCTTGTACTATCTGAAACCAGTCCTTGAAAAAAATCTAGTAAAAGCATGATGTTCCTCCAACCAAACACTAGCTTCTGCACACTATTTCTTTTACTTCACTACAATATCCCATGTATAAGGCATTACAAATAAATAGTAACAGCTGGCAATCTATGTTAGTTAAGATCTGAAAGAGCTGATTTGTTCCTGCAAATATGGTAACCATCAGGAAGTCACAAAGGAGAAGTCAAAACAGAGAAGTCAGGATTATGACAAAAATTGAAAAAGGAAGATTAACATGGAGCTTTATAGCCAACAGGGAAAAAAAAAAAGAGGACAGAGGAGACACAAAGTACTAGGAATATTTAAATAGTAGATTAACTTACGTTCCATGCAATAATGGATCAAAAGGTGGATGCTGAGCTCCATACACATGTTGAATACTATAGGAAAAGAAAGAATTATCACAAAAAATAGAAATTAAATAGTCAATAATAAACAGAAGTGAAATGTTCCAACAGTTCTCTGTTTCAAAAAACTAAATGAAGCTGTAATTGATGTGCATACTAAGAAGTAATTTAGTAAAAATCATAAATTTGCTAAACAGGAAGTCTTTGTGAGACCTAAGCTAAGGCTATTTTATTTTTCTAACCAGGAATTAAAATAAGAAATAAGTTAGATGCTGCAGTAAGAACCTACAAAAATTCTTTTCTCAGATCCATCATTTCTTCATCTTTTGCAAACAAATTCAAAATTCTCAAAGAAATATCTATAAAGATTGCATCTTCTATGTACCTTGTCAGCCAAAATCCAACCAGACAATTCTTAACTGTTACTAAAGTACAAAGATGACAAAGCTACAGTAAAATGCAGAAGGTGACAGGATAGCCACAGGAGTATTAAAAGAATGCTTTGAAACAAGCTTTCAAAGACAGACTTATCCACTAAACTCTAACATTGTTGTTGTGTGAAAACCAAAACTCTCTACAAACTTAAAGTTCATTACCTTCAAGTTATTGGGTATAAAACTATTTTGTAAGTAAAAATTCCACAGAAGACACATCAAGACTTCCATGTGGCTTCATAATATAAATCATTTCTACAAAACAATGCAATTGTAAGAGAAATAAATCATATGCAACATTAACATCTACCTAAACCTGTAATAAAATTCACATAGAACAAACACACCCTCCTGACATACCAAAACCAATCTCCAGACCATAAGGATAAATAAGTCCAACCTTAGGACACCTGAGATAAAACCAAGCCAAAAAGACTGCAGTCAAAACAGATTAGAAGAGAGACTTAGACTTTCACAACAAGTGCAGCATTAACACCAGTGAAAATAGCCCTAATGGCTACTGAAAATGTGGTTTATCAAAGCTGTGAACAGTTTTTATATGATTCCATGGAAATAAATACCCCACCAGCCTTTCCACAGAACTCCACTCCACCCTCTCCACAGGCACACGGAGCACAGAGAACGTGCCTTTTCCTCACTCTGTGAATAACTGCAATGGAAATCCACTCAAATAGAAAGTAACAACAATCCTCTCCATGTCGTGAAAAAAATTAATAGAAATCAAAGTACATTCTCCACAGTGCCCTTGTTTTTCCACAAGCCTGCCCTTCCCTGCAAATTAACATTTATAGACCCTGAGCAAGAAGGCCAGAAGTGTTTTACCAGGCCCAGAGATTCTGCAAAGTTACAAAGAAAACATTTTAGAAGAACGACTGAAGAAGTTAGTTTGTAACTAAAGAAACAAAACCACTCCGAGTAAGTGGTAAAGGAAAATATAAGAGAGTAAATGACAAGCAGGACTAGGTTGCTGAATTCACATAAAGGGTATAAAGTACAGAGTTACTGTTCCCTGAGAATCATAAGCACACATCATTCTTACAAAAAAAATATAGAAAACTGTACTGTGAGAACAATTTAGGGATGAGACCAGAGAATGTTATTGTTAAATAATAACCTGAATACATATTCCCAGCCTGATGTAACAGTAAAAAGAGTTAATGTGACTTTATGGATCTATTCCCTGGAAAATCTTGAATGGGAGAATGCATTTGTAGCTCTTTGCACTAATACAACCACTGGTCTGCTGTCCACACTTCAGGAAGAAAGTTGAGAAATTGACAATATTTTGAAATACGTATCAGAAACGAAAACACGTCTTTATACCTAGAAAATGCAGTTTCCTGCAAAGTATTTCGAAAAAAATCACAACTCATAACTTGTATCAAGTTTCAAAACATCGTAACTTGGCACTGCTGAGAACTACAAACACAGTCGCCCACTCAAAATATCCCGGAGAATACATTCCCAAGATCACATTAATTCCTTTAACCATGATGTCAGACTGGGAACGCACATTCAGAAGATTATTTAACAACCCATCTGACACAAGTTATAACCAACGCTAACTGACCACCAGCGATCTCCGCCAGACCACAGGAGGTGCCCAGCGCTGGAAGGCTCCGAGCGCTGGGATAACAAGGGACCCGGGTGCGAGCAGTGACCGACCGCACAGGGTCCCTGCAGGGGACACCCAAGGAGCCGCGAGGTCCCGTTGTGCTGGGCGGCCGAGGGGGCAGGAACGCGGTGCTGGGTCACAGCGGAGCCGGGCGGGCAGAGCCGCCCCCGCCGGCCCGGCACCGTCCCGGGGCCCGCGACACCGACCTTCCGCGGCCCCTCTCACCTGCCCGGCACCTTCGCGCCGCTCCGCTTCCAGAACTGCTTCCTGCCCCCGTCGCTCGCCATGGCGGCGTCACCTCATCCCCCTCCGTGCTGGCGGCCCCGGCCCGCTCTCTCAGGCTTCACTCCCCGCCATTCCCTTCCACAGCAGCACCACTGAGCGCGGCCATCTTGGGACAGGAAAACAAGCCCGCGCCTTATTCGCTCCTCGAAGAGGCCCGGAAGTTTGAGCCAACCAGAAGTGAGATTACTGCCGGGTGGGTGCGGTCGGGCCAATCGCAGCGAGGGGATGCTGGGGGCGGGCGGGGGTGGCCCCGGCCCCTCACGGAGGTTCCCGCCGGTGTTCCCTGTCCAAAGCGTCCCTGTAACTCGGGGATTGCTTCGCGGTGGCCCCGGCCCCTCACGGAGGTTCCCGCCGGTGTTCCCTGTCCAAAGCGTTCCTGTAACTCGGGGATTGCTTCGCGGCGGCCCCGGCCCCTCACGGAGGTTCCCGCCGGTGTTCCCTGTCCAAAGCGTCCCTGTAACTCGGGGATTGCTTCGCGGCGGCCCCGGCCCCTCACGGAGGTTCCCGCCGGTGTTCCCTGTCCAAAGCGTCCCTGTAACTCAGGGATTGCTTCGCGGCTCTCCGAGTGTGACGTTTTCAGACTTTCATCCTTTTCGATTGAAGCGTACAGGGCAATTCCTCAGAGTACTCCTTAGAAGTGCAAAACGCCTTGTAAATGGGTGGGGACATTAATTGAAGCAGATCAGCAGGCATCGGTTTATAAAAAATCCGTCACATTTTTTCTACTTTATTTTTTTACAATTATCAACCCAGTTCGTGGGTATTGGGCGGTGTGGGGTGTGCAGAGAGCTTTAAGCTTCCTTTGTTTGAAAGTTCTCCAATCATTGTACCCACTTCATTTCCCAGCAATTCTGATCCAAGGAGACATCACGAATGCCAAGAAAACAAGTATAATTTTATGTTATTCTTTGGACTATGGCTCATGAGTAAAGTACTGAGTTACAGATTTTTTGCTGCACCCCAATGCAATTTAGCATATAATTTAACATGTCAATGGTTGTTCAGGGAACATCCTGCCACAATTAAGCCAAAAAACTGGCATATAGTACAAGACGTGATTTGCAGTGCAACGTTTGTTCTTTACCATGTATTTCATGTGTAAGTTATTTCTTAAGAAGTTTTTAAAGAAAAAGCGTTCTGCTTTGGGATTTACTTTAGCAATTCCTTCCTAAGAACTGACAAAAATGAAGTGTTTCACAGATCTTGCTAGATCACTGTCCACAGGTGAAAGCTGTAATTTAAATGCATTTTATAGATATATATGCCGTAGGAAGTATCCCCTTCTCCATTTGTGTCCTTTAGGTAGAATTCATCTTACAGGTTCTGGACCTTGACTATCATCAGCATTAATGGAATACACAATAAAAGTAAATGTAATATGATCTATGTCTGTTAATATGATCTATGTCTGTTAGCTAAAGTGAAATGAAACCTGGAAAGTCATGAGAAAACTTTGCTTGGTCGTAGCTAGATAAATTTAAATTATATTTGTTGCTGCTGGAATACAAAAATGAGGTATTTCTGTTGTGACAGTCAAAAAAGGGATAAATCCATAAAACATACATTCCATCATTAGCAATAATATGGATGTTAAAACCGTGTTTCAGTTATTTTATTTGTTCATTGTTGATATTTATCACAGGGAAATATAGATTCAGCCTAGATAGCCCAGTCTTTCTGTCTTCCTTATGACAGTTGACCTGAATCCTGAAGTGACATCATTTAATTTTTGTGTCAGTGTGGTGCAGCCATGTGGAACTTCTGGTTCATTTTGGCAGTGGAGTTTTTGCTGAGTTATGTAATCAAGTCAGTAAAATATTAACTGTATTATTAATATCTCATTATATTAGGTGTATGTTACTTTGTACCAAAGTTTTTACTGTGGTTCTGAATTTTGTGCTGGAAGCAATTGGCTGTTGCATGGATAATTCCATGAATAAATCTGACTTGCAAAGGGGGCTTCATTCCTATCAAGAACTGCAAGTGCCCTCCTCTGTTACTGTGAAGGGCTGTAATCATCCGTAATGTACTTGAGTACAAAACTAGATTTGGGCTTGTAATATAAGAGTGAGCAGGACTCTCAGATCCCTTAGATTTCTGTTTTAAACAGCCATAATCTTCTTATTATGTGCCTCACTTTTTTTCTTCTTTTCACTGTTTGTATTATGAACATATTTTTAAGAATGTACCTGCAACAAAGTGTCTTGTAACTCTGAGAAGGAATTCAACAACAAGCTTAGGTGCTTTGTTTCAACCACTCTGTTTTGGTCACTTTTCTTCTAATGGACAACTTAATCTCAAATTTCAGGAAAAACACCAGACACAGACAGAAGTAATTATCAGCATTATTTACTTTTTTCATTATTTTAGTTAGTTCTCTTTGTATTTGGTCCATCGTTCCCAGATGTATTCAGCATGGAGGCATTGCATTTGGCAAGGCAGTAGCATGAATCATGTCCTTGGTCTCTTCCTTGTTTTGGTCGAAAAAAGCTCTTTAGGAGTAAATCTTTAATCCTCACATTTGTCTAAGAAGAGTGAAGACATGTTAATTGACATCTACTATATATCTTGAGAGCACACATTTGTTATCTCACAATGTCTGTGACTGACAGCTGCAGGATTTGGGTTTTGGGGCTTGGGGATTTTTTTTTTTTTTCTCTAGTCTTGTCCCTGACTATTCAGCTTCATCACCAGTGCTTTTATGGTTTTTCCTTGGATCTCTGTATCTAAGTCTACCACTGACATCTCATTTCATGTCTCAAAGCCACTGTTAGTGCATTCTTCATATCATTTGTGTCTGTGGGAGGGATTTTTGTTGGTGTTTCTTGAAGACAGCAAAGCCTTTACCATGCTATTTGACCCTATTTATCTCTGAATTAATTTATCTTTGATCCAAATGTATACTAGAAAATAATTAAGTTTCACTGTTTGTTTTTAATCCCATTTCAGGGTTTCTCTGCATAGCACTTGAAATGTACACTTGAACTGAAAAGAGTCTTATTTGCTTCTTTCTTAGTGTTCCACCATTTTCAGCATCAAAATAATATTAATACAATTTCTATAAGAAAGGATCAGTGGTAGGGTAAGTTCAGGTAGTGTAAAGAGAACAAAAAATACTAGATAAAATAAAACAATTAAAGCTGGACTTACACTGTATTGTATAGATATCATTTGCAGAAGTATCTTCAGTGTAATACATTATAGTTATTATTCAATTCAAGTGAGTTACATCAAAGTCATAGTTTTTTCTCCTGAAAGAGGAATAGAATTTGCTACTTAAGAGATAAGTCTGTGTCAGGCCTTATGAACTGTCCATTACTGAATATTTCTTGCTGGTTTTGTGGCTTGTGTATGTTTTGTTGGAGAGCAAATGTAAACTTGAGCAACGAGTGTAATGAAGATAATGCAGTTGGAGTCCCAACAACAGAGTCTTTCAAGCATGACTTTCTGTAGAAAAGAGTTACTGAGTGCTCCTGGGGTAATACTCTTGGCTGAGCTGCCCATTTTACTAGTGAGAGTGTTGGCAAGGCTTAGGATTGAGTAGCAGAGAGATTGAGAGCTTGGTGAAAGAGACATAAGCAAAATTATAGTGCAAAGAAAATGGGAGTAGCTACAGATTTTTGGGTGAAAAAATACATGATAAAGTTAACAAAGTATTTTATACATTTGCTTTTAGGTGTTGCTGTGCCTTATCCAAAAGGTGTATATGGTGAGTTGTTTAGATCTTGTTACTTTTGAGACGTGGAATAGTAGACAGTTTTCAGCAAAATGAAAAAAAAAAAAAAAATTTGGACTAAAAAGCAAAATTTAAGCATTTTTCTATTCTTATCACTTTCTGGTATAACACAGCATGTAGCATCATGTTGTAAAGTAATAAAAGAGAACAGTTTAGCTTCTAAACCTTGAAATGAAAATTTGCAATTTTGCTTGAATGATCTTGACAGTTGTTTCTGGACTGGCAATCTCAGTGCAAGAAATGAACTGAAAATACTGATGTAAAACTACCAGAGTCCCTAAATTTTGAAGAGAAAATGATAAGGTAATCACAGAAAGCTCTCAGAAGTTAAAGCCATTTTAAATTGAAAGAGCTCAAAGGTTTAATCTCTTCTACTGAAATCTTGAAATCCAGTGGTAATAAGTCTAGTATGCATGGTCATTAAAGTAAGATTTCACAAGTAACCAGAGCAAATAAATACATTAAATGTGTAATTTTTCAAAGATGTCTCCAACACTGAAACTCAGCCACGGTCTGTAGAACCGGAACAATATTGAAATACTAATGAAGTTTGGAAACTTCTGTGTTTTTTCCTTCTTGGTTTTGTGAGACTTGGTTAAGGAGATTGTGTCTTACATTGGACTAATTAATGTAGCCGAGGCAAGAACAGATAGATTTCTACCAGACAAAGCTTTAACTATACTTTTACAAACCTTAAAAAAAAAAGCTTATGCCATACTGTGTTCTTGTTCCCATATTAATAATACTGTAATTACTATTACTATCTGTCTGATCCCATACCATCTTTGTTGTCTATGACATATAAATTTGTATGTGATGCTCTTCTGTTTGTGTCAGTCAATGCTAGCCAACAGTTTTATGCATTCTCTAAAAATTCAAAATCACTCATGGCAAAAATTAAAAGTTTCATGTAATGATAATGGCAATCACCACTCCAGAATGCAGCAGAGCCATAACATGAATTAGTTGTTGGGAAGTAATGCTAGAGAAAGTGTTATTAGTTTCAGTTATATTGCTGAAAACTTTGCTATGCTTTAGCTGTAATTCATTGGTCCTGGCTGAGGTTTTTACTGTGTGAAAAATCTATGGTTTTTGTGCAGAAAATCAGAAGAGGTGATCATAACCATCCCTTGGGCTGCACAACCTATGAATTGCTTTCAAAGCTATTCTGTTTGTAATTTCTTGGTATTACTCAACTCTCTTTTGCTGAATTAAACTCTCAACAGTATTATATTGTTTCAGATATGGCATATGTATATATATGAATGCATATTAGGTACAGATGCTTACTCTTATTTAGAAATCAAATAAAAATGTGGTTTTGTTAGAGTATCACCAAGAATACAGGACTTTTCATCTTTCTGGCAAAACTAAATTTAACAGAACAAAGTTGTTTAAATTGCTGTGTCTAAGGTCTCAAAATGAGCTTATCTGTGTGTAGTGAAGAATGAGGCCACATGGCTCTGCACAGGTTTTAGTCCAAGTAAAATCTAAACTTCTGTCTGGAAGTTTGCTCTGTCTCTCATCAGTGAGAAGTCAGGAGAGTTGGCACCTTCTCTAACATGGTTTATGGGAAGGGGGTCTGTCTTGGAACCTTTTACTTTGGAAACAGTAACAGGCAATTACTCCATAGTTCTTAAATAATTACCCAATTTAAGTTGAATATATGGGAACAGCAAAGGAATAAATCACCACAGCAGCAGATATATGCATTTTTTTTATAGCATCCCAGTTTTCTCTCTTTCACACTGCACAATAGAAGAAAATGTCCACTTTATTTCATTGCCAATAGTTGGCAGTATGCTGAAAAACAGTAAATTTAATGAGAAAATTATTATGGCAGAGAAATACCAGTCAGTTTTCGTCTAGTTTTTAGAAATTATGGATCTAGGATAAATCTGCCTTTAGTAGTCTTTGAATTTGGTCATGATGCTTTTCCTAACACCCTTACTGTTCTGTAACCTTTCAGTATCTAACTTAGCTTTGGAAATTTTCTGTTATATTTATAAGGTTGAGGCTTTTGTTTTCACCTTTCTCAAAATGGGAAACAAACATAAATGTTAATAAATCCTTGTTTGCATTCAAGTTCTCCTTTCCTGAAGGCAAAGAGCTATTCATCAGCACTGCATCTCATTGCTCTTTTCAGTGTGCTCAAGCATGTCTGTAGAGGAGCTGAGGTGCCCTTGGCTCTACTGGAAACATTATGTCATCATCTAAACAAGATGTTGTTGTGCCAGAAAAGGATCAATACTTTGATGAGTAGCTGCTGGCTCAAAACTGCATTGTTATTTTATAAAGGACCACTTGGAATACATTGCAAAGCATTTCCCGTGGTATGAAGCTCTAGGGATTTGATTTATCTCTCTGCCCAGGAAAATTAGTTGATTCATCTGTAAATACATATCTGCCAACCTCAGATAATAAGAAAAAATGCATCTTTTGTCCACATTACACTTCAGCCTTTTCAACCTATAGTTTAAATACTATACTCTCTTTGTGAAGGAAGTACTTTGCAAACCAAGAATTAATTTAGCAGGGAAGAGAGGAAAATCTTTTAGCCTTTTTCCTGTTGCTGAGACCAGATGAGCCTACCCTTGGGTCTGTGTGACCACACAGCACTGGCAGTGCTACAGTGGCTGGGGTGCAAGGGCTGGGAGCCCCCAGAGCCTTAACTTCGAGAGGGTGCAGTGCTGCAGAGAGTGCAGTGGTGCAGAGGGTGCAGTGCTGCAGTCCTGAAGAGGGTGCAGTGCAGTAATCTTGCAGAGGGTGCAGTGCTGCAGACCTGAAGACAGTGCAGTGCTGCAGTGCTGCAGAGAGTGTAGTGTTGCAGACCTGCAGAGGGTGCAGTGCTGCAGACCTGAAGACAGTGCAGTGCTGCAGTCCTGGAGAGGGTGCAGTGCTGCAGTCCTGGAGAGGGTGCAGTGCTGCAGACCTGAAGACAGTGCAGGGCTGCGGTCCTGCAGCGGTTGCAGTGCTATAGACCTGCAGAGGGTGCAGTGCTGCAGTCCTGCAGAGGGTGCTGTGCTGCAGACCTGCAGAGGGTGCAGTGCTGCAGACCTTCCCCCTGCCTCCCAATCACCTCCCTGGCCAGGCTGCAGTGCCAGTGCTGACATTTGTGTCTGCCTCGGGACCTGCAGCTGAGACAAACCAGAGCCACAAGACTCTGGGCCAGTGCATTGGGCTCTCTGCTGAGAAATGATTCTTGGAAGAGACTAGTGTTGTTCAGAGTGTTAAACTAGTATCACTTTGGATAATATGCCTAGAAAGAACAACCAAGGTTAGCAAAATGGATTAAAAACATTTTTGGTGTCTTCTTGTATCCTATTCCTGCAGTCAGCAGTGGCTTTAGCGAAAAGGCTATATGGAAGTCCTGTAGCTCCTTATGAACAGCCTGTCATCTGAGGGGAAAACACTACCTTGCTAGATATCAAAGCATCATTTAACCCTCCCATTGACTCCTTTAATTCTTCTATTGGCTCAAGTCCCAAGTAATCCAGTTTGAGGATTTAGATGGCTAAAGACATGGAATTATTTTGTGAGGGTCTTTTACTTTTTATACTGATGAGGTCAAATAACCTTAATATGGGAGAGGAAAAAAAGGAGAATTCAAAATCTTTCCATTATATATAAATTTTCCTTATTATTTTTGGATTAATTGTCTGTTATACTAAGCTTGATAGGGACTCAGTACCTAGGACAGTTTTGAATGAATTTGACTTGTCTAAGAGAGAGAAGTTGCTCATTGGTGTTATCAGAGTAAACAGATATATTTACCTTGACAGAAGGCATTTTTAGCACTTCTATCCTACTTGTTCAGGCCTAATTTGTCAAAAATGCTCCCAGGTTCTTCCTTGTGTTCTGGGATGCTGAAAATATTGAAAAATTACTTTTTGTTCTAGCTCAATTTAATCACTACAATCCACCATCAAAACTGATTATAACATTAGGTTTGTAAGAGCTTCAGAATTATTGACAAAAACGATGGTTCTTTTCTGCAAACCTAATCAATGAAGAGCCTGCTTTTCATATGGAAACAATGTGATTCACTGTATCAGGAAGGCAAGGTCAGCCTGAATGCTTATTTCACCTTAAAAGAATTTCTCCGTGTTTGTTTGCTGTTTTGTTTCTTTCAACAGTGAAGCCATATGATCTTTCAGCTTAAGAAACAGGCAAGGAACTTCATCAGTGCTCTTGTGAAAAGTCTTTCATGGCATCTGTCAGCTCCTGAAAACTTCAGTGGGATTGTTCCTCTCTTTGATACCAAGGAAAAAGGATCAATATCTGAGAGATCTATTGTAAGTTTAGGAGTCCTGAAGAAATCAGCCAGCAATAGGCATCTGTGGTTCTCTGAATGTTTGTTCTTTCACGCAGTCTTTTTTTCTTTTGCCATCTGTGCATCTGACCTGCATTGTTATTGATTTTTATCTGGCAGATAGACCTCAATATACACATACACGACACCAGGGAGAAACTGAACCTAGGTGGAAAGCTTTCACACTGCTCTGAGAAACACTGATTTTTCTAAAAAGCTCAGATACAGATATTATGAATTCTAAGAACAGTAACCTTGAACAAATACTATTTTTCCCAGAAAATGAGAACTTTTTAACAGATACAAGAAAGAAGAGCCTTGTGTGTTTTTGAGAGGACTGGGCTTTATGACTCGGTCCCTTCTGTTAGAATTAGTCCACTTCATTTGTTCTCTATTATGCAACAAACTGAACTTGTATCATCAATGTATAAGTAGCTCTCACTATCCTTTCACACAGGATCAATGCTTTTTTTCTCATTTAAACAAGCAAAAATAAAAATTTGTCTTATTATTCCTCATATTAAAGTATCATCAAAGCCCATTGTCTTGGTTTCAGTTTACTGTTGGCCACATATTGGACTTTAAATGTTCCATTTTTCCTATAGAAGAAAGGACATAACTCAGGAGCATCTTCCCACTTGCAGAGGAGGAGCTGCGAACACCTTCCTTGCTACCAGCGTTTCCATCCTGTACACTACTATAAATGGAGTTTCACATTTACTGATAATTCCTCTCTGAGAAAGAGCAAGCAGTTTTCTCTGAGGTTGCTGTTAATGTCTTATTATGAGATTATGATAAGAGATCTCCCTGGAGTCTGACAGCAAAGCAGCTGTTGGAGTAGATGTGTCGATACTGCTCAGTGCAGCAGTAATCTCAGTCTTGAATGTTTTGGTAATCTCAGTCTTGAAGAATAAGTCAGGCAACATTTGCAGCATGTCCAGATGTCAGTCAGCTGCAGACCAAGGAGTTCTTGCACGATGTTGAACCTGGCCTTTCTCATGCCAGCATGACCATGGGGTGACTAATCTGCATTTTTGGAACCTACCTACTTTGATAATTAGTGTATTAGGGGAAAAAAATGTCTTTCTTAGAGTAACTGCAACATTGACAACATTAAGATTGTGATGGAAATATGTTAATACAGGAAAGGAGAAAAAGAGTCCTTCCTGAATTTTGAAGGGCACATCCTACTTTATACCACACTTGGAAGTGTTGTCCTTCTATATAGAAGAATGATTGGAGGGTGATTTCTGCTTGATATGAGTAAAAATTCCTTTATGTTTCTTAATCTATTTTTAAGGTGGGTTTTTAGTCAATTCATACTTTCCCTATATAAACTTCCCAGAGATTTGGCAAAAAATTACTGACATAGAATTCTTTTTAATTCCAGTGCTGTGATAGCTGTGCAAACTCATACAAAAACTGCTTGAACAGCAGTAGTAAAAACTGTGCCAAATACATTTCAGCTGTTTACTTTCCAGCTAGAAAGTGCTGCAGGGATCTTGGCATATGGCCCCCACTATTTGATATCTGAGGAAATTCCCACTGGGTCTGAGACCAAACACTTCCTTGCAGCCATTTGGTGGGCTTTTACTACTGTGGTGTTTTAAAAGCTGTGATGGTTAGCAGCCTTTCACTGCTCAGGAATCCAGCTGAGCTGCCCTACAGAGTGCTGTGCAGTTTGCCTTGGTTGCAAGCACAATTCAGCCACTCCCAGCTGTGTTCTGCCTACTTACAGCAATGATTAATTTCTTCCCAAGACTTCAATATAAAAGTCATCTGAACTGAGTGATGTGCAGTGCTTCTGTCTTCTTTGCTATGTTTTTTTTAATATCAAAGCTGTGAATGATTGTTTCTTCACATTAGAATTTTCAGAAAGAACATCCCTTACATTCCTGTTTTTATTCTAGTGGCCCTACATAAGCAGGCTGAAAACAAATCAGTAACTGAAAATTAGGGTGGTTTTTTATGTATGAGGCAGCATTAAATCTCTTTAAACAGTACTTACTACTGATTGATTCATATATAATTCATACATATTAATAAAAAAGTGTTGATATAATCTGAGGAAAACCTTCTTTCCTTTCTCATCATTCATTTTTCACCAGTTTGATGTTTCTAATGTGTGTTTTATGCTGAGAAGGAATCAGGACTTTTATGAGGGTTAACTCATGATAATAACAGTAGAAAAGTTGATTGTGGACTACAAAGTTAATAGGCCCAACATTTCCTACATTTGATCAAAGTAATTATGGGTTCCAAAGCATCCCCATGGCTTCTCATAGCAGCCTCACTGCTGCAATTCAGACTGTGCCCAGCCATGGGAGCTCAGCTGCACTACAGCCTGAGAAAAGAAGGGTAACTATTAAAACCAATTCATGTTGATTGTCCTAGAACATTGCAATATAGTGTTTGTAATTGGAATAGATTCCAACAAGCCTTGAAACTATTCTTAAAGTTGTCTCATTTTGCATCAAAAAGAAAAATGCAACAATTTGTTGAACAACCACTGATTTGATGAAAGTTTTTGCCCACTCAGAAGTGAACTGGGCTTTGAAGCACAAGGCAAGAACACGACTGTCTGAGAGACTTTCCCAAGGGCATTGTAAAGGTCAACCAAATTCCAAGCCAGCCATTTCCCCCACAATGAATAGTAGTAAGTGAGATTGCATCTTAGACACTGCAATGCTTATGTTATTTTGTGAATTTGTGCTATGCACTGCCCTCAAATAATGAAGAGCATTTACTCCTGAGCTATTCCATGCTACAAAATGCAGGATTTGATCATTCACTAGTGGCTTGCTCTAAACAAGATGATTAGTTTATAGGCTGATTTTCTGCTTCTACTATCAATTTTCAAATATTGGTGTCTCCAAGAAAAACAAAAGATTGTTTACTAAAGAGGAAAATGCATTATACCTTTCAAATTAATTGGTAGGAACAAACTTGAAACTTGATTGCTTGTGTGGTTTAGTTAATCCCATACAGTCAGCTGGAATATGTGAAAAGGAGGAAGTATGGTATGATAATACCTCAGAGATACTCTAGAAGAAGATTTTACTGAACATACTCTGCCAGCTAGTGCTTCTGGTCTCCTAAACCAAAAACAGGAGTCTTCTACATGGGGTTAGAAGTAGCTACAAGTGTGTTAGTATTTGCCTCCTTATAGCAACATCATCATGACCATGATAATGGTGAACATGGTTGTGATTTCATAGAGTTGCCATTTCACTAGCTGTCCATTACATCTTTCACCAAAAAAATAGATATGAAAGGAATCAGACATTCTATACTATTTATTTAAGGTGTGATAGATCACTTGTAGCAGTGGATAAATAAGCACTATATGTTGTATTATTGGTAGATTGGGGAAGAGGAAATAATGAAGTGAGCTACTAAGCCAAAGAGGAATTTTGTAGAGGGTGTCTCTTTAGAATCAGTTCCATATGGGTGAATACAAAAATTGCTTGAGCCTGATAATAAATTCACCCTTACAAAACTGTTTAAAACCAGGCTATTTTAGTTCAGTGGTCACCAAAATATTTCTACATTAGCTGCTGTCTCTTGAAGCTACTGAGATATCAGCTTGAGGTTATTATAACTCAGGCATCACTTTTCTTGAAACCTGTTTGTCTTTTTGAATACTTGAACTGTAGCTGGAACCAGAAATGCATGAAACTATGGAAGATCAGGCAGGTAGTGGCCATTAATTGAGTTGTCCTAACCCATTTTTTCCAGGTGTTCATGATGATTTGGAGCCTTGGGTGATGTACAAAAGCCAGTAAAGGCAGGAGAGGTGCATTTTTAAAAAAAGATATTATTTTCTAAACCGTGGAAATTACTACATCAAAAAATGAAGCTGAAAAAACTATATAAATGGTCTGCTCTTGTGGTCCTGGGCTAAATCTAAGTTTTGCATGAGCATTGTAACCAGATCTAGCTTAGCAATATAGTTCAGAGCAATAATGAAGTTTTGAAGGATATACCTTGGTAAACTTCACTTACAGTCTGTTAGGTAAGTTCTGAGGACAGCTGTAGTACCCATGAAACAGATTCTGTTTGGAAGGACACCAAATCAGGTGGTGCAGTGCTTTTCAAGAACATTCTTGTTTTGGTTGTGGAATATACCACAAAAATGTGCTCCAGTTTGTGACTATTATTTTTCCTTGAGCATTGGACATAATGGACATAACTGGGAAATCAGTTCACATCTAAACAAGGAGGAGGCTCCCAATCCTCTTATAACGGATATGTAAGAAGTCTTAGAATGACACACTTTGATATGACTGCACTTCTAGTAGAGGACAAAGTGAGTAAAATTAGAAATTCCCTTGGCTAAGACACTAGTCCTGGGATTTAGATGATAAAACTCTTGAGGTGTCCCTGATAGGAAGTGTCTTGTCAATCATGAGGTATGATATTCTGCTGCTCAAACCTAGGCATTTAGTGCTGTTCTAGATGTAGAGTAGCTGTAGGATACTCCCCAGCCACTGGCTACTGCTACAGAGCATGTGGATCTTTTCTGAGACCCTGTGTCATAATCTGCCTGTTCCAGACTATCTGTTCTTGGCCGTGCAGAGGCCTTTCAGTTAGCACTTTGCTTTAGGCAGCTGGATCACAGTTGGGTTCAACACCCAAGTATGTGCTAAACTAAACCAAAAAATCTGAAAAAAACCTGAAGCTGTGAGTAATGTCAGAGGAGATTAGAATTCCATGGCTTGTGTCCAAATTCAGAATTTTGATGTCTGTCCAGGAAGTGGAAAAGGGATAGGAAGTGAGGGTGAGGACTTGCATTTTTAAATCTGCTTTATTCACATATGTTTCTGCCTTTCCATAATTCATACCCTCTTCATACCCTCAAAAGTAATTTGGGAGACAACACACTCATTAGATTGTATCTCACTTTCTGTGAAGAAAGTATGATTTATTCTCATATATCACCTCTCTGAGCAGCTAAGTGGATTACCAGAGAGCTGAACACAGGAAGGAGAAACTTTTAGGATTTTTAGGATTAGCAAATTAAGTTTTAAAGATAAAGAAGTCTGGCTGCATTATACTTTCATCACTCTGAAGTGTCAAATAGTGGGTGAGGTGTTAACATCATTATTACCCAGTGAATTTGGAGGTTCGGGTAAATATTCCCATCTGGCTGTACGTGCACACCTGCACCCATACCCACATGTTTGGCAGCATCTTCAGAGAGTGAAAGGAATTAACATCTTTCTTCAGTTTTGTCATTACTCGTGTTGCTTCTTATCTGATGGTTTTTAGAGAGCCACATTGTCATTGATTCAAATAAGTAGGAGCAGTTTGTCTGTTTTAACCCAACCTCATGCTGTGTGGCTGTCGACATTGCTACGCGTGTTTCTCTAATCAGCCACATGAAACATTCATTGTCTGTCTTCTGAAGCACTGCATTGTGAGTACAGGGGTTTGTGCTGGTTAAAAAGGGAAGATGTGGGGGGTTATCTCCTTCTGCTTGTCCTGTTTGTTGTTGGGTACTGTCAGCTTCTGTTAAGTCTAGAGTTGCACTTCTGGTTTTTACCGAGGCAGTCTGTAGCACACTTCTCCATTTCTCTCTCCCCACTTCATGTTCTATCCCATAGTGTTCACAACACTTCCTTGGAAGACTAGAATGATTTGTGATGTTGAGATTACTAACCATATGCTACAGGCAGTAAGTCACACATGCTTTCTCAGTAGCCAGTGATTGCTGGCTGTGAAAGACACATACTGCATTACATTAGCTTCTGTCCTAAGAATTCTAGTCACAGCCTCATAATTTTCTAAACAAAAAAAGAAAGAGGAATTAAATGTTGTTCAAGTTTAATTAGACTAAATATTATTTTTATTCAATATTACTTCCCTGGTTTCTATTATAGTTGCTGTTCTGCCCCTTTATGGGCTCATGCCCATCCTACAGTGACAGAGGAGGAAGTTTTTCACAGCTATATCTAGTACAAATGTTTTATTAGTTCAAGTTTCATTATTGCATTTTCTTTTCTAATCAAGACAAAGAATCTGCCATTAAGAATATAATCCTTTTCCCCACTTATAGCTACAACCATAAAAGCAATTGATTTGAATCATTCCTTTGCACTCAAGTTCTTTTGTGAAATATTGATTACTCCTAATTGACATTTCTCATCCATAATGATTTAGAATTGTGTCTTTCAGAGTCATGATTTTTGCAAAATAGTTCACATTGCACTGTCTGGAGATAGTTTTGAGGTGATTGATTTTCCAAAGCATTGCACTGAAGTCTGATTCATAGTTCTGACTAAATTAGCTGATTGACTACAACCCTGTGCAATCTTTTAAAAACATATAACTTTCATCAAAAGCTACAATTTGTATAAATTGTATTTCAAATGACATGTAGACTAGTCAGCTCTAAAGATGTTTCCGATAAAATGGTGTGCTCCAAATTAGTCAGCCATTGCCACCTGGTAAGATAAATAGCTTATAAATGTTTATTACATTACTTTTCAGTCCTGGAATTTTCTTTTCAGTATACTCATAACTATGCCCAAAATGACTGTCATCCCTTTGAACAAATATTAAGTTGGGTACAGCAAAGTTCCTTAAATTTATTTGTTTACTAGAACTAAATGTTTAACTTCAGTTATGAGCTGAACCTCTTTCTTCAGCATTGCCCTCTTTTTTACTATGCCTGATTTTATATTCTGTTCTTAGCTTCCCATTTAAATATAATACCAGAAAATCAAAAAGAGAGTATGTCAATTCAAGTCAACATGCATGCTGAGATGTTAAAAGGCATATGCCTTTTGTGCTTTGTGGATTTTATGCAAAGTATTGGCATGTATTTGCATTCTAGTATCACTGATTCAGACAACTTGATACCAGCTGTCATCATCTCTACTACAGTAGCGATCTGAAAAACAATCAAAGTGAAAATTACTCTATTCAGACAAAATGCTTCAATCCATCTTTCATCTTACCATTCAGAACCTTGGTCTGAAAAAGAGAATTTCACCTACATTTCTAAGCATTTATTTTCAGTTTATATTGTATTTTTAAAATATTGGACTAATCACAGAAAGCAATGTTAATTAAATCACATGAATTCATTAAACTAGGAGAAAATTCACTCTTATTCAAAGGAAAAAACCCTTCCTTCATTTACCTTAAATCTGAAAATGCAACTCTGAAAGAATTCACAAACAGGATCTTTGTCTTTAAAAAGGTAGTTTTAAAAAAATAAATTTGTGCACCTGTGAACTTTCCAATTACATAATGAATCAATAACACGACTGATGAAACTGTGTTCCAAAACTAATAAGATGGAGAAAACAAATATTATTTTTTATCTCATACATTTCTATATTTTCTCAATAACTTTGTTCTGCTAAAGGTATTGTGTAGGTTTGCTTTTTTCTGCTGAAATCAAAGTGGTGGAATACTTTAAATGAAAATATGAAAATATAAATCTTGATTATAAATAATTTTTCAAAATGGACTTTCAGCAAAATTAACTCTGTGCTGTTCAATTTTAAAATTACATTATTCACAAGAAAGAGTTTCATATGTCAAATATTTTTAGTTTAGGTAAAAGTCTTTGCCCTTCTGAATATGCTTCTTCCTCTTATAGTAATTCTGCTGTCCTGTAAATAGTGGCTGTATCTTAGAACCTTTCTTGCTCCTGTAAGAAGATGGAATTCAAGATCCATCTTTAACCAATTATTCATAGTCATGTAGACGTAATGAAAAACACATGAGACTGTGAATATCAGTCAAAATGTCTTCCAAGAAGGCTGGTGTGAATGTTTGTGTTTCATAGGATATTTGATAGGTGATAAGTTCAAAAGGAGAAAAATTGATGAAAGTGTTGAAGAACCTCCCAAATGTCAAATACAAAGTTGGAGGATTTTTTGGTAACTGGTCTTTAAGCATTTCACTAGTTCCTGAGTGAGCTCAATCTACCTATGTTCAGAGGAATGATTACAGCTTTAGTCAGAAATGACACATCAGTGTCATTTCCTTGGTGATAAGATAAAAAAATGAAAATTATTTAACATAATAATATAAATTAGGTTTATGTTTCATCTGTTTCAGTCTGTATCAGGTCGATTTTTAATCCTGGCAGCTATGCAGGATCAAGAACATTTTTAGGAATGTATTATCTTCACATAAACATTCTGATGTCTGTATTGTTTATGTTTCTTTGATTTATTAACATTGGGAGGCTACAGATATTTCCATTGATACTTGGAAATTAAGAATTGATTTGGCTGTCATGGATGACATTGCTGTTTATATGTTTTTTAATTTTTTTTTATTCTATTATAGTAAGATGATCATGGGTATTTATATAGTATTTATATATTATTTCAGGAAGACCATGGGTGGTGCATACAGAGATACTTCCATTGTTGCCTAAGTACTACATACTTTATCTGGTTTTATCTGCTAGACCAATTAGTCCAACTAAGTATATCTTAGGTAATATTTGGTCTGAAGTGTCACAATAAATAATGGGGCTGTGCTTATTTGATAGTGTTGATAATCTGATTATCTGTATTTCTGTTTAGTTCCTGTGTTGTTAATGAGGCTATCCAGAAATGAAGGAAGTAAATAATATTTTTTCATTGTGAGATTGTTTTATTTTTAAAATATTTCACTAGTTGGTTATTTTAAGTCTTACAAATATACTCTCCAGTTTTTTCTTTTCTGCTTCAGAGAAACAGAAACTGGTTTCATTTATATCCTCTTTGGAAAAGGGGCTGCTTCTACTCCCTCCACATGCGATTTTATTTTCTCCCCTGTGCTTTCCTATTATTTCACTTGCAGTGTTGATTAGTAGTAAAAGTGGCATAAAAATAAGTCTCTCTATCTTAAGTGGAAGAAAATTTTCCTTTATTTTTTAGTTTATGAAGCCCATACTGCCTGGTGCAAGTTAGAAGAGCCCTGATATGGGTTAGAGCCCTGCTTGCTGAAGCAAAGCATTTAGAAAAGCACCCTGGGAATAAAAGATCCAGTTAAAATGGCTCCACTTAGAGGTCTAAAAATGAGTTGGGAGAAAAATTGTTGCTTCGGTGATGGTAGGAATTTTTATGTTAACAATGCTTCCATCCTGAAGCTCTTTTATTGCATAGGTTGGAGCCCACACTTGAAATTTGTCAATAGTGTCATGCTGGTGGCACACACATTTCCTGTAATAGTGTAAAAAACCCTTTAGGCAGTTATAAACCATAAAAAAAATCCTACTGTTCTCATACTCAGAATGTATAAAAGTTACTATATATAAGGAAGGTTGCTATTGAACATGATGCATAGTTTGATAATGCTTCCATAACAGAACTATAAAAAATTATCTGCCTGCCCAGATTTATGGCTTCTTAGAGCTCTTCTTGAGAACTGGTCCCTACATATGCTCCTGTTAAAAAAAACCTGGGCATGCTCCAGGCAAGGTCTGCATCAGCCTGGTTTTGAGGGACTGGAAGTATCAGCAAAGCATATCTTGTAGGGAAAATTTGACTCTTATTATACAGTTTAGGAGCAGACAGACGAGAGAAACTTTCTGATGTCACCACCACTTTCTTCATAGACTGACAGAATCATAGAGTGATTTGGGTTAGAAGGGACCTCAAATATTTCATTCCAACCCCCCTGCCTTGGGCAGGACTCCTTTCACTAGACCAGGTTGCTCAGAGCCCCATACAACATGGCATTGAAGACTTCCTAGGAGAGGACATCCACAGCTTCTCTGGGCAACCCATGCCAGTGCCTCACCACCCTCACATTAGAGAATTTCTTCACAGTATCCAATTTAAATCTATCATTTTAGAGTTTAAAACCACTCCCTCTTGTCATATCACTCCATGCCACTGTAAAATGTCCCTCCCCAGCCTTCTTGTAGGACTCCTTGAGGTACTGGAAGGCTGGTCTGACACTGCCAAAGAGCATCATCATTCTGGCTGACAGATAGAATTTAGATTTCATTTTTTTTTAAAAGGATGCAGTTAGTTGAGGGGGAAGGGGGAGTCTTACATCTCCTCTGGGACTAATAATTAAAATAGTAATAAGGAACTAAACAAAGAAACACAAATCAGTATTTCTGTGTATATCTGTAGGTGGGAGCTACAGCTACAACAGCTTAAAACAAATACTTAGTATTTTTCACAGTGACAGGCAGTTTATGCAGAGATTATACAGGGAGGTTGGAGCTTTGGAAGAAAGGAAGGATTCTGTAAATTTCCATGGCTCAGGAACAGCATGTAACATTTCCCTTTGCAAGAAAACAAAGTACCTTCTGGATCTCTTCCCACATCCTGCTGTGTATCAACAACTTTCTCAATTACCTTTTGGCTCAAGTAAATAAAGGGCTGCAATCATCCTTCTTAACAAGCCTTTAAAATTGCTCTCTTCTTTTTATTTTTTTTTCCAGATCATTTCCAACAATAAATGCAATTTAAACTTTTATGATAAAAATGTAGAAGAGCTTTAAAATAGCTCAGGTATTTTTCTTGAGAAGGTGATGTCATTCTTTCCATCAGCAGAAAGAATATTTTACTCATGCTTTAGTCTTTGTTGGCTGATAAGTAGAAAAGGAATTAGAATATTAGTCAGTATTTTGATATTTAAAAAGAATTCTTTTCCTCTGTTTTATTATCTTTGTCAGCTAGTTTTCATTTTCCAAAAGTATTTAAATTGCCAAATTTGACCTCTTAGTATTTACACCTGCTCTAATGTGACTTGTGCATTTGAGAACAGAATCTAATACATGTGTAAGTACTTCAAATTGCCTCACATGAATTGAGATAAAATATTTTTATGACTCCTAAGCAGCCTTCTGAAAACTTTCTTGGGGTATTTTTCTTTGGAAGACAAGAAATACTTCATAAGTTACTTGTGGGCACTAAAAAAAAACAATATATATGAAAAAGTAAAAACCCTTTATTGATTTTGCTTCAGTTTTAAATTCTTGAGCAATGAGATTAAAGTTTCACTTTTTCACTAGTTGTCATTTGGACAAGGCCACTCTCTCATACATATTCAAGGAACAATATCAGGAACACCTTCACTGATCTTGAATTTCCTTCTCTTCTCTCAGTGGGACCGAGGGTAATTCAGATGTTCCTTGGGACATGGAGAAGTCCTTGAGCCTGCACTCATCTCCCTGGCAGCACTGGGCACAGCAGCTGAAGGGCTCCCTTACTGTCTGTGACTAGGTGCATTTTTCAGAGCTCCTGCTACAAATCTGTGATTCACTCTACAGTTCCAACACATAACTGAGTAGAATTGCCAGTTGTGGTGGAATATGGTTCTTCTTTGTTCTTCAGCATACTTATGTGAGAATTATCCAGATTTCACTGTGGTTAAGATTTTTTTCACTTTAGATTCACTCTATCAGATAAGATTGGATACACAGTACTTTTTACCTTTGCCAAAATACAAGGGCATTTTACTATGGAAAATAAATTAGTTGCAGGATTCTAATGAAGAAATATACCTGCAAGAGATTTGGAAGAGTGATAACTGCAGTTTGTAATGATTTAAATCAATATTTTGGTAATGCAGGTCATGCTGAAGAATATGTCTCTGCTGCTGTTGATTAAATAGATGTTCCTGCTTAGAAGAGTTCCTTAATTGACTGCCTGCATTATCATGCAATGATCCTGTTCAGTAAAACAGAGTTGCTAGAGTTAAGTACTTTTTATAGAGATTTCAGTTATAGAATGTTTTCCTGCTATGGGCAGGGACACCTCCCACTACACCAGGCTGCTCAAAGCCCCATCCAACCTGGCCTCAAACACTTCTAGGGATGGGGCATCCACAACTCCTCTGACCAACCTGTTCCAGTGTCTCACCACTCCAGGTAGGGTCTCACAGGAGCAGAGTAAAGGGGGAAATATGTCTCCCACATGAGGCAGGCTGGCCACACTTCTGTTGATCTAGCCCAGGATATAAGTTGGCATTCTGGGCTATGAGAATGCACTGCCAGGTCATGTGTGGGAGTCCAGAGTATTCCTCTGGCTTCCCTGGAAGGTTTAAGACCCCCCTGGCGGGGTCCCCAAAGACCCTTGAATGAGACCCAGGTGTCTCAGGGGCTGGATTTAGCTCCTTGGAACAATTTACCAACATTGAGAGAAGAAATGCAAGCCACAAAAATAAATGGAGTGTAAATTAGACTGTTAGAATGTAGAATTAGCAGATTTCTAGAATGTTTGTAATAAGGGACACGTGGCCAAAATGGAGAATTGGGGGTGTGGATATTCTTCCTCCTTCTTCTCCGTGTCATCCATGCTGGGTGACTCGCTGGCACTCTTAGATTGGATGAGAACAGATCTGGACCATGTAACAAGATTGTATTGTATTGGGGGTCATTTGTAAATACCTAGTACGTAATTTAGACTATAAAAGATAAGTCCTGCCTCTACCAGGCAGATTCTGCCATGGACGTCTGGCGAGCAGACTGCTGTTCGCTGGACAAAGCATTCCTGAGATAAGCAACAATAAACAACCATGAAAACCTCTAAGAACAGCCTCCTGCAGTCTCTCATCGGCGGGCACTGGAAAGAACTGGGTTCCAAACCACCTGCATGTCCACCAGAGGTGATCTCAGGTCTAAGGAGACACCTCAGGATGTGACAGTCATGTTCCATTTTTCATCCACCAGCACCCCCAAATCCTTCTCCTCAGGGCTGCTCCCAATGCCTTCATCCCCCATCCCGTACTGATACTGCTGATTACCCTGACCCAGGTGTGGGACCTTGCACCTTCCCATGTTGAACTTTCTGAGATTTGCAAGGGCCCATTCTTTAAGGCTGTCAAGATTCCTCTGGATGGCACCCCTTCTCTCAGGAGTAACAGCTGCACCACTTAATTTGATGTCATTTCAAATGAATGACCTACTCTAAACTCAGACACTGAGGAGAGAAATTTGGCTTTAAACACTGTGTTTTCTAGATAGGTAGTAAATGGATCATAGCAATAAACTTTAAGTTGTGTTACCTTCCTGCATTCTTCCCTTTTGACATTGTGAGTTGTACTTGTTACATAATGTATTATTGTTCCCAAGTTAACTACAATTGCAACCTTTCCTGTGGCCTCTCTGGACCTGTGAATAAAGTGAGGTGTTTTTACAACCATGCCATTTCTCAGGATGTAGCCCTGTGATGGGATGTCTTTACCACCAAGGCAATAAATCCTGCAATTTACTGGCATCACTGCATCCACAGTAATGTCCCCTCAGTGGTAATTAAAGGCTTAGGTAATAAGTAGTAAAACAATAATTGATGTGTGTGCTTTAGTCTACTAAATCAGTCATCCTTTAGAAATTATTTCTCTATTACAATCAGGGAAGAAAAACATCAAATACTAAAATTCATTGAAAATAAAAATCTGTTGGCTCAAATTTGACCTTTACTTTCTAGAGACAGATGCACAAGTTGATATTCTACCAGAGAGTACCAGAGCAGACCCAACAAAGCACTGGTAAGAATTCCTGCAAGACATTCCTATAGCAGCATGGAGTATCCCAAATCATGGGCTCCTCAACTCAAGAGAGATATTGCTCCTGGAGCATGACCAGTGGAGGGCAACAAAGATGATTAAGGGACTGCAGAATCTCTCTTATGAGGAAAGACTGAGCAAGATGGGCCTTTTCAGTCTTGAGAAGACAAGAATAGGAGTAGACCTCATCAATGTCTATAAGTATCTGAAGGGTGGGTGTCCAGAAGATGGGCTCTGCTCTGTGGTTCCAAGCAATAGCACAAGAGGCAATAGGTGGAAACTGATGCAGAGGAAGTTCCACCTGAATATGAGGAAGAACTTCTTTACTGTCAAGCTGACCATGGACTGGAACAGGTTGCCCAGAGAAGTTGTGGAGCTTTCCTCAACAGAGATTTTCAAGAATCATCTTGGTGCAATTCTGTGCAATGTGCTCTAAGATGGCCTTGACTGAGCAGGAAGATTGAACAAGGTGACCCATTTTGATCCCTTCCAATCTTATCCATTCTGTGGTTCTGTGAACAAAACACTAACACAGAGTGTGAGGAAGAAAGAAGTGGCTTCTTATCTAAACAAGTAAGAAATATGGATGCCATTCCTGCTAGTGGTGCTAGTACACCTTAGTAGGCTTCTAACAGACCAGAGAATATTTTATCACTTCTATATTTTACAGTTCAAGACTTTAGCCTTAAGTAAGCCAAAAGGAGTTTTCAAATTAATAAGTATGAAAGGAAACCATCATAGGCAAGAATGGTAGAAGGAATGAAATTTTTACAGCGTAAGAATATTGATTCTGGTGACTGTAGGCTATAAAAGATTAAATCTACTTCACCCACTGGAGAAATGATAAATAACTACCCCTGTGTAATATTTTTAAGATAACAGCTTTGTATTAGTGATCCATTCAATCTTGGAGCATATCTGAAGGGTTCAACAGCAAAAGCCTCCTGTGGGAGGGAGCCCATATTGGAGCAGGGGAAAGACTCCTCTCCCTGCAGTGGCAGAAGCAATGTGTGATGAACTGATAGTAACTCCCATGCCCCATTTCCCTGCCTCTGCAGGGAAAAGGAGGTAGAACTGGGAAGGAGGGAGGGGTGGAGGAAAATGTTTTTAAGGTCTTACTTTATTTCTCATTTTTCTGCTCTAATTTTCTTAGTAATAAATTCAATTAGTATCTCAAATTTGAATGTGTTTTGCCTATGACAGTATTTGGTGAGTGATCTGTCTCTGTCCTTATCTCAATCATGAAAACTTTGTTATATTTTCTCTCCTTTCCAGCTACAGGAGGGTGCAATAGGCTTTTGTGCCTGGCACCCAAACAGGGTCAACCCACTACACCATCCAAGTGCAAGATGGATGATAAGAGATGCACTTGTCAGACTATTGTTCACAAGGATTTTTGCAACAAATCTTAAGTCTCAGTATAAAGAGCTCTACAGGTGTTTGTGGAGGGACAGATTTAAAAATGTAAAGAACAAAACTGAGAGAGACAAAGTATTCCTTGAAATTGTGGAAGTGTGGCATATCTAGGTTTGTTCACCAATAAAGGTAATATGTCTTTCAAGGGCAGAGGAAAGACTACTGCAATGACGATAGATGACTAGAATAAACTAGTATTTGTTGTACAGAAGGACCATCTTCAACATGTAACTTGGATGACAGTGTCTAGCTCATTTGTTTTCAGAAGATGAAATCATAGAATCACAGAATGGAACAGGTTTGGAGGGATCTTAGAGATCACCTCTTTCCAAGCCTCCTGCCATGGCTAGGGACACCTTCCACTAGATGGGGTTATTCAGAGCCCCATCCAACCTGGTCTTTAACACTCCCAGGAATGGGGCATCCGCATCTTCTCTGGGCAGTCTGTTCCAGTGTCTCACCACCCTCACAGTAAGGAATTTCTTCCTAATATCTCATTGAAACCTACCCTCTTTCAACTTTCAACTTGCTCCATTCCCCCTTGCTAATGTGTAAAGTCATTCTCCCTTGTGAAATGTGACTGAAATGTGAGTCTATTATAAGGCTCAGAGCAGAGGCGAAGTGCAGAAGCTTTTTGAGCCTGAACAAAGCCAGATAGAGTGCTGGCCCTGGGCTGGACCCAGGTAAGAACAGACCAGAGACGTTTTCTAGTAAACTCTGTAGGAAGTACTCAGATTTGGAGGGAGCTTGGAGGTGGGTACTGCTGCTCTGCCTGGCCTGTATTTTGGTAGGATGCTGATCGTTCTACACTTCAGCAACACCAAGAAGGCAGCTAAGAATTAAGAGCTCAATTATAGCGAATTACTCTCCTCATGTTTTAAAGCAAACTCAAAACGTTTCTATGTAAAGGGAGGTGAAGTTAGATGGAGAGGTTTGTATCATCAGACATTTGTATGTACTTATTGCAGTTTCACTGTCTAAAGAGAAAAGGGAAGAGTCCATCGTCACTGACATAAGTGCTTCGTTGTCCCGCAAAAATCCCACGAAAGCAACCCAAGCCCGTCCCGGTGTCAGCGCTGGTGTCTCTGCCCGGAGTGGGGGCTCGGGGCGGGCGAGCCGCGGGCCGCAGGGCCCGTGTCTCCCTCCGGCGGGGCGGCAAGACAAAGCGTGCCCTGCTGACCCGGCCCGGGCCGCTCCGGGAGCTTGGGAGGTCCGGGAGCCCGGGCCGCTCGGGGAGCCTGAGAGATCCGTGAGCCCGGGCCGCTCGGGGAGCCGGGCCGCTCCGGGAGCTTGGGAGGTCCGGGAGCCCGGGCCGCTCGGGGAGCCGGGGCGATCCGGGAGCCTGAGAGATCCGTGAGCCCGGGCCGCTCGGGGAGCCGGGGGCAGCCGGGGCGATCCGGGATCCGCTCCGGGAGCCGCAGCCCCGCCCCGCGGCGCTGGCGTAGCGCTGACGCCGAGCCCGCCCCGCCCGGGCCGGGGTAGCGGCGGGCCGGGGGCGCCGTTAGCAGCTGCTGGGCTCGGCCCGCGGCGCCCGCCCGCTCCGCCGGGCCATGCGGTAGCGGCTGCGGCGGGCCGGGCTCTCGGCGGCCATGGAGCGGCTCCCCGGCGGCCGCCGGCCTCGGCTCGTGTCCTCGCTGGGGCTGGGGCGGCGCTCCTGGGAGGTCACCTTAGACGAGGAGCGGGGGCGGCTGGCCTGGCGCGACCCCCGCCCGCCGCGCCGCGCCGGCGGTGAGTGAGCGGGGCCGGGGCCGGGGCCGGGCGCACCTGCCGCGGCCTGGGCGGGCCGGGGCCGCCCGAGAGGCGCCTGCCCAGGGCGGCCGCAGCGTCCCCGGCGGGGGCGGCCTGCGGCCCGGGGCTCCTCGAGCATCGCAGAGCTCCGGCGGCGAGAGCGCTTCTTGCCCTCGGGCGCCCGCGCGTCGCCTGCGGGGTTCAGAGTCCGGCGGGCGGAGGCGGCGGGGCCCGGAGCGGGAGGTGCAGCGGGACGGTCGCGGCTGTGCTAGCCCGATCGGGCTGTGCCTGCCGAAACAAAGCCGAGAGCGGCTCCGGCTGAGCCGCAGCCCCTGCAGCGAGCGCAGCGCCCCGCGGTCCGCGGGCGGGGGACGCCTGTCCCCGCAGCTGGCACAGCCAAACGCAGATTTGTCCTGCTGAACCCCGCTGCTTCTCGGCGCCGCCAGGACGGAGCAGCGTGTAGTTTGTAATGTGTTTAAAGTAGTCGTAGCAGTGCATAGGAGACTTAGAAAACCTTAAAAGCCGTTTTGGTTTTTTTAGTTACAGCAAGACTTGTGGTTAAAAACACTTTCATACTGACGCAGTGTCTCAGGCCATGACTACTTTTGTTGGGTTTGGGTTTTTTTGGTGTTTGGTTTGTTGTTTTTTTATTTTTTTGAGCTTTTTAAAAAACTCTTAGTGGAAATTTTACAAAGAAAGTTTAACTTTTGAGATTTATTAGTTTGGAAATATTTAATATAAGCTACTAGTTTGCAGTGTGATTTCTATATTTCTATGTTTCTAAATTTCTATATTTCTATATTTCCTGTTTTGTGCAGTTAACATAGTGTGCCTGTACAAAACTGCCAGTCTCAGAAGCCACTGATGAAAATGCCTAAAAAAAGTTCAGATTAACTTCTGAGGGTGTTTGCATATCAAACTATCTGCTGTAGTTTTAAGAGGTGTTTTTTCAGGGTCTTTGACCTTGGGTGTTTTATATAGTAGTTATTTCAATTGTTAATGTAGCCATACTAACATGCCATGTGAACATTTGAAAATGTGTAATGTCCTTTTTTTCACAGCAGCTGCTGTAGAGCTGGGAACTGCTGTCATCCTCATTTTAGAGGCTGCAGGATCTGAGACAGTGAGAAACTAATAATAGAAAAGCTGACTAGAAGTTTTATCTGGGAAAGGTTTGAGAATAGATGTTTCCAATCCCAGGCAAGTTCCCAAACTTAAATAGTTCTTCTATTCTTATGATGTATCTTTGCTAAATATTTTTCAGATGTTATCATAATATCTTATTGGCCTGAGGCTTTTCTCAACAAGGTGAGGGAAAAAGGAGGAAGATAACTCAAGAATTGTAAGAATTTGGTGTTTCAGTTTACATAACTGAGATTTGGTTATGTTTTAAGTACAACACTTATTATTAGTAATGTAAAAATAGAGTTTGTTATCATTCCCTTGCTATCATGCAAGTAGTTTGACATAATCTAGTTTTTATCAACAATACTGATGAAAAAAGTAATAAAGAATTCCTGAACTTTTCTCAGTTAAAGAAACTTAAGATTTTAAGGACGAATTGATTCTTTAATTCTGCCAAGCTTAATACATTGTTGTGAAAAATAGGTTGTACACTCTTCAAAAAGGGATAAAATTAGTCTAGATAAAGGTACCTGGATCTTAAATTTAAAATAGAAAGTTTCAAGGCCTTTTGAGATAATTGCTCCCATTAGGTAAAGTAGCTCCTAGTTTGGAGATAATTTGGTTGAATTGTGTAAAATCCTTCTAAAAATGCCTTTGCATTGTCACTAGGAGACTGATTTATAGGCTACAGCAAGTTCAAGGGGAGTGCCATTCTCCTGTCTGATGAGTTCCTTTAGACCAAGCACAAGTGTCACAGATTCACACTAGCTCTCTCATGAGCACTCTAAAGTTTACAGCTGCTTGCAGTTGTGAATTTTTGCTACTTTTTAAGTTGTAAGTTTTCTTGACTTATTCCTGGTAGACCAAATGATGTATGAACCTGCCACGAAACATGTTCCAAATGTCAGAATTCTGGGAATGGTGGAAGGAGACAGCAAATTAGAGTCTATATGAGGCAGTTTCTGAAGTAGTACTCAGCTGGAGATGCCTTAAGAGGTAACTGAGTGCAGCTGCTGTCTTGTAGCACAGCTATTTGCAAGATTTTGAAAAACATGATGTGAAATCATAAGAGAAAATAGAAGAAAAAGAAATGCCTAAGTGTTCTGGAGGCACAGGTATTATTTATGTGGGGATCAATACAATATATAATGTACTTTCTCAACACCCTTATTAATTCATGTGTTCCTTGCACTCCAGCTTTATAATCATCACAGTTTTGTATTATTGCTGCCCTGTTGTCTCCAAGCTCTTCTTAAGACCTGTGATGATTCATTGCGTTCTCTACAATTATTTTGGAAATATGAGTAGCATACATGACAATATATAAATAAACTTAATAATATGGAAGATGGGTAGTTAGAAGCATATAATTTCAGAAGAGTTGCTTGACCAAGATTAGTATCTTTCTACCATTTAGCCTTTGACTACATGTCTACATTGTGTCTAAATACAGACTAAATTATGCAGTATAAAAGTGCAATATTTGTTGTTTAGTAGGTAGCTATTACAGTGAAGCAGTTGCCTTTAAACTGTAAAAACTCAGGCTACTTATTTTCAGAGCATTTATTACTGTCTTGAATTTAGGTATATAAATAAAAACTGTTTGGAATATGTTTTTTCGAGGTTTTCAGACTTTAACATGTACAGATCTAGAGCTATAGCTAGGGGTATTGTAGAAGTGTTTAAATATTCACCTTTCCCTGTTGCATCCAAAATCAGGAACAGATAGGAAACAATACAAACTTTGTCTTGTCCAGAAAAATATGGTTTTAGAGAGTATGGGGAGATTCTTCTGTTTTCTCATCTCTCTACAGTGATATTTATATGCATACATATATATATGTATGTATTTAAACCCTATTCTGTCAAAATGCAGAAATATTAATTCAGGAGAATTCTTTTTAGTGCTCTCATTTGGAAGATACCAACAGTAACAAAAACGTCAAATGTTTGTTCAAGTCATGGTGTATTTTTAAATTCCGAAATACAATTTATTTCCTGCTGTTAGACTTTGTTTAACAACATCATAGTTTCAAGTTCTCTCTTCAGAGTAATCAGGTTCCTGTTTCCTGTTCTTTGATGGTTAGACATGTTTGAACTAGGAAACATGGAAAAGTTTTACTTGTAAATTTTCATGTGTATCTCTGTTACTTTCAGCTATGCATCTTTTTTTTCTTAGGGATGTCCTCATCTTCAAATTTTCTGATGAATGGTTTTCAACCTTGTAACCTTGTCCATGAGATTTAGTCATTAATCATAAATAGTGTATGCAAAGCTGGTCAGCTAAATTGTTTAATTATTTCCCTCATGTTGATGGCACAGTCAGGCTTTTCTCAAGTAACACGTGATAAAACTTTTTGTACCAAATTCATAGCAGAGTGTATTTTCTACATATATACTTAGATGTATTTCAGAAGCATTGGGTAAAGTTTTATTGTACCTGGTACTAAAGCATTGAAAATGCAAAATGAGATTCTCCTGTCATTTTTCTAGGATTTTTTTTTCTGAAGTGCAAACATGAAGGGGATGACCAAACTAGACCCTGAACTCTATGTGTTCTCTTATGGTGTGTGCTTTCTTTTAGCCTTTGTATTTCAGAATTCTCTTCCATGTGTTTTTCCCAAAACAACTGTTGAGGAAGCCTCAGTACTGGTGTTCACAGTACTGACATCATTCTGGTGGATTCCAAAGAAAGCTCAGTTTGATAAAAAGGATACTTAGCAGAGGGTGGGCCAGCTTGGCAGCAAGGTCTGTCCAGCACCTGGTACTTGCAGAGTGTTGGCACATCCTTAGTCAAGGTCATTTGTCATCAGTCATTCCCATCTGGCAGTGGGTGTGTGCAGAAATGTGAACCATGTTTCTCTGTAGGCAATGCCACAACTACATTATCCTGGTAGGATGTGGGGAATAATTGCTCTAGCAGACATTGCTTCTTTGGAATGTGTTGTCTTCTGGAAGATAATTACTCAAATGGAGATGCACACAACATTAAACAATACATGTCCTTTAGCATACAGCTTTTTGCTGGGTTGTTTCCCCCCCTTAAGGTGAATAAGTGCATCTTGCTCCCTGCTTTACCATTGAAATGTTCATAGTTGAGCAGAAAAGGTTTTGTTTGGAAATGCAGAATAAACAATGGGAAGACATTCAATAATATGATTTAAATATTCAAGTTGATCCAAGTTCAAGTTGCTGTGCTTTGATTCAGATTTGTGTGATGTGAAGTAGCTGTGTGATCATAGTAGAGACTGGTCTGTTGGTTGACAAAGTACTTGAAGATTTACTTTAAAATAAAAGAAGCAAATTTCCTTATACATGGCTGTGCATGGTGAAATCATGGTATTAGGATGTTTCTGTGATTCCTCCACAGTTTTGATTTAGATCAATTGTGATACCTTTGTTCTTCCCCCTCCCTTAGGATGTGAATTGTCAGTAATTCTGCTCTATATCCTTCCTTCTCTTACTCTAGTGTTTATTAAACATGTCTTTCTATAGTGCATGATCAGTATAGTACCATGTACCTTCTGATAGAAAGTATTCCTTTTCTCTTGCTTTTAGGTGAAGGCAAATCTTAAACCTGAAAGTTTGACCCTTCATCTGGGCTCTAACAGCAAACTAGTTTTCAAAGTGACTGAAAATACACTTTTTGTTTAAATCTATATCCCAGCTTTTTACTTGTTGATATTTTTAAGTCATGAGAAAATGCTAGTAGTTTAAATTCATTCTAAATGCCACTGTGTCCATGGGACTCAGCTGAATTTTAAGAACAAACCAAATGCTGTGTTCAGCAATGTTTTTGTTCTTGTGCTTGTGTCTAGGTTGCTTTGAGCTACCACATATGTGAGGGGGAAGTTTGGTCTGTGGGATGTGATGAATGGCAGTGATGAACAAGTCTTGACTGAAGTTCTGAGTGAGTGCTCAGGAAGTGTTCTGTGGGAGTGGCAGACAGCAATGACACACCAAAAATCTTTTCTTCACACAGAAAAACACTTCCCATTTACTGGCTGCATTTTGCACAAAGAAAGCCCACTGTTAATATGCTTACCTTGGTTTTGTTTCTGTGGGTTTTTTTTCATCTTCTCCCACTTGCTTAATGTGGGAAAAGTAGTGTGCATCTAATCCAGTGTTTTGCTGCTTTATCAGTTTGCTTTTAGGAAGAATGTTAAGATTAAGAGCACTGTGACCCAGAATGAGTAATGACTGGTACAGCCAGAGTGCTGAGAAGACTGCCACCTGTTTACTGTATGTTTTGTTTGGCTTTTCAACTTTTGACCTTTTTTTTGCCTTGCCCTTTCATCCACCTTCTCTGGATGGTCAGCTCTTTGTCTCTAATATGCTGGCCATTGACTTGGTGAAAATTCTGTCTGGAAGCTGTTGTGTGCTACTTGGTTGAATAAATTGGACTGAGCCAAGTAAAGTTCTTAGTTTGATATTGTCTAAGCCCATATTTCAACCGTTTTTTCCTTAATGTTGATCTTGTAGTACTGATGTAAGCAACTTTTTTGTGTCTGTTTTGTTAATATGGCAATAAGGATTTCCATGTTTTGGGAGAAACACATGAAGGTGAAGGCCTTTGATTGAACACCTTTATGCTATGTCAGTGAAATAAAAACTCATGCTACTTGATAACAGGGTAAATGCTACAAAAGTAGGTGTGGGAAAGGACTGTAATAAGTACCTATGTGAACCTTCAAGAGAGGCTGGATTAGTACTATTTTTATGAGGCAGGTTTTTGTGACTAAATGACAGAGGAACAGGACTGTTGTGCTCATACTGAAGGTCTCTGCTTCAAATTGAATGCTTCTTCCATCTGGGGAAAAGAGGGAGGGGTGGGACTAAGTAGTTGGTTTGCAATGTGATTAAACAATATTCTGTATAGCACTAAGTCAAGTAGTGATAGAGATATTTGGACTGATAGAAATTCTTGAGTTCTAGTCAAGCACACTAGAATTTGTTTATCTCTGCTGTTATAACATTATGTGACTGCTGCACTTCCCTATTGTACCTTGAATATAGTCAGTACAATTATTATAAGCTGAAATTTATTTTTAAGTTGAAGCATTCAAATACAGCCAGATTCCTAAAGGACCTCAGTGTAAATTTTGAAGGCTATGTTTCTTTTGAATCATGCTAAAAAATTCAGGGAAGATAAAATCACTAAATGAGTATAAATCATGTCAAATACCAAAACCCTTTGAGTGAGTAGTCTGCAAATTGTCAATACATGTAAATATATGTAAAGACTCTTTTAACTAAATCAATTAAATATGATGGGGGAAAATAATAAAAGTATATTGGTGGCAAATGAATTGCAGTCATCACTGTGAAGAGGTCAGGAAAACTCTTCACTCATTTTACTCCTCTCCACTACCATTGTACCACTGCAAAATAGTGAGGAAAATGAAATGTAGAATAAACCCCAGTAACAATGGTATTATTGTCTGTATTTTATGTGTTGAATATCTCAATATCTTGGTATCACTCTTTGCATATGTGTGGGAAGCAAGTATATTATAATTCTTATTACAGAAGAGATTATTTACATAAGATTATATTATAACAATATTAAATATTTTATACATGTGTATGTATACAGAGAGCGCTTGCATGTACATAAATACAAAGCATGCATTTTAAGTTTCACTTTTTTGAAATGTAGTAACAATGTTACTTCAATGTTGAAATCAGTAATGAAAATGAGACAAAAGTCTTCAATTTTACAGGAGTTAAAAAATGATATTTGGGAAATGTAAGAGAAAAGAGAATGAAGTTGGAGGAAATTATTTCACAGTCTGAGGACAAGAGACTGTTAATTCTGAAAGCAGGAGTTTTGAAGTTGATACGAGGAAAATGTTTCACAGTACATCAACATAACATCTAGAATTGTCTTGTTAAGAGATACTAAACTTTAAAAGCTTAGTGGGATTTAAAAACTTAAGAATTCATTTAAATGCCCTTCTTTCATAAGCCAGCTACTTGAGAATAACAAATAGCCTCTGTAGTCTGTGCACTAGATTTAGTTGTACATTCTTTGAAAGAGCTTGTGCTGTTCACTGTCAAGTATCCAAGTATCTGGGCTAGGCCTCAGAAGGGGCAGTTTAATTACTCTGAAATCAATGTTGCTGGATTTTGACTTCATGCAAAAATATTTTTATATACAAAATACATCATTTTCTGAGAAATCCTAGACGTTTAAAATACTGTTTTGGGTAGTTTGTAAGTGGTTATGGATTATGAGCCTTGACTAAAAATAAAAAAAAATGTAAAATATTCAGAAAATTTCTAGTTATGCTCTTGGTTTTGCATATTTAGCAACTCATCTGATTATATGTCTGTATCATATTAGGCATAGAAATAATAATTCAGGTGATGTTTGAAGATTCTAATATGTAAGATCTTGTGTTCATACAGAAAACTGTTTTGTACCAATCTCTGAAATCATTGCTGTAGAAGAAACAGAGTTTAACAAGAAACAACGTAACATTGGCAGATGGCAAAAAATGGCAAAGCTACATGCTTTCACAGGTAAGGCAAGTAACAGTCTCTGGGTGCTTGTGCTTGTTATTCTGTTGAGGGTAGTTTATGGCAGACTCAAAAGGAATAGTCAGAGTTTGGAGTTTTTCTTTAAACAGAAATGTGTTCTAAGAAGTCCACTCCCAAATAACCCATAAAAAAACCAAAAAAAAACACCACCAAAAAAGACAATCTCAAAAAAAACTCCAAAAAAACCAAAACCCCACAAAAATCCCAAACTGAAATAAACCCAAGCAAAAGTCCCACGAAAACAAACATAAGCTTTCTACTTCTTGACTAGAAAATCGAGATAAGGTGGAAGAATGAATCCTAAATGTTTGGGGTTTTTTAATTACCCCTAACCATTAGGATGTATGCATGAAAATTTCTTTGTATTATTGTCTGCATTCTTAAGACAAAGTGCCAGAAATCAGTGTCTGGTTTGGGAAAGGAGTGGTGACATCTGTGCTAAAAAGATGTCGTTCCAAAATTTTATGTTGTGGAGTATTTTCCTCAGCTTTAGTCCTCCAATAAGAGTGATTTGAGATACTGTATATGATGTGTAAGTATAAGGTCTTAATGCACAAGAAAACAAAATCTTTTTGTCTCAAATTTCAGCTTTATAGAATGAAATTCACCCTGTTGATTACATGAGAGTTGATGTCAGTGTGGCTTATCTTGTGTCTTTTTATGTAGATATTGCAGACTTTAATACAGATAATACATGAGCTCAGTGAACTTCTGAACAAGTATATCTATAAGTTGATGAGAAATGGCTTCTTTAAAAAGAAGTCTTTGTTTAGGGGTCTGCTTGTAGCAAGTGTTTTCATTTATGTTTTCATTTGCACTCTTTACAAATGTGTGCTGGTCTTACTCAAAATACCTCTGTCATTGGTAGAAGTGTGCATTGGAGGTTAATTACAGGTCAGTGTTGTGGAGATCTTTCTGAAATACATTTTTCATTTCACATATCCATCTCATTATAGTTGTGTTGTTTTGTTATTTTTTTTTTAATTTAAATAGTGTATTATGTGAAGAGAGCCCGAAATCACCGCTGGCGGTGCAGTGATGTGACGTTTTGGTGTGTGGATGAGCACTTATGTAATCAGTGGACACAGGCCCTGAAGGAATCACTTGAAATGCAGAGTAAGTTTGAATAAACTATGAATATTTGCACCATCATTTTGTAAGCTTGTACATCAATCAATGTTATTTTGATATATCTGCTTTTTTTAACACTTAAGAGCAGCTTATGCTCAAAAATTGAGGGAGCCAAGCATTGAAGTGTTTTCTTATCACTGCTTTATCTTACATATTCACTAAGTTGTACTGAGTGCTTTAATCAGTCAGGACTGTTGGTGCCATATAATTTTGCCCAGATATAAATTATTTTCATAAAACAGAGACAGATTGGAAGCTTAGCAGAGGTTTTAAATGACTGTAACTTTGGAAGAAGTAATGAGCAGATGTAAGCTCAGGGATTTAAGGTACTCTAGAGATTTGAGGTCAAGGATGTAGCAATTGGAAGATTTATGGGTGTGTTTCACCTTTCCAGACTGTCATCAACAAAATGTGTCTTATGTAGTAAGAGTTCCCATTAATCATTTCTGAGACTCTTGGACATCTACTTCATGGGAGATTAAAAGTAATTTTGAAGGAGTTATTCCTGAAAGAGATACCTTGATAGATGTCAGGAAGCAGCAGGAACAGAGTAGCTCTGTGACAGAAAGGAGATCAAGGGTGACCATAGCAGAGGCAGTGCTCTTGCTGACCAGGGTCCCACTGCATCTGAGAAGGGTGTGCAGAGCAGGGATGGGGATAGAAACGGGTCCCGTTTACAGCCCAGGGGAGATAAAGTAACTGAGTTCATCCAGAGGAGGCTGGAGCAGAGCAGCTGGAGCTGGAGACAGGACTAAAGGTGAGCTCCCTACAGTGTAGGACTGAGGCCCATCTGAGATACAGAGCTGAAGCAGGAATTAGATACAAGTACACCAACGGTGGGACTTGAGCAAATACTAAAGGCTTACAGAATGAAAATGAGTATTTAAGAAAAACTGTTCTGAATAGGCAATGGAAGCATTCAAAGTTTTTGTTTTGTATACATTATACATCTGTCTTTTTCAAAAAATGAGGTTTGTGCACCCATTCAGTACACTTGTTAGAACTGTGGCCTGAGCAGTCAGTTCCATCTGAATGCAATTGTTCATTTTATTGGTTACAAATTCCTTCAGGAAAGGGAATATATTCTCAGATGGGGTGAACAGTGCTTTGAATGTACAGATTTAATTTAAATTACTGAGTCTATCTAGCTTGGGTGGATTTGTTGTAAAAATGTGCTGATGTAATAAGTCTGATATTTTTTCCTTTTAAACTAATAGAATGCCATTTGAGGAAATACAAATGTTAAGATTTTTGTCTGTTACATAAAAAAGGAGGTTTTCTAGGTGCAGCAAGCATTACTGCTTTGTATATCTGTTAATACAGAGGTGGGATAATTGTTTTCATTGACACTACTAGTGTAAATCCATAACTGTTTGGACAAATTTGAGATCGTAATATCAAAGGTGTTTTTGGAGGTGGGAAGGGGTAGAACTTTAGGGCAACTAACACTGTAGGACCAGCACTTGCTGTGCAACATGTAGTTTTATGAGGCATTCTTAGTGTGGCTTGATCACAGAAAGGAAATGGATTTTAACCATGTTATTAACAAAAGAAGAAAGTTTAAATAAATTTATGTAAAAATATTTTTATGTGTACTTCACTTACAAGTGGCTTTGCTATTGCTGCCCTTTTTGTCTTGCATGCCCATAATACTCATGTAATTAGAGTAGATTGTGTAGTGGGAAGGTGCTGCAAGAATGCCAAGTAATAATGTGAGACAGTGAGTCAGAAGAAATGATCCTGAATTTCACCTGCTGTCTTATTAATAATTTGTTCAGTACTGTTGGTATCAGTATGATAAAGAGAGCAGATGAAGCAGGCTTTTATAGTTCTTTGTTAATGAGTTACAAGTCTTTTATGCTGTGTTTGCTTTGATGTTAATAGGTTTGAGTCTGTATGGCTTGATGAATTTTTGGTTTGTATACAAAAGTAGTATACTGTGGTTTTCCTTACTGCAGAGTCTAGACCAAAGCAGCTGCTTGTGTATATTAATCCCTATGGAGGAAAAAGACAAGGGAAGAGGATTTATGAACAGAAAGTTGCTCCACTCTTCAATCTGGCTTCTATATCCACTGATGTTGTTAGTGAGTAATGAATACTTTAATTTCTTAGTAACACAGTATGAACTCTTTCAAACATTCTTGAATAGCTAAAGTTTTCTGTTAGTTACCTTTTCTTACTATGGAAAAGAAACAAAATGATAAAGAATGTTTCTAATTAAAGCATAGATAGCCAGATAAATGGCAACCTTCTATCAGCTTCCTGCTTACTAAAATAAAACTTCTAGTGTTCCTGGGCTATTTGAGCTCTTAATAAAAGATGCTGCCTTTCTTTTTTTCAGTTTCATTGTTAAAACTAATTGATCATATGCACAATTTTTACTGAAATATTTTTTTCCATATATACTCTATATGTCTCCTTTAATTCTTTCCCTGGCAAAAATTTTTTGAGACACATCTAATGGACAGGCTGTTCTATAGGCACATTGGTAATAGAGTCGTGGTTATTAATGAATTAATTTTTATAATTCTTTATTATATACAGTCTTATAGTGGTATTTTTTAATAATAAATTTTAATGTGTTTATTTCTTCATAGTAACTGAACATGCCAACCATGCTAAGGACAACTTATTTGAAGTTAATATTTATAAATATGATGGGTAAGTAACTTTACATGCCTTTTTCTTATTATTTTTGAGCTGGTGTGTTATGTTATTGGTCCGTTCTTGTCTCTAATTTAAAGTTGTAGCATTCTTTACTAATACATTTATTGCAACAGCTGGAAGTTCTGGGGCATGTTCTTTTTTGTAGATCCTCATTTAGGAGTATGGAAAAAAAAATAAACTATTTCAGTAAACTTGTTCAACACAATATACTCAAGCATAGTATAACAATGTTTGCATGAGATTTGTGTACAAAAAATGAATGTAAGATTAATCCTGCTCAGTTGAGCATTTTGTTATAGCTCAAAAAGCTACCCAGAAATGTTTTGTGGTCTTGACATCCATGAGTTCAGAGCACTGCACCAGTAGCATTCAGCCTGTGTAAAAAACATGGACTGTTCACAAATGTTTCAGGTAGTTCCTCTTGCTGTATATGACTGTTCAATAGTGGTTGAATTTTTGGCTTTATTTTCATTTCTTCAGTCTTGACGAAATTGGCTTTAAAAGAAGACCTGACTGAATGGTAATCTTGCATTCCATTATTAAGTCTGCTGTAGAAGCAGAATATTTTAAAAAAATGCTAGTAATTTCAGTTTCCAGGTCATGACATAAACCAAGTTACAAGCCTGGAAAACATGAAAATGTATGCAGATAAACTCTCATAACTACAGTCTTTTAAAATTGTATCTTGTGCCTGTTGACAGATATGTTTAAACTGGTAAGTTGCAAAAAGAAAGCACATTCAGTCTTTCCAGAGTACTTTTGCTGTAATACTTTGCCATATGCATTGTCTGTGTTGAGTAAGGGCATGATGTTGGGAAAGGGTGTTGGTGAAAGATTACATTCATAGGCTGGGTGCTAAGACTTTAGCTGCTTTAAAATGACTTGCCTTCAAATAAACAGTTTTGTCTATACTGTGATTTTTCTCAATTTTTCAGAAGTTCAAGGAAGGGAAAGATTGATGTAGAAAAACCTAATTAGTTGTTATTTTTCCTTTTCATTTGATTTCTGATTTGAAATAAGTGTGCTGATGGTTGGTGAAATTTCAATACAGAGCAGAAAGAGAGGCAAATGAACCTGTGTCCACTCCTAGGAAATTGTTTTTTACAGCAAGTGGTAGTGACCAATTGTGGTGGTTTTTGGCAGATTCAAAGTCTCGTAGTGTAGAAGTTTTTTTCCTTTGGTTTTATTTTTATTTTGTTTTTTGGGGGGCTTTTTTGGTTTTGTTTTTTGGTTTGGTTTTTTTTGGTTTTTTGTTTTTTTTCTCTCTCTAACATGCCAAGAAGAGCAATAGGCCAGGAAATGCATCTTTTTAGAATCTTATAATTCTTCTATTCTTGGACTGGGCTTGAATGGCAGTTAGCTTGGGATCTGCAGCCTGTCTTTCTAAGCCTGACTTTTGTCCATCATGTTCAACACTTTTTCTGTGGTCAACAGTTATGTTAGGAAGGACTTTCTGAATTAAAACTACTTTTTAAATAACAGATTATGTCATCTGAAGAAATTAAAAAACGGTTGAACCACATAAATGTGTGTTGCTTCAAGTTTGACTTTCCTCACATACAGTAAAGCATCTAATTGATGTTCAGCTGTTCCCATAGACTGGTTCTGATGTGTGGCTTTTCCTTCAATCAGTGATGAATTTCTTAATTTCATCTCCAGACTTCCTCTTTGGCAAACCCATACATGGAATTCTCCAAGTACATACAGGCTTCTTAATGATAACTGCTTTACTTCTATTCAAATGTTTTACTTTAGACAGCTAATTTAAATATCATACACGTGTTTCCTGTTCTTCCTATTTTGCCTTATAGGAATTTCTTATGGTGAATGTAGTCACCTAATAATAGCTCAGTGATAGAACAGCTTTTCTTTAAGCACAGTTACTTAAAATACTCATTTGGTTACAATATAGCAGGGTTTTGTACATCCCTGTGCAGAGCAATTAGAACGTGCTGTAATAACGTGAGTAATAGCCATGTTTGGAATAAGTGACATGTATCACTGTGCTTTCTTATGCATATGTCTGTTGCAAAATCTTTGTAAAATTGTTTCTGGTTGGGGTTTTTTTTTTCCTACTTTTTGAGTTATTTCACAGAATGGTTGAGATTAAAAGGGACTTTAGTTCTTTACAAACTCGTTTGACTTGTGGATTAGCTTCTGAAGTCCTCTAGCAGATGTTGCTTGCTGTTATCATCTATGTAAAAAGTGAAATGCTTGCACTCTAGCCCAAAATAAAGCCCAAGAGTAAGAATTACTCTAAGATGTTTCTTTCAGATGTTCTTCACCAGGGGCCTTCACATGTGCAGCATATGTCTGGCTTGTACATTGATCTTCTGATGTTTGCTGTGAATTTGGTTCTGATATGCTGACCTTGCATATGTGAAGTTTTTTATCATATTTGATAGATACAGACATTCATGTAACTGTCCCTTCTGAGTCTGGATATAGTGTTTGTTATAGAAGATGATCAGAGGGCTGGAGCACCTCTCCTATGAAGACAAGTTGGTAGAGCTGAGCTTGTTCAGCCTGAAGAAGGGAAGACTCCAGGGAGACTTCAGAGCATCTTTCAATACCTCAAGGGGACTTTAAAGGAGGCTGGAGAGGGACATTTTGCAAGGGCATGTAACAATAGGACAAGGGGAATTAGTTTCAAACTGAAAGAGCAGAGGTTTAGATTAGGTTTAAGGAAGAAATTCTTTGCTGTGAGAGTGAATAGTCTCTGGAACAGACTGTATAGAGAGGTCATGGATACCCCATCCCTGGAAGTGTTAAAGGCCAGGCTGGATGGAGCTTTGAGAAAACTGGAACTGAGACAACACTGACCTTGAACTGACATGGAAATTATTTTTTCTTTAGCCCCTTTTTTTGAGTCTGCAGAGAAAGATAAGGCTAAAATTGAGGAATAGTGTAGTTAAACTATTGGAAAAGAAAAAAATTACAAAAATTGAAAACAAATTTTATTCGTTTTATTCCTTCTCTCTGTCTCCTAGGTCTTAACTAGAGTTGGAGGGTTATTCTTTTAAGACTGTCCATACCATTCATGGAAAAAAAGGAGTTTTTTCTAGCTTTCCATCTGCTGAAAATGTAATAATACTTAAAAATTAGATTCATTTGTATTGTGAAATAAGTGCTCATTCTGCAATGTCTGTTGCTGATGGTGTGAAAGAGCATAAGTTTGAGTTGGAAATTATTGCTGTAGATAACAGTACACATTCTTAGATTTCTGTGCTAGGAACCACATATGTAACTCATATGTTCCTTTAAAATGTATTTGAATTAGTTTTTTTAGTTAAAGAATGTTTATGCTTTTAGAGTGCAGAGTGCATTTGATTGTTGTTCATAAAATTTATACTGCTGTAAAAGAGTCTTTTTACTTCCTAGTATTTATTTGGCTGTGGAATCTCTGCTGAAATTTAGCATATTCGGGATCTGTGCAGCTGCTGTACCAGATCTGACCTGAATTAAATTTGTGAAACAAAGTTTTGCATCTGGTACCATTTAGAACTCCGTACCATTATGAATGGTTATGTAGATATACATGACTTCTGTTTGATGAGATCTGAGCCTGTTCAAAAGAGGTTGCAACATGCACTTCTTTGGATTTTGACTTGCATCTAGTGTATATTCCTGTTAAATACTTAAAATATACTTCTATCTGAAGTGGCAAATATTAACTTTTCCCTTTTTAGAAAAGGTACCCTGTTTCCATTTTGTGTACCTTGAAAGCTGTATGTAAAGTCCTGTTCAGTGTTTTATTTGTATAGTGAATTTCCACTACTATTTGTCTGTCTACACACAGCAGTAGAGGATAAAGATTTTTGCAGGTTGCATTCCAAAATTTTTTCCTAATGTTACAGATATGTCTAGGTGCATTTGCAATTTTGTAACTTGAATTTTTTTTCTGCTTTTCTTTAATTGCCTAGTTGACTGTGGGCTCCTATATCCTGTAAAAATGGAGAAAGAGAATAGAACAACTATTTTTGGTGTGCCCAGTGCATGCCCTAAGTAGAACACTTGCTGTGTTGTTTATTGACTGTTAGTGTGCATTCTACTTTGTGTTTCCTGGCAGTGTTGTTTGTGTTGGTGGGGACGGCATGTTCAGTGAAGTGATGCATGGTCTCATTGGAAGGATGCAGAAGGACTCTGGCATAGACCAAAATAATCCCAAAGCATCGTTAGTCCAGTGCAATATAAGGATTGGCATAATTCCTGCTGGTAAGAAAGGGTTAACTTTCAGTTTAATTTATTCATTCATTTACTCTTTAATTATTTTCTTATTCATAACTTCTTGAATTTAGGCCTAAGTGTAAGATCTGAGCAATGATACTCTGTCAAGACACCTAACTAAAGCTGTTTATATCCATATAAAATTATTGATCACGTGCAATTTTACTTAGGAAGAATATTTTGTAAAGGAATTAAAATCTTAATGTATAACTTCAGAATTTAATTATTTTATTTTTTTGTGGTTTACTGTGTGTTAATATGAGCTAAGATGTTGACAGTAATACCCTTCTAAACACATTAAGGAGTGGAATTTACTAAACAGAAATTTACCTGATAAATATTTTTCCAGTTCCAAATCCTCCACTAATTTAGTTAGAATTATAATGAGAATTTTCCACTGGTCTGGCAAACTCCAAACAAATGCTAACATTCCTGGACTCTCTATTCTTCCATTTGTTCTCACAGCCAAGTACAGAAACAGTTCTCGTTTTCCAGACCAAGCTGCAGTTTCTGCCCCTTGATAGAGGTGTTACACATTCTCAGTTCACAATGTCAGCCACTTTTTCAGGCAGTCCTAAGTGCTGTCATTTGAGAGAACTCATTCTTCAAATTGAGGTCTTTCTTTATATTATTATTGTTATTGACCATAAAGGCATTCTTTGGATCAGTCTTGTTTTCAATGTGGTATCCCAGCTGTAACCTCATTCTGCCCATTTGGTTGTTGAAGATTCCTTCAAAAGCAGGTTAACAAATTTGCTTTCTCTTACAGGACTGAATTATCTGTAGTAACTCTTGAACAGAATCAGTAATTTTGAGTCTCTGTAGGAATACAGATGCACAGTCCAGTAGCCTTTCTATGCTGTTTACTTTTCTTGTCTGATGCTTGAGCTTTGAATTAAAGAACTGGTTATGAAATAAACATTGAGAGCTTCTGGTTAAAATTAAAATAAAAGCTTCTGGGAAAATTTGGCACAGGTTGTAAAAATATACCCAGTGAAGTATGTTTGTACTCAAGCTATAGGTGACTAATTTTATACTCCTTACATCTTTGTGAAAAATGTATCCAGACCCAAACGATCTGAATTGTTGCTTGCAAGAAGCTTAACCTTTTCTGCTTGCAGTATAATAAATGTTGGGTATCTAAAGGTTACAATCTGAATATCCCCTTATGGTTTTTCACCCTCCTACTATATTTAAGTATATTCTGATTTTATTTGTTATAGCTTTGTATTAAAGCCAGTATGTATAATAAACTTTACAAGAATTGTGAGTAAAGTGTTCTTCTCCTTTTTTTTTTTTTCTTACTTGGGCAATTTTCTTCAACTCAAGGTTTTTGCTTACATGACTGGTTTCAGAAGATATTTTGCTTACTGGTGATATGTGACCATGAAAAGCTACAATCGAAAAACCAGAACCTCAATATTAAGAGCTATTTCTTTATCCTCAGGAAAGATTAACTCTGTTTTTTCAATATTTTTAAATGCATTTTTTCCATTTGCACCCGAAAAGTATGATCTTCATTGATATTTTAATTTTGTTAACATGTATCAAGTCACTTCTCTTACATATTTTAATGTTTTCTTTGTTGTGTTTTGTCCACTGTATTCTTTTGCTATATGAATGTGTACTGTATGTTCTATTCCTTGAATTGACATGAGGTACAGCCTTGTAATCAGTGCTATAATTCAAATATTTTCTCCAAGTCATTACTCAAATCCCTAAAAAATTATTTATAATGATGTGTAAGGAAGCTGGCCTTTAAGTTCTATTAATTAGGTGTTTGGAAATAGAGAGGATAATATACATGTTGATGTGTTTGTATATTGTATGGTATTTAAAATGATCCAATACTATATATATTTACTGAATAAGGTAGTCAAGTCACTGAACAAATCTTGACACATCTAGTCATTACAGTGACCTTAAACTGAATATGAAATAGCTAAACCCCTCCCTGAAGGCAGCAAGATTTGGGGTTTTGTTCTGGTTTGCATTTTCCAGCTCATGGTGAAGCTGTTCCCTATTCATCTTTGCTTGATATAAGGGATTTCTGGCCAGATATTGAGCCCAACAGGCTTCTCTAGTTCTATCACTAGTGCAAGAAGTCTGTTTCAAGACCTTTTTTTTTTTTTTTTTTCTTAAACTAAACCTTTAGTCCTGAAATACAACAGGTCAAAAGTAGTAATGAAACACTAACCATACATCTAATAAAACTTCATCCATTGTGTTCTTTTTACTTCTTTATAACCAACCTTTTTAAAAATATCCTAAGAACTCATTAATAGATATTGAAAACAAAGACTACCTGTAGTTCAGGGTCTAAAGCTCTCTGTGTCATCTGTTACATAGAGATGGTTTTATCAGTGATGACAGGAGCCTCTGGGGTAAGATGACAGTGGATCAGTGTTTTCGCTTTTTTTGTCACTTAGTTCTGATACCAAGTTGTGTTAGGAGAAATGTGGCAGGTTGTGGTTTGTGGTTGTGATTAAACAATTTCTGTGTTCAAACAAACACTAAATTCAGCAGATAGTCTTTGCACGGAGACTGACAATTTAATTGTACAAAGGTTTGAAGTTACAAATTAAAGAGATTTGATGCTAAAACACTCTGTATGACTGGGTTTCAGTGATAAGCTTTATTTCATAGCAGAATTCCATTGTGCAGGCTCTTTTTTGAATGTTGTATACTATTTGTAAATTATGATTCTAACTTTCTGGAGTAAGTCCCCACTTTGCTCCTTTTTCTTTTCTTTTCTTGAGCAGTTGTGTCAGCTTCCCGACAGCCTCTTTACTTAGTGTATCTTATGATTGAAAAATATCATTTATTCTTATGCATATGGAACATTTCTATGAAATAGCTTGAGGTTTTGTTGACATGGTTAAAAGACTTCTATTCAAATAGCAGTTTTAACTTCTGAATTTCTGTTAGTTGCAGCCATTCTTCAAATCTGCCAGTGGAAATTGACTGTCTTTGTAAACAGATTTGCAGTTAAGAGTACTGAGAGGCTGCAGTGCATCTCTGAGAACCTCTGCTTAGTTATTTCTTCCTCTCAGCCTTAAAAGCTGGTTATTTCTTACCAGCCTTAAAAGCACTTTCAGCCATGTGGTCTCACTGCATTCAAACTAGTAATATGTCTCCATAGAACTTAAAAGCAGAGAATCATTCCTGATACAGCTTGGACACTAAGGTCTCATCCACATGTTTTAGTATTAAAATTGAACCCTCTGGAGTCAGACAAGGTATTTTGCTGTTCTTATTACACTTGGCATAGAATAGAAGGACAAAGCTGTCAACTGCAGTTCGTTTTTAGTTTAAAATAACTTATTAGATTAAATACTCTTAATGACCTTAGCAGATAGGAAAAAGACCCCCATTTCACTCTGTGGTGTTATACTGCATTCATTGCAAAAACCAAGTCTGCAACCACCTGTGGGGGAAAATCTAAGCACTTGGGAATATTCAGTAAAGTATAGACACAAAGTTAATAACTATAGTGATTTTAGGCTTCTAGTGTATCGAGATCACTCTGTGTTCTGGTGGTCAGCTATGTAATGTTTAGGATTGAAGGATGGACAATAATTATAATCAATGTTTCAGTGTTTCACTGTAGAAGTTAAGAATGCTTAAGACAGTACAGGCTTCTTGTATGAATAAAATACAGGAAAAAGGCGGAGGATTCATTCACAAACTTAAAGAATAGATTCAAGTCGAGTTGTGAAGTGTGGCTGGACTCATACTGCTGTCAGAGTGTAAAAATTATTTTAAAAATGTGTTAAAGCATTGCATTAAAAGCCATCTTTTTTGTTTAATTACTCCAAGTGATCTGTTCTCAGCCTTCTCAGCTACAGTGCTTGTAATATTTAATGATCTTTGCCATTTAGTTAGCATCTCATTTCAAAGTTCAGTATATCCACTTTGAAATCTGAAGTGCATGTTTTATGTTCCTCTTTCAGTATTTTAAATCCATTAAACTTCTTGAAATTACAGTCTTAGGGCTAAATACCATATTTAGTGTAGTGGGCCTGCCATGGAGACAAGTAAGTAATACTACTTATTACTGTGATGTTAATTTCATCTCTAAAATCTGTATTTTTAGATTAATCCATTTTTGTTGTCCTGTGTTACTGAACTTACACTGAAGTAATTATCTACCCAAAAAATCCTACACTAAAGTCTTTTTGGACCATTTCTCTTTAAGCCAGTCTGTTGTTCTGCAGATGGTTTCTGTATGCAGAAAGGAAGATGTATAAAACTTTGAGTAGGTGTATAGGTACAAGGCCATACCCTTCATCTCTCCCTGTAGCAGGAGCTTCTCCCTTACTTTTAATGTGCCAGCTCCTTCTCATTTAAAAATCACTTCTCAGAAAAGCAGTTCTGTAGATTTTTTCAAAATATTACATGCTGTTTGATCCAAAAGCATGCAGTTACTCTGTTGTTTGAGCTGCATACCTGACATTACATCTGTGTGATGGATGCATGGGTTATAGATTCACAAAAACTCTGCACAAATACGAAATCCCACTGAAGTTACTATTCTGTTTTCACTACAAATACTGTTCTTATACTAATTTGATTTTCTGATCCTGCTTTTCATATTAGAATTGTATTGATGAAATTACCCAGATTTTGATGGGTTTTTGTGTCCATCTGTTCAGAGTGCTGTTTCAGCAGTTGTAGATTCCACATCTAATGATCTAGAACTCTTGTTTGGTTAAGTATTCAAAGGAATTCAAGCCCTTAGTCATCATGAACATTTTTGTGACCTTTAAACAAGTACTATTAGGTTCATACTTGGTGTGGTGCTATGGCAAGTTACATTCTCTTCATGTGTGTGGAATTCCATAGTAGTTACATCCATGTAAATAGGTCACTGGTTTTGTTGCTCCATACTACCAGCTCCAAGAGGAAAAAAACCAACAGTGTTTTACTGTTGGTATGTTCCCCAGTCTCCCATTTTACAATCTCAGAATTAATTTCAGACTTCAGTTTTAATTTTAGCTCTTCCTTTCTAGTTAATAAATAGAAATGAAAATAAGTTCTGATAATTGAATAAATAATTGAATTAAGTGTAATTGCCAAACAGATGAATCAGCTTTTAATTGAATATAGATCATAGGGAGATGAGCCTCTGATATTGAAATGTAGCTTGCATTAATTCCCCTCTTCTCCTTCCATCTGTAGGGTAAAGGTACTTGGAAGCTCTGTTTATGACAAGACAAATGCAATAGAGGTAATTCTGGGAGCAGAATGCACACAAATCTGGAAAAAATGAGAAATACTGGATAAATGTTAGGCCTGTACATTCAGCAGTAGAAGTTTAGGTCAGATCTCTCAGTAATTGTTTCTCTTTTAAAAAGTATTCACATTTTTCTGTTTGTGAGCATAGGAGACAATATGAAACTTGGCAGTAAAGTATAGCTTCGGCTTTAGAAGTTCACTAAATATTTTCTGCTATGGTACTTTAAATGTGACACAAGATCATGGTCTGTGTACCTCACCTGTTGTGATACTGAGGGAAATTGGAGTCCTCTGTCCCACAATAGCATGTGCCTGTAATGGTACACTGGCACTGTCTTGAACCTCAGCCTTGTAGCCAGAGGTCTGTTCAGTCACACTTTCTTTTATTCTGCAGTTCTCTTATATTCTCTTTAATTATCTTCTGGAGTTGCTGCTTGTTCACTGTGGCAGATTTCTACATAGTGTTTACTTGGTAAAAGCTTCTGTTGTTCCATTCACAGGCAGGGAAGTGGTATCAATTTTCTGAAAAGGAAAGGATTTTTTTTGCTCTTATTCTTAACTGCTAATGCCCTATTTCCAAGGTGAAAAAGAACTAAAAGTGGTTTTAAATATTGTTGCTCATTCCTTCATTTTTAGTTTCTATTTCAATTTGATAAGGCCTCAGAAATCAAATATACTGTATTTGAGCTGCTCTTCTGCCTAATGTATTGATAGGAAATATGAGAACATGTATGTGGACAAAGTTTATCTTTTCAAATATCTACCCCTGACTTTGAAGGGATTCAGTTTCATTCAAGGGATAGGAGAAACTGTAAGATAAATTTGGAGTTAGATGCTGCAACAAATAACATTTCTGTATGTCTGGATGTGAGTTCCAAGTCCCTGCTGCAGAGTAGAAACCAGTCCCCTATGTGGCTTTTGTTTTCTATAGGAAACAGGGAGCATTGTCCATTTCTGAACAGCAGTCAGGTGAAACCTAAAGCTTCCCCCCTTTCTTCTTGTAGGTATTTTGAATCAAGTCTGTAAAGGTACATCTCTACCCATTTTGTTATCCTGTCTAGAAACTAATTCCTGAAAGCAAGTATTTTTACTAATTTTCAAATAAAAGATCAGAGCAAAAGTTTCTGGTATAAGATGACATCCTGGAATTTAGATCAGTACCACAAAAAACAGCAGACCAGTCAATTTCTCTTCTTTTCATGAGATCTCAATGAGCAGGGTCTCTTAAACAGAGGAGAATCAATGTATGCCTGCCTCATTTGATATAAAAGTTATAATGTAATAATGAAATTTTTCCATGTAAATTAACTTACTTCCCTTCACTAACTGCTACATATTTATTACTTATATTGTGAAATTTCTGTACTTTGTATGAAGAGCAATAACTTGTACTCATGGGGAGGGGGGCAGTATTGCAGTTGTGATAATAAAAATAATAATGCAGTATCCTTGTATTTACTTTATTCCATAAAATAGAAAGGAGCAAACCAAGGGAATACAATGCTTTTATTTGGAGGACTGTGCCAGTAATACTTGTTTTGCAAAGATACAAAGTGATGCCTGGTTTTTTATTTTTCAGGATCAACAGATTGCATATGCTATTCAACTGTTGGCATTTCTGATCCAGTAACTTCAGCTCTTCATATTATTGTAGGTGGGTGGTTGCAGTTTGCTGTTTTGTTATGAAAATGGTGGAAGTAGCCCAAAACACTATTTTCATTTAGTTCTTTCTTTGTCTGTGAAATATAATTTGAACATAATGGCTGAGTTGAAATGAAGATTTTTTTCTGGGATTTAAGTCTCTGATTTGAAATACTGGAGATTAAAAACTAATTGCTTTCTCTACAGTAATTCGTTGTTTTCAAGGGATCATAATATTTCAAGTATGTTCTGCTAAAGTTTTCATTAATTCTGTCATTCTTTGGAAAACAGTAAAATGCAATAAGCAGCATCAGTTGCTGGACTATATCTTTCTCTCTCTATATATGTATATCTGTCTTATAGAAAGCTCTGAGAAATGCATGTACACTTGAATAATGGTATTTAGTGCTAGTTGTCCAATTTTCCTGGGCAATTCAATGATCCCTTGCCAAGTCAGAGTTACAATATCTCTCAGTATGATTACTGACTATCTAACTGCAATTTTAGGATCTGGTGTTGCAAAGATTTACACATGTGCTTCTCTTACTAACCTATGGTTAACTCTGTTCAGCATCTGTAGAGTTAAGGCCTTTGGACTAGGATTGGAAAGATGTGGCTTTACTATATCATAGTATTTTAGCTGTGTTATTAAGTTCTAGAACCACAGAATGGGTCAGGTTGGAAGGGACCACAGTGGATCATCTGGTCCAATATCCCTGTGAAATAAAAAAACCTCCAAACACCAAAATACCAAACAAGCAAAAAACCCACCTCTACAACTCCCAGCATTACTCCAAAGCTTGCATGAGGAGGACATCAGAGAAGGGGTGTACTCTTTGTTCTTAGGGATTACCAGGACTTGACTGGTAAGCTCTGAGTAACCTGATCTGACCTCATAGCTGAACCTGCCTTGAGTGGAAAGTTTGAGAAACCTTCAAAGGTTCCTTCCAGCTTCAGTTATCCTCTGATGGTGTGCCATAGAGGTTTGAGTAATACCCAGGAGATGTACAGGACATACTGCATCAATCTGCTCAGAGAAGGGGGCTGTCAAGCATTGACACAGGGTGCCTATACTTACCAGACATGTAGATGTGGCACTTAGGGACATGGGTTAATAGTGGCCTTGAGAGGGCTGGGTTAACATTTGGACTTGATGATCCCAAAGGCCTTTTCCAATCTAAATAGTTCCTCAGCTCTATCCTCTTCTATTGCTATAGGGCAAAGGACTGTAAATTCTTCATTATACATTTTTAGTATAGTGAGCCCTTTTTTCTCACTTAGTGTTTAATGCTTTTAAAGTATGAGATTTAAATTAGTATTAAAAATTATATTTCCTTTTCTTCATGTGTAAGAAGTACATGCATTTATGACATATATTGACATAAATGCAATATGATTTTTTTTTAATGACTGCAGTATTAAAGTTGCTGTCATGCTTGCAGCTGCAAATAAAATAAGGCTTGACAGACCCTTGCACTTCTAATCTTCATAGGTGACTGTCAGCCTCTGGATGTCTCTTCTGTACATCACAACAACACGTTTTTGAAATACTCTGTGTCATTGCTGGGTTATGGCTTTTATGGAGATATATTAAAAGATAGTGAGAAGAAGCGGTGGATGGGTCCAATGAGATATGACTACTCAGGTAATTTTTTTAATTACTTCATTCTTTTGTCAGCATGTAAAAATATTGAGCAGTTGGTTTACTCTCTCCAAACCAATCTTCTTTGAACCTTGCAAACATAAGAAACAGACTGAACCTGATTTTAAACTCCTTGTAGCACCAAATACATTCTATAAAGCTCTGTAACTTTGGGGTTAACATTGCCAGTGGATTCAATAAAGTTGTGTTGAATGTGAGACATCTATTGAAAATGCCTAAAAAGTAATAACTTCCCTGTCCTAATAATTTTGATCTTCTTTTTAGTCACTTATAGAGAGATAGGCACTCCTCTGTCTTGAACATTCAGCTGATGGCATGAATTGTCACTGATTAGAGAGAGATGAGTGATTTAGTCTTGTTACCTAATATTTGGATAAATCTTATGCTAGTGAAAGTATCTTTTGCCATGTTTGATTTATCTTATGTTAGGGAAAGAAGATGCATGAGGAGAGTTCTAGTGCAGGCCAATTTTAAGATTGAGCAGTGATATATAGCTAAATTTTTTAGTTGGGTTTAAAGCTGTCAAGTGAAATAATGGCACTTCTGACAAATGTTATAACATTGGAGTGGTATTTTCTTGTTCCTTAGAGTTGAAAACGTCGTAAGAAAAAGAGTTTTGAGCTTGAGGAGGGCTGCTATTGTTTTGCAGTCCTTAGAGAACAAAAGAGATGAAAAATCAAGGAAGGTATGCAGAGATGTTTGCCATGTGGATTTATAATGACTTAGTGCTGCATAATGCCTTTTTATGTAGGCTTCAAGACTTTTCTTTCTCATCATTATTATGAAGGAACAATTGCTTATCAACCAGCAAAACACACACACGGATCTCCACGAGATAAAGAGAGCTGCAGAACGGGGTAGGCTAATGTTTATTTCTCAATATTTGGTGTGAGCTATTTATAAAGGCCTGTACATAAACAGAGGTTACAGAACTGTTGGTTTTAATATGAAAACACTTACTCTAAAAGAGATAAACTTGTAAAAACAATTATTGGCTCATTAAAGAGAGCACCTCATTTTATCAGGTCATTAAACAAAAATCTAATAAAATTTTGTTAGCTGGTTCTCTTCTTCTCTCAGTTTTAAGTGAAGCAAAATATAACAGCACAGGACCCAGTTACAAGATGCTGAGGATACTATGCTGTGTTACTACTAAGAAAGAAAAATCTGGATGCCTTGTAGCTTCTACAAATGGAAATAATTCATAAATTGTCAAGTGTTCACATTGTAACTGGATCTGTTTTAGTAGTTGTTTTAGTGCTGTAACAGCAGCTGGTGTGGCTTGTCCCAAGGACAAATCCTCTCAGGAATCAGCCTATTTAGCCTGTTTCTTTGTATACTACTATGATGCAGTATGGAATCTGTGTGATATTCTTCACTTGTTTCTTTAGTCAAGGGGCCTGCCTTAATCTCCCAGGGCTCCTTCCTTTCTCTTTGCTTTCACCTGCTTGAAGTTATGCTCTAGTATTTATTATTCTTCTTTATATATAGCTTTAGCTATCAGAGATAAAGTACTTGTCACAGCACAAAACAGCACAGCAGGATACAAAGGAGCCACAAACTTTGCCCAGAAAGAATAAGACTGCTACTCTTAGTCTGCACAGTTAGTGCTGTGATACACTAGAGATCAGAATCAAGTATCAACTGGAGCAACTCTCCTGACCCATCACATCAGGTGCCCTGATGCAGGGGAGGCTCCAGAGGGAAAAAGTGTCCTCTAGGTCTCAGGAATGGAGCAAGGAATGCCTGGTGCCTCACAGGGGATTTTTTACTTCCTGATAACTGTTGGAAAGGCAATAGGGCTGGGCATAAGCAATTTAGGAGAATCCTGGAGTGTGGTAATGAGATTGATCATGCAGGTGATTGACAGGCTGGCTGGAACAACTGCTCTGCTGGTCTTGTTAGAGAAGATAAAAAGTGTGGACGTGATGGTTGAGGGCAGTTTTGGCAGTGGTGACTGAGATTATAGAGTTTTAACTTCTGAGAGAAGTACAGGAGACAAAATGTAGAATTGCAGCCCTGGACTTTGGTTTATTTGGAGATCTTGGCAAGACTCCTTGGGAGACTGTCCTTGAGTACAAAGAGGCGTAGGAGAGTTAGTTGGTACCTCCTCAAAGTTCAAGAATAGTCAATTCTGATACTCAGAAACTTGAATAACCAGGAAAGAAAAGCAATTTGGATACGCAAGGAACTGAGTAGTAAAGATAAAGTGAAAGTGGAATAGGTTACTTTGGAAGAACACAAGAGATATTGCTTAAACATGCAGGAATGAAATTGAGAAAGCCAAAGCTCAGGCAGAGTTGAAATCAGTGAGTGATGTTGCTTCTTATGAAGGGATTATTTAAATATACTGATCATAACAAAAGGCTGAAGGAACTGTGCTTGCTGCTCAGTGGCATGGGAACCTAGTGATAAGATATATCAAAAAGGCTGCAAAGTTACTCCTTCACCCTATTTTTCACTAACACAGTCTCACCCAGGCCATACAGGTCCCCAAGATCCTGGATGGAAACAGTGGATGTTACATACCTCAACTTTAGCAAGACTTTGGTCCTGTTTGCTGTAGTATTCTTAAAACTAAGTTGATGAGGTGTAGACTAGGTAAGTGGGTGGGTGAGAAACTGGCTGGGCTACTAGGAAAATCATGAATGCCAAGTCTGGCTGGCAGCCAATTACTTGTGGTGTCCCTTGGGAATATTGGGCCTAATACTGTGCAACGTCCTTAGTGATGACTGGGACAGTCTCAGAAAGTGTGCTCTCAGCAGATTTGTGGATGATACCAGATTGGGAGGTGTGGTTTATCTTGAAAGTCAAGGCTGCCCTTCAGAGGGATCTTTGTGGGCTGAAGAAATGGCTGATAGGAATATCCTGAAGTTCAGAAGATGTAGATGTCCTGTACCTGGGGTAGAATTGTCCCCATGCAAGAGTGTTAACTGGGCACTGACTGCATGGAAGGCAGCTCTGCAAAAAATAACTTCAGGATCCTGGTGGCCAATGCCTGTACCTGAGTTAGCAGTATGTCCTTGCAGCAAGGAAAACCCACCTTATACTGAGTTTTCTAAGCAGGAGGGAAGTCAACAGGTCAGGAATGACTCTTCCCTTGCACTCTGCACTTGTGAGATGGACTGTCTCCAGTATGTCAGTGTCTTTCACTGTTAGAGCAGTCAGATGTTGGAACAAGGTGTCCAGAGGTCTGTGGATCTTACCCTCACAAATCCTCCAAACTCATCTGAATAAGATACTGAACATCCTGATCCTGTAAGACCAACTTTGATCACCTCAGATCCCTTCCAACCTGTGTGATCTTGCTGCTGTTACCTCTGACACAGAGTAATCTTTAGAACTGTACTTAAATAACTGAACTGCCTGCAGGGCTATGATGATCCATTGCCCCATGAGGATTGTTAATGCTGTGGTACATCTTGTGATGTGGGAAGATCTTGTAATGGATGGGTAAAATAAAAAAGTTGTAATGAATAGTAGAGGTCTTTCAGGAATTGAAAGGTATCTTTATTTTCAGATGTTACATTTGCAAGAAAAGTGAGAAACAGCTGGCAGAACAGACCAAGGAACATGGATTAAAACATGAAGGTAATTTGTCAAAAAATGTGAAATGTGGTCATATAATTTTGGTTTTTTAAATACTCTGAGTTACCTGATAATCCATTGTTTATTTTAGTTTACAGAAAACACGTGTCATTGCCCCCCTGTACTCAGCACTAGTGAGGCCACACCTTGAATCCTATGTTCAGTTTTGGGCCCCTCACTTTAAGAAGGACATTGAGTGCTGAAACATCTCCAGAGAAGGGCAGAGGAGCTGGTGATGGGTCTGGAGCACAAGTCCTGTGAGGAGCAGCTGGGGGAGCTGGGGGTGTTTAACCTGGAGAAAAGAGGCTCAGGAGAGACCTCATCACCCTCTACTACTGCCTGGAAGGATGGTGTAGCCTTTTGGGGTTCTCTCTCTTCTTCCAGGTTATGAGGAAATTACCTCAAATTATGCTAGGGAGGGTTTAGTTTGGATATTAGGAAAAATCTCTTCACAGAAAGGGTTGTCAAGCATTGGAACAGGCTGACCATGGAAGTGGTGTTCTGGAAGGGCTCAGAAGACATGGATGTAGCACTTGGGCAGATCTGGTTTAGTGCTGCTAAATTGACATTTGGACTCTGATTTTAGGTCTTTCCAAACAAAATGATTCTATGATACTGTGATTCTAAGTATGTGAAAAATACTTAAGGTATCTTCTGCACCCAAACCTCAGAAAATTCTGATAAAATTATACTAATTACTTGTATATTTCATTGTGTTTTGTTTCTTTTCTTTAGGAAAAAGAATATTCTGTGAGATAGGACAATGGCTTTTTGTGAGAAGGACTGAATGGTTAAATTGTGAGGTGTCATAGAAGGAAGCAGTTCATTAAGATAACTTTTTAGAATAGATCAGGATTAAAAAATTGTGTTTGTTAGCACAAATGTCACCCTACTATGAGGCTGTGAACTTGGACAGCTAGTAGCTGATCTAGTGAACTTTAGTATTTCTGCACAACATCCCACCAATACTCACTATAAATAATAAATGACATTTCTGTTCTCTTTGTCTATCCTTATTCTCTTTTTTTATCCCCATTCTAACCCCTGTGCACACTTGTGTGGGTTTTTTTCTAACGGGCATAACTTTCCTTTCCTCTCGTTTAAACTGTTCATGAATTCTGTTCAGTCATTCCCCTAGCTGTATCTCTTTATGGCTACTACATCCTAATGGGAAGAAGTACTGATATTGCTACACTTTTGGCCTTGCTAGAGAAAGGTACATGGATTCACTTGAGTTTTGCCTCCAGCTTTGGTTCATCATTGTGGATAAACCCCTCTTAAAGAGCAGGCAGGCTTCCTGTGGGTGCTGCTTTCTGCCTTTACTCTTGTTTTTATTTCTTCTTGTAGAGCCCAGTGCATACAATTTTAATTTTCTTGACAAGCCTTTGGTCCGTATGACCTAGACTATCTTACAACTGCAGGTTTTTTGCACTGTGATGTGCCAGGTTCTAGTCACTTGTTAGCAAAAAGATCATTGTACTGTGGACATTTGCTGGTAGCATAAAGATTTCTGTGTGACTTGAATTCCTGTTACACATGTTTAGTGCTTTCATCCTAGCTGCTGCTTTCAGATCTTTGGTATAGTCAAGAGATGGTCAAATGAGAATATTTCATGGGTTATTTTAATCTATGCCCAGATTCAGCTAAAGAATTTTTTTATAGAGTATAAATAATAATATAAATATGACTGGGTTTTTTGGTAAGAAAAAAACTTTGTCTTTTTGAGAAATTATTGTAGTTAAAAATTGCCAACCTTTTTTCTTTTGTTTGTCAGGGTTTTATGTGCATTTTTTCATGTTTGTGTTTGGTGTTTGGTTTTTCTGTTGGTTGGTTGGTTTGGTTTCTAAATCTGCCTTTTTGTTAACTTTCATCCAGCAAAGGAACTATTAGAAAACTACAGGTTAGTTAGCAATCAAGACAGTTTCAGCCAACATTGCAGATGACATTAAGCAGCTGATTATGTAGGACATTGTTTACTTTATTCCATTCTACTTGTGGTAGCTGGCTTTCTTTGCAGTCCAGTCTCTTATCCATGCAGTACTGGTAAATAATATAAATAAATAATATAATCAGCTACTTTTGATGCACAATAGAAAGGATTTTAAATCTCCACTTCAGATAAGCTTTTCACTCATCAGGGTGTCTTGGCTGACTCTTTCATTGTTCCTACTAGCTTTTTGTATAATTCAGATAAGTTTGGAAGGATGCTTGATTGGTTGCTGCTGAACATATTTCTTTGTACTGTGCAGGAGTCTCTGTGCATGTGCTGAGTAAATGTTGAGTGTTAGTACTTTATGCTGATTTCAGCATCTTTCAGTGTGTGTACACAATAGGCCATTGAAATGAGTGCCACTTATGCACTCCCTGCTTATAACTGCCCTACTGTAGGATATTTTGAGCAAATAATTTGTGCTGTTACAGTGATATACACTACAAAATGGTTATGAAATGGTTGTTCATTTAAAATGTGATTGATACCCTGACTTTATTCTTACTTTAAGCAGTGGAGGTGTTGTTGGGTAACATGCTGAGATTTATACCAGATGAAAACCATCTATTACAAGTAACATAAATAAGCATTTTACCTTAAGGATTTTGGGACTTATTTACTACAGTGAGCATACCTAAAATGTTAATACATAGCTAGACACACTGATGGCTAAATTACTAAGTCTTCTCGGAGAAACAGCAAAAGAATTTATCAGTAAAGGGAGATGTTTCCATTTTGTTGTTTGTGTATCAGAAAATGCCTGTTGTTTCCAGTTCCAGTAGTTCATGTTCTGTTCATCTCAGAGCAGGGTCTTTTCATTTACCTGCAGCCTGAACAGTCATTCTATAGTCTGACATTTAGGTCTGTCTCATCTCTCTTAAGATGCACATTTTGAATCTGATTTATATTACTTATTTCAGTAATGTTATGTTTGAAAGTAGCATAAAAAGATTAGCAGTAAAGTAAGCAATACTAAAAAGCACCGTAGCAAATGAAGCAAAAATGTTGAGTTTAAAAACTGTGGGTTTTTTCTTGCTGTTTCTGATTTGTTTCTCAGAAGGTAGAGGGAATAGTCTAGATGGAAAAATTATAATAAAGTTTTTTGTTTTCTTTAAGTCTTTTGTCACATTATAAACTTACATGTCTTTTCCTGGAAAACTGTTTTTCTTGGTTCTGTTACTAGAGAGTGGATAGTAAGAAGTTTCAGTGAATTCCAGGAAAGAAGAGAAGTTCAAAGAGTGAAGAACAACTACAAATACTTTGGAAACAATGCATCATAGACTTCAGGTTCAAAATAACTGATTTCTCAAAATACTGATTCTCTAAAGTAAATGTCAAGTTCTCAGAACTGAGGCAGTAAGGAATATCAGAATGTCAGGACATGAAATACATAGCATAAATATTGTCTGTAATCCCATCAGAAAAGCACCTTGAAAATCACTGCAAGTTGACCAAACTGTGGGGAACTGAATAATGTTAGATGTTCAAATCCATAGCAGTTAACATTCCTCAAAATCTCTACCTTATTTACATAAACAAACTTAAGCATTTTTTGTTCACTTCTTAATTTTATCTCTTGTGGCACTTCACTCTTAGACAGGCACTCCAGTCTTAGAACAACATGTATGTCCATAGTCTATTCTTCAGTCATTACTTCTGTGGAATTGTTCATATGAAATAAGTCCACTGATATTGGTAGGAGAAAGAGTGTTATGGCTGCTTTTTGGCTTATTGTGATAAGGAAAACAGTTATGTGTAATCTAAAAATAAAAAAGGCATTTTTAATGTATTTTTATCCATATTCAAGAAAATACAGGGTAGGCAACAATTCTGCATTCCCTACCAATGCTTCTTTGTTCTAGAAAATTCCTCTGCTTCCTGGTAGTATCAATGCCAGCACCCAATTAAAGTCAGTCTAGATGTAATCTGCAACCAAGTTTCAAGGTATTGAAAAGAGGCTTGGTGTCATTTTCCAGAAATCTCCGAAGATTTGCCCACAGGAACATTTAACTGTTAATAGTTCTCATCTTGAGACATCTGGGACTAGAGTGGATGCAGACTCCTGATATGCTGCCTGCTGGTCCTTGCTGCACCCTGAGTCATTCCTTCCCTTTGACTTTTTGAAAACATTAAATTACTGCATTGAGGCAGAAGAGGAATAGTGCTTTAGAAACCGAATACTAAACTACAATCTTTGCATCATTGTTTATTTAAGATGAACAAATTGAAGAGCAGAAATAGAATTTTAAAAAGTTAATCCCTCTGAACTTTAACACTACAAGAGTTGTAGTTGTAGCTTACCTCTCTCTTTTCCCTTCCTATGGCTTTGCAGGTTTACCCAAATAGCACAGATCCTGAATTTGACATGCAGATGCCAGAACAGGCAAGCAGTTATGGGAGATAGTCACAGTCTGAAGGGAGAAAGCAACTTTTTCTGTTAGTGTATGGAAAATAGAATTTTTAAATGCAGTTTGTTTTAGATATTTATTAACAGTACATGAATATGCCCAGGGAAGACTCTTCAGTTGCCATTGATTGCTTTTTAGTGTTCTTGTGAGTTGATCAAATGATTACCTCTTTATTGATGTGTTTCAGAAGGTGAAGAAGAATGGAAGGTTATAAAAGGGAAATTTCTAGCCATCAATGCAGTAAATATGAGCTGTGCCTGTCCACGAAGTCCAAAAGGTCTTTCACCAGCAGCTCATTTGGCAGATGGTTCAGCAGACCTCATTCTAGTTCGGAAATGCTCCAGATTTGATTTTCTACGGTATCTTGTCAGACACACAAACCAGGATGATCAGGTGGGTATTCTTTTGACAGTGAATTATACAGAGTCTAGCAAAGGTGCAAATATTGGTATTCTTGAGGAAAGAAATAATAGCTATAAAGGTTTGTTTGGTTTTTTTAAAATTTATACATTTTGGGTGTTGCAATATCAGTATGTATACCATGAAAAAAAAAAAGCAGCTCAAAACATTTTACCAAATCAACTACTTGGCTATAGCATTCTAACAAAATTCCACTTTTGCCAACTGAATTCAGTTTTGTAACGTTTTCCATGCATTTGCTGTTTGAACAATATTTAAAGTTATTTTATCAAAACCATGCCCTCATGTAGTTGTCATGAAAAACTGCTCACAGCATGAAAAACTGCTCACAGCATGAATAGCTGAGGTAGATGTGATGAAGAATAATAAATCACTTTTGTGAACTGTATAAAAATGTGATTTAGAAGAAAGTTACCAGAACTGCAATTTGATTGTAAACTGCAGGGTTTTAGAGGTATTTTACTACATATAAGTGACCAGGATATGAGCTTTATGCATTCAGCTTCAAAATGATTTCTTGCATGAGTTGTAGCTGTTAGGTGGGAAGATTCATCACTGCTTTGGTTCATAATATCTCTTGAAACAGAGCTATGACTGTGACTACACATATTTAATATTTGTCACAACCTGATATTATTAACATCTTCTGGAAATTATCTGAACAATGGACTAACGTAATATCTAACGTAATATTGCAGAAAAGCAGTAACAAATCCCACATGTTTATGATGCTGGTCTCCTTCCACTGTGAAGGAATTAGTATAGGTTCTTTTTCCTTTGTTTCCACATTGTGAATGTGTCCATATTCATCCTTCCCACTGTTCTCAGTGTCCTTCTCCTTTCACTCCCACTCACTCACTGTTCCCTTGATATTTTCAATCATTTGAAGCCATCCCTGGCTACCTTTCAAATTGACTGTAACATTTATCAAGGGACAACATTCTGCTTAGACTCAAGACATGAGAGCTCGTTTGCTCTCTGCCTAGACACAGGTGACAATGCAGCCGTGGATACCAGCATTTGCATCTGAGCAGTTTGGAGCAGCACACTCTTCAGTGAGCCCCTTTGGGTCCAGGAGCCACTGCTTCCAAGCAGAGAGTTTGATGACTTCACAGTTCATTTATGGTTAAAAGCTGAGGAAACTTAGCTAAGATGTAGGAGGTCTCTCCATCTCTGGTTTTTCTGGTTGTCATTGTAGCTGTTTCCTTTCCAATGCTTCCCATTTCTCTCTGGGATATGCTGGTTTTGCAGTGGAGATTAAATGAAGGGTTGATCACATGTCCTTAGCTCAGGTTAGTGTCCACATAAAAACTTTTCTTGGGAAACCCTTCTTGAACACTTTGGGAAATGTGAAGAAAAAAAAAAAGAAGAAAAGGGTGACTGTACATCAGTACAGACTGGTTTGTGAGTAAACTTTTTTCACATTTGCTTCCCTGCCATCCCCTTCCCATGGCCACATTCCATGGCCTTTGCTAAGTGACCTGTCTGTATTCAATACAGTTTGCTGAATAGTTAGTTCCATATATGTTAAGTTGCTTTCAGGGCAAGATGGGGCCATCCTTGAATTTGTCCCTACAATGTCCCTACAATTAATGATGCCTGTTTTAAAGCTTTTGTTCAATATTGTAGTGTAAATCTGCAGCCTCGGTTTTAAGAGTAGTCTTCTAATTGACCTGCTTTTTCTAGCTAAATTAACTAATTATAATTATTTTTTTGGAATATAATACTATTGCCCTCTATTCTTATTCATGTACCCCCCAGCTTTGTTGTTTGATCACAGAGGCTGAGGGCTGAGGGAAGGCTTGAGAGGCAAAGGGCTCACACTGCCATGGAATTCTCACCTTCAGGGCATTGTTCCAAGTGCAAAAGCACAAGACTTTCAGAAAAACCTGTGTGTCTTAAGGACTGGACTTGAACAGGTGCTAAGGATGGTGCAAAGATACAATCCAAACCTTTTTGACTTTGTGTGGTGATCCAGTCTAAGCACAGAAGAGCAAAGAAAACTAAGTCACTGAGAATAAAAGGGATTGAACACAGGAAAGTTCAAAAATTGGATTAAAACCAAATGATATTAGGTGTTGATACCAAAAAAACTGACATATATTTAATAGTAAAAGAGGAAGGGAGGGAGAAACAGGTTAAGTAGAAACATATCCCCCTTCTGTGGACTTGCTTCCCTCCATCTGGTATTCTTGGTGGTGAGGGTGTCCTGCCAAAATTGTAGAATCCAATGGATTAATACACATTTGGGCAGGGGGTACACCCAGGTGCCTCCCCTGAAGGGGGCACGTTTGACACTGTTCCTTACAAGACTGTGGATCTGTTGCATCATTTTGCATCATGTGCAGTGCTGTGATGCAGGATCTGGGGACCCCTTTGATGGGCCATGACACCCCTCTGCTGTCCCTGCCATGGATCCCTTGGATGTGCCTTTCCCAGGGCTCCTCTGCCCAGTGGAGGGTGGGCGTTCAGACCAGACCAGGACATTCTGCTTCAGACCAGAGGCTTTTTCACCACACACCCAGATCCTCTCCTCCTCCCCCTGTGATGTGTGGGTCTACTTGAGACTAGCAGCTGATAGCTCTGGGGCTGTGGTCTTCACCCTGGAGATGCTGGGATTAATCCTTCTGTAAGTGTATGCTCTTCCCCCAGCCCAGACCTGAGTCTCTCTATCTTATTTCCATCAGCTTGCAGTGCAGGGCCTGAGTCAGGAGGCAAATTCAGGGTGGGATGGTCTTCCATGCAGCTTTTGTTATACAGTTTTGCTATAAAAGGCACTACACAAGGACCATTGAGAAATAAGGTTTCATTTTGGCTTTATTGTTTTTGACCTGTGCAGTTTTTTAAAAAAAAATACCACTTTATGCCTCAGGTAAGCTTCTCTAGAAAATTGGAGTGGACAGACTTTCCTTGAGTACAAAATGCTGCATGCTGAGTTGCTTTACACAGCAAATGTATTTAATTACAATTGCCTGGTTTGTCTTTTTTTTTTTTTTTTTTTTTTGTAGTTTGACTTTCCATTTGTAGACGTTTATCGGGTGAAGTGTTTTCAATTTACATCAAAGCTTTCAGAAGATAACGAAAGCACTGTCATGGACATAGGAAAGAAACGTTTTGGCCAGTTCTGTAGAGATCATCCAGCCTGCTGCTGTAATATTGTTAATAGCACCTGGAATTGTGATGGAGAAACTTTGGATAGTTCAGCAATTGAAGTGAGGTAAGCTTTGATTTTCCTGTCTATATAGCAGAACACATTCAGCCTTCTCGTTGATTTTAAAGATGCTTATAAAGACATCCCAAAAAGATGCCTGTGCATAACAAATTTGAGTCTTCTGATAGTAAACCTTAATATTTTTGTTACTATTTTGAATCCTTTCCAGAGAATACTGCAACCATGTATGTTGTAAATGATCATTCTGAGTGAGATGGATGGCCCTACCTTTGAAGTCATACTTACTTCTTAGGAACTGGAATGAAGTGTTTAAAGTGCTGAAAGGGAAGATGGTGTTGGAAGGATTCTTTTTAAATGTGTGGGATGCCTCATTAGTCTAAGCAGTAGCTTTTCCTATTCAGCTTAAGTAAGCATCTTTGTCTCACAAAAATACTGAGTATATCCCAGACGTTGTGGTTTTTTGCACACAGCAGTCTTATCTCCAGTCTTCACATATGGAGAAAGACTTTTGCAGTTGTGGCAATAATCAAATTAGAAAATAAGTTTGTGAAATTTGAAAGATTTTTTTGCTTGTTGGGGTTTTATGTTTGTTGGGTTGGTTTTCTGTGTGGATTAGTTTTGGTTCCTTGTTTTGTTTGTTGTTTTTAGAACAAAGGGAACCAAACCCATACAAGTGTGTTGCATTAAAATATAATCACTTAGCAGTCCAAAGGTGAATTTTATGAATGCTATATATCATAAAAGATTGCCTCATCTATGTGCCCATAGAACTTCTTGTGTGGATAAGGGAAGTAAAAGAGGATGCATGAAAATACCCAGCCCTCTTGGTGGGGGAGGATTGTATCTAAAATGAGGGTGTGGTTTCTGTAGTTGAATGTAAGAAACTTTGTCCAGCTGTTTGAAATTAATGGATTATTAAACTTAAATTATTAGAATTAAATATGCGATACCCATTTATTTCTTACTTATTTCTATATTTTCCAGGGTTCACTGCCAGTTAATGAAACTCTTTGCAAGGGGAATTGAGGAAAACTGTAAAGGTGAAGCTGCCTCCAGCCAGAGTAGCATTGAGCAATTACTATAGACATTGTTCCTCCAATGGGGAGAAGAAAAAATAAAAGCTCAAGGAAATTGAGTAAACATGCATTTTAGTCAAATTGACAAGTATTTTAAACTTCTAGATCTTTTTTTTTTTTTATGGCTTCACTATAATTTTAGACATTTTATTGTATTATGTCATATTTTTTTAAAAAAAACATTGTAATCATTAAAATATCTCTTGGAGCAATGTAATCTGTTATGTTAGAAAAGATGGCATTGGCCTTTATCTGTGTATTCATGATGATGATAAATTCTCTGTGCTTTTCTAGAGAGCTAGTTTAGTAGTTGTGTTGCAATAATATCTAAATGTAATGAAACATTGGACTTCCCACTGGCACCAAGACATTTTCAGTGTCTGAGAAGACCTTTTCTGCTGGGAGTAGTTGTGTGTGGCTTAAATGCTGGACAGCGGTGTTGTCATTCGCTTTTCTTTTTTTTTTAATTAAAACCTTTCATTTTGTAATTCTGACAATACCTTGCAACTTATCAATGCAATTCAAACACACATTCCTGGCTTTAAGTAATAACAATAATAGTGTACAGATATTTGAAAAATAAAAGCACAACTATATACAGGTCACACCTCATCCTATATATCCTGTCTTTGAAGGTTTCCTTGCATCATGCTTTTTGGGATTTTAAAAGGTTTTATTACTGTTTGGATGATACCAAATACCACACAGTGCAACTGAAAAGTCTTGCAAGCAAATTGCAGGAGTACTTGTATAATATCAGGAAGGCACGGGATAGGAAAATACAATTAAGTTCTCAAACACCAGCAAGTTTTAATTTTTAAAAATGTCTGATATTAACCTGTTAAAAGCAGCTTCCCTCTTCAGTACACAATTCTTTGGACATTCTACTCCATATGTTAAAATGTCTTAGCAAAATAAGATGTTGAAGTGTTAAGTTTAATGATTGAAATTATTTAATGATTGAAAATCCTTAAAATAATTTAACTAAATATGAAACAAAATACTTTGCTTTGTGAAGCCAAGGGAAGAAACTGGCATCTGACAAATCATTAATTCACTGTGCGGATTGTTTTTGTAACAAAAAATATTAGACTGTCATATAGAGCTATGGAAAGATTATTTAAGTTGTATATAGTTTTGTGTATTGTGGCACATACATGTTTTGTGTCCCGGCTTGGGGCTGAATTTTGCTCTTCTTGTACAGACTTACTGCTGTTTGAGGACAGAAGTTAGCCCCTGTTCTATTCTATCTTCTTTGAAGTGTTTCTTTAAGTTTGAAATTTTCTTTAAAACTGACTTCATCTGAGATTTTTTTTTTTTTTTGCATCCAAACAGCTGATGATTCTTGATTCATGTGTATTTATTGGTACTTCTGTCATCCAGCTTTTGTTTGTTTCATGTCTCTCATATATGTTGTCAGTGTAAGCCATGGTGATTGGTCATTTCATTACTGAAGCACTTGAATATTGTTATAAATGGCAGGTTATTTTTTTCTATGGAAGTTATTTACATTCCAGTTTTGTGTATTATCAAAATTGTGTTCTATATCTTTGCTACAGAGTATTAGTCATATTGCTCTATATGACAAAAAGCACTTGCAAATTATATTTGCCTCAAGTACAATCATACGAAGTTTAGGATCTTTATTTTGTTATATAGTATTTCAGGAACATACTTGAATACTTTTCCAAAACTACTGCTCTTTATTTTCCTTATTAATACAATGAGTTGAAGTGTTGATTAATCCAGTGTTTTTCTGACACTTGTAACACAGGTGTTACATATACTGTATTTTTAAAGCCATGTTTAATAAGTGAAATAGTACTTTTGAACTAATGTCCCATTGAAAATGAAATTATGCAGTTCTACAAATGTGAATATTTTTTGAAAGTGTCGTTAAAAATGTCTATGTTTATTGTGGTTAATCTGTGAATATTATGAGAGTACTTCCAGACTTCCAAGTTAAAGTAATTCTTGTGCAGGAGGTAATGGTGCCCACTCAGCTTACCAACAGTGATGGAGTTTGAGGCATTGCAGCTTTCCAGAGCACATTCTCATCAATGAGAACTGGAATAAATATTAACCAGCTCTTTCCATTAGTTTCCTAGCAAGTCATGAGACCCCCTTAAAAAATGGAGACTTAATCTCATAGTGAATGTATATTGAAATGCTTTGAGCATTTGACTATCTGCAACTGAGTGCTTGGTGTTTCCAAAGAAAGCCACAGTGAGAAAAGCCACCAGAAAAGGACGAAAGATCATTGTATAGTATGGTAAAGAAGTGTGAAGTGAATAATAAAGGTATTGCAACATAGTAAAATTTAAAGGTCTTAGGTAATAGAAAAGCTGCATAGTTGCATTTGAATAATTCTATTTTAGCATATTAAACTAGCAAAGCACCATATGTGAGTTGTATGACATGTCTGGTTTATTTTTAAGAGAGTTGTGTTAGTAAAGTCTGCTTACATTTTAATTCTAGGGATTTTTTTTCTCTGAATGTAATCTTAATATGGAAATTATGTATAGGAAAACCAGCTTTGATTTTTCTTTTTTTCTCAATCTTGCTGGCTTCAAGATTAGAAAATGTGTTCTATTTCATGATGCTAGGGCATTTCATTAAGAAAATAAAACTGCATTGTACAACAGTACATTGGTTGTCTTCTTTTCACAACTTGATTTGAAAAAAAAAAAATCTCACTTTGACAGAAATCTGGCAGCAGTATGCTTAGTGTAACCACTGTGAGCAGATCTAACCAAGTGGAGCAATTCATAACCTTCCAGTTGGGTTGACAACAGCTATGTTGCAAGTGTGAGTGTGACCAAACATTGAGAGTGAAGGACTAGTCCAGCAACTAGTGAGCTGGACTTAGGCTAATACTAAGCAACTCTACTAGGGTAAACTAAAAATGAAACTAACATAATGCAGGTATTTAGTTGTTATTATGGAAGCAAAAAGAAACTGCTGTTCTAAGAAGTGTGAAATGTGTATAATACTTTAAATAGTATGTGGTAAATAGGGGGTCTAGAATTTTGTTTCAATAATTGCTACAGATGAAGTATGTATTCTAATAAGTAAAATGTGTTCATTGCTGATAAATAATTGGCACAGAAGGAGAACATGTTTTTCAGCACTGTAGACACTTCTGCTTTTGAAGTGCATTGTTTTTGTGTGGGCAAGGTTTTGGTAGCTGGGGGGTTGCAAAGGTGACTTCTTGTCACCCTTGTGTGACAAGGGTGTCCCCAGGAAAGCTGAATCCCATAGAGAGCCCATGGTGGAGCAGTTTCCTGGCAGGGGCTGCAGCCATGGGGAGAGGAGCACATACATGAACTGTGGCCCATGGGGGATGCTTTTCTCCTCAGGAAGGAGAAAGAAGTAAGAGAGATAAAGTGTTGAACTCACTAGAGCCCCCACTTCTCCATCCCCCTGAACTGCTCAAGGCAGGAGGGATGAGGTAGAAGAGTCAGAAGTGAAGTTGAGCATAGGAGTGAGGCAGAGAAGGAGGTGAGGAGGTGATGCATTTAGGTTTGGATTTATCTCTCTTACTCTAGGCAATAAATTAAATTAATTTTTCCCAGGATGACTTTGTTTTGCCCCTGATTGTAATTGCTGAGGGGCCTCCCTGTCCTTAGCTTGACCCCTGAGCTATTCAATCATTCTTTATCCTGTCCTGAGGAAGATGGCCTAGAATGAAAAATTTCTCCAAACGTGTCTTGCAGTTCAAGTATTAGAACAATAGATTCTTAGAACCATTTAGATTGGAAGAGACCTTCAGTATCATAAAGCCTAGTCCTTAAACCAGCACTGCTGAGTCCACCACTAAACCATGTCCCTAAGGGCCACATCTGCACAACTTTTAAACACCTCCAGGGACAGTGACTCAGCCATTTCCCTGGACAGCCTGTTCCAATACCTGATAATCCTTTCCATGAAAAAGTTTTTCCTAATAATCTAAAACCTCCCCTGACACAACTTCATAGGAACTTGGAGGCGACTTTAAAGATTGAGTCTAAAGATCATACTGGCCTCACCTTGAGGACATTTCCTCTATTTCCTCTTGTTCTATTGCTTTTATACAGAAAAGGAGACTGACCCCCAGCTGACTACAAGCTCTTTCAGCTCCTCTTTCCCAGCTGAGCACCCCCAGCTCCCTCAGCAGCTCCTCAAGCAGACCTGTGCTCCAGACATGTCCCTGGCTCCATTGCTGTTCTCTGGACATGCTCCAGCACCTCTTCTAATGACGGGCTTAGAACTGAAAACAGAATTCATTTCCCTACAACTCCTGCCTTAATCCCTATGAAGTAAATGAGTAATAGGAATTCATTTTTATTCTCATTAGTGACATTGTTCTTATTTCAAATTTTCAACAGAAGAGTTAAGAAATGTAATAGATTCTAACTGGTGTTTAAGTTGCAGTAAATGAGCTCTGTCCATAATGAAGCAACAGTCTTCCCAGGCTTCTCTTACCCACTCTCATGTACGTGATCTACATCTCACAAAGGCTTGTGCATGTTCTTAATTAATACATGACTAGGCCTATTAATTAGAAAGGGGTGGGGCATTCATTCTTCAGTCATGCCTTTCAAATACTCTGCAATGAGAGGATTAGCTATTTTTTTATTCAATTTCCTGCTATTGAGAAATGATTCTTAATATGTACCAACCAAAATTACCAATGAGGTTGTCTTCAAAAAATCTTTATTCCTTTGTGACTCTTGCATGTCTGAAAGGATGATTTGCTCATGTTGGTAGCTGTTTCACCTAAGGTGCAACTTTCTGGCTTATTTTATAGAAATACTCCAGCAATAAATAAAATTAACAGGTTTTTATTTTTTTCAATGTTTCAGTACTATAGGACAGAAAAATATAAGTGAAAAAATAATTATGCATAAAGAAAAAACATTGAACAAATAACAGAATTGATGTAAATTTAAAAAACCATGAAGATCAAATTCCAGACAGTATGAAAAACTGCAAATATTAAAAGAAGAAAAATAAGAGATAAGAAAACAAAATACAGATTTTTTACCCCCCCTTTTTTTTTTTCTGGAAAACTTTGCCTGGGTACTTGTACTTGTAACTGCAAGGTAAAGCTAGCACTAAAGGTTTGAGCAGATTGCTAGAAATTTGACTATTTACAACTAGGAAGAATACAAATAGGAAGAATAAAAACTTCGTCACTTTTATGAAGACATATTTCTAAAAAAATGCTGTGTCACCCTCTATATTTCTACTCACAAACTTTACCACAACAGCAGCATAGCTAGAAGAGCTGTTAAAGGAGAATTGTAAAAGCAGCTTCATGGTTTCCTGTAGGAACGTGAAACGTTCTGAAATGACTATTCAATTTAATCTCCCAAATATTGTTTTTGATGTTAATATTTAGCAGCTGTATTTTAGGAAAGGGGAGATTGGACAAGATGAAGAAATGCTAGGTTATTGTTTCAGTGCTGCAGCCCCAGGTAAGGTCTGTCCCACAGACCTTGTAACATCAGGGCAAGTCCCCACAGAAAATGTTTCCCTGCAGAAATACCTGTGCAGTTCCTAGAACGTGTTTGTGTAATCTGTTCTTCTGAGCTTTCAGTGACGGATATTCAGCAAAGCTATAAAAACAGATTTCTTAAAGATTTTTTAGTCAGAAACCCTTGGTCACTCACTTAGCTGAATCTCCCTTGCTGTATTTCCACGTGGGCACAGAGAACAGCTTGTTGCCTTTGGGGAATTCACTCCCTGGGCTATTCTGTTGCCTCTCAGTCTCCTGCTCTTTGCCTAAACAGTATTGCTATTCAGACAGAGAAGGAAAAACCCTACAATATTTAAGTACCTATTGATATGAAAAACCACTTGAAGCTGATTTTTATTTATCTCCAATGAAGGGGCTCTGTAGAAGAGAGCTGGTGCTGACAGGGCTGCTTTGGAATGAGTAGCTGTGCAAAGTCTTCAATCAAATCAGATGCTGTTTAGTACCTAGACACCATGTTTTCACAGAATGCTGTTAAAGCTCTGATGGATCCATTTCAGGTAGATATTTCCCCTCAGCAATACCTATCAGATAAACAGCTACTCTGAGGATTATTCTGTTGGTAGATGCTGCCCTGCCCCAAGACCAAAGAACAACCCAGTAAGTAGCTCTCAGGTAGTTGGAGGCTCCCATTTCCATTGTGTCTCACGGTGTTTGGATTTTCTATGGAAAACAGGCAAAACCTGAACACCTGGATGTTGCTGTTGTAATTTTCTAGTAAAGATTTTCAGAAAATCCTCAGGATATTGGTACTAGGGTTGGGAAAGTGTTAACATAGGTGTTTTCTTTCACCAGAACAGTAGATAGTACTATTTGTTCTCCTCTGTGTGCAGGCAAAGCTTTGAGCCAGCAGAAGAATTTGTATTTTTTGCTGCATAAAAGATTTTACAGACTCAGTGGAGGAAGGTGAGGTGGGGAAGAAGCACAAGGTTGTTCCTTCCTGTGCTCAGGGAGTCTATCCTGAAGCTTTAGTGGTGGGAACACCAGGAACTAATGCATGGACCAGTGCAGAAGAGGGATGCAGTGAGCAGGAATATCCAAAGATCACTGGCTGTGTAGACTCAGCAGTCCAAACTCATGCACCCAGTAAATTAATCATTGCACCATACCTGTTTCAATTGCTCAGGTTTGGGACTGAAGGCCATTGCTCTCTGCCCTGCCTTCATTTATTGGAGGAAATTTCACTGGTTTGAGATAAATCTGTCCTGTAACACTGCTATGAGAAAGCACAGCAGGAATTTATTAGCAAAAGTGACTGTTCAGTGCTTTCACTGGCACTGAAACAGAGGAAAAAGGAGGCCAGAAAGGGTTGTTGATTCACACTGCCCTTACTGAAGTCACCCAGCACAGTGCACCTCACACTGCACGGGCAGGGGGAGGCTGTGGCTGCTTGCATTGGTCTCTACCAGGAGTTCTGCTTTCCAGCTTCCAACCATGCTACTGAGATACCAGAACTCCACTTGGCATGGGCAGTGGCTAAGGGAGTGATGTTATTCCCATCTGAGAGCACAAATAGCTGTATTTGAATTCTCTTTGGTTCCAGGACACCGCACACATCCCACAGTAGTGACAGCCAGAATTTCCTGTGGAGTGGAAAATGCCTTCCTATGCTCTTTATGCAAGGTGTTGGTGGAAGGAACTACAGCTACTGGTTTTAGTGTTTTTCCTGGAGCCACTCAAGTGGAAATGCATCTCTGCTATATTCAGAAAGACTGGGGAAGTCACATTGGGCCATAATGACCCCTCTGTGCCCTTTCTACTGACATCAGCTGATGCCCTAGACAAGTACCAACAGGCTGTGGGCCATGTGAGGGTGTAACCAGCTGGCATCCATCAGGAAATGAGGTGGCCATAATCTTTGAGCTGGGGCCTCAGATGTTTTAGAAGAAGAGTGCACATTGTTGATGACTATGCATTGTCTTTCACACACCAGAGGAAAAGGTGGGTATCTCCATGGCTGGGCAGCTGGTGTGGGTGAGCAGGGGTGACCTGTGCCCTCAGGAGCACCAATGTGGAGCTTGCCTGGCAAAGGAGCTCCTGTTAGGATGCTCACAGCATGGATGGCTCTGACTCACACCATGCTCTGCCTCCAGAGTGCAAAGTGACACTGGGAGCAGCACCCAGCAGGGAGCAGCCAGAACAGCTCATACAGAGCAGAGAGGGCAGAGATGTGCTAACAGTGTCTGCAGTGGATGTGGTGACTGTGGCCTGCAGTGCCACAGGGCTGCAGGGGCTGAGCACAGCCAGCTCACTGAGAGCAATGAGACGTGCGGGCCTGCACTGGCAAGTCAGGACTTGACCTAAAAATAAAGCACCTGTAGGTGGCTATGCTGTACTGGAAAGGCTGAAAGGTCCTGGTGCAAGTCCCAGATCACTAAGACATGGTAAGCCTGATCTCGTGAGTGGTGGCCTCCAGCAAGTTACTCATGTTCCATTGTTTGAATAAAGGCATGGGCAGCATGGTTCTGAGAAACTCTGGGCACAGCATGTGGCTTTCCTACCCACCCTAAGCTCTCTCCAAGCTCCTGTTTGCTAATTTGCCTTTCTCTTCCTGCAGCCAACTAGACCTGGAGGAGAAGCTGATGAGGAGTGCCTGAGGCCACTTGGTCTGTTCAGCCTGGAGGAGACTGAGGGGACACCTCACTATTAGAGCTTCCTCTTGGGGGGAAGAGGAAGGGCAGGCACTGATCTCTGCTCTGGGGGAACAGGGACAGGACCTGGGGGCAAGGCCTGAAGTTGTGTCAGGGGAGGCTTAGGCTGGATATTAGAATGAGGTTCTTCCCCCAGAGGGTGGTTGGGCACTGAGCAGCTCCCCAGGGCAGTGGTCTCAGCACTGGCAGATTCAACAAGAGTTTGGACAATGCTCTCAGCACATGGGGTCACCTGCAGGGATGGTCCTGTGCAGGGCCAGGAGCTGGACTTGATGAACCCTGTGAGTCCCTTCCAAGCCAGCACATTGTGTGATTCTGTGAATAGCAGCCTGTTAAAGCCTCCTAGGAGCAGGAAGCACACTGCCCCTGGAAGGCTGCTGCATCATGGCCTGCTATACAGGGCAGCAGGGCCTGTGTGGTGACAGGAATTCAGCCTTGTCACTTGGGTTTGTGTCACGTGCAGGTGACATGGATGTGTCACGAACAGGACTGCAGTGAACTGAGTGACTGAAGAGCAGCCCTCCTGCTGCTGCTCCTGTGGTACAGCATATTTTTGACCCTGAATATTTGGGAGCAATTTGACATGATGAAATAATTGTGACAAAGGTGTATTTATTTTTGAGGCCTCTGCATGCAGGTCTGCTGGAAGACACGCTTTCATTCTTGGATGTAGTCCGAGACTTGTAAATAACATCAAATATTTTGCTGTAACCTCATTTTTCTGTGTTCAAGAACCTGTCAAGATCTTGTTTTTCCATCTTGGTGTCAGCAGGGAGAAGGCTGCTGGCCTGAGCAGTGCTGAACACCCGTGAGCAGCACAGTGCTCAGATGTCACTGGCTGGCCTGCCCTGGTACAGATGTGTCAGAGGAAAAGGCTCAGGGCATGCTGAGCCTCAGGGATAACCCCTGAAACTGACACATCCACAGAAAATTGCACACACCCAAGGTTGCCTTTGGGTAGGAGCAGATTTTTTTGCATACAAATATGAGCAGATGGAGACAGCACAGAGAACTCTCCCTATTGCTCTCCCATGTGCACTGATTGAATCTCTGAACCTGCAGTCCACAATTACCATATCAGAACTATTACCACTAGCTTTCAATAAGGGAAGAAATATAGCTTTGTTTTTTCTTCTGGAGTCTTTGTATTACAAATCAGGGCCTATAATCCAGGAAAAGAGAAGATTATTTTTCAGTAAAACATCAAACAATGCCATTACATGCAGTTATATATGTCACTTGTTTTTCCATACCCAAAGATGCAGTAGAGAGTTCTAAAGTTTAAATAATTTTATGATAATGAACCCTCTGGTACTGTTTAATAATTCTGCATGTTAACATAAATACTTTTAAATCTACCTTACTGCAGTGACTGCTATTCAGTGATTTAAGTCTGACCTGATCCTGCAGCTCCCTCTACTGAAAATTAGTTCTCTTGAAAATAACTCCACATTTCAAAAAAATCAGTCATTTTTAAGGTAGTCTCCATTTCCTATGGCTCCCTACAGATGAGATTTTCAGTAACATATTTCAGTTCAAATTATATGTCACTTCACACTAGTGATTTCTACTTTTAATTTTCTTCACAGGATTCAATGTGATCAAACAAAGATATATTCTATGTAGTTGCTTTTTGTCTCAAAGAACTGAACAATTTGAACAATGTCTTACTTAAAAAGGAACAGAAACAGAAAGGGGAAAAGTACAATCATTAATTTTAGCATCTGGGACCCTTGTTCATATACCAACTTTCTCAACTCAGCTGAATTTGCCTGTGTGTTGCAAGTAACTTAAGCACACTATTAAAGATGGCTTGGATGTTTGTCGATATTTAAGACCTCAAGTTAATATCCACCAGGTCTCAAGGAGTTCTAGTTCTCACTTTGCTCTGCCCTAAGCTGCCATATCTGTTATGCAGAGACTCTGCAAGGCCAGACCAGGTGATCTGTCATTTTCAGTCAGTGCCCGTGGTGTATGGGAGGTGGGAGCAAACCTGACTAGATCTGGTGTGGATCTTCTTTCCCTGACAGTTCCTGCTCTCAGAACCAGCCCTGTTTGCTCCTTTTGTGGCCATAGCAATATTTCTGAGCCCTCCTGGTCTCCCCCAGCTTTTCCTCTTCCTCATTGCCATCCTGTCTTTCCACTACTCCCATTACTTTGTTTTGCTGGCCCTTTCTGGAGTTCAGGTATGGTACCTGTATTACTGGCCTGATAATACTGCTCTCTGTTCCTTTGGTCCCCTTTTCTCCAGCCCTGCACTCCCTCTGTTCCAGCACTCTGGCTGCCTGCTGCTCTAGCACACAGGATATCAAGCTCTTCTCTATGTTGATCTGTTTGATTTTGTGATGCAGACATATATCTGAAACAAGGAATTCACTTACTTGTGCATCTCTGAGAAAAGATGTCTGACATCTGGACATGTCTTTGGGCAACCAAGGGGTTTTTACCTTATGGTATATCCAAACCATACAGATCGGCTTTGTGTTTATGGCTTTGTAAGTGCTTTTCTGTCTGAGCATTTGAAAATTCTCCAAAACTGCTTTTATCAAGGAGAAATATTGATGTGTAATACATGAATAATAATAGCACTATATAAAATTATTATTTGTTATGTATAGTTCAATTGCAAATAAGAGCATGTTCCCCAAGGGAACATTTAAAAACCAAGTATCACTGATATGAGGCTACATAACACCACCATTGGGGTAAGGCACTGTCATATTCATACTTCTTTTCTGTCTAAAGACTAGGTAAAAGAGGCACATTGCTGTGAACTGTGAGCTTTTCTTATTTATTTCTACATTAAAATGTATCTCCAAGGAAACAGAGCTGCTGTGAGGCACTGCTAAGGTGTTTGTTCCCTCTAACTTTCCAACAGCCATCTTTATTGAAAGCCTTTAAAAAATAATGATTTCTTTAGCATGTCCAAGTATGAACAATGTGAATGTCAATATTTATGCTCTACATGTTTTCTTCTCTATAGCAGAGCAATGATATATGTGTAAGAACAATTTTGCAGAAAATAGGGAGGAGTGGTTTCAGGGCAAATGTTCCTTGCATTTCTTACTATGAGCTGGCTTGTTTACAATGGGATCCATAACCCACTCAACACTCTGTTGAAGTGCATCCATCCTAAAGCTTGTCACTGGCTTTCATCAGCAGCCATAAGCTGGGAAATGGCTGCTCCTGTGGCCAGAAGGGCTGTGTACTCTGAGTTTCTGTGGGCATCTTTTAATTCAGGAGCATTGGGATCCCTGGGGCCTGTAGTGGAAAATGGTAAGTCAGAACACAAATCTACTGAAAAGGTAGCAGGAGAAGCACCAATCCCTGTGGGGGAGCAGGGGAGGAATAATGCAGAGCAGAGCAAGCTACAAGCTGCAGCCAGACCTCTGCAAGCTGATGTATCCCAGGTCAGGTTACTGACCCAAGTCTCAGCCAGTGGCATGTTGATTACAAAATGCAAACTGACTGTGCTTGGGAGCCTTTGGCATGTGACCATTCCTCTTCAACAGCCTCACATAAATGTTTTGAGATTCAGCTGTGCCTCAACAGAGCCTTTGGCCCTCAGTACCTTGCTGACTGCCAGAGGGTTTCCTCCTTTTCTGAAGGGCAAAGGGACAAGCATGAGTGGCACATCAGCTGTGTCCTCAGCTGATGGAAATCATCTCCTTTGACCTTTAATAGAGCCACACCAGTTTACCACGGATGAAAATCTGCTGCTCTGCCTAGCTGATATATATGTTAAATCCAAGCACATCTCAGGGACCATTGCACTGAAAATCTGAGCAGACTTTGCACCCAAGGTGTGACCTCTGAAATTGCTCTCTGTCAGCTCTAGAAACGAAGTAACTTTTTATTCTAATTCAGTGTACTCTGAACCGGAGGAACTAGACTAATGGGAGTGTTAGGTTTGTTTCCAGCTGAGTGTTGAGTAAGGCAAATTTGCATTTTCTATTGAATACACAAGGCCATCTAAACAGAGGAGAGGAGAAGACAGTCTATTGACATTATGTAAAGGCGGCATATCAGTTTAAAGGGTTCTGTTTGCTTAGAAGAGTGTGAAGGAGACTTTTTAATTACCTGTCTAGGGTTGACAAAGATAAACACCCTGTTATTATTCTATGTATTTGCTTGTAACTCAATTAAGGATGTGTACTTAATTGTATCACCAATATAAAGAAATAAGTGTTAAGGTGTTTGAAAGCTAGAGGAAATGAGATGTCCCTCAAGAAACATGAAAGGTCAGGGAGTAGAGAAAGCAAGGAAGCATAAAATTATGGCATTGGTATTCAGCTAAGATCAGAAGTGAAGGGCTGTGTTATCTGAATTCCCAATTGTAAGGTTGAATTGTGGAGTTAGCAGAAAAAGCAGAGCAGCATGGCACAGCAGAATGAGCTAAATCAAACACGTCGAGCTATTCTGACAGTGGTGAGGAGAGCTTATGTTCTCAAGTTATTTCAGTAACATTGAAGCATCCCTGACATATATACAATATTTGCTGTCTTCTGCGTACAACACTCTTGATTGAATGATAACATTTAATGCATCGCACTGAGCGATCAGCTTGTTTCATTCTTCTGTTTCCCCATATTAATTTTCCCATTAAAAATGCAGAAAAAACCAAGGACATGAGTTTAGGGTTTTTCTTTCTCAAATTTGAGAGTAATACACAGGGCTGGCTGATGGCTTTGATACCCATCCCTTCTAATGTTCTTACTCTTTAGCATGGATTATGACTGCATATGCCATATAAACCACATTGGTTTAGCCCCAGCTTCCCCTGATGAGCATAAGCCTTATCATTTTGCACAGAGGACAGAGGACCAGGATGTGTTTCCCAAGAGAGGTGCACTTTCTGGAACTGTGCCCCTCAGAACTGGCTGTTCCTGCCAGGTCAGCACAGGTGTGGTCCAGCCCCCATCACCACAGGAATGATCACAGGTGGTGACAGGAGGTGGTACAACACCACAGCAAAGCACAGCCACAGGCTGGCCCTGTCCTGTGGCCCCACAGCAGGACAGGCAGTGCCAGACCATGACCTGTAGTTGCACCCCAAGCTGTTGTTTTAGGAGCAAGCTCAAAGAACAAATCATTAGGTGACTTTTTCCTCTTTCTGACTCTTCCTGTGGAATCAAGTGTTCTCGTTGGTGCAAGTCTGAGGAGGGCAGAGAGCAGTCAGGGGACATCACTTGGTTATGTTGGGTGGGATATGGCACATCTGGCGTGCTCCAACAGCAGAGAACTGAGAGAAACAATTTTCCCTTCTTCTCCCTGTCAGTAAAATATCTCCCTCTAATCTTCTTTTTGATGCACCTGACAATATAAACATGTTCTTTGTAACCCCAGGAGGCTTTTCCAGTTGCAATTTATCATTGAAATAGTTTGATTAGACTAATTTTGCTCTTTATAATTTTTTTTTCTTAAATTACTTCAGCACTTTCAGAGGAAATTGTGGGGATTTTTAATCAATCTGACAGCTGATTGTTTTGAGGGATTTTTTACAGCATCTGACACAGCTGACACCACTGTTTTTATCATAAATATCTGCCACATTAGTTTAAAATGGTGATTAAAGCTGCTCCACATGCTGCTGGCAAGGCAGCTGGACCTGCACAAATTACAATAATAACCACAGAAGCTCCTTCCTGAGAGGAGTGTTGTTTCTGTAGTCGTGTCAGACAAGTGCTGCCTTTTAAGAATGATTGCTCTGCTCTAAATGACATTTTTGGCTTTCTCTTAGAAAAGTAAGTTATTTATTTTCCTGTGATTTTAACTAAAGAACACTACCATCCCTAGAGAACAATTTTGTTTTTCAGCACTGGAGCAATTACTTTCAGCTGTATCAAGTGCCTGAAGTATAACAGTCTGTGGTTTCATGGGTTTGAGAAATGCCTGCTCTTAAGGACTCCTAGGCTAGATTCTCCATGGCCCTTTCCAGACCCCCAGTCTCAGAGGAGGTTATCCTTGGCCAGTGCTCCCTTAGCTTCTGCCATTTGTGAGAAGGTACACACATAACTGGGAGATGGTTGTACTCAGAGTTGAAGCAGGAGATGGATGTACATGTTTATGATGCCATCACTAAGACAGCAGAACTCTGGAAAAGCTTTTCATACAAGGCAATAACCAGAGAGTCAGAGAACTGCCCAGGTTTCCAGGGACCACAAAAGACCATCTGGTCCAATCTTGCATGGGAGGAGGAGCCTGGATGACATTACCTGGCATCCTAACCAACTGCATCTTGAAAACCTCTACAACAGGGACTTCAGCACATCTTTGGGGGGATTATTCCAGTGAATGAGGGTTCTCACTGTAAAACATTTACGTCTTGTGTTGAGATAAAACCTCTCCTGGTGCAATTTGCACCTGTTACCTCTTGTCTACTCCACAAGCTGCCTTGTGAAGAGAAGGGGACATCCATCCTCTTTGTAGGCACCCATTAAGTACTGGAATAATTAATGAGGTCCTCACTGAGCCTTCTCTTCTGTAGGGATTAAAAACACAACTCCTTCAGTCATTCCTCAAAGGGCAGGTTCTCCAGTTCTTTGCTCATCTTCACAGCCTTCCTTGGGACCCTCTTTCTGTGTCTTTCTTGAATTATCAGGACAGAGGTGAACATGGTACTTCAGGCATGGCTTGACAAGTGCTGAGGGCATTCCCAGACATTACAGGAAAGCACCATATGGGGAAATGACAAACTCAGAAGGAGCTAGAGAGCTTCTGCCTTGCACAGGGGCAGGACACCACTGACTGCCAGCAGCTTGCATCTCCCAGAGACATCTCCCATCCCTCCCCTCTGCCAATTTTCTGCCAGTAACTTGAGGCAGCTCCACCTCCCACAATGCTGGCAGGACTCTGGCATGTCTTGGAGTGTCCCTGCATCTTCTGAGCACAGTGATGGCACCAGCTCCCCTCCCAGCAGCTGGCAAGGAGAACAGGACCACAGAGCTGAAGGCTGGATGCCTTGCCAACAACAGTGTACCCCTGTGCTGATAATTGATTACTGGCATGAATCAGGATCATATTGATGAACAATTCACTGAGGAAAAGTCTTAAATGTGAAACTCATAATAGCAAAACATGTATAAATACAGATCAATCTATAATTCAGGATTAGCAGAGGTTTTTGACACTTAATTCTTGCCCATTGAATAATTAATATATCCTTTGTGCAAGAAGTAAATAATGTAAACTCAACATAGCATCCACAAAATGGTATTAAATGCATAAGACCATGCTATTGCCATCTAGTCATGTCAGCATCTGGGGGGGAAAAAAGCAACAACTCCTGAAAACAGAATGGTAAAAATAACAAAGCAAAAAGTAATGATACTTGTATAATCTGGGTCATTCTTCCATTCTTACAGGTTTGAGACAAAACATGGTCACCAGTCAACATTCATGGTTTGTGTTCTGCTAAAAATCCATTTGTTGCCATGTCCTCCCATTCTGTAACGGTATCACACTCCAGCCTGAGCCTCAATGTCACAGAGCCCTCTCAGACCCAGAGGAGAGCAACAGCACTGGGGTTCACAGCCCTTTCCAGAGCAGCTGCTTTGCTTGAGTCCTGTACTCAGCTAAAGTCTCAGCCATCATTGTCTCAGTTTGTTTGTGTCACCTGGGTTAGAAAGTATTGGAGATAAAAATACCAGCTAATACTTTAGGCAAATAAAATAAATTAGATTGGTGTAAATAAGCTGGTTGACTGTGTTGCCAGGGGCCCACTGCACTGGGTAAAGCACTATGGCTGTGGAGCAGGATGATGCTTTATGGTCTGGTGGGGCTGGCCAGGAAAGGTGGTGAGCTGGGCTGGGGAGCAGGAGAGGCTGTAGCTGCAGACACAGAGAGCAGCAGACAGAAGACAGGTGCTGCATGCAAGCTGCTACACTCAGCCTGGTGCATTTACCACTAGCTCCTGCTCAGAGGACCTGGGGGAGGAGACTTGGGCATTGCAGGAGGCTCTTTGGTTGTTAAATCCTTTGACTTTCATCTACAATCCAGTTTTCAGGTCTCATAGACAAGGTCTACATCAAAAATCTTAGGTCAAGCAGGGCATGAGCATTATGCAGTGCCTTTGCAGTGGCCTTTAGACAGGCTGTCAGCAGAGTTGCTGTCACCACCTCTCCTGAGATGTCTGAGAAACCTACTGGAGCTGTTCTGCCCGCTGGCTCTTTTCCATGCATGCCCAGGCTGATGACTAGTGCTGGTTAGTGCTTGGTCTCTGAGGCAATCTGTGAACGTGCCCTGCAAGTACATCAAGAAACTAATTTGTTAGCACACTCTCTAGTCTGAGGCCAAAATTAGACCTTGAGGTCCCTCCCATCCCATTAACCTGAGGCTGAGGGGTGAAAAGGACTGGTGAGCCAGCCCGTGGTGCTGTTTCCACCTTGACACTCTGACAGCAAAGGCCACTGCAGTGACTGGTGGCAGTGCACACCCCCAAATTCCTGCTGGTGGCTCCTGTCCTATGGCAGGCAGTCACAGCCCACTGGTTCAGTCTGAGTGACAGCTGTGACTGCTTCTCCTCCACCAGCCCCTTCCACATAAACCCTCTCTGCCCGTGGCTCCTCATCTCCTCCAAACTCTCTGACATGGCTCTCACTGGTCCCTGGAGATGCATGCAGGCAGGGCATGCCACCATCTCCCACAGCTTCTGTCCTGGAGGGATCCCCTGTCTGTGTGGGTGGCTTGTTTGTGTGTCCTGGAAGGTGAATGCATGGGAAGTTGTGCCAAATGGGGAAAAAGGCCCAGTATGGTCTTTAATGGCAGAGCATTCCATGATGTTCTGCATGGTGGGGGGAGGCTCGTGAGTCATGCATGTGGGTTGGGGTTTGAAGCTACTGTGTGACTCTGATGCATCCAAGGATGCTTCCAAGGGGGTTTTCTGCCTCTCTAGGTTCTTCTGTGGTGAGTATATGTGAGCAGTGGGAAGCTAAGTATGGGAAAGTCTTTATTTCCTTCATAATCACCAAATATCCTCTATATTTTTCTCCTTCTCTTGTCCCCAGCTTATTATTTAAAGTTCACAGTGTGCACATGTCCCCATCAAAAAAATGGGAAGCCTGAAAACATGTAAATTATGGCATGGATAATGTACAGGATCCCAGTAACCCAGGCTGGTTGTGCACTGGGGCTGCTCACCTCTGCAGAGATTTGTGCTGGAGTAGCACTTGTGGCTGGGGGAGGCAGCCCCATCCCTTAATCAGGCTTTCCAAGAGATGGATAACTGTGGCATGGCAGGACTGTGCATCCCTCTGGGATGAGAGTGCTGGTGATGGATGGCACACCTTGCGTCACCTCCTGGGCACCAGGGGTGAGCCAGCAAATGAACCTAAGTGGGGCTGAGTGGCTCGAAATGGTGTCTGGACATCTGGGTGGTATTAACAATCCAGGGGAATTAGATCTGCTGTCTGGGGCAATTGCATCATTACTCAGTGTAAGTTCATACCCAGAGGGGGAAGTTCACTCTCTGAGAGCCCTGACTAGGGCAGATGAAACTCAGTCACTGGGCCTATAGATAATTAATAATGCTCTCAATACATTTAGGCCATTTTTCTTTTTGTCTTTTATTCCAGAAGAGACAACCTTTACTATTTTATTAATTTGCTTGTGTTACTTAAAAAGTAATTCATGTACAGAGTAGATGGCTTGTGATATTTCTTCAGTGCCAATATGACTTGACAAAATGGCTATGAAAGCTTGCCCATAGCTCAGAGAGCAGGAGCCTGGACAATGGTGCTGCCAGCCCCTGCTGACTGTAGGAAGATGCCAGCATCCACCTGGCATTAACCTAGCCTGGGGACAAATCTGCCCTTTGGAGGAACAGAGCAGAATTATATTCTCTCAAAAATATTACAATTATAATGGGCTTTCACTGATTCTGTGAGTTTGTATAAATTGGGAAAATAATTCTATTTCCTACACATTCTACAATGTCTTGGGGGGACTGCACCAGTTGAAGGTAAAAGGGTCAGGATTTTACTCCTTGGTTTTGGGTATATTATGTTATTTTAGCTCATCAATTTTCATGACTTTGTTTCTGTTCTTAAAAAATATTTCATGTGGATGTTTGGACCTCACAAAGCTGCAGTCAGTATTACTCCCTGAAGTGTCTTGAGAGGGGTGCAGGGCTGCTGTTTTTGGTGATTTTTATGGGACTTTATTACTTGGCTATAGTTCATGTCTGGCTAATACATATTTCCTCCACAGCCATCACTTTTAAAGCATCTTTTTAATTTGTTGCCCTTCCTTAAAACCTGTGCTCAGAGGTTTTTATTTATGCTTTTCATCTCCCAGTACTGTATAGGATAGTTCCCAAAATAAAGTCAAACTCCTAACAGGACATGGACTACACTAGTTATACAGGTGTCCAGCTGTGGGCTGTTTTGTGTAAGAATAATTTAAAGTAGCCAAGAAAACACAAAAATGCATCATATTTTTTTTAATAATTTCCAAATTATTTCAGGTGACAGGAACAAAGCAATTATATAATGACACACTATTATAATAACAAAATAACAAATATTTATAATTAATTAAAGGCACCAAAAGAAGGATTAGAATCTAAAACAAGAGCTGAGATGCTGTTTGCAGCAGCTGGATGATGTGCACTGCTTCTCTCCCAGCATGAGGCCCTCAGAGTGTGCTGGGGTGTGGATTGGAGTGCCCCTCTGTGCTGCACTCCAGGAGGGGCAAATTAAATATGTTGTCAGACACAATTAAAAATAACAAATGGTTATCCTGCTTAATTAGACTGTAGAACACTTATCACCAACCTCCCCCAAAGCTTACTGCTGAAAGCAAATTATTTTGAGAGCATTTTTAATAGAACAGTTTTTCAACTTGCTGAAATCTTTATCTCTTGTTTGGTAAGGCTGGTGGCTTGAGGCTATCCAATAGAGGTCAGCCATGGAAGAAGGCTCACATGGAGTTTAAACTAGATTACTAGCAAAAGCATTTCAAAGAGAGTAATGGCCTTGGCTTCAATCTACACATTCCCTCTTGGTGAGTGGGGACTTTCCCCACTGTGATAGTGAGCATATTAAAGAGAATGGCAAATGGGAAATTACATTGGTACTGTACTTGAACAGTTCTATATTCTGGTGGATGTAATTTACATTTGTATTATGTTTTCAGTATATTTTATACCACTCTGCTAGATCAGAAATCCTATACAACATCTTCAAATGGATATCTTTGACCTTACACCCTTTACCCATGGCATAGCCAAGAGAGGCTGCTCAGAGAGTACTGAACTCCAACATGACTGTTTAATAATAAGACCATTTTGGTACTATGCTGTTCACAAATTTACATGGGTTTGAGTTTTGTCAGATAGTTTCTCATCAGAGAAACTTATTTAAGTAAGCGCTAGCAGCAATGACAACTGGCAACTCTAATTACACTTGACAGAGTACAAGACAATCTTTTTTCTTCCTACCAGATGCTTCCACTGCTGCGTGCTCCCTCATCTACTAATTCCTGCCCCCGGTAGAACTTATTAAGACACGCACCTGTCATTTGGTACATGGTAAATGTCTGGCAAGATGTAGGGTGTAGCAATGAGCAGCAGAAGTGGCAGCAGCCTCCCTCTGTCACAGCAGACTGCCTCCAGACGTGAGGAATGGCGTGGGATAGATGCTTGTCACCAAGGCAGGGTGATGGATCTGCAGCAGAGGCAGTCAGGGGCTTGCATCCCCAAAAGGCACCAGGGTACACCCCTGCCCAGGCCGTGTGGGGCTGATGTGCTCCTGTGGTCCCACACAGGCTGTGCCTGCACCCTCGAGCCTCAGACTCGTGCTTGACTAAGCAGAGGAGGCAGACACGATGATCTGATGACTGCTGTGGTATGATACCACGAGGAAAACTGGCTTGGTGCTTCTGTTCCAGATAAAGCACATCATAGCAATCTCTCAGCATGCTCCGATATTTTCTCCCATTTTTCTTCATCCGTGTATGAATTTTTGTTTAATGTCACATTAGTTTGCCTTCAATGTACAGAATACACTGACCTAATTTTTGCTGCCAGGCACAAGGAAGGCAGAGCAATAAAGGTGTTCTGTGGGGGAAGGAAATGTGTATTTCAAAGATCCTGGAACAACATTCCTGATGTGGAGCAAGACGATAAGAACAAAAAATGGCCACACACTGATAAGAAGGTTGGTAGGGAAACCTTGCCAAGCTGAAATGTCACGTCATTGGGAAAATGCCCAAGCAATGCCTCACAAGCTAATTGTGAAATATTTTCCACTTGTCTCAGCTGCTACCTACAGCAAATGCTTACTAGTGAATTCTGGGAAGCATTAAGATATGCAGATCTATAGATCATATTTGCCCAGTTTTGTGGGAGTTTGTGTGAATACAAATCCACCATGATCTATCTGGGTAAGAGACACAAGTGCAGGTGCAGATGCAGAGGCAAAATTGCCTTACCTTTTTTCTTTCTTCCTAATAAACCTACCCCAAACTATATTCAAAATGCAAAATTTTAAACTGGAGTTAGAGCATTGGGCTGCTGTTTGTTCTGCTTTATAAAGAATAAGAATTTGGGAAGTCTGGTTGAGCTATTTTGTGCCTTCTGGGGAAGGAACACCAATACATTCTCTTATTTATGTGCTGCAAATAAAAATCAGGATGTTCCTGATTGTTGTGAGAATTAACCCAGTCCACGAGCTTGTTACAGAGAAACAACCAACTGGCCAGAAAACAAAATTAAAACAACTACTTACAAAGTTTAAGAGGAACCTTGGTAGTCTGGAAGGTATATTTTTCATAGCTTCTTTCAATCTCAAGAGCCAAGCGCTTTTATGATTACTAGTCCAGATATTTTGAGCCAAGAATTAGCTGTAACATTTCAAAAATAGGTTTTATATGATAGAAAATGATTCATACTTTAAGGGTCAGATATTTTGAAGTTGTCTAGAATTGGGAGACTGAGAATCTTTCCTTTCAATTGGCATAAAGGTTTCTATTTCTAGCCATATCCAATATAGTATATACAGGACATTAAAGCTCTGACATTTCAAGGCAAAGAAAATTTGTCACTGTTGTAACACTGATTCTTACCTTTCTATTAGCTCACACAGGTATCATTTTAGGAGAAACTCTGTGTCTGAAATAAAAAAACCTGGAAATATTAGCTATATGGAGTTGTTCCTATTTGGGGACTGTTGCAGTAAAAGCTAGGTGATCAGGTCTGAGAAGCAGATAAAGTGGTTGAATCTCTGTAAGTCCACTCCTGATCTCAAAGTGTGCCACTGTAAATCATCTGTGAGATCTGTGTGTGAGCTCTGTTGATTGAGTATCAAGGGACTGAGAGAGGCAGCAGCCAGAGCTCTGAACAGAGCCCAGCTGGTCTGGTGCAGCTGAGTGGTGGGTCCAGCTTCCCTGAGTCCATGTCCCTGCCCCAGAAAGGAGCCCGTGTTCCCAGCCTCACTCCATGGAACTGAGCCTGTGGGGTTCAGAACCAGGTTGGGCCAGTGCTTTTTGTCAGCACACCAGTCTCTGGGAACTCAGCCAAAAGCCAGGCTGCAGCTCCACAAGACCCACATCCTTCCTCCAGCCCCTTTGCTAATTTTTACTCATGGCCTCGTCAGTCAGGAAGGGTTTGAGGAACCATTAACAGCTGTGCCAGAAGGGTCTCCTTGGGTCAGGGCTGTCTGAGACTGTACAACACAATCTCTGCCCAAATCACACCCAAGAGAGCTTGGTTGCTGTATTGATCATTTGTTCACCTGCTGCTACAAGCTTCCACTGGGGAGGGGGAGGCAGACAATACATATGGGCTTTCTAAGCACTGGCTGATGCAGTTTCCCAGGGATAGTCAGGGTGAAATGGCAGAAATTATTTTTTTTGCTAGCTTTTGAGTGATAAATACATAGAAAATGTTTTAAAGTCTTAAACTTTGGATAATTACATTACTAAGTTGCTATGATATCAGGAAAGTAAACATGTAGAAAGTAAGTATATAATATTTAAACAGTAATGTCTCCAGACTTTTTGCACATATAAATGCACAGCCTTTACTTTATCTGCATGAACATACTGCTTTTGATGATAATGTACTCCCCAGTTTGTTCTTCCACTGGTTTACATTTCCTATTGCTAATTTTTCAAACACATAACAGCACTGTAGTGCTTAGGCAATTATTTCCAATGTCTGAGTATATTTATCAAGTGGAATCAAGTATTGATCATCTGCAGAGAAGGTCTCAGCATTCCTTCATATTTTCCAGCTGGCCAGCTAGAGGGAAAGTTCATTTTTATCAGTGAATTGAAAGCTGGGTTTGTGTTCCTGTTTTTAGACAAAATTCATCAGGCTCTGTAGTTGCAGGTTTGTAACAAAAGTCAAGTCATGCTGCCTGCTTGTCACAATGGCTGCCATTGATTTATTTGGCTGCTCTGTTTCAAATTTGGCACATCATGTTTTTATCATGCTTAGATCAAAAGAGTTAGCATGAAAGGAGATAACTGCTTTGTATGACAAAGATTATTTTAAGATTCTGAGACTAAGTACTTAATGTATTTTCTGTTCATTTCTTTTTTAGCTGCATGTCAACTAATTCAGTCAGAACAAATTTCTGGCACCTAAACATCTCCTGCCAGGAGAATCCTGCTCTTTCCAGGGATGAAGGTTTCCTTCCAGCATGATTCACAGCCCAGCATCACACCAGTACTAATGACCAGTGCTGCCTCTGCTCTTCAGCTTTTGCTGTTGAGGTCCTTATTGCCAGAGGCTTTTAAAGAATTGCAAATTGTAATGAATTGTGACTTGCATCACTCTAATACAAAAAATGCATGTTACTATATCTGCTTTATAGATGAAAGACACAAACCTGGAGGGAAATAGGAAATTCACCTTACTGGATAACCTGTGTGGAAGCCATAAGTCTGTCTCCTGATCTCCTTACTCTGTGTCTTAACCACAGATCTATCATTACCATTCATTTCAAGGATGCATTCATACTATCACTGCTGCTGCTAATACCACTGTTTCAGCAGATGCCCTGTTGAACTGATAGAGAAAAACATTCAATCTCCAATTTTTCTCCTTCTGTCCTCTATATTGCAGTGCAAAGGACTATTTGGATGAAAAAGCTATCTAAGAACAGGTGTAACAAACTCCTTTCACACAGACAAATTGCATTTCTGTAACATGCATTCCATGCAATAATTCATCACATATGTTCACTGAGAAACCTCCTCTGCCTTTTGCAGGAATAGAGCATAAAATGCATTAACACAGAGAATTCACAGAAAACGGATATTTTATGCTGATTTCCTCACGTGTTGTTTGTTTTGTGCATATGTAATGCCATGTTAAGGGCTGGGGGAGTTCATAGGAAGGAAGCAGAAGCCACAGCAGGGCAGCTCACAGCTGGGAAGTGTCTCAGCCCCAGAGTGGGTGGTGAACCAGGTGCTCAGCACCTCCTGGGCACTGCTGCTGGTGGAAGTGCAAGGGCTGTGTGCCACCACTCAGCCTTGGCCAAGGCACACAGGCTCCCCTTGCAGACAACTTACCCTATTCACTCAATTCAACACCTAATGTTTAAGCAACAGAGTCATCCTTTCTGACCATGAGATTTCTGGCTGTGTCTTCCTTTCCCAGCTGGAGGGGCAGTGGTGCACAGGAGCAGAGGTGAGTGCTGCTCCTGCACAGCAGCAGGAGGACAGCCTAAACCAAAAGTTAGAAATATTCTGTGAGCCACTTCTCTATTCTCCATCCATTACCTTGTCACGTGATGTGTCCAGTCTGCTTTTAAATCATTTCAGAGATGTGACTTCTAACACTTTTTCCAGGGAAGCTATTTCACAGTCGATTACACGTCCTTGTTAAAATTTTGGCTGGATAGTCAACTCAAATCTCCATTTGCTCACTTTCTTGCCTTTATATGCAATTATACCCCTGAGAAGTGCTCTAAACAATCACCTAATGCCTCCTTGTTTGTATCTTTCAAGCACATGTAAACACTTATAGCAGTTTTGGATACCATGTGAGGCATCTTAAAATCTTTAGTTCGTAGGTACTTTCTCCGTGGATCATCTCCTCTAGCCCTTATGTTAGGCATTTTATCCTTCTTAAAGCTCTTTATAATTAGTCATCATCTTCCTAGGAAGGCTGGTGCCCAGGCCTGCATGCAAGTAATTTGTGCAACAAAGATTTCATATTCATAATGCTTCTAGGCTGCACATAGTTTTAAATTATGCTCAGTGTCCTACTTTCACCAGTAATTGTATCTCTTTTTTCCTAACCTTATACAGAAAGAGAAGTGAGCAGCTTTTCAGTTTAATTAGTTTAGTTTCTGGCAGCCTAAATGGGCAGTGCTGTAAAGAGCTGCAAGGTTAAAAGATTTTCCTGGTGTGTATAGAACTGCAAAGAAAAATACACACATTTTGCTTATAAAATAGAAGCAACATTATAAGGGATTATAAAATATTTTCCTCCTTTTTTTTCTTAAAGCACACAACCACTTTAGGAACATGTGTTTGTCATCCTCACTCCTAAAATAAACTACACACAAACATATTCCTAGAACCATCCAGATATTTTTCATGACTGCATGACAGCCAGATGTGACAGACAAGATGCTCTGTTGGGACCCAGAACAGTCAGTGCTGCTGCATGGTAGGAGCTCTCTCTGCAAAACAAAATGAGTAAGGTCTCCATAGAAGCTACTTGTAATGTTTTGATAGAAAAATTCTTTCTGGCAATCAATAAATGCCACTTCTTATCAGGAAAAAAAAAATGTGCATGAATTTATACCAATGCCTGATTTCAGTTTCTTAATAGGTTTCTGTGAGGAACTGCATGAAAACTTTTGACATTGTGGTAAAAATGAGCACACCAATACCCTATGGACTTCAGTATGGTTTAGAGCAGTCAGGATGAAAATAACCTGGGATGATTCTGTGGAATTTTTAATTAGAACAACTGTAATGAAGCTGTTGAATATTAGTATTATTACAAATAATCATAATTTGGACTAAATTATACAAAAACTCAAATTAGGACCTGAGTTTTAAAAATATACAAGATCATTCTCACATACCTATCACAGGATCACCTGGGCTGTCCAATTGTTCTCAAAAAAGAGGAGCTGTTTTTTCACTTCAGGTGAGCAGCCCTTTTTAAGTGCTCTAAGCACAGCTGGTATCATATCCATCTTCTTGCCTCATTCAGTACAGTGAGATAAAAAATATGAACAAGCATGAGAGGAAAAAATATATGAAACCCAAAGATTATATCTTTTTATGAATAGCATGGTAGAATCCAACTTTTGAAAGACATCTCTTTATTACCTTTTCCTACTGTACTTTCACTTGATGATATTTCCACCTCAGACCTTTTCAGTAAAATTTTACTTTCTTCAATATTTATTTCCTGGCATCTGGTTTCATCTAGCTGCTGATTGACACTCCAAAACATAAAACACTGCCTGCAAACTCCAGCTCACTTAGAACTAGTGATCTGTGCTAGTAATCTTCCCTCTTTCACTCCAGCTCTTCCCCATCAGAATGCACAGGTCAGGGCACCAAGGAGGGCTGAAGTTTTCTTCAGCAGTCCCTTAGATCAGCCAGGTGCTGCACAAGGGGAGCTGGCAGAAGGTCACATCATGGTCTGAGCTGCTTCTGTGAGAGAGTGAATGGGAACAGCAATTTCAGGAGATGGTCTGATTAAAGCACATAAGCCTTTCATCTATTTTTGAATCCTTGTTTTAAGATTACAGTGTATAGGCTGCTCTGGAAAGCATCCAGACAGCACAGACCTCTAAGCACCTCTAAGGCAGGAGATAAAGATGAGTTTAAAGAGGAAAATAAGAGTTACAATTTTTTTATTCTCTCAAATGGATAAAAATAACCTTTAATTGTTATTTTATTTTACTTTAATATTTTTGAAAGAAGAGGGAGAAAATAATGACATGGGACTCACAAGACAAAGAAGGGATTCACAGAGGCCATGTCTTCAAGATTTGATACTAAAACCCAGTGACCACTCTCCCCTTTGCATGGCTGTTCCACATAGGTCATACCTGCTTGCAAACTGCCAGAACCTGAATATGAGGAGGCAAACACCTGAATAAGCCTCTTCTGAATGGGGTTCACCTGGAAGCCTTTTTCTGGGTGTTTGAGTACTTTTGAGTGCCAAAAGAAAGTTATTAATGAGAATCATCCTCAATATGTAGCAACCATAGACAGAAAACTGCAGGCAACTCCTGATGTAGTGCTGGCAGCAACAGCAATGCAATCCCACCATTTTTCCTTAGAGATGCAGTGTGAGGCTGGATTCTGGCAAGGTCTGGTATTCCTTGATACTTGGGCTGAAAACTGGGGTAAAATTTCAACCATTTCTGCAGACACTGAAGTGGTTTTTTTCTTTATGTCATATTTGAGTGAATTGACTTTGGCAGAATTCCCTTGTCATTGTGCTTCCTGTTAACTTTCCAGTTATTAGATCTGATGCAGGTGTTCACAGAGAGTACATTTCAATACTAGTTTTGTTCTATATCTATGTCTTGTATCTTACTCCACACTATCAAACTCAAAAGCTTTCTTTCTTAGAGTGCATGAAGTAATCTGCTGCCTATCTATCTATCTATCTATCTATCTATCTATCTATCTATCTATCTATCTATCTATCTATCTATCATCTATCTAATCTATCTATCTATCTATCTATCTATCTATCTATCTATCTATCTATCTACCTATCTATCTGTCTATCTATCTATCTATCTATCTATCTATCTATCTATCTATCTATCTATCTATCTATCTATCATCTATCTAATCTATCTATCTATCTATCTATCTATCTATCTATCTATCTATCTATCTATCTATCTATCTATCTATCTATCTATCACATTCCCTGTGTCCATCTCTCTCCAGAGAAGGGTGTCTGCAGTGCAGCTGGTGATGCTGCTGCACTCATAGCACATCCCACACCCCATCCCTGTGCTGGTGGGAGTGCTGTGGCTGGCAGTGACACCTGCTGGGCAGGGCCCAGGGAATGCCTGTCCCTTCCCACCCACTGGGAGGAAGAAACCTTCTGTCAGCACCTCAGCTCTTCATTTCCACTGAATCTTAGGGATCACCACCAGCTGACAGCAACATTTTCATAAACAGATATACACACTGGATGGATCAGAAAGAGCATTGTAGTCATCAGAGAACAAATATTTCAAGATAGTGCATCAATTTTGACTCAAAACTGCCTAAAATGAACATTGAAAATGGTCAAATGCTAGGAATAAAAGGAAATCTCCTCCTCTGAAAATTCTCTGAGTGTTTGCTTGCATTTTGTGCAAGGTTGGAATTAAAGAAACATTAATATTCTCTTAAGTTGGGAAAAATGTGAATGTACAGGTGAGAACTAAGATGAAATTTCTCTACTGTGAAGATTTTGTCTAATATGTAATTTGTATTCTTTCCAATACTGCTTACTTCCTAATCTTTGCCACAGAAAAATTAGCAGTAGAGAAAAGCCTCATAATCCACTGAGATGGACACTCAGAAAATAATAAACATTATTTCAGAAAATGAATAAACCTGTAATTCATCATAACTTCTCAACTCTAGATTAAGTTTAGATTAAGAGAACTCTATACACTCAGTCTCTCCCACCCACCCCTATCTCCTCCTTTTTTTCCTTTTCTTTGTTTTCATTAAAGTCACTTCTATATCCCTTTTAAAACTCAGGTTGTGTTTAGCAAAGAGAATCCTTGTAGCCTGGAACCACCAGGAGCTTTCCTGTAATTAGCTCTGGTAGAGGGACTGTGCATTTTAATTTGAATGTTTGACTGATCTTCCTCCACTTCTGAGATGTGGCCTTCAAACACACTTATTGCAAAAAAATTAAATTAATTAATTAATTGCCTGACAATGTTTTCTTTTTAATTTAGTTTATTTTTATTATTAAAACTGGCTACCAGGCTTCTAAGAGTCCTTGAAATTCTCTGTTTGAGTTCCAGTGTTTCACACTGCTGTAAGGCCAAGGAATGAACAGCCCAGGGAGCGAGTGAGCCCTCTGTGCCAGCTTTCCCAGTACATATTTCCATATTCTGTGAAGGGACCATGCTGGTGACAGCCATTAGCACACACACACTGGTGCTGCTGCTTGCCAGGTGTGCACTGCCCCATCAGAGCACAGCACTGGTAACGCTGAGGCTGCTGTGCTTCCCACATCCCAAGGGAGCCTGGAGCTGCTGGCAAGGAGCACCCAGAGCTCACCAGACACACCATCCATTTCAACACACACAGCATGCAAAGCTGCTGACAGAAATCAGCATGCTGGGTGAGAAATGCCATGCATTTTATTGTAAATTTACTCTTTCACTGGGTTTGGGGCAGTGATAAGAAAAGTGGGGTGGAACTAGATTGTGACTAACCTTCTTCCTCCCAGCACCTAGCATGAACCTATCACACATTTAAACAGCTCCTCCTGGAACTGCAGCTGCCTGGGGAGAGAGGTGCAAAGCACTCAGCAGATAATGCTGTCAATGCTGGTGAGCAGAGCTGCCCTGAGCAAAGGCAAAGTGCTGGGCTCCATAGCCCCGTGGAGCCATGGGCTGGGATAAAGCCCGGGTAGTCTAGGCTGTGCTTTATTCAAAAAGTAACCTCTTTGTGCTGCAGGTAGGTGCTGTGGGTGAAAGCACTGTCAGCCCCTGCAGAAGGGGAGGAGGTGTCCCCCATGAGCCAGAGAGGGCACACAGAGCCCTGCATGTGGAGCAGCCCGTGCCAGTGGCACCGGTGCAGCACAGGGCAGGGCTCACCTGGCCAGGCATCCCCTCTGAATCCACCAGCTCCTGTCCAGCCCATGTCTGGCCCTGAGAACATGACAGCCACTTGGTGCCAGAGGAAGGGTAAGGAAACCACTATGGGTTTGGGCACCCTCTGAGAAACCAGACCTGTACATGTGAAGTGTGAAATCTTCCTTACTTGGCCAGCTGCTGACTTGCTCTCAGAGCATCACAGGAGTGTGGGCCAGGTCTGGGGCAGCTAACAGTGCCTGCCCATTGGCCTTTGGGCTCTCTTCAGTACAGAGCACAGTCCCTCCCTGCTGCAGAGCTTTTGGCCTCAAGCCTTTTGTCTCTGCTTAACCCTGCTGTGCCATGTGCCCCCGTGTTCCTGGCAGCAGTGTGCAGTGACTCCAGCTGAGCTCTGCCTGCAGGGGAGAGAGATATTGTGATTTAGAGAACTGTGATTCCTGTGCTAGGTCTGACATGTGGCAAAGCAATAAAGTACTTCTCATTATTGACATCCATGGGAGTTTCTCACAGGTCCAACCTAACAGGTCTTTAAGTGCAGACAGACACAAACCAGGAAAATAGCATTCAGCTCAGCCTGGATCCTCTCCCCAGGAATGTGATAATCCTGATTAGCTGATAGTGTGGACAGACTTCACTTACTTCTCAAACAAACTCTGCTGCTTAATGAAATGAACAAATCCACTTCCAACCTCACAAGGGAATTGAACTTCCTGTTTCTTTAAATTACACCTGCAGTGTCTCAAACTTTTACTGATGTGTCAGCAGGTATATTCCAAAAATTACATCTATAGAAACAACTGCCTTCCCCTCCTGCTATTCTCTGTTCATCCATGTGGAACCTAATTCTAAAAAATAAAGTTATCTGCTAATAATAGTGATCTAATCTCTATTCTGAGATCTGACAATCTGCAGGGCTGGGTCTAACAGCCTGGTTCTAACAGCCTGGGTGAAGTGATTACCAGTCAGTGATGTACCAAAACATGGGGCAGAGCCACACTTTGCCCAGCTATTTTGCTCCAGACTACTCATCAAAAGCAAAATTTTGTGCTATGGTGTTATTCAGCTGTGTAGCAAAAAATCCTGTATATTTTTCATAGCTCTGTGAAAATTAGTTGCATAGTGCACTGTGTATCTGAAACCTGCCTTTATTTGAAGGTTCATGTCCAGTTTTTTCTTCCTTTCACTACAACTTACTAATAATTACAGCAAACATCAGCTTTGGTCAGCAACTAAGCCCCACACAGCTGCCCTCTCACTGCCCCTCCAGCAGGAAGGGGAGAGAATGGGAAGAGCTAAAGTGAGAAAACTTGTGGATTAGCCCAGGGGACAAAAAAAAAAAAAAAAAAAGAATTGAAATATACAAAGTAAGTGATGCCTAAGGCAATTGCTCATCACTTGCCAACTGGTGCCCAGCCAGCTTCCCCCAGCTTTATGTGCTGAGCATGATGCCACATGGTGGGAACATCCCCTACATCCCCTACAGCTGTCCCAGCTGTGTCACTTCACAGCTTCTTGTGCCCCTCCAGTCTTCTCACTGGCAGGGCATGAGAAGAGGAAAAGACCTTGACTTGTACAAACACTACTCAGCAAGAACTGAACCATCAGTGTATTATCAATATTAATTTCATGTTAAAACCAGAATACAGCCCTGTACCAGCTACAAAATGAACTCTATTCCAGCCAAAACCAAGACAGCATCTTTCAGCAAGACCATTCAGCTTTGGAATGTGTTTCACCCCAGTCAAATGTCACTTCATGTGGCTGCTTCAGGAGATGTCACTGAATTCCTTCAGTCCTGCTCTGCCCTTCTCTTCTCAGGGACACTTGCCATGCTGCTTTCCATGACATTATGTTGGAAATGTCTCAATAGAAACAAAAAATCCTCATCATGTTTGTTGAACAAGGAAAAGGGGTGATGAGCACACAGATGTGGGGAGGTGAGGTGCACCCTTGCAATCTCCCAGCCCAGGATGTGCCTGGTGCAGGCTCTCCTGCTGCCCAAGCTGCTGGGTCAGCCCTCAGCTGGCAGAGTCCCCTGAGCCCCAGGACATGGTCACTTCCCAAGGGGCTGGAGTGGCAAAACCCTTTTCAGGAAACACCACCCAGCTTCTCTGTGCTCCACTGCTGGAATAGGGATGAGAAACTCTTTTTCTACTAGGTCAGATTTCCTTTGGAGTTCCTGCATCTCCTCTCGAAATGAAATAAAAACCCAGCAAACAATTTTTCTTGAATAAGTATAAATCTAGGTGTGATTTTGTGTGCTTAGAGATTTCTGTACTGAAGTGTTTTCCAGCTGTATGCACATTTTGGGTTATAAATTTATTTAGTTTCCATAAAATTCTGCAATTATTTAGCAAGACAGTCAAAAAACTTTTGGGAACTATATCTATTTATGTGTTTCTACTATTCATAAACTAATGATATATGACAGATTGTAAAAAGAGAAGATAATTTCAATAACTAAATTTTCTGAAGAAGAGAAAATCCTACATTACTCCTGTATGACACCTTAAAACAGTTTTATAAGAGGGAAATTCATGATGATTTGAAAAGACTAAGATGTTGCATTGTAGGAAAGGTAAATTGATCTCTCTTTCAATTTGCTTAATGCTATGAAACTCTATATCTCTTCTCATTCCTGCTTTTAAAAATATCAGGCAGTAAGAAAAGTGGGAAATAAATGTCTGCTGTTTAAAAAGTGATGACTTTGCTGAGGTTCTGATTCTCTCTGGGGCTCAATATGTAAATCTGAAGTGTGTGGCTCAGGGGGCCTTGGCACCCAGTGGATCATCCTGGCAGCAACAGACTGAGCTCAGCACCAGCACTGCCACCACCTGAGCTGGAAGGCAGGAGAAAGAGCTGGACCATGAGCAGGTAAAGCCAAGGGGGATCTCTGGAGCAAAACCTGCTGCTGGAGACCTGCAGAACAGACTGCAGGTCTAGCTGAGGCTGGGAACACAAGGAGCCTGCAGGTAGGTTGTCTGCCTGGCCACCCATCATCTCACAAAATACAGCAGTTCAGACTGGAGGTATGAGGTCCTTTGGACACACAGTGAAAACCCCACCAGTACTGCAGATGTAATCAGCAGAAGAAATTCACTGATGACATTTTATTGTGAAGTGCAGAAAATATAAAAATTGTTTCCTCCTCAAAGATGGATATACTGCAGTCTCACTTTAGTAGATATGGAATGCAGCTTGGATAAAATTTATCAGAGGGCTGAACTGCTTGGTGAAATTGAATATGCACAGTTTTAAAGAAAAGCATATTGAGACTTTTATGGGGGTGATAGTGATCTGTATATGAAAAAATAGTACAGTAGCAAAATACAGTAATCTGAATGGATACCACTTTTCCATATGTAGTGACAATGTATCTGATATTACTTGAAAAATCCATTAAAATTGCTTGGGTGTTGTGCTTTTATTAAATGCAGACTTTTTCTTCATTGATTTGTGTTCATCATATCCTGGATAAGAAAGATAATGTTTTTGCTGATTTGTGTAATTCAAAATTTTAAATTCAAACCACACATACAAACCATCTTCTTAAACAGAAATCTTAATCAAAATCAGACAACAAAGGGATCATCTCCTGGGACTGAATATGTGAATATGTGCACAGTGAGAAGATATTTGCTTGCATTTAGAGGGAACCTCCTGAGTTTCAGTTTTTGCCCATTTCCTCTGGTTAGGACCACTGGGCACAGCTGAGAAGAGCCTGGCTCTGTCCCCTCTGCACCTTCAGATATTTATATACATGGATGAGATCCCCTGAGCCTTCTTTTCTCCATGCTGAACAGTCACAACTCTCATCCTTTCCTCATAGCTGAGATGCTCCAGCCCCTTCATCATCTTCATGCTCTCTTTTACTGGGGGGACCAGAACTAGACATAGGACTCCAGACATGGCCTCAGTGGGGCTGAATAAAGCAGAAGAATTCCCTCCTTCAGTCTGCTGGCAATACTTGGTAAATGCTGATTGCCCTGCTGTCATTGGAGATGTTTGTCTCACGTTTTCTCATGTGGGACTATGGATCTGGCAATTTCATCTTTGTGTAGATTCTCATTTTCAACAGCACATAGCACTGACATGAAATTTTTTAGAAGTCTTGTACTACTGATAGTATTGTGCATTTCTTCTCATTTTCTTTATGTGGACTTCATTTGTGGTGGCCTTTGCAGCTCCTGAGCATCATTTCTTGTACCTGTTTTATGTACCCAGCTCCTTCAGAAAGAGCACTGTTTATATTCAGCATATTTAAGGCACTGCAGCAATGTGTGCTGCAATAAAGACTAATCAAATTAATGAAATGGATCTTAGGTTGAATTACAACTGTCCAAATATCAATAAATTTGTTGTACTGTACACCACAGGATGGGAACAGGTCTCCTCTCAAACTACCTGCTTATGGGGCTGGCATTTACAGCCAATGACAACTGCAGCTTATAAACCCATAACCAACACTCAGGGTCTTAAATTTCACTACTGCTTTCCATGTAGCTTGTGCATTTCTGTATTTTGCTTTCATTGTTCCCTGCCTGCTCTTTTTTCCAGACTGAATCTCATTTTATTGCCAACTTATACCTCTAAATTCTGCAGGTCTCTTTTATTATTTTGCCATCTATTCTGGATTTTGCAACACCTTACAATTTAGTATGATCTGTAAATTTAATTACTGTCATGTTTGCCAAAGACCATAAAGAGCCAAGTCAATTATATGGCTAAAAAAGAAAAAAGGAAACTTTTATTATGCTATAAATGCTCTGCTAAAAATCCCCCACAAAAAAAAAAAAAAAAGTACTAAACATTTCTTGGAATTCATAAATAGAATTGCAAAGGGATCTAGATGATTTGCCTACATCATTTGTGTCATTAAAAAAAATTAATGTATTATTAGCAAAAGTAAATATTAAAGAGATTAAAAATGGGACTTAATTCCTTTCTATGCAGATAAAATGTATGGGACAGGGTAAGACAAACATTCATATTCCACACTCCCTATGACATAGAAATTAAACCTACCATGGTGTTACTGGAGCAGAATTGCCTCAAATTGGTTCACATACTAAGGGCAAATGCAGGACACCAATTAATAATTGATTTGATTTAGTGTCTATTTTCTTTTTTATTTTTCTTTTTAAACATTTCCAACATGTGTTATGTGTATAGTACAATTGTGTAATGCTTCAGTCCAATTTGACAGCATTTGAGCTAAGTCTATAATTCTCTGTCATTATTATCTCTGAGCTATTATGAAACTGGTAGAATTAGAGCAGAGTAACCTTCATCATTCGACCAGGAACAACAGCAATTACAATTTGGTCTCTGACTGAGGTAAGAATAGATAAATTGAGCTAGATAATGATTACAATCTTTCAAATTCATCATTAGCTCTAACTGCATTTCTAATGCAGAAGACCAGATTATTGGGCCTGGCCATGATAGCTGCTCCTGGCTTATGCTACAGCAACATCACTAAGCTCACCTATTTTAATCAGACCTCTTGTTCTTAAAGAGCACAACCTGAGATACACTAATAGGTATTAATTTTATGAAGCAATTCAAGGCTTTGAAAATCCCTTTTCAATGTTCAGCCCAAGTACCTGCTGTTCAGGCAGAGTAGCTCTCCATTGGCAGAGAAAAGAAAATCCCCCTTTCAAGAAAAACATATGCTCAAAGTCCTCTGGTTAGTGAAAGTACATAAAATAAGATGAGCAATTTAGCAAGTTACCATTGTGCCTGAGTCCCAACATCCATGTCTTGCCCATAAATTCAGAGTCCATGCAGATTTCTCCTTGGAAACGTTGATTTTATATCCTTGATTTAACTATAATTAGGATTTATTTCCTCAGGTGATTTTTGCCTGTAGCTCTGTTACTGGTATCTTGTTGACAGAGAGATGCAAAGTCACAAATGCAGGAGAAGAGCAGCCAAGTGTTATGGGCTGAGTGTGGTCAGGGCACTGGTCAGACATCTGAGCCCCTGTGTCTGCTCACATCAATATCTGTCCATCCTGCAAGGACTCCCAGACAAGATGTAAGGAAAGCTGCTCCCACATTACCTAGCATGTAAAATAAAAGACTTTAATGCTGCAGTGGTTTAGTGCAGAGGAGGCCTGCCTAGGTCTTGTCAGGAAATCTATACAAACCACCACACATGCCTTGATTCTGTTGGCCAAACACAGATACTCAGTGCCATGTAAAACACCCATTCATACAGGACCCATGGGGATGACAGAAGATCCCCTTTCCCTTACGGATTTGTGCTGGTCTGTGGAGGTAGATAGATGTCTAATGCAGACACCCAAAGGCACCACAAAGAGGGTTTGATGGCTCCATGTGGAGCTTTCAGAGTGCTCTAGACATCACAATGGCTGCAAAGATTCAGAGCATTCAGGCACATTAATTGTACCCATTTGGTAAATGTTTTTATCCTATTTTTTTAGAAAGACATAGCTGACACAGACATAGAATTAGCAAATTGTCCTAATCGATACAGGCACCTACTATCAGCTTAAAAACCACCAGGTGTTAATTATGAGACACCACAAACACATCACTCAGGCTGAAGCTCCTGTGCTCCACTCAGCTCCCAGCCCACGCTCCCTCCTTCCCTCTCTCAGTCTTACCTCTCAGACAGTAACAATTGCTTTTGTGAGACATTTATCATTTCACAGCTTCAAGTTTCTCAATTGAAGCTCTGCCCTTCAAACTCAAATGAAGTGATGGCTAAATTCTGCTCTCATCCACCAGGGTACTGTGTAAATGGCACTTCTTACTACAAAAGTATTTGGAGAGATTTCTGCTGGACTTTGACTTGTGCATGTTTATTAGCCTCCTGTGGAAGGCAGTGCAGATGCTGAGGACTGGGTAATGAGAGATTATGGGATGTGTGAGAGGGAAACTGTATAGAAAACTATAGCACAATGGCCTTCAGGAAAGATGTTTTGCAGGAAATAGAAAGTGAAATGGTAGAGATGAAAGAGAGGGGGAGACAGTGAAACCCATAAAGATGCACTGACATCATCATACACTGTCTTTCTGCCTTGCTAATAGGCATGATGGTCAAGGTAGGTCACAGAAAACTGCAAACTAAAGCCAGCAGTCATTCTGCTGGTGCAATCTGCTCTGCTGCATTCAGAGGCTTAGAAGAGAACCTGTCCCTTAGGAGGGACAGGTGATGGCCAGAGGCTGGGTGAGATCTGGCACTTGTTTCTATCCTTCTTAAACAGGCACAAGGCATGAGAGGACAATAGAAAATATGGTGAGTTACAGAGTGCTCTGTTTAAAAGGTGGCAGATGTCACTCAAATGTCTCCTCTCTGCTCAGAGACCCACTTGCTGTGCTCAGCAGTTGTGCTGAGCCACTGCCAGGCATGAGGGGATCACAGGCAAAGTTCAGCATGAGCCAAGCTCAACATGTTTCCAGAAATGAGCATCTAGGTGTAGCACCAGGAAAATCACAGAAGTGCTCTGTGGCTTGCTCAGGTCTTCAGCTCTGACATGTCAAAGCATGTCAAAGTCAGACTAGGTCCTGAAAGCCTCAGCCCTCTCTGTCATTCACTGAGAAAAAAAAAAAAAAAAAATTAAATTTTTTTTATGCATTGAGAGAGCTACCTTATTCAGTTTATAGATAACAATATTTTAGCTATTCCTTATCAAAGTAGCAATTAGACAGTTGGACCAGATTAATGTCAGAGTACAAATACCTATTTATGTGTTTCCAGCTGTTCACCACGGACTTTATTAACAAATGTGTTGCATAAACATCTTTACAGGCATTTCAAGATTACCCTGCACTCTGGAGCTTCCTAAAGAAATAAAGTGGGTGCCAGTGCAATGATGGCACTTAAGAATTCCCACCCTTTCATTCTTTTGTGAAGTCACTTTTCACACCTGAAAGAAACATAACATGAAGAGGAGACAGAGGCAGCAGATAATGAAACAACAGCTTTATTCAAATGGGTGAAGGCAGTTTATTCATTTCTAAAAGAGAGAGGATGCCAAAAGTCTGCTGTAAATCTGAATGTCAGAATTGCTCAGAGCTCAGTCTGCCTCCACAGCAGCAGCAAGCTTTATATACAGCTTTCTGACACTTACAATGCCATTCACAAATATTTCTAAGCAAAGGTTCCAGTCAGCCATTATTCTGTTTATTCCAGAAGTGCTCAGGGGCTGGCTGAAAGCAAAGCCCTGTTATGCCAGGCTTTGTACAACAAAGCCATGGAGACAGCCTCTGCTGCACTGGCTTTGCCTGACTATTGTTTTGCTGAAGTGCAATTCAAAATGTGATGCAATTCTCCTGGTTATTAACAAGAGCAGAAAATACTGTGTCTTGATTTTTGTCAGGTTGTTAGATGGATAGTGCAAGGAAATAAGAAAGAACCCACATGTTTTTACATATTCAGGACAAATGTTTAGTTAAAACCACTAACTGATGTGGGACTCTCAATTCATTTGAGGCTGGAAGTATTTATTTGGGGAGCTCCAATTGGACAGCTGATAGGGTTGTTGGGGAGGTGTTGTGATTTAAACCCAGTTTGAAATTACACCCCATGCAGCCACTCCCCTCTGCCCTCTGCCTCCCACGACAGGGGGAGAGATTCTGAGCTGAGATAAGAACAATTTTCTGGAAACAGCAGCAAAATAAGAAAATGAACCATAACAACAACAATACTAATAGCAAACAGTGTATAAAAGAGGGTGATTACATATAAAATGCCCATGAAGCCTGACCTGACCCACTGCCACACAGCCAACAAGACAATGGCCCCTGGTGCCTCCCCACAAAGGTTTTTCTTCCCAAACCCACACCCCTCCTATGAGGAAAGGCTGAGAGAATTGGGTTTATTCAGCCTAGAAAAGTGAAGGCATAAGGGTGACCTAATTGTGGCCTTACAGTATCTAGAGAGCCAACAAGAAGAGTGGAGAGAGACTTTTTACAAGAGCATGCAGTGACAGGACAAGGGAAAACAGCTTAAAACTGAAATGGGTTTTAGATTAGATAAAAAATCAAGACAATGATGAGGTACTGAACAGGCTGCCCTGAGAAACTGGGATTGCCCCATCCCTGGAAGTGTTCAAGGCAAGGCTGGGTAGAGCTCTGACAAATCAGTCTAGTAGAAGGTGTCCCTGCCCATGGCCAGGGGTGTTGGAATGAGATGATCTTTAAGATCCCTTCCAAGCCAACTATTCTATGATTCTATGATCTACCTCACACTATTTTTAGACCAAAATGATTTTGCACCAGTGGCAAAGGAGATAAGATAAAGGCCCATGGGCAGACCAACCTTTCTGAGATTCACACTATAAACATTCTAGCACTGAGCTCAGAGCAGAGTCCCCTGTGCCACCAACAAGCTCCTTTCTCAAAGGAAACCAGGATCCCACAGCTGACAAACACTGCTGACAGTGAGGGGCTGGCAGAGGCCATCAGGACACTGTCCTGACCTCAGAGACATTTTGAGAAGGAGGAATCCTTCTCTAAGGTTTAGTGTTTCGTTGAGGCAGAGGTTGCAGGGACAGGGATGTTGTGAAGAATGCTATTTTCCACATTGCTTTTTATCCCACTGTTTATATGTAAAGATTTTTCCTGCTCTCTGATCACATAACATTTAAAATAAGAACACATTTCATTAACTGATTGTAAAACCTGGGCTGGGGAAGGCATCCAAAGGGTCCTTTTGTTATTCAGTTTCAGGCATAAGCAGGTGAGGGAGGTTCCAATGTCTCTCTACCTGAATGTTGCATTTCTTTAATTTTCTGGAGAAAGGAACCAAACCTCCACTCTCCAAATATCTTTACCATTTAAAGGGATTTTTCTTACCTGTTTTCTTTTACTCACCATAGCCATCATTTTTCATATTTTCCTCTCTGTTCACACTGAGGGGTGCCTGGCCCTAACCCTACACATAACACAACCCTGTGCCAGCAGACACAGAAAAGCTGCAGCTGCAAGAGTTACCCTGAGGATATGGATGTGACAGTCACACCAGATGTGAAATCTGGTTACTGGCTGTGAACTTTCCCCTTGGGAAAGGTGCTAAGCATCCCTCCTTAAGCAATGTGGTGTGTCAAGATTTCTTGACAGGTCATCTCAGCATCTGGGAGTTTGCTTTGCTTTTAGCAAAATTGTTAGGACAGGCTGCCAGTGCATGGAAAACAGACCTTAAAAGTACCTGATAGTTAATAGTCATCTAAACATAGTAGACTGAAGGATTCAAATGTCTGTCAAACTATAGGAAGAGAAACTGAAATAGTCTAATCATCTGGGGACACAGGTATTTGCAGGGCTGTGAGACAGTGAACCACTGTCATTTCTAAATAGCTGGAGCCACTTCCCATTGGGACCTTCTGGCTAAACCAATGCAAGGCACCAGTTCTGGTGCCAATGCCAGGAAAGGAAGTGTCCCTTAGTCTGAGGGGCAGGACACCAGAGTGAATGGTGTGTCTGTGCTGGCTCAGCCATAGCTGTTCCAAGCCGTGCAGAAATCATACTCTTCTCTGAGCCATAAGCAAGAACAAGGCTTGAGACGACTGGATATTGGCCAAGACACTCCAGAAGAGGCAATTTTTAGGATGATAAAACTCATTCAAATTACCACTTTTCATTACTTTTCAAAATGACACGATATTGTGATGCAGCTTCTAAAAATCTCCATCATACAACTTCTGGCACAATGATGACCCTGGCAAGTTTCTCAGACAGGAGGATTTTGTTCAATATCTCTCTGCTGTGTATCAGTTTGTCGTGAAACGTTGAGCATGTGTTGTTTAATGTCAGGCAGAAGCACAGCTTGGCTACTGCTTATGCTCCTTCCCCATTTCCCTTCTCATCGTGCCTGCTCATTTCCTGAGCAGTGCTCATTTCGTTTGTGTGCTTGCAGTAAGCACCAAGCAAAATCTACCCATTCTAACAGAACCTCTCAGGAAAAAACAACAAAATTATAATTTTATGACTGATGAGTTTAAAAATACCCCAGGAGATGTTTCTGGCAACGTCAAAAGCAAAACTGTGATGAATGATGACTTTCTGTTTACCTGCCTTTGCAATACATCCTCTGGCAGAAGTATCATCTCCTTTGGGATTATGGAGGAGATGTGCTAAACACTCATTTCAGATTTAATAGATATGGAAGCTTTTCCCAAGTAGTAGGTCTTATATATTGTACATATGTACTTGTCTGTAGCCACCAGAAGCAATGACTTCTGTACTTGTGATTTCTGTATGGTTTAATTCCTTCAGAACAGGGGAAAGTGAAAATGTTTGGACTTTGCAAGGTCCAGGAATACAGGCATCTGTGACACTGGTGAAAGATAAGTTCTAAATATAATCCTCTCAGAACTAGAGAAGGATAATCATGACAACCAAAGATTTCTGTTTTCTAATAGCAAATGGCAGCTAGATTAAGACATTGGGTCACCCATGCCCAGAACACTTACTCAAGTCCTTAATTTTCTAAAGATCAACTGGCAGCAAGGTCTTCTGTTTGAATTATTTTGATGTTCTTTAGTATTAATCTTTGTGGCACATAGTAAATATTCTCTTTGAAAATGCAGTTCAAATTATTCATCCACCAAAATTATTCAAACCACAGTCCTGAAAATCTGCAAATATTTGAAGTGACTTGGAGTCATTTGACAAATTATCTTCCAAAAACATCTGTGCTTAAATTCCCTGCTAAGGTAACAAACACTGCTTCCTATCAACAACTTTTGTAAATTGCTTTCTTGAACTAAGAAACCAAACACACAGAGATGCCAATTATTCTAAATCCAAAAGACATAGTGAAAACACATTCTGCAAAGTGACAGCTAGGTAGTAGAGCTTTATTTATAATTCTGAAATAAATATTGGTTAATCAACACCAGGAGCACCAATTTCTATCCTCCATTTAGGTGAAATTTCAGCTGCCTAACTCATTATCAGCTTGCAGCAATGCCTGCTAATCAGTTGCAGTCACATTAGACAAAATACAATTCATCTGATATGGCAGTAATTAAGCCATACTCTGGGGAAAAGATAATGGTGAATTATAAGATATCTTGAGAAATTATAATAATTACTCCATAGGGTTTCTATTCTACTAGGGCTTAAATACTTCCAAGACTTTTAGAAAATACTTAATTTGGAAACAATCTGCTAAAAATAAAAGTAAACAAAAACTAAATGCTGTTAATCTTATCAATCACTCACATTTCTGGCACTATTGCTTTACTTTACCCCCAAAGTGCTTTAGCTTGTCTGTGGAAGATAATGCAAGTGAATGCAGGGCTTTAACTGGCTGTGGCTTGACATCTCTTGTGCAGAGGAGCTTGGCCAAGAACACTGAGCCAAAGGGAGAGGCTCCACCTGGCAGTGCAGTGAGGAGCTCAGGATCTAGAAAGAGCAGAGGGCAATAAAGAGCTAGAAAAATCCAGAGTTTGGGAGAAGGAAGCAGAGGCCAAATCTAACATTTCCTAATAAAATTTAAGTTATTGTAAGCTGAAAAAATAACGAGACTTGAGTCCCAGCTCTCTTGAACAGCACTGGATCTCCAAGTTCTGAACCTGCATTTAGGATGTCAGTAGGAATCATGGATCTCCTTCTGCTCTGTTAGTGTCAGTTGTTTGGGGGTTTTATTTCCTCCTTGTTTCTTTCAAAGAAACACTAAGTACTTAAAGAAATCTGAAAATTAGATAAGACATTCCTACTCACAGAATTTTTGTAGTGTTTTAATAAAAAGCAAATTAACTGGATTCATATTATTATTTGATATTTTATATAATGTGTAAAATGAATGTGAAAGAAAAAAACAAGGTATGTCTTCTGTCAGTGCTTATTGGAATGAAATTGAAAAGTTCAAGCCTTACCATGCCTCATTTGGTTTTTTTCATAGAATCCTTTTCTGGCAAAGAAATCAGACTTGACTGTTTCTAAGACCTAGAGCCCTGAACATATTTCCCACCTTTTCTTTCTCTGGTACAATGGGCAATTTGTGACAACTACCACCCAACTCTCTGACAAGCACTTTGTGACCCTGGTGATTCACTACTACTAACTCTGTCAGTTTAGTTTAAATATCACTTCAATTAGCATTTCAGTGTGAGATGACTCCTTTTCATGGTAAAGTCTGGTGCAAATATCCATTTTGCTCTTCTGCTATGTCATCACTTACCCTGAATGAATGTCCTTTTACACTTCGATTATCCATCAGACCCTCTAATTCTTTGGTTGTTCAAAGGTAAAAAAGGATCAAAGCAAGTTAGCACAGATAGTCCAAAAATGTATAAGAAGCGTTTCTCCAATTGTTTGCTTTCCAGCTTTGTGAAGTAATGTGTTTCTGTGGGAATCTTCTCATTTAATTTAAATGCATTTTCAATCTATAAGGAGCTGATAGAACTCAAAACTATGCCCTCCCCTTATGCAGAATTGAACCTTTCTACCCTCTTTTATGACAAATACAAATAGAGAGAAATTTAAAATGAAAGAAATATAGTAGAGTTCAAACAGGGTTGAGTATTGAATATCAAATTAATAAAAATTCCATGCCATGACTTTTTAAAAAGAATATGAAAGAAATACAGCACACTTTCTTCTGAGGCTCTCCTCAGGAGCTGAACACTGCAAATCACATTCCCCTGATGATACAAGAGCATTTCACATTGCCAGCATCTGGCTTATTAATAGGACATGATAATAGGTAAGTTCTAAACCAAGCACACCATTGCACAGGTGAAACTCTGTGCAATTTATCAGTGCCTATAGTGTCTGTGAGATGGCACTGACTGTGCCATAACACTGCTTCTCTAGCCAAAGAATGGGCAGCCAACAAGTCCAGGGAGATAAACAGATATGGGTTAAAGTGGGGACAGCCTCTGTCCCAAGGAAGTGTCAGCCAATGCTGTGCTCCTTCCAGGGTCAGTGTGTTGATGCTGGCTGTGGCTCCCTGTGCACCAGCAGTGCCAGCACTGGGCTTGCTCTGAGTTCTACAGCTCCACCTGGCAGTTGTGCTAATCCAAGGACAGACACACATATTAACACTGCCAGCAACACAGAGCATGTGGGCACTTGTGCTGGGTCCTGTGGACTCTCCAGGCATGTACTTCTCTCAAAGGGTCCCCCATTGCCATCTTAAAAAACATTTCTTCATTTTTAAATTAATGGTGCTGTTCTCTAGGCTGATGCATGATTCCAAACTGTTATGGCTGTGCTAGACAGCAGGTCATCTAAACATATTTGCACCCAGAGAGATGGTTATTGGTTGGCCCACACAGGGAATAATGAAGTGTTTTAAATTCTAAGGAGGTGATGAACAAAGTTTTTCATGCCTTAAATCCACACATGGGAAGAGCCAGGAAAGGATGGGCATAGCAAACACTGGATGGCTCAAACATAGTATGCACAGGTGCTGAGGTTTGTTCCTCATTTAATGGCTGTTTAGAAGCACAAGTATCAAAAATGCAGAGAGAAATCATTTGCTTCAATATTTTTGACTCAGGAAACTTCAAAAGAAAACCTGATCAAAGCAGCACAGATAAATGTCTGTAATATTACCCTGACTGATCTCCTTCTGAATTGCTAACATACCCATTACGTGCTGAGCACACCCTTCTACCTAGAGGAGATCTAATATATATTCATACATACTCTCACATTGCCAAAGCTGACTTTTCCCTAGTCTTTTTGCATTAAATACATACTTTTATAATTTTTCCCAGCTGTTATTGAGTTGCATTCACTGTTCTGGGAAGATCCCCAGGTCACCAGGGCTGGTGCCTGAAAGGAGTGTTGATTGCTCACAGCAGACCACATTTCCCTGGTGCCCAGCTGCACACCCCACAGGAATGGGTTCACCATTCAACCATTTAATAACCTCCTAACCTTACGTGCTGTTCAGGATCTTTATATTTTTAGGGAGCTGTGGATGACACACACAATAAGGCATTTATCTTTTTTTGGATGTGGGGCATCAGGGAGCAACTGACGTGAGACTGATACAAATTTTCACTTGCAAATGAAGTCTCTGACATTTATTGCCAGTGACTTCATATAGCTGAGTCATGTTTTCCCTATTTTCAAATCTTCTTTTACTTTTTAAATGGCAGTCCAGCTCAATTCTCAGTACCAGTTCTGTACATCTGACTTGCCAATAAACAGCTGACCATCATTCAGTCCTAGAAACCAGTTCTCTATTTCACACTTCTTCCTTTTTTCATTTCATATTAACTCTGGTAGCAGTTGTGGTTTAAAGCTGTGGTGGTTATGCATCATGGGCAGGTGCTGGAGTGATAGACTCCAGCTCTGGCCCACAGCTCAGTGGGGAGCACAAGCTGCTTCACTTTCAAGTCCCTCTGCAATGCTCTAATAAATAAACTTGGGCTTCCAAATGGGAACCTCTGTGTGATATTGAGGGACAGAAGAAAACCAAGCCTGGGCATTAGCACGAATCACATCTGCCTTCATCCCAGTGATGGGCAGCAGGCTGCAGACTACCAGGGAGCACTCAGCAGATTTAGACACAGGAGGAAGCTCAGGTTTCTCATTCGTTAATAGGGTCAGCCTTGGCTTTCCATATCCTTCTCCAGATGCATGGAACTGGCATATATTCCCCCTCCTCGCCACAGCAAGGTGTCAAAATCTGAATCCTGGGATCCCCTGTCACCAGCCAAGCTGTGCAAGTGTTGCTGTCAGGGCTTCTTTGTGCCTGGGCAGCCTCCCAGGCAGGGCTTCCCCAGCCTGCCTGGGGCTTGGTGTGCCCCTTGAATCACAGCTCCCTTTGAAAAGGGTCAGAAATTTCATCTGAGCCTTTGTTCTGCATGAGACTCAAGCTTCATCCTCCACATTTCCTCCTGTACCCACATCCCTTAATCAAAAAGCAAAATGAGCATCACAGAAAATCTTCTTGTGCTCAGGTGGTTCTGGGATGCATGGATTGTCAAAGGCTAACAAGGCTTGTTGGTGAAACACCTGGGCTAAGTTTTCTGCTGTTTGGCTGCAGCCCAGCCTGATATGGCACTGGCTTCTTGTTCTTGTTCAGCCTGGGAGATCAGGGTCTGCACCTCTCTGCAGGTCAGTGGCAGGGAAGGCTCTGCCCCCAGCCATCCCCATCTCCAGAGGGGAGCTCTGCCTGCCAGGGACTGCAGAGATTTCAAGTCCAGTCCTCAGCTGACCTCAGGGGTGTGCTGGACTATTCTTGCCAGCAGCAGCCTTGTTTTAATTAGAAGCTGAACATCAGACAAAAATAAAACCTGAACACCCTATCTTCAAAGTCTCTCCATTTACCTTGGGCTTAAATTTTGTCGTTCAATTTACTCCTGGTGAGAAACTGAAATGTTAATAGTTAATGACTCAAAACAATTGCCCATTTGTGGAAGGGCAGAGTGCTTTGCTGTGGCAAACAAGAGGAGGAAATGAGATTTGGGTGTGGGGTGGCAAAATCTCTGATCTATGTAAGGCAGAACACAGAGCAGAGGGGTAAACACCCACCACCAGAGATTAGATGTACTTTGAGCCAGATAAGAGGTAGATCCTGAGAGGTGGGACTGTGCTTCTCATCATACCAATTGTCTTCCCCTACCTCTCCCCCATTCCCAGGAAAGGTCAAACTCACACTGGATACTCACATTCACACATAAGGCTACATTGACATGAGAGGGAGCTTTAATGTCTTAGGAGGTGTCATAAACCATCAAAGACCCCTGAAGAGCTCCCAGATTCATTTCTGAGACCAGAGTTCTGAAAGTTCCCCACCCCGGGAAGGTACCTGGGCATTTCCACATAGACTGGAAGTATATTAACCCACTGAACTCTGTTTCACAGCCTCTCCCCACCCCTGACAGATCAAGACTGCAACCATCACTTCAACAAGACTGTGAACATCACTTTGGAACAATCAAGTCTTGTCACAGGATCTATGGCTGGTGATTCCTTCCTTCCTTCCTTCCTTCCTTCCTTCCTTCCTTCCTTCCTTCCTTCCTTCCTTCCTTCCTTCCTTCCTTCCTTCCTTCCTCCCTTCCTCCCTTCCTCCCTTCCTCCCTTCCTCCCTTCCTTCCTCCCTCCCTCCCTCCCTCCCTTCCTTCCTCCCTTCCTCCCTCCCTCCCTTCCCCTCACCCATTTCTGAGTGATATTTGTATGCTTTTATATTGCTATATTTCTATAGATAATAATAAGTAAAACATCTACATACCTGCTTTCCATTGCAACCAAATTGTTCCAAAATAAACCTACATATATAAATTTACAAATACTGATAGTTCAGTATTGTGTCACTCTAATCAACCCCAAGGGGTCTGTTACCAAGAGCCTGGGCTACCCTTGCCTTCAGGGATGGGTAGTAACGTTCCTACGCAGGATAGTTTCAGCCAGGCAGAAGCAATAACTTAATTTCTGTTGCAAAGTTGCTGGAGCACTTTCAGGAGCTGGGAAGTTGTGACAGTCAGGGCTTGTCCCTGTGCATGGGCTAGCTGGGCAGGCAGCAGGCTGCTGAAGGACCTGTGTGAAAAGAAGATAAAATGAGGATAAATGGCATTTTTGCAGATGTCCACCTACACTTGCTTAAACAGCAGTCAGCACGCTCAGCTCTCCCCTTTTCCCAATTAACAGGTGTTTTAATGGCTGCATTGACCCTTGTTCATTGTCTCACTCCCACTTTTCAACACCTTTGTGGACCTTCTCAAATCACCTTTCCTCAAGAAAACTCCTGCTTTGGGGGAGGTGCAGACAGGCTTGTGTGCTGCAGTCACTCCCATTCCCACATCTCCCATTCTCCATGCTGCCATAGCTTGCTTGTATGGGGCTGTACTGAGTGTGTTTGTTCACATCTACACTCCTAACAAGGGCTATTTATCAAGCCTACAAGATTCAAAACTGCAAGACCCTGAATTTCATAGTCATTTGCAGCGTCAGAAGCTGCTAATGGCCCATAAAATTTAGCAACTTTTCCATAAGCTGCTGGTTAATGAAAAATCGGTTAAATTGTTCACAGATCAGCTGGCACGGTGCCCTCTGATTCACGGGATGCTTTTCCTGGCAAAGGTTACATTAACTGTGCTGGGGAAGCAGGGAAAGAAGTTGGGGCATTTGGCTGGAGGCTGTGGCTTTTCCCTGGTGGGATAAGGGCACAGGATGCCAGCCCTGCAGGATGGGATCCCCTCAGATGTGCTGAGAGCACTCTCAGGCTCTGCCCAAGCTGCTGCTGTCAGGTTAAAGCCAGGCTGTGTGATGGCAGAGGGGTTCAGTTCAGAGGCAGCTTTGCAGAGATGGATGCACATCCAGTGGGTCCCTGCTCTGAGTTTGCACTGACACCACAAAGCTGGTTTCCCCTTCCTGGGACAGCTGCACGCTGAGCAGTGGGGAGTCCCTGCCTGCACGTCCCTGCAGCTCTCTGGGTGATGAGGCTGAGCAAAAGGACACCCCAGCCCTTAGCCAGCCTCCTGCAGAGCCTGTGTTCCTGGTGCTGTCCCTGCCCTGCAGCTGCTCTGCTGTTGCCTCTCTCAGCAGCTGCTGTACCGTGGGCCGGTTCCATCACACACACAGTCCTGCGTTTAGGTGCAGGACTCTGGCTGCAGCAGGCAGCAAGGATTTGGCATCCACGCCCAGGGAGCAGCCTGATGTCAGAACAAATTACTGCTGCTCACCATACTGACATTGCAAGGCCTCAGCTGTCAGTGCTGGCATTTCTGGTGCTGTGTATTTTAACTAATCAGGCACTCGCAGCCCAGCCGGTGCAGCTCATCCATCTTGCAAATGCTGCATGTTTTTGCACTCACATATGCTACAATAATGAGAATCAATGTTGCTAATGACTTTGCACAGCCCATTTTTCAGTCATCTTTGCAAATCCACATTATGCTGGGATTGCACAGAGGAGAAAACACTGGCCTTAAAATGCAAAAGATGTGTTTCTGCAGGACAAACCCCAGACCTCTGTTGGTCTGGCATGGCCAGAGCACTGTGGCAGAGGAGCTGCTCCCACCAAAGCAGACATGAAACTCCAAGAAAGCAATTCCTATTGCAGGCACTAGGACAGATGAGATTTCTGAGGTTAGAGCCCTGAAACAGGTTTCATTGAATTTTCAGTCAGTTTTTCTTTTCCTTGGGCAAGATTTCAGGTTTTCTCTGTTGATGAGTAGCTGTCTCTTTTTCTCCCTCCAATCTGCAAGTTAAATCTTTCCCTTTTCCCTGGTGGGTGAGCAGACATGGGGTCTGCCCATGAGGATGCTGGCTACCTTTCAGCATTAGGGGCTTGGCAAAGCAGGAGCTGCCTGAGGCAGTCAAGAGAAGAGAATTCCTTCCATCACCTTCAAAAGTGCCATACCCTCCTCAAGAGATTTACCAGATGTTCTGATTAAGGCAGTTCAATTGCAGTGTTTAAAAGCCTTTTCCACCTGCTCCCTGCAAGCTCCTCTCTGTGGGCAAGAGTAGCTCTAATTAAATATTCCCTCCTGCTGCAAGGACTCCTCCCTCACCTTTCCAGAAACCAGCACTGTAAGACACCCCTGGGATTGCTCTGCAGAGGATAACTCCTCTCCCCTTTGTTTTTTCTCCCCTGCAGTGGAAATCAAAATTCAGGGGACTTGAAACCTGGGCAGTGCAGACAGGAGAGTTCCTTCCCAAAGTCCTCTCTCCATCACTGGCCACCATTCAGGATCCCCTTCCTGGCCTTGGGCAGCACCTGTTCTAGGTCTTCTCAGCAGTCACCACCCCCTAGGAATGCTCTCAGTGTGCAGGGAGAAGCCTGGAGCCCCACAGCCCTTCCCCAAGTGCAGTCTGACTGTTCAGAGGAGATGTGGCATCCCCAGCTCCCAGCAAGGCTCAGGTCAGGAAGGTGCTCAGACACCAGGCTCTCACTCCAGCTGCCTCCTTAGGGGCTGATTCTGAGGAGAAGGCTGATTCTGAGGACTGTGTGGAAGGCACCAAAATCGGAGCAAGGGATGCAGACAACCCAGATGCAAAATATGCTGGTACAAATCTTGGACTAATCTTACACACGTAGGGGCTTCCTTGCTCCAGTGCTGTCAAGAGGAAAAGCTCTAGCACTTCCCTTCTGGGGAGCCCCACAGTTCTGGTTAACAAATAATCAGCTGGAGAAAGCCCTATCCCTCTTGCTGAAATAAATGGGTATTTACTCTGAGACAGAGCATGCAGGAGCACCATCCCTCTGTGCCCATCACTCCTTTTCTCTCATATGCCATCAGAAATCAGGCATGGGCTTACTTTAGTGTGCCCTAGAGATTCTGGCTCTTTGTCTCTGAGGGTCCCCCTAACACAGAGGGGTGTCTGGCAGGATCAATAAAATGCCATCCCTGGCCTTGAGCCCCACCACCTCCCCAAGCCACAGCCAGGCACTCCTCACCTCCACACTTGTGCCTTCCCACTGCCTGAGCCTCCTTCTTATTTCTCTTGATGGGCAGGCTTCCCTGAGCTGCCCACCAGCTGCTGCAGCAGCTTCACCCCTCCTTGAAAAGGCCAAGATAGAAAATCTTCTTAAGCAAATCCTCTGCTGATAAGTGCTATTCAGATGATGGGATTAATATTTTCCCTATTTTGGAGGCACTCAAGCGTGCAGGTGAATATATGCCCATTTAGCATGTGTTGAGCAGTAAATATGCTTTCCCCCTCCAAAGGGCTCTCTGCCTTTTAACCCTCCCTGGATGACTAGATGCAAGCCTGGGGTTTTGCTGTCACAGAGCTCAGCAGAGCCAATCCCCATAGTAACAGGGCATCCAGGCATGAATCCAGAGCTGCAGCAGGTCCGAGTGCTGCAGTGTGCAGCCCAGGCACTCACTCAGCAGCAGGGTACACCTGTGTATAAATGGATATCAAACTAATCTGTGCTTTCTCAGCCCACACAGTCTGTGCACAGCACAGGTAAATGCTGGTAAGGGTGTGACCTCCTTCATATGCAGAGCCTGTGCACCTGATGCATCCAGAAACTGTAAAAATGGGTAAAGAATTGGACACTGCTCCATCAAAAGTGCCTATCACAGCCTTTAAATGATCAGAGCATGATTTCCCAAGTTGTGTTGTTCAGACAGTTTATATTTGCATATTTTCCTCAAAAACCATACTCCTTTAAAATGGAATCTTCTGTAGCCTTATCAATAATTTTCCAGAAAGGGCTACAAAACTGGGCAACTAGCATCACCTACTGGCAAAACTGCAGACACAGGCATTGAGCAATTTTACTTTGCAAGCTTCTGGCGCAGAAATGCTGAACACAAATCCTAGTGAAAGTGTTTGAATAAAATAAGCAAATGTAGGACACGATTTCTTCTTGTCCACACTGAAAAAAAAAAAAAAAAAAAAAAAAAAAAAAAAATAAACTGACATTCCTCTTTAAAAAATCTACTGAATAGCTTTGAGTAACCTATATTCCTTGCAATGTAGTTATAGACTTTGACTCAATACATTATATCTCTGCATGCTGATGGCACATCTACCTTCAGTCCTACCTCTACAGCAATGGACAAAAATCAATTGCCAGTTTGGGTGCATGGGAGGGGGGCCAGCACCTTTCTTTTGATACTTCAAAGGGGTGCTGCATGTCACACAGATGCATATATGTATTTTATATATTTGTGTCTGTGTTTGTGCTTATCTGCCAGAGACATGGATGGGCAACTCTGTATCCTATTTTTAAAATTCCAAGGAAATCAACCCCATTTTGAGACATTCTCCTCCCCTGAGCTCTTCCTCATGATTGATAAGCTGATGAGTGGCTTCACCATCCTGCTTGTGGGGCAGCTGCCTTCAAAACCATTCCTTTTATTGTGGCCAGCAGTTTCTCCTTCTTGACAGAGGCCCTTTACAGCCATGCTCCAAGCTGTCTACTCCTTCAGTACCTGTGATTTATTTGGGAAACAAAGCATCAGTTCAGAGGCACTGCAGTGACTCCAACACAAAGGTCCCTTTACAGCACTTTGCTGCACGTCTGGCTTTGTTTTACAAACCCCTTTTCTTCCACCCCATGCTGTCTGAAAAACATGGTAATAGAAAGGAAAAAAGTTCAAGGTTCTGGAAAGCTTTTGCTTAGGGCAGACCTTACCTGCATTCTGTAATCTTTTAGGAAGCAGCTGTACATTTTATTTTAAACCAACACCCATAAAGGTGGTCCACTGCCACCTGCTCTGCAGCCTGGCTGGACCCCTTCACCCTGACTGGGGCCACCCCACAGGGCATTAGTCATGGGGCAGTAACATTCTTTTAGTTCTCTAACTGGGATGTGCTTTTTTGGTGCCTGATCTCAAATGAATATGAAAAAGTCACATTTTAGAGCGTTGTCATTTAGAAGGATCATCTTGAAAAAGAGGATTCATTAATTAGTTACACTGGCAGTCTCTTTAATTAGGCATTGCTGAGTACCTTCAGTCTTTGTGATCTTTAGCATTCCTAGCTTGTTATACTTTATTTACATATTTTTTGGACGTACGTAATTCCTAATTAACACTGTAGACCCTACTCCAGTTATTTCAAGATGTCACGTACTGTAGATCTTCAGACATGCTTTCTGGGTATCTGCAGAATATAAATTACTCCTCTAATCAGACCAGAAAACCTGTATCCTGCATCCTTTTATTCGGGTACAAGAACACCCACCAGAGACATCCAGGGGAAGGTAATCCAGTTCCCAGGTTTCAGTATGGGAGCAAATGAAAGGCACTTACAAAATGAAACCTTTCAAAAGACATTTCTGTCAGGAATGTTAAAAAGAGAGTTTGCCTGCAGGGAAAGCCTCTGACAGCAGCTGTCAAAGGCACGTCCCACCAGGGTGGTCTGCGGGAGAGCGGAGCAGCGCAGACCGTGTTGGGATTCCAGCAGGCTCAGGCAAGCACAGAGCTTCCTAAAGCAACTGGAAGGCACAAGAGACAAGAGCAGGCATTCATCCATCAGACATAAGCCACAGCCCTCCAACAATACATCTTAGCAAAGTGGTATTTGAGGAAATACAGGGTGCTTCTCTACTTTTTTGGCAAACCCCTGTATTGAACTGAGCAGCAATTTAAAGAAAGAATCTTCTTTTCTTTGAGCTGTGACCTTCTTTTGCACCAGTTTGGCCAAATGCATTTTTGTTAATGCCTCGACCCTTATATCCAGCTTCCATCTACTCAATTTCTATTTTTAGAGCATCAGAGAGGATATTTTGCAGTGGACAATGCTGTAGAGGACAGAGAACTTGCAGAGATGACAAGAATATTATGTCTCCTGTCTGACTAGCTTATCTGATCCTACCAAGACTCTGTTTTATCCTTGCTAGATTACTCTGATCTTTTGGTCCCAGTGTTATCCATCAGTGTAGTACTCCCTGGTCTTTGCACTTATTGGTAATGGTGATCAATATGCAACAATCACAGCACCTTTCTAAAAAGTCTGTGCTCTCTATTTCTCAAGACTTGCTCCCACTGCTTTCCACAGATTTAATCTCTTCTTTAATAGGTGTTTATCTCCCCCTGAGATAAGGCTTGAGCTTGTGCTTTAGAATGGCTGGCTACAGGCCCTACACTAACAGATGGTCATATAAATAAAATGGGTGCATATTTCTGTGCCACCTCCACAGCTTACACCACCCCAGTTCAGAAGTGCATCATAAAGGCTGATAAAGTCCTAGCAAAAGCACTCCCTCTTATCCTCAGAACTAATATAAGGAAAGAGGATGTGATTTGGGTGTGCAGTTGATAAATCCTGCCCAGACATTCTTGCAGAACAGAGCTGGAGGGTCTGGATTCAGTGATCCCATTGCTGAAAGAAATGAAGTCCTGGTTAGCATGGGGAGCTAAGAGAATGTGACACCCCCCTGGCAAGATACTGGGATCATGGGGGCTGTACTCCAAAATTAATTATGCTGAGGCTGTTCTCCCTCTGACTCGTTAGCCACAAGGTATAGCTCTTTACTGCAGCAAATCTTTGAAGTTGTGTAAAAAAAAAAAAAATTAAGCCCAGGTTTCTCACATATACACAGAGCTGCACCTGGAGCTTGGCAGAGGAGAAAACAGTGGCTTAGTAAATGAGAGCTGTAGGGAAGGGGCCATTCTGTTATCTTTGTCTTTCTGCAGTGTCCTGCATTGGGAAGCCTGGTCTGTGAGTGCAATGATAACACAAATATGTAAATAATGGTGACAGGAGCAATAAGGATATTTCTTTTCTCTGGTGCATGGAGACATGGGTTTTTGGCAACTGACAGTGCTGCCTGCAGTAAAAACTCCAAGTTTCTCCAGCTTGGTTTGGCACTGTGAAACCAAAGCCAGGTCTTGTTTGAATCAGATTCATCTCTTCTCAGAAGCTGCAAAATCTGAGCTGACAAAAACTGTTTCAGTCGAGTGCTTGTGCTCTGCAATCGTCTGTCTCCAGGAAGAGATAGGTGCTGGTCTTGGCTTCACTTTCTTCACTGAGGTGAAGAGTTTTCACATCCCTAAAGCCTTTGGTTAAACAGGGTGCAAATTTGTCCCTCTGCATGTCCTTCCCAGCGGAGAAGGGAGTGACACATCTTCTGTACTTTCTGGAGGCACACATGATGTCCTGAAAGAGAGTTCATCTGATCAAAGACAAAGGCAGGGCAGGAAAAGGGCAGGTCACTGATGGCCTGATTGCCCCTGAGCTGCAGTGTGTAGCTCTGCAATACAGGACAGCCAGTGATGATTTTAGCAGAGCTTTCAACATTCTGCTCCACAGATGGTGACTTTGTGGCCAGGCAAGAAGGATATGGAACAGACAGACAGACAAGAAGGGACATAAAAAGTGACCAGATTATTGAACTTAAAGGACAGTGGCTTCTGTTTCCTTGTCTACCCAGGCAGCAGCGACTGGTGGTGCTCCTTGGGATGGACACTGGGGCTGCTATTCACAGTGCCTTAGTAGTGACCTGACTGCTGGGAGAGGATGTGCTCTCAGCAAGGGAACACTGAATTGAGGGGCAGGTGGGTATGCAGGACAGAGAGGACATTCAGAGCAGCCCCAACCAGCTTGGGAAGAGTATAATTATAGACTAATGGGAAGCTCAGGGGGTTAAGGGTCATGAACACAGATGTGTGGGAGGAATCTGAAGAAACAGGCTTAGTTTAGCTCTGAGAAAAGTGGACTAAGAGGGACTGCACTGCTCTTGCACCCTGTTTGAAGTTCTAACTTCCAGTACCACAGAGAAGACAAATCCAGGCTCTCTACAGTGGTACACAGTCAACTAGGAAACGCTGCAGCATGGGGAATGACAGATGGCCACAATAAATAAATATTTACAGTGAGAATGGTTATACACCAGAAAAGGATGTCCAGTTTGGTTTGGAGGCTCCAGTTGTGGAGATGTTCAAGGCTTAGCTGTGCAAGGCTCTGAGCAACCTGCTCTCCTTTGACACTTGTCCACTCAATGACATCCAGAGGTTCTTTCCAACCTAAATCATTATGTGATTCTGTTTTTAGGAACTGATTTTCCCTTCCCATTAGAAATAAGTATTTAATCAAATTACAGGACCAGCCTGTTGTATCTCAATATTGGATTTACTTTACAGGGCAAAACCAGACTAAAGGAGTGCAGTGATTGTGCAGCCTAGATTTCACACAACTTCATCTCATGGTAAAGAGAACCACTCTATCTTAGTCACCTGTAAGTGCATCTAAACATAAACCTGCATAAAAATAATACATGGCAGTGAATCTGAGAAGACAGCTTCTCCCTGTAAAATCTGCACATGACACATTGTCACAAGGGTTATATATGAAGATGATAGTAAACCCTTTTTCAGACTGATATACTACACCAGTAGTCCTGAAGAGCTGAAGTATTCTTCAGTTGGTTATCAGCATCCTACTGTCTTGGGAAAACTCAGCTGATACTAAATATGTCATACTGCAATATATAAAGCCCAGCTCCCTATCTTGTCTTTACATTATAGTGCTCATAACTCAGTGAAGGAGAAGACCACTGGAAAAATTAACTGGCTGTATCAAAGTGAGACCCATTGTTTTAAGAGAGTTTCATATTTGACAACTCATGCTGTCTAACAGAGAATTGCTCATGAAAAGGCTTTTCTGATCTCAGGAGCCCAGGAAAGCAGCCTGGCTGCCCAGGTCTGCACTAGTGACACTGCTCAGTGACACAACACTGCCTATTGGTTTTCCTTATGGAAAATCAAGTCAAATTCCTACAGCTGTCTGCAGGAATCCCATTTCTCTGACATTTATTTCCTTGGAAGGGTTTCCCTTGATTACTTGTTCATCTGTAGTAAAAGAAGAAATCTCCCCAGAGAAATGTATGTTCTCTAGGGGGAGTGAGTTTTCTCCCCTCAAATCCTGGTAGAGAGCAAATTCTTCCTAGCTCCAGAGACACCCATTTTAGGGCATTGCTCTGCAGAAAGAGACCCAGTCTATCTTCCTCAGAGGGCAAGAGCCACTCTTCCATAGATTTGTTTAAGCTACCTGTAAAATAAACATGACTTTAAACTGTCAGCACCATCGGTACTAAATCAAGAAAGAGGACAGCTGTTGCTAGGAAAAGAGATTTTACAGTCTATGAAAATATTGCCTGTAGCAGGAAACAGAATGTGTTGCTTAATTGCTGTTCTCTCAGCTGCCTGCTCTTCCAGCTGCCTGTGCACACAGCTCAGTGTCCTGTCCCCACCTGAGCAGGTGCTCTTCCACCACAGCCTGAAATCCCACCACACTTTCAGAATAGGATGCAGGGTGACAGTGCAGTTGGTCTTGTTCAAATCTTTCAGGATGCCTGTGTGTGGTAGGAGAGAGGGTGAACACAAGTGCAGGTGTTGCCACAGGGGCACAGTGATGAATTCCTGTACTGCCATAAACATCTCAGGCACCAGGGGCAACTGGGAGAGGTGGCTCCAGGGGGGAATGCATTTGCTGTCTGAAATGCAGAATGAAGCAATATGGTCAAGAAGCTAGTGGCCTAATCACATTAGTGTGTGCCAGAGCTGCTGGGGAGTTATTTAAAATGACTTGAGATTGCAGCTGAGAAAAGTAGCTCTGGCAGAGTAGCCTGAGGAAGAGGCTGTGTGTCATGGCTGTCAACCTTCTCCTCTTACACCAGGTGAGAAAATAGAAAAAAACACCCTGAAATAAGCAGAGCCACCAGGAGCATGCCTGTGCAGGACAGATGTGACCTAGGTGCAGCCAGGGGTGTGGTGACCAGCCACCTCCTCCCTCCACTGTGCTCCTGGCACTGCAGGGCTGTGGGAGGCAGAGATTGGCAGGAGCTGCTGACAGCTGGAACCCCCAGCATCCAGCCCCTGGTGCCTGAACACTAGGGACACAGAAGGGACAAGCCACTCTATCACATCATGGAAGAGAACCAGGTTTTTCAGGTCCCAATCTAATATACCTGTGACCCAGGGCACTGTCAGAGGATCCTCTGGGCCCTGGCTGCTCTGTTTCTGAAGCAGAGGTGACAGTATTTTTGACATATGATGCTAAACTTCTATGTGAGTGTGACAGCTTGGAGCTATTCAGATGGGAGGGGAAAGAAATATGTTATTTTTACTAGACTTCAATTCCATTGTAAAGACCTTAAAAAACAGGCACTGGGAAAGTAAAACCAAGAATATTTGCTTTCTAGATCATATCTTGCAGAGCAATTTTGCTTCCTACCAGTGCTGACACCTGTGAATGTGCACTAGCCAAGGATGGCTGACTGGGAATGCCCTAAACTGGTCAGGAAATTTGGATTGCTCCTGCTTGTTCATTGAGAAGGCATATGCAACCCTGTATTTCCATTGGGACATGACAGAATTGGTAAATCATGTGCAAATTATTTACCTATTATTCTTTACTAGTAAAATTTCAGAGCTACACACACACAGACAAAAGGGGATGTAGCCCCACCTCAGGTTGCTCTCTGGTGCTTAAATAACAACATGCAACTTAACAGAAAAAAAATCCCTCACCATCCACTATTAAAAAGAAAGAGTATGCAATCTATATTTAAAAATGTTTATTAGTTTTCCTGCTGCTATGGTCTGCAAGGGTATTGTGATGTGGCCCACCTGAGTGAGCAGGGAGCTCTGGGTTATGCCAGTTTAGTGTGGTACTCTGGTACAGCACGTTTCTCTATTTTACAGCACTATCAGTGCATGGCTTCTCTCAGGCTCTGTAAATCCCTGATGGTTGTGAAAACAGAGGAGAGACTAGAATAATTCATACACAGAGATATTATTAGGACCAAAATTAATGAGAAGAACACTATGGGTAGGAAAGATGAGACTGAAGGAGTGCTTCCTGCCAGAGGAGCTGATTTAAATGCTCCCCTTCCAGAGTGACTCTGTCAATGTGCACACTGGCAATTTCATCCCTCAAGACAATGAAAACTAAACAAGCAGTGAGAAATCCTGAATAATCAGACTGAAAACTGCCCGTTGGGTACTTCCTAGAGAAAACTGTATTCCCCATATTACACCCAGCAGTCACAGGACACTTCTGAGATTGAAGGCAGTTATTTCAGCTTCAGGTGATATTTGGGCTACTAGAGAGCAAGGTGAAGTAGAGCATGAAGTACATTTTTCCCAGTAACTCAGTAGTAATGATGAACTGGTTCTGGGTCTAGAGAATATCAAAGCAAAGGCAATATTTGGACCATTTGTTTTCAAGGAAGCTCACACCAGGCTCCTGCACTGCTGCTACTTGCCAGGCAGGGATGTGGTGCCCTGCAGGGGACTGGGGTCTCACCTTGGCACACCCTGCCAGGGCCAGCTTGATGTGACATGCAGAGCCTTTCATTTCTGAGCAGCACCACATGCACACCAGCATTTACACTTTTAAGATGTCATCAAATATTGGGAAGCACTTCTGCAGCAGAGTAATTGAATTCAGAGCAACCCATTCCTGAATGGAAAATTAATAACTTGGCAACTTCAGACTTTACTTTTATTAACTCTTTCCCTAACTCAAGAAACAATCCTCTTAAATTTTATGAAATAAAGAAACCTCTTAGGACTTATAAGAATTATGTTACTTGGGCATCTTCCCAGTTCATATGCACATCACACTCACATCTATATTTCTATCTACAGAAATTTCTACCTATCTATATTTCATATCCAGCCTGTTTGTCCTAGAAATGTCCTAAAACACATGCCTTTAAGACAAACAATATCACTCACAGTGAGCACTGTTTGCAGAAAGAACAAACACCATCCAACCTGGGTAATTTCAACATCTGCTGACCATATAGAAGTTCACACACACACAAAAATTGTGAATTGTGTTGCATTAATGGGTGAAGTGGGTTAACATGCCTGGGTTGGCATTAACCAAACAAGCCATTGCTCTCATTAATGCAGTAGTAGAGAAATTGCTCTCCATCACAACATCTCTTCAGCATCTCAGATGAGCCATGTGTGTGTAAAAAAAAAAATAAAAAAATGCCAAAACCCTCACAGCTCTTACCTCAGAAGACATTTCATGGAAACTTTAGAAGTTTTCTACTGGAATAATTCTTTAAAGCTCTTATCTCAGCATTCAGATAGGTCATACAGTCTTGCAAGGCAATATTTTTTTTTTGTCCAGTCTGTATGACTAGAGCTGGGTAGTAAAGGTATATGGCAAATAAGTAGAAATATGTATAAGGGTAGTAAAAAAATAAATTGCTTGATTCACTCTCTTGGAATTTATTTCCAACATTTACAGCAAACTGAATAATCAAGTAAGTAAAGCTGTTCTTCAGACTTAGTATAAATTCAGCACTAATCTGATTACAGAAGTAATTCTTTTGCAGAGGGAGGTAATATGTTGACTGAGATATAAAGCCTGAATATATTGGGAAACAGAAACCTAGCACAAGAAAGCATCTATCTGTGCTGCAGATTAATTACAGGGAAGCACAAAACAAACAAAAAAAAATCAACTTTCCTTTTCTGAAAAAAAAAAAAAAAAACCAACCAAACCTAAACATGCAAACTGAGCATGAAATGGGAGTAATCCTGTTTGTTAAATATCACAGCAGGAGCTCCAGAGAAAGTGGTTGGCATGGTTGTCTTCACCAAGGGCTCACTCAGCCAGGGATGCCTTGCAGCACCCTGTGCATGTCACCCCTGTAGCAAGATTGCCCCTTATGGCTTCAGCAGTGATAAAGGAGAACTGCTCCACAGTCTTTGTTTATAGGATTTAATCTCCTTTAGAGTTGAGATTGTTGGTGGAACTGTTTTTACTGCTGTTTTGAGAAATCTCAGGCATCATGCAAAAGCCTTCAGGTGCTCTGGTTAGAGGTGAAAGCTCCACGGGCAGCAGTCGGGTCAGGGGAGGAGAGTCCCTTCTCTCAACTGGGCACCTTCTGTCTGCTGTCAATGCTGCCCTTTGGCTTCAGGCACAGACAGACCCTGCTGGTGGCCCAGCTGAGGCCATGAAGCCAGGCCCTGTTGGATGCCTTTTCTGCAGGTCCCACACTGCCTTGTGGGCAAACAGGTCCACAGGCTCTGGAGGATGCCACGCCTTGAGCTGCACACACATCCCTCCCAAACCTTCTGACTTTTTGTCCATCAGCTTGCACTTGGTCTCTGAACAGTTTTGGGCAGCAGAGTTTGAACCTGCCATAGGCACAGACTGGGCAGTGAAAGAAAGAAAGAGGAAAAGCTTTGAAAATACCAGCATGGGTGCACCATATCTTCTGGTCTGGTGGGCAGAAGAATGAGCCAGCTTCCTGAGACTCTTTATTCAATGCTTTCTTCAATTTTATACTTATTGCATTTTCTATCAATTTCAGCACACATATACATGTGTATGTATGTATATTCTGCTTACCTCTAACCACAGTTATTTTCAGTCCCTCTGGCATAGTTGGCCACAAAGCCCTGTTTGTGGCTAGAAATTGCTAGAGTGGTGTGGGGGTGCATAACAAAAGTCCAGTTCAGGGTAGCTCAGCAAGGCCTGAATGTGGCTCAGGCTCCTGACTCAAGCACTGCACAGAGCACAGCTCAGCTATGCTACATGCTGGGAACAGTCCTCACACACTTACCAAGACTGCATCACAGACAAAAGACTGGGAAATGTGCAAATCAGATCAGGAAGAGGACAGCTCAGATCTGCCAGCTGACAGGTAGGCAGCCGAGCTGATGGAAACACACAAGTTAAAACCTCAACCCAGTCAGATGCTGATAGACATGGAGCAATCTCAGAGAAACTGAAATGGCTGGATGGATGGCAGCATCACTTTGAGAGTCCCCATCTCACTACTGATTTTTTTTGCAGCCCAGAAAAAGAGAAGAAAGTAATACAGTGAGGTAGAGGAGACTGCTTTCATTAAAGCATTTCTGTATCTGCTCTGCATTTCTCAGACCTCAAGGAAATCTCTGTCAGAGAAATCTGAGACTTTTTGAAGGTATATCTCATATAATGGTGGAAAAGAACCTGCAGTTTCACAGTAAGGCAGGATCTGATAGTCTTATACTAAATAGGATTTAACTTAAATTATATCATTAAATTCTCTTCTTATTGCCAGTTGTTGAGCAGCAACAGATATCTGGGGCACTGCTGTATGGTTCCCCGTGAAAAACTCAGTGATGTGGAAAATCTGTGTATATTTTAATTGTAATATATTTTAATGACACATTTTTTGTGGTCCTTGAGTACAGGATTACAGCACATGAACCAGGCTTGTTTGCCTTCCTACCTTCCTTCCATCTTATCCTGTTCCTGCCTGGCAGGGACCATGCCAGCCTGAGGAATTGACTCTGGTTGCAAACCTTCTTTAGAAACATGATTCACAGCTGTTGGGAATCTATAAGCACCCTTAGGATGGCTTTCCAAAGCATTTTTTAGACCTTTGCATACTTGTCAAGGAAGCAAACTGTAGTTTATCCTAAATTCAAATGCTCTCTAAAACTTTGAGAAGTCTTGACATTAAATATAGACTCCTGGGGTTTCAATGACACCTAATAGACAGGATAGGAGTCATCCATTAAACACACTTGCAAAATGCTTTCCTATATATAACTGGAAATCCTAAAGGCTATTTAGACTCTGTTTAATTAATTTCCAGTTTTGCTGATCCTTCCAATACAAGGCAATGTCTGTTCATGACTAGGAACAATTATAGGAGCTTATTTTAAAGTCTCAGGGGTTTTTTTATGTCTCTTGTGTTACTCAGAATCTCTCTGTTATGAGTGGAATTAAACTACACCTGAACTGTGCAAGAAAATACACTGCAATAAAAATCATTAACATTTCACTGTAAAAAAGTTTAAAACCTGTTTGGAGCCAGGTAGTATCTGCCCAAGACCCCAGTTTATTCTGCCTTGTACCTGTTCACCCAAAGCACAGACAAGAAGAGCAAACTGGGATGACCCCCTGATCAGGAAGGGCAGGTGGGAACCACCCCTCTCTTCACAGGCTTTGATGCACAGCAGGATGTGGTGACTTTACAGGATGCAGATGAAATTTGTGGTTTTTATCTGCTGTCTTTAGTCCTGCTTGGGGCTGGCTCCCCAGGAAAATCCCTGTCCCAGGCCCAGCTCATCATCCCCCTGGAGTGCTCAGCAAGATGATGGCAGCACTCTGCCCTGGAGCTCTGCAGGGCTCCCTGGTGTGGGTTGCAGGGTGAGCAGGAGAGGACACAGGGCTGTGAAATCCAGGCTGGCATCTGTCTGAGACAGCTCCCAAAGGAAAGATGAAGGTGTCTTTTCCACTATTCTCCAGAAGTGGGCACTAAATCAGAGTCAAAACCACACCTTGTCTCTGAGAGACACAGCTGTGTGAGCCTCAAAAATCACATTCTGGCAGGGGCCAAAGAGGAAAAGTGAGCTCAGCTCTACTGTGTGCTGGAAAGGAAGCTTCAGTGTCTTGAAGGGACCTGTCCCCCAGACTGAAAGCTTGCTGCACCTGTCCTACACAGGTGTTTCAAGTCCTTGTCAGAGCTGGTGGGCAGCTCTTCTTCCAGGTATTTGTACTCTCTCATCCATCAATCCACCTCTCAAGCTCTGGTGTATGCAAGAGATGCAAATGTTGTCTTGATAGGATTATTTATATTTATATTTCATTATAAACAAGTCAAAAAAGTGAAAAAAAAAACCCAACAGCTATAAAAATCCCATGACAGCAAGGGAGCAAAGCAATTCATCACATTATGTTTTTATATTTATACAGCTCTGCAACAGTATCACAAAGAGGAAAGATAAAAAGCAGTTCATATAATTCACATGTTAATAGCCCACATATTCCAGAAAGTGAAAAAAGAGAGAGGATAATATTGCCAGAGCACAGACATGAAAGGTCAAGTCAGATCAAGGTGCTGGCAATCATCAAACACAAAAGAAACACCACAGAAACTTGCATTTAAAGAAGAATAAAACAACAATAAAGAATTTTAATGAAAAGCAGGTAGGCATTTCATTTCCCTGAATTAAAAGTGCTCTTTAAATGTGTTCATCCTCAGACAAAAAGAAAAGAGAGAGTGCTAAGAAGTGGTGTCCTTGTGAAACCCCAGCAGAGCTCAGACTGCAGCGCTGGCTCCTGGGCTGGCCTCTGAAGTTCAGCAGGACAGGGGGTCAATTCTGCCTCCTTTCTCATCTTTGCCTGCCCCTTTTGCTCACATTCTTCTTTATGTGCAAGTCCCAGGAAGCAACAGTGGAGAAAACCAGAGGGATGCAAACTTGCTGCTAAGTCATCAGGACAGCCTGTGCTGGTCTCATCTTGAGCAGGCTGACTTTGCAGGGCTGTGTCCAAAGCCTTGTCATTGCTATTCATCTCACAGCTGTGCTTCAGAACTTTCACCTGCAAATGGGATTACAAATGCAATCATTAGTACAGATTCCCCAAGAAGCTTTCACAGTATTACAATTAGATTTCCCATTCTAGCAGCATCTAAATCAATATGATATGATTAGTTACTCTTGTGGATTACATGCTGCTGTACAAAACCTTCACACACAGAAATCTGAGTAATTTAATCAGGCAGTAATGGATTCTGGGAATGCTCCCACTGTCTAGAAACTTAAAATCGTTCTGTCTCTATAATAATTTGCCATTATGCACCTGAAGCTAAATTGCCTGACATACCTGACAGTGGACAGCAGTGATTAAAACAGGTCACATCTCATCAGGAAAAGTGGCAACTCCCTCTGAGTTCACTTTGAAAACTGAATTTGAGGGAAGGAAAAAAACACCTTTAGTTGTTTTTCCTGGGATATGACCTAGGTTTTAAGCTGTTTCTTTAAAAACTATGTGTGTATTTGTGTGTATGAGAGAGAGAAAAAGACAGTGTAAGTGATATACATTTCTCATCATTTTAGTCAAGGTGAGAGAAGTGTATGAACTAGTGCTCCTGGGGAAATGCAGCAGACCAAGGCAGAAATGAGCATATAATTTTATTTCTCTGAAGGTGCTCAGCACTGCTGAACAAGATATTGGGAAGGAAGAAGCTTTCTGGAAGGGTCTTGAAAGAAAAGAGTCCTTGGCTGCCATTGTCAGCAGCTCACAGGAGAGGGCAATTCTGTGCCCAGGAACCCGAGCTGAGCTGCTGATAGCTGCTGTTCAGGAAAGGATTTGCACCTCATGTTTCCCCAGCTTGGACAAACAGCTCAGCCCTGCACCTCTGAGCTGCAGCAGCTCTCCTCTGAGATTGCAAAGAGTCCTGAAAAACCAACCAGCATGCTTGGTGCTGCAAAGGCAGCTGAAATGGCAAGGGGGAAATACATAAACTCATGCATGGAGAAACAGCTGCAGCTTCATTTCAAAAATTGGTCTTGTACGTTTCTAGGCAGAAAATACTCAGAAATGTGCTGCTGTTCATCTCTTATCCTACCAATATGCAACAGCTTATGCCTAAGAAATACAAGCCATTATGTTACTGTTGAGGACATTCCTTTTTCTTACAGCACAGTTGCATTGAAATTGTCCTGACCTGTAGTTTAGCCTGTGGACTCCTGCTTTTGAGGAGGATTTTTCCTATGGTAAATTGATATTTCAAAAAGCCAGTTGGCAAGAAAAGAAAGAAAAATAGCTATCCATGGAAACTTTCCTAAGCAATAATTGCCGGTGAACTCTGCCCTCATTATAAAACTCTGCATAGCCTGACATAAAAAAGCCCCATGATGCACGTACACTTTTCACCTCTGCATTCCCCATAATAGTCTCAGCTGTGTTACTCTGCTCAGATTTGCTGACCAGAGCAACACAGTTTCAGTGTTACTCTACCTCTTTTTGGGGGTGAGGTGTGGTCTGTGTGCTGAGCCAGGTGTGGTGTGTGCCAGGGCTGCCCCGTGCCCAGAGACAGCACAGCACTGGCAGTGCCAAAACCCTGCTGGGTGTGTCGGTCCTCCTGGCAAGAAACTGTCAAACAAATCTCATCTTAGTTCTTTATTGGAGGAAATCTGTGGAGGCCATTAACCAAAGGAATTGATGGCACTTGGGCAGGGGGAGGAGGGTGCTGCCAAGCCCCTGGTCGTGGCCACTTGCCCACCTTTCCACCTTTCAGTCCAGCACTGAAAGGAAGGGCTGACATTTACTGCAGGCTGCAGATTGGACCACTGCATTACCATTAATAAACAATAAAGCTATTAAGGCATATTAAAGCTTGGCAATGAACTTGTCAAAATGGATGATCTATAAATCAATATAAACAGCAGTGACAGGCAGTAATTGAATTCCAGTGGTTCCTCATAACATGCTAAATATGAAAGGACATGACATGCTGAAAATAAAGTAAGAAAGCTGAAAAATTGATAGCATTAACGTTCTCCTGGTGAAACGTGGCATCACTTCAGCCCTTAATGGGGATCAAACTGTGAATACGTATTGACTTCTTCTTTTAAAACAAGAAAATGGCCACATAAATCTGAGACTTCCCAATTTAGAAATGGCTGCTCAGAAAGTTCAGAGCGGCGCTGGATGTCGCTGGCACAGAGCAGCAGACAGAGCCCTCCTCCGATGGGTTCATTAGCAGGACTCCTTGCTTTACTTGGGCAGGAAGAAGGATGGGTTTTGTACAATCCAGAAAGCCTCTGAAGTTGATTCATCCATTTTCATCTTCCATAAAGGACCAGCAAAAGCCCCTTGGGCAGGAGAAGTTAATGCTAGCATGCTGCCAGGCTCGGGTGGCTACATATCTTTCAAATTCAAATATAACAAGCCAGGCCTCAAATATCAGCGGAGATCGAGACAATCAGAATGGAAAGAAATTGGTGAAGTCGCAGCGAGCCTTTTAATGTAGATTCAAGTGACAGCAAATAAATCATGACAGCTTCTGTGGATGGAACCAGGGCCTCATTCTTTATTTTCTCTTGATGTGCTCCACTTAGTGAAACCTTTCTTACACGGTTTTTTCAATTGAGCCCTAAGCCACTGGAGTTCAGAAAATGCTGAAAGGGAGGGTTTGGACACCTCACTGAGAATTATTTTCTGTGTGCCACCCCACTGACGGGCAGAGAGCACTTGTATTTAAAAATCATGGGAGATATTTGCATTTCAAGTGTGTCTCTGGGCCCAGAGAGTGAAAGTTAGAAAATAATTACATAAATGAGTGCCCATGTATGAGTGATGACCTGCTAATAAGGTTCTGAGTGGTTGAGAGCAGCAGAGATGGGACAGGGACTGGTCACCAGTGCAGAACCAGTGCAGTAGCCACAGAGCAGCAGCTGTGCCTGCCTTGGCTGATACCACTGGGCTAAAGCTGCTGCATGGATAAATCCATATTTAACAAGAGGTAGGACTTCATCAGGGCCACTCTGCACCATTGTGTCTTGAAGGCAGCCCATGCTTGGAACAGAGACAGGTGTAGGGGCAGGCATTTTCTGAGAGCTACTCTGACACAAAATTTAAAATTAAAATAGAAAAAACCTGCAAGAATCAGACAGAAAGCAGCAATTTTTCCTTTTAAATATAATTTACTCTTTGGGGTCAGCCAATACTCATCTGACCTATCTGATGTACATTCTGTCTCCAGATTCACTGAGTATGTACTGATGTAACATGAAAGGTTAAGGAAATCCATGATAAAAAGTCTAAGAGTCTTTAGAGACAATGTGTAGAAATATAAGAGATGCATCATCATACCTTGCATGGATACTGTTGAAGCAGGCCTCAAATAAAACAATTTTTCCTGTAGGGATATTGAGAGTGCCAGTATCCAGCATCCTTGCTAACTTTTGTACACCATTTGCCCTCATCCCATCCTAAAGTCCTCCACCAGGAGCTGTGTGTTGCCCTCCTGTGCCTGTAAACCTGCAGGAGCTACAGGAGCAATAATAGTACTGGCTTTAACCAACAGGACAGATCTGACACATTGTCCACTGAAATAGATGAACTTGCCTTGAATTTTCCCTGCATTTGCATCATCCTTAATTTTTCTTATGTGGAGATTTTTTACTGTCATTTAAAAGATGAGAATTAGTCAACTGAATGCAGTGCTGATTAGCTCAGTACTGTAATTGTGCTTCATGAACACCTACTGCTTGTATGTTACAGCTGTCCAAATTCCCATTATACTATTAATCTAGGTTTAATGATACTTCAGAACTGAAGTATCAAAAAAATGTGATGTAAGTGGAAGAAACCACAGTGGCAATTTAAAAAAGAGCCCATATGAGTTATTATGAAAACAACAAAAAAAACAAAACAAGTGAGCCTGTTTGCAAAACCCAGAGAGTATGCTGACCTGTGAGAACAAATAAAAGCCAGATATGACATGCCAATAGGCTTTTCAACACTGCCTACAGCATGTCACCATGCTGGTTTCAGGGCTGTGTACTTGCTCTTCAGTGCCAATGGAAGAAATCCAGCCCTCTCCACTCAGATTTCCTTTCTCCTTCACCTGTGGGGGAAGAGAGGCAGCCTGTTATGGTTGTGTTAATACACTATTCACATTTCCATTTGTTGTTTTCTCAGCCACTAAGCTCAGAGAAGGGTTTTGTACCATAAGAGAAACCTTTACTCCCCAAATACTTACACCCCAGGGATATACAATAGAAGCATGTCAGTCACTGCTGCATTTGCAGTGCAGTTCTAGTGCAGTGTAATTTTACTAGACCTGTTTTGCTCAAGCTAGGCAGGACACAAAGCTGCTCTGCCAAGTCAGGGAGCAGAGGATTGCTCACCCACCTCACTCTGCTGTGCACAAGCTCTCTGTCCCTGTGTTCTCTGAGCAACCCACACCTGGGGCCAGGAAAGAGGCACAGCAGAATCAAAAATTACTTAAAATAATGTGACCAGTGTCCAGATGAAGACTTGTAAGAAAGTGTGATAAATTTGTTTGTGCTTCTTCTGTACTTGAAACAAAGCCAGGAAACAAGTTATTTTTTATGGGAATGCACCACCTCATTTTCTTATGAAATAATCATCTCCTTGCAGGGTACCAGAGAGGGATTTCCCTGGGGGAACTTGGTAGTGAGAAGAGCATTAGGAACATTTCCAAAAGCTGTAGCCCCATAGGCAAAGCAAGAGCTTTCCTCTTCTCAGCCCCAACCTAAGTCCTAACCCATTTGTGACCTTTATATCTATCCCTGTTCCTAACTCTTGCATTTCCCTATTACTAGAAGAAAAGTAAGACTGATTTTTTTAAAAATTATTCTCCTAGTATGAGTCTGGCAGAACTTCCCAACCCATGTTTAGGGTTAAGATTGAAAGAGAAATGCCAGTACACCAATGCAAGTGAGACTGAAATGGGGTTGCAGAAGGTAAGCAGAGGCTTCAGAGATGGTAGCTGAGAGAAGTATTTAGTATGGGTGATGGCCAGAGGAAAACTGCCAATGGTTCAGCTGCAGGTGGAAAGTTAATGCTAGTTTAGGGGTAAGAGAAAAGTTCAGAGTTTAACTTGCAATGAGGCTGGAAAAGAGCAGAAAAAGAGATCAAAGAGCACAGTAATAAAACATTTCAAGTTCATCTGTCACACTAATCCTCATCAGCTACTAGTGAAGGGGTGAGGAATGAGTGACACATTGCTTAGATGCACCTCTGAACTCAATGATGCCTCCTGACAGAACAAAACACCTCCCAGGGGTGAGGTGCCCATTCTCCAGCACTGGCCAGCACAAAAAGGGCTGAGATTAAGAAACAAAGGTTTTCTTTCATTATTGTTTAAAGACTGATTATTCACAAACTGTATTGTCTGTAATTTCTGACCAATAGCCAGCATTAGATCTGGCTCCTGAGTCAAACACAGCGTGTTCATGAAAACATGGTACCAAAAAAGCTGCTTTGCTCAAAGTGCCTAAAATGGAGCCAGACAGAAGGCAAATAATGCTACCCAGACACAAGCTGTGCTGAAACACAATTCTGGTTGCCCCTGGGCTCGTTATTTCTCCCTTACTTAAGGAAAGCAGTGTTTGGTGTCACTGTTTTCTGGAGGCTGCCAAGCACAGCCTTCCACTGCTCACCTGCCCAGGTGCAGAGGAGAGGTACAAGGCTGCTTCCACTGTCCCCATGGCTGCTCCTGCACATCAAGGACCTACTGACAAAAGCAAGATATTTGATTCTTGCCAGTAGAAAGCACTTGCAATCTTTTGTTCACTGGACATAAGGACAAATAGCTATTAACTGTGAACTGCACACTCATGCAAGAACCAAATGCCTTTGGTGGTTATGAATGCAAATGCATTTATCTTCTGGAGATGAGACTCACAGATTCCAGGAATTGCTTCCTACTTAACATTTTGGGTTAATAGTCAACTGAGCTTGAAAAACATACAGCTGAAACAGCATCCTTCCCTTCCTCTCCATGACTGCTAGGCAAGGGATGGGGAAAGCAGGCTGAGTCCAGCTGTGGCAAAACCCTTGGGAGGACATGCAAAGCCATCTTTTTGCTTACATAATCCCTCTGCAAGCCCTTTCCCATTAAAATACAATTAAAAGCAGTGGCCAGGAGGAGTTCACCTTTAGAAAATGACACTTACAAGAAATCACTTCCCAAACAGATAGTTTCCTGAGTCCATGAGATGAAGAAGAGGTTTGATGGATAAGAAGGCAATATTAAAACATCTCCTCACATAAGAAAACAGAATGAGAGCAATCATCAGAATTTATCAGCCTGAGAGGAGCAGAGTGTTTTCTTGGCACTGAAGGAACCCAATACACTAAATCAAAACCAGAGCATGGGCTCACAAAAGAAAGAGGCAGATGTCTCTGCCATATAAATTCCACATAAATGACTTTCTGGAAAGGGGATCCTATTTAAGCACACACCATGGTGACATCTGAGAAAGAGGTAACAAAACAAAGCAGAGCATGAAGTTGGTATCAGCACAGGAACTGCAGCTATTCTGGAAGAGTAATGACCATCTGCCAACCCTGCATAGGAGTTATGGCTTTGTTATTTATATTGCATCTCCTTCTTTGCAAAGCCCCAATAACCTCCTCTTAACACGTGAACCAACATCCATGTGTTTATGAATCACCCATTTTTAATTCATTCCAGCCAAAATGTTGTCCAGACTCATCACAATCCTGCCTCCTGAGGGCAACAGGAGCTTCCTGGTGAGAGCAGGAGTGAGCTGTGGTTCATGGTGAGCTGTGTCCCAGGCAAATACTGCTATATCCATGACACATCCCAATGTACAGCAGCCATGTAACACTGCCACAGTTCCAGAAAATGCTCAGAAAATAAATGATGCCCTGAGAATGCCAGGCAGAACACCTCTCTTTTGATAATATGCCAAATATAAAAGCACAACCATAAACTCTCATTTATGAAGATATATTGAGTCTTAAATCATATCAGACTTGAGCTCAAACATGACTTTTACACAGCTGCCAAATGTAAAATATAAAATATGACTTCAGCTTCCTAATAGAGAGATACAGATTAAGTAGGTCTTCCTTGGATGTAGAGGGGCAGAAAGGAATAATGCAAAGATCAAGGTTTTGCAGCTGCAGCTTGGGTGAAATATGCATGGGAAGAATGGATTAGTAGCTCTTCATGTTAGAATAAGCTCTAAGAGCATGCAGGCATCCCTGGAGGAGGTCAAATACAAACCTCACCTTGGGAACAGGTGAGCTGACATCACAGCCATCTACAATAACCCCTGGCACTGATTAGCCTGTTCCCCACTCCCTGAAAAATCAGCCTGCAAATAGCATCAGGCCTGACCTACTTCTGCCTGCCTAGTTGCAAATTTCAGTGATTGGAGCTTTCCTGTGCTGAGCTTCTTCCAGCAAAATGTCAGACTTTTCTTTCTTGCTGCTCAGAGGCATTGAGGAAGCCCAAGGTCCCAGAATGTTCCTCTGGGCTGGAAGGGGAGGGAGGGGAGAGCTGAGGTGTGGGAGGGCACCCAGCATGCTGTGTGCTCCAGACATCAGGTAAATGGCACTGGTGGGAAGGAGGGATGCTTTCAAGGCATGGCTTGCACATCTGGATGAAGGCAGACTGCTTTTCACAGGCAGGGAATGGCTTTGTAAAGAGACATGGAAACCTGAGCAACATGCTTAACAGCACATTTATTCACTAAGAAGTATTATACAAATGTCATGTCTGTTGAACTCATTTTAGTACTCTGAAGGCTGAGGGATGGATTGAATAGGTAAGGTCATCAGCTAACTCCAGAAAAAAATCTTATTGCTGCAGCTCAAAAGCACTATGTTATTTTTTACTGCTGAGCTCTGCCTTCTGAGCAAGAATATTCAGGGAAATCTGGTGGAATACAAAAAGTTTTGTCCCTCAGCTCTTGCAAGGATACTTGTCACCTCTTTGTCCCAGTCATTAGGAATTAGGCTGCAATTGATACAGTCATTTGGGGAGTTAGAGTAAGATAATGAATTAATTAGTTTTAGCTTTTTATTTCATGGCTGTGACTTGACCATTAATCGTTTCTTAACAGGATTTTTTTAATCCCCCTGCAGTCATACAAATTGAACATCATATTTAAATGGAACAGTAACATTACATCCTAGCCAGAAGTAAGGAAAAACCTCCAACTGCATACCTCCATGAGATAGAAGTAGCTGAACCATATTAATATTAGGAATTTTCCTCTTAATAAATAACACAGAAAAAAAAAATCCTTGTCCTTAAATGAAATATGCCTTAACTGAAAAATTCCTACAAGATCCATCTCCTCAGCTCCTTATTATCCTGTTTCCAAAATGCAAGTGAGAATACCACTGCAGGTTCTTAACAATGTGCATTTTTCTGCTGTGCTGTGTTCAATGCTATATACAATGCTCCATCCTTGAAAAGGAGCATGAGCTCCAGTTTAAATTTCTCCTCACAGCTATACTAGTGCCAGGAAAATCAAAGAAGACTGTCAATGTGTGGATTTGGGGTGTACTTTCAATATATAAATCTCAGTATAAATATATACATATCCTAGTATTTATCCGAATTCTCTTCAGTTTTGTACCATAATATGTTTATTAAATCAATGCATAGAAACTATTGTTGGGCAGATGGCAGAGTCTGGTCTTAATTTGATGAAGTAGTTGAAAAAGAAGGATGATTCCTCTTTGAAAATTACAGGGAATTTCATTAATGGTTTTGTAATTCCTTTATGTTGCAGCAAAATTCACCACAGCCTTTTTTATCCAATTCCATAAAAGAAGATTAAGAGATGAAAAAATTGCTTATTCAGACAAGAGACAGAATGTGGATTTTTTTATTGCTGGGGAGTCTTGGAAAAGCTGCTGCAGTGACCACTTTTGCAAAAACAGCAAATTCATGCTTATTTGACAGGCAAACTACATCTGAGCAACAAAAGTACATATTTATGCACTGCTTGCACACAAATCCTCGATTACATCCTTTAAAATCAGTGGAGCACTTCAACTCCTATAGCTGTGTATAAAAGGGCTGAATAATTTTATGGTCAACAATAATAGCATTTATACTTTCGCAAATAAATAAAACTTGGGTCAAGCAGAAATATGATTGCCACAGGCATGAAAAAGCAACAAGCACATGTGTGTGTGTAGCATTGTGCACTCAGTCAGGCCCATAACTCTTGGATGAATGCATCATCAAATCTTCTGCTAATATTCAATTTCACATTCATTTCCTTCAGGTGAGGTGTGCTCTGTTGAGTCCCAGAGGAGGGTGAAGGCACTGCAGCCCTGAGCAGCCAGAGCCCAGCAATGGGTGAGGAAGGTTGGAGGCCATTTAGGGACATTTAAGAACAAATTGATTGACTGACACACTTGTCCCTCTCCTTGGCTTCCATAGGGAATAAAGCAGCTCCAGAGGAGGACATGCAGGACACCTAACACTGCCCTTCTACCAAGGATGTGGGGAGCCAGTGTGAAGCTGACAGGACTTACAGGTGTAAGCTGTCCTCTCCCTGGAAGGACACACGTTGGATCCCAGAAACCTGGGATTTCTGAGCTTTCTGTGCTTCTGGCACTGACCCCCTGGAGAATGACCTGCTTTTGACCTGAGGCTTTGGAGAAGGCTCCCAAATTTGACTGATGGAGTTAAGTAATGAGTGCCAAGTTAAATAAAAGTGTGTGATTTCACATGGTGAAGAGTTTTGAATTTGAAGTTTTTAGAATATAGTAATAGGTATGGGACAAGATGGAGGATTGTGGGTATTGTTTCTTTCTGTCTTCTTCCTTCTTCTTCTTCATGATTTCAGGTCATAGTTTCTGGTTGGACAGTCAGTGCTGCACTGCGGGTCACAGGAGTTTGGTTATTGGGTCAAAAGTATAAATAATATAGGTGTTAATTCTCTATTGGACTTGTAACTAGCTAGATTCAGATCTCCATTTTGCTCACTTTTAGCTGGTAGCCAGAAGTGTTGCTGAACTGTCTGTACTTTAGCTAAGATTTAATAAACAGCCAAGCCTGAACACGAGAAAATTCGTCTCCTTTTTGTTTTTAATCCTGACTCTGAGTGAAGACAGAAGAAACTGCAGACAAACCGCTAATTAAGTGGTGCAGATACCACATTTACCGACACAGAGCTCAGGTGACAGCCCTGTTTGGTGTACCAGCCTTGTTCCCTGGGAAGTGGGATGTGCTAGATTCCCAGCTCTGTAGTATTGACACGGCTGAACCATTGGCCATAATATGTCCTAAATAGCAAATAGATTGTAGATTGCTCAGGCATATTAGACACACTAAAAAATCTTCAAGGTATCAACCAGGAATGTCTCAGCAGGACCTGATCCTGCCTTGGCAAGGGAGAAGGGCTGGCTAATGCCTAAGGTGTCAGCCTGGACTCTGCTCCTATTTCAAAGTGTGGTATTCAGATCACAGGTCATGTCAAGTAAGTAACTGAGTGCTGATTCCACAGCCTAGACCTCAGTAAAGCCATCCAACCCTACATCCCTCTTTCCTAGTTCCCCTTGGTTGCTTGCACTGATGTTCTCTACAGAAGGAGCAGAAATGTATGGTGAATTGCTGCAAACTAACATAGAAGACACAGCACTCTTGGCCTGCTTTGAAGAGGGACTGATTTTTTAGTGATGCTCACATGGGCATAGGAGCCCCTAGGGTCTCAGGGTGGCTGGAGGATCTTCCCCCCATAGCAGAAGACTCAGGAGTACAGCACAGGACAGATACACATGAGACATTTATCTCTGACAGTATTAACTCTGATAATAATGTCACCAGCCCAAGAGAGAATATATTTCTCTTTCACAGACTGAAATAAAAAGTTAGCATTTTGAGAGCTTTGCATACATTACAGGAATTAGATATACTGCACCACAAATACTGCTGTGCTGCACAGGGCCTCTGCAGTGCCTGGGATCTATGTGTCCATAAATCAGACACTCTGGAAAGAAAATGGTGATCTGTCCTTCATCCCCACACAGTGTGGGAGACACTGTTCCCTCCTAAAGTGTAATGGTTTTGAAATCAAAATCAGTGAGACACTCCAAGTCAGAAATACAATTTAATGGGAAAAGAGGGAAAAATAAAATACTTCCAATAGTACAAAAGAAAAGCACTGACAGAGTCAGAATACAACCTGACATCCCACCACTAGTTAGGGTGGTGGTAGCAGTCCAGATGAAGTGGTCTGCTTGAAGCAGTGATTCTGTAGAAATCCTGGCAGTGATCCTGGTAACTCTTGTCCTCTGGAAACCAGTGGGTAAGGGCTGCTTTGGTGCTCCAAATCTCAGTTTTTATCTAGGTAGGAAATGCTTGGCTCCTCCCCCTGGGTGGAGCATCTCCCAATGGGATGATGTAATTTTATCAGTCATACAGTGGGACTCAATGGCCCATTAACAGAAGATATCTTCCTGGAGGAAGGATGGGTCATGGGAAAGATAAAGAACAATGCCCCATCTGGTTTAACAGATGGCCCATTAGCAGAGGATATCTCCCACAGAGATAAGAATCACTGCCCCACCTGGTTTTAGCAGACGATGATAAAATACATACCTTTGTGCATATCTTTACATTGTAATCTAGGACATAAAGGCATCAAAGCTGTGCAGCTCAGAGCTGCCTGTGGGATCCAGAGTTTGCTCCTCCAGCACTGGGGTCCAGGACATGGCCCAGGCACTCAGCAGCTTTTGCCATTTTGAACGATGCCCCTTCCCAAGCAGGTTTGCTCTCTTTGCCCTGCATTCCAGCTGCAGCCAGCATGCTCCACTGAAGCCAATGGAAAAATACACAATTGTTTCCTCTGCACTGCTGTGCTTGGAGCTCTACCAGGACGAGGGAGCAGATCCACATGCTCCCTTTGTGTGCCCAAGAAATGCTGGTCCAGAGACTGTAACTGACCCTTAGCGAGGGTTATTCAGTTTAAACTGAGATTTATTCCCTGTCCTGCTCCAACAATCAAAGAAAGGCACAGTGAAGTAGCTGGTGCTCCCTTGGCACTGGACTAGGTCTCTACAGTGCAAATCATCTATTCCTTTTCCTAAGAGGACAGCAGGAGGCCACCAGTTTAAGTGACTTGACTTAGTTGCTCACATGCAGAAAGAATTAATTTGCAATGGCTGTAAAGCAGCAGGACAGCCAGGTGCAATCATGAATCTCGGCAGCTCTTCATATTTATATTGGGCCCTTTGCAGCTGCTCTAGAGGCGCCTCACTGACTCTGAACTTCCCCTGAATACCAAGTGACTATGGCTGCATGCAGTGCACTGTCCCTCCTTTCAGGAGCACACAGACACAGCAGAAAAAGATAAAATAATCAAAGGAAGTGGCTGGAAAGTTTTTCCTTTTGGAGAAAAAGAGGATTCTTCTCCGAGGAGAGGAGAGGAGAGGAGAGGAGAGGAGAGGAGAGGAGAGGAGAGGAGAGGAGAGGAGAGGAGAGGAGAGGAGAGGAGAGGAGAGGAGAGGAGAGGAGAGGAGAGGAGAGGAGAGGAGAGGAGAGGAGAGGAGAGGAGAGGAGAGGAGAGGAGAGGAGAGGAGAGGAGAGGAGAGGTTAAATCAGGACTCTTCTGCAATCAGGTCAGAGCTGTCACGGATCCAGGAGCAGGACAGCACGGTTTATAACCCCTGCCAGGAGCTGGGAAACTTGTTTTTAAACCAGTTTTAGAAGTAGAAAGCTACTAATGTCTTTGTACATATGCAGTGAGACACACCACCAGAAGAATGTGTACATGGACCTGGGCATGTGCCTTCGTTAAGCAGGAGTGATGGAGCACCAATGCTATGAATTTATAGAGTTTGCATCCAGCCTCCCCCCAAAACTTTACCACTTGTTGGACTGCTAACACAGGTGAGGCTATCTGAATTAGGTGATTCATGTCCCATTCCTAAGTGGCTGGTCAAATTTTGCACCAGGACTTATGTGATTTGGGTTATGGACCACGTGTACCTGTGCTTGTTTCAGTGTCTTCTAGGTATGTATGGACTACAAGTGGCTTTAATGCATTATTGAATACTTTGATTCTTGCTTTCCTTTATCCTTGCACCATGGGGTAACACATGTGGGTGAGATGGACTCATCCAGGCACTTAGGCACTTGGCTCACACATAGCTGGGTGGATGAGCTGACCTTTCCCTTGCTTGAAATCCACCTCCTGATTACAAGTGGTTAAAAAGTTTGCACCATAAAGTCTGCAGTGAAAAGCTCTGTGTAGAGCAAGGTGATCAGCACAGACCTCCTCCAGGAGGGAGGACTCAGGCTCTCAGCACACACCAGCACCATGCTACCATCACCAATGCATGCTACACTGGGGTGTGCAACAGAGCCCAGGAAAACTTGGAGTGATGGTGAAATGGGGCCAGTGCTCTCTGGCTGAATGCTCAGTGACAGGGTGCTCTCTGCCCATCCTCATGTTGCAGTGTGGGCTCAGGAGGCCTCTTGGGGACCAAGCTCCAGGCCAGACAAACTCTGCCCCATCCCAGAGCGTTCAGGGGGAGCAGCAGCTCTTTAAAACATGTCTGAGGGGTCTGGGGAAGAAGCCACAGGCTGTAAGCTGTGAGCAGAGAGGAATGGATGCCTGGACACAGAACTGAGCACCATAAGCCTGAAGAGGATCCATAAGTGTAACTTTATCTAAGACTCAGAAAAGCCAAAGAAAAGTTCAGTGTCACGGAGTCAGGGTGAGCAGCAGCCAACATGATTGAAAAGCAAGCAAGCAGCAAATAGAGTAGCTCCCTGTTCTGTGCCCTGGAGACACCAGCCAACCTGGCTGGCCTTGGCTGGCAGCCTGAGAGATGCCAGGTGTGAGCTCTCTCACTCTCACTCCTTGGCTCTCCCTGTCCTCATTTTCAGTACTTAACTAGATGCTCTATATCAGCATGCTGGTGCATTTCTCACTCACAGACACTCCCTGGGTATGTGCTTTGTGTCAGAAAGCTTGTACTCTGTGAAGGAATATAAAAAAGTAACACCACAGGTTTGTCTTCCCAACGTCCAGTATGTGCATCCTCCCCTGCTGCTATAATGGTATTCAAATATGGTACAGAATTTTCATTTGAGTGGAAGACAGAAGTAGCCTCAAGGGACCTTCATCATCCTAGGCTATCCCACTCACTAGCTCTGTACCCAGCCCTGCTCTTCCCCTTCTAAACCTCCATCATTTTATTATTTTATTCAGTGTTTTAGGGCATTCTGTGCTTTAGGGCAAAATTTCTGAATGTGTTTACTCAATAAAGGCTAAAATAAACCTCAGCAGCCTGCAAAGATCTGTAATTTCACTACATCTACATAAAGAGGAAAGAAAGCAAAGTGTGTGTGTTTTGATTTTTGGCCTCAAATTGTTGTAACAGCTAAAATCCCCTGCTTAACTAACTTGTGTCATCCATACTTTTCATCTCCACCTGTGCAATCATTTGCAGAAACATTATTAGCTGTTTGATTTTTTTCCCCAGTTTGCTTCCATAGCAACATCCATCAGGGAGAGAACAGCAGGAGCATATGGGGAAGTTATAAAGCACATTTTCTACAAGAAAAGGAGGCCAAAGCATTTAACAGACAGCACTTAGGTTTCCCTTAGTAACTGAAATTCCAAAATACCTCTCTTGTTTCAGTATGTCCTAGTATTAATTAGGCTGCTTAATGATGTACCAGTGCAGGCTGGAGGTAACACTTGGGTTGTCTTTAATTAATCAAGGTACTGGAACACTTCTTTGAGATTTAAGCTTATTGCCAAAACACATCCTTGGTACATTTTTGTGCATGTGTATTTTACAAGCAAGGCTCAGAGCTGTTAGACAGCCTTTGACATGCTAAATATTGTGGAAAAATTTTTGCATAAAGTTCCAAAGAGAAATGCCAGAGCTGAAAATTATCTGTTTGAATAGTTTGAAATCTGTCACCAAGTAATAGCTAGAAACTGTCAGGTCAATTTTAGAGTAAGTAGATAAAAAAAATAAAAACACATCTCCTGCATTTTTTTCCTTACCAGCAGCAACCCATATAAGCTGGTATTTTATTAATGAAAACTGTAGGGTGTTCCTCTTTGGTTTAAAATACAGATCCTGAAGCTCAATACAAAAAAACACTAGAGTTTTAAACCTTTTTAGCAAATCAAATATTGCACTAATCTCTTGACTAGATCCATGTTTATGCCAGTACATCCTTAAACTGGAGATGTTGATGTTTTGGGGGTGTTGTATGCTGCATAAGCATAAAACTGACAGGGAGACTGATGAGACTGCAGTATAGGATGTTGGTGGAGATCAAATTATTTGTGTCCAGACAAACACACTGGAAGATGTTGCACCATGAAGAGCTGCATCCTGCTGGCAGGATCCTGCTATTTGTGTGTCTGCAGGTTTGGAAGCATGGCCAGGGCTGGATGCAGGAGGAGACACTCTGAGGCCCCTGAAGATTGCTGTGAAATGCAGCTAGAGTTTTACATTTCTTCTTTCTGTATTTCTCATCAATTCCTTGCTTTTCTTCTTCTCACACCCAATTGTTCCCTGTTTCACACATGCCCCTTCAGCTCTGCCCCTTCCCCTCCAACTCCTTTGTCTTCACATCTCCTGTTTTTTCTCTGTGGTTTCTTCTCTGCCTGGGCCATTTGTCCTCTGGCATCCTTAGAACCAGCCCTGCCCCAGCCAATCTCCCAGACAATGCAGCTACTCTCTCTGCACACAGTTTAACCATTCTCTCACACACCCACCAACTGAACACTTGTGCTCTTTTCCAGCTCTGTATATCCTCACCTCCTTCAACACCTTCTTATCCCTGGCTGTTGGTTCCCAACGTGTCTCCACCACCCCAGTGCCACCTTCTCTCCTCCTGCAGCCCTTGTGCCACCCAGCCACCTCTGCCTCTGTCCCCTCATCTGGTAAGGGCAGAACTGGAGGAGCAGGAGATGCCTCCCACTTCAGCACAGCAGAGTTTTGTTTTATAAAAAAGGCAAACAAGGCTTTGTCCACTTTTTACTCTCATGTCCTGGGCTGCAAGGGTTGACTGTACAGCAACAAACTCTGCCATTTTGTAGATGAGTAAAAATAACCCACTTCAAAATCCACAGCCAAGAGGAGATCACTAAGGAACCTAAAAGCAGGTAACTGCACTAGCTGTAACTCAGGTACAAATTTTTGGCGTTTTTAGTGTGCACCAGTGTTTCCTTAAAAATTCAATCTACTTACTCCTCACCCCCAATTTGGTAGGAAGATCTCATTTCCTGCCATTTGATCATTTGCTTGGGTTTAAAGCAGAACCTTTGACAAACCATGTATGCAAAGTCTAGTCCTGCCTGATTGGAGAAAGTTTAAGGTTGCCTGGAGGATGAGTCCTTCCCTAACACCTGGTTCTCTCATATCACAGCAGATCTCCCAAATCTAGTTTCTATTACAGATGGCATAGGCAGAATATGTCCTCCTAGAAGTTATCAAACATATATAAATAAAGAGGAAGCAGTATTTCTCTCCCTTTATTTAAAAAGCAGCTGCTGCATCAACTAAGTTGTAGCATAGATAGAACATGAAAAATTAGAGCTGGCAGAGGATAAATTGGAGAAACAACATTTCAGTTGGTCCTCCTGCAGGAGTGACTCATCAGACTAACCATGGGGATGGGCAGAGCCAGGTTCTCCACCCTCCCTGGCTACCAAGGCAGCTCTGCTGCCAGATCCCAGCACAGTGCTGTTGGCCCAGCCTTAGCAAAAGCAAAGCCAGCCCAGTGCTGAGCAGCCAAGAGCAGGGGGGCTGAGACAGCATCAGGCAGGAGTGCTCTGTGTGTCTGAATGTGCCAGGTGGAGGAGAGAAAGCAAATTGGCTTTGCTCCAAAGGAGCCCCTGAACTTTCATTGCTCCAAGGGGGCTGTAGCCAGCATCTTCTAGTTTCTACTTCTGCTAGTGAGTACTTTTTGTTTCTTAATGTGAGCAATATGTCATTTATTCTAAATTTCATTTAAATATACATAATGTAATTACAGATAAACTTTGGAGACCAAATAAACTTCATCTCTTTTTTACTACAGAGGCATAGAAATAAAAGAATAAATAGGACTTTCTTTTTATCAAATTAGAATAAGAATAATGATGTTATTTCACTGTTATTATTACTTTGCCATTATTATTAAGACTTTTAACCCCTGAAGTTAAATGCTAATGCTAGCTCCTTCTAAATGCTCTACAAAACAAAATACAGGGCTACATTTAGACTGTCAGGTCTAAAGACAGGGTTCAGGTCCAGACTAAATCAAGGTGCCACCACTTAAGCTGCATGTTTAAGCTCATACTACACTCAAGGGGAGCCTAGAGTCAGTGGAGCACAAAGAGTGGTTCAGCTTTCTCTAGCACAGTCAGTGATTCACAGACACCATTTGAGATGCTGTAGGCACCTTGCTGGCATTCCAGCAGTGATCTCCCAGCTTGCTGCCATGCTCACCACTTCAGCAAGTGTGCCAAGCAACTTGAACATCTAGAATAATGCAAGTGGCTCTGTTTAGGCACCCTCAATAGCTGGGAGGACAACTTGCTCTCAGGGCTCAACTAAATGTATTCAGTTGCCTAAACAGAAGCTTCTAGTGACATCTGAGGTGCTCAAGAATCTTCTTTCTCAAATGCAGTGTCCACACCAGCAGCACATGGTTGCTCCCTGCTGTATCTGCAGGGATGGTGAAGGTGTTTCAGATGCACACAGAGCATTTCAAACTGTCCTCTTGTAACACAGACACTTAAATTGCACCTTCCACTGCCTGTCCTGAAGGTGCCACTCCCCTGTCTGTGGGCAGGTGTCTCAGAGAGCTCACTAATCTTCAAGTGCTGGAGGCTCCAGGATATCCATCCTCCAGCACCTACCAAGCCCCTCTCATCCCAGACCAGCTTACATGGGAAAACTGACTCCATCCTGGTGCAAGACAAGTATTTCAGCTGCTGAAGTGTCACTAAAGCTGAAGAACATTAGTGTCCAAGCCTCCTGCTCAAGCAGTCCATCCAGATCCAGTTGGTTAAAGTCCACCTTAGTATGAGGTTACACTGTAAGATTGTGATGGACAGGTCTGAGATTCATCAGCATGGATGCAAGTAAATTAAACTGGAATAGTAGAGCTTTGCAGGGATGTTCTGACCCATCCCTGAAGGCTGAGTAACTGAGATTCTTCTTAATAGATCCCTAGGGGCAGATTAGAGTGAAACACCACTAAATGACAAGTGTTTATAAATATGCATATGGCAGGTTTATTTCAACACCATTTGCTTGCAATGGAAAGTAGGTATGTAGCTGTTGTGATTCCTATCTAGAAATATAGCAATATAAAAGCACAAAATAGCAATTAAGAAACTGTATAAGGAAAAGGAAGAAAAGGAAGGGTTAGAGTAGAAGGATATTGCCACCCATGTATCCAATGTGGGACTTGATTGTTGCAATTTTGATGCCCATTGATCAGTGGTGGTCACAGTCGTGATTGATCAGGGGAGGAGGAAGCCTGTGAAACACAATGTTCATTCAGAAGGTGCAGGCTCAGGTGGGAATGCCCAGATCCTCCTCCTGGGCAGGGAGTTTCACACTCTCTGGTGTAACACTGTGGATCACATGCAATCCTCCAGTGGAAGGTCTCAGAAATGAGTCTGGGGGTGTTTCAGGGTCCTTGGTGGTTTGTGGCACCTTCTGAGATGCTTCAGCTCTCAGGTCAGTGCAGCTGAGTCAGTTATGCCCCATCAGAAGGGATGAGCACCTTCAGGGCTGTCTGTGAATGTTCTGATACCTCCACTGCAGATTTACACCTCAGCCAGTTGTGCAAAGAGGACATTGATATTGTAAAAAGCACTACCCCACCTCTGCAGGGTCTGCTTCTTATTGGCCTCTTCCCTTACCTGGGTGAAAACCCAGCTTGTAGCCTCTGGTGGGGCTGTGCACACCCTGTGCACCTGGGCTGACCTTGCACAGCACCAGCAAGGCACCTGCTGCTTTAGCAAATGCCCAACTGTGTGAGCCTTTAACCATTAATTTCTCAGTTTCTCACAAGGGAGCATTAACAACTTGAGTAAGACTAGTCCCAGAAGACAAAGGAGGACTGGGAGGAGTAAGGGTGCAGTTAGAGGACAAGACTCAACTCATCCCTTGATTCTAGAGAAAGGGGTATAAAAAAGTGGGGTCAAAAAGCAGGGGAGAGAAGTGTCCCCTTTATGAAAAAGGAAAATGAGATCACTGCTTACACTCCAGGGGGAAAAAGGCAGGGAAGGCAGGAGACTAACACTGACTGAGAACCTGTGAGGTGTCACTTCTCAGCAGTGGCAGAAACAGGGGTCAGGTGAGTGGGGCTGGGGACTTCTGAACACTGGGGGGAAGGAATGAGGTTGCAGGTTCACACTCTGGATTCAAGGGACACAAATACTGGTAAGATAAGTATGTGGTGTGCATGTTTTTGTCAATCAAAAAAAAAAAAAAAAAAGAGGAAGAACTGTGAAAAATAAGTACTTGCTTTACTCCTGCAAATGAGTACAAAAACCTCAAATGTTAACTCGGAAATTTAACTCACCCTCTGCAACCATTCCTAATCCCCTTTGAGGCTCACCACTTATAATATTTTAAATAACTCTGCAAGGATTAAATAAGGATTTGGTCCTTTTATCCTCCTATGGATAACAATGTGAGGCTTTCTCACCTGTTCATTGCTGCATTCCCTTCCTTTCCTCTCCATGCATGTGACAGCAATTCTTTCTGTTCCTCTGCTCCCAAAATAGTGACATGTTGTTCCTCAATTTGCAAAAAGATCTAGTATTATTCCATAATGCTGCCTAATTTGTCAGCTCTCACACCTCCACAGTCCTGGAATCTTTTTCTCTTCATCACAAGGTATTTGCATACCTCAGGCCATATCTAGGCTCCTTATGAAAACCAAATGCAAACTATGCCTGTTTGTTTTGTAATTTATCAGCAGCCTGAAATTTCTGTTATCTGAGCTAGTTGCAAACAATCCTCTCAGTCAGGGACCCCGTGGAAGTGCCTTGGATGGCAGCTCTGCCAGAAGCATCACCCTCCCCATTGCTGCTGGGGAAATTCAGTGAGGAATCTGGGGATTTGGCCTGGGGGGAGAGTGCCCAGTGTTCAGTTGTCAGAGCAGCACAGCCATGCAGGTGTGCAGCCTCTGCCACCATGGTGCTTAACTCCCAGCTGAAGCCCACGTGGCACAGCACCATGCCCAAGGACAGCACCAGCACCACCTCCAGCACCAGCACCCACATCCAGGATGGTGGCTGCTGCTTCTGCATGGTGCTGAGGGTGGGAGGACTGGGCTGCTCCTAGTCTTTGGCTGAGGAGTGGGGCTGTTCATAAATCCCCACCCATTTTGCATTTAGGGATGTGGACCCCATCATCTTATGCTATACCAAAATAGTGTGTTTAAGCTTCACAGGCAGCCAAAGTTACTAGAAGTTGTTGGTTTGATCCTACCACATCTTAGCAATGGATTTGGCCACATCCACAGCCAGGAGACCCAGGCAGAGGGTTTAGAGGCATGGGACAGGAGAAGAGAGCACTACTTGGGTGCCACAATGTAATGTTTGGCCTGCACCTGCAGCCCAAGGCAGCACCTGTGCTCTTTGCAGTCTTACCTTCAAAGAAATTCAGGCTGAGTCTTCAGGCATCAGGATTTCCTCTCCTGTAGTCACAAGGGAGATCTTGCACACTGTCTTACTGACTTGGGTTGCTCCATCCCTCAGGAAGATCCTTGCAGCCCCTCAAGCCCACTTCAGCTCCTCCAGTAGAGTGTGTGTCCCAGCCCATCCCTGCTCACAGTGGCAGCTGCTGCTGCCACCCCCAGTCCTGCCTGCCTGTCTGGGGGCTGTGGGACAGTGCCCAGCAGTGACAGCATGGCCCCACCAGGGTCCCACTGCTCCACCCCTCCCAGGGAAACCATCACTCCCCAAAGGCTGGACCTGGTGGTGGTACCCAAAAGCCCATCATCACCAGAACCTATCACACCTGAACACTTCACACACAGCAGCTACAAGGCTGCCCTTTTCAGCCCTCTTCTTTCTACAAAATCACATTAAAATTCTGTTTATTCCCTCCAGTTTTTGCCTGTGGCCACCTCTGCCACCCCCCTGCCAGTAACCAGCTTGGTCTAGTCTCTTTCTTGCTTTTGGGGCTCTGCAGCACACAGAGGCAATGAGAGAGTGTGGGGCTGCAAAGAGCCACTCATCTCACATGACAATCATATCCCACTCTGGGCTGGGGTGCTCCTTGGGCAGCAGAGCTGTCCCATACATAAAGACATTGGGGATGTGACAAGGGATAAAAATAGCCTCCCACAGTTCAACCAGCTTCATTTTGCAGTCTTCATGAAGTGTCAGAATTGAATTTCCAGATACACCACTCCTCTCTGGTGAGAGATGTAATGCTTCAAGAACATATATTCTTTCTTGCTCAGATGCAGAAAAAAATCTCACAAGAACAACTATTCTCATGGGATTTTGCCTAGAATTGGTAGAAATCTTAAGAAAACAATTCCATTTTGTAATATCTCTGACTCTGCTGTTCAAAAATCTCATGAGGATACTTTCCAGGACAGTTGAATTTAAAGCTCAGTACAACCTAGTACAAATCCTAGTGAGTCCACATAAATTTCTTTTTCTCCCTTCCTTCTTAATAATGACTTGGGTTAGAGAAGAGAGCAGTGCTCCCTGCTCTAATGTCCCTGCTTGGTGCTGTGCTATCAGATTTAGGCACAGGTGAGCTCAAACCAGCTGCAGGGTAAGCACAGCCCAGGGATGCTTCCACACATGGTGGGATAAGGGCAGCTCAAAGCTGGCTTTTGTTCAGTCCTGACTTTTCACAGCTCCACAGCCTGGCCATGATCACATGCAACTAGTGAAAAGCTGGCCCAGCATTGCTCTGCAGCAGCAGGAGAGCACAGAGAGCCTGGAATCTGTGACTGCTTTGACCAGGCTGCCTGACAGCCACACACCTCTGACCTTCCAGTTTGGGTCTCACTGCAGCTCCACCATGGCATTCTTCAAAAGAAAAACCAACAAAAGCATTTTAGGTTACCCCATCACTGGATTCACCACTGCTACATGGCAGGAGTAAGGCACTGGGATTTGCTTATATTCCCAGGGTTTTCAGTGTGGGAGTGTCCTGCAGGACTGAATTGTCTCTCATGGTAAAGGTGTGTAGGCAGGGTTTGTAGCTGGTAGTGCATGTCAGGGAATGCACTTAATGGGGAATGTTATTTGGGGAGAAAATAAGAAAAAAATAGGAGAGAGAGAAAAAAAAAAAAAAAAGGAAAAGGGAGAGTGCATAAGGTTCTCTGCAGTAGAGTAACAAATGGCTTGGAGATTGATTGGTAAAACATCTTTGGAAAAAATAATTGGAAAGGAGAGATCAGGGAGTAGAAAAACACAAGGAAGGGAAGGGGACAGGCTGCAGGAGAAAAGGAAATGAGCAGATCTGAAGATGTTATCTGTGGCTGATAAACCCCACCAGTCCTGGCTCAGTGCCTTTGACAGTCCTTGCAGTAAGGATAAATACATTCATGATCAAGAGACAGGGAGGAGAGAAAAAGAAGGAAACTCTGGATTTTATAAATTTAGTCTTCCAAACCTACTCTAAGGAGAACTTGATGAGATAGTGAGCAGACCCCCAGGAAGCAACACTTGCCTGCATCTCCTGCTGCTAAAACTTGCCTCCTGTAGTCCCAGTGAGCTGTGCTGCAAAACAACCAGGCACAAAGGCAGCTAGTCCCAGCCATGGCTATGAGGAAGAATTTGTGGCTTAGCACTCCACGATCTGACTCCTTCAGATGGATTTTCTGTTTGCAGTGTTGCAAAATTCCACATGTGCACCTCTCCATGCTCCCCCTGCAGAGGGGTGGACTGCAGGTCAGCACCTGCTTCTCAGATGGGACTCACACAGCAGCAGGTACAAGGGCTCTGCTGTTATTAGGGTCCTCTGGGTAAACTGTAGTTACATTAAGAAAGAATAATGGTATCACGTTTACAGACACCCTCGATCCAATTCCAACAAAACTCATGACTCTCAGCTGGGCAGAAGAGCAGTATCACATTGCTGTTCATTGATTGAGACTGGCAGGGCATCCCTCCCTTTGGTGCTCACCAGAGCCCAAAGGTTACACAGAAGTTTTAAAGATCTGCCTGTAGCCTCCAGCTGCAACCTGCACTTTTATCTCAAAGATGTATCTTGTCTGTGCCATTTCCTAGAGCTGTCAGGTAATCACAGCTGTTTGTGCTCTCCCAACAGATTTCATGGCTACAAGGCTTCAAAATGAAACAGCCAGGCAATGAGGCATTTCTCTGGAGAGACAGGTTTTGACTAAACAGTTTAAGAGTTTTCCTCACAGTAGAAGTAAAAGGGGCTGTGTACCTGATCAGCCCAAAGCCTGCTTCAGTTCAACAAAAATAAAAAACCATTACCCTACCCAAAAAGGACAGGAGACAGAAATCTCATAGAGGGCATTAGAGATAAAAGGTCAGATCCATCAAAACTTTAAAGGAAAAAAAACAGACTCATCAAAACTGCTGTGAAATTCTGTAGAACACAGATCCCTACAGTGAAACCTGGAGAAAAGATTTCCTGGGTTCTTCTGCAGAGCAGGTGAAAAATGCAGAATAGCTTCAGTTAGGGTGACGACCCCTTCAGCACCTCATAGGATGGATCTGGCCCTGCCTAAAAGGCACAAAATGAGAAGAATGAGATGAGGCCAACTGGCAGTAATTATTTCTGTAGCCTTCCCTCTCTGGAGGAGGTCTAGCTGCTTCCTTGACTTCATCTCCTGACCCAGAGAGCTTGACCTAGGGAAATAAGAATCTCTTCCTTGTCTCTTCAAGCCAGAATGTTTTGTCTGGAGCTATCAACCAGCATTTGAGGAATTTGTCCCTATGGTGCTACATTTTGGACATGATGCAGCCTGGTTTTCAGCCCTGAGGTCTTTAAAAGGTAATTCCCTGCCTGAAGGTAAATGGCAAGTGTGGCAGCCTGGGAAAAAGGAACATGGAAGTTCATCACCATGGGAATGACTGAAGGATTGGAGGCTGTATCCAAGCTAATCTCTAGTCTCCCTTCCTAACAACCAAAAGAAACAGACAGGTTTAGGCAGAGTGGCATTTGGGTCTTCCTAGACCTCACCTGTCTGGCCATCCAAATGTCTGTGTGGTCAGATCACACGTGCCTGGCATGGATACAGTTTTAAGCTGTGATGTGGTTTGAGTTTGGTTTGATTTCCTGCTTTCTCCTGTGACTGTAAATCGGGGTTTTCTCCAGCAGTCTCCTGGGAGTCACCTGACATGGTCAGAGAGGTTAATAAGACCCTGTAGTTAGGATCTGGCTACAGAGCAAGGTGCAAAGAAATACAGAACCAAGGCTGTGCTCATATTTATCCAGGCAAGATTTGTCTTGACAGGGAAAAAAGGTTTAAAATATAGTAGAAGTAGATCAACTGAAAAACATTCAGGAAAAAAAAGTGATACATTACTTGCATTTGATGGATTTTAAATGCCTGAGAGTAATGAACTGGCACCTGGCTCAAATGGAAACAAAAGAGGAAAAGGTCTTGCTCAGGGGGAGTGGAAAAGGAATAATCCTGATGCACATGTTGTTCTCAGAATGTAAACCTACTTCACACTCCTGTAGGTTAACACACCCTCCATGAAAAACATCATTACTCTGAAAGGGGTCTATTTATATTCATATAAAGGGAACCTTCTGTTGCCCAGAAAAGATGAAAAAAAATTAAACCAAATTCTGTAAATAGCAAGAATAGAGAACACAAGGTGGTCTTGGTGATAATTTTACTTTATCATCACAAACCATTATCCCTACCTTCCCTGAGGTACACATGCTGCATACATGGAATGGTTCTGCATGGCCATTGGCCTGAGAGTAGGAACCTACAAGCTGGGAAAAAGAAATAGATAACCAATAAAGAAAAGAACCTAAACACTTATGCATAAAACCTCCAGCTCACTGCTAGGCAATTTTATCATCAAAAAGAATAAGCACAGCTCATCCTTCCAGTGCCTGTGTAACTCAAGAGCTGGGATTAGGGAAAAAAAGGAGTAATCCATTAGATAAATGTTTACTTGCTTTTCTCTCCAGTAACCCCTGTGGCCCCAGGCAGCAGGGAGCCCATTCCAATAGGTAAAGTAAGTGGTGCTTCCCTCTCTCCTGCTGCCAGCTCAGTGAGGTTCAGCACTCTCTGCTCACCAGGTACAGCCTGTTTGATAGAACTGCTCCTCACTGCACTAAGTGGCCAGGTGCTGTGACAGCTCATTGCAGCTCTCCAAGTCATTCCAGCAGGGCTTTTCTACCATTATCCTCCCACAGCCCTCAGGGATATGATTAATTCATGGAGCATCACTGAAGGCATCTTTCAATGGCATATGGAGTTAAAGTGTCCTCTTCACAGAGCTGCCTGGGGACAACTGTGGAATTTGTACAGACAATCCCACTAGGTAGTCAATCTTGTAAAAGCACTGATATTACAAAGTAAATACAAGTGATCTATTTGTTTAAGGTTATTACTGTGACCGACAGGGTATTAAAACAATCTTTCTACTGACAAAAGATATCAGGCCTGCACTCCCATTTGATGTTCCTAAGCAAGCTTTTCTTCTTTCTCTCTCAGGCACTGAGCTTTGGGGTGTTCATCAAACTCGGCTGATCAGAGTGCACCACACAACCAGCCCATTGAAATTCAATACAGATATGGGGTTAAATTATAAAAAGAAACCTTAGCTTGCAATAACACTTTGATGTGCAGATGTATAAAAGTTTTAACTTTTACTTTCTTCTGAAGCAAATCAGCTCCAAGTCATGCTATTTGATTCATATTTTAGCTTTTAATAAGTCCAGAGCACGAGTACTAAAAATTGCCCTCTGTGGTCTGGAAACTTACAGTGAGATGTATTAAGGTTTCCATTTCACCCTTTTATCAAGGCTGTGTATGGACTCTTCCCCACAACAAAAATACACTGCCCAATGTTCAGAGCAAAAGGTCAGTCACTTTATGTCTGGTCCCTTTTCACTAACATACTATTTCTCTTGGAATTGTAAATCTCAGCTAGGAAAGGACATCACCTTCCTAGATGCATTTGATATTCTGGCAGCAGAGACACCTAAGGAAAAAGCCAAACCTGGACACAGAGCACCCAGACAAGCTCCCTCCACTCCATGCTTTGCAGACCATGCCTCACTCCCCTGTCCACTTTGCTTTGTGGGGCACACAGTCCTGTGCAACTCTCAGTTTGATTATCTATCTATTTTTGCTTTTATTTACATTTATCTCGTCATGTCCATTAACACTTGTGCCAGCCCACAGGAGCCTCAGAGAGATGCACAACCTTTCTCAGGCCCTTAATTCCTGGTTCTAAAGATGACCTCAGCTCTAAGCCTGGTCCACAAGCTGTGAGAAGATGCATCACCAGGGAACCAGCCCCACTTTGACCTGTCAAGGTCTGCAGGTGTCAGCCCCAGCTCTTCAGTGCTGTGCACATAAACTCACCTGGGCTCATAACAGCAGCCAAGGAATTGAATTATGTGCCTCTTTATCTACCTGCCCCATAACTGGCAGCTTTCAAGGCCTGGCTGGATGGGACTTAGAGCAGCCTGGTCTAGTGGAAGGTGTCCCTGTCCATGGCAGGGTGGCTGGAACTGGATGATTTTTAAGGTCCCTTCAAACCCAAGCCATTCTATCATTCTGTGATACCTGACCATAATGCAAATGGAACCCTTGGTGAGTCCTGTCTGGTTTTTAGTAGAATCAAGCCATACAATTTTCCTCTTTGAGAAGCTCAAGGTTTAAATTTTTCCCAAAGTCTGTCCTTTCCTCAGGAGAGAGAGTAAGGAGAACCTTCATGGCTTTCTTAAAACAAATAACAATTATAGAATTAACATGACATTTGAATAACAGTGTGAAAACTTGGAAGCTAGAAGTCAACTCTAATTTAATAATCAAATTATATTGGAATGTCTCTGATTTAATTTTCTCTCTTGGTGCTACACCTTTTAATGGAGAAAGAGTTTCCCCTTCAGAACAAAACCAACTCCTGCCTCTGCTAAAATTCATCCTGATACAGAGCTGGATTACTGTGTCCTTCTCAGCTCCAGAGGGATTGGAGCTTACACAGTGCCCTTGTTGAGGACCCAGGGATGTGGCATGTGGGAAATCCCAGGAAGGATTCATGGTTCCTGCACTCCAGTGTGCCCCTGGCAGAGTCCACTGAAAAACAGCAAGTGGGACATGGGGGTCCTAAATGCATCTTGGTCTTTCACTGTCTGCAACATCATCCTTCATTTTTGCCTGAATGCACAAAATCCACGTTGTCCTGGTGGATGGACAGTGGCAGGTACCAAACCCACCAGCCACTCATTCCTGAAGCTGTGGCTCAGGTTAATTTTCCTGACAAGTCTTAACTGTAATTTAAATTTCCTTCCTATTTAAGCTGAGCAATCTGTACTTCAGATCTCCTGAGCATTAATAAAATTGTTATGAGAAATTTCAGGATAAAAGGTTAAGCCCATAAAAATAAGCAACTCCTTTATAAAAATAACTCCATCAGGTTTTCAGAGTCTAAGAAGACAAAGGTGCTAATTTCTGCATTTGCAATAACCTTGGGACTGTCACTGGTAGAAGTCTCTGGAGTAGCCACACTTTGTGAATTGACTGCCTCAAACTTTTCAAAATCTGTCACTACCCACAGCAGTGTCAGTGCAGAACTTCCTACTTGACACCCAAGGAAGCAGCTTGGGAGAAGAAGAGACATTCCTGGCCACCTCCTGGAGCTCCCACTCTCCTGTGATGTTCAGTTCATGACCTTCTCCCAGCAGGAGCATCTCAGCCATGTGGGACACGTCCAGCACCTGGAGATTGTCTCTGCAGAGTCACAATCTCCCTGTTTCCCCTGACCATGGCAGTGCCACCTCTGGGAGATTCTTCAGGCCACATAAGGCACCTGAACCACTCCTAATGTCTTTTGTCAGCTGGGATGGCCCAGTTTATACCCCCTGTGACAGGGGAACCACTGGGGCTCAGGTACAGCCACTTGGCATTGCAGACAGCATCAGTTGGGTAGAAGGAAGCTGCTCTTTTCTCTCTCCTCTCAGTGGGGAGAACCAAGGCTGCAAGTGCTATGAGGTGAACCCAATTAAACACAGCTAAAATATTCCACAGCCTTTTAAGGGTAACTTTGTTATTAGTGGCTCCCTTTTGGGCTGAGATTGTGAAAAAGTTGATGTGTTATCTGCCCAGCAGATATACAAACCCAGTGGGGTCTGGAGGCAACTTTGAAGTTCTATTAAAACCCAGATCCTTTGCTTTTGCTGTAAAATACTATAAAAAATGTTTATGTAGTTCCTGAGGAGCTCAGAAATAATTTTAAAATAAATCAGCTTAAAATAAACCAAATAATTCCTTGTTATACGTGATACCACGTTCATCCTCACATAAGCAGCTTTTCTCACTAAGCATTAGCTTGTATTTGCCTATCAATTTTAGAAAGCCTGGCTTCTTTCCATCTATCAGCCTTTAAAGCCTTTCCCACTGCAGTATTTGCTGGACAGTCAGGTAAATGCAAGGCAAGCATCCTTCTAGCTCATTACTGCTGATTACTCTGCTCTGGCTTGGCTTCCTTCTCTGCTTGTTCTGCAGGCTTGGCCTTTTCTGGGAACTGCCATCATTCCACACAGCAGCACAGCAAAAGGAAGTTGCTTAAAAGTGTTTTCTTTTGTGGGGGAAAAGGATGCTGTGCAGGTGCTGCTCACAGTATGTGATACTCCAGAGGCACCTCTGGGCTTGGCCTCAAAAGTAGGAAAGGTCTGTATTTAAAAGCATGCAAATTTACATCAAAATCTATGTTGCTGTGAGTGGTGACAACCACTGGAACAAAACCCAGCATGGGGGGCTTCTTGCCTGATTTATTCTTGGTCACCCCTCTGAACTCCAATGGTTTGTTTTAGTTTTAATCTGACATAACCAATATTCATAGTTGGTCCAATGTCTTATCCAATCTTACTCATTACAAGCTGTATTTTAATAGCAATCACTTCTCAAACCAATAGCTTAATGGAAGGGAAAAGTGCTCTCTCCTCTACAGCCTGTCCAGGGACAAGGGAGCAGGTGCCCCTCACCCGTGGACACACAGCTGCAAGTGAGGAGCCATCAGATGGGGACAAACTGTGCCTGATGCCAAGAAAACAATGTCTCTTCCCAACCACCATAATCTGACACAGGATAGCTCACCATAGGCTGGCAATCCTCTTAGTTGTATCCTTTTTCTTGTTCCTATTTGTGTTAAAAATGAGAGCAGAAGCAGTAGTGCTCCAAGCAGAAGCATACACTGTGGGAATAGAAGTGGCAATAATAGTATCCAGCCTTTATGAACAGGCTTTTCATTTGCAGACTTCAAAATCTTCCACAAGAGGACATCACTGTCCCTCTCTGTGCTCTCCTGAAAGGAGAAGGGACATGACCAAGCTCACCATCCTGTCCCACCAGCCTCCCACAGCTGCCACCACTTGTCCTGGTGTGCTTGAGCTCTACTGGGTTCCTTCTCATCACCTTCCTCCCCCAGGTGCCCACCAGAAAGGGACCAGCCCTAAGTGGAAGGGAGCAAACTGTGTGTGGGGTCCCATGCTGGATGGTGGTGGCAAAGGGCTCTCTCCAGGCAAGGGCACATCCCAGCTCCTCCAGGTGGGCTGCCTGAAAAGCTGTTTCTTTCTCTCCTGCTGGTGAAAAAGGAAACAGTCAATTAGTGCAATGTTCATAAACACACCTCCAGGTTTGTTTGCCTTTTCTTATAAGCTCATAATATTCATACACAAAATTAAAACACAGGGGAAACCCAGTTGCTTTTTCCTTCAATGGGAACAAGGAATACTCTCAGAGCCCTCTTGCCTTCATCCTTTCAGCAGCTACATAAACTTGTGGGGTGTTGAAGCACTGCCAGGAGAGGGGCAGTCATATTGCAGTGAGTTTTTTACAGCCTGCAGGTCTTTCACACAGGCAGATTCCTTAAAGGTGTTTCCAGGCAGTGAAAGGCTGGAGAGCTGATGCTTGAAAACATTTTAAGGTGAGCTGTGGCACTGAATAAGCAAAGAGCAGTGGGGAGCCCCTGGCAGCTGCAGCAGAATCTGGGCCTGTTCTTTATAGGACAAAAATGCTTCTTCTGTGTTTTGTCCTGGTGAGCTGTGAATGCTGAACAACACCAGCATTTCCATGGAGATGGGGGCATTGTGCATTGTTGAGGAAAGGATGTGAATTTAAAACAGAAATATGATAGATCTCCAAATGCTGCTCAGAAGGCAAGGCACTGTTATGCTAAAAGTGTTTTCCAGCCTCTGCCATGGGCACTGAGGGCTGACACTGTTAACTCTTTCAGTTCCAAACCCAATAGGCACCAGGACAGTGAACAGTCTGTCACAGCTTAAAATCTATTTAAGACAGCAAGGTATTTGTCTGCCTGACCACTCAGCCCCACTTTTTCCATGATATATCATTTCCATGCCAAAGTGGCAGAAAGTTGTCCCCTTGCAAGGTTTTGGGAAACTTCAGTACTCTGAGGGAATGAGAGTGTAGGCTCAGCATCTTGAAGGATAAAACTGTCAGATTTTGGATTTTTAGAAGAATTTAATATGAGGAGTTAACAAAAAAAAATACATATATTCAAAATATTTATATGTCAGCCTTTCATTAACTTCCAGAAAATGCAAGGGAAACATGTTATTCAAGCCAAACAAGTATTAGAGGGCCAATATTTTCTTCTTTTATATCTTCTTGTGACTTGACACTTAAACTGTGCTTGAAACCAGGAGAAAGCAGAGAAAGACCCAGGAAGGTGACTTGGAATGGCTCACTTACTTCTAGCTGAAACATCTCTCTCCTCACATAAAGCTTTAAGTTTTCTCAGGAATGGGCAACCTCAGAAATATGAAAAACAAGGTGTATTGTGCACCTGCAGAAAAAGTGTTGGTGTACCTCTGTGGAGGTGCAGGCAGCCTTGCAACAGCCCCCACCTGAGTGGGAGTGGAGCCAGGAAAGCACCTGGGAGAGACACATGGAGGCAGTGGAGGTGGCCAGCCCTGCAGAAAAACCAGAATGGTGCCTGCAAGAAGCCAGAAGGGAGCAGATGTGTTTGCTCACCCTGTCACAAGGAATTTGGCATTGTGGGAGGCAGGGAGAATCTCTGCTCTCTGCTTCCCCAGAGGTCTGGCTGGGGAAAGGACCCTCTGCTGCCAGCGTGCTCCAGACCTGCCTGCAGACCACAGCTCTCCTGTCACACAGGACAGGGTCCTTGACCACAGGGCTCCCCCAAGGGACAGGCACTGCCATGAGCAGCAGCACCAGGAAATACTACAAAGCCTCATTTATTTGCAAGGAGCTGGATGCCTTCTGAATGTCATTATGAAATTATTTTATTTAGGACCAGAGATGGAGGGGATTATATGGGGAGTTAGCACCAAAACCCCTCGTGCTGCCTTTCTGTCTGTGATAATAAAGAAACTCTACCCAGCAATCTTCAGGGCTCAGCATCCTTTCATCCTCTCAGACAGGCATGCCTGAAGCACTGGCAGCATTTCCTGACCCCCAGGTCACAGCAGCTTTCCCAAGCCACTCCCTCCTGCTCCTCAGGATGCTCAGATGCATGGGCCTGTTCCCATTTCCCCTGTCTGGCTGCAGATGGAAAATGTCACACCATTAATTGCAGGGGGGCAGGTCAAATGCTTGTCTCTCACTGCTCTTCAGATGCTACAGAAAAAGAAGCAGTTTATATATTCTTGATTAGACAAATGGCCCACTGAAGGCAATATTCATTAAAATTCCATATACATAAGAATCATTAAAACATAGAGCTGGCTTGTCCACACACACAAATTTTCTAGTGTTAAATCATGGAATTTTAACACTTAATGATGCTAGAAAAGAAGTTAATAAGGCAACAAACCATAAAAAACTACTGCAGGCCTGAAATAAAGCTATAGCTTGTTTGCTGATTAGGGGTTCTTTGTGGGGTTTTTTTCACTCTACCCATAATGTCTGGAAACCACAGACTGAAAATTTCTTATCATTGTTGTAAACAAACACACTGTGTGGGAGGGAGAAAGCAGAAAACACCAGGCTGCCATTTGGCATAAGACTTTTGGGAGAACAGGGATAAACCTGGCACAAGGCTGGGGAGACCTCCCTGGTCAAGCAGTCAGCCTTGCCCATTTCAGCAGGCACGAAATATGACCTTCATAAAGTGACCTAGATCCACCTTGAAGTTATAAAGGTAAAGACATTTCCTCCATAGGACACTGTGGTTCTTATTCTTCTAATAGATTGGGACACCTCTGATAATTTCCAGTTTATGTTTATTTGAGACCAGGTTATAACTCACATCTAAGCTGCCTTTCAGATCAAATATCCCTGAGGACCATTCCTTGAATATTGAACATATTCTCTCTCTTTCCTTGTTTTACCAGGCTAAACTCAGACCTTTTGCTGCCTTTTTGAATGGCAGCTTTTCCTTTCCACAATAATGTCTGGGCTGTGCAGGTGTCTGCTGGACACTGCTTGTCAGACCTACATGTTTGTCCTCCAGAGGATGGGTATGGATTTGAGGCTGGTCTAGAAGGTCAGTGTTGTCAATGCAAAAGTAGCCTTATGGCTTGAGGGTCTCTGATGCTTGAGGAAAACAATGATTTACTATCCAATTCTTCTGGCAAAAATAGTTATTTTCCCTGGTGACATTCTCAAGCACAGCCAAGGGAATGCTTTAAGAGGACATCCACCTTTGTGGCTGTGGGGCAGGATGGGCTGAAAGCACAGCTCTACCACCACTCATGGCTGTGGGCTCTCCCATTTCATACCTCCCAGGCTTCTAACTAGCTTGGTCTTCAACGTGGGTGCATCCTTATACTCCATCTTAGAGAAATTTGGATGTGACAAAAGGATTCAACATAACACAAGTTTCAGAGCAAGTGACAGGAGTACTAGAATCTAAGCAGAGCAGCAACATGCAAGGTTAGCATGATCAAAATGAAATTACCTTCTCCTTATTGTTCTTTATAGGCTGCATATTGACCATGAAAGTGAACTGCTTTCTGTAGCATGTTCAATTGACTTTGGGAAACTTCCTTAAATCAAATTGGAAATGTTTTGAGATTCCTCAAGAGAATAAATGAGAAATAAATAGCAAAGCAGCATTTTGCTGAGGTGTCTAGTCACCAGTCATCATTAGATCTGACAGACAGAACAAGATGTTTGGAAAACATTGAATACGGTCTGTTATCTAGCTATGCATCAAGGCTTTTATCTGACATATCTATGGTATTCTTTATATAAAAAGAACTATGTTGCATTTGCAGAAAAATATCTGTTTATCCTAAGGACCTTGTTGTCTACAGTATGTTGTTTCTATACAATTTATTTAATGGAAACATAGTTCTCTGTTTTAATATTGCTGTGAAAAATTAGGAACGTTGCTGTTTATCTGGTGAAGGGCAGACAAAAATCTGCTCTTATTTATGCTTGAATAAATCTAAACCAAGTGTTGACTTAAGCTGCTAATCTAGATACCCACTGCTGTACCAGAGGAGAAACTCATCCACTGAATGCTCATTTTTTTCAATAATGGCTGTCCCTGCATGGCTGAGCCCAGGGATCTGATGGATAATATACAAAGATTTTTAAAAAGTCATTTTCCTCCATCCTAGATCTTCAGCCTTCCTCTGACCCTGCCTCCAGCCTTTCTGTGCTGTGTTAGAGACTCAGAAACTTCAGAAACCTTTTCCCTGTGTAGGGGCTTACAGGCCATGACCAAGGCACTTAAGCTCTTCTGGATAAATTATATTGAGCTCTTGGCATGCTCTAAGCTTTTCCAGACTTCAAACCATCCTTGCAGAATTTCAGTGTATCCTCTCCAATTTATCAGCATATTTTTTAAACTGTGGATCCAAGAAGTGGTCAGTTTGTTCCAGTAAAGCTCTTGTTCAAGCCCCACAGAGTGATAATTTCCCTTCCCACTTCTCACCAGCATTTCCTTCCCATGCAGCCACGGATTGCTTTAGCACTTTAACCACTTGGCTGGTCTGGGAGCCCATCAGCAGCTACTGTGAAACCATTTCTTGGCCACTGCTTGCTGAAATACAGCCCCAAGTCCTGTCTCTGGTACCTGCATAAGAATATTCCAGCTCTGCAGCTCCATGTCCAGCAGTCCAGCCCACTGTTAAAACATGTTACTCAAGGGAGCCCAAGCTGCTGGGCCAGTGCACAGCTCTGAAATCTGCCCTTTATCTCTCTCCCCCACACCAACTTTTGCAGCCAAGTCCACTGGGGTGTATTTGCAGCCTGGCTGTGAGAATCTTGATGAGAGCAGGACCATGAGCTGGCACTTGTGAACTGCACTGCAAGACTGGCTCCTTAGATATAATTACTTTCTGAGATCTGTCCATCAGCTGATTTCTGAGCCTTTTGATAGGGATTTGTAATGCTCTGTGTACAGAAATGCTGGGATTTTTTCAGCAAAAAGTTATCCATTATCAAATGAAATGCCTTACAGTGTCAAGCTTGGCAATGCCATTGCTTTTATCAGTCAAACTGCATCTCAAAGAAAAAGCAATCTCAAGTTCAACAGAAATACTGCTCTGTGCTCATTTGCCTATACATACAAAAAAGCAATCAACCTGCAAAAGCTTGGCAAATAAGAAAATATATTCAGTTTCTTAAATTTTCAAAGAAAAATCTTTTGTTCATCCAGTTTGCAATGTACCTGAAAACAGAAAGGTTTTTTCTCCTTCCTGGCATTCAGCAAGTCCTATAAAGTCTGAGACAGCCAATTTCACTCTCAAGCCATTTAAGGCAGATGGATTGTAGCCATGCACAAAACTCTCTAATGAATAAGTAAAACTACAGTTACTTATTATATTATATAATAGCCATTTGTAAAGAACTGATCATTGAAGCAGCTGAAGTTTCCAGCTTCTCTCTGCCTTGCTTTATTTAATTGCCTTTGTCTGCCTGGGTTTTGCTGGGCATTTACTGCCATCCAGTGCTTCTCTGAGATATGACTCCACCATCACTATTAAGAGCTAACAGAAAGCAAGGGTATTTGGCTCTTAAGGAGCTGGCTGACCTCATTTGGAGAAGTGCTAGAGGTACTTGACAGCAATGAGCCATCTCTGTGCTGCAGCAGTGCTGGGAATGCTGCAGCCCCTGACTGCTGGAGCTTCATCCTGGTGGGTCTGTCACACCCTGCAGTCAGCCCTGCCTGCCAGCAGCCCAGGGCCTGGCTGGAGCTGCTCCTTCACAGCTGTCAAAGACAAAATGTTTCATGATAAGAAATTTAAATAATGGTTGGCTTTGGTTTTAAGGAATTCATTTTCTGGGATTTTTTTTTTTTTTTTAAATTTACCGCATACACTTTGCTTTTGTGTTTTGTAACCTGCAAGTGTTCAGTGTTCACTGCTTCTGCTTGCCTGAAAGATAAAGCTCCATACTTGAAAAGCATTCATCTTAATGGGATTTTTTAAATTTATTTTGGGGATTTTTTCTTATTTGTTGGACCAAACCCACACTTCATAAGACCTGCTCATGTTTATGCAATGTGTAAGAAGGTTAAAATAGTAAAGATTTTAATTATAAAATATCCTTTTTTCACATTTTAATGAAATATTGAGTGATATTCATAATGAACATTCCGTGTAGCAAAAAACCCAATGGTACTCCAATATTATACTCCTTTTAATAAGACAGAATGTCTTAATTCTGCAAGGAATAAACTGTGTCAGGCTTTGGAAGGGCCAAACCTGCTACTTCAGATCTCATGGGGAGAGAGAGAGAAGGTAGACCAAGTAAAACAAGAAGTTTAGGGTAGTGAGCCAGGGAGTCAGGCTCAACCTTTATCCTGGCCAAGTTACCCAGACCATATTTTGGAAGCTCTGTACACACTCCTTGCTTTGGTTGGGTGTGAGAAGCCTAAATAGCTTTATGTATAGTATGTAGCCATTGTATTTGTACCAGCTAGTGGCACATCCCTTGCTGCAATAGGATAATGCATTGTGTTTAAAACATACTTAGGATGAAATGTGTGTTTTTTTATTTAAAGTGATTTCTATTTTGCTTTGTACAGTGATTTAAGGAAGCCAGAATTTATAGTATACAGCACTTTACCACTGTTTTTATTGTGAGAGATCAAACACTGGAAAGGCTGCCCTGAGAGGTTGAGGGTGTCCACCCCTGGCTAACAGGACATGGTCCTGAGCACCTGCTGTGACAGTCCTGAGCAGGGGATGGGCTAGACAGTCTTCTGAGATGCTTCCAGCTTCAGCAATCTGGTTTTGTGTGGTACAATATATAGCTTTGTCCTGAAACACATTGTTAGATAGACACAGGAGAAAGTTGTGCACCAACAATAAAATTATAGCCAAACACTTTAATTATGGTCATGAGCTAACCACCTTTCACTTTCCATTAAGATAAAGAATCTCTAATGACACAGAAACTCGTAATAGCATTCATAAATGTCAAATAATTGTATTTCCTACATATAAAAATGTTCAAGCACAAGCTTAAGTATCAGAATAAGCCTGCTGTGATCAATAGTCAGATTTAGACTAAGCATGTGTTAGATGAACACATAAACTTTACCTCTTTTAACACATTAATTGCTCTGGTATTTGTATTCCAGACCACAGAGCTGGGCAGTAAAGGGCAAAAGGAAAGTTATATATCCTAGAAGTCTGTGTGTGTCCAGGTGAGACAGAAGTGAACTGAGAAAATGAGAGCCCAAAAAAGGGAAAAGCTGACCCAGAAAACACTTTCTGATACAACCATAAATTCCCCATGTAAAACTTCTAGCACATGCAGCTGAGCTGCTCCACATATCCCAGCTGAGTTTGGCCTCAGAATGGAAACATTGGGGATTTTTTCTTCTGCAGCTGTGTTTAACCAGGAAAGCTGGCATATGTGAAGCCTCTCAGCTATCCTGATCCAGTTTTCCTGATCTTTCCTTGCCCAGTACAGCATCCCAGAGTTACCCCATCCCAGGAGCACAGGCACAGCTCTCCCTGAGCACCAAAACTTTCATCTCCCCTTGCCAAAAATCCCTCCCTTTTTACCTTGAGTAGAATCAAAAAGCCTCCACAAAGCTCAGCTGCACAATAGGAAAAGAGCTGGTAGCTTTAAACTAGAGGAGGATTGATTTAAATTATATATAACAAAGAAATGTTTTATGATGAGAGTGGTACAGGTTTCCCAGAGGGGCAGCACATGCCCCATCCCTGGAGATTTTCCAGGTCATGTTGGATGGGGCTCTGAGCAGCTTGATCCAGTTTAAGGTGTTGGACTAGATGGATTTTAAAGGTCCCTTCCAGCCCCAATTATCCCATGAATCTGTGATTCTCTGGGGTGAGCACTCACATCACCACACACACCTGAGCAGAGATGCAATCTGAATGCTCCTTCCTGAGCTGCTGCCCCCCTGCAGCAGGAGGCTGACTGCAATGTTTCAGGATTGGATTTTGTGCTGCAGTGTTGTATTTTATTTTAAGATAAAGGTAACTAAAAATCTTTGCCTCCACTTGTCTCCATGACTTAGAGAATTTCAACTGAACTTTACAAAAATTATTTTTGTCTTTATCATTGTTTTTAATTCTGCATTTCTTATATAGTTGTGATTCAAAGAGGTCTAATTGGACTCACTTGGCTTCATAATAGATACCAAATTCAAATAGTTTTACATCCTTCAGATGCCTCAAACAATGATGGCACAGAAGTGCTGATCCATTCTAATAACAAAACTAAACCTGTCTCAAAGACTTCCCACCCCATCTAAAGTCAAACACCAAAAAGCATAAAAAATTCAGCCAGGATTCTGCTGAAAATCTTTACAGAAGACCTGAACCCTGGGGAGAAATGTCTTTTTTAATCTTCAGTGGGAAACAAAACAACTTATTATTAAAAAATTTTAATTACCTCTTTATGCCTTAAAATAAATCTCAGACACCAAGAATTGCTTGAGTTTTGTGATTCTCAAGTATAGGAGGGAGCTTGCTTGCTGGAAAGTTAGAGTCTGATCCTATGTCTGGATCCACCAGCAGCTTTACCACTCATGTGAGCCCATGAATATTAAAATAATGCTCTTAATTTTATCCTGGCTCCAGCTTGTCCAAAATGGGAGCACTGAAATCCAAATGAAGCTTTGATATTCCTTTACCCATGGCTCTAAATGGAAAGCTGATAATTTTAAACTTTAAGATCTTTATTTATTTTTAGATATTTATTTTAACATCTGTAACACACTGAATGTGAAATCATAATAAACCACAAAAAAAAATAGGTTTGCTTTCAATGTGCTTTCAAGGAATGGGTTTGTTTTCTCCAACAAGTGTCTTAAAATTGAAAAAAGAGACTACTTTGCCCTTCTGGTCAGTGACAATTTTACAAGATCATTTCATATGCCATTCCTTCAAAGTTTCATCCAACTAGGTGCCTGCATTTCCAGTGTCTCAGCTCCCTTTTCACCATGCCTTAGTCTTTTATTCATACTCTGAGGTTTGTCACAGTGTGTAACCTATATGTGTTTATGCTTTACCAACTCTGAAGAAATCTTGACCTTCTAAATCTGCTGACATGAAAATATTTAAAGGCTACAAGGCACCCCATCAACATCCTGTACTGCATCAGACTCAGTTTCTTCAGAGGCTCCTCATGCCATGCAGATTTTAAATCCTCTTTGGTTTATACTTTCCTCGTGCTTTTAGAAATTTTGTGATCATGTAATGCCTCTCCCCACATTTTTAATTTTGTTTCTGTATCTGAAATCAGCATAAATATGTGACGGATGCTCCAGAGCCTTGTCAGACCTGGGCACTAAAACAAGTGAAGGAAAAGGAAAGAAAACTTGCTTTGAGTTTAGCCATAAAGAACATTTGCTTTCTTCCTGCATGACTGCACCCAGAAATCTCCTCAGTCATTTCACAGTGCCTGATTTGGCAGAAATCCCACCAAACCTGAGATATCAACTGGGCCCTGTCTAATGTGAGAGCAATCTGGGAGTCAGCTCAGTTCTGAAGGTAACAGCACAGGTAAATTCATCACACAGAAATGTGGTGGGCTGCTTGATCTCTTTTTTCAAGATGGGAATTTGGTGCCATTATCATAAAAGTTTGCAGTGCTCCAGCAGGAGCTTTATATCAAAAGAAGTTTTGATTCAGCACTCCTGTGGGTAAAGGGGGGATGTAGTTACACCAAAGGGAGGATCCTCAGACTCCCAGACCTTCAAGTGCTCCCAGGAGGCTGATGAGAATCCATAAGAAGCTGGGTTGAGAGAAAGCAAAGTAGGTTCCTGCCTAATTGGCATTTCTTCCCCAGGATTTTTGTCTATGAGTTAGCTAAGCCTGAAGATTAATGCTACAGGGGAAAATTGGCATGAAGGGAATCTAAACTCAAAGGACTGCAGCTTCAGGAACAGATATGTGCTGTGGATTGCAGCTTAAAACAAAAACATCTAGATGTTTTCAAATTGGATGGTGTTTTTTGAACAATTTGTTCAGATTTTTATGTGTGCTCATGTGAATAGTCCAACTTGCATCAGGCCAAACAACAAATGTTGAAGAACTCATTTCCCCCCTGGAATATAAAACCTAATATGTACTTGGCAGTAGAAAATAAACAATCTGCAGTAGCTTAGAGGCTTAATTAAAAGCCAGGTATATCTGTTGTAAAAACTGGCAAACACCAGCTTTTCAATGGCTTCTGTGAGCATTTCAAGGGAAAAAAGCCAACCAAAATTCAAACCTTCTTGACTTGACAGTGTAAGGAAAAAAGCAATTCTGAAGAGCAGCTGGGCTTTGGGAACACAGCCTTTGCTGATGGAACCCTTGGACATAAACATAGCTTGGACAGGCACTTAAGTGATGCACAGGAGAGAAAAAGTTACCTAACAAGATGTATTTTATAGAGCCATGTGTTTTCACTATCAGCTTGCAACAAAGAACTCATGAAAAAGGGAAATAGAAGTGCTTCTGCAATGGTGGAAATGAAATGTATCCCCACCCCTGGCTGGCCCAGGGATCTGAGAGTTCCTCACTCGTGCTGTGCAGACTCAGAGCTGTGCAGTGACAGCTGAGCACCCCGTGGGAAATGCAGGGGAGCTCAGCAGAGATCATGGGGGCAGGATTCTAAAGAAATTACACTGAAACCTGCAGAGCTCAAGTTTCTTTTTAAGGAACTCTCACTGTGAACCTTCCAGGAGAGACCCTGACTTGCTCTGAGCCTGGCTCACAGGTGAAATGAAAGCTGTCCTGGCAGAGCTCAGTGGCATTCAGCTCTCCTCAATCCACATTCCAGTAAGACTGATAGTCTCCAGCAGGACAGCAGATGAACTGGGAACAGTTTCTGTGAAACTCTCATCCTCACTGCTGCTCTAAAACACACTCCAAGGCTCTTCCATTTGTGTGAATGGTTTCTAAATAGCCCACTTATTGAAAACTCCATTTTTGCTGTGCTGGATCTCCCTCCCAGGAAGGGAGCCAGAGTGGCATTTGCAGTAGTGCTGCAGCCTGAGACCCCCTGCAAGCCCAGAGCTCCTTCCTGCTGCATCCTGGCTTGCCATGAGGTTCACTCCACACGGATGCATTACTGGGGAGAAGATGCAACAGCAAATCCTTTCAGCCTTGTTCATCTGTTAGTCAAATAAACAGAGAGGAAAGCTGGTTAATTTGGTAACAGGAAGTCTTTCCTCACTGAAACATCACAGGCAATAAATAACCACTCAGTGGGTTTTTGTTTGTTCTCTTCATTGCTCTATGGCTCTGACAAAAGATATTTTATCTGGTATTACATTTAAGTGAAGAAAAACACATCTATACATATATTCCTTTATACAGAAGTCATATGAGGGAAAACTAAGACGTTTGCAATAAAAGGTCATAATGGAAAATAAAACACACAATTTATAACTGGCTTTAATCCTTTTTCTTCTTGCTTTTGGACAAGCTCATTACAGAAGGAGAAGCTGAATTTCTGCAGTAGCTGCCTTTGCTCACAGACCTCTGATGAGCAATCAGCACTGTGCACTGAAGCATGAACCCTATATGTGTACAGAAATTCACAGTTCAACAAATTCCCCAGATCAACCTAGAGATGGAATAACAACAGAATTAGATGTGTTATTAGAGATAGTGACCCAACACCTTCATTTTTTGCCTTTCATTTACCTTTTCATTTGCCTGCATCCAAAATGACAAGCTGAGTCTGCCTTCACTCAGTCCCTTCTGTGATGAATTGTTTGATGGAATTTCTGCAGGCCAGAATTATTATGGTTTTCTTTTTAATTTTGATGTTGTTTTTCTTGCATTGCTATTCACATAGAAACCACATATGGACAGAGGAGATAAAGGAAAATTTCACATTGTGCAGGCTTTGAATTAAAATAAAGTTCTTGCATCACAGGTTTTTTTTCATGCAGCAAAACACTTAAAAGATCCTGCATTTCTTCCACTTTACTAAGAGGGATTACTCAGTTCATCTTTGCCAATGAAAGCAGCAACAATTTTGGAGTGGAACAGGTTTGAAAATTTTAATATCTCTTGTTGTCTGCAAAGTAGATTTTTATCTAAATATACCCCCTGGTTATGGCAGTTTCCAAATGGCAGCTCCAGATCCTCTGTGGTGCCTGAGTTGCAGCAATGGGCATCTCCATGGCACTGACAAGTGGAGCCAAAACACTGATGTCTGCTCATCAGGGTCAGCAGCAGCCTGCTGGGGTAGGCAGATACTGGTATTAAATTATAAGGTTATATTAGGTTCAGCATTTTTAATGTACCTTGGCTTACCTTCTTCAAACCAGCCAAACCAGGTGTTATATATAAAATGTATATATATGTAAGTGTGTGTATATGTATAAAATCAGGAAAGGGTGGCAGTCTCAATTTTGGATGTACTAAAATCTTGGATTTATTTCAAGCATCTCTCCTACAGAAGTGGACCAAGGAGCAAGTGTTGCATTAGCAAGGCATGGCTGGGCATTGATGACACCAGAGGGATTTTCAGGAGCATGCTGCCCAACTCTAGCTTTTCAGAGCTTGTTTTCTGGAGAGAGACTTCTCTTTACACATCACCTGCTGACACAGGCTGTCAGCACTGTATGTGCATCAGCAAGTAACACATTTACCCCTAGGTAAAGGGAAGATGGTCAGGCAAAAATATCATAAAATCAATACTTCACTTTTTACTTTTTTTTTATTTTTTTTGTTAACAACTCATTGTAGCTGGAACCAGCTGCAGACAGACTAGACCCAGCTGCTGAGACAAGAATATTTCCAGTTGTGCCTGTTGTGCCTCCTGCCATGGAAAGGCTTCTGTAAGCACCAGCCTCTTGCCTCTGAAATTAGAGTTTCATCACTTGTTGGGTGACTCAGGATATAACAAGTTCCACAATTTCAGAAATGAAAAAGAATTCGGTCTTGAACAGCAGGTGATATTTTTGTATTTCAGCTCAAACTTTTTTCCTTAACAGGGAAAGGAGAGGCTTTTAATTTTCTGGGAGCCTTATAAAAATAGTCACAGTAACTTTACTTTGATAGCTCCTGTCTGCCATATCTGGGACTTCAGACTCCTCTTGCCTCACACAAGTCTTACACCAAAGCAGCATCAGCGACACCAGCAGCACAGAGTCTGCCACTTCATCTATTTTATTATTTTATCTGAGCTCTTCCCCTACTCCTGCCAGCTGGTCAGTATTTTAAATATTTTCAGTCACTAAAATATCTTTTAGAGCATATTTTATTGAACAAGAGTCATATCCTTGATGCATAACCTTAGCAATATTTAATGGACTCAGTTTGCCAGGGTGGCACTGCAGGGTGTCCCCACCCCTGGATCAGACCTTGCTGCTGGCCAGGGGTGATGTCTGTCACCTGCCTGTGTCAGCTGTGCCTCTGTGGTACGGCATCCAGTGTCCATTGTCTTCACACAAGACCTGCCAGCTGCCTGGGAGCATCCTTCCTAGTGCTGCAGGGCACCACAACTGCTGCTGGCACCAAAAACCAAAACTGCCATTAAATATCCTTCAGTGAACCATCATTTGAAACAGTCTCCAGAAGTGCAGGTGTGCCTGGACAGCCTCATCAGTGCTGCTGGAAGGTCCCTCTCCTGTTTCTGCCCCAGCCCATGCACTGTGAGCCATCCCCCAGGTCCCCTCCGTGGCCACGGGCCAGTGAAGCTCACCTGGCACTTCCCAGGCCAGATGTGTGATGCCAAATCCTCCAGCTGAAGCAGTGTCCTGGCAGCTGGAGAGGTGCCCGATGGTGGGTGCTGGGGTTTCTCCCTGTGTGCTCCCCTCCAGAGCACACACTGCAGATCTGCCTGGTCCATTCCTGTTCCCGTTCCTGTTCCCGTTCCCATTCCCATTCCCGTTCCCATTCCCGTTCCCGTTCCCGTTCCCATTCCCATTCCCGTTCCCATTCCCGTTCCCGTTCCCGTTCCCATTCCCATTCCCGTTCCCATTCCCGTTCCCGTTCCCGTTCCCGTTCCCGTTCCCATTCCCGTTCCCGTTCCCATTCCCGTTCCCGTTCCCGTTCCCATTCCCATTCCCATTCCCGTTCCTGTTCCCATTCCCATTCCCAGCTCCTGGCTCTGCACAGCATCACTGCTGAGCTTCCCCAGCTGAAGTGCCAGGGCTGGGCTCCTGGAATCCCATCCAGTGGCTGCCTCTGAGGACTTGAGGGACCAAAAACTTTGGGAACTGAGTTAGCATCGGGTTTCCCTTCCCTGGTACCTCCTCAGCAGGACCAGATTCCTGCCAGAGCACCAGCCTGATGTCACACCAGGGGTGGAGGATGCCCCTGAAGGTATTTTAATTACTACCACAGTGGATCACAAAGGCCCCACAGCTTCACCATCTCAGAGCTCTGAGCTGATGTCTTTGATAGCAGCTTGCATCAGATCTGTTTGCCATTAAATCGTTAACAGCCCATAAAAATTGAAAATAAATCAGGCTCTTGTTCCCCAGCCTTTGGTCATTTCCTAATCTCATGGAACACACGAAAATAGCTATGCTAATGACATTGTTATGAATTTGGTTTTCTTGCTCATCATTACAATTTTAAAGTGGCTTAAATGGACTAGTAATCACCACAGCAACAAAGCAGCACTCAAGGGAACTACTATCAAGAGGATTTGACGTCTTAAAAGGGAATGTGGTTTTTTACATCTTTTCAATGAAATCTGGATTTTTTTTCTGACTTTGAACCAGATAGGAGACTTGAAACAATCAGGAAAAAAATATGCAGATTCTCATAATAGCACTGAATATCCCCACATCTACACTTCTTATTTATTGATGAAAAGTTTAGGGGGTGTGAATAAGGAAGCAAGCAGGAGTTAGTCCACCAGGAAGGATTTAAGTATGTGATGGGATAAAAAATGCATTCTAATTGCAAAAAAAAACGTGTTGTACCTGGGAAAGCAAATAACTGAGGTCTGCAAGAAGACCACAGTGTCTCACTGTGTCTCAGCCCCCAGGGAATTTTTGTAATAACCTTTCCTGTTTCTGCCTCCTCCTTCCATTGCTAAACATTCAAAGACTCTTAAAATTACCTGTCACACTATATAGCACAGTCTAATATGGTTATTTTAGTTGCTCCTTAGGTACAGTTAATTATATTAGAGATGAGATATAAGTTTTTAAAATGTTTGCTACTTCCTGGCTAAAAATGTTTGGATCAATAATGACATTGTCTGTTATCTCTTTCCTATCTTTCCCTTTTTTCTGGAAGACTTGATGTGTCTCAGGAAAAAGCAAATTGAGTCAGAGATGTAACAAAATTGCTACTTTATTTTTTTTAATATTGAATCAGATCTGCATATATGTCTGACAAATCCTCTCAATAAAAACCCCTTCTGTGAAAATCATCCCACCTGCAGCTGAGGCTGGAGTGCTGGGATGTTCCAGGGGCCCTTCACCAGTGCATGGCACAGGACTGGGGAGCAGGAGGGAAGCCAGAGGCCAGTTTCTGCTTGGTCAGGTATTTCCCCTTTCTTACCTTGTTTTGCTCTTCCTCCCCAAAACTGACATCAGTAAACAGGCAGTATAGCCAGCAGGTACAGGCAATACCCCTGCCTGCATGCAGGCTCACTGAGCAGCCTCAGGGGACAGGGTTTTGCAGTGCACAGCTCCTTCCAGCCCTATAAAACACAGTGCTTTCTGCTCAGGAGGAGCTGCCACAGATCCACACAGCTCAGGAGCCATGTCCTGACCCAGAGCACAAGGCAGCCCCAGGGCTCAGAGCCAGGGAGGAGCTGTGGGTGGGGGTGGCTGGCAAGCAGTGGGTGCTACCCCCAGCCCCCCTGGCCAGCCCCTGGGCTGATCAAGCTACCTGTTAAAGAAAGCAGATATTGCACTCCAGGGCAGAGACTTTTCCACTTGTTTTCCTTGTTGGAGCCCGTGGAACCAGCACACATCCTGCTGGAGCTAAGCCTCCCCATCCCTTCCCTGCCTGCATCTGCCATGCTGCTGTGCTGGAGTGTGGGCTAGCAGTTTACCCCAGCCTTTGTCCTCCACCTTGGTACAAAAGCATTCCAGTATTACAGAGCCCTCGGATTAACAGCATTGCTTCTCTTCTTGGAACGTGCAGAGTTTTCTCCTTACAAAGGGTAAGGTGCTTGCCAAAGCTTGCATCTCACTGGGATCACAAGGCACAGGGACCTTTTCCAGGACCTGCACTGATCTGTAGCCAGGTGCTATTTTCACCTCATTGCTGATGGGCAAGTAGAAACTGCCGATGAGATCTAAAGCAGCACACTTACCCCAAGTTCCTTCCCTTCAATTTTGAATAGCAGCAGATGGAGCCAGCCCAGGGCTCAGGGAGGATGCATGTTGTCTTCATCTATGAGCTGAAAGCAGCAGGACCCAGCAGGAGACGGTTCACAGGAAAACACATTGTTAAAAACCCACCCCAGAGGTCTCAGAGGTGCCCAGGTGAGCAATACTGAGGGTGATGGAGACTCCAGCTTCAGCACAGTGCAATCCTTCAGCCCATGAGCAGCTCTAAACATCCTGTGCCTGGAGCAGGTCACCCCACAGCTCAGCAGGCTCTGTGTGTTACCCACCACTGCAGACAATAGTGCCTCTGCTTATTAAAAACATATAAAATCAGACAGACCACAGTGTGGCTTCTCCTAAAGAGAGTATCAAATACAACATCTGATAAATGCACTTCATTTCCTTCAGGGATTTCTCTTTAAATTGGTTAGAAACCTCACTCAGTAGCTGTATTTCAGCAGAAAAACTAACAAAGGGAGAGGGCATTTAAATTACCTCAAAGACATCAATAGCAAGAGGAAATGGAGACCAAGGGTTCCCTGAGCCCAGGCTGGTTTGGCACAGCACAGTCCCCTGGCTCTGACAGCCAGACAGGACAGCAGCACTTTTTTACATGGCTTAGCAGCCCAGTCCTGTATCTATCTGTATTTTATACCACCTCAGCCGTGCCACCACCTACCAAGGCACACAGTGGCCCTCGGCCCTGGAGGCAGCTTTGGGAGTGAAGTGGGAAAGCTGCAGGAGCACAATGGCTGGTGAGGCTAAGGACCTGGAAAAAGAGGGCTAAGCTTCACCAGCCTTCATGAGAGTGTCTCTGCTGTGCACAGAGGTTAAAGTTTTGGCCCAATTTGTCAGTGCACACAGCTACATGTCCCCAGGCACATGTGCAGAAAGAAGGTAAAACTGAAGAATGGGCTAAAAATGCAAATTATATCAAAGCCCTTTTTAAATTTAAATTTAACATCATCCAAGATCCTTATTCATGGTTTTCAGGATGCAAACTTGTCACACATCAGATAATGCCTTCTGCTTCTTCTGCATGGAGGCTGTGAAACAGCCATCCCCTCTTTGCTCCTGCTTCCAAAGAGGGATGAGCCTAACCTGGCACAGCCCCTGAGACAACATGCTCAAACAAAATGCCCGTGGCATCTCCTGGCTGTGCTTCCTGCCTCTTCTCTAACCATCCCTGCTCCTATTGCAATGGCCTCAATGACAACCTCCTCACCTTTTTTTTTTTTTTTTTTTTTTTTTTTTTTTTTTTTTTTTTGCCAGCTCTGGTTGAAGTTTTGAGAGAAGGAGCTGGGCCAAAGCCAGTGCTTGAAGGAAGTGGATTTAGCAGATTAAACATATCTCTGACAACAGCATTCCAACTCTTTAAATATTTGCACAATCAGGTTTTGTGCAGACTGCACATACAGACATTTTAGCTTAGTTTCTTTGCATGATTCCTTAATATTATTTGCTCAGGATTAGCCCTTAACGTTTATCCAAGTTATATTCAAAGTTACCTCTGAAATCTGACAGACATTGCAAACCTGAAAAGGGGAACACAGAGGTAGATGTATGTGAGATCCCTTATGGCCACCAAAACCACACTGGGCTGCAGATCCAGGGGCAGCCTGTCACAGCTTCCTGTGCTTTCTGGAAAGGTGGATAATGCACTGCCCTTCCCACTGCTCTCACACCTGTGCTGGGCTCCTGCCATTCCAGGAATGCTGGTGAGCCCCAGCATTGGCATAAAACAGGATGCAGGAGGCAGGGAGCTCTTAGTTTGGCATGAAACCACAGTCACCTTAAAATGTGTGCTTGAGCAGAGACCTGAGCTCAGGTTTTCCAAGGTTTACCCACATGGAGCCTGGCACACCTGTAGAAGCAGGTGTTGACAGGTTCCTGCCATCTCCAAGTCAGGAGATGCACTGTAAGTCTTCACTAAGCTGCCCACATGGTCAGGAATATAAAACAGTAAAATTACTCTAACAGTAGAAATAAATCTTAAGCAGGAGTTGGTAGAGCAGCAAGTTCAAGATGCTTGCTGAGGTTTAGATGATTTTATTTTGTATTTATACTCCCAAGAAGTCACCAAATAGAAATGGTATTTGCCACACAGTGACCTTGCATGATGACCATAGTGGTCATATTTGAAAATGGCTGTATTAGAGCAATACAGTAAATCTACATTTTTCATGTAGACATTCTTTATATACATTTTTCTGGCATATTTAAGAGTCTCAACTTATTTACAGCTTTGAAGACATATCTGCCCTTTTTCCAAAAGCTCTTCTGAACCCTGCTCAGCCACAGATGGTGTGAGGAGCACCCACAGTCATCACAAGTCCAGCTTTGGACTCAAAGCTGCCTCTCCCCCACATCCCATCTGTCTTCCCCTCCCCATTTTGGTCCTGCATCACACAGGTGAAGTTCAGGGCTTAGCTGTGCTTTGCTTTCCTTGGAAAGGGCCCAGAGCCACTCACCTTGCAGAAGGATTTGAGCACAGACACAGCTGCCAGCCCATCAGCTGTGAGTCAGGGTTGCTGATTTTGGTAAGTCCCAGGGACCAACACAGCATGAGAGCAGCGTGAGGCTCCCTCTAGGAGGGGGAAGAGAGCTTTCTAAGGCATCTCTCCTGCCAGGTGAGTGCTGGGAGAGTAATGATGACATCCTGTGCAGCTTTGGAAACTTCCTAGAGCATGTACATCAGCCAACACCAGTAACACACTTCCTGCAAGCACTTAAAATGCAGGGTATTGCAGGAAAAACCCACCTGACACAGGAAAGCCTGCACTATGAGAGTAAAGAAAGGTATATCTGTGTACACACACTTCACAAGAAATGTCTGATGCAGGTTGCTGTTAGCTCACACTCCAGCAACCATCAACAGTTTTTTCCCAAATAACATCTAGTAGATTTATATTTTTTCCTTTTTTTTTTTCTTCTTTTGGCCCCAAATACTTCTTGTACAGATCCCATTTCTACAAATATGTAACTTGCATGATATTTTTATGGATCCATAGGTTTAGAACCAGCTCATGACTTCATATTCTTATTGTGTGGCTGGTTAATATTTGTGACTGGTCAATGACATTTCTGCTCAGGGGGACATTTTTTCATGAAGCAAAACTAACACTTAATCTGAATACAGTTGCTTTGTTTACAGACTTTATGCTAGGAGTCCTTCCCAAATACTAATCTGACATAAACAACCTAGGGAGAGGATTTTCAGAAGCTCTTACTGACTTGGCCATGACAGGTTAAAATCTCATGCCCTGTGCTCAAGAGACTGGCACGGAGGGGCCTCACCAAAGAGCTGAGGCTCAACCATTCCTTCCCAAACACTATTTTGCAGCAGGCAGAATCATCTACATCTACAATTGCTCCTCTGCAGACACATATTTTGCTCAACAAAGGCTTGCACCAGTAAAGCTGGCTTTGTCAAGAAGAGATTGTTTGCTTTAAAGAGCTCACTCAACAGGTTCAAGAAGCATCTTCCTTCCCAGTCATGTAGATGATCAGGAGCAGACTTGACAAATTAGCTTGAGAAAATGGAAGCCACTGAGTAATCCAAACCAGCAGATATAGCAATTTAGCTCCAATTTATAGAAAATGGAAGATCTAAGAGGTGAAGGCAGCTTTAGTGAACTTGTGACATGTTCATCAGGACATGGTCTGTCAGTATCTCCAAATAATCAGGACTGAAATCACAGGGTTATTTTTGTGAGAGGAAGAAAACTGGAACAACACTGAAGGAGAAAAACAAAGGTCAGAGGAACCAGTGGAAAAGTTCTCAATTCAAAACTGACAGAGACAGCCAAGGAGAAATCTGAGGAATTTAGGGATGAAAAAAAGGAGCAACTTTTATCAATATTTGGTATTTAATAGGGAAGCATAGTGAAAAAGGAAAGCTGAAGGAGATCATTACCCATATGCAACTACATGTCACAGAAACTGGCAAAGATGGAAGGAACTTCCTTAGAAAAAGCAAAAGCAGAAATTTTGCCTAATGTACATCTAAACTAGGCTGTGCAGCTTCCAAGGTACAGAAAAGTGCCAGCTATTCAAAAACAGAAAAAGGTATTTATCTATCCCTCATCTCTGCTTCCCAGTCAAAGCCAATCCGACCAAATACAGCAACAGTTCAGGCTAAATCTAATATTAAAAACATGTTCATAACTGCATCCTTCAGGCACTGCATTATGCCCATCTAACTTCTGGAGCATCCTCAGCCCACTGAGGACACTGTTGCTGCAAGGGACTGATCCCTTTGCAATATCCTAACCTCTCTAAGACAGAAAATTATCTTCTCACATCTTCCTTATTTCTTACTTTTGAAATAAAAACATTCAAAAGCCTGGATGAGCCAATAATTAATGTCCTAAACATTTAGCCTAAACTAAAACTAAGGAGAGCAATTCAGTGAATCCACGGATTCAGTAGAACTCAACTTGAAAATTCCTTAAAAGTAACATCAAAAACCCCTCAGCTTCTCCCAGCTGAATGCTGTAACTGCCCTTTACCATCAATCCAGGACTGCATGAGCCATGCCTTGCTCGTGTGTGGGTGGCACTGCAGGCTGTGGCTGGAATTGGAGCTCCAGGGAGAGCAGTGAACAACTTGTTCAACCCAATTCTGTATTTCATGGGCTGCTAAACTGACCTTGACACAGCAAGCTTCATTCCAAGAAATCAGGTGTAGTTTTGATAAATAAATAACTGAAGTTCACAAGAAGCATTAGCACAAAGCATTTTTTAGGTTTATTTAAATAAAAATTATAATTTATACAAGACTTTTTAAACAAACAAGATTTTCTTAAAAAATGTACAGGGCAAATAATTTCATTATTTCAATTATTCATACAGTATAAGTCTTCTGTCAAACAAAAGTTACACTGATAATGAATTATTTACATTTTCAAAATATAGACTCAAACTTCAGACATAAAAATTTTAACATCCATTATATTTCAATGATTAGTAGAAATTAAACATCTGCCAAAATGTACAGAGTTCAATAAAAACTACCAATGTTTTCAAACAGGTTTAAGTAGCCAAAAAACAGGTACATCCTTTCATCTCTTCACAGTCGGGTAAAATTCCTTTTCTTTGTCTGCAGAACGAAGGTAGAGTTTTGCTGCTGGCATCCTGTGTGATGTTGCTACTAATATATAGCTTGTTTCATTCAATCTTGCCTCACAAAAGCTACAGTGCACAGAAAGGCATGATTTCATATTCCAGCTTGTTTCACTTTTGAATTTAAATGGTCAGTGATAAAGAATTATTAGTCAGTTTTCATCTCCCTTTTTTTACTGTCTTTAAAAGGGACTCAAACTAACCAAGGAACTTCTGAAGAAGTTAAATCCAATTATGTGTGAATGATCCAGACATCCACAGATGAACAGAATTGCAAATATAAACAGCAATCAGACAGACAGAATGACAAGAACACCACTTTCAGCTATTTAGAAGCACTTTACATTAAGTGTTCCGACCCAGCCCGTTTCTGAAGTGCACCAGGCTGTACTGCAAAACTAAGGAGGAAGATTGGAATTGAAGGTGAGAGCTTCAGTGTAATTACACAGGTCAAGTATACATTCCCTCATTGCCCATCCCCTCCTGCCCTCCAACCTGAGGGTGCAGCAGGAGAAAAGCTGAGCAAACACACGAGGCTTTCCTTCAGTCCCTGAAGTCACGACACCAGGGGAGCAGCTGTGCAGCAGGGAAACCCAATGTAAAGTGAAATTTGCAAAATATGTACACAGATGTCTGTCAATTATATTACAACTCTATTAAAAAAAAAACAAAAGAAAAAAATCCAGTCTGTTTTCTCTATAATAGAACCAATGTTGCATTGCAGTTTGCACTAGGTTTGCTGCTTTAAGAGATTGCTAACTTTTAAGTCCACACTCTTAAAAGTGTGGATTCATTTCAAATGTCAGCACATTAGATTTTATAAGACATTTCTAATTGCTTCATTCAGAAAATAAATTTTAAGAGTATATTGTACACATGAGGCATTTCAGTCTGGGAAAAGGATAAGGATATCTCCTCTCCCTCTACAAAGCCTAGGTATGGTTAATTGTCCTGGCACCATCAGTATAGATCCAATAGCTCCTCCAGGAACCAGAATTGAGGACAACCCTGTACATGAGGGTCAACCAGTGAAGGGTGGGAGGGGGAGGAGGTAATAAGTGCAAGTCAACTGATTTCCTACTGAAACTGCTGTTATGATCAGAGTGAAGGTATAAATTACACTTGAAAAATGATACAAAAATAAGAAAAAGAGCATGCTCTCTGTAAAAAATATAGTTTTCTGTTTCTTCAAAAACAAAAAAAAAGGATAACCTTAAAACACACCCAAGGGACTTTTTCTTAAGACAAAATGAATGAATCTGATTATGATTTATATAACATTAAGCCATTTTAATGCCTATTTCTTAGCCATATTTGCTTTTCAAGGAAGATTCTAAAAAGAAAAGCCAAATTATAATATGTAGTAATTATAATAAAGATATTGACTGATTTTAAAGTAGTTTTGATGAGTAAGATTTAAATCAATAATTTTTACTTAAATGTATAACCTGAATGTGTAAAGTTATGAAACCATAAACTGTCAAGCTACATCCACTTAAAATGGTGGCAAAATGGATTTCACACCAGCTTCACTTACATTTGAAGTTTCCAGGCCCTGAGTTACAGCATACCAAACGTGGTGTTAGAAATGCACCCACTTTTCAGGTCATGTTCAAGTGCTACTCTATAGTGAGAACCTGAAAATTGCATTTTAGCCATTACAGTGGTTTCTCCCCCATTCTTGCTTAATTTCCATCCAGGGCATACCCCATCAGTGTTTCACTTTACAATACTCAACCAAATTATGGTATTCAACAGTACTTTTTCATATAAAATTTGTATCAAGTTCTCATACCATACCTCTTCATGGCCAGACTAAAACTGAGGTTTGTACAGTTTGACCTCCACCTTCTTCATCACTCCTGCATTTATTGACACTCTTTAAAACTGTGCTAAGAGTTAAACACCCTTTGGTGTTTGCTACCCCTCACCCTCCTTCATTTTACCCCTTTCCTTACAAAGAAAGGGAATTCCTGTTTAAAAAAAACAGAGAAAAAAATCCATGAAATTAAGTCCCATTTTTACATAAGAATTTGCATCTCCATTGCTTTTTTTTTAGGGCCATTCATATAATGTCTGTAGACATCCATAGTACTCAACTCAAAAGACATAGCAAAGTAAAAGACACTCTGGAAGGCTTGGCATAACTCCTACTGTGCTTTCATGAAAATGCAAATAAAATTCTAAACCTCTCAGATGGGTGCTATTATATAGAATATAAAAGATTTCTAATATTAAAGACAAAGGTCAATCTGTGCTTTGCTGCTAGACAGGCCTGAGAGAGTTTAGAGGAGTGCAGCCTTCCTGTTTTACCTGGCAGTTGGGTTTAATTGTTACTAAAATTTAATTCTGCAAGGGGGAAGACAGAAGAACACCAACGCTCCTCAAACTATGCTTTGAGAGGAACTAGTGCTTTCAGTTCTATATTATAGCATTTTTTTTTTTAATCACAAGGTAACTCAAGAGAAGAGCCAATTAAAAAAGGTCACATATGAGTTTAGTTTAATCATTCCCACCTCCCCAACACAAAAAACCCTTCAAGTCTTTAATGCATTAACATACAAACACCTTGTACATGCAACATGTACAACAGCTGAGCCCTTCTAGGACAAGTACCTATAGAAATATAAGATGCCTAGCATTTTAGGAACAACATTTTGGTGCCCTCTTTTATAAAAAGCATCTGCCTGCCTTCTTTCCTCTTACTTTGGTTAATGAGGAAAGGAAGATATAGTTACAACCTTTCTCCTCCAATTCACTGTACAAGTAATTTAAACATCTCTATGCAGGAAAAATTGAAGTTAACCAAACCAGTAAAACATCCTTTTGCAATGCAAAAATTAGCAAGGAGGAGTTATTTTAAATGCAGTTGTACATATGGAAATCCTAAGAAGCTAATACTTCCTTGATGTTTTAATAAAGGACCCAATTAAAATCTCAAAGCTGAAGAAGGAGACTTCAGGCTGCTGCAGTCATCATTCTCACATCTCAGGGAAAAACAACTAAGATAAAGGACAAATGTATCCCTAGTGACATCAGTGGAGATAAAGGGATCAATCTGTTATATAGTCAGGTCTCCAAGCATCTTCCCAGCTTTTAATGTCAGTAAATAAACATTAAAAGTGCTTAATGTGCAAGGCTAATAGTGATGATAGCACTTTCACTGTTTTCATTTGGTTTTTTTGTCTTTTTTTTACAAAAACCTTAAAAACAAACATGAAGGCATATATAAAATACACTTGGTTTATGTAACAGATAGAATATAAACCACCAGACAAGAAAAATTATTGCAAAATAGATGAGGATGTTCATTTTTTTCACTACCAAGTCATACAATAAGAAAGTTTCCTTTAGCTCTTCCAAGATAAGACACTAGCTTTCACTGCTGGATGGTGCAGACGTTATTTTCACGTATTGGCTGAAAATTGCCTCAAAAGCTTCATCTCTGTGTACCATGGCACCAAACACCAAAGGCTAAATGATAGAAAAGAAACACATCATGTCAGTCCACAAAGAAAAAGAATTTCCTCTAGGTAAATTTTGTCAAGTTACCAGGAACAGATTAATTGTACTAGAAAAGCACTGATAAAGACGAATTTATTTTTTTTTTTCTATTAAATCATTGACTATGTGGCTTATTCCCTAATATTTTTCACTTCCTTAAAAACTTCATCTGAGGTTAGGCTACCTCAAAGCCTCTTCCCCCATGGATACTCTCAAGCCAACAGCTTTTTTGTTTCAGACTGAATGGCAGACTGCATACTCCTGATGTAGGACGCTGGGGGAAAACTCTCTGAAGTGTTAAAATAAAACCCTCCAGATGTAATAGAACAAGCTGAATATTTAATTCATTAAAATTCCGAAAATAAACATAATGAATAATAGTCAAGTAAATTAAAAAAAAAAAAAGAAAAAAAGAAAAAAGGACAGCCACTGGGGATAAAAAAGCCTTTATGCTGGTGCTGACCAGAGGAGAAAGGATAAGAAATCCAACACAGCAGTACAGATACAGCTACTTACTTTCTGTGTAGATGGTGTTGATACAGCAATACCCATCCCTGATCCCGGGAGAACAGAGAGCACTTTATACTAAAAAAAAACCACACACAAAGACATAAGATACTTCTGTACTGAACTACTGCAGAAGATGCTGCAGAGGTTACACAATTCATCACTGCCATGTCCTCCCTCCCAGCCACAACTAAATGACCTCTGCTAAAAGCAGGGTGAAGCCATTTGCCATTCTCTGGGGTCCCATTCTCCTGGACTCGCTGGGTTCAGTGTCACCTGGACAGCCAGGGCCCTTCTCTCCACCTCCTCCCAGGAGCTGCAGCAATGCCCAACCTGCTGGAACCAGCCCCAGCCCCAAAGAGAGCACCAGTCCTGCTCAGCCCAGGGCAGCTGACCCAGTGTGGTGTGCAGGGCACAGCTCTGTGCTCGTGTGAGATGGGCCTGTGTGCATCACCCACAGCTTCCCCTGCAGGGGACATCCATCCACTCTTTACAGGAACAACAAGCAGACCAGAAAGAGCTTATTTTTCAAAACTAGATAGAAACCAGGCTATCACAGAGTCACAGCATCATTACGGTTGAGAAAGAGCTCCCACCACCACTAAACAATAGCACCCAGTGCCACACATGGACTGCTTGCTTGTTTTTTTAGAAGAAAACCCATAAAGATGAGAAGGAATACAGCTGGCTGAATTTGGGAGTATTCACAGGGAGAAAGTGGCATCCAAGTCAGACCTGGGTTTCCCACCTCCACACTACATTTTTTATGCTTGACTGCATGATTCCTGTCTCATCTTCATTAAAAAATACTGCACAGATGCAAAAAGAAACTTTATGGCAGTGAAAGCCTACTAAACAAACCAGCATTACTTGAAGTATGATGTTTGAAATCCATTAATATGAATTATTAATTCCAGTAGGAATGTTCAATTTGAGCATAAGCTGTCTGCTTTATAGACATGTCATAGAAATAGAAGGCAATATTTGAAAATCTGGAGGTGCTTATACAGTAGTGAACACCAGGCTGAGGTATTCCTTTGCTCAACATGATTTAATCTGTGGTACAGGATGCAGCAGAAAGCAGGGCTGTCTGTGTTCAAGATAAGGACAAGTTCAGAAAGGGTAACAAAAATGATGTTAAAAGCCACAGTGATGCAAGGCACCAGTAAAGCCATTAGCAACCACAGGCTGATAAAGCTCAGCCAGAGGAAGGAAAACACTGCCCTTGCCATGCTTCCAACCTTCCACTTCTTGCCTCTGTTACTGATGGGTCCCAACTAAATGAAACTCCAGCCCATCCCAGTCTGGCTATTCTAATGATCTACCTTTCTCCACTGACAACAATCCTCTAAGGCACATACTTTTATGATGGTGCATCTATTAATATCCACACCCAAACTGAAGTCAGTAATACACAATTCCTGCTACCAATAGATCTTCTTAAGGCCTCCACAGCTCTGGTCAACACTGGAGTTAGTAAACAACAAAACTTTAATTATTAAAAAAATGCAGGAGTGTAAGGGCTTAGTAAACTAATTTGTCTTCATGTTCATAGCAAGTTTGCTTGTACTGAGTCGAAAAAAGCACTTCTGGGAAACATTCATAATCAAAGAATTACATTTCACTTATCCAAATTATCAATGGCATGCTTTTTCAAAATAACAAAAGCACAAATGCAAAACATGACTAGCTGAACAGAAAACCAGTTTTCTCCCCTATTTACAACACCAACCAGACATACCTTCTGGATATCTGTTATGTCTGACAGCTTTATAACTTTATTTCTTTTTGATGAGCCGGATTTTGAGCTTTCAAAGCACAAGTAACTGAAAACAAGAAAAGAAAATACTCATTTTGATACAGTGTTTTAAAATAAATTTCTCAAATATCATCTTGTCTCTTCTGAAGTTTGAAATCTCACAGGTCAAAATAACCTTCAAAATAAAAGAAAGACATTCAGTTCAGTTACAGGTTCTAATTTAGTGCAAACATTTATGAATTCTAGCAATTGGCTGGTCTATCTGAAAGTCCAGAACATACAGTATGCACACACACACAAAAATTCTTGTATTTATATTACTGCACTGAATGGTTAAACCTGACAAGCATTTTAAAGACACACAAGGGACATATATCCTTAAACAGCTGAAATACCAACTCTCAAAAGGCTTATACTACTTTCACCATCCTAAAAGAAGATTAATGAGAAACACTGTGTAAGTTTCATGTTATTGTGCTGCAGACAAAAGCTCAGATTTCTAAACACTGGAGAGTGGCCCCCATCACTAGGTGACATTGCATACAGATGAGCTTTCCTTCCTTTCATTAAACTCCAAAGGAATTTCAGTGCAAGAACCAAACAGTAATGACCACAGTTATTCAGCCCTGGGAGGCAAGTAAGGAAATTTTAAAAAAATCCACTCACCCATAAAAATTTGAAACCAAGGCCTAATTTTCAGTTTTCTTTTTTGTTGCTATCTTTTAAAGTAAGCTATACATTCAGCTTGCTTAAAAATAACCCCAAACTAAGAATATTTGTCAAACAGCTGTTGATCACAATTTTCAAAGTACACTTAGGTTTCTTTTCTAGCATCTATACAGTTAATATGTTATCCACATGAAGAACTGCAGCTAATAACAGCTGTCTATATAGAGCTACTTTGCATTCCTATGCAAGTACTGGTTCCAAGGCAAAATCTGTTAAGTCTGTTAAGCACAGCCACACAGCAGGTTCAGCTCTTCCTCTTCTATGATGCTTCCTTGAGGTTGCAAAGCACCTTGAAATGGCATTTTTGTTTCAAAACACTATTAAAAGATCCTTTTTTAGATTCAGACACTTTAATGTCTCGAATTTCCCTCCTGGAGTGCAATGACTCACTTTTCTGTGACATAAAGAACTCCATTCCTGATGTAGTCTGTTGGCATCTTCCGATCTCTGTTGATCAAGCAACAGCGCCAGCCATTTTCACACACTGAAAAAGTTGTAACAAGAAATCTTGCTTTAAGAAAAAGAAAGAGAGACTGGCACTATCCCCAACAGTCTACTTATACAATAGAAAACACTGAATATTGAACTTTAGATACCTAAAAGTGCTTAGAAAGAAAAGCCTAAATCAGGTGTTCTAGACATAATAACATCTGTTTTAACACCCATTTTGAAAGAAAAAAAAAAAGAAAAACAACCCAAAATAAAAACCACCCACACAATTATTCCCTTTAACTTGCCTACTGGATTTGCATAACCATAAAAGGCACACCAGGCTGTTTAATCTTACAAAGAGCTGCCAGGATATGGAATGAAAGAGACCATCTCCATTCATCCTAATTTAAAGCAGGACTTTTAAATCAAAAGCTTACACCTATACAATGCACATAAAAGGAATTCAACTTTAAATTATCCTTGGCTTTTTACAAAATATTTTACTAATGTAGCCTTCCTGTAGCACCATACCTGGCAAAGGACGTTCATTCTCTGGCAGGTTAAAAATTTCATGGAAATTTCCTCTCTTGGTGGTATGAAAACGACTTGTGTCTTCATCTTTGCTTATTCCAGCTGGGGCACTTGAGCCCACATAAATCCTGGAGGCTGCTGTTTGAATCTGCAGAAAAACGGTTCCAAAATCTGAGCAGCAACATTTAAGCTACACTCTTAAAAATAATTTAGCTGACTACTCTTTCTAAAAAAAAAAAAACCAAACTATAATGCAACAATTTTCATTAACTACTTCCATAAATTAACTTGGGACTACTGCACTATGCTGCTGCTAGAGCACAAGCCTCTAATATGGTACCTGAACAAAACCTTTCAAAGTGCAGCCCTTTGATGGACACACTTTGCTGGGGTGAAGCACATGGTACTAAATGCACCTACCTTAAAAGATCATTTTTATACAGTAAAGGCTATGTCTTATTAGCTACAGCTAAGTCACTGCAAACAGCTCCAATGGTTGTAACTACTGGGACTACTAAGACAATGTATTATCAGTACTTGGCTTGTCTTCAAGAGATAAACAAAGTATTACTGCACAAAAGAAGTTAAGAAAGAAAAAGAGGGGAATAAAAAGGCACACAGAACTGTATAAGCTCATTATGAATACAAGTGCTGAAAATGAAAGGAAGTTTTCCACACTATGATCCATACCTTTTCATGCCCTGACAGCTAGCAGGAAAAGAAACAAATGACACAAATGTGACAGCGAAAAAAGAAAAAAAAAAGTGAAATCTATTTAACAGTATAATACACAGAATAAAACATGAACTGAGTGTCACTGCAAGATCTTGCTCACAAATCAAGGGACTACACACAATGAATGCAATTAAAAAAGAGTTATGAGTGGTTAGAGCACACCAGTTCAATTTTTTCAGGTTGCATTAGAACCATTGATCTTTCCTGTGCTTTGAAGTTGCACTGAAATTTGAGTGTTGCCACATAAAACAAAATCTGAGTGGTTGTCAGCATCCTTGGGAGGAAACAAGGTAGTACAGAAACCAAAGTACTTGAGTAAAATCTACTTTTAAACAGAGCTCCTGAAGCACTGGAGGCTGCCCTGGCAATAAGCCTTGTTTCTGGAAGGACAGCAGGCAATTTCCTTTGGATAGCTTGCCTGAACTTTCATTTTCATCTTGGTGGAGCACCAAGATTCCAAAAGCTGGCACTAGGAGCTCTGTTCTCAGCCCTACCAGGCACATGTAGTTAAACATTTGGCACACTGACAGCATGGAAGCTCAGGACTAAGCTCTTCTTCTGTAAAGGCCAACCAGCCCTCAGCTGCTTTTTTTGTTACTTTGCACAAAATTGGCAGAACTCAACACTTCACAGGATTTACAGACTAAGAGAAGACATCCAAAGCAAATGAAAACAGGTGAACTGCAATTGCTAACTAGAAACCAGAATGACAGAACAGGCACAGCCATCCACCTTTTCAGGGTACCTGTAAGACAATGATAGCTCAGGGGAAAAAATGCAAGTTAACATGGACAGCAAATGGCTGATGGTACCTAATAATGCCTCACTTCTGTAGTGCTGAGTTCCTGGAACCAAGGAAAAAAAATCACAGCTTTTTCAACAATCTGTCTGCAACTAAAGATGAAAAGTATTTTCTGAAGGCCTTCTTAGACAAGCTATTTGGTTGCACATGCACACAACCAGGTGAAGTGCCATGGCCCAAAACATAAAAATGATAAGAGCAAGAGATCTAAAGTTCTTTGTGCTGGAACAAGGACTACTTCTGCCCTCTGCTACACTGCTTCCTACCTACCTGTTATATAAAGAGATTAAAAAATAGAATTTAAACTTCAGTACCATTACCCATCTGGTGGCTAAAAATGTGAGTAGTTCTGCCCTTACTTCTAGTCCTGCCTAACACATGGAAATGTTTCCTCTTGCCACTCAGGCTTGAGACAAACAATGGTCAATTACTAGGAGAAAAGAATTTTGATAAGCTGTAAACCTAACTGGAAGTGATTTGATTTGGAATGCTGGAAGAGTCCTGATTGTCTAAAAACATCACCACCAACCTGGAGGTATTCCTTTTCACTTGATCTGTCATCAGCTTTTGACATACAACCTTTACCCATCAGATACTGTTGTCAGGACTGTTCTCTAAGGACACAAGGTCAGAGTGGTGGTACAGGCAATTAATATTGCATTGTGTCTAAGCTTACTCTGTCTTGTACACTGTTTAATGATAAGAAGCCAAAGCCAATGCACACATGCTGGCACTACATGCTTTTTTGGGCTCTGCCTTTTCTGTGAAAGAAACTAAAAACCCTCTTTGGTTTGTACCTTTTAGTACAAAAACCTATTTTTCGCACTATGAGGTTTGAAATCTCCCAAGGGGTAATAAAGTTTCTCTAAAACTACTGAGATCAAGTTAAAGTTTTCAAAGACATTTGCAAGCAGGTAATGCAGTCCTGCACATCCTTCCCAGGAAGACAAGCCAAGGCCACCAAGCCAGACCTGGTAGTACAAAAACCCTGTCTCTACTTGCAAAACTAAAGCCATGAAGAAAAGCCAGAAGGAATAATTACTTTTTAAGTTTATGGACACAAGTTCAGCAGTTCAGAATCTTTCCACCTTTAAGGCAGATTAGAGAGACCTAGCAAGATGATGTCACAACTACCACAGTATGAGAAAGAACCTGCAAGTGTGAGAAGCACAGAAGCTTTTAAGACCATCTTCTGCAAGTGAGAGAAATACAGGCCATGGCCAGCTTCATCCAAGTGCTTATTTACCCATCTCATCCCTTGGACAACATGAACAGAAGACTCACCTTCTGTAATAGATTGTCCCTGTTCACTTCCTTCCAAAATACTCAATTGTTCTGCAGTTACTTCACCATCCTCTGCTCACCACCCCCGAAGTCCCAGATTTCTTCTTAAAAACTGAGGGTTCATGTGCTTATCCCTTTTGCTCTCCAGTTGTATACCCAGGCTGAATTACTGCTCAGTACTGTGCATTTCAGACAACACTCAGGAACTCCATGGATGCAACTAGATACTGTGCTAAGAGGCACTGAACAAATGCTAAAATGGGATTAGACTCAAGATTTACTGCTACTATTTCAATTTTAAAACTAATAAACATTGACAAATCCAGGGATATGAAAACCCTGACTTAGTTACCATGCCAGGCCCCAAAAGAATTTACTAAGATGCACAAAACACAATACTTAGTGATTTAACTATGACATTTTAACAAAAAGAAAATGTACTGTTGGAGTAGGAACATGGTGAATTGATCACCAAAAAGGTCACCTATTACAAATAACCATGAAACATAATGTCTAAATATGTAAACTACCTTACTACATTTCTTAATGATTATTCCATTAGTAAGCTGCATATTATATTCAAGCCTCTATCTATTTTTTAACTAACTGCACTTCAATTTACCTGAGTATGCAAATTTTCACTGAAAAAGAATGTCTAAGAATAGAGAAGTAGATACAAAAAGACTGTATTTGACCACAGAATTACACAGAATATATGTTAAAGAAATTGGTATGAATATGGATGGTGTTATATTTGTGTGTTTAGCTTCATGATTCACAGTATATCTATATATACACACACATTTTTGGTAACTGATTCCTTTCATATAACAGAACCCATAAAAGAACTGTGAATCTTGAAAATAATAAAAAAATTGATATTACAATCAATTAACATTGATTGTAAGGATTTAATTAACCTTCTCTTTAATATGCTCTAGTCACTGGAGAAAAGGGAAAGGGAGAAAGGGATCTGATTTTCAGAGGTTGAGAGCACAGGAACAAAAAGATTCATTACCCTTACCCGTCTCGACACTGTAGCATTAGATCTTTCTTTGAGCTGAGGATCTGTCAGGAGACTTATCCAGATGATATAAGGAGTATCATACTTAGCTCTTAGTCTGGGGCATCGCTTGAAGATAAAATCAATAAGGAAAAACTTGATTCCAGCATAGAGTCCTGGAAAAAAAGGTCACTTCAGTTTGAATGCTGAAGAGGCATTAAGGACATCACTGTTTTGATCATACTTTTGAAAGTTCACAAATGAAACTGAATTCTGTATATTTAGTCACAGAGGTAAAATCATTTTCCTGGGTTTACTATTTTAATTCTTCTTGCAACACCAGAAAATTATTTTTCTTTCCTTCCCATCCCCAGTTCTTTTAAATATTTACACTGCCACTATTATGTAGAAGAACATTTGAATAATTCAAACATATGTTCCTTATTACCAGAAGCATTCTGAAAACATGATATACTACCAAAACAAAAAGCACAACAGAGCATTCAACTATGCAGCTCCTGCAAGAATTTTAATGGCAACAGAGGGCTCTCATGTACTACATAAAACTCTATCTTCCAGTCCCAACTCTATTCTCATACAAGTTATTTCCTTGTGTTCTGCAATTCAAAATGGGCTTAAAATACTCTCTCAAAACTTCACTGAGTGCAATTCAGATCTCCTAAGAGTCCAACAATTATTTCCCACACATCTAAATTCAATTGCTGTGTCAAGCAAACCTACATTTATGTTCAAGCTAACAAAATTTGAAGTTCAGTGCCACTAAAAGTAATACTCATTTGATTATATCATTACTTTAATGAAAAAAATGAGTTCTTGGTTCACAGTACAGGGAAAAAGAGTACAGCAAAAGGAGTACCATGATGCAGTGAGAACCCTTTTCCCAATTCCCAGTTGAGACTGAGTATCTGTAACAGACCCACAGTAGTCTGTTCATTTTGTCCAGCCCATCTTCCAAAGTTTTACCAGGAATTCCAATAATTCCTTTATTTTTTCCTACATTGCCATTTTTATGCCTCTTGTATGAGGTATGTGCCACATACCTCATTTACAAGGATCTAGGAGCAAAAAACCTTCAACATACAGGACCTTCCAGAAGCCTTATAGCTGACAGTCTGAGTTCTGCTAACAGCTCATCATAGACTTCTCCTCTTCAAGAAGCAAAAGCATTATCCAGTCTTTCTGAATTACACACTGAGGTGATTTTCAAAATGGTCATGACAAATGATGCCAAACCAACGAAAATACTTTAAAACATCACATGATTTATTAAAGCAGGTTTTCTCTCTTAAACTCTAAAATTCTGCCTCTAAAGATCATGTAAGTTTTAACCACTAAATCTAGATTGTAATAGGTGAATTATTTATTGTGTTTACCCAATGCAAGCCCAAGAATCTTGTAGGGCAAAAAACAGGATGCAATAAAAGCTGCCCACAGAGCAATGTAGAGTTTCTGGGTTAGTTCTGGCTGGACCCACATGAACAAGCTGAAAACAAAAAAGCAAAATTTTATTTATCAGTGTTACAGATATCGGTCAAGTCTTGTTTTAAATGGGAAGAAACTCTCCCATCAGATAACTTACTTTTTAAATTTTTCCAGTATGTCTGCCATCTTGCCAAAAAGGTTCTGCATAAGAAGCAAGAGAATTAAAACCAAGTCCTGCATTGTTTTGGGGCTTTTTGTCCACATAATAAAAACAAATAGATTTCTGAGATTGTTGGTAAGCAATTTCCAGAAGTGATTTGTTAAAACTATAGCCATTTATATACTTTACAACTGAGTAAATACAGAACAGAATAGCAATACTTGACTTCCATCTCATTTAACCTTGTTCCGTGACTTGTGATTGTTGCAAGTGAAGAAACTATTTGAACCCACTGTCATGACTGGAAAGCATTTTCATTACTGCAAATATTTTAAATTAAGCTGCCAATATAAGAGTAAAGAGCTTCTGTTAGTAGGTAACAAAATTTCAGGAAGTGGTAACCGAGTCCATCAAAAAGATTATCAGCTTCTTTTAAACAGACCATTATCAGATTTTATAATAAACCACTGGAGACAGCAGATTTCAAGTAATTCAAACAAATGGGGATGCAACTGCCCCCTGCTCAGAAGTCAGGCCATACTCTCTGTCAATCCTTACTGTAAGAGCACCTGAAAATTTCACTTTCTCAATAAATTTCCAAGTGTGTTCATATAAACATAGGCACCACCCCCAGCAGAAGGAAGGAGCTGAGCATTCAAGCTAGCAAGGGAAGGTTAAACCCCTTTGACAGCAGCACATCACCAGGCACAGCACAAGGCTGCAGCTCAACTGGATGGTGCAGTCACTCAGCTGCTACCTCATCCATCTCATGGAGCTGGGAGAAAACCTTCCTTCAGCCTCTCCAACACCAGCAGATTTCAAGGCTTGGAGGGGGTGGAGTTTTTTAAAACGTGCTATTTTAGAGATGCAGTGCAAACTGTTGAATTAACACAGCTAAACAGACCACAGCCTTCAGCTAAATCTTAACAGAGTCTCCTACATCAGTTTTGTCACTAACAAATTTGGGATATGGATCCACACTCCAGTACATTTTTAAGATTCGCCACCCAATCTACATTATCAGAAGCTTATATGCATATATAAGGGAGAAAACTGTGAGAAGTTGCTTCTGTTCCCCTCCAAAGCTTGCTCAGAGCTGCAGTCAGAGAACCTCAACCCATCATGACATTTTCCAGGAATCTTACTGAGATCTCCACTGCTCATAGGTAAAGTTCTCTTTGCAAGAAAAGTATTTCTTCTTAAACATTTGTTTTCACATGCTGCATAACCTCCTTTGACTACTTGGACTATGAAGCCCCTTGTTTCTAAGGATGCAGCAGGAGAGCAGCACAGTACCTGAGCCTTCTGAGCCACATCCAGAACAAGCTGAAACTTTTCAGACACGGTCAGGTCCTCTTTTGGGTGCTCCTTAGGCAAGAAAGAGACAATCCAATGATTTGCAGCTCACATAAAACGTATTTCACAAAACTTGTCAGAACAAGGTGAACACTCAACATTCTTGGCAATACTCGTCTCACTTTTAATAGTCTCCACATTTGCCATTTTCCTCCCTTGTTTCAGATCTACTTTTTATGTCTTGCATTGCTGGTTATTTTTAGTTTTCAATGCTTTGGGGGGGCTCAGGAGAGACTTTATAATTCTCTACAACTATCTGAAAGAAGGTTGTAATGAGGTGGGGGTCAGTCTTCTCTCCCAGGTAACAAGTGACAGATCAAGAGGAAATGGCTGCAAACTTTGTCAGGGAAAATGATTGGCTATTCAGAAAAAAAAAGTTCATTAAAAGGGTTGTCAAGCCTTAAAACAGGCTGCCCAGGGAAGTGGAGTCACTATCCCTGGAAGTATTTAGACGACACTCAGATCTGTCACTTATGGACATGTACTCACACCTAGTGATGGGGCTGGCAATGCTAAACTAGCAGACAGACTTAAAGAAAACAGAATGCAAGACTTCTTGAAGATCCCACAGGACCTAATTTCTCCCAAGCTGATAAATTAAAGTTCATTTCAGAAATGAAATTTCTTAAAACACATTTCAGTGTTTTAAGTTGAATATTTTAGGGTGAAGCATCTACACCTAAGCATGCTGTTAATAAAGACTTTTAAATTACAAGAGAAATAAAAAAAACTCAGTATCTTCACTTGCTTGCTCTTCCTTCCTTTCCAACTACCCACACAAACACAGAGGAAGGTTTAAAAGTGCAACTTTTTTGCAGGCATAGGTGAAGCTGATCAAAGACCTACCATGTGTTCAGAAACTTCAGGCACAATGCTCCACTGTATTCTCCAACCCCTAGAAATGATGGAAATAGTTAAAGAGAGTAATAACTCCATCCATCAACACAGATTATTTGTAAAAGGTTAAAAAGTAGCTTTCTGCAATAAGCATTTATGGCTTAATAGTAAATAATATAATCCCCAAATTAATGAAGGACCTACAACGTAACAGAAGCACAAGTGGCCAACAACAGCCAGCTTCAAAATTATTATTTAACTAGATACAAAACAGAATCACTGCTTGTGGGTTTTACAACAAAAGTTAATGGTGTGCATGCAGCAAAGGATTAGGAATATTTTTCAGTATTTTTATTTTTTCATGTGAAGAAAATTACATCAAATTATTCAGAAGCCTATTTGCCACAAGAAATTTCCTCTACACCATTTTAAGGTGCATTTAGGAAAAAAAAACACAAAACCCAGATTTAATTTTTAGAAGAGAATTTACAAATGGAAGATACTTTGCATAAAGTATGTCAAGAGCTATGGAAAAAGACAAAGCTGCCATTTTAGGCCTAAGTGAACCTTCTCTGCTCGAAAAAACAGTAAGCTTCAATACTGAAGGTGATGTTCCTCAAGTACTCTAAACATCACAGAATTAGAAATATTAGAATTTTAGTGCACTAAGGGATTTGTCTGAGAGCATGCAGAATTGTTTACGATAACCCAAGCCACAGGATACAAAGATAATTCCCAATAATTGTAAAAGATTTTAGAAACTGAGCAATGACACTAAGGATATTTGAGTTTGAATTTCACTGTGTTAAATGTATCTCAAAATATCAGAAATGGTAGCAGTTTTACAACTCAGAATAACAAAAGAATACGCAAGAATAACAAAACATCTTTCAAACAAAGCATTACTTAAGAGAGTAAGCTAGTATTTATGCAAATACCTGGCTATGAGGTAATTTAGGGATAACCTCAAAATTGCTAAAAATAAGAACATAGGAATGGCCCAGCCATGCCATACAGCATTGATGTAAATCTGCAGATTAAGAAGAAAAAACAAAGAGAGATGCGGATTACAAACTGGGGTACAGTGAGTTACATGAAATACCACTTCCCACTGTGCTGTTGGGCTCAGAATCATGCCATTCATATTTTTAAAAACTAATAAATTTTAGCCACTCCATGACTGACAATGGCCCTGCACTTAGGAATGCAAAATCAAAACTAAGAATGAACCAAATCTCCAACCAAAGAGACCAAAGAGAAGACACTTAACTAGTTCTCACCTGCCTCAGAGAGAGTATTGAGTATCCTCAACACTACAATTACTTGAAGGGGTAGGAGGCAAAAAAAAAAAAGGTAAACTCTCAAATCTGTGAATCTGCTATATAACCATGACTGGTCAGCAATGGCATAGAAGCCATGGTATAAAGAGGAGTTATAGCAATTAGCCCCATACTAGGCAACAGGATAAACTCTTACTCTATTATTTCACGTCAATTAAATCCCAAATTTTTACCAAGACTAAAAAGATTGCAAGAAAATAGGTTTTATTTTATGTAAAAAGTACAAACACAAAGAGCTTCAAAAGGTATTCTGTTCCCAGCTTCTGAAAGCAGAGACTACAGTCTCTCTGTGAGATTCTCTAGGGTTTTACTGATAACCCTGAAGTGAAACATTGCTCTGGCTCCCAGGTCCCAGAGCTTTCAAAAAAAACCAGCTCAAGTTTCTTCTCTCAGTTTTTATCTGAAAAATGGGCTTACCAGGCGAGGCAAGAAAAAAATCAGCAGATATGGAGAAGGGACAGACAGAGGGCACTGGGAGGGAAGTCTCCCCCTCAATATTCCTTCAGCTGTGCCATGCAAAATAGCATAAGCTCTATAACTTACAGGGAGGTATTATTTAATAAAAAAGTGTGTGGCATTTTCCCCACATAGCTATTGATAATTCCTTTGACAGAAATTCATTTCATACATACTATGACCAAAAGAATTTAGGAAATTTAATTTAAAATAGGATGAAGGAAAACAAATCAAAACTCAACTAGATATTTAAGTCTCTTTGCAGTATCCAAATCTCATTAAGAGAGCATAAAAATGTCTGAATTTAGCTCACAGACCTGATGTTTCCACATTGAATCCCACTGAAATCAAGGCATTTTGCCTCTCATCAGTATGATCCTAACAAATGGCAAAGAGCCCTGATGGGGACAATAGCTTCTCATCAAATGTAACCACTATCAGCATTTCCATCAAATCACTATCAGCATTTCAGCCCTAGACAAGAAGAAACTTTGCAGAGGTTGAAGTAACCACTGAACTAGCAGGACTGGGAGATGAGAAACAAGAAAGAAGTGAACAATACCCAGACAGTTCTAAGTTATTTTAACAATTACAGAACTATGCTACAAGAGACCCAGGAACCACAATTTAACTGGTTTTATATATAAAGGAAGTGACCACTACTGGCATTTTGTGTTAAATGAAATTACAATGTTTGATTTGACTTGAACTGTAACACAATCCCTACTCAGATATGGCAGTGTCAATGAATTTCAGAAACGAATGTATTTTTTCAAGTTCTTACTACTCCTGGAGGAGTAGGATAACTTACAATAAAGGCAATAGCAGAAGTGTAGATAGAATACCAATCTAATAAGGCAGAAAGATTCTTCACAAAATTTGTAACAGGTTTGGCACCTCTCTCTAAACAGAAATTGAGAAAAAACACAATGTTAGAATTAGCTGGCAGTGGTTAAATCACTTGTAAATTACAAACAAATTAGAAAACCATAGCATTATTCACACCATGTAATGATAAAAAGGCTTATCCAAATGAAAAAAAATTAAACTCACCAAAGTAACTAACAATTAAAGAATGCATTTCCAAAAACTGAAGTGTTACCCAAGACGTGTCTAAAGAGTTACCAAATATGATGTCTAAACTCTTAAGTACAGAGACACAGAGAGTCACAAAGGAAAAAAATGAACATCCTTTATAAGGGTACCCAGGATGCTAAAAGCATCCATGAACTCAGCAATGTCCATATTACCCCAAAGACCACAGTACAGGTCAGCTTGTCTCACTGTAAAACAATGTACATTAACCTGACTGAATTGCAGGCCACCAAGGAACAACCTAGAATCACACAATCATTTAGATGGGAAAAGACTTTAAGGATCATGATTGCATTCAACCATTAACCCAGAATTGCCAAATCCACCACTAAACCACATCCCTAAATTATTTTCTCTGCAGAGTCTTCCTATCCACCCTCAGATCAACACTCCTATCCAACTTGGTGTCATCTGCCAACTGTCAGGGAGCACTCCATCCTGCTGTCCACATCACTGATGAGGATACTAAACAGGACAGACCCCAGTGCTGAGCCCTGGGGAACACCACTTGTGGCCAGGTGGGTGTAGCTCCATCCCCCACCCTCTCTGGGCCTGGCCATCAGCCAGTTTTCTACCCAGCAAAGCATATACCTGTCCAAGCCATGACCAGCCACTTTCTTCAGAGAATGCTGTGGGAAACAGCATCAAAGGCTTTACCACAGTCTAGGTAGACAACACCCAGAGCCCTTCCCTCCCTTGCTGCTGCTTCACCAGCTAGACTAAAGCCAGGCTAGACCTTGGGCTGTATCTCTGCAGGACTCTACCCACTGATAGCACTTTGCTGCTTACTGCTCCTAACCAAGCAACCCAGCACATGGCTCCCTGAAGAGGGCTGTCCCCACCTCTGCAGACATCTGGTCTTGCTGTCACTGCATGGAAGACTGACCTGTGCTAGGAGAGGCCAACACACAGACAGACCCAGCCAGCAAGAGCAAGAGGAGCCCTTCCTCAGCTCCCTAAAACACCTTTACCCTCTACACTCTTTCACTACTTGGGCAAACGAGCCAGGGAACACAAGGAAACGGGAGAGGGCTGCTGCAAGACCACCTCTGTTGGACCACACCAGTTCTGCCTTTCCTGATGAGAAGAATGATGACACCTCCTGCACAGAGAGTCTCAGAAGCTCTCATTCTCTTTTGCAGCAGAATTCACAACTCACAACTAACTTTTTAAGTCTTTTTTCAAGAGAGCCTCTGACTTGCTGTCCTAGCTTGTTTGGCTTGCGACTCAGCTATCCTACACACACTTCCTATGTGAAATAATTAAGCAACTAGCACTAGATTTCTTCGAGCACCAGCAGCACAACCAAAGCAGGAGATGAAGTAAGTGGCGGGGCACACCCAAGGCACTGGAAGAGCTCATGGACTCAAATGCTGCTTCATCTGCTCTGCTCCAACAGCCTACACCAAGCCCATAGAGAAGATCAAGACTTGGAAAACACTGGTGGCAACAACGTTCTGGAAAGCTCTGAGTCAGGCTCCTCAGACAACAGGGATCTAGACTTTGTGGCTAACCTAGTGGGAGTTAAGAACCACCCAAAGCTTAATACTTTTCTTTAAAAGGTATTCTGAAGGCAGTGCATGTACACCACTGACAAGTCACAGGTATTTTCCCAAATGAAACCAGAACAAATACAAGGAATAAAATACTGCTAAGTACTTACTTAATCTTCTCATATTCTCAGTCAACCTGAAAAATAATAGATAAAAGCAACTTGTTAAGTAGACAACTAGTGCACACTGGTGTATATTGGATTCCTGAAATACTCTTCACAGTTATAAACTGTATATGCATAAAGCTTCATTCTTGCTTGTTACAAAAGGTGTTTCTAGTAACTAATATAGTCTATCTAGCATCAGACTGAAAACTGAAGTTTAAAAGTTCTCCAGCCTAACTAAGACTTTGTTCACAGTTTCTGGGAGGCAAAAACCTGGTAAATAATACAAGTCTTATTTCAAACAGCAGATAAACTTAAAATCTAATGTTCCGTCCAAAGGAGTCACAAAACTTTTGAGGTAGTTCTGTACTTTTGGTGTTATTATTTGTTATTGAAACACTTGCTCAAACCATACAAAAGGTTGGTTAAAACAACTTGTAAAGGCACCAACGATTTCTGACAATGGGATTTACCTTCTAGCACTAAGAGGCTCTTCTGTTTCCACTGTATTCTCTTCTGGCTGAAATCTGAAGTCCTCAACATACTCCCCAAATTTGTCACCAAACCACTTTTGGAGTCTTGAAGAGACTGTGTGACTACTCTTATCTGTAAAAGAGAAGCACTAAGTATTAGGATAATGCTAGAAGGCATCTTTATCCAATGCCAGTCCCTGTTCCCACACACTGGGCTTCATTGGAAGCACACTGCACAGCTTCCCTGTCCTTCACCAACACTCTTTGTGGAAACTTGCAATTTACTTCTGCCATTGCACAGAACCCTCAACTGCATTAAATTGGTAAAATAAGACTAAAGATGACTCCTGCATTGCTTTTAGGACAGTACATGGAAGCATCTTATTACCCAAAATACAAAGAGTAAAACAACCTAACAAACAATAATTTTTAGCGAACACAGTAAAAACATTTTCTGATTACGAGACTTCTGCAAACAAAAGACTGACCTAAATCTTAGTGCTCCCTGTTGTGCTGAAGGGTCACCTTGAGAAAAGCAAGAGCAAAGCAAAACACTCCTGGGCAGAGAGCAGGACAACCACCTTGCAGCCACAGTGATTTTACAGGAAAGGAGGCAGAAGCACAAGCAAGATTCTGATAGAGGCATTTTTACTTCCCCTTTCCAACCACTGACAGTTTATTAAGATTGTTCCTGTGTCTTTATAGAGCTATACAAAAAAACCCATGCAGTTTCTTTTTTTCTAAAGTCAGCCTTCAGAAATTATGCTGCATATGCCACTTTCTATATATGGAATATACAGTCATAATACTACCTGGGAACAAATAATTATACAACAAAATAATGAAGTGATGCACACTTTCTGTGCGTCAGTTTTAGTAGAAAAATACAACATAATATAGGGGTACATGAAAATATCACCAGGGTAAAAGCCTTAAGGCATGGCAAGTGAAAAATAATCACCTGTAACTCAAAAAATTGTAGTCTAGAAGGAACAGACAATTTGGAAACATAGCTCAATACAGCAAAGTCAAAGTCACAAAGAGGATACTGGTCATAATTAGTCCAGGACTGAATTTAGTACAGAACTCCATGAAATTAATGCATGATTAAACAGAGGCACGGAAGATTAATCAGCCAATTACAACAGCCAAAATGATGCATTTAAGCTCACAAGAAAAAGCCACATGCTCAGAAAATACAATCAATTTACAATAAAATCTAGAAAAACAAGGAATCTAGTGACTTTTTACAGCTAAGAAAACACTTCCATTTGAGAATAAAAATAGGAAGTAGCTTCCCACACGCTAATACTTCAGAAAGTACTGAGAAAGAAATTTTGACAAGAGAAAAAAAATGTAAGGTTGTAGTTTACATAACAGAAAGCACTGACACTATGGAAGTACAAGAGGGGAAATTTCAGATTTAGTCCACAGATATAAAAATTTAAGTCTCAATCACAAGGAAGGAAAGTAAAAATGTACTGAAAGACTGAGAATTTGACTGTTGCCTTAGTTCTTCCAGATAACAGTACATTACTGAATTCCTAATAAGCATCAGCTTGAGAAATGTAGGTGACAGGGTAGGTATCCAAAAAATTAATAGTTCTTAAGCTTACTCCTTCTCCAGAATCTCTCTTCTTTTAGAGGAAGGAAGTAGTAATATGGTTAGTGGCATAACACTAATTGCAGAACTTCTGCAATTGAGAACAAAGCAGATCATTTATTCTATGTATTACACTTGTTTTCTGGTAAGTCAAGGATCAGCCAGGCATGAAAGAATGATGAAGTGAGCCAACATGTTCCATTATATACCTAAAGGTCTCACAATATACAATAAATTCTTTGCTAAGGTATGCAAAGTCAACTACAAAAAATAAATGCAGAATCATGTTCAGAGAGAGAAATTGCTTGAATTGTCATTCATATTCAGCTTCTTCAGAAGCAAGATTTGATCTTCTAAGGATCAAAAACAAAAAAAGAAAAAGAAAAAAATCCAACAGAACTGAAGTGTGGTTAGAGATCTGACCAAGCTCACCTGTTCCATTGGCTTGTGCCTGTGGCTTTGCAGGTTGCTGAGCTGCAGGCACCTCTTCTGCCCTACAAAGAAAACAAACAATGTGAAATGTTACTAAGGAAGAATTTATTCCCTTTTAGGAAAAGGAAGCACTAGAACCTCCATGGTTTCCATAGCTGAGATTATACAATCATGACAAGAGAAAACACAGCTTATGAAGACTCAAATTATTCATTGCACTTAGGATCCTGGGAAATACATCCACTGTGAGGAGAGGTGGGGTTTAGCCACTCCTGTCACCAACAGCTCAATTGCATCTTACAACTGCTCAACAATGTAGTATAGAATTTGTTGCATTATTTATTCCTTTGTACGGTATATTCATTGCAATGCCTGCCAGGAAAACTCTTCAGAGCCATGACTTTTCCCACAGCAATAAACTAAAAGGGATTCCATATCACAAGTTGGCAACCACAGTAGAGCAGTAGAGCAAAACCACAATTTAATGCACGAATCTTGAATTCTGCCATCACTACTAGGGTCAAACACCACTCCACAAGAGGAACAAGTGTTAAGAATGATTTAAAATGTTATGTTGTGAACTCTCAAAATACACAGATCACAACCAATTTGAAAAATATCTTGAAAAACTGAAATAGCCTGAAAAACTGCAACAAAAAATGTTCTACAAATATATGTCAAGTAGCAGGCATCATTGGTCTCACTTTTCAAAAGGAGTCAAGATCCATTTAAAGTGAACAGATTTTTTTAAAACACAAATGCTTTTGACATTCTGTAAGGCCATGTGCAAGGCTTCAAATTACATTTGTACACAACCTCCAACTGCCAACCTGTCTTGAGAATACTTCAGGCTTCAGTCCCAAAGTCTTCAGTCATCCATGCAGATATCATACAGAAAGATTTTTCTAATGAAGCAAGAGTTTGACAACATAATACCAGCCACAGCAAGCTTTACTTGACAGGGAGCTGTATGATTGAAAAGATTACTTCTTGAAACAAAAAAGTGTCAGTTGTGAAATTTCATGATCACTCATTTATCAGGCAATATAAGTACTTTCAAATGTTCCTTTCATCTTTTGCTCCTTGGGAAGGGAATCAAGTGAAACATGGTGAGCAAACGAAGAACAAGAAGAGGGATTCCACTTCAATGGGCAGACTGCAGCAATGCAGATACACAGCCCTCCCTCCTGCTGTTCCTCTAGAAAGGACATTAGGAAAAGATGTCACTGTACTGGCTGCACATGGAAAAGGTCATTACTAATGTGTGGTGTCTCAATACTACCATACATTAATGAATATGATGGAGAAACTATAGAACTTGTTACCTCCCTCCCTTCCTAAGCATTCCCCATCCTTAATGAGCCTTCCACATCTTCGTTCATTTATAAAAAGAACATTTAGAAGCAGTTTACTGATTTATGAATTACAGCTCGACATTTATTGGTGTTGATGAGCTGAATAAAATGTTTTTTACTTTGAAACACACTTGGTTTCATAACTTGTCAAGACTTTTCCCTATGGCTGCTATATTTGCAGCAATTCTTCCTTTCAAAAGTCACCTGAAATGCCATCAGTTTATTTTCTTTAGCTATAGGAACTGTATCATTCTTTGTTTAGCTTTAAGAACTTTGGCTCCTGTGCCATTTTCCTCCAGTTTCTATATAAGTCATGGGTTCCTCACCTAAAAACTCCTCCTATCTTTGCATCTTCTCCCAAACCCTTGCATCTCCTCCATTTCCAGCTCTCAAAAGACAGACAGCAATAAGCATGAAAAAATTTGCACCAACTATCATACAGCAACATCTAGATTTCCTCCATCAGCCACACATCAGATGGTTACACCACATAGTTGAGCATTTTCATCTGAAATCTGTCATTGGAACTGTGTTTCATTGAAGCTGAAGACATATTTAGGTGGAAAGGAGATGGTCATTAACAAGCAGGCAGGAGCCAGTCACTCAACCCATTCCTGCTGTGTGGAGGCACAGCAGAAAAACTCCCATGGCAGAGCCAAGATGAGATGCCAGCACTGTCAGCTGTCAGTCTTCAGGCTGGGTCTTCCTTTGACATGCTGGGATGTATTTTCAGAAGCAGCACAGCGTCATTACTCCCCATGTTTCTTAGGCAAAAAGTCAAGAAAATCTCATCAAGAAGTAGTTCTGTACAGCAGCCTCACTGGGAGCACATGACAGTTGGCTCTGGCCCTTCGTGGTGCTCTTGCTTCATTTCTTTGGCAATGTCTTACTTGCCATCTGCCTGTTACTTCTTCCCCATGAAGAACCTGACCTTTACAACTCATCAGGTTAATGACAGCTCATTACTGCACCTGTGAATCAGGTTATAATTAGCCACTTCAGACAGATCCGGGACAGGAAGCTCAGAATTCATTGTATGGGCTTGCACACCTACTGGGAAGTTCAATTCCAAAACCAGGTCATGTTGAACCATCCAGTTCACCAAGACCACTGACAGAGGGAAGAAATTATCTTTCCAAGTTTCTGAACCACTCTTCATGCCAGAGATTATTTAAAAGGCTGAAGAACATAAACAGTCCCCAGAACAACACTGTGCTCCTATGTGGGCTTCCTAACTGCAGCCTGAACCTAAGAAAAGAAGCTGCTTTAATTCCTCTTGGACCACACTTTCCAGCAAAAAAAGGGTCTAACTGGTAACACCAACACATCCCCAACACAAAACTAGGTCATCTTCATGCAACTAGAGATTGCAGCCATTTAAAGCACAGGCTGTTTGAAATGGGTAAGAGCAACCTCAGACAATGGAGGAGACAAATACAAACTGCCTTTTTTTGTCCTCTCTCTTTCTTTTTAATATAGTGAGGTCAGGGAAGCATCAATATTCATGAATATTAGAGCTGTTCATGACCAGGACACGTGTACCACTCCAAAGCAACTAGAACACTCTGGTGCAGTGTCCATTCAGTGCTGCCCCATGGAACAGCACCCAAGTGTTACTTATTGATTTGCAAGTTTAACACAAAAGTTAAGGGAACCTTGACACTGAAGGCCATTTCCCTTAAATAAACATTTTTTGCTTGTGCATATTAGGCCCTGAATACAGATGCAATTGAGATGTGTGTGAATCAACAGATTCCCCCAAAAAACGGATGCAGACCAGAGCTGCTGAATACAACAGGTGCAGTCACTGCCATGATGTTCTCAGACATATTCAAAGCCATTTTCCCACAGGCTAACTCTAGTTCACAAGCAACTCACTACCAGTTTTTCAACTATTGTTGTAGAAGACACTCAAGGCTGTTAACACCTTTCCTACTGCTCAAAGCAACCTGAATATGTGTGTACTTCCATCAAAAGCACACTCCAACCTCAAACACGCAAAAAAGTAGGTATTTTCTTAGCCCAGTTTAAAAACATATCTTTTAGGTATGCATGGCCTCTTACCCTGAAGAGCTGCTAAAAAACCAAGTTAAATAATTTTTATGTTTTCCATCTCCCTCCCATTAAAATACACCAAACATTTCAGAATGTTTGCTATTCATATACACAATGAAGGAATAGTGACTTATAGAAGCATTGTCTAATTGGTCCTTGTAAAAATAGCTCACAATGATACTAATAACAAGGTGTGCTGCATAAGTCACAGGCTGCTGCTAAGTGTTGTTGCAAAACTTTTTGTTATTTTTCTCTTCTGCGTGATTGTAGCCCATAATTTGCAAAATATGTCAGTAACAGCTCACACAAACTATTCCAGATTATTTATGCATCATTCTGCTCACAAAATGTCATAAGCTTCAGCTGCCATACCAAATGCTGGGATGTTCTGAACTCTATCTGTGGAAAACTTCAGCTGTGGTCACTATATTTCTGAATAATCAGATATACAAACAATAAACACCATGACAAACAAAAGCACCAAAAATGCTCTTCTTCCATTCCACCCTCTTCCCTGTGCACAACTGTGACCTCAACAAAGGAAGCCCATGTCCTTCACTAGAAAAAAAAACCTTGAGATTGTGAACTTGTTTTCTCCTTGCCAAACATTTTTCATCATGTTTTATATTGCTACATGTATTGATCTGCCTCACAAATACTTTTGAATACTGCAACTTTTAAAATAATTTTTCTTATACCACAGCATAGTTTGGTTTTCATTAGCAGTGTATTTCTGCTAGCAAAAAGAACAGAACATGCAAACCCCAGGCTTCAACTAAGTACCACAAAGCCCTGCCAGGGGACATATGAATATCTATTTTAAAACTGCAAACAATTACCTTAGAAGCAGGGTGAATTTGACATAAGCAGATAGAACTTTCTGCAGTTACTTTGCTTAACAAAATTAAATTTCCATCAGGCATAAATATGGCCTATTACATATTTGACTATGTAAGCCAACATTTCACCGACAGTCTAATAAAAGTATTTTTAAATGTTCACAGTGAAGTGAAAAATACAGTAAGCAGTGAAGAATTTCACACAATGAAGCAAAAATTAAGGAAGAATCATGGACAAACAAATTTTTCCACTTTTGTGTAGAAACTGAAAACTTTTCAAAGTCTTATTTTGACTTATTTCGACTATATTTCTAAGCCTATATTTTTGGTCACCTTATACATCCTGCCTGTCACAAAAAGGTTGAAAAGTAGTAAGACTAGTCAAAGAAACATTTGGGTAGAGAGGATAATTGGCTAAACATAATCCCCAAGTGCAATACCCAGGCTGACAGCACTAAGGTAATTCTTAAGATGGCACTCAGGGAGCCATGTCATCCTACCTTAATTTAGCAATGTCACTCTTGCTAGAGATTTGCGGCTGTCCACAATCCAACAAGGCACAGATGTTGACACAAATATTGATAAACAAAGACCTTCCATCTATTTTCTCTGTGAAACCTGTACTCATAAGCTGCAGTGGGACAGATCAGACTCTCAGTCAGACTCAGAGCAGGATGATGAGCACCTCCCTGCAGCAGAAGACAGCTCCTCATCCTCCTCCAGGACTCAGCCATGAGTCTCCTTGCCTTTTGTCTACCAACAGCAGGAAACAAAGCTCATGCTCTGTACAGCTGTCCCTGTGCTACCAGATACTCTCAGCACACAACAGGCACAAGCTTCCTCTCCTCAAGTGTCCATCAGGTACATAGCCAGACCAATTTATTGCACAGGCAATAAAATGCACTGTCACAGCCCAGCTGTAAGAGCAACTAACTTTAAAATGTCACTCAAAAATAGTCCAGATCAGAGGTGTCTGGGCCACCATCCCATTTCACAGTTGTGGTGCTGGCTTGGGAACCAGACTCCTCCACAAGGACCTTCCAGAGACCCTTCTGAGCTGACTTGGCAGCACAGCTCCAGACTTTGCACAGACCAACCAGTGATTGTGGAAAAGCATCACTGTGAAATACCACCTAAAAAAATCCCATTGTAGTGGCTACTGAGAGTATAGGGAAGGCCTACTCTATCTTTTATCTAAAGCCTTGGTGTGCCAACACTCTGAATAATGTTCAAACTCTTAAAACAGTTAAAGAATAGAAACTGAATTGATGAAAGGGATGGAGTACTCTTAAAGAGACAGTGGAAAAGCTGGAACTCTTTAGTCTGGAGAGAATGGAAGAGAAGAAAGGACTCATTAAGGATGGCAAATAAACTGAATGCTGAACAGTAATTCACTGAATCTTACAATTCTGTAACTACAGGGCACTTCTTGAAACCAAATAAAATGCTTCTTTAGAGTTAAGAGGGGATTTCTGTAACGTATTGTCTCCACAGTTTCCAGTGGAAGACAGCTCCAGCAATTAATAGTGTTAAATAAATTCATGGATAACAGGTCTGCAAACAGAGTGAAAGTGAAAGACAGCAATGTACCTTCTGACACCCATAGATGAAGTATGTGTGTATGCTTACAAGGAGTAGTTGAGGGAACAGGGGGTGTTTAGCCTGGAGAAAAGGAGGCTCAGGGGAGATCTCACTGCTGTCTGAAAGGAGGCTGTAGTGGGGGTCAGCCTCTTCTCCCAGGTAACAAGCTATAGGACAAGAAGAAATGACCTCAAGTTGCACTGGGGAGTTTTAGACTTGGTATTAGGAAAAATTCTTTCACCAGAAGGGCTCTCAAGCACTGGAACAGGCTACCAAGGGAATTGGTTGAGTCACCATCCCTGGAGGTATTTAAGGGACATGTAGATGTGGCCCTTGATGGCATGGTTTAGTGGTGGCCTAGGCAGTGCTGGGTTAATGGTTGGACTTGATGATCTTAAAGGTCTTTTCAAAACGAAATAACTCTATGATTCCACAGGAGCAGAAGGTAGACAGACAACAGAAAGAAACTAGGCCCAAATGTTGCCTATAAATAGCTCCTATTTCCATTGCCACCAGTGGACACAGACTGCTAGCCTGAGTAGAAAGGAATTTTTACACCTGAGTACAGAAGGAAGCAGGAGGCTGAGAAGAGTTTGCATGGCATTGGGAAACCACATATCCAGGCAAAATGTTTTGCCTGTCTGCTGTTGCTTGTCACTTCTCAGTAAGTGGCAGTGCTCAGCATGTGATCACCAGCTCAGCCTGCAGTATCTCCTGATGACAGCACTTGGTGGTGAGCCACAGACCCTGCTGCTCAGCCCAGTAATCTCAGCTACTGCTGGGGAAGATAAAACAGGCAGCTACCTACACAAGGGGTCTAGAACAACCAGGCCCCCAAGTAAGTGCTATGGTCTTAAGATCCATGTAACTAAGCAGAGAACATCAAATGTAATGCTTTGCATCATCAAGATAGATGTCCTCAAGGCTGAAAGGACCTGGGGACATGGGGAGGTGCTTCCATCTGTTATTGCAGTGGCAAGAAAGGCTCAAATTCCAGTTAATCACATGCATTTAGGGCTTTGCTGTGGCACTGGGACACCCTTGCTGCTGCTACAACAGGAGTAACAAGGACTGGGCAGTCTGGAGAAGACACAGGCTTTAAGAAGGATAACCATATGCAATGGCATGGCAAAGGCTCTGGCATGCAGTAGTTCCAGCCAGACAAGATCCCAGAGGGAGGGCATCAGAAGAGATGAAATGAGGAATATCTCAACTAGAAAGTGTCATGGCACTTCTGTAGCTACAGCAGTATGTATGGCTGAGTAACTTGTATGTACATGGATGTTAATTATGTCATTTTACAGGACAGCACTCTCTGTGAACTACTAATTTATTTTAAGAGCACCTAGGCTGGAAACATATGCTTTTACCAGTACTTCCCAGAGACAGAGATCTCAGCTTTCAGCTTTGCAGTGAAGATGTTCCTCTTACCTTGCTTTAAGTACTTCATTGACTCTTTGTTCTAGCTCTAATCTCCTCTGCCGTTCCTTTTCTAGCTCCTGCCTTAACGTTTCAGCGTTTGTTTCTTCTCTCAGCTTCCTCAGCTCCTCCTCTGTTAATTAAAGAAGAAGACAAAAATTTAGTTACCCTGAAGTATTTCTATAAGAAATTCAAAATCTAATTATGACAGATTAGGTGTGGGGGATTTTTTTAGCTGCGCTATACCAAGTATTTTCACCAGAAAAAAAATAAATATTCAAGGGCTAGACAGACTTCATAAAAAGCACACAGCTGTATCAAGTAAAAAAGTTTCATTACAATTGTTAAGCAAGGAGGAAAGCAACTCTTAAAGTTTTGTTTTCAAGATACAAAATAAGCCCTTGGTACAAGCTAGCTTTACTTAAACACGACATACCCTTCATTTCCCAAAGAAATAATCAGCAGGAAAGGCTGTCTATTGCTAAATCCATAACAAAAAAAAAGTATCTGTTTTCTTCCTTCATGTCTGTGGGTGGGAAAACATGAAATCATGAACTCAGAAGAAGTTATATGATGCCATATAAACCCATGCCCATCAATTTCTGGCACCAAGTCAGATGGTCTCTCTAAGAGCACCTTATAATTTTAAGAAAGAGTTGTGAAACAAGAAACTAAGTTAAAATTTTTACTTTTCCAAGGTAATTCTGTGCCCTACTAACTTCCATGTAATAATGATATATATATTCACATATTTACTTATACAAACACAGACACACTCTCACAAAGTTTTTCACAAGAAATTAATATCAAGTACACATTAGGTTTTTTTAAGGCTAATTAGCCTTGCTTTTTGTCACTGTCACTTACTCAAGACCTTATTTTATTCTAGAGTTAAAATGGGGTCACTATTACTGACAAATTTTCCCAGATAGGCATACATGAGACATGGCAAAAATAAGATTGGGAATCTTTGTTCTTTTCTTTTTAAAATTTAGTCTACATTTTGTTCTCTGGGATGGTTTTTAAGCTCAGTCACAACAATCAATAGTATATTTCAAGTTTGTAACAAATCAGAATAGAAACTACTTGCTATCTCCACTACCATCACAAACACAGGGAGTTCAGGCTTTTTACATTGTTTTACAAGATTGGTATATTATGTTATACCCTCCAGAGGGTCATTACACAATCTCTTTTGTTCCTTTTTGCATATTGCCTTCTAAATCTTTGATAATCAGAGAATTTTGATATCTGAGCCTCTCTGACTCCAATCACTATGCTTCTTGAGAAGCTCTGGAGCTGTAGTGCAAATGTCCAGAGGAACTGATGCACTCTCCATGCCCTGCAGGATGCCCTGGTGCAGTGGTCCCATCACTTCATCTGCTGGTGGGAGACTGTCTCTACTCCTGCAGCAGCAAAGGCTTTAGAGCACAGAATTAGGAGAGATGGAAAGAAGACATGAATCAAAGGGACAACACAGGCTATAGGCTGAACTCCACCAAAGAGAAAAGAGTTCTGTTATCCATCTCCCCAATGAGAGGTGGTCAGTGACCCTGGGAAGAAGAGCTGGAGCACAGAAACCACGTTATCCTCCAGCAACTAAACTGAGAATCCCCAAGGATAGGGTAGGGAAATGTCCCTGTTGCAGCAGGTATCATCTCTCCTATAAATAAATGGAAAGATGTGGATATAAGGGCAGACTTCTACATGGAGCTGTTCCTAATTACATACCCACAAGGAATTTTAAATCCAACAAGAAAATCATATTTATAATTTACCCTACTTTCAAGGGCTTGCCTTGTTCCAGAACAAGAGCCTGCACACAGCTGAGGGGAAACATCTGTTGCACTTCAAATGCACTGCAGCTTGTGCAATATCATGAAGATATCACAGAAAGTTCCAAAGCTTGATAGAGATGTTATCTTCTCAAGACCATTAAAGGGAAAAAATTCTTCATTACACACTCTTTGTTTTATTAAAGAGGAAGTGACTGTGCATTTTGTGTACATAAGAAAACCACACACATCATAAATTAACCTCAATGTCCTTGAAAGTCATATCTTCCAGCTTCCTTAATTCCAGTTGTTCTGATTGCACTACATCTTGTACTACTAAAACCAAAACAAAACCTCCAGAAATTTTACATCTTGGCCTCCAAAGAGGACAAGCAGTGCCAAATATTCTTTATGGAAAGAGGCAGAGTTAAAGGGTACATATTGGAAGAGGCAGAACTCCTATAAACAAACAAAAAAAATAGAAAATACAACATAAAATTCTTAAGGACTGTCATAGCTTCACATTTCATTGCATTTCCTAACTTTCCCATACATGACTGCAATTCAAATCCACCCCATCAAGTCCTTAAAGCAGTATTTGTTGCTACTTTGGCAGCAGTGTGGTCTGGCACTGTAAAACCTTCGTGTTCAGTTAGCTAAATACTCTTAACTCTGCTAAGCAACAGAAGCCACAGAGAGAGGAAGGGGGAGGCATTCTTCCCTGCTCTCTCCCCTGAAATAATCTACTATTTGGCCAAGCTGAACTACACTTTTAAAGCAAATTTCTCTGTCCCTGAAGAGTCTTCCTGCAGAGTGAGTGAAGCTGGCTACAAAGAGCAGAGGTCACAGACCCCTGAGAAGAATCCATTAGAAAATTTCACCATTGTATCTATCTACTGAGTTTTACAGAAGAGTACCTTCCTTGATGATGAGAAGGGAGGGCTCCTTGGATTTCAGCTTCAGTCAGTCAAAATTCAAACATCCTCCCCACTCTGAACACACACAAAAGGGTAAAACCTAAAAGGTCAAGCTTCCAGATTAATCAGTTTCTATAATTTCCTTCCCAGGCATATCCATCACAGCTCAATATATTCTCCAGAACAAGAAACATTAAAATATTGCTAGAGGCTCAGTGCATGTCTTAGCTGGACATTCAGGTAAAGTGAGCAGTCATAAAGGTGACCTGGTTAGAGGAGGAAAATTACTAAAACAAGAAAGTGTAGACTGAAATACTGACAGAGAAAATGCTGGCAAGCCTGGGAACCAGAAGCATTGTTAGGAAGTGCAGCTGCCCTCTCTGAAATGCATAGCCTGGTATCTAGAAACCTGAGACACCCTGAGATGCCACTGATAAGTACAAAAACAAGGAACTACAACAGCTATTTATCATCTGAAAAATGAAAAATAGTCTGGAAAAAGGGAAAACATCCTGAGAAGGTAAGACTTGGTAACTGCCATTGACAGTTATATCTGCAAGAAAAAGAAAACAGTCTAGAAAAATAATAATTGACCTGAGAGAAGAGAAAACAACATCTGTTGGCTATTCTGGGTGAAATATAGAAGTTAACAGCATCTATTGGCTGCTGAAGTGGTAGTGTCCTACACTTCCTTATTTCTTTCTGATATGACTTAATTTTCATCCAAAACAAAACTTCTGCCTCCAAGAATTTTGCATGCTGCACATCCTTTTCCTTTCCTAAGCAGGATGAACTCTTCACACAAACTTTTTAAGAGATTGTGGTCCCTCACCCAGGACAGCTGGTTTGTCCTCCCACATCTGGGATGGTTTGGCCCATTCTGATATGTGTCCAATAAGCTTGATACTGGTATTAATGTAAACTTTTGTATTGTGCATATAAATAATCCATCATAATTATATTTTCTGGGGTTTTACTGCAAAGTTTGCTTCATTAGTGAAAAGTTTGTAGTAGCCTGTAGCATCTACTTGGTTGCTGCCATACTGCTGATTGCTATAAAAATTTGTAACACCTCAATATATGTTTTTATATATTATATATATATGTATACATATATACATATACATATATATACATATATATATATATATATATATATATATATATATATATATATATGAGTTATAAATCATAGGTGTAATTGCTAGCCATGATTTTTGGGGCAATCTGTAATAAAGTAAAAAATTTAGAGTAAAAAATCTCCATGCCCTTGAATCTTAACAGGAGTCTATAAACTCAGTCACACACACAACATCTAAATACCTACACAGTGGGTAACCCTGTAGGTTGCAACAGATGTTACTCTGAAAAAATGCTTTAGAAGCTCTCCAGCAAAGTCAACTTTTTCAGAAAAGCAGGACAATATCTGGACGCTATTGCTCTTTTAAAAAAAGCTACAGAAGTCTGTAGGACAAGGCAATAGTAGGGTTTCAATCACAATAATACCTGCACTTACTATTGCACTGTAAACCCTAGGAGAATTGACCCAATAGTAAAGATCATCATCAGTGATGTCTCTCACAGGTTACGGAAAAACTTACCAATTTCAGTTTTTCTACAGCATTTTATCCTCTATGAGATGTAATGGAACTGCCACACCTGAACTCTAAGGACTTGACAACTGAAATAGAAAGACTTAACATTTCAGAAAGCTTAGCTGATACCATGTAACTGCTAAGACAGCAGTTTTATTGCATTATCTTACAGCATCAGCCACTACAGCAAATTAAAACTTTCAGTTTGCTCCTCACAGTACTCGCCTGTAAGAAATGTTCTGATAAAAAGCACTTAAACACCCAAGTATTTAGTTCTGGTGAGACTGAACAGAAGTGAGTCTTGTTTAGAAAACAAGGACAATACATCAGAAGGCGTGGCAGAAGGCTGGATTTCCAAACAGCTTGTCCGACAAAGCGGATGTTTCCCTTAATCCCAGGATTGGAGGTAGATTAGGGAGCCTCCTCGTAGCTGTTTTATATAATACCATTTCTTCCTACACGTACAGGTATGCTGCAAAATCCCCCTCTGGGACAAAATGACCAAAAATTCCTTTGAGAGCAGAGCTAGAGACCACCAGCGAGGTTTCTAGCTACCTGAACTCAGTTTGGTGTTACATCTAAGGAAACTGAGTTAAAAACTAGAAATGGCAAAAAGCACGTGTATAACCCTGTCACATCTACGTGGGGAAACACCAGTACTTAACAGGACAAAAATAACCCTTCTATATCTATGTTAATCATGGTAAATCTCCTTACAATCCTTTGAACATTACTGGAGTTCAAGTATGTTATTTAGTTGTTACTAAACACACTAAATCCCAACCACACACTTTCAATCTGGATCCCACCAGTTGTGCTGATGGAGTCACACACTGGGACACTTGTCTCCAGGGCAGGTGGCTTCCACCCTTACCAGACTCCCAATTCCACAGAAAGCTAATATGTTAACTTTGTCCCAAGTACACCAACTATGACACTACTAACAACACACCAGGAGTCTGAAAACAGATCTATTTTTATCATCATAGACACTGAAGAGTTTTTAGTCTTCACCTTAAAAACCAGCAGCAAATGGCAGTGCTGTGAAAGACACGGAATGGTCCCAACACTTATGATAAAGCAAAAATAAACAAAGAACATTGTCTGACCAACAAGCAGTCATGGAGGGAGAACCTGCAATGGAATTCTCTAACTTGCTTTGTTCCTGATTACAGTTACTCTGCAATTTGCATAGTCCTCTGAAGACATGTTCACAATTCATAGCTATAACTAGATACAGCTTAATTGTGCATTACTACCTGTTCTTCTTCTAATCCATAATTCCCCTTCTCCAGGGCACATGTTTTTTCCATCAGTGACTTCAGAACCATGGAGATTGCCAAAGAACTTATCATAAATCTTCCCATAAGATTTCAGATAAAACATTACCTTTTGATCCCAGACACTGTGAGTTATCCTACTTTGCATGACAGATGCTTGGCAAAGTGCTTATTTAAGGCATCACACTATCAGCTCCACTTTATTAACTGTCCTTTCTTCCCTAAGTCACCTCTTAAAGTCACGTTGTCTTTCATGCTTGGACTTCCTCACTTCACTAGGGAATCCCAAAGCTCACTGCTTAGAAGGATTACACTGACGGTTTTATGAAGGAAGAACCCAAAAATGTCCTTTGTCAAAATGGATACCAGCATTGTTGTTCTCTATTGCACTTCCAGAGCTGGACAACAACTGGTCTGGAAGAACTCTTTTTTCTTTTTTTTTTTTTTTTCTTTTGTGTTTGTGAACATCTTGATTTGGCTTTCCCTTGTGGTCAGGCCTCTTGCTTGTTTGCATGAATCTTTCATACAGAAAACATAACAAGAAAGACTTTTTAACAGGAATATTGGAGTCATTAAAAAGCCAAAAGGCAGACAGAATCATTAAAGATTAAGCATCTTTATTGAGTGCACATCCTTTCCTCTTCTCTGCCCTGTTTTATATAGGTATTTTGGTAGAGTGGAGAAGTGAAACAGATAAATATAAACCCCACATTTTCAATATCATCTTTCTCCAGCTAAGTCTGCACACATCAAAACAAAGAAGTGACTTGTCATAATCAGAACCAGTCATGCCAATTTCCCTCTAAAAGCTTTAACACAGGTTTGGCAGTTAAACAATTGCTTTCTGCTTTGTTTTGTTTCCATCATTCCTTTGTGCTTCTCTTTGCTCTTCCAAAGACAGAGCTCCTGCCCCAGTACTTACACCAAGCAGAGCTTTAGAGGAGCAGTTTTTGAGCCTCTTTGCATACGCCTACGGGGCAGGGAGCAGCGTGGGCTCCTGCTCTGCTGATAGGAAATAAAACCAGCTCTGATCCAGAGACAGTGGAGGGAAGGCCAAGTCTGAACCATCATCCTCTCTCAGTCAGTTAATATTCACTGGTACTATTCTCCTCATCTGAACAGCAAGATTTTCATATAAACTGTGTTCTGTTTCATGTGATGAGGAAGACTGATTTACAGAACACATCATATTTGACTATGTCTTCTTCCTCTGTGCAAACTGTTCCAGCCTCCTCTCTCACCATTCCTGTTATATCCTACTTGGAGTGGGTGAGGTTAGAAAGAACTAAGATGCCACTACAAAATAGTTATGCTAGCTACCAATTAGTAACTTTACATTTACATTCAGTGGTTTCAGTGGAGCTTTATTAGGTTGTAATAGACCTGGATCATTTCCCCTTCATTAGGGAAGGATTTTAAATTACACTTCCTGAAAATATAGCTTACTGAGACAGACCCCCTTCTCAAAACATCAAGTGGAGAGGTTTGTATTGCTAGATACACTTAAAAGGTCAGCTTAAAAGTCATGAAAAATACTGCTGCTCTATGAATTTTCAGAAATTTCAGAGAATAAAAATGCTAGAAGTGTTGCAAAACCCACCTAAAATAAATAGAGCTGCAAAAATGTTGTCATTATTGCAGGAATAGTTTTCACTCTGTGGTTTTGGCAGAAGTGAAACAGTCTATAAATGTTGAAATAACGTCTGGCTTTGGAATAGCAGCAGGCTCTTCCAAGGCTTTTGTGCTACTAAGTTGAGCAGAGAAAAATGCAGGTTCCACATGGGGCTCCCAAAATCTCTGTCCCAGTTATACAAAAGGGAGAGGCACAACAGTGCTGACCATTGCCCTGCCTGGGTTTTCACACCCTCTCTGCAGCTCACAAAGCCAAGCTGGGCACACAAAAAAAAAAAAAAAAAGGCAGAAACAGGCACAGCCCACATACATAACACTGTGTGTAGGTGGTATCTGTTCAAGGCTCCGGAGGAGCTCCAACAATACACCCCTCCGAGCACTGTGCTGCATTTTGGTTCATCAGTCTCATGAAAAGCCAGTGACAAAATGAGATCCTCCAGCATGTGGGCATCTTCATGTACAGCATCATCACCTACATCACCAAGTATGTGCTTTGTGCAATGACAGGGGCAGATTGCACAAGCCAGGCTCAGACCAAGGACTGGCTCAGGACTCCAGCCTGCTGCTGGGACGGAGTCACATCCATTCCCTCTGCCCTGGTCTCAGGAACCTCATGCCCTTGGAAGCCAAGTTGAGAGAGAACAAAAGCCCAGCCTATCTCCTTCACCAGTAAGAGCAGAGTCCTTGGAGATGAGATCTGAATGCTCCTTAGTCTGTATTGAGTCCTCTTGACCCCCCAGAAAGATTCTCTACACTGGTCACAACTGCCTCTTCCAACTATGTTTCCAGGAAAATGAAGCTGAAGGAGGGGGTGGTTTCTGCCCAGGAAAGCTAGAAATTAACTCAACATACACAGTACACTATATAAGTATCTTTGGGTATAAGCAAAACCTTTCCTACACCTCTTACGAAACTTTCTGTAGTCTCCCAGTTCAGAAATCAGACCTAGAAAGAATTTAGTTTATTTGTAAGCAAATGAGAGCACTCTGGTGAAGAGACAGGTCTACAGCAAAGCCTGGACTCACATATTTTTACTGTGGCTCTCTGGGTGCCCAGGATAAACATTCAAAATTTCTCACCAGTCACCACAGGCAAACCAGTCTTCATCAGAGGAACTCTACAATCTCAAAACAGACAGGCAAAACTCCCAGGGACACATTTTTAGTGCTATGGAGCCCAGGATTTTAAACTGAAAGAAAAGAAGTTTAGAGGAAGGAGTAAAGGATGTGAGAAACCCAGAGTAAGCTCCAGTGCCACAGCACCCTCAGCACTCACCAGCATGGGCACACTTTTATTTCAGAGCCCATGGTGCAGCACTGGGACCCCTTGGTCAAGGGCTGACCATGCAGCAAGGACTGGGTATGGTGGCCCCCAGTATTTGAGTCTCAGATAAACACGGCAGCTGCTTACTCTCTTGCTGGGATCTTCATCTGATATGTCAATCAGCTCAAATCCGCTCTAGATTCTGCTTCAAGATTTCTGAACCTAAGGTTCAGATTACAGGCTGCTAGGTCAGCAGGAAAACAGCAAAACCAATGTAGTGAATCTATTCTCCTGCTCTTCTCTAGGTCTGCTATTGAAGCTGGGGAATCCCCACACCAGGAGAAATGACACCAAAGGCATTCTGACACAGCTGGTAACTGGACTCTGGCGCAGCTTCTCTGCCTATTTGTGCATACAATTACTGGGACTGTTTGAGGAGGTATTCACATTTCTGTACAGAATTGGACTTTTCAGCATTTGCTGGTAAGCACACGCTTGGTCTCTGAGGTCTAACACTTTCTAACATGCCAGCTCTGCCTGAGAATCATCTATGGCTTTCTAGAGCTCTACCTCCATGAGGTCAGTATTCTGCTAGGTTGGTCTTAAAAAGAATCATCAGGTCATTTATATCAGAAAGTGTGAGCCAGAGAAAATATTGTGGAGTTAGTCACATAAATGGTTCAAAAAGGATGAACAGTGTGCCAGAGCAGAAATTTCAATGGGAAAGCAGCATAATCCCAACTTATTTCATCATGTGGGATAATCATCACTAAAACCACTGATTTGGTAAGACCTTAAAGACTCCTGCCACAGACTGCTGGATGGAGTGGAATGCAAAAACCCTTGTGGGAGAGGATTATATTTCCTTCTAGTACTCCTCATCCTCATGTGAGGTTCCTTTGATTTACCAGTTCATGACTAACACTCTTCTCTACCAGTCACCTGGTTTATTCACTCTCAGCTGGTGCTACCAACTCCTCTTTCCTGAGCTGCTGAATTCTGCATTGCAAAAGACTTCAACACCCTTGAATTAGAATTAGCTAATACTTCATGTAAACCACAGGATGTATGTGTGCTTACAAAGCACCTTGTGGCACCAGGACTAGAGTGCTGTTATCTCCAAAACTGCCCTCTAGAAGCAGGCACAGGAAGTTACAGGAAGCAAGATGTTTACCTAAAACAAAAAAGGTGTTAAAGCAGAAAGATGGTTTTGTTGGTTGTTCTGTCTTTCAAATGCGAGAGCAGCAAGCACAATTTTATTTTTTGTTGAGATACACTAGGTTTTGAAATGGAAACACTAAAACCACTACTGATCTTAGCATATCAAACTGTCCTGATCAGCAGCTGCCTTCCCAAACTGAGCCCTCACTTAGCCCAAGGCAGTGTTCACTTGTATTAAAAACCACGTTATAATAACAGAAAGACCTTTAGAAATAAATTATTATGATTGTCCCAGCTCCAAGACAAATCTTTTTCCAACCACATGTACTAGAAACTCCAGCAGACTAAGCTCTGCACTTTTCCTTCAGCTGGTGTTCCAAGACTTTTCTGAAGGAACCCACACCAATGCCACAAACCCAAGAGGCACATTTTCAGCATTCCTACAGTAAGGCTCAGAATGAGCCATTTGATCCAAGAGATTAAGACCATTCCCACACAGACAGGAAAAGCAACTTTAGCCCCTTTGGCTGGGAGAAGCAGATGATCCCTCCCCTTGCTTAAGGCATTATCCAAGATCCCTTTCTCCTCGTGCCTCCTCCTCCCGTCAGTCCGCAGCCTAAATCCCTCGCATTTCCAGACACGTTTTATTTGCATTTACAGCTCTGCACATGCTAAGCAATTCCTCTCCATCCTCACATCTCTGGGAGTTTAGATTACCTCTTTGCTAAAGAAGACAGGCATCTCAGATGGAAATATTTTTCCCTTAGAGACAACAGCTTGTCTCCAGACCTACTTGCTCCAGATTTCCCCTGCAGTTTGTAAAGGCTACAGTTAGGTTTTAGGGATATGATTTACAGAATGTACTACTCAGCCAAACAGCACCCATTGCTTGTGCCTATTAATGGTTGAATGGAGTTCAGAGAAAAACTTCAGCCAGGCACCTCAAATGATAGACCCACGTTGTCTTGCAGCTGTGTAATGTATGTGTATTACACATGATGTACAGCTGAGAGGAAACCTCTCCTCCTTAAACCCCCTGGCTAATGACACCAATATAAACAGAAGTATAGAAGAGGCCAAAAAAAAGTCAGAATCAAGCTGCTAACAAATAGAACCACAAGACATTAAAAAGCAAATGCATGAAACTTTGCATATTTCCCTCACAAACTAACAGTTGCTTTGATTTTTGCATGCCCAGCTGGAGGAAATGGACATGGCAAACTGTTCATGCAAAACCACAGTCATAGCAAGGTGTCCTTAAGAGATTCCATAGTTAAAAATAGTATGGAAATGCTGCAGAGCAACTAGCCTTCCTAAAAAAACACCTACTGCAGCAATAGGATTTTAAAAAAATCATGACCAGGCTTCCTCCCAACTTCTTCCTAAGTGAACAAACAGCACATCTCAAGAATGTTTTTCTGCACACCATTAGTTCACTTTGGGGAAGAAAACAACAATGAAGCAATTTTAGTATCAAAAAATCCCCAAATAACTCAAAAGAGAAGGAAAAAGGAAAGGTAAGAACTCAGGAGCCATACGCAAAAGCTGAACTCCTGCTTCATTCCAACTGACAAACATGGTGACCTATTCAATCCCAAAATTTTGAATGGAAAGTGGCCAAATAAGGGATAAGCCTCTTCTCACTTATTTCTCAAGTATATGATTTTTACTCCTGTTTTTTATGTACAGAGTTACAACCAATTTGTCAGGACAACTCTGTAATTACAGCTACAGCAAAGATCAGGCTTTGGTGAAGAGATGAGGGCTGGAGACACCCCTGGCTGACTCAAGCACCCAGCTGAACCACCCCACTGCCCTGAACATCTGCTCAAAGTTTATACAAAAGGGTGAACTTCTTTATCCTTCACCTTGGAGCATACTACAAAGCTCTGTGAAAATGAAAAATGATTCAGCTACAAGTAACAGTTTATCAGAAGGTTTTCAAATTACAGAAAGAACCTGAAGACTATCAATATTCACAAATCTCTGTGCCCCATTTAGTTACTGTAAGAACATATGAAGGAGAATGAATTCACCAGCCATGAAGTGCCTAGGAGCTCTATCATGTTTTCACATCAAAAAGCACATCCTACTTCAAATCAGAAATCAGCTCTGCTAAGTTCAACAGTTTCTGTTGCATATTAGATTGCATGGAGAAATCACATTCGTCCCATCTAGTTTAAAAAGCAATTGTATAACAAGAGCTTAAGAAATGTATCCCTGGGGATGGAAGGAGTACATGGTAACTCTGTAGGAATAGTTAAATAAAAACCAAGTAAATTACTGAAACTAACAAGGCAAGTCAAACAGATCTTTCAGTTTTTGTTTGACATTGCAACCATGATACCTCTTCCAGGTATCAGTAGAAGTTGACAGCAGCTTGTTATAAATTCCTGCCCAGTCTCCTTCATTAGGCTTCCCTCTTATACACATCGGGGGGAAAATACATCAAAGAAATATAGCCAAGTGAAAAACAAATCACAGAAAATTAATGACAAATCCTTGAGAACATGCTGAAGATAAAATCTAAGTCTTGTCATTGGGTTATAGTCTAGAAATTGAACAGAATCTATAGTCTCGTTATTTCTACCCCTTAGAAAACATCTGACAAGCTTTGAACACATAAAAATAACCTTAATACTCTGAAGTTCAAAACCAAAATATTAAAATGACCATTTTGGGAAGCAACTGAGCAAGAATTCTCATTGGTTTATTACTACTAAAGATTATATTTATTATTACTAAAGATCTCTGCTTCTATCAAGTTATTTTGTTTTCCTTTTTTCTGTTTTTAACTATCCCGTCTTAAAAACCAACAGTCTGCTGAGATAAAAATCCCTGAAATCTTGCAGCTGCCTCTAGCCATGAATGACAAGTTTTTCTCATTATACATGCATATGTACATATATATAAGCATCAATCCAAACAATTCACACTTGAAATCTACAGACACTCTTCTCTGTATTTCTTACACCACTTACCAATAACACATATAATGTTAAGAGAAGTGTTTTAAGATGCATTATTTGTTGAAACAGCTGCCACAAAAATGAACTGGCCTCCCCTTCATAAATCTCTTCTTAGCAATTATTACTAGAAAGAAAAACACCTACTGCAGGCACATTAGGGTTGACTTAGCTCTAAGACAACCTGCAGATGTCAACATCAAGATTTCAACTACGCAGCTTTTGTCACATAGTGAGTTTGTTGTGAGGAATGCAAGGAGGAAAAAAATACCCAAGTGACCCAGAAACCCTGAGAATGCTTTTAAGTTCTTCTTAGAGAAGCATAAACCCATGTACTATCTGTACATCAGCACAACTCAAAATTCTGATGCCAACTTCCACAGTTAGAGAAACATTATTACAAAAGTCCTAAACCACCTAATCCTCTCCACAGAGCATTTTATACTTACGTAAAAAGTGTTTTTCCAGTAAGGCTATTTCCAGGTGACCTTTGATCTCATTCAGTCTGTCAGACTCTGTTCTGTTAAAATCCTGGACTCCTGATGCCATGATGATGGTCCCTGGACCAGCCTGTAAGAAAGCCAGAATATACTGAAAGTTCAGAAGCGTTTTTTTTTCCCTTTTTTGTCATTTAAATATATCAACTGATTTTTGGGGCAGTAAAGAAACAAGCATGTGAGAAAGTATCACATATCCAAGTATCAACAACTCTACATGCCTCTTTCAGCACTGAATTACCAAAACAAGTGAATGAAAGATAATCAAATGTGACTTTATAGAACACACTTCTGCAAACCTTGGGAAGCTATAGAAAACAAGTATTTCCCATCAGACCCTCACCAGTTCTACTGCATCATCATTTAAGCCCTTCTGCTGACTGAAAAGCCATTTATTATATTACCCTCCTCCTCTTCCCATAGAATGAATGGCCAATGCTACACACCTTAAACATAAAATTGTGAAGCCAACAAAAGTAAGACTTTTTTAAATAATTACTGAGCTATTGGGCAACACATATTGTATATTTTAATATGCATTTATGGAATGTGTAATTTTCAAGACCACAGATTCTCAAGCAAGGAAGAGGTTCCCCACTCCCCACAACCCAGTTACTGCAGAAGGATGTTGCTGGTGCCCAGGAGCTCATCCTAGCAGGACAGGAGAGAAGGAAATCAGAAGATTGCATGCCTCAACAGATTTACCAGCACCCTCTGAATGAATTCAACAGAATACTGAAAATACTACAGAAAGCAGGAACTAAAAAGCAATTTGATTAGTTAGTGAGACCACTGACAACCACCACCTCCATGAAGTAAACACAGAAAAACCCCAAGCCCACACAGCAGAAGGCAGGTGATGCCTTCTTCTCATAAAGGGGGCATTTTCAGACAGCAGGGAGAAAGATGGGTGAGAGCATCTCCCGGGTAATGATTGCTCAGCACTTGTGTACAGTCCCCACCAGGTACCAAAAATCTGTCAATGAGAATTACAGGAGCTTCTCCAGCAGCTTATGCTCAAAAACAACATGATAGGTTAAAGAAGCCTACATTTCAGAAATTATCTCAAGACACAAAGGAATTTATTTACCTATTTTGACTATTCCCCACTCCTTGTTTGAACCCTGAAAACATACAGGAACTGTATTCCTATCAAACACCAGCTTGCATGCATTTAACCATGACAGTTTAAATTACATACATAAATAAATTCAAGTAATCTACACAAGACATTAAATTAAGACATTTTCTATGTTTTAGGAAAGATGTGCAGAAAGCTTACTGATAGCAAGGTACTTTCACAGTTGGAATTGATTTGCATTTTCAAGATAAAACAGTGTGGAAATACATATTAAACATCTGTTTTGTTGTTTGAACTAATGCTGATTTTAAGCCTCAGAATTTGTCTATACAGGCAGATTAGCACTCTGTAGGCAGTTACTGCCCAGCATTTACCTAGCACCAACTCCCCACCTGGGCTTGCTCAACCCAGTGCCAAGGAGAGATGCTATTTCCAGCCCCCTGAGCAGCACCCACCCACACAGCACTCTGCCAGCACTGTCGAGCAGCAGAAGCTGTTGGCTCAGCAGCAGCCTTGGGCTACTTCCCATTTTGGAGCAGAATCACAGACAGCAGAGGAACAGAGCCCAGGGCAGTCCTCACCCGGGAGCTGCAGCACAGCATCCTCACCGTGCCCCACACTGCCATGACAAGGAGAGATCCATTTGCAACTGCTCCAGCCACTGCACAACAACACCACAGACTGGTCTCAGATGAGCACAGGATGCAAATTAACCTGTGTAGATCTCTTATCCACACAGCTGGGTTGTATCTATTTACACCACAAGATTTGGTGCTATCACTTGCCAGACATTTGGAGGGCCCTAAGGAAGATGGTGTGGATGAAGCTGAAAAGCAGCACCTTTACAACACACTCCACAGGCAGGCACAAATATATATCTTTTATAAATCTATAAAACACAGACTGCTGCCTAGGTGTTAATGCACAACTTTCTGTGTTGTACACCCACATCTCACACACATGGACAATCTCTGCTCCCAGCATGCAGGGGTTCACAGGGAGCTGTCTGAAGGAACAGTACCACTGCTGAAATATTTTATTGATAAATAAATAAAATCACATACAGGACAAAGTGCTGCACTCAAAAGGAATTTGCCTGGACTCTGGGCATCAGCCTCACGCTTAGACAGCAGCTGGTTCCCACCCCAGGTGAGGGAGGACAGGAAAAAGAAAGGGGCTAGCAAGTACCTAAGCATATTCATTTTCATCCTCATTGAAGATACTCAAGGTATTTTACCCAAAGATGTGCTACATTTCAGAAATCTATATGGAGAACCAGCTCTGCTTTTGCTTCTTCAGAGATGCTGAGTCAATAGTTAAAGCCCAGGATACCTTAATTGTGCCTCTAAGGAAGAAGAAAAGAGCAAGTGGTGTGTAGCACTGGGTAGAATGATACCAGTTAATGTGACTCAGAGTTTCCAGATATGTTTATCTGCTAAAGCATTGGATCCAAGCAGCCTGACATCCACTGATGGGTTAAAAATCAGAAGGCACACATCTTTAAACTAGCTACAAAAGGTTTCTAACTTAGAGAGGAGGAAAAAAAGACAAAAAATCCAGTGAATTAAAACATAAGGCTGCTCACTAGAATACTAGGAGCAAGATCATGTAATTAACATGCAATAATGAAACAGTTTATAAGGATACAGAGTGACACAAGTTTGGTGGTGCACCCAGGTTCCAAAATTAGCATCACCAAAACATTTTATGACCATCATTTAGAAACACTCAGAAAAACTGAGGTCGCCCAGGACACTCATACGGGAAAAACATTTAAGCAGATGTCTCTGTCACAGAAGTTTTTCCACACAACAACACACCTAAGAAAACAAGAAATAAGGTCTCTACATTTGCTGAAGGTCAACTGCCTGCCTCTGAATTAAAAAACGTCCCTCTGTCTGAAGCTAGCATATCTGACTCCATCACAAGTTAACAAAATACTTGCATTAATTCCAGTTTTATCTGGGTAAAGGTTTCTGTTCTCTGCTGCCTCTGTAGGACAGCACTGGGACTCAAGCTGGATTAACCACACTGCACTGTACAGACGTCCTTCCTAGTTTCTGACTCACAGTAAAAGCCTTGAAGGCTTCCACAGATTTCTGCTTTTCCTTCTGCCTCTCTAGCTTTGACAGTATTTGACACAGGAGCCCTCTTAAAATGTTGGCAATCGTTATTACTTAGCCAGGACCATGAGCAAGGCCTGGCAGTGCCCAGGAAGACAGAGAAATGTCCGAGGTGAATGTAGAGACAGAAGGGTTAAAGGAACATTCTGATGTTGATGAATTACCTGTAACCCATTAGCAGAGCTCAGGGTTGCTGGTCCAAACCACATGCAGCTCCACATCTAAAACACACATCTCCCCTTTTCATAACAGCACTTCCCAGCCTGAGACTTCTCTGCCCTCCCTCTCCAAAAGCCCTGGGATGCTGTTCTGTGTGCTGCCACTGCTGCTGCACAGCCACAGGAAGGGTCCGAGTCACCTCCCAAATGAGCAGCTGTGGATCTGTCCTGTCCATCTGCAGCACAGCACATCTTCAGTATCACAGAAACACAACTGCCCAACCCTATGCTTCTAATCTCCTTCCACAGCATCACATGTATGTGGACGATTTTTCTCTAGGAATATCTAACAGAATGGTGGTCTGATTTCAAGTTTGTCATTAACTTGGAGAGGAGCCCTTCTCAAACGTAAGGATGGGGAGCAGTGAGGACACAATATGCCAACCCCCAGGGCAAAACCATCCACTCGAGCCACTCCTCAGAGCTGAGAAAGTGGCTGGGACACAACACAGGGAAGAGGTAGTTTAAAACAGAACATTTTAACTTGCTTTCATTTGAGGAAAAAAGAGGAGGGGGGAAGTATTCAGCAATTCAACGGACTACACGGCTTGTCTCATGAAGTTCTAGCCTCCTGAGTTTTTCATCTGACACTTCATGTGCATTTTCTAACTTCAAATTATGAAAGGGCTCCCCATGAATGCTGCAATTACCTGCTGTAAAAAAAGGAAAAACTCAGCAATATTGCTTAAGAATGAAAGCATCTGCATGAATAGTTAATCCTTAGTAGCTATTCTTGGAAGCATACTCATACTAGCATGCTCCTAAAACACAGCTATATTCTACATAAATTTTTAAAAATCTAGTGCTAGCCAGGTTTAGAGACTTTAACTTCTTAACTGTAATGTATGCATCATTCTTTATTCCTTCCAATCACTGCAAATGAGATGACCAACAGAGCAGAGTTTAAGGTTTTAATTGACATGTGTCAGGAAAACCCAAGCTGTACTGCAAGAGCAATTAAAGTAATGTTTTCTGTACCACAATAACTCAGATTTAATCCTAGCACACTGGCAGGGAACTTGCATAAGTAGATCAGGCTGCTTTCAGTGCAATATGCCAGATACAAGAGAGCTGTACTAGTAATTCTCATTGCCAGGTTAGTGCCAGCCTCTATAGGTTTAAACACAGTTTGTTCTTTCTCCACTCTGTGAAGGGGATGTGATCTCTCTGCACCACATTCACTCATATACCTGCATGTAGAACTGGATCTTGTCTCCCCTTCTGTACAAATAGGAAAGGTAGCACTGAATAAAGGAGACTTTAATTACTGAGCAAGCAACATTACCTCAATTTCTAATGTCACAACAACTCAAATGCTAATTGATTTGGAATGGACCAGGTTACTCCCTCTACCTATTTTGCAAACAAGGTGTTTTTACAAAACAATGCAGAAATAGCAGTGCTGCATGCAGTGTCTAGCGCCCTTCCCTTAAAAAAACCCCACACAACCAGCTATGGTAAAGAGGGAACAAAGGAAGAAATCTAGGAAGCCATTCAGGAATTGAAAGAGATGTTTAGCTGAGAGTTAAATTTGTTAACCAACACTGCTGTCTTGGCAATGATCTTATCACAGTGTCCAAACACCCACAGGGACCAAAGAAAGTATCTCCTATTCAAGGTATATCTGGAAGCTGGGGCACTTAAATCAGACAGGGAAACCCACACAAGCAGGCAGCCAGCCTGTAAGCTGAATCCAAACTAGTTTGAATTATGACACCTTTTGAACAAAAACTCTCAGGAACCACTGAGAATTCAAAGGAAAATACAAATCCTTCCATCTCCAGAGTCCTCTGACCAGGAGCTAGCTGTGTGCTTTACCCAAACACAGGTTAGGATGTTTATTATTGAACTAAATAGGTAAAGCTCAGTTTAAAGACAAAGAATACTAAATAACCTCATCTGGCCATCCTTTCTCTTTTCACAGGGTGTAAATTTTACATGTGCAACTTCAGCAAGGCATGTGAAGTGCTGGGACTAAGTGCTACTGTGCAATCTGTGGCCTGGGACTGAACATTCACTTCATTTGCTACAAGTGCAACAGAGGATGATGCTCTTCCTGGCAGATGGTCAGGGCTCTGCAATCACAAGCTTTTATGAGACACAAGGCTTTTTACTCTGCAACCTCCATTTGTACCAAGTTTTTGCACACGTTTGTCAAGCTCAGATGCATACCTAAAGAAGAGGTGCATTTTTAAGAGCACTGTAAATTCGTAAAGCACAGAAGGGTCCTTCATTTATATAACTGCACTGTGCTGCTCTAATAGGCAGAGATCTTTCCTTAATGCCTCCATAATGATTAATACACCAGACAGGGCCAGGGGGAGGGGAGTAGAGAGGGGCAGAGATGAATTCTTTATCTGGGGAATGGCTGACAGTGAAGATGCACATAAGGGGACTGGGACTCTAATTCTGCATGCCTATGTTCAGTTCCAAGACACCAATCTTGCTCTTTCAAGACCATGGATTCTGTGTCCAGATTTCAATAGAAACAATGAAGGAACAGAAGTGGAAGCACAGTACAGCTCACATCTATCTGAAAAGACTGAAGATATAGTTGAACTTCCATTTACACAGAAGACTTGCATTGGTTTTCCTGTGCTTTAAACAGTTTCCCAAAGGTATTAAACAGGAAGAAACCAATAAGAGTGGATCCTGCCATGATCAGTGTAATACAAGTATAATACTAAGTTGCTTACAAAGCCTATAAAAGAAAAACACTCTGTACAAGCAATTTAAGTTATGAGTTTTAGACACTGAATTAAAACCAATTCAGGCACAACTCAGCTATATAATCTCAGTAAGAAACAGACAAAGAATTCAGAATTGCATTGTTCACAGAACCTCAGACAGCACTGTGGGAGTCCAGAGTATTCCTCTGGCTTCCATGGAAGGTTTAAGACCCCCCTGGCGGGGTCCCCAAGGACCCTGGAATGGGACCCAGGTGTCTCGGGGGCTGGATTTAGCTCCTTGGAACAGTTTGCCAACATTGAGAGAAGAAATGCAAGCCACAAAAGTAAATAGAGTGTAAATTAGACTGTTAGAATGTAGAATTAGCAGATTTCTAGAATGTTTGTGATAAGGGACACGTGGCCAAGATGGAGAATTGGGGGTGTGGATATTCTTCCTCCTTCTTCTCCGTGTCATCCATGCTGGGTGACACGCTGGCACTTTTAGATTGGATGAGAACAGATTTGGACCATGTAACAAGATTGTATTGTATTGGGGGTCATTTGTAAATACCTAGTACGTAGTTTAGACTATAAAAGATAAGTCCTGCCTCTGCCAGGCAGATTCTGCCCTGGACGTCCAGCGAGCAGACTGCTGTTCGCTGGACCAAGCATTCCTGAGATAAGCAACAATAAACAACCATGAAAACCTCTAAGAACAGCCTCCTGCAGTCTGTCATCGGCGGGCATTGGAAAGAGCTGGGTTCCAAACCACCTGCATGTCCACCAGAGGTGATCTCAGGTCTAAGGAGACACCTCAGGATGTGACAAGCACTACTTTAACATTGATTTAGATATATAAGCATTACTTTCTTTACTCTCAGCACCTCTGCAGCACAGGGGATTATTTCTCCTCCCTTCATCTGACGGATGGGCAGCAGCACTTAGTGCGCAGATGCCTCTGAGGGCCAACTGTTAATTCCTCAAAATTCCCAGCTGAAATTTATCCGTCATACGTCAGACCTTTTTCCTCATACCAATATGCTTATGTTGCCCATATCTGTAACACAGCTGCTGCTCTTAGGCTGTTCCAGCATCACACTGGGTTTGGAACTCCCAAACATCAGGAGTGGAGCAAAACATGTTTGATGTCATTTCTGCTTTCCTCTCTCTCTTTCTCCCTGATTTTAAAGAACTGCCCTGAACTGTATCCCAAGGACTTAGACCACTACAGTTTAGTGCACTATATAATCAGCTAGAAAGCAAAGTGTTTCTGTAAGTTCCCTTCTCAGCACACAGAGCTCAACATTTTGAGAAAACAGACCATCTCTGCAGATGTGTAGCTGTTAAGGCTTTGGAACCATTCACAACTACAAGTTTACCTTGCTGTGCCCTCGGTTACCCTCCATACCACCCAGGAGCTACTATTCCCCTGAAACAATACAGAAAATAGCACCTGGGGTTTAAGGCAGATCTTTCTGTTGCCTCCAGCTCTGCCATCCAGATACTTCTGATTAGATACAAAAGGCATTTAATATATACCCGCACAAAACATGAAGCCTTGGAGTCTAATGAAAATAAGCCCGTATTTACCTACAAAAAACTCACAAAATAAATTGGAAGGGAAGCAGCAGAGATTAGTCCCAGTACACACAATACTTACATATGAACAAATGACAGATGTCTTCAGCAGAATAAGAGCAAAGGAATAGCTTTTAACAGACTTCCTTGTCTGAGAAGCTTGAGGATTTACACATAACAGACTTTTTGTGACCAAAACATGCTCTGTCATTACCACCTGTTTGTTCTATGATCATAGGAAAAACATTATGGCAAAAAAACTCTCCATAAGCAGGACTGTCTATAGTACCATGAAAGCCCACTTAAATTTTAAAAAGTTAATAGCTACAGAATTGGATACAAGCTGCCAACCCCAAAAGAGATGCATTAGCATACACAGTTAAAATCTTTCAGCTTATAGCTTGCTGTAGCAAGCCCCAGGGTCCAAGAAATGAGCCTTCAGACAACAGTCTGATCACATTTTGGGGATAAAAACTGCACAGTAAGTTTTCATAGGGTAATACAAATTCTGAATTCCAAGTCACTTCTACAATACTATTATATAGACAAAGCTAAATTAATACTGTAGCACTCCAAGTTCATGGATCCACAGCCATTTTTTAACAGTTAAAGAAGGATTTTATTTTACTTTTTTAACCAATATTTATTTTTTCCTGAAGCAGTGTTTTTGAAAAAGGTGGTCTGCTTTGGTACTTCTGCTTACAAGCACCAAAACACTTTAGCACCACCTTCACAGGTCTAAACCAGCTCTAATTGCAGTAGAAGCACTACTGGTTACAGCACTGCAGTGGAGAAGGAGATGGTGTGACCCTCTAACACTAATGAAGCAAGCAGAAGTCTTATCCTTAAAGTCCTGGACAGTGTCATTTGAGCAGACCTGAGCTACTCAGACTGAAAAGTTGCCATTTCTTTTTCACATATTCATTAGTAATTCAACAAAACAAATAAAAATCAGAGAACACTCAGAAGCACATCCAAAGTTAACAAACCTATCAAGTCACAATATCTAAAATTAGAAGCAGGGACAGGGAACTCTAATATTGAGATATTAATTGATCTTTCCACAAAATGGAAGCCTATTACTGGAAAGATTCTTCCTAGCCCACAAATCTTCCAGTGTTACAATCATAACATAAGGATAAAGAACTAGTAATTTCTGTTATTTTTCTGCCTGAAAACTATAAAACATAATATAACAATACCAAAATTGAGTACTTACAGGGTCTCTCAACTCTTCATTTTCTCGAGCTGACGTTCGAGGTATCTTCACCGGGATTTCATCTCCACATTCAGTGTCTGAAGCATTTGGAGACTCTGCTAAATCAAGGAACTCATCTCTCTTGTGACCTCTGAACCTTATTTTGTCCAACTTCTTTAGCATGTTCAGCACTGCACTTTTCTGCTTTACCTTAACATGACGGTTGGAGTCTCTGCAAGAACAAGAAATCAAGAGTATTTTAGGAAGCTTGCAATAAATCTAGATACACATATTCTTATCACTAACTACTCCAAATCATCTTTCAAGTGCCTTCCTGCCACTGGAGGAAAAATATGCTTAGCTTTTTAACAGGGGCTTTTTCCACAGTGTCACAGATGCATGGTTAGGTTTGCAGTAGTTGATCATTTACTTCCTCCCCAGATTTTCAGGGCCTCTCTCTCCTGGCAGTTTTTACAGCAGAAAGTAACAACCTGCACTCCAAAGGAAGATTAGAAGTCAGTTCCTAACAGGTTACTTGAAACAAAAAAAGGCTTAACTGATAAGTCCATCTTCTTCAATTTGATGCTTCTAATCAAAGAGAGGCAAATCCACCAAGCTTCACAACCAATTTTAAATTCCCAGACAAACTAGAGCAAAATAGTAAGGGTGCTATCATATCCCACTTACAACCTAACAAAACAGGAAGTACCAAGGGTTCACTGAAAAACTCCACAGACAGATCTATGCAGAAGATTCCAACAAAAATTAGACAGCTGAAACAGACAATAAATCACACTCAAACACACTGCCAAAATCCTTAACATTACCACAACTGACAATCTTGTATAATCCTGAAATTATACTAGGAGAAGCATTTTGCTTTTTAAAAGACAACAGAAGAAAGCTTAATTTATGTGCGTAAACTCATTGTAATGGCAGCTTTTCAAGACGCTGCACTGTATAATTTCTGATTTAAACCAGACTTGCCAAACTGGTCCCATTCAGTGAATCACATCCTGTACCAAAGCTCCATCTTTCAAAAGAAAAAGCCAAACCCAACAGTTAGTTCCTTGATCCTGTCACTCCAGCAAGCTCCTGCTCTGTCAGTTTATAACAAAACAGCCACAATTATCTCAGCACACAGAAATTCATCTGGAAGATGATGCCATGTCCTAGCAAACTGATTTTTAAAATTTTACTTTGAGGCACTTGCTCCTGGTACTACCCTTTTGTCCTCCATGGTCAGCACTGTCATCCTCCTGATTAGAAGTCATGCTTAGCTTCATGGCACATCATCCAAGACACTGGTATGAGATGAAAGTTCAAAGGCAAATTCAGACACATGTTACTTCAGGGGTAAAAATAAAAAGCAAAACAGAAAAACCTTTTGCTACCACAGTCTTTGCACCTAAGGCAATTCTCACCTCCTAGGACAAACCTCTTTTCAACAGAGGTTCTTTTCATTTCCCTATGGATTCTCCAGTTACCCTAACACTCTGGCAGTGACTACTCATACCAAGTTCAACCCAAATTATTCCCTTCAAATACGTCTTAGTTTGCATCTCTGCCAAGGTTAATCAATACCTTTCAATTAAATACAGAAGTTTTAATCTAATACAAACCCCTTACGGTACAGCTGGCAAAAAAAACCCTAAAAAGTCTTCTTTTATCAGAGATGCTTAAAGTTGCAACCCTGTGTTTAATCTATCACTTATAGAGAAACACTGGTGGTAACTCACACCAAGGTTATTCTCTAAGAACAGCTTTTCTTTGAAGCTCTTTCACTTGTCAGAGCTATGTTTAAAATAGAAACACTTCTTGCTCATTCATTGACTATTTGATGAAGAAACTTGTCAGCTATCACATCCAGAAATATCTCTAGGCCCTATTAATAGCAACTAGGGAACAAATGGTATGAGGGAAGTTTAAACCTCTGATAAGCACCAGCACAATTGTATCACTCTCTCTCCCATCACAATGATCTCCATCTCTGTTCTACCAGATTTACATACCATGTAAGAGACCTACAGCAAAGCAGCTGTAAACCAAATCCTGTCTGTTCACCATCCACGCTATCACTGGTAATGATACAGAAATGCATGGAAATAATAAAGCATGGCAGACTGTTACTCCTTTTCTGGAATCAGCCAGCAGCCCCTAACGATGGAGGACAAGCATCCCATGCCTTTTCTATCTCTTTTAGAGACAGAGCAGTTACTGCAAATGAGCATTGCTGTCCTGGACACAAACAGGAGTCCTCAGTATTCTCCTGTTAAAACCACCTTTATACACTGCTCCTCAAAGGCCAGGGCTGGATCTGGACATCTTTCATAGCCTGGTATACCCAGCACTTCCACAGATGGCTTAAGATCAGAATTCACCTTTCTTTCCCCTTTGCATAAATTCACATTCATTTATCACACATAAGAATTGAAAAAAAAAAAACATATAAAAAACATATTGAGACAAAGCAAACTTACCACCAAGCCTTGAATGAAGACTGAAAAACCCATGAGGACAGTGAAAAGGGCCACAGGCATAACTGCCAGGGACTGGCACTATTTTGGGAAACAGCTCCATTCTCATTTTGTGGTTCATGCATTTCTGCCCTAGGTCACAGAATAACCTGGCCAACAGATTACTATGAACACATGCACAGTATTTTTTTACACACAAAACTGATGACTTACCCTTACATATGTTACCACCTAGCCCTTTAAAAATGCAAACCTTTCTTTAAATCACTCCACTGAGTGAAGTTCAGCATAAATTCTGATTTGACAGATATGTCATGAGGGTCAATATTTTTAAAGGATTATTCAGTAGGTTATCCATTAAAAGAGGACACAGTAAAGAACCACACTCCAAGAAATTGGTTTATAAAAATATCTTCTCAGTAAAAATTTAAAAATAATAAGACCACTTTGTCTAAAAATTGCTTTGCATGTACCAGCTTCCCAAATTACTTACAGTTACATTACATTAACCTAAGCAGAAATGTAAGCTTGCCAACAAGCTCCTATGAAAACTCATTATCCAGCCTCCATCCAAATGCTGGATCTAAGACAGGCTTTTTATGTCAGCAGCCTGCTCCTGCAACCAGCAAATTTTTTTTATGGTGACATTTCAGCACTTTCACTAGGAAGAAAGATTCTTGGAGATTCCGTATTCCAATTGACTTGAGTCAAATTTAGATAAGCTTGAAGAAGCTTTTGTAAAATGAAAGACCAGAATATGATCTAGAATTGGATTTATTGTAAAATACAGTAACTAAATAACTAAAATATCAAAACACTTGTTTCACCATCATAACTACTCATCCCTCACCTTCTCCCAGTTAGCTATCCTGGATTCTCCCCTACCCAACCACTCATTCTGAGCTCAGCTGGTTCAGCTGTGAGTTCCAGGCTGTTTTTCCCCATACCCACTACATCAAAACCACCATGCAACTCTGCACAAGAGGAGCTCAGAGTGCAAAGGAAGACTCCCATCTCACTCTGCATTCAAACTAACCATTAACAAATACTATAACACTCTAATAAAAATACAAGTATTTTAACTCCATGCATTTTAACACTGCCATTTCCCAATACTGTCATACATGTGACAATATTTTTTCCATGCTTTAAAAACCTCCTAGCTAAAATAATCTTTAAAGATTTTCTTTATAATTGCCATTAATATCTACCAGCTAATGCAAATCCTTCAAGCCTGAAGCTTAATTCCTTTTACAGAGGGTCAGAGAAGAGATGCCTTTATTTTGACCAAACAGCTAAACCCCTCAAACAACTATGAGACCTTTATTTTAAATGAATATATCAAGACCCAAAAACTAAAACCAACATACACTCACATTCCAAATTTATACTAAGAACAGAAAAATCAAGTTTTCCCACACTTTCACATAAAAATCATAAGCATAACATCTACAAGAATTTTTTCAGACTACATTTATAGAGAGGCTTCAGTAAGCAGACAACCAGCTTCCAGGGAATATTGACAGCCACCCCTGCCATCTGGAAGGACTTATTTGTGAGATGTGCTCCCATGGACAACCCTCCCATCCCTTCATGCCTCATTTCTACTCCTACATGAACATGGAAGAGGTTGGGATGCAGAGGGAACTCAGGGAAGTGCAGAACCCAATGTACAGCTGCTGTCTGAAACCTGCCTGAACTCACCCCAGAGTCTCCCACCAGTGGTTTATAGGTTCTGGTTTTCTGATGCTGCATTTAGTTTTCACACGAGTACTGTCTATAGCCTGGTAGACCCAGCAGAGACTGAACAGCTACATCTTCAAGTGCACTTCTCAGAGAAAGGGCTCTGCTTCACAACAGAGGGTTCAGACAGCTAAGGAAAGCTGTTAACAAAACACAAACCTGCTACACAAAGTCAAACAGCATTGCCTCAGCAAATGTTAGTCTGGAGCCTGAGGGAAAACAAACAAAGAAACCACTTAAAACATCTTGGATGAATTTCATCCCAGGTCAAAAAGGCCCTACATTAAGACTATGACACAGTACAGTAACCTTCAAAGCATCCACGTTCGTTTTGCTAGAGAAACAGCTTTTTTTTTTCAGAAAGCTGAAGATGACCTGCAAATCTAGCATACCCCTAGTTCTCGTCTTTGTATTCCATCTCCTTCATATTCTCCTTTTATTCTCAAAATACATTTCTGCAAAAGTCCAGTATAAGAGCCTGGAATTCAAGAAAAGCCAGGCTGTGTGTGGATGAAAAAATACAGACATTGTTGTCAACACCAGGAAAGGAGGAATGAGGAAGGGATGTGCAAACTGAGGGAGGGGAAAGTATCAGGATTGAGTTTGGTATTCATTATTTCTACTGAAAAGCTCCTGAATAATACCCTGAGAGCTGACAGAAGAGTAGTAACACAAGACAAGCCAAATCCATCCACATACACTGAAAATTAAGCCTGGTGTATTCTTTTCTAGACATGTCTAACTAAAACTTGAAGCAACAGTGAGTATATCTAAGCTTAATACAGATTCAGAGTCCTCTGTATAATGTTCTGTGCAAAAAGTTCCCTCTTGCTACATGATTTTTCCCCCAATTTCTCATTTTAATGAATGGAATCTCATTTCCAGTCAATTTCTGAATGTTTTGTACTTATTAATATTTAAGAAATTAACCAGAGAAAGATCAAGTGCACTACAGAGCTCCTTGTCTGCTCAGCTTTTCACAGAATCACAGAATAGGTCAGGGTGGAAGGGACCACAGTGGTTCATCTGGTCTGACCTCCCTAGTCAAGCAGGGTCATCCTAGAGGAGAGAATAAAAGAAAAGGACCCTTTTCTTCCCCCTGTGCACAGACTTCTCCCAAACTACTCTCCAGAAAGCTCACATCTGTTGAGAAAGCCAACTTTACCCACAGCATCTCTTCTTGAACAACAGGGAATGGTTTTGTAAAGGTCAAGTCAGCACCTTTCAGGAAAACTTGACATTATATTTAGCACACAGAAGGGGCACAACTCACACTCAATGTGGCCCTTTCAAGAAGAGCCCCAACATGAGATTGAGCTCATCCAATACATCTCAGGTTCTCAGTATAGAACAATGTCATCACTTGTCATTGCAAACCAAGACTGCAATACTTTGGGCCAAACATTCAGTTGGATTGGCCAAGAGCAGCTTACAAACACTCTCTGAAAGTTACAAGCATTGTGCAAGTGCCCTCAATTTCTGACATCAGCAAACATGCAAACAAATCCTGAATCTGAGCTCTCTCCACACTCATCACAACAGGTTCATCCTGAAATAATATTCACTGCCTCAGCATCACACTTTGGTCAGGTCTTCTTCCACTTGCATCACCCTGGCTTCAGGGTGATAACATACCCAGAACAAACTCCTTTCTGGTTTTCACTAACATCTACCTTTCAGGGTCAGGAGTCCTTAAAACTTTAGGAACAGACTAGATTAGACAGGGATAGACTAGAGGGATGGACTCTGGTGGTTTTTTTTTCATAACAGATGAAGTCATCAGGCTACCTTTGATGAAACATTATGCTTAGTAACTCACAATTATTTTGCCTTTAAGTTTAAAGGGAGATGAACAAAAAAATCCCACCAGAATCACTTCCTCTGTGTTACAGATTCCCAGCAGAAGCAACACTCAGTTAACACGGTTTGGAAACCAACAGGAATTTGTGCTTTGGGGTTGCAGTCTTAAACAGATGCATTAATAACTCAAACAATTTAAATTGTCCACTGACTGGGAGAAGGAAGAGGAGAGGAAAAAAAAAAAAGTGGAAAGCTGTGTAACATATTCTATGGCTCAATGGGGACTAGAGACAAAGTTCAACATACACATCTCAACTGCCACTGGTGAAGTTGTCACAGCAACCATAATGCAGCTTCATGAATATGCATTACACTAAAATGTCTTTTTTTCCCCAAAAGAGAGTAACGTGTCATTCAGCTCACAACATGAAGCTCCCTGGGAGACAAATCAGGACTGCATAGTGAAAGTGACTTGTCTTCAATACCTTCAGCTTGGCTGCTGCAAATAAAAGTGTTGGGGGAAGAGGGGAGATGCAGAACATGGTGGCTTGGGGCTGTAGGGCTCTCTTCTCTTCCTCAGACAGTCCTTCACACATATTTGGCTAAAGTGTTAAGCAGACATTCCCAAAATGAGCTGCTCAGCTCATCCACAGAAGGATGGAGATGGGGGAGCTGCTGCTTAGTGTCCAAGACAGCTGAAACTGGGGGCCTTGACTTTCCACCACTGGAAAATTGTGGGTGGACTGGTTCACAAAAAAAAAAAAGAAAAAGAAAAAAAATCCCAAACCACATACATGTACCTATCCAGGTCACACCCCACTGTGTCAAAGGAACAAAAGGCATTAATTGTTTCCACTAAGTATCTGTGGGAGTTGTACTTTGACCTTAACTCCCCACTTACCCTAACACAACTTCCACTAACACAGAGCCACCATAAACCCTTCTGTCTGTCATCAGTGAAACCTCTGTCTCTCATTGTGAAACCTAAAATTAGCAACCTTTGTTAAATTAATTTGCCTGTAAACTGAGAATTTTAACTCCCGACCAGGAAGATAAACTCATTTTTCCTCAGGACACCTGAGTCAGAGAAAATAAAAAGTGAGACACTGATTATGCCACCAGAAGAGCTGCACAAGAAACCTTGCACGAAGACTGCCTGAAGAGAGGATCTCCAGCAGCATGCATGGACTGGAGGAGCCACCAGCTCAAGCCATGGCAGAGATCCTGTGAAAGCATGTCGTGATAAAGGCTATTGCTGACATGAACTTCTCCCTTCCTGGTCACCCACTGGGTACTCCTTTCTCCACTGCTGTGTTCCCATCCCAATCCCAGAGGAGCCCAGCCAAGCCTGAAGCCACTAGAACACAGGCAGACACCAAAGGGAGCAACCCCATTCATTTCTGCCACAGCCTTTATGTCATTTGATCACTCATGCAGTTATCAGCTCATTGCTGAGCAACTAATGTTGGTTTTCTGGCAAGGTCAGTCTAATCAGAGCAGACAGGGATGCAGTCTGACTTGGGGAAGCACAGACTACTGGAGATTTTGCTACTCCCACACAGAAAAGGTTTGTGGTGGTGTGCAGAGGGAGAAAGCATCCTTTACAGCAGCCACCTGCACTTAAATGAGGTTCACCCTAAGACAGTGTTTGTGAAGCTGCCACAAGGCAAATTTCAGAAATTGGACGTCAGGGCTTCAGTCCCTACTCTGAAGGACAGGGAAGTTTGTCACAGCTTGGCATTGACAAAAGGCTTTTTTCTGCTTCCTTGCTCTGAATTTTATCTACTAGTCAGGGTAGAGCTGAAGGTGAAGGCAGGAAGATGAGCATGAGCAGCTTCTGCATACAAGAAGGTTCAGGCAGCTCAGAACTCGACGGGCTTCCTACAGGTAAGAAGCTGGGGCTGCCCTAAGGAAGCACAACTTCTGCCAGTAAAAACAGAGACACAGGGTGACAAATGAGGGAAAAGGACAGGACACAACTAACACAGGGTAGGATTAAGCTGCCATTGTATTTATGTTCAAATGGAAACTGTGAGAACTCTAACTTGACACAACACTCAGAATAATGCTGGTCTTCTACAGTGTACTTTAAAATAAATATTTAAAGTCAGAAGTACATATACTGGCATGAGCTCTTATGCAGACTAATAAATTTATTAAGAAGGTAATCACTGACTGTTTAGAAAAAGTGGGAACCCTGCCAGCCCTGAAGAATTTTGATTCTATCCCTTCAAGTTAAAAAATGGCAAGTTATTGAGACCTCTTTGATGCCAAGTTTTTTGTCATCTCAACTGCGTGCTCATCATCTTCAGAGGGTAACAGATAAAACAGAGAATGAAGGTACTGCTAAGAAAAAAGGACACTGAAGAAATGAGCTGTAATCCAAGCTTAAAAAAAGATTGTTTGAGAACAGCCTTCCAAGGTCTACACAGACTGGCTTGGTCCTAGCAGGACTCTCAGAAGCAAGTACCTCATCAGCTCAGGGTGTCTGATCACAGCTCACTCAGCAGCCTATGAAAACAGAGCAAAGGTACACTGCATCGTCTAGTTTTGAAGAATGTCTGTGCATTCCTTTCTTGTTTGTTGTGTCTATAAACAAAGATGTACCCATGTGAAGCAGGACACAGCTCACAGCCGAGAGCACAACCCAGCACAGAAGAACGCCTGCCCCAGCCCTCACCAACCTGTGCACCTCCACATCTGAGGAACACCCTGAGCCACAGTGCCAAGCCTCCTGTGCATTGCCATGTCACTTATGGCAAAGCCATACAGAAGGAATCCCTCAAGCTGACAAAGAAAAGACCACAGCCCTACAACTGCTGTGTTACATATGCAGTGATAAAATGAACCCCCTTAGCTTTCTGACACTAAGAAACCACAGGGTTCATACTTCCCAAATCACTGCCTATCAGGGTGCCTCACTGAGACCAAGACTAAGGGCCAGAGCACAGCAAGATGGTCTATTTTGAGGGTCTTCCCTCAATTTAGGAAGACAATTCAGTACAAGCTAACACTAGAACCTTGTGAATATCCAGTTAACATGTAACCATACAGGATGCAATTGCTCAGTGAAAGATTCCCAAGATGCAGTAATATTGAGTACAACACTTCGTAACCCATTTCTCCAAGTTTTAACTATCCTACTGCTGATCTGAGAATTCATTAACCTTCTGAAATGTGAATGTTACAAAAAAATCAAGTGTTTCAGTTAGGCTGACTGCAAAAATCAAAAGACAGACATGGCTGAGGAAGAGAACTGAGCATTTTACCAAACACCAGAAACTCCAACTGCCACGCAGTTATAAAAATAATATTAATGCATTAAAGATTTTTAACTTCTCCCCTTGTGGTTAAATATAACATTGCTGCTCCATGAAGAACTACAAAGACATAGCTAGCACATGCCAATTACAACCACCACTGTAATTCAGAATCTTTTATTTCCTTCCTATATACTGGCCCTGAGATTACAAAGAATGTGTATAATCGCCAAATCAGACATTTCCATGTGAGAAGCAGAGCTGATGCTCATTCTGTTCCTTGTCCCTTTATCCTAACAAAAACCTGAAAATGCTTCTGAAGTTGGTGCTACAAGTACACAAGGTAGGGGAGGAGAAGTTAAAACACACCATGGATTACACAAGTTTGCAGTGTTATAATTGCTCATCATGTCAATCTCTAAACGAAGGGGCATAACATACTGTGTAAAAACTTGCATAAAGACGTGTAAAAGGACAGGCACAGCACACAAAGATGGTATTTACCAGACTAAATTAAACGAAGGAGTAACACAGAAAGATCAAGTTTTATACAGCAAGTCTGGCTTCAGGCATCAGCTTAATTTCTGGCACTGTCTGTACTACACAGCCACTTGTAAAAGCCATGTAACTATTCCTTGAAATCTACCACAGAGTAAAAAAGCCAAGGTCAAGTTCCCACCAGACTGACAGAAAGCAGCACTCTGGAAAAGAACCTCCTTCATTCCGCCCACGCAGCTTGTCAAAAGATGAGAGAGATATTTTACTCCACGTGGAGGAGTTAGGAAACAGCAGAGGAAGTTGTGTGACAGGAAAGCACTGAACTTAGTCTCTAGTTATCACAGACCCCTCCTGCATTTCTTCTGACTGCACCCTTTATGTAAATCCAACTGCACTGCCAGTACGTTGGCTGTAAAAAGAAAGAAATCACTGTACCTGAAATACAGTTTTGATATCTGAACTGCAATTATTTGTTTAAATAATTAACCCAGTGAAATGACAGGCTCCAGATTGAAAGGCCCTGCTGCTCAAGGTAATCTTCCTTACAGGAGCAAACCTCTATTCTCTTAACATTTCAAACTGCACCATTCCCACAGTAGCCAGAATATCTGTTCTTTTCCCCATGCTTACAATAAAAATCCTAAATTAAAAAGCAAAAACAAAAAAAAAAAAACCACCAAAAACCCAGCTAGTATAGCCATGCCAGGGAGCAGAGGGTATAGCCCTGTGAGAAACTAGATCCCTAAGGAACAGAACCACAATCCTGCAAGCTAACTCTTTCCTTCAGTAAACTGCTTGGGTCTTCTCCCATAACTGCAGATCTTTCATTTCAGACATGCTTTGGACAGCAAAACTCAGCAGAAAACTTTGCTATTAAATCTGATTCTCCCAAGAAGCAGCTGCTGTCTGGGTATCTCCTCCACGCTCTTTCCCAACAACTTCTGCCTGTAGTATCAACTTCTGTCAAAAAAGCTAATTTGGGTGATACTAACTGCTCTAAGAAGAGGATTGAAGATGGTCACCAGTCCAGCCCAGGAAAAGGCTGCATAAATGCATACATGCTTAGCAGCAGTGAGAGTTAAAAAGGCAACTGATGGAGAAGTACAAAGGTGAGGCTGAGCAAAGTACATTTCCTCACCCACCAAGAGATACAGATGGGGACCACAGCCTATAAGGAAGTACAATAACCTCAGAAAGAATGATGGAGAAGGGAGGGAGAGAAAGGAGAAAAAAAAAAAAGACATAACTCAAGTTTCCCATGCTTTTTCTCCCAAATTTTATTAATTGACAAAACCTATTTCATTTTGCAACCAAAACCAAAATAACTTGTTACTCAAGACATTCAACAGTGCTGGAAACAAGCTCTAGCCAGCAATGATAACCCACTCATCTTCACACACACACAGAGCAGCTCAGCTCCCCACCTTCAGCAGCCTGGGGCACATGTGTGGCTGATGAAGGAACAGGGACAAAAGATGGAGATGCACAGTCACATCCTATAAGCATATTTGAAGCTTCCTTAAAGCATTAATAGAGTCAAGGAAAACTAAAGAAAAAATTCCATAATTTCAAGGAAACACAGAAATTATACTTTACATAAGTCTGTAAGGAAAGTAGAAAGCCTCTTTCTAACAATAAACCAAACAATTGAAACTTGCCCAGTTCATACTAATTTGGCCATACTTGTAAAAAATTAAGGTTTTAATGGTGCCTCTTATATTCTATTGCCTCATAAAATGACAAAAAGTTATGCATAGAGTCAACAACTACATTTCTGAAGCTGCTTGAAACAACTGGAACAAGATCTTAGAGAAAGTCTTTAAATAAAGCATGGCATATCAACAAACTCAGGTCCACTTTTTTGCAAAGGGGGAGCCTGCTGTTAGCATCATCACCAAAGTGACATTTCTCCCAAGAGAAGCCAGCTCCTCTCTTGAAACAGCTGTATTAGCAAGTTTTCCACCAAGTTTCAACATGGGATGTACTGAACACATGGAAAAGGAAAAATAAATCTCTGCCACATTGGTCCATTTGATCCCAAACATGGGGTAACACATGAATCCAATGGAGTCTGCACTTCATGGATCAGCTTTTTGGCTTACTAACCAAGCCTATAAAAGCACTCTAAATAACCAACCTTTTTGCATGCTCTGTTACAAAAAAACCCCAGTACTTTCTTGTCTCAAAATGTCACAGATACAACACGAAGCCTGTCAGGCTGCTAAGATAATCCAAACCCAATGACAGCAAATAGCAACCTGGCACACGTTGAGCCTTCAGACTCAAAATAGATTTAAATTAACACAAAGATAGCAGGAAAGAGTTTAGTAACAAAGTGAAGAAACCAAGGAAGAAGAAATGAGATTATATCAGTCATCATTTCAATCAGACCAAACAAGTTAAAAGCCAGCTAGAGGATGGCATTTATGCCTGCCTCTAAGGCTGGGATGAGGGCCAGAATTACACTCCTTGATCTGACTTATTTATGCCATGCTGACACTTCAGCTGGCAATGATAAAGGTCCAGAGGTCAAAGTACTGGGAGGCAGAAGCCGTGTACACCCAGTGTATCTTTCCAAGCAGTCACATCTGGGGTGGGGAAGCAAGGAGCAGGGAGCCACAGTCTTTGCACCCATCCACCCATCTGCACCTTAAACCACATGAGCTGTGCCCATCTCAAAGCTTCCTCAGTCCACAAAGGAGATTTCTGCAGAGATCCCACCTCTCTTCATCCAACTACTCCCACAAAATGGTGTATTTTTCCAAGACAAGAAAGCCAGGGGTGCTTCATGTTAAAACTGAGACAAGGGCACCAGCTGAAGCCCAGAGACCACCCACAGACCTCCAAACTCAGAAAACTCCCTGAAGAATGTGGGCATGGAAGATTAATTAAGGCAGAGAGCGACATTTTTGGCACTTCTTTCTGTTTCTTAACTGGAATTTCTTCCAGCTCTAACTTATTCCAAATTACTCAAATAATATTCACATATTTATATCTTGGAATTTTAAAACCTAAACCATAGATTTCACTTTTCAAGAAGGATCCCAAAAGTTGAATTACAAGTCAGGCTCAAATTCCAGTATAGGGATATCAAGCCTTTTGTTTATACTACACAAATATTTTAACAGTTTCATTCTCTCAAGTCATGGAAACTTGGAAATCTGAGACTTTTTGCATTAATATCAGAAGCATACTCAAGATTGCAGAATATGATGGAACCACCAGCTAGCACTGAACTCTCACTAACCTCTGATTTGCTTAGAGGATTGGCATAGAAGCTTAAAAAAAAACCCAAGAAAATCTAAAAAGTTACACCACAATATTCTTGAATATTTTAGGGATCTCCAGAGCAAAATATGCCCAAAAACAAATTACAAAACATAAAGTTTGGTGAGGGGAAAGAAAAAGGAAAAGAAAGATGATGTCTTCTGTTTTCTTTCTCTCATCTGGAGCCTCCATCCAGATGCAGGATCTAGGCAGATGGACTAAACTTGAGCAGGGACTTGGATGGGAAATGGGAGTCTGCTCTAAACAATACCTTAGTCTTGGAAGAAGAGTTGACAAGTAACAGGGACTGGCTGTCCTTAGGGTGAAAAGAAAAGCTGTAAATGCACAATGAAGGGATAGTTGATCTCCTATGAGTACCCTTGCCAAACCCTTCTATTCATTGGATAGTACAAAAGCTTCAGAAACTGAACAGCAGTTTTAATCAGCGACTGTTCTAGCTTTTAACTGCTGCACTCACCTTTGATGCCCCCACAGCATACCAGGGGCATCAGGCTTTTCAAAAGATGTATTGCAACAAGCAAAATAAAAACCTCTCCTTACTAAAACCCTTCCTTCAGAAGAGGCAGGCACACAATACAGAGACATGAAAGCAAGTTTTTCTGAATTAGAAGACAATTTTCTAGTAAAGCACGAAGGCTTCTGAGTGCCCAGGAATCACAACTGACACTGGGATCAGAAAGCTAGGTCTGATTTGTACATAACCAGCACTAAGAACTTTGAACAAGAGCTCAAATACATACAGAAAAAAAGTCTTTGGATTTGGTATATAGTTAACAAGCCTGATAAGCTCTTCTTGTCTTGGTCTGACAAGAAGAGCTCAGACCACTTCATACTGGCATTCTTACACAAGTGTGCACACTGGACTATAATCACATCGTTACTTATGACTGCATTTTTCAAAACAATTTTTACTTTACAAGTTGACTCTACTAGTAAGTCCTTATTAAAAAATAAAAATAAGCTATTCCAATTATCAGGTTGTAAGAAAGAAAACCTGCACGCTTGTAGCTAATCTATCTCAAGAGCTCGTGTCTGGCACTTCCTCTGTGGCTCAGAAACATCAGCAATGCATCAGTTTCCTAAACAGTTTCCCATGTCCCATTTCAGATAATGAGCAATCTGTGGTCCTTCAGTCATCTTGAAGGTCAAACCCCTTCATAGCGTTTCCAGGAAGTATATGTGTCTTTAACCAACTTTTCTTCTGACTTTTACAAGAATGCAGTATTAACCCATAGCAACAAAACCATTGATTAAAGAAGCTCTAGAAAACATCATTCTGAGTAGCTACCAACACTTAGTTCTGCTGGAGCTTTTGAAATAAGAAGAGGAAGTAAAAAAAACCAAGGAAACAGCCACTGGTTTTCGTGTCAGTCTATGTAGTGCTTTCAAAACTCATCTAACACAATTGTCCAACAGATGCAAATATTTCGTGTGCAAATATGCATACAAAATATTTGGTTCAATGAATGAGCTCTGCTGTACTTTCATTTTAGCCCTCAAATGTTATTATGAACTTTTAGCCAGATGAGAAGAAAGCCTCCTTCAGGGTAAAACAAACAGCTATAGTTTACTTCAGACAATAAGGAATACAAACTGCATGGAAGGATTTTCCATTATTTAACTGTCAACAACAACAGACTAATGAGTCACAGACAACAGCTTAATACTTAGAGCTTATTGCTAAAGAAAAAAAACATTTATGCAATTTCGAAGTACTAACAGCAAAACACAAAATGGGTTTTGAATAGATCCCTGTAGTGTCTCAAACCAGGTTAGTTGCACACATCCAAGTGAAACTCAAAGTGGACACTGGACACAGCCAGGCTTGCACTGCACCAGGAAAACCAGGCTGAAAACATCAGCCATTGTTTTGTATTCAAAAAGCAACACTGTCCCTGCTCTCCTTTAACAGAGGACTGCAAGGGCCAGAGAGCTTCACCAAGCACATTCAAACTGCTAAAGAAAGTAACATTCCTCCTGTAAAATATTCCAATAAATGGTATTTGTGCTTCATTAATTTTCAAGAGGGATAAGTGATCCAGCATTAGAAGGAATCTTTGCTGGCTGAGCCCTCAGACCAGGGAAAGATTGCTACTGGAAGAAATGGGAAAAAAGCAGAAGTAGCTTTACAAAAAGTGCATTAGCTGTAAAAATACTGCCTAATATAGTTTTCTGGGAAAGTTGGAACTATCCCACTTTGGCTGGCTATTCCCATGACTGAAAGTAAAGAGAGCTGCTGAATGCATGTATAATCATCAGTCCCAGAAGCAGCTCTGCCAGGGAGAGAAGACAAAGTTTTTCAAAATAGGCCGAGACCCTTCTTAAGTATCAAAACCTGTTGTATGTAGATTATTTCTTCCAAATAAAAAAAGGCTTGCTCCAGATAATATGGAAGAGAACGGAGTTCTCATTTCTGCAGTGTTTTGAAAGCTCTTGACATTAGTTTAATTTATTGCAAGTTTCCAGGAAGTTCTTACATCTGAAGAAAATCTTGCAAGGACACCTTGCAGCAGCTGGCAGTTCTCCTAAAGGATCAACATGTCCAACCACACTGTTCAGGGCTCCTTGGGAAGGGCTCTCCCCACTGCACAACCACAGTGATCCCACAGAGCTGCTGAGACCATGCAGGTTTTACACAAAACCAAGCCACTTCAGGTTTTTGTACAAAAAGTGATCTCAGACCCTTGGAGGTATCTTCTTTGTAGATTAGCTTTTAAAGGAGCATGAAATATTGGATAAAAACACTGCAGAAGTGGAAAGAATTATAAACTTTATCTAACTGTAAAAGCAGTGGTTTAATGCTTTGAAAAGTCAGACTACATAAAGAATATATTCAGATAGACTGCCCTTTTCCCTACTCCTTCCAATGATCCTTGCAGGGTAATGCAAGACTTAGTGGTCTACAGAGATGGTTTTTATTTATATTATATTTATCTATGCTATCTGATGATCTCATCAGTACAAAGACACCCTAGTGTAAATCTCATGAGGATGTTTTGCTGCTTCCAAGTTCCACAACTCACAGTTATCTTTGCTCCATACAAATAGGATGGCAGCTGCTGGGAATCAAACATCTCACTTAAAGACAGTAAAGTAAATGCAGGTAACTCCTTCAGCACTACTCCCTGTCTCACAAGAGAAAAGGTGAGCAAGAGAGAAGATGAAGAAAGCTCCTAACAGAAAAATGAGTTCAGAGATTGGATTGTGCATTACAGATCATCTTGCACTTGATTTGAATCAGGTAAAGGTAAATCAGGTTGTGATCATGCAACTGTAGGAAATATATTGAAGGTACACAGCATTTCATCTTTGGGTGCTTAAAGAGCTGATTTTTTTTCCTGTTCCAACCTGGTATCTAATCGTAATACTTGTGCATTTCACACAATGCTCAAGAGCCCAGGCTACTGTTCCCTGCACTCCCAGAATGGGGTTATAGGTATTTTCAGACTGCTCTCTGCTGCCAAGATCTCTAAGGCTCAAACTGGACGTCCCATTCTCTCCAGACAATGCAGAAAGCATAAACTCACCCATTTTCTGGGTTATCCCTGGAACTAAATCTGATACTGGTAGTGGTCCCAGAGCTACAGAAGAGTCATGGGAAGGAGCTTTATCCAAAGCACACAACAATACAGCTCCCTGGATCCTGATCTGGAGCAAATTACAGTAAATTACAGGGTTTAGACATCTTCATCAGTCCTAACATAACTAGGTGGGTCCCTGAAGCTGTATAGCTACAAACATCACCTGGCTCTAAAAAACAACATAGAAAAAAAATACCCTCATCAGGCTTGTAACACAGCAGCAGGGACTACTCAAGGTGAAGTCAAAAAAATGTGTACATTTTAAGAGATCCTTCTCCAGACACCTCATGTTTCCCCACCCCTATGGCTGTGACACTCCTGGAAAACTGCTGACAGTTAGAAATCTGCACAGCCCTCTGCAGCCCTCTGACACTTCCCCAGGAACTACAACATGCTTTTCACCTTGAGAAGTGCAGCAAGGTATTTTAAAGCTGTTACTGTGAACACCTGGGAATGTAGAAAAGAGATCCAGAGAAAAAAAAACAAAAACATGCAAATCATTTTCCGAATGCAGAAGGAATGTGGAGCCTCAGGTAGTAAAATGCATAGTGAGAGGCTGGAGGACTTTTTTCTGAAGGTACCTCTAAAGCTAAAATTATCTTAAGAAGTAGCTTTTTTCATACACTTTTCTAACTTAAGAAGCCAATTTTCAAAATTTAGGCTAATGATCAATTTTAGTTTATGAATTAAACCCTGCCTTGAGAGCACCAAAAGATGCTTGGGTATCCTTCACTGAAAAACCTGATACTAATTTTCAACCTCTGAAAATTGGTCGGTTTCCAAACCAGTGAATTTGATGTGTTCTGAATGTCAGTAACCCTGATACCTGACATGAATATTGAAGGAACAAGTGGCTTTTACAACATGGTAAAATGCCAAGCATTAGTAATGCTAGATATCAATACAAACTGCTGATAGTCCTGTCAAGAGATCTGGTTAAGACAGTTTTAGCAGCTGGAAACTAACTGCACTCAGTCATTAATTGCACACATCAGGAGAGCATGAAGTGTTTTTGTTTTTGTTCTTTCCAATTAAGGTAAGTACAGCCCTCTCATGCTGTGAAGTTACCTTTGGAGAGGGATACTAAGAGAATCTGAAAGGTGCCTATTAACCACTGTATTTGGACATAGAGAAGGCAAGCAACTGCCAACTGCTTTTCCCAGATGATTTTACGATACTCTTTAAGAACCTTCAAAAAATACTATCTTAACCAACCACACATACCTAGATTAACAGGAGGGGACACTTAATGGTAAAGAAATGAGCATCCCCTCTCAAGGAGTTTGATGCAAAACCCAAGGATAAAGCAATATTTTGTGCTTTATGCCTTTCTTGTTCTTCTGTCTCCCTCCTGTCCATGTGTTAGCAGCAACATCTTTATTCTCCACCTAGAAGTGTTCAGCTAAAAATAGAAACCCTGCTGACCTAAAAATAAAGACCCTGTTTACAAATTCTGTATTTAGCATCAACTACAGAACAACACATATACGCACACAGCATCCAAACTTCCCTTGGTTTTGTCCACAGACAGCTGCTAACCTCCAGGCCCATCTCTGGGGAAATGCAGTTATGCAGAATTGCCCAGGGGCCAGGCAGGTCAGCCCCAGCAGAGCACAAGGGTGGCTGCTGGAGAACCAGCCCACAGCAGGAATGTGCCCTCACAAATGCAAGCCCACGTTCATTACAAGCTGCAATGAGCTCTGTTTCAGCCACGAGTCTGTATCAACACACCCCAAAAACACGTCCCCATGTGACTCAGCATCCAATGGTTATGCTCATTAGGCGTGCACAGCCAGCAAACCTAGTCATAAATCCCTTAATCACAGGTCAAAAGAGTTGTCAAAGCCTGCACTGATGGGATTGGGAAAGTGCTGAAGTGTTTTAAACAAGAAATATCAGCTTCTATGCAGGGGCAAAATACTCAGAAGCTGCATCAGTGATTTACAGAACCAAAGTGATCTCTTCATCCAAAAAAAAGCATATTCATAATTTACTTTAGAAGTTTCTTATTTTTAAAGCATACTGGGAAACTCGAGGCCACAACTGTAGTATTGTGCCCAGTTCTGAGGGTCCCAGAACAAGAAATACTTGAACATACTAGTCCAAAGGGATTGGAGCATCTCTCCTGTGAGGAGAGGCTGGGAGAGCTGCTCAGCTTGGAGAAGGAGGGCTCAAGGGGAGGATTTCACAAATGTATACAAAAATCTGAAGGGAGGGTGTAGAGAGGACAGAGCTGGGCTCTGCTCGGTGGTGCTCTGTAACAAGCACAAACTGAAACACAGGAAGTTCTCTCTGAACATCAGAAAACAATTTTTTTACTGTGGGGGTGACTGAGAATTTGCACAGGCTGCCCAGGAAGGTTGTGGTGTCTCCATCCTTGGAGATACTCAAAAGCCATCTGGACTTGTCCCTGAGCAACCTGCTTTAGGTGGCTCTGCTTGAGCCAAGGGCTGGATCAAGTATCTCCAGAGGTCCCTTCTAACCTCAGTCATTCCATGATTTTGCGAAATAAAAAGACAAGTTCTCTTCAATTACTGATGAGACACCTAGAACAAGTTTTAAAAGAATACTCAAGCTTCATCTAACATGTACCTACAGATGACGTGTTCTTTATGGACCATCACAGAAAACCTTCTGCATTAACTTGGGATTTACAGGAAGCTGCAACTAAACAGAATTTTAGTTTTTGTTAAAATGCAGGTTTATTTTTAAACTTAAAGACAATTTTAAGTATTCTCAAGGCATGTTTAGAGAATACCTCCTGTGGAGTATTTTTCCTCATTTACACAGACAAATATTAAACATATATAGTGACCCAAGATGCAAATAGAAAGCATTTTTCAATGCAAGTGAACAAGCTGTGAATATTTATCTTCCATTATCCTCAGAAGCAAAAAAACCCAGCATTTTCAATCATTTAAGCACCTTTAGAGATCTGGTCTTATAAGCCATGGAATTAAATTTACTGGTCCCAGAGCACGCACCAGGAGAAAGGAGAGGAGAAACACAGGAAGAGTGCTCCCACCTACAAATACAGTATTTCTGATTTGCATCTGATAACTGTTCTTTCAGTTTAGTCAAGACAAGAAGATATACTGTGCAAATGAAACCATACTATTAAGGTGAAGAAAAGCATCCAGAACCTACTCTCTCTGAAGACTGCAGAGCTTGTTAATATTTATGAAGTCTGAAGTAGCTTCAAAGACTCTTTACTTCATTTTCGTATGTCATAACAAAAAGCATCACTAAGTCATTAAATTTTAAGGGGAGTTCACAACTAAACTATAGCTCTTTTAGTAAATTCTGACCTCTAGGAAAAGGCCTAATTTCTTTGGTTTGTGAGTGTGTGTCCTATAGCAACAGCAATGAACACAATGTGCAAAGAGGAAGCTTGCACGTTCAGAAAACTTCACAGAACAAAACACATAAAAACCTCAAAGCATCCAACATTACGACTGAAGCACTACATTTGTTGTCTGTAATTCTGTGTACAGATTATTTAATGGATTAACCTGCCAGGTTAAGGGCAGTTAAGGGCACTGCTTTAAAAAACCCTGATTAAGCACCTACTGTCCAAAGCTTTCCCTCTGATCAAACTCTGTGTCATAAAAATATCACATGAGAGAAAGTGATCTCTCCTCCTAGCATGGATGCTGTCATGCAGATATTCTTTAGCTGTGAAAAATCTGCGTAGGAAAGAAATAGAACCAGTGTTACAGGATAAGGCTAGAAAATTGCTTACTTTATTTGGGCCTGACACAGGTTTGGACAAGAGAGCCTCCAATTCAAGATGACAGAATTTTCTGAACATAATAGTGGAGTATTTTGGTTATAGCCAGGGCTTTCAGGACTTTGAAGTTAGAGAGTATCGCTGATAAGCTGGACAAATACTGGTGGTAACGAGAGGGAGGAAGAGATCAAAACAAACCACTGAATACCTACATAACTTTAACACCAAAAAAATCAGTGAGGCCTTCCTGAACAGTATTTATTACCCACACCTATAAAAAACATCAGAAAATGTGATCTATTACTCCTTAAATAAAAAATTATTCACTGCAAAATTGTTAATGGGACCATATGTTACACAAAACACAGACTGGTGTTCTAGAGTCCCTATAGATTTGCTGGTGATACAGCCAAAAAAAAAACAAAAGTGAATTTTCAGCAGACAGAATAAGGAGAAATGGGATCTTTGTTATTCTTCCAACAGATCTGTCATGACTTTGGGGGTTAAACAGTTAAAGTCTCTATACTAAGGATTGAATACCCAAGTACCAGAATGATGCTGAAGACACATTACATATATGTAGTTTCACATGTACGTGCTTCGTATGTACCCACAGACAATTTTTCATACCCAGGACCTATACCTGACCTTTAACAGAAGCACTAATCACTTCTCAGACACTGCAAGGGTCCCCTTGCCAAATTAAAGTATTACAGCTGGGTTCTTTTTTTCCCCAGGTCTCCAACAACGCTGAATCTCTTTGGCACATAATACCGCTCCAGCCATTCATTCTTATAATGAACTTCTGTTCTTACAACCTTTCAATATCTCTCACGGGAAGAGAAGGGGCAGGGGCAGGGAACAGTTTCTGCTGTAAATCACTGGGAATTAGTTTCCAGCTGGAAAGACAGCAGGGCTGCCAGACAGCCCTCTGATTTAGCCTCCTCATTTGGGATCTCCCTCTATCAGTCTCTCCTTCTATTAGTGCCATGAAAGAGCAGAACAAGGACAGGCTTCTCCCAGCTGCTGCCCTTAATTCCATACCCCCCACGGGTACTGATGTCAGGTCACCAGGACATAGCAATGCTGGCAAGGCATCAGGCAGGAGGTCAGAGCCTGGGTGATGCCTTCACCCAGAGCAGAAGCTGTACCCTGCCAAGGAGTGGCACACATACAGCAGCAGCCAACCCCAGTCTGCTTGAGAGCCACCCCCTGACCAAGGATATGCTGAGCAGATCATGTCTCAACAGTACCACAGATAAATGAGAAAAAAAACCAAGACCAAACCCATCAGTCTGATACTTGAACTCAGGTTAGTCCCACCTACCACCATCCAAAACAAGCTCTGAGAGCTTACCTGCAGAGCAGGATGCACGACATGGCTCATTTCAGCTCAGCCTGGCATCTCAGCCCAAAACCACCTTTATTAGGGCAGAGGGATGAGCCAAACATTCTTGTGGCCACCATATGAAAAAGAGTGAAACATAACTCAGGCTTTCATGGAATTTTGCACAATTCAGTGCCATAACAACCCCAATTTTGTATTTTAACTGTCAGCCTCCAGAGAACACAGACTAGGACTAAAATAAGCCCTCCCTTTCTGAATAACTAGATGTGGTACTTGATAACTAAATACAGCATTAAAAAAAAGTAGTTAAGCTCACACATCTAATTCTGTGGAATGAAACTATCACATGTTAAAAGCAAAGGCAGGATACTGCCAGATAATGCAAAGCACAGGGACCTGAGAGTTCTGCTTTATTAAATATTTCCTCTCCCCACCCACATCTCAACCACCAGTGGAAATGTGATACCGAGAACTTCTCCATCATTCATTCCATAACCACACAAGCTTAACAGCACCACATCTACTAATCTAAAACTCCTGACCTGCAGCAAAAAGGCAAGACACAAAAACACGACAAAAAGCCATCATTTCCCATTCGCCCATTTGTGCACACAAGCCCGGCGATGACCCACAGGAGCACGCAGAAGGCCACAAAATCTGCGCATACCTATTGACCTGCCTGAAGGAGTCCAGGCTGACAGCCTGGATTGCAAAACAGCCATTTACCATGCCATCCTCTCTGTCTCCTTGCGAGTGAGCTCTCCAGCAGCATTCCTCTGCTTCCCCTGCTCCGACACTCCCGTGCCTCATTGCTCCACACCAAGATGCATCCAGACACTGCATGCTCTGAGGAACCATCGGTGGCTGCTCGGCTAGGCACAGCCACCGCTCAGCAACCAAACCTCACGGCAGGACCTGCACTCCCAGCTCTTGTTGCTAAATCGGATGGCACCCAGCTGCCGCCCCGGCCGGGGGCGGGAGGAGTGAAGGAGGCTGTGATGAAGGAGGGTGTGACGCACTGGCGCTGCTGCTCCTCGCCAAGGGAGATCCCTGCCCTGCCGGGGAACACCGCCGAGCCGAGCCAAGGGAGCCACGGACACCGGCAGCCACCGCGCCGTCCCCACGACAACAGCTGCGGAGCCCAGATAGGTCGGGCTGCGTGTGCACACAGGGATATGACCTCTACCAGGTTCACCGCCGCCCCACGCTCTGTGTTTACTACAGCCGGTGCTCCCGGCTGGTGGCGGCGATGCCACCGCCTGTCCCCGTGCCGGAGGGGCGCGGGGAGAGCAGGGCCAGGGCAGGGGACAGCCGGACACCCCCCGCGCACGGGGACAGCGTCCCGCCTGCCGCAACCGCCCGGGCAGCGGGGCACCGGCCCCGGCCTCCGTTGGCTCCCGCAGCCTCCTGCTCCGGCCCCGGGAGAGCCGAACAAAAGGGAACGGAGAGACCGAAAGACAGGCTCCCCGTCCGAGGGTGGCGAGAGCGAACGCAACCCTGCCCCAGGGAGGTGGCGCCGGGCTAGTATGTAAAGGTATGAACACAAAAAAATAAATTATTATTATTATTATTATTATTATTATTATTATTATTATTATTATTATTAATAATAATAATATTTATTACTATTCCCCCGAGACGGCCAGGACGGCACTCACCCTGCTCGGAAATCGGAGCAAACTCTCATTCACGCTCCCCGCCGTGCCCAGGCCTCCGGAGGCAGGCGACGCCCCGAGAGCCGCCGGCCGCTGTGCCGGGCCGGGCCGGGCCGGGCCGGGCGCCGCCGGGGCCGGGCGCGCCCGCTCCCGCTCAGCCCGGACAAAGCGCAGCCCCGTGCGGGCGAGGCGGCAGCAGGTGCCCGTCCGCCGCCGCGGCCGTGCCGAGCGCCCCGCGCAGCCGCCGCCGCCGCAGCGCCCGAGCCGCTCGCCGGGGCCGCGCTGCGCGCCCGCCCCGCCCCCGGCGGCCCCGCGGCGGGAGCCCGCAGAGGCGGGGGCGGGCGGGGCCGGCGGGCGGGCTAGGGGCGGTGCGGCACGGCCCGGGCCGCAGCGGTGGCGCGCAGCGAGGCGCCCCGCCGGTCGCAGCCTGGTCGGGAGCGGAGGCGGGTCCCGGTGCCGCGGCCCGCCCGGCGCGGCGCCCGCCGGATCTGCGCGGAGCGGCAGCGAGCAGCCCCCCGGCCCCGCCGCGCGCACCTGCCCCGCGCCGGGCCGGCGCCCGGAGCTCGCCTGCGGAGGAGCCCAGACGCCCAGCAGGCAAGACCCTCCCCCGCGCCGGCTGCCCGCGGTGCGGCGGCGGCGGGCACCGCACGCCGCAGTGTCCGCGGCGGGGTGCGCTGCCCGGGCGTGCGAGCTGCCGCCCCGCTGTGCGCGGTGCGCTGTGCTGTGCGGGCACCCTGCCCTGCCTCGGGCTGCACCCTGAGCCCCGCGGCTCGGGGCTTCTTCGTTCTCCGGCTTGGAGAATGCACCGGGACGGTGTCAGCCTTGCCAGTGCTTCTGTGCGGTCGTAGGAAGCGTACCGGCGGAGCTCAGTGCGCTCCGGTAACCGGGGGCTGAAGGCGGGCCCGGCCGTGTGTGGGCCGGGGCCGCAGCGGGCGCTGCCTGCGCTGGGCCGGCGGTGCCCGGGGCTGGGCCGGGCCGGGCTGGCCGTCCGCAGCCGCACCACACGTGCCGAGGAGCCCAGAGAGCCCTCAGGGAAGGAAGGATTATCCCCTATAGACCCCCTCTGTGCCAACACTCAGTCAGGTTGTTAATTATTTAGTAAGCGTATAGGGCTGTAAACCATTGCTCGTGCACTGCTGTGTTTTGTGTTGCTTGTGGTTAACCCTGATCTTTTTTCCATAGTTTAAAAAGAATAGGGAGTATACGGCATAAGAAACCCATTTTATTTCTCGCTCCTCTCACCTCCAGTCTCACGGGTTTGGTGGTGCAGGGGCTGCCTCACCGAGTGGCTGCTGTGCAGCATAAGCAATATTATACAATTCTGTGATAGATTTGTCTACCTCAGCATGCGCCTCTAGCGCAAGGGAATTGAACTGTGGTTTGCTGCACGGCAGCCCCTGGAGAGGGTGGCCCTGTCCCCACTGCTTATCTCCAGCAGATTTGTCCATTTGCAGGGTGGTGATTGATGGATGGCACGTTCTTCGCTCACCAGGATCCTTGTCTTTCACGTCATCTCATGCCCTTTGCATGCTGGCTTTGTAACTTTTATTTTTTGATATCAAGAATTTATGAATCAAAGGATGGGGGAGTGTGGAGGCTGAGTCAGATCGTGAAAAAGGAAAGCCAAGTGAGACTGTGCAATTGCATATCACATTTACAAACATGGTTTCATTCATCTCCATATGTTGCTCCTGTTACTACTAATAAAGCTCTGGTTTCTCAGATTGGAGCTACCCTGGGAACACTGGTCTTCCTGGGGTTTTTTCTCTATAGCCTCCATAGTATTTGTGTTACAATATGTTATTTTCCTGATTATGTTTTCATTATATTGAACACGTTAATATCTGAAATAATTTGATAATATGAATGTACTTCCCACGCACTCCCTCTTGTTCCTATTATTTGATGTGCAAAGGAGTGAGAGTTTATTTACAGGCAGCAATTTCTTTCCCTCTGTACTGGTTAAATTTCCTAATTATAATAACAAAAAAGGCTTTTATTTTCCTGAGTGCTTACCCCTGTTTCCTTCCTCTTTCTTTCCTCATTTTACTAATGATAGGCAAATCCATCAAGGGGATTTTGGAGCTGCAGGAAATCTACCTTTGTCTACTGAAGGATTTCTACAGAAGCCTCTATAGGCAAAGGGAGCCAGAGACGAAGGTCTACTTTGAGCAAAATGGTGTCTGGGGTTTTCTTCCCCAGCAGGGAGATACAACTGTGGAGTGTACAGTAATTAATTTAATCCAGCGTTGAGAGAGAAGGAAGAATGATTGTATTGGAAAAGGGCTTTTTTTCAAGTATCAGATGTAAGATTTAAGCAGCAATTTCAATGACCTTTGTGATTTCTGTTTCAGACAAAAGGCAGCAACCTAGTACAAGGGTATTGTTGTCTTCTCCCAGCGTTGTCCTTTGTTCTCCTTGGGTTTAGCCTGTCCCTTCCTGGGTTTGCCTCTGCCCCTTGTTGGGACAGCAGCACCTCTCACCCATGACTCTGAGAAGTGCTGTCCTAGCAGGTGTTTGGGGTTTTTTTCACTGCTTATTTCACATCTTCTCTGCTGTGCAAGGTCTTTTTTCTTCTTGTGACCCTTCTTATAAGTCTCTCTTTTCTGTCTTATTTATACATCAGCATTTCTGCCTTACCAAATATTGTGCTCATTACTTTACCTTCCTCCTCTGTTTTTTGTTCACTCATGTCTTTTCTCTCATTTTGTCCCCTTTCATATATCTTCTTCTTACATCTTTTTTTTACCTCTTTGTCATTCTTTTTATACCCTCTCTTGCTCTCTCCTTTCTGACATCTCACTTCTGTCTACTCCTAGTAGAGTTCTACTTCCCTCTTGACATTTCTTCTCCAAGCTGTTCCTTTGGTTGCTGTCCTTTTTCTCCCTTACGTCTACATATATTTTACTTAAATATTACATATGTCTGTACACATATTTTTACTCCATACGTCTTTCACTCTCCAGCTGAAAATAAGAAATTGCTCATGCTGATAGTCTGATCCTATTTCATTCCTTTCTTAGCACCTGAAATACACTGTTCCTGCCCATCCTCAAACATATGTATTGAGTAGACTGAAGAATTAAGTATATGGGAAGTGTTCCTAAATTCAGATGTGTACTTAAGAAAGCATCTTGCTCAGGCTGCACTGTGAACAGAGCAGATGTTGTGTTCCCACTGATGTACCAGAGGAGGACTTTAAGCCCCTTGAGCTCAAGGACCTAATGACATTCTTCTACATTTCTCAATTTCAGGTTTTCTTGTAAATGAAAAGACTTTATTTTAAATGAAGGACACTGTCATATCTTTGAAATATCCCTTAGATGCTGGACTGACCCAAAACAAGACCTCACAAAACATTTTCTTTTTTCCCCCCAATTGTTTTGTTTTATGCATTCGTTAAGCCACTTTGTGCAGCTGTTGGAAGAGAAATGCTTTCTCCTCAGCAGAGCTAAGCGCTTCCTCTGAAAAGGGTTCTTGCGGGGTGAGACTGGGATTTCAGCTTGTCAGCTTCCCTTTTTTCTGGAGCCAGAGGGAGAGGAGAAAGCTGTGACTGCAAGATCATATGTATTGGGTGGGAGATGGAAGAATAGAGGCATTATCCAAAAATGCTACATTAACCTCAGAGGGTGGGGGGAAGAGTTGTTTAATAATTTTTTCCCTTGTCTATCAGTGACTACAAACACCATCATTGGGGATCAAGAGCAGTTGTTAGAATCTGCTATTTAGATAAGCTTTAAAATATACAATTTATTATTTAAACTACTTTTTTTTTGTTGTTCAAAGAGCTTACTATTAGCTGGCTGGAATGAAAACAGCTCCATCCCACGGATTCCACCTCCGCTTTCTGGCAGCTTACCTGACTCATAAAGAGAGTGGGGGGTTTTATATGCCACCTACATCAACTCAACATTTTCCTTTGTGGTGAGACTTAATCACCACCCTTGTCATATTATTTCATCGACCCTCTTGAAGTCGGAATTCTTTACCTTTCCAACCAGCCTTAAAACTTCTTATAAAATAGGTGAGGGTTTTTTCCTGAATTTGGTGAAAGTACATAGGTGGACCAATGCAGCAAGGTTTTCTCTGTTATCTTTTTTAAAAATAGCCTTTACCTGGGGACCATGGAAGTGTGAGTTTGATGTGTCGCCTGCAGAGTTGAAATCCATCAGCTGAAGGTAGAGGACCAGCCCCTAGGTAATCACTGCAGGTGGTATGTGCTGGGAGGAAAAACTGGGCTTTTAGCCACAATGATCAAGGATGTAAGTGGGCAAAGTTTGTCAGAGCAGTGTCTATATTAGACAGAGTCAGGAAAGATGGACATGGTTTTGGGCACAGCAGATCTCTCCTTATAATCTGTTTGTATAACCTATGTGATTCTGCCTCTTATAGGGAGAGAGATCATATGAAGTAGGCTGATATTTGTCAAGCATAAAATATTGCATGAAAAAAGACTGCAAGGTAGAAATGAAAACAGCACAGAGGTGGCAGTGCAATGGGTAGTGTGTACAGGAGGCAGTGGAAGAAAGAGTAGAAGAACAGAACCACCCCAGGTTGTTGGGAGTTACAAAGAGAACATGAGTTATGTTAGAAAGCTGGAGCAGAAAAGCATGTGACTTTTTTTTCTGAAGGAATTCTTGAAATGACGTAGGGGAAGGGCAGAAAGGAAGGTATTCTGGAGCTCAGCACTTAAAGTTAAAACCTAGGGTGAAGAGAGGCCAGGGAAAGAATTTGGTAAGAGTCTCTTCATTTCTCTATCACAAAAGCAGGTAGAATCAAGGAACAGGAAGGAAGGGGGGAAATTGAAAGGGCTGAAGTGAACCATTGGTAGATATCAGTGAAGGAAGCATAGGGAAGGGAAGCTGCTTCCACATTGACAGAAATCCTCTTTAGTCCTCTTTAGGTCCTTTGGGGGACCTGGAAATTGACTGAGTAACTAGTGGAGTTCTACAGGAGGAAGACAGAGAACATCCTGTACAGAAGGAGTTGTCTGTCCATAAATATAAAATAAACAACTTAATATAAATATAGGTGTTCATTCTTGATGTGTTTGTCTTAAAATGCAGTGCAGGTGCAGCAGTTCTGCTCTGAAGATATGGAGACTGCAGCTGTCCTGACCTTCCAGTACCACCCTCCTCTTTCTCACATGCCAGAATTAACCCCATATTATCTCCTCCCCTCCACTATGGGTACTCAGCCCAGCTCCAGTCATCCTCCTTATCGACTGCAGCTGTCCTGATAATTGAGAGACAACTCAAGAAAAGGACTTAGCAATCACCTGCAAAGATATGGTTCTGGAAGCAGAGGCACTAATGAGCTCTGTGGAGGGAGTATGCTGGGAGAGGAGCAAAGGGTGAGCACTTCATCTGAGGAGGAAATAGCTTGGAACGCTATGGGACTAAAGCAGTGGGGAAACTGAGCACATGGAAAGCTCAGGAGGAAAGTGAATGTGGGAGGATGGAGCCAAGGATGGTTAAAAATAACAGTATTGTACATCTAATATGGTACTCCCCTGGCATTTTAAACCTGCTGCCTTTGAAAACCTTTCTGAAAAGCGAGCTTTACATGTAATTGTTCTAATTGCTGCTGACCATCCCGGACCACTGTCATTTTGTCCAGCAGCCCCCCTTTTCTTCACTGCTGGTCTAGTGGTTGCAACCAGGTCTTCAGCATATTGCTCTTTGCACGCTTGCCTGATGCAAATATTGGTTTATGCCCAGTTATGCCTTGATTTCTCTGGAAAGGAGATGGTGTTTTTTAGCTTGCATCAGCATAGTGACTAGCACACTAAATCCATGTGATAATGATGCTATCACGAATTAGAGGTAAATCAAAACACTATGCACAAGGAATTTGTACAATGTGGAATTTGAGCATGGGCTAACTTGACAGCCATTTCTTTTAAAGTTTCTGGAGAGCTGCCAGTTTTTCAACCCTGTGGTTGTTCAAAGTAGTGTGTTAGTCTCTGTAAAAATACCACATGTGAGGCAGGACCAAGTGGCAGCAAACCTGCTGGGGCTTTGAACATCCTGCCACTTGTAATGGATATGAGAAAAAGAAGGAAGGAACAATAAATAAAAGAATAAAGGAAGGAAAAGTACAAAGTGAAGGACATCTGTGCATTTTGATAGCAATTCTTCAGCAGCACAGCACCATAGAAGAATGTTGCCTGGTTAATGTAGAGCAGTTACTTGCTATGCTGGAACCATTTCCTAGAATTTTTATAATACTAAGTTTTGTCTTTGAAATATGGAAGGAATGGATTTCTTTTCTTTCTCTCCTCGTTCCTTGCCTTTATCCTCCTACTTCCAAGATGAGAGGTTCCCTCTCATCTCCCATGTAAATTTATTCATGAACATTTTAATGTGGTTTATTGTCAGTTCTTGTTTCAGAGTTTCCTTTTACCTTCAATAACTCTTGTGTCTTTAGTGCTCACCCCTGTCTTTTTCTGGAGAAAAGGCAGCTTGCCTTTTCAGGGGAGCTTTGACAGAGCTGGCCGTCCCAGCCCTGCTTCTTTCCTCTCCTTCCATCTACAGACTCACAATTTTCCTGTTTTCTACAGAAGATGACCTCTAATGCTCAGAGGACTCTCTGCCTGTGGTAATGTGATCTGGTGGCAGCAGCAGAAAAAAGTGTCAGCAGTCTTGGATGATGTTCCCAATCCAGTTATTGAATGATGTGAGATCTGGGGAAGGACATTTATCTTTGTTTCCCTGCAGGCTTCAGTAATAGTCACACATCTCTGTATTACAGTAAAATTGCTTTTACCATGCCAAATTAATTATTAATACACACATACAATATTTTCAGTATCCTGTAGCAATGAAATCAGATGCTGTGCCACTTGCTGTCCTTTATCTTGTGGCATGACACATAGTCCTTTAGGATATACCTGCCTGGTACCCCCACCTTCTGTGTTTACTCTGTGTTCCCAGGCACCCAGGCTTTACCACCATCATGAAGCAGTTTTCATATATTCCTGACTTTTTTGATGGCATGCTTTCTGCTTTTTTTCTGAAACCATTTTCAGGACTTGCTGAAATGTGAGCAATGTAACTGGGAAGTGATGATTGAAGTGAGAGACTTGTTTAGGAGTATCAATCATGATTGATTACAGCTGCACCCTTGCCTGACACTTTCTCCCCATGTAGGGGGAGAGTTAATGGTGGTAACATCCAAGTCTGTTGAACATACATGCTTTAGACCCATATACATGCCTTGAAGGTTGTTAAAAGGTTTTGCTGGGTTTATTTTTTTCCATGGCATTGAGAATATGTGGTAACACCTACATTGTGATGTACCTATCACATCACTCATAAAAGCCTTAATGACCTTGGTCTGGTCTTCAGCCTAATGTAGGCACAGAGCTTTCCACTTCAGCATGGGTTTATGTCCAAATTATTATTCCTAGTCAGTGTGGTTTGGCCAAAGTACACATTTTGGGGTACAATCTCAGCTTTTGTTTCTTTTTGCTACATAAATTATCTGTCTCGCTGGGAAAGGGTTACAGGAACCTGCTTAAGCCTGGGTGTGGGGTGTGCAGGAGGAAAAGGTGCTGCATGTGTCTGCTTTGGTCCCCACATAACTCCTACCTTAACTAGGAGCAGCTCTCATCTCTTAGGGAGGCTTCTTCTCCCTCTCCCTCCCACTCTCCCCTAGGCTCTGCAGGTGTTGGGCTGTAGCTTCTTTCCTATTTTTGGCTGCATGGCTGAATTAGCACATTTTTAATGGATGCCTTTTTCAGCACTTATGAAAATAGTCTAGAATTTTGATAATTCTCCATTACTCCATAAAATGCATAAAAATATTTTCCTTAACTGTGATAGTAGTTCTTTAGGCTTATTGTCATTACTAGTTTAGACACCATGGTTCCACTGTAGAAGGAGTTATTTAGATATAGCAGTCTTGGCGAGTTTTTGCTTTTCTCCTTTTCCAGAGAAATTGAAATTTTGTGGATAAAGAGCAACTGATTTTCATTTTTGATACAGCACAGAGCAATTTTTTTCCAATCAGCACTTTTTATTTTCAGTAGCATAGGGTGTCATGGAATAAGTAAAGCACCTTTCTTCCATTGGTAATACAGACCCCATCATCTATGATTTTGGTTCTCACAATGCCAATACTCTGTAATTTGCAAAGCACCTAGAAGATGTGTAGAGCTTGTGATGCTTTTGAGCAGTGGAGCTGCTGTGATGTCTTGCTCCTTCTGCCCAGCAGGATTGTCCCAGTCAGTTGGAAATCAGCTGCCCTTACATGGTTAGCAGGCTCTGACCTCTCCTACCTCCAGGGCAATTTTGCTGAGTCAGTCTAAGGCTGGGAGCCAAACCCTGCAATTGGACACAGGGTTGCTGCTGGCAGGTTGGCTCCCAGTGGGTCCAGTTGAGTTGAAGTGGGGTATGAAGGGAAAATAAGGCTGTTGCTGGAGGAAAAGATTTGTGGCAGAAGCAGAAAATCCTGATAATTCTGAAACTTGGAGAGAAAACTCATGCTGCATTTTGTGTGTGAGCTTTTGAGTGATTGATATAACCCCAGGAAGGAAGTGAGCCTGCTTGTGTTCTCTTTTGGACTCTTTGGGCTTCCTGATGATGGTTGTGATAATACAGAATCATGGAATATTCCATGTTCGAAGGGACCCACAAGGGTCATCAAATCTAACCGGTACAGGTTTCTTTGAAACCCTGACACTCTGTGGGAAAGCTGACTGGAGTGTAATTGTAGCAGATGCTGGTACTGGGTGTGCCCCACATACGTTTAACAGGCATTGATCCACAGAGAGCGTCATTCTCCTTTTTGTATTTACTGGATACTTGCTCAAGCATGTAGATCACTGCTATCCCAAAGCAAGTATGCAATGAGTACTCTTACAAAGAGCAGATAATAAAGTTTTTTAAGTACTCATTTATTAACAGTAGCAAAGCCTTGATAAAATATGAAGTCTTATTTTTGTAAAGTACTGAGCCTTTTGGATTCCAGTGGAAATCAATGTCAACTGTTGGTCCTAAGCATCTCTAAACATTGTACTTGTGCTTTCAGACCTGTGTTAAATCCCCATTGACTTCAGACTCTTTTAATCAGCATAAGGACTGCAGCATTTACTCTCCTGACAGTCATTCTTGCAACGTTGTCTCTGTTGCTCTACTTGACTAGTGGGTAAGATTTTATTTTCTTTAAAATTTCAATGTATCTTCTCAGCAGAGAGCTCTGATGTAGGGTCCTGCTCCTAACTTTGTGGGTAATAATACATAATCTCTGATTGATCCCCCTACAGCCCGGAGAAGTACTTGCAACTTGTGCAGAAGTAGCACAAAAAATTACAGCTGTTACTGGTGATTAATAATGTGCTTTCTAAAAATCATAAATTGAAATTATAGAAAAGAACAGAAAAGATTCCTGTATGTTCTGTACAGAGCTCCCAAGCAGTGGGTTAACACAAGCAAGGTAGGTATCAGTCAAAGAGCTCGGACCCAGTTCTCTGTTCTGCTTGTATCTGTTCTAAAGAAATCTGAAGATCTGTGTGGGCATCGTGTGTCTGTGTCAGGGACTGAGTTTGTAGCATTTCTTTCTTTGTAAGTGAGTAGGGGTCATCTTCAGTTTTAACCTGTAGTCCCAGTTCTCTGTTCACTAGAAAACTGCATGTGCATATCCAACTTTGAAAGATAGCCATTTAAATGAAACTTTACAGGAACAGAGACACAAAGTGCAGCAGAGCATGTGGAACTGAGGATGGGGGTCTTAATGCAGGTACTGGACTACTTGGGAGGAAACCTAGGATCTCAGAACTGTTTTCTGCACCCTTCCACCGTTGGAAGAAATCAGGCATTTCAGATTAGTTTACCTTATTCTAGGAAATTCTACTCCTCCTTATTTCAAAGCAAATATTACCTCATCATCACATGCTAGACAACATACCAAGGGAAAAATTCTTTCCAGACCAAAATATCGGTTTTTGCACGAGGCAACATCACCAGTGTCTCACAATGACTCATCATGCTTCTGATCTCTTTATACCTGAGGCAGAGCTTGCTACCAAATAATCACATATATTGTTTGTTTTCTCAACAGTTACTATATAATGACACCTGACAAATGAACAAATTATTGTATAATAGTAGATGGCCATACATAATAAAAGGAAGGGAATTTGCAGTTTGCAGAAATTCTCTTTTCCAGTAACAGTCATTTGTTGACACCTGGTAATTTGTAAACTATATTTACCAGATCTTACAAGCATTTCAGAGCAGAAAGAATCCATTAGAAAGCCTTTTCCATTTGGTGGAAACATTCCCTAATTTATGGTCCTTTGTGTTCCACAGAAAATAATACAAAAAGCAGCAGCAAATTTCTTTTAGTATTTCTTTGCATGCAGGAATAAAGCCAAGTATTCTTTCTTTTACATAGTAGGAAAAAATGAGGAAAGGGGCAATAATTGAACAGAAGGTACAGGACATTCCTATTTAATGGGCAGATCTATCAGTAGTGCTCATTGGCTTTCATTTGCTGTAGCAAGGATTAATGTAGAACATCAGAAGATCAACAGATATCAAAATTTCAGATGTCCAAAGGATGAGAGCTTGAGTTTTTCCTCCAAATGTTTAATTTGTCACCAAAACCTCCTAAGAACAAAATGCTGATTCTAGAAATATAACTTTTTTGTTGACTAGAAAATTGCAGAAATGGCGTGAGGATTTACAGTGGATGCCCCAGAGCTCATCATAGCAAGCACAGCTTTCAAAAGAAAAAAGAAAGTAAAAAAATCCAAGTGCTGTTTCCAGCCCTGTGTGAGGAGAGGTCCAAAAGGCCATCTTATAGTCCACCCACAGTCACCCATGCATACTGCTGCACTGACCAGCAGCTTGGCACTGGTCCTACAGACTCAGCAGCAAGGCCAAAAATGAACAAAAATCTTGCAGGAGCTTGCCTGCCTGTCTCTCTCCATTGATATATCAAGCCTGGGAAAGAGAGACAGCATCATGTTCCACGTGGGGTTTCTCAGCAGGGCTCCTCTCCCATTTCAGATCTGAGAGACTGTGGTGATTTGTATCTTTGAATATGTTTTTCCATTCACTTTCCTTTTAATGATGCTGAAGAAAGGAGCATCAACACAAAGGAAGATGTATCTGTCACTCTGCACCACTCTGGTTTTTGGCAGCAATTGGGCTGCTGCTTGGAACTGGTTGGAAAAATTACTGTGGTTGGTTTTGTTGTTGGTTTTCTAAGGAAGGAAAAAACTGCCAGCACTGATAACTGATTTAACTCAAGGCATACAAAGCCATAAAGAAAAAAATGTTCCCAGAGATTTTCCTCAAAAACCTGAATCTTTCCAAATGGGCTGCTTGAAAGTGCTTTCTCTCCCCTGTGTCCCAGGGACCTCAGTGGCTTGGACCTGGAGATTAACACCATCTCTTCTTAGGGGTCCATGTAGGAACCTCAGGCTGCAGTATCCCATGGGAAATGTCAGTCAAGGGAAGACAGCTCATAAAGTGTGTTCTACCCAGTTTCAGTCTCCAAAAGTCAAAGAATGGATGAGTTTGGAAGTGCCTCTGGCAAACATCTTGTCCAGTCCATGCTCAGAGCAGGGTCAGCCACTGTGGGCTTCTCAGAGCCATGTCCAGTCAGATTTTGAGTATCTCCAAGGATGGAGATTCTGCAACCTCTCTGGGGAGCCTGTACCCAATACTTGGTCTGCATCACAGTAGAGAGGTCAATCATGCTGGCACTGACAAAATAATCAGTAATTATTAACCCCTTCAGGTTCTCTCTCCAACTCTCTCCTCTTTTTTTTTTCCTTAAGGAAGCAAAGATATGCAACTACTTTTGTACAAAGAAACTATTCTTTTAGAGGTCACTTTTTTGTTTTCCTTAACAAACTCTCCACATGGACACTTTGGGAATAATCCCACTACTTCTGTCTCTATACCATAGCAGCACCTGCTGTGGATTGCCTTGCACTGTTGACAGAAGGATTGGTGATGCTGTTGACCATTATTAACATTGTTTATTTAGCACCTGGCAAATGCACTCAGGCTCTGTGTGCTAGGCACTGCCTGAATAAACCACAAAGAACACAACCTGTTTTCAAATAAGGTGTTATTTACCTGTTAAACAGTCAGCTGCAAAGAAGTGGGTGGAGAGAAGCTTTTGTGCTAATCTCTGAACTTCAGCATCATTGCTTCCCCCATTGCAGCCATACATGGGAGAGCAGCAAGATCCAGGCTGTGCTACCCAAGGGTATTAGCTGATCAAATGGACGGAGATGTCCTGTAGATGTGACCTGTTCTGGAGCCCTGTGAAATCACTCTGGTGCCTGTTGGGCTCTCTATTCATTTTTTAAAAGCTGCAGTAGAAGTGCACTTAAGAATTAATACATATTTTAGAAGGACATACTTCCCAAAAAGCCTAAGAAATGCTCATTTGCGTTTTTTGGTTATGGTGTTTTTCAGTCAGGAAATGAGCTCAAAAGAAAAAGAAGCAAATGCACAGTTATTTCTTCTTGTAGAAAAATCATTTTCATTGAAAAGACATATTTTCAATTCTACAGACAGAGCAGTAGGGGATTTCTTTTCCCAGTATTGCTTCCCAAATACAGGAAAAAAGGAAGAAAATTTATGATTTCACCAGAGGAAGATAATGTGATGTTTAAGGAGGCAGGTGTCAGTTTTGAAAGGTGTCCAGAACTTTTGGGGCAGTCCAGCACTTGCCCTTCCAATGCCACCACTGGAAAGAATGCCAGGAAAAATTAAGAAAGGACATGAGGTGGCAGAGTCAAAAACTTAGCATGTGAAAATCATGTCTTTGGAAAAGAAACTGCTTTTCTGGAGCAGAAACTCAACTCTAAGGACAGTGGTGCTGACTTTGGCTTCTAGACAGGAGGGTGTTTTGGAGGGCTGTGGGGGAAACCCTTCCTGCAGACTCCACAGCATCCTGAGCAATGCCAAGCTGCCCTTGCAGCTGGCATAGCCCTGGCATTGCCTTTGCCCAGGTGTCCCAAAGCCCAGCCCGGTGCCCCGCTGGGCAGAGCAGCCAGCAGCGCCTGCGTCACGCAGGCTGATCTGGAGCCATGGCTTCAGGAGCAGGAGCTGGCATCCACTGAGCTGTGGGTGGGCATGTAAATCCAGCCTCAGCATCAAAGATGTTTCCTCCCACAGGGAGCAACCAGGAGCCTCTATAGACTTGGTTGCAGCAGTGCTTCTGCACCTGGCTCTGATTGCAGATGGAGGAATCGGACATCTCACTCACTGTTTCCCAAGGAGGAGAGGCAGGGCTGAGCATGCAGCCCTTGCCTTGGCACAGGCACAGTTTAGGTCCTTCTCTGATACTCAGAGTGTGCAGACCATATGTTACATCCCAGCTTTCTCTCTTCTGTTTACTTCTATCCATTTTCCCATGTGCCAGGAGCCCTGAAGCTCTTTTTTCTCTACTAATCTCTCTTGGCCAGCAGACTATAATTCCTAGGTCATCTTCAAAGGCGATGCAGGGCAGTAAAATTCAAACCCTGGGGTGATGCTGTAAGCTTATCCACCAGCAAAACCTGGAGGAGCCTTCAAAGACAAGAGAGCATTCAAAGTGTTCTCTGAAACACAAAACTATTTACCAGGTTGCAGCACAGTTATTCCCCTTGGCCCATGAAGTAAAGCAGATGTAAATTTGTAGTGTAGGGGAGGCACACAGTGATTTGATGGGTTTACATACTGTTTTTTTGTTACTGCACTTCTGGATGAGAGCAGTAAGCTGCAGGTTATGACTCTACACGTTGTGACATAATGAAGAAAAACTCAGAGGGAGGATCAGGCATCTTTGGTGTAAACTGTCCAGAAAAAGCTTGCTCTCTTGAAAGCAAAAAACATCAAATAGCAGGAAACAATTTTTTCCATCAATATGTAGCCCAAAAGCACTTTGTTTTTTGACTCTTAAGCCACATTTCTGTTTCTTGGCCAAGTAATTCCTGCCATCTCCTCTAAGCTTTTCTACTCTCTGGTATTTTTTGATAGCAAATGTGAATACTGATATATTCCTATAGCTCAGCTAGCTAGCTTAAAACTATATTATTTTTTATATTTCACTGGAAAACATAGTGTCAAACAATAGCCAGAGAAGTGCAAGCACCCTCAAATTAAATTTCTGTCTGCATGCAAATAAAAAAGGGTTTATTGAAGATTGTAAACCACATAAAGTAGTTTTGACTAATGTCATGTAAAGGTGTCTGCAGTGGTACTTTGCAACAGTCTTGGGCCTATTCCAGCAAGATTTGATTTAATCCATGCTGCAGTTAGTGTTTCCTTTGGAACTGCAGTATTCTCAGAAAGATGTTCAGGCTTCATCTCTTATTTGCTAAGTAGACGTCAATTAGGTTTGTGATGTTGACAAGGCCAGTGCTGTAGATACTTAAACAGAAAACAACAAAAAGCCATGCATAAACCAGAGAAATTCTTGCTGGCAGTTCAAGAATGCGTGCACAGGGCCATGGGGTATTTGTCTCAGATTCTGAGCTGTTGCTTGCCTTCAACTCAGACTCTCTCATCTTGCAGTACAATTATTCTGTGGAAGGTCAAAAAAAAATTAGGTTTTTTTGATGTTCTCTCCAAGCAGCTTCAAGACTCAGCAAAAGAGCTCTCAGGATGCCAGAGCCAGCGAAGTCAACCTCAGCCCCCAAAAAGGGCTCCAAGAAAGCCGTGACGAAGACCCAGAAGAAAGGTGATAAAAAGCGTCACAAAAGCAGGAAAGAGAGCTACTCCATCTACGTCTACAAGGTGCTGAAGCAGGTGCATCCTGACACGGGCATCTCCTCCAAGGCCATGGGCATCATGAACTCCTTCGTCAACGACATCTTCGAGCGCATCGCCGGCGAGGCGTCGCGCCTGGCGCACTACAACAAGCGCTCCACCATCACGTCGCGGGAGATCCAGACGGCCGTGCGCCTGCTGCTGCCCGGAGAGCTGGCCAAGCACGCCGTGTCCGAGGGCACCAAGGCTGTCACCAAGTACACCAGCTCCAAATAGCCCCACAGCCCCTGCAGCGGGACCATCGAGCGCCGGGCCCTCCACGCAAGCACAGGTAGGCAGCCATGGTCTGGGCGAATGGTCACAGCTGTTATCCACAGCAGCTTCCAGCCTGGGAATGGCATGGGAAGCTGCCCAGAGGAAGAGGAGACAGCACAGCTGATTTTCATAGTCTGTTCTGGATGTGGAAAGGATTTGTCGAGGCTGGTGGTGGAGGCCCCTGCTTTCACATCTCATTGGAAGAACTGACCAACCATAGTATATCCAGTCTCCTCTGCGCTTGGCAAACATTCACGTTTGGCACTGGGAGAGGGGGCTGGCAGCAGCAGCACAGAGACACCATCACTGAAGTCTTCCTGTTTGACTGCTTTCTCACAGTCATCTGATATGGGTACTGAGGAGTCAGCGCTGCATCCTCTCTCCCAGAGCCTGAATCCCTCCTGCTGTGCAGTGGCTCAGCCCACCTTTTCTGGCAGGAGTGGCATCAACAGCTACCAGGCACATATTGATTCAACAGCTATCTGTGCTTGACAGCCTGTTTTAAAGAGCAAGCCTGGCAGGCAGGCAGATGCCCACGTTGATACCAAGTGCTAATCCTCCTCCTTGCTCCTGATGGATGAGCCATGGAGCAGGATGAGGGTGCTGGCACTAGAGCTCCCACTGCCTCCCACCTTGTGCTGAGGTGGAGGGATGGACAAGGTGGGATGTTGGGAACTGGTCTGCTGTCTTTCCTGGCTGCTGCTTTGCCTGCCTTAGGACTTGCTTTGGCATGCAAGACATTGCTAATTCTGCTGCTTTTCAGAGACTTTTCCTGCCTTGATGCTGCCTGGGTGCTCCCTTCCACCATAAATATGGGCAAGATGGGGTGGTGCCTATGGGGGTCCCCTCTCCTGTGAGCAATAGGGTGGTAGGACAAACAGAACAGATGTTCTGGGCAGGGACTGAGGATTTGGGAAGGCGTCTGGTGTGGGAGCAGAGGTGGTTAGTGCATTTTGAGGGCTGGGAGGAAGCTGGCTCCCTGCAGAGATCACTGCAGGCAGCTTGCCTGGCCCTCCCTAATTCATTCACCAGTTAGAAAGCAAAAGCAAAACTGGTGGCTGGGTGGATATATAGGGACACTGGCCTGTGTCCCAAATATTTAAAATATTAAATAGTTTTAAACTACTTCAGATACTCTCCATATCTTTTCAAAGTCCACAGTAAGGTGAGCAATAATAAAATTGAGATAAAGCCATAGAGGTTAAGGGAGGAATGTCTTGGTTACAGGTTTATCTTGACCAGACTGCTTGATAGCAGAAGGGCCTGTGTAGAATTGGTGTGAAGTTGAAGCTTCCTACTCAAAACACAAAATTAGCCAACATTAAAAAAAAATCAAAGTCTCTGGTAGGCAGTAACACTCAAATAAAAAATATTCATGTCTAAAATAACGACAGCTTTCTGCAACTTAATCTGTAAATAAAAGGAGCAGCAAAGTGCAGATTCTCCCTAAGCTTCATGACGTTGTTTTTAATAAAAAGGTAAATTCATATCCCAAAATAGCAGCCATGCAGTACATCTGCTTTCCCCTGCATTTATCTCTACCCTTTTTCTTTACACTTTGAGAGTGATTGGGACCTTTGACAAATTTATGTTGCCTTTGGAGCTGTAAGACTCTGCAGCTCCAGAAGATTTGCATTGCAGTCATTTTTCCAGTTGATCTGAGGAAAGGACTGCACAGCCCTGCTCAGACACCTGAGAGCAGCCTGGGGTCTTGTGTGGTCTCTGTGCAGGAGTGAAGGTCAGTTTGTTTATGGGCTGCTCCCACATCCCTGCTTTGGGTGTCAGCACCCCACACTTGAAAAGGGGCTTTGCTCCCATGCTCTGCTCAGCAATACCACTCAACCGTATTTCATAGCCTAATGCCAGCAGGAATCTCTGCTGAGAGCTCCCAGAAGGAGCAAAACCCAGCTCCCTGGGTGCCAGCACCCACATGGAGCAGCTCCCAGCAGCAGCACCTGTGTTCAGTATCAGTAGCATTGGTAACATGGGCCTCTTGGCCAGGACACTTTGCAGGTGACAGCTTAGTGCTCCTTTTGTTTTTGATCAAATAGTCGAAATCAGATACCAAAGATTAACATGTACCTGCAGTGGGCCTAGAGCCACCATCCTTGATGCCTCCACCACAAGAAATCCAGTGGTGGATGATGCATCAGGGATGCTGTTGGGAGTGAGGTGCTGGATGGCATTGCTGGAGCTTTCCTCTTCTGTCTTTATGAACTGCAGGTCAGAATTCATCTCCTTGAGGAGTCCTCTTCAAGGCAGGAATTCAGAGTGGAATGAACCCACTCCAGTCCAAGCAGTGTTTGAGCCAGGACACACATCTCCCAGGATTACCTGGCACAGCCTCTAAACTCTTGCTTTTTTGTGAAGAGCAGACTCCCACTTTAATCTCCACAGGCTTCAAGAAATCAGGAAAATAAAATGAGGTATTGGCCCTCCAGGGTCCCCTGGGCAACTCAGGGGACCAAGAGTGAGGCTGGGCACTCAGACTAGAGCTGCTCACTCCATACTCAGAGTACTGGTCCCATTTCCTTCTGCCACTGTTGTCATTCTCCATTTTTGGAGATTATTTCAGAGAGGGGAGAACCAGTTGAAGGCTTAAACAGTTTTATATTGTCTAAAGCCAAGTGACTGAGATTGATCATGTTTATGTATTTATAGTTTAGGTTTTCCTTTTATGCACCATCTGCTCTTCCCTGTCCATTTGTATTTTTTTTTTCACTCACTCCTGGCACTATGAAACACAGGATTGAGGAACCTATCCATGTTAAAACAAAGCTTTTTTAGTGTTTTCCTTTCTTTCAAGCTTTGTTTTAATTCTGTTCTGGTTGCTGCTCAGTTCTGTCACTGTTGTCCAGGCATTTGTGCCAGCAGAGGGAAGAAATCGTCCAGGAAAGGCAGGGCTGGTATAAGCTAGGACTGACACAGAAAGCATTGGGAAGTTAATGCACAGGAACCATCCACAGCAGTTAAATGGGAATTAGTTTGAACATGATGAGCTTGAGCTGAGCCTTTATATTAGAGGCAATAGAAATGGTTGATTGTCCACTAAATAATCTGAGGTGTGACATACTTCACAGTTTCTTGGTAAGGAGGTTGGCTGCAGAAGATGGATACTGCACTACAGGATCTGTGCTCTTTCAAGAATACGTATTTTCAGCTCTGGAATTGAGAAAATGTTTTGAAACTGAAGACAGTATACCAAGCCCCACTGTTCCTACCTGATTTCTGCAGTCCCACAAGCATCTCTGGTCCATGCCTGTGTTTTGCCAGGCAAATTTTAAAAACATTAAATCAATTACAGATTGAAAGTTGGAAAGGAAGAAGAAAAAGGTAATACAGCCTTGATATTAACCTCTTATTAACCCCAAGGATATCACTGCACTGAGTTACTTGTTTTCATGTACAAGTTAAAAGAGATAACAAGCTATTATAGATCTTCTGATTTCCCAGCCTGCTTCCCTAGAAGGGCCTAAAGTCCAGCTGCCTTTCACAGCAGGGTTCAACCTATAGAGGAACTGAGTGGTCACCTGCATGGAGGCTTGCTCCTGTTCAGGATAGATAGGTTTTTAGTCAAGCATGGGGAAAACAAAAACAAGTGCGAAGAACAAGTGCCTGTCCTGGACACAGCTGTGTGTCCCACAAAGGAACACTAAAGAGTCCTGTCCAGTGGAGCTGTGTGGCCTGTGCACCCTTCATTCTGGTGACAGCAGCCATATGGGTAGCCCCAAGTCCTGCCACCCCTGAGTGAGTTTGGCATGGCCTTTGCACAGCCTTGACAATTTGTTCCATCATAGCGTTTCCTGACAGTTTACATCCAGATCAAATTGTTTACAGGGAAAGGAAGAATGGGAACTGAATAATAAAAATCACTTACTGACAAAATTTGGAGAGTTTCCTGGGACCACCACCTGGGGAGCAATCTTTCATGCTTACTCCATGCATGGTATCTCGTGGGCTATGTATACAGAGTTTTTCTGAAAATGTGTTACATCAAGTATGATCCATGTTATATTGCTACTGGGTTATGACCTTAGTGCTAATTACCTGCTTTCTGTTAAATGTCTAAATAAAATGTAACTTCCAGCCTGTTGGAAGTCAATGGTATCCAGCTGTCGGGGTGTCTGTGCTTCTGCCTTGCCACTGGTGTTCCCCCAAGCCCTGCATTTCCCCTTCTCCGTATTTCCTCCAGACCTGGGGTGACCCTTCCAGCAGAGATGGAGCACAGCTGGTCCTGACAGAAGGTCAGTCAAAAACCAGAGGAGCCCCACACTGAAGGGATATCACAGGATGCCAGTGTGAGTCCTCATGGGGAGTCACTCACCTCAAACATGAGTGCAACATAAACATCTGTTTTTCTCAAGCCCTTCCAATGATCTTGTCCCAGGCAGAACTGAGCCTGCAACCTGTCCTTGCCACACACCTGCTTGGGGTGTGCTCTGCCTGGCATCCATCATTTACCCCCAGGCAGGAACAGCTTGGACTGAAAAATGTGAGATTCTGTGGCTAGGTAGGTGTTTTATGCACATTCAGAATTTCTGTTGATCTGAATTAACAATTGCTAATGCTAGAAACATCTTTTCTTGGAGTCTGAGAAGCTTATAGGCAACAAACATGGAATGAGATGTAGCATCTGAAAACCCCAGAAAGAAAAAGATCTTCCCTTTAAAGGATGATTGGTAAATACACTCCAGTGAAACACTTACATCAGCATCATAATGCATTCACTGGAGTGTGAAATTCATGTGCCATGCTGGACACTGTCAGCTGGAGAAATAAGACTTCAGATACAGCATATAACAGAAATCAGAGCTAAAAACATTTCTAGCTTCACTAAAAAAACACAAGCTTAACATAATTGGGATAATTAGTATTTAGGGAAAAAAAATCCCAACTTATAACTAGCTGATCTGAAGTATTTATTTCCAAAGAAATAAATTTTACTACTTGTACTGATTTCCATTTTGATACCCTTCTCCAGAGAAGCCCCCACAGTGCACTTTCAAAACAGAGCTGACATCAAGGTATCAGAAGACCCAAACCAGGTTACAAAAGGTAGAGCTTAGCCCTATGGTCATGCTTCTCCAGGGTGTTGGGAGATAACTTTTGGTTTTTTTAAATTATCCAGTTATTGTCTGATAATTGCTGACTGGTAATTCAACGATCATTAGTTGGACTCAGGTGCCAGATGAATATGGCTGTTGGCAGAACCAAGTAGAAGAACTCGGGGACATCAAAAGAAATGAGAGGATGAGGTTTGAGTTAAGAGGAGCAGCCCTTCATGCAATGAATAGTCCACCTATATAGCCTTTGCCAGTGGCTGTTGAAGATGCTAGATTTGGCTCAAGGACAAACTACTGGGACAAAATTCTTTAAGTCTTGCTAAACACTTATGAACTATGCTGAAAAATATTACAGGCTGAGAGAATACAGAAAGAAAGCGACTGTATGTGTCTGTCCTGTTCCTACAGTCTTTCTTGCTTATTCTGTTACAGCCACTGCTGGAAACAAGATTTTGGGTTGGATGCACCAAAGGACTGGTCCAGGTTGTCTCCATACACACATGAGCTGTAAGGAGTTTCAGGCATTTTTCTTAGGCCTATGGAGCTTAGACCTAAGCATAAAAGAAAGTTTTTTGCCTCGCTCTTCTATGTGGCTCCTGCACTTGCTTCGATGGTTATGTGGATTCTGTTACCCTGGCTTACATGAAAGATGTAAGAGATGTTTTGTTTCTAAAATAGTTAGGGTTAATAAACAGATGGTGTGAGAATGAGGAATGGTGCTTCTGCTTTCTCATATAATGGAAAGCTGTTCTCAAAAACATTCTTATTTTCTCCCTTGAAGCAGTTAATTTTTAAAAAAGTTGCACCATTTCCTGCCTTTAAATGTCCATAATGCTAATTCCATCCCCTGGCAAAAAAAAATGTCTTACAGAAATTAATTCAGAAAAAACAACCCTTACATATTAATTGTCTTCTAATAAAGAAGAAAATCTAGTAGTAGTAGAAATGGGAAGATTGGTAGGAATGAGAAAGGAATGGCAATGGGCGGGTGTGAGGCACCAGGAGGGACCAAAGGAAGGAGAGTGTAAGTGGATGCTGCAGGAGTGGCAGATGCTGGTGGGAGCTCACCAAGATGCCAGCACACAGACACAGTGCTGCTGTTTGGGAGGCAGGAAATGAGGGGCAGGGAGTGAGTGAATCCTGCACCTCCCAGCGGTGCAGCAGGATGGACAGTATGGGTGCTACCAGAAAGGGACAAAAGGCACATCTAGAGCCAGCACATGTCACCAATTCAAGAACAACACAGGAGATGTGATGCAGACATGAGGGCAGCATCCCTCATGCTCAAAGCAATTGCAAGGTTGGACACACATATCCTGTGTGCTGGTCAGCCATCTCATGAGGTGCTGCTTTAAAATAACTTAATCTGCCAGTGAGGATACAAAGTCACCCTCCTGTAGGGATTTGTGTTTGGTTTGCTACACTGTGGCTGGTCATCAATCATTTGGGTACATCCAGCCTTGGAATAGGAAAATTATCTCATCTCCAGGGCACCTACCTCATCTTCTGGGAGCTGTTCCCATTTATGGGCCATTAAACTGCTCCTAATCAGCTGTGGAGAGCATTCTTTATACAAAGTACATCTGTATTTGCCAAGACTTGGAAAAATGTCCAGAACGACTTTTCAAATAAACCAGGAGATGTTGCTGACCTAATCTGCCCCATGGCCTCAACACATTCTGGTGAGTACCATGCCTGCCTCTGAAAAACTCACTCCAGATGGGAGAGCTACAAGTGCAGCTGATACAAGCACCCAGTGTCCAATCTTTGCCTGAGACTGCCTGGGAAAAAAAAAAAAAAAAAAAAAAAGGATAAGTGCACCACAACGAATTTCACTAAAGTGAAGGAAATGTGATGGTATTGTAATTTTTTTTTGGGGGGGTAGGCTTTTGGTTTGTTTGAATTGCCATAGTATTCAAGGGATTCAAGGAAGCCTGGTCTTGCAGGCACAGATGCAAACAGGCTGTTGAGATGCTCCATCCCAATAAAACCTGCCCTTCACAAAGCTTTCTGAGGCATGACTAAGCTATAGCAAAGTGGGAAGCCTACGACAGTAAGGGCTGCTTGAGCATGTTGAGAGGAAAAGGGTTGCTTTGATGGGAGGTTACTTTTTCGGAATGAACATGTATCTCACAGCTAATTTCTCCTGTCATCAAGGTAATAAAAATTCACGTCTGAGCATTGGCTTCAGAGATGCAGAATGCTCCCATCTCTTCCACAAATACCCTGCAAATGCTACATCCACATACACTCACTGAGTCCATGCTCTCCCGTACTGACTTGCACTCTGCCCTGGGTTAGAGCCAAACAACTGCAGCTTCAAGTGGAAAACTCCACTGTAGAGAAAAAAAGAAAATCGGAATTCATCCCTCAGTGCCTTTTGCAGCTTGTTTTGTAGTGAAAGGACCGAGACACCTCGCGCTGCAGCTGGTCTTGGCTAACAAAAGCTGTCTCTGGGGTTCGCAGGCGGTCGCTGGCCACTTAGCGGGAGGGAGCCCGAGCTCTTTCTAGCGCGGGTGATTCAGCACAAAGGAGCTTTTGGCTCAGCAGCGGGCAGCCCGCGCCTCTCTGCATCACGCCTCTTCTCGGGCTCTAATACAAGGGACAAAAGTTCTCACAAACCCCTGACTCTGTCAATTCCCTGAGCATACGCCTGAAATGCCCTTTCTGGCGTTTAAGTGTCTTTAAATGGAAAAGATAGAGCTCAGGGCTGTATGCACCATCTGTCTTTGAGAGCCAGCCTCTGCCCCAGGCTGGCTGATGGGTCATCTCCAGTGATACCTTGAGGCTGCAGGGCACTGAGCATCCCTGAATTGCAGCACAGAGAGCTCAGGGCACTGAGCATCCCTGAGCTGCAGCACAGAGAGCTCAGGGCACTGAGCATCCCTGAGCTGCAACACAGAGAGTTCAGGGCACTGAGCATCCCTGAGCTGCAGCACAGAGAGCTCAGGGCACTGAGCATCCCTGAATTGCAGCACAGAGAGCTCAGGGCACTGAATATCCCTGAGCTGCAGCACAGAGAGCTCAGGGCACTGAGCATCCCTGAATTGCAGCACAGAGAGCTCAGGGCACTGAATATCCCTGAGCTGCAGCACAGAGAGCTCAGGGCACTGAGCATCCCTGAATTGCAGCACAGAGAGCTCAGGGCACCGAGCATCCCTGAGCTGCAGCACAGAGAGCTCAGGGCACCGAGCATCCCTGAACTGCAGCACAGAGAGCTCAGGGCACTGAATATCCCTGAGCTGCAGCACAGAGAGCTCAGGGCACTGAGCATCCCTGAGCTGCAGCACAGAGAGCTCAGGGCACTGAATATCCCTGAGCTGCAGCACAGAGAGCTCAGGGCACTGAACATCCCTGAGCTTCAGCACAGAGAGCTCAGGGCACTGAGCATCCCTGAACTGCAGCACAGAGAGCTCAGGGCACTGAATATCCCTGAGCTGCAGCACAGAGAGTTCAGGGCACTGAGCATCCCTGAACTGCAGCACAGAGAGCTCAGGGCACTGAGCATCCCTGAGCTGCAACACAGAGAGTTCAGGGCACTGAGCATCCCTGAGCTGCAGCACAGAGAGCTCAGGGCACTGAATATCCTTGAGCTGCAGCACAGAGAGTTCAGGGCACTGAGCATCCCTGAGCTGCAGCATAGAGAGCTCAGGGCACTGAGCATCCCTGAGCTGCAGCACAGAGAGCTCAGGGCACTGAATATCCCTGAGCTGCAGCACAGAGAGCTCAGGGCACTGAATATCCCTGAACTGCAGCACAGAGAGCTCAGGGCACCGAGCATCCCTGATCTGCAGCACAGAGAGTTCAGGGCACTGAGCATCCCTGAGCTGCAGCACAGAGAGCTCAGGGCACTGAACATCCCTGAGCTGCAGCACAGAGAGCTCAGGGCACTGAATATCCCTGAGCTGCAGCACAGAGAGCTCAGGGCACTGAGCATCCCTGAGCTGCAGCACAGAGAGCTCAGGGCACCGAGCATCCCTGAACTGCAGCACAGAGAGCTCAGGGCACTGAATATCCCTGAGCTGCAGCACAGAGAGCTCAGGGCACTGAGCATCCCTGAGCTGCAGCACAGAGAGCTCAGGGCACTGAATATCCCTGAGCTGCAGCACAGAGAGCTCAGGGCACTGAACATCCCTGAGCTTCAGCACAGAGAGCTCAGGGCACTGAGCATCCCTGAACTGCAGCACAGAGAGCTCAGGGCACTGAATATCCCTGAGCTGCAGCACAGAGAGTTCAGGGCACTGAGCATCCCTGAACTGCAGCACAGAGAGCTCAGGGCACTGAGCATCCCTGAACTGCAGCACAGAGAGCTCAGGGCACTGAGCATCCCTGAGCTGCAGCACAGAGAGCTCAGGGCACTGAATATCCCTGAGCTGCAGCACAGAGAGCTCAGGGCACTGAGCATCCCTGAACTGCAGCACAGAGAGCTCAGGGCACTGAGCATCCCTGAACTGCAGCACAGAGAGCTCAGGGCACTGAGCATCCCTGAGCTGCAGCACAGAGAGCTCAGGGCACTGAATATCCCTGAGCTGCAGCACAGAGAGCTCAGGGCACTGAGCATCCCTGAACTGCAGCACAGAGAGCTCAGGGCACTGAGCATCCCTGAACTGCAGCACAGAGAGCTCAGGGCACTGAGCATCCCTGAGCTGCAGCACAGAGAGCTCAGGGCACTGAATATCCCTGAGCTGCAGCACAGAGAGCTCAGGGCACTGAGCATCCCTGAACTGCAGCACAGAGAGCTCAGGGCACCGAGCATCCCTGAGCTGCAGCACAGAGAGCTCAGGGCACTGAATATCCCTGAACTGCAGCACAGAGAGCTCAGGGCACCGAGCATCCCTGAGCTGCAGCACAGAGAGCTCAGGGCACTGAGCATCCCTGAGCTGCAGCACAGAGAGCTCAGGGCACTGAATATCCCTGAGCTGCAGCACAGAGAGCTCAGGGCACTGAGCATTCCTGAGCTGCAGCACAGAGAGCTCAGGGCACTGAGCATCCCTGAACTGCAGCACAGAGAGTTCAGGGCACTGAGCATCCCTGAGCTGCAGCACAGAGAGCTCAGGGCACTGAACATCCCTGAACTGCAGCACAGAGAGCTCAGGGCACTGAGCATCCCTGAGCTGCAGCACAGAGAGCTCAGGGCACCGAGCATCCCTGAACTGCAGCACATAGAGTTTCAGGGCACTGAGCCTCTGCCATAAAATGTGAGCAGGGGGTCCTCCATGCCAAAGGAGGGGTATCACAGCAACAAAAAGCTCAGCCATATTTTAAAGGGATTAGAAGTGCATAGATGGCAAAAAGGATTTTCATAACAAAAGACTAAATAGATGCAAGTTTGCAAGCAGCAGTAGCTCCCTGCTTTATGGGAAAGTTACACCAGATACAAAGAAAGTGCAGGAAGAAGTCTTATCCCACCCTGCCAGCTGCTGTGGCCTTTCAGCATCCTCAGAAACAGCCCAGACCCGCTGGTCCAGGCAAGGAGCCTTCCCCAGGTAAAGGTAAAACAGAAAGTCATGTCCTAGCTGCCTGATTCATGTGAATGAATAGTCAGTTCAGACTGCTCAGAAAGAGATACTCAGGTTTTGCAAATTTTTCCTCTTTTAATTTTTATTTGGTTTTTTTTGTTTGTTTCTTTTGTTGTTGATTTTGCTTTTGTTTGTTTGTTTTGTTTATAATTTACCTTTTGGATAAAATATTTGTGTTTTCTTTGAGGTTTTACCTGGCTGTGAGTAACTTTGACACCAGCTGCACAACTGTCAAGGCCTAAGTGGGCAACAACTCTGGAAGTGGCTGGGAAAAACATGAAGGCAACCCAAATACCAGTTTTGCTTCTGGGAGCAAGGATGCCAAAGCATCTGTGCCTGTATAGGGCTGAACAACTTTCTACTGATGTTCTTCCTCTTTGTCTCTATCAAGCTGTCCTGGGAAATGCAGGAGCAGGAGCCACTGCTTGCTCAATCACTGCTATAGCTCAGGGGAGAAAAAAGCACCCTGGTTTCTTCCATCTGGTTGGCTGTGTGGGAAACAAGACTCTTACCTGCTAGCAACAGAGGAATTGCTGGCTGCAGCCAGCTGCTTCCCAACACGTGCCCCCTATTCCTGCCTTTACCCCAGTTCTAACCTGGGCCCTGCCCTGCCAGCCCACTGCTGAGCCTGGGCTGTTATTCAGAAAGAATAAATACTCATAGGAAGAAGCAACCATTTCTGAAGGAAAGGATAACAGATCAGTACCCTAGAAACTGGTTTTTAATATAAATTATTAGTGAGGAAGTGTGTGTGACTTGGAGCAGAAATCCATTCCCCAGTGAGTGTCATCTCCTCCAGGCTCCCCACCAAGTGCACTTTTGCTTTCTAATATTTTCTGGACAAGAGATCAGTTTAGGAGGCAGCCAAGGGTGAGAACTCCTTGGAAATTAAACACAGTAGTACTATTATTTAAATCTCTCACCCATCTCTTTACCACAGTTGGATGAAAATCCAACCTCTGCTTCTCATTCCAGTTTCAAAACAGGCACATTAGCTGAGTCTGATCCAAGTACCAGCAGTAGTACTAGCATCTGTTGTTGCTGGTATCAACCTTCATAAAAGGTTTTTTGCTTGTCCTTGAAGGCAAGTCTGGCAGTGAAACTCTTTCCAGCCCTGGAAATGGTGTCCTCTGCATTTCATGGTTATGTCACATTCCTGTACCTGTCAGATGATGACCCAGAAGAGGAAGCAGCCAGATCAGGCAGTGTTGTTCTCTGGCCCCTGGAGCCAGCCAGGAATAAGGTTTGATGGGTGCTATAAAAAATTAATTGGAAGACGTGGTTAAGCTGACATCTCTGGTCTCTTGTGGGATTTCATGGCACTGCATGTCAGGTTGCATTTCACTGTGCAGGGCTGCTCTTCTCTGTGCTGGTATTTCCCTGCTTTTGTGAGCCTCCACAAATGAGATTTCGGCTGTGGACATGCACAGACTAAACCATATCATGTGTTATATCGTGTGTGTCTTGCCCAGTTGCTAAGTAAGCTCCAGTGAAAGATCCTAGTTGGATTCTCAGGCTATAATTAAGTGAGATTTCATTAAGATTTTAAATTATTTCTAGCAAGGTGAAAAAAGTCCTTTTCCATCACCTAAGATTTAGTTCTCTCCTTCAAGTCAGCCAGCCAAGACACTCCACCAGGGTGCTGAGTCACACAGCTGAGGATGGTGCCACCTTGGCCTTGCAGGAATGAGTGTGATATCATCTGGGGTTTGAGCCCAGAGCTGAAACAGCACCCATGACACTCTGGCAAGCTGAGTCACCGAGACAGCCACAGGGGGAGAGGCCTTGGACACAGCAAACACTCTCCAGCAGCCCAGCCCAAAGCCTTGAGCCTGCAAGGCAGCACTCAGCTCCTTCCAGCAGCTCCTGTGCAAGCTGCCTGAAGCCTGCTGCTGCCAGTTATTTTCATTCTCACAGATACATGTGAGCTGTGGGTATGGCAGAGCAGTATTTGGTAGAGATCAGTTAACTGAAACTCAGCCAACTTGTGTCAGGGCTGAAATAAACCTGAAAGGTTTCTCCACAAACATTTTATTTTTATCTTAGCAATGCTAAAATAATTAAAAGGAGAACAAGCCTCAACACCGAAGAAAACAGCTTCTCTTCCAGAGAGACTGCTGCCAGGCTCAGGACAGGCTGGCAGGATGGCAAGGCACAGCAGTGAGGAGTGCCAAGGGACCTGCCAGGGGCTCTGCAGGGCTTGTCCTGGCTCTGCTACCCTCCCCTCCTGCTCCAGCATCCCCCTCCTTCTTCTGCTCCTCACTGCATGTGGCTTTGGCTAGCTCTTCCCTAACAGGCAAGGAGGTGCCAGCTCCTCTCCCCTGAGCTCCTGTCCCCAGAAGTGCATTAAACTTGAAGTTATCCATTTCAAAGCCCCCCAGCCACAACCTACAGGTGAAAAGGCCTCAAGGGGTTGCTCATCATGCCACCCCATGGAGGAGGTAAGTTTTTACAGTACTCTTGAGGGAGGAGTTGTAGTCCCCACACATGCTGTCAGCTGCACAAGCCCAGCATGGATAAAGGAACATCATTTTCCTTTACTCCTCTCTGCCTGGATGACAGGTATCTGATGTGCTGGTACCTCTCATCACTGGAGTAAAGAGCAATTTCCATCTGTGAGCCAACTGACATGCCCTAGGAGGAAGTGACCTATACCCCAGGAGTGCACACTTCTCTCATTTTACACTGGAAGGAGCCTGAAAACCATCCTTGAAGAAGAATATCTGAAATTGGGAAAGGGTATGGAGGTAAGATCATGAAGAGTCCATCCAGCAGTGTCTGGTGGCTGTGCATCCCCCAGGGTGTCCCATTCCTGACATTCCACCTGCAGTTGTGTGTAAGCTATGAGCTGTTTGCCCTGGTAGCTGCTGGGCTGAGAGATGCTGAACAAATCTCATTCATCTCAGTGTGAAGCTCGTTCAGCTCAGGCTGGCACAGACATGTCCTCTCCACAGACCTGATGCTCACAGGGACAGCCAAAGCCCTTCCAGGCTTCCAGGTACCATCTTTGTGCATTTTAGGGCAGAAACTCTGCCTGAGTCACCTCTCAGCAGGGTTTATCTCAAAGCAGGGTGTCAGAGACTCGGGTCATGCCCTCTTGGAGAAGTGGAGAACCCCTTGAGGAGATAATCCTCTAGATCTGTTCTCACTCACCTGCTCACTGGCACAGCTGCCTTGCCTTCCCCACAGGAAGCCTTTCCACTGAAAAACTCAATTCTGCTTTCTGGATTCCACAGAGTGCAGGACAAATGCATCTCCAGGGAAAAAAAAAAAAAAAAAAAAAAAAAGAAGAAACAGAGTGTGCAAATTCTGCAGACAGCTTTTGCAGGCACCTGATGTCAGTTGCACACCTCTGTCCTGCCTGCAGCTGCTGCCAGAAGTTTTTCCCATTCCCATATCTGATCTGTCCTGGAGGAAGTTGTCTCTCTGCTGTTTGGAGACTGTGGGCACAGCAGCAGCTTGAGAAGAGTTTTGGAGTTCAGGAGCTTCAGTTTTACCTGATTGCTGCATGGGGCTGTCAGCACAAGGAAGCCACTGAGCCACCTGGCAGGATTTCTCCTGCACTGAGCCACATGAGCAGCACAAAGCTGGGCAAATTAACCAACAGCTTCTCAGGGACTCAGCTCAGCTCCAGTGCCAGTGGTCATGGAATGGCCTACATACACCCTTTCATCTTCTAGCTAAAAACAAAACAGGAAAATTATCCTTCCTCTCACCCTGCCTCCCACAAGAAAAGGAGTAAGGAGAGCACAGGTTCCTGAAGCTTATGTAGAGTGGTTAAATATTGTCACAGAGTGACCAAGCATTGTATTCAGCCACCCCTGCTCTCCATCCAGAGATGGATGTTCCTTCTGCCTAACAGCACTGGTCAAATGCATGGTGCTCATATCTCCCATGGGCATATTCTGCAGCAGGGTTCTGATTCCATGAAGTGGGTGTTAGCTTCATCCAGTGCCAAAATTTTGAAGGTGGAGCTGCAGGTTCCCTCCTCTACCCTGATTTGGAGATGCCCTGAGGCAGACAAACCTATACACTCACAGAGGCAGCAGGGGGATTAGGGACAGATTTTGGAAGCCTGTCTCTTCTCCTGATCCTGAAGGAGCCAGGATCTAGCTAGCAGAGCACAGTGCTTTCCTCCTGCAGCACAGCAAGCTGTGTTCAGACCCCAGAGATTTGGGATCCTTTGATTCTTTGCAAGTCAAATCAAATGCTTTGCCCTTTACTTCATGAGGCACCTGTGGGAACAGAATCTGCCATGCTGCATCTTTCCCTAAAGTAACACAATCCTACTGCAGTGGAAGTTTGGGGGATTAGTAGCACTTAATGGCTCAGATCTTTGAGTAGTATAAATCTTCCTCATAGTCAGGCTGAAGAGTCACAAGTTAATGACAAATATTTGTTCTCTTTAATGTGTGTACCAAGGGAGGAGTGCCCAGCTCCTTCCAGCTTTCCTCCTCCCTCCCTCTGACAGCTTCAGCACCACCTGCTCTTAGAGCAAAGTGGGCACAGAAATAAAGTCCATGCTGATTTTTGGACAGACAGGCAGTACAGGCTTGTAATGTGAAAACATGCACTTTATTCTTAAGTACAGTGAAGAACTTGGGCACACCTTGTTGAAGATGGAGTGATGCACTTCCCACAAAGAAGTATCATATTTTTATTGATACAAAACATCAGGTTTTAAAAGTTTGATAGTAAATGCAACAGTGATTTAACAAACTCGATGGCAAGGTACACTTGGTTATTTTCTGCTTGGTTATTATATATAATATATTATATTAAGGACAGAGTAAGATAAAACTGTCAGGGAGACTCTCCCATTGAGTCCTTAGGTTCAGAAAGGACCCTCTTGAATTCTAAATTCCTATTTTGTGGGGACTTTAAGGATGGCTGGATCCAAACTTAGTCCCAAAATTGGTCAATGTTTTTAAAGGATTTTATGTGTACAATCAATATTTCTATCACTTAGCTAATATGTCAAAGTTTCAGAAAATAAAAATTAAAAAAAAAAAAATTTAGGTCCTTCCTCCAAGCTACCTTTCCTGTACATCACTATTATTCTATAATTTTTCCTCCAGGACCCCACCCCTCACAAGCATCATTGCTTGAATTCCCTGGGAGCCAGGAGCAGCCTCACAGGCTCCCCCTCCTTCAGCTCACACCTCAGCTGTCAAGGACCTTGAAACTCTCCTCTGCCTCCCAGGCTGTCCCAAAAATGGCTCCCACTCCCCATCAGCTCTTCTCCTCTGTCCTCCTCCTCATCATCATGTGTTCACCCCTCTCCTTCATCTCTAAAGACAGATACAGCCTGTATCTTCTTTTGCCAAAGCCTGGAAGTGCTGGATCAGCCTGCCCTTCTCTGGTTTCTTCCCACTAAGGAATCAGACAGAGAAGAAATTTCTGCCGTTCTTGTGGAGCTTTCAGATTACAAAAAAGCTTCAACACAGCCCATCACTGGTGCAAACACCTCACAGGGAGGACACTGGAGGGACTGACTGGCCAGCTCTCACCCTGCATGGCCAGAATGATGCCAGGGTGGCCACAGCACCTTCAGATGTGGGCTAGGCCCATCACTTTGGGTCCCACAGGGTGTGTGGTTTGAGATTTTGGGTTGCTTTGCCTTTTTTTTTTCCCACAGGTGAATGGGCAGTTCCTTATGCTGTAATTATGGGGAGCAGTTGAGTATCTACAGCCTTGCTCTGCCAAGCCAGACATGGATTATCAGTGTTCTCATTCAGGCTCATCTGTGCATGTATTGTGTATATCTAAGGTTTGATACTTTTGAATACTGGTGCCAAGATTTTATCCCTTTTTTAATTACTCTTTTTTTAAGGCAGACTTGAAAAATCTGATTTAGAAAACACTTAGGCTTAAAAACACTTAGAGGTAAATTATTAAATTTTCCTAAAAAACCAAACCCCCCAACAAACAAACAAACAGACACTCTCCTTCTAAAGAGCTTAGTTGGATACTCTTAGAGAGACAAAACTGTTGTCCAAATGTTATTATCATTGTATTAAAAGGTAGAGCAACTCTAAGCATGATTAATTTTTCATGTATTGAGTAGAAGGGGATAATTAGAATGTTCTTCATACCAATTGCCTGCAATGGCTTTCTAATTAAGTAGATGACTGCCAAGCTAATGAGATTCAAAATTAATTTTTATATATGAATTTGGCCAGGCCTATTTTAGGAACCCCGAAGACAGATTGGTCAGAAGCTTTCTTTTGATGTCAGTCAGACTGCTATTTTGGAAACTGGCATTTTATCACCAGGGTGGCTCTTTTGCAATGGCTTTTGCCTCTACCTGGTGGCTGGAAGATGAATTGCAGGATTCCCAGAGTTTGTTTTAGTTGCAGGCAGGCAGTATTTTTGGATAAGAATATATATAATCATGGAATCACCCTAAGCTTTTGCTATCTGAGGACTCATTTTTTTTCCCACTCCACAGTTGGGTCAAGTAACTATTGGAAAGGACTGGCCATGTGGATATGTGAATAAATAAGGTACATTCATCACAGTCAGCATCAGCAGTCATGACTCATCTGCAAGATTCCTTTGAAACCATCAAAAAAATGATGTTAACAGACAAGAAAACCCAAATGATACAATCAATTCCATTTTCAAAAGGCAGTGGGGAAATCCTTCAACAGCAGCTTGTGAAATAGCTGCCATGGGTTAAGAGAGAGTGTTTTCATGTGAGCCAGCAATTGGCAAAATGCAGGAATACACCAGCATTATTCACAGGGAAGAGAAGTCCCAGCTGGAGTCCTACACTGACATATGCTGCAGCTCCTCTGAGCAGCCAGTTTCTACAAAATCCACAAATTAAGGTGAATAATAGACCTTCTGGGATATTGAGTAAAGTCAGTCAGCTACGTGCAGCTGTCCAAAATAATGGCAAAAGTTACTTCAGCAGTTGCAGAAGGGTTTCAGAATACACAGTAACTGGACAATAAGATGGCAGATGAAATTGCAAATAAAAGAATAGTTTAAGTCAAACCTGTTAGCAAGCTCAATTGTAGCTTTCAATGTGCAGAGATAAAACCTGAATAAGCTACTGCAAATCAAAACAAGATGCACAGTTCCAGGCCCCCTTTCAAGGCAATTATAAATGTGAAAATGTGTTACAGAAAAAACTGTAGCCACTAGCCCTGAAAATAAATAACTGGGGGGATGGGGGTGGGAACTGTGTGCATGAAGTGCTGAGCAGGATGAAGAAAGGGAGCAGAGAACATTGTCTAAGGGTGTTTGCAGCCCTGAGCAGGTGGCAGATGCTACAGGAAAGGAAGGGGAGGGTTTCTCACACAATAAATGCTGAAGTTTCACAGCAGTTTGTGGGAGGATGCCAAAGTTTGCACAGTTCAGAAAGCAATCAGCCAAAGTCCTGGAAGAAAATCCATTTGGCACTATTAAAAATGAAGGTGTTATTTCTGTCAGGAAGTCTTTGGACCATGAATAGGTGCAGTCTGCAAACACTTCTGTGAAAAACCAGCACTTTCTTTTCCATCTCCTTTTGCCCTGCCTGCAGGACCTGTCACTGCTAGAGACAGGGTCACAAGCCAGGAAGCCCTTCGGTCTGCTTATTCTTGATATTTTTTTTTGTATTGTATTGTTTATATCCATTACATTCCACATTTGAAGAAAAACACCAAAGGCTACTAAGCATTTGCTGGAATACATCTTATCTCTCACCAGATGACATTTCAAGCCTCAGCAGGAGTCATCTACAGTGTCTATAACAGGAATGGAGACAGCTAGCCAGAAAAGCCTCAACTAAATGTGAAATACAGCTAAAATCCTTTCTTTTACTAAGTCCACAGTGTACAAGTGCTACACTGAGAAACTGCAACAAATTCCCACAGCATGTGTATTTAAGAAGTCTGTAAGGCATGTAGAGCTCACCTTTGTTTTGACATGCTCTTGTGAGCTTGACTTTACAAAGGCAGTATGACCCATGACATCCATCCTGAGGAGGTCAGTACCAGGTAGGAGCCCTGCCAAATTATGATATTATTGTGATTTCCCACTTTGCAACCACTTTCTATTGCAGCATTATATCTCAGTAAGTCCTAAGGTACTGGTTTCAGATGGGGCCAGAAGAAAGGGAACACAACTGATGCTCCCTCCTGCCAGTTGCATCCTTCTGTTCTGCCTCAGTAATTTACCTTGCTCTGTCTTCCTTAACCTGTTTTTTTCCCACTGTTTGCTGTCCTGTTTTGAGCCACAGAATGGCTGAATTTGGAAAGGACCTCTGGTGTACCTGGTCCAAACCTCTAGTCAAAAAAGGTCATCTGTCAATGAAAAGTCAGATGGTGTTTGAGTATCTCCAAGGACAGAGACTCCCCAGGATGCAGACTCCTGGGCAGCCTGTGCCAGGCTCAGTCTCCCCTCAGTGTGAAGGTCTTTCCTTGGTGTTCAGAGGGAGCCTCTGTGGTTCATTTCCTGCCCATTGCCTCTGACTCTGTCAGTGGGCACTGCTGAGAAGAGCTGGCTCTATCCTGTCTGCAGCCTCCCTTCAGCTATCTGTCTAACCTGGTGAGATCCCCTGAGCCTTCTCTTCCCCAGGCTGAGCAGTGCCAGTTCCCTCAGCCTTTCCTCACAGGGTGATGCTCCAGCCCTTTCACCGTGTCCACGGCCCTTCCTGGGCCATCTCCAGTGTGTCCATGTCTCTCCTGGATGGGGAGCACAGAACAGGACCCAGCACTCCAGGCTCCCCAGTGCTGAGCAGAGGGGCAGGATCCCCCTGACATCCTCCTCCTGGGAATGCTTTGCCTAGTGCAGCCTGGAGGACACCAAAGCTCACTTTGCACTCCACTGCATGAGACCAGGGGAACAGCACTGCAGGACTCACCTGAGAAGAGATCTTTCACTGGAAGAACTCTAATAGCCACCTAGCTCCTACCAAGGGATTAGCAAGGCTAACCACTTCTGTATTTTAGAAAAATGCTGCCTTGAGGCTGAACAAACCATCTGATCAAAAGTTACAGTACATGAAAAAGGCAAGGCCTTTCCAAGAGAGCCCTGCCTCAATCCATAGGTGAAGGTCATGGATTAGGACAGGAAGCAATCTTGGCTGTAGAACACTAAAACACAGATACAGAGCAGCATAGGCCTTCAGCAACCCAAATATTCACACATCTCTGGCATCTGCAGGTTTTACACAGCATGCAGTTGGGTGAAAAAGCAAAGAAAGAATATGAGAATATCCTATTCCAAACAAGACCAAAGGCTTCCCTTCATGCCCTTTCCCAAGAAGCAGCCCATTAGCACCCAGTGATACCCACCCAAGAGAAGTCCAGCATCCCAGCACTCCAGCACTTTGCTCCATGACTACCCCAGGACCCTTCTCTGTCCCAGTCTGTGCTGACAGCTTGCTTTGTTGGCTAAAATATTAGAATAAGCCTATTTTGACAACCTTTTTCATCAGTGACAGTGGCAGCTGTGGGAATACTTTTGCTTCCAAGTCTCTCAGCCTCCTCATAGTTCAGAAAATATTTCAGTTTCTCTACTGTGGGTGGAAATGGAGATCAGCACTTACTAATATTAGAGCAGTGATCTCTGCATGAGTAGCAAAGAGTCCCAGAGTTTCACCCACAGTCTGCAAAACCCAAGGGCACCCTGCACCTCTCTAACATGTCATGGCATAAGGTGCAATAACTGCAGAGGCAGCAGCTAAGGGTGATGCTGCATACTCCAGTAGGAACTGTTAGAGATATTCCCAGAGGGTTTCTTCCACCTGAAAATGTGTTTTGGGCCCCTGAGGACAATGAAATCATCAAAATGGCATTTAAAGCTAAAGGTCAGGTCAGGAATTACAGAATCATTAAGGTTGGAAGAGCCCTTTTAGACCATCAAGTTCAGCCATCAGTATCCACAGTAACCCCTGAACTCCTGAACTGTTGAGGGGAAGCAGCAGGGTGGGAGTGGTGCTGCTTTGGCCCTGTGAAACCACTGCTGTGGCATGACTGATGGTGGGATTTGAAGCCAAAGCTGCCCTGTGGAAACCATCCTGTGTGACTCTTGTTTCTCTGGGGGTGTGAGACCTGTTGGTACAGGGAAAATCAGCCTGGCAGTAGGGGTGGAGTCGGAGCATGTGCCTGACAGCCTAATGAGCTTCCCATCCCCAGCCTGTGTCTCCAGGGATAACTTCTGTCCTTTTTCCTGGCTACAGTGTTCAGATTAGACTCTCTGAAGATAAGGCTGTTTTGGGGCATGCCAGATAGAACAGGAAATGATCCTGGCTGTAACTGAGCAGGAAAGAGGGTCTCCAGTATCCACATGGCACATCCTCCCACAGCCACTGTGGTGCTGCCAGTGAGGCTGCTGTGTGCTGAGGGGCTCCAGTCACTGCCAATAAGCATCACCAATTTTACTTAAAAAGCAGAATTTGGACTGCTTCCCAGATCATAATTACCTATGTATAAATACAATGGTAATTACCTTACCTGAGAGAGACCTCAGAGCACCAACTGACAAGTGATGACAACTAAATTCATTAGGAGTGCAAATGCTCTTCCTCTCCTTTATGAAACAACACTGAGTGATCTCTGAAGAAATCCAGCAGCCAGAGACAAAGTCTGTTAATAAGTGCTGAGCCTGGTGAAAGCTGCTGCAGAGGCAGGACAATGAACTGTGGTGCTCAGGAGCTAGGAGAGCAAGAGAAAATAGAACAGCCAAGAGAGTAGATTTTGAAATGCAACGTGTTTCATACATTTGGAGTGAAATCTGTCTTTCAGTTTGTTTAAACTGGGAAATAAATCATGGCAGGGGCCATATTTCATCACGGAGGACAACAGGTATGGCATGGACATTCCAGAGCCAGAGAGAGCCTAAACTGGGGCCCAGCACAGTATTAGTAAGGCTTTAAAAAATGTTTTTTCAAACACTTCCTATTTTTCTACATTCAGAGTTGCCAAGCCTCAGGTATGCCAACAAACACTCAGGAATATGTTACAAAATGCATCTATGAAAAAAAATTGTATTCCGAGGTCTCTTGAGAAAAGATGAGAAGAGGTCATGGTGCAGAGTGTGCTTCCAGTCCAGGACTAGGCATCAAGACTCTGTCTTTCCATTGAATTCCAGCTATGAAATAAAAAAAAAGAAAAGGGGGGACATAACAATAGTTGTAGTATCTCATATGCACAGCGATTAGGAGAGGTGCTAAATGCCAACTTCACTTTCTCTTGCTGAAAGAGCCACAAAGCTGAAACCCCCACCATTATCTGAGCAACCTGTTATGCTGACTTCATATTCCCACACTAAGCATTTCAGGTAATATTTTAATTTTTCCAACAGGGCAACTAACTAACTAACCTGCCTGCAAGTCTTTCATAAGAGCTGTGTGTTTCCTCCCCTAAGAGGCTGAAACCCCTTGCCTTTGAAAGTAATTGAATTTCTGGAAAATGAACAGATTAGACTGATGTCACAGTGTCCTTGCTTTCACTCCACCTTCATGCCCATCCACCAGAAGCTCTATGACTACTGTTTGATAAATTGAAGGAATGCTCCTCCATGCTTTTCTTCTGCAAATGTTGCCATGTCCAACGAGCCCATGGCAAGCTGATGAGAAACAGGCTACAAGGTCCCACTGCCAGGAAGGAGCTGAGCAGAAAGGTGCCTGGGTGTGTAGATATTACAAAAATAAACAGTACTGTTTTTATCTAATGACATCAAACCCAGCCAGCTTCTGGAGAAGAATCTCTGGGTGCTGAGCAGGTAAGCAGTATAGTGGCAGATGATGCTTGGTGCTGATAAAAACAAAATAATAGAGATTGGAGGAAAAAGCCTAATCCTGTCTCTATGTAAACCATAAAATGTTGAGAAAATGTTAATTCACTCCAGCAAAAAAAAAAAAAAAAAAATTTGGAGGAGTTAAAATCCCTAGAAAACAGTATTTCCATATGAAATGAGTGTCTAAATAGTAGAGATAGATGAAGGAAAATCTAGGGCAGAAATTGGAGCAGTCTGGATTTTAACATCATATGACAAACATCCATCCACGTGTAGTCACTGAGGAGTAGCTACTGATGGTGGTACCAGAACAGTACCCCCATATTCTGTAAATGCAGAGCATGCCTGCCCCATGAGCAGTGCAGTCCTGCAGACTCCTCCACAGCCAGAAGCATCTCTGCCAGTACTTGAACTCTACTACTAATCCACTCATCTTCTGTGTCACCTCCTTGCTCCTCAAGGTTCTTGTAGCACCCCAGAAACTGCTCCCTGGTGCCACTTCAGGGTGTTTGTGATGTGGTGTAACTTTAGTCCCAAACCCATCACTCAGTCAAGTTAGAATGTCTAGCAAGATAGTATTTCCCTTTTGTACTCTGTTCTTATTAATTAGTCCCCTAATCCCCTGATTAAACAACAGGATCTGGCAAAGCAAGGAAATCTGTCCTACTGCACCTTTATTTTGATGAGCTGTCAGCAAACTTTCAGCAGGCTCTTGGGCAAAGCCACAGGAGCTGACTTTTTAATCTGTTTGTACATCATAAGATGAGACCCTGTGAGAAAGAAAGGGCAAATCCTACAAAACAAACAGTAAAATGTAATTTCTAAGGGTTTATTTTTCACTCAGCAGCTCAGTTAATGTATAGGAGAGATATGCAAAGTGCAGAAAAACACATCAGTGTGCAGACTTGGGCTTTCTACTCTGCTTACTTGAGCTGGATGATTAGTCTCACATTTTATTTACAAGTTTATTACAGTATACATTACAGAGCTTGTTATTATGTAGGACTACATTTCTGATGCATTAATCTCTTTATCACCTCCTTCAGTAATTACAATCAAGCCTTATTCAGCTTTTATTTGCTCTTGGCCACTGTGAAATTTTTGAACACGAAATTTGCTTTTCTATTGGCTTATTTGTCATTTTGCATGTTGTAACTAGTGGAGCCTTCAGCTAAAGTGAGGAGGGGAAAAGAAAACCAAACCAATTTAGAGTGAGGAAACTCACAGGCTGTGTTTGAGTAGGGTGGAGCTGAGCTCCTTAGGGTAAATTATAAATGGATGGTTTGAAGTCTAAAGAAATAAACAAGTTCCAACACCGAGTCGCTGCTGTATCCAGTGGGGATTTTAAGAGGCAACAGTGTGCTTAGCTACAACAAATGCCAAGAGAGTTCTAAATTGTTTCTACTCTTCCTGAAAGGAAAAGCTACATACAGCCAAGAAGCCTTGAACATAATTCCTTGCAATAAGGATCCCAGCATTTTGAAGTCCATTCTTGGCTTTAAGAAGAATGAATGTTAGCAATAAAAGTATTTTCTGGAACACTTCCAAACCTGCAATAGGTGAAGGATCAAATTTCACCATATGGAGCTTGGACTACTTCTTCTATTCCTAAAATAAACTCAGATGCAATGTAGAAACATAAATTACTTTTGGTCATTTGACCATTCTTGGGCTGGACATGGAACAGAAGATTGCTCTGCTGACTTGCAGTCCCAGACAATGGAGATACCCAGCTGGGAGAATAAGATGTAACAGCAACCAGCACAGGTAGTCCAAAAACTAGTGAGCTGTTATTTGGTTTTGGTTTGTTTTGGGTTTGTTTTTTTTTTGTTTGTTTTTTTTTGTTTTTTTATTTGTTTGTTTGTTTTTTTCATGTCTAATATGCTGCTAGTTTATTTGAAATATTGGGTAATAAATAATGTTCCCACCCAAAATCTAGTATTATTTGCTTCTCATGTGTGGCACAAAACATCCAGTTTCTTTCCAGTTGCTGGAAAATTGTAAGGTTGTGGAATAAATTGTGGTTAAAAGCTGTTTTATTACTACCTGTTGTGGTTTCTTAGATTATTTTCTCAAAGTGTTACTTTAGCAGGAATAAATCATTGGTGCATTTGTGAAGTAAATAAATGCAGTTACGAAAACGTGATACATGTATCAATTTATGTTAACACTATGTATATAGAGATCTTGTACAAGATATAGGTTGTGTTGCATGGATACCTAAATTTGAGCATAAATTTTTTTCTTCTTCCCCCAAGCAAGAGTTTAGAAGACAAAACCCGTGGTTTGGAGGGGTGGGGGACACACTGCATATCACTTTTTTGCAATATACTTCACAAATCAAATGGAAAAAAAAAAAAAAGTGAACTATTTTAACACAACATTACTGAATGTGAATTTTAAGTCTTTCCCCAAAGTACTGGTGGGCTGAGATAAGAAAAGATCTGTCTCCTTCTATGGAACCACCTCTTACACAGGGATGGATTTACACTGAATCACTTTATTCCCAACCTTAAAAATACTATTGGATCTAGATGCAGGCAACCCCAGCTCCAAACGAGCCTTCCTCTGGGCTACAGTCCCAAGTAAGGAATGATTCTTGGTCCCTGCCCTGGTCTTGTAAAGTTCATGTTTTAGGAAAATCCCTTCCAGTTTAAGTATCTTTTTTTTTTTTTTAAATTATTTTATTTCTCAGTTATGTTTTAAATTCACTTTGGGAAGAAACTTGAAATATTTCACTCCTAGACAAGTTGAAACAGAGCTTTTTTTTTTTTTTTTTTTTAGCTCTGAAATGAGTATGTCATCAACTGGTACAAAGGAAACAAAGGGTCAAGGAAAACCTCACGTGCTTGCATTCCTTATGGACATTGCTCATCATGGTGATGTCAATGTGATTTCTTTTATAAGGAAAGGACAGTTTATATGAGAAAATCTGCAAAATCAGACACGAAGTATCTGGTTTTCTTTGAAGGATCAGCCTTCACTGAAAACTTGCCAGCTAAAACAAGAGAGGTGTAATTCTGTTTTTGTTCCCCACCTTGAGCTGCCTTTTCCAAGCATCCAGATTCGCTGCTGCCTTCTCTGGCCCTTCTGGGGCAGCAGCAGAAACAGATCCCTCAGCCCTGACCTCCGATCTAACAGCGACCCCTGCTCCCCTCCGGGAGCAGCCCTGACTCACCTCACCACCGAAGAGTCTCTGGAGTTCCAGTGTTAAATAAACCATTCCTCTCACTAGGGCAGCGAGTCGCTTGTAAAAACTGTGTTCACCGTTTTGGATTTGAAATCTGTTTAAACTGCAAAATAATATGACAAATGGTGCAATGCATGCAAGGAACACTAAGGATAAAACCTTTAATCAGAAAACAGTGAAACGTCACATCAACAAGACGAAATTGACTGGAAATAGAAGGCAGGACATACAAGTAGGGAAAAGATGAAGGATTTTGTGTAATCATACACAAAATCATTTTATACAGAAGATATTACAGTGTCTTCCCAATCCACAGTTGCCTCTTATTGCAATAAAAAGAAAAAAGTTTATACTGTCTCTTCTTATAAATCTATTTTATCTTGAAATATATACTTGGATCTCATTTTCGAAGTGTCAAGAACAGATATTATTTTATAACAAGAGATTTTTTTTCAAATTGTGGACATTAAGCAATAGAAGCAAGAAAATGTAGAGTGAAGCAAGAAAATTATGGACTTAAACTAAAGTTTCTTTATGCAAATCCCAAGTTAATATTGACTAACCCAGCTACCAAGTGAGTTGCTTTGTTTCTGGAGTATAAAGCAGGTCATTGCATCCACTCAAACTCAATAAATGAATGAAAAGTTATGTTTAACTTTTTTAACTTTCCTTTCAGGAGCGATCATTTTCATCAGAGGATATGCAAAGCCAAGTAAGCTTCTAAATTCCATTTTAAAAAATCTCTGATTGAGTAAAGCTGAATCAGCAAAACATCTTCCAAAAACCCAGTTTAAAAAGCTCTTTTTCCTCCTGACAGACATACTGGCAATTATCCAGGTGGTTGGGGTTTTGTTTCTCTTTCTTTCTTTCTTTCTTTCTTTCTTTCTTTCTTTCTTTCTTTCTTTCTTTCTTTCTTTCTTTCTTTCTTTCTTTCTTTCTTTCTTTCTTTCTTTCTTTCTTTCTTTCTTTCTTTCTTTCTTTCTTTCTTTCTTTCTTTCTTTCTTTCTTTCTTTCTTTCTTTCTTTCTTTCTTTCTTTCTTTCTTTCTTTCTTTCTTTCTTTCTTTCTTTCTTTCTTTCTTTCTTTCTTTCTTTCTTTCTTTCTTTCTTTCTTTCTTTCTTTCTTTCTTTCTTTCCTTCTTTCTCTCTTTCTTTCTCTCTTTCTTTCTCTCTTTCTCTCTTTCTCTCTTTTTCTTTCTTTTCTTTCTTTCTTTTCTTTCTTTCTTTTCTTTCTCTCTCTCTCTCTTTCTTTCCTTCTCTTTCTTTTTCTTTCTCTCTCTCTTCCTTTCTCTCTTTTTCTCTCTCTGTCCCTTGCAATAATGCATTTCAGGAATGAAAGCCACTGAAATAATCTGCTTTATTTATAGACTTCTTATAAGTGCCTAAGAGCCTGACCCGATAGTGACAGATCGCTCTGAAAGTTGCCTCCCAGTTCCTACAAGTCATAAAGTTTTGCGAAATCCCAGCCGGCAGCCTTGGGCTGCTCGTTGTTCTCCACCCCACGGCTTCTCCCTGGGTGAAGCTCTCGTGTGCGGATCTGCAGGTCAGGATCGGTGTGTGCCCGGCAGGCAGGGCAGCCCCGCATCCCGCATCCCGCATCCCGCATCCCGCATCCTTCCCGCAGCACCCGCCAGGGGCCACTGCAGCCGCGGGGATGCGGCCGCACCCGGGCACCGCTCAGGCGCCGGCACCGCCGAGGGAAAAGCAGCGCGACACGAAGGATTTAGCGTAATTTCCTAGAATTGACATTATAATCACCAGTGCAACGTTTCCATGTGGAGTTGGGCTTTGCTTCTCACAGAAGTTTGCGTCCCGTTTATCCTTATGTGCGATTGCCCAAAAGAAATCTTTAACTCGAGGCTCCAGATCCTGCCTGCGGCTTTGCGCGTTTCAGAGCAAGGCGTGAGCACGGCAGCAGATCTTGAGCCGGGACACTGGCAGCAGCCCTTGGGCCTCCACATGATGCTTATTTTGCCCTGGAAAGTAATTTCACTTTATTTTCTCCCCTCCATAGTGAGATTAAATAAAATGAACTTAAACGTATTTGTGTTTAACTTTGCTCTGGACGGCGGATCTGAGACGACAGGTGGCTGCTGCGCGGGGAAGCGGCGAGAGCCGGTCCCGGGAGCTCGGTCCGGGCGGAGCGGCCGCAGCGGGACCGGCCCCGAGCCCGCCCGGCCCCGCGGGGCCGCAGCCGCCCCGGGCGCGGAGCGCAGCCCGCGGGGCCGCAGCCGGCCCGGCCCCCGCCGCCGCCCGGGAGGGGCCGGGCGGGGCCGGCAGAAACCCCGCCCCGGGCAGCGCCCGCCGCGCTCCGCGCTGCCAGCGGAGCCGAGCCGAGCCGGGCCGGGCCGGGAGGCTGCAGCGGGACCGCACCGGACGGGACGGGACGGGACGGGACGGACGGGGCGCAGCGGCTCTGCCGTGTCCGCAGCCACGCGGGACCGCGCCGCCCGTGGGCCGGGCCCGCCGCGGGGAGGGGGGACCTCGGTATTTGATTTTCTTTTCTTCTTTTTGGCGAAGGAGAGGAGCAGCAGGTTTATGCTAATCGCCCTCTGGGGAGCGGCGGCGGGAGGAGGAGGAGGAGAGGAGCCATTTTGAACTCACTTCAAAGTTTAAGGTGGAAAAGTTGGAGCTCTCCAGCGCGCTGCCCGCGGACCGGGACGGGGCGCGGGGCTCGGGGCCGGCGGTGCCCGGGAGGCGAGGGCGGCGGGGGGGGCGGGCCGGCGGCTGATGGATGCGGGCGGGCGGGCAGCCCGGCGGGTGGATGGATTGTGCGGCAGCCCGCTGCCCGGCCCCGCTGCCCGCTGAGCTCCGGAGATGCCGCGGCTGCTGTCCGCCGCCGCCTGCGTGTCCTGGGCCGCGCTGCTCTGCGCCCTGGGCTCGGCGGGCGGCGGGGACCCGCGGCCGCCCCGCGCCGCCGCGCCGCTCCACCTGCCCGCGGGGCCCGCGGCGCGCCCCGCCGCTGCCGCCGCCGCCGAGCCGCCCGCGCTGCCGCCCGCCGGGCGCCTGAGGGCTGCGGGCACCGCGCCGCGCCGCGCTCCCACCGCCGAGCCCCGCGGCGGCCCCTGCCCGCGGCGCGCCCGGCTCCGAGCGGCCGCCGAGCCCCGCCGAGCCGCGGGCTGCGCCCCGCCGCCGGGCACCGAGCGCGGAGCGCGGCGGGCGCGCAGCCTCAACAGCCCCCCGCAGTTCCAGCTGCCCAGCTACCAGGTGTCCATCCCCGAGAACGAGCCGGCCGGCACGGCGGTCATCGTGCTGCGGGCCCAGGACCCCGACGAGGGGGAAGCCGGCCGGCTGGCGTACTCCATGGAGGCGCTCTTTGACGAGCGCTCCAACGACTACTTCACCATCGACGCCGAGACGGGCAGCGTGGTCACTGCCCGCAGCCTGGACCGGGAGACGAAGGACACCCACGTGCTGAAAGTTACCGCCTCCGACCACGGGTCCCCACGCCGCCGCTCGGCCACCACCTATCTGACCGTGACTGTGAGCGACACCAACGACCACGAGCCGGTGTTCGAGCAGCCCGAGTACCGGGAGAGCATCCGGGAGAACCTGGAGGTGGGTTACGAGGTGCTGACCATCCGTGCCACCGATGGCGATGCCCCCGCCAATGCCAACATGCTGTACCGCCTGCTGGAGCCCGGGGCTGGTGACGGAGTCTTTGAGATTGACCCGCGTTCCGGGGTTGTGAGGACCCGAGCCTCGGTGGACCGTGAGGAGGTCTCCGAGTACCACCTGGTGGTGGAAGCCAACGACCAGGGCAAGGACCCAGGACCACGCAGTGCCACGGCCATGGTGCACATCACTGTAGAGGATGAGAATGACAACTACCCTCAGTTCAGTGAGAAGCGCTACCTGGTCCAGGTGCCAGAGGATGCCCCGGTGAACAGCCAGATACTGCAGGTCCAGGCCACAGACCGGGACCGGGGCAGCAATGCCCAGGTGCACTACAGCATTGTGAGTGGCAACCTGAAAGGCCAGTTCTACATCCACTCTTTCTCTGGCGCCATTGACCTAATCAACCCTCTGGATTACGAGACTATCCGGGAGTACACGCTCCGGATCAAAGCCCAGGATGGGGGCAGACCTCCTTTGATCAACTCCAGTGGTATGGTGTCGGTGCAGGTTGTAGACGTGAATGACAATGCCCCCATCTTTGTGAGCACTCCCTTCCAGGCCACAGTGCTGGAGAATGTTCCTCTGGGCTACTCGGTGCTGCATATCCAGGCTGTGGATGCTGACTCTGGAGAGAACGCCCGCTTGGAGTACAAGCTCATAGAGATGGCACCATCCACTGGAGGTGCCCCTGTAGCAGGTGACTCTGGGTTCCCTTTTCAAATCAACAACAGCACGGGGTGGATCACTGTGGCTGCAGAGCTGGACCGAGAGACTGTGGAAAACTATCACTTTGGGGTGGAGGCCAGGGACCACGGCGTCCCGGTCATGACCTCCTCAGCCAGCGTGTCCATCACTGTCCTGGACGTGAACGACAACAACCCCACCTTCACAGAGAAGGTGTATCACCTCAGACTGAACGAGGACGCAGCTGTGGGCAGCAGTGTCCTGACCCTGACCGCAGTGGACAGGGACGTTAACAGTGTTGTGACTTACCAGATTACCAGCGGCAACACCAGGAACCGTTTTGCCATCACCAGTCAGAGCGGAGGGGGGCTGATCACACTGGCCTTGCCCCTGGATTACAAGCAAGAAAGGCAGTACGTGCTCACAGTCACTGCCTCTGATGGCACTCGCTTTGACACCGTCCAGGTCTTCATCAATGTCACGGATGCCAACACGCACCGCCCAGTCTTCCAGAGCTCCCACTACACAGTGAGCGTCAGTGAGGACAAGCCCATTGGCACCTCGATTGTCACCATCAGTGCCACTGATGAAGACACTGGGGAGAACGCAAGAATCACTTACATTTTGGACGACAATATCCCCCAGTTCCGCATTGACCCTGATACAGGCACCATCACCACCCTGATGGAGCTGGACTATGAGGACCAGGCCTCCTACACGTTGGCCATTACAGCCCACGACAATGGTATCCCCCAGAAGTCGGACACCACGTACGTTGAGATCCTCATCCTGGATGCCAATGACAACGCGCCGCGCTTCCTGCGCGACCGCTACCAGGGCTCCGTTTTTGAGGATGTGCCGCTCTCCACCAGTGTCCTGCAGCTGTCTGCCACTGACCGTGACTCAGGCCTCAATGGCCGTCTCCTCTACACGTTCCAGGGTGGCGATGATGGAGATGGAGACTTCTACATTGAGCCCACTTCTGGAGTGATCCGCACCCTGCGCAAGCTGGACCGCGAGAACGTGGCTGTCTACAGCCTGCGGGCCTTTGCTGTGGACAGGGGCAGCCCACCACTGAAAGCCTCTGTGGACATTCAGGTGACTGTGCTGGACATTAATGACAACCCCCCTGTCTTTGAGAAGGATGAGTTCGATATCTTTGTGGAGGAGAACAGCCCCGTGGGCTCTATTGTGGCACGGATCAGTGCAGCAGATCCCGACGAGGGGACCAATGCACAGATCATGTACCAGATTGTAGAGGGGAACATCCCTGAGGTCTTCCAGCTAGACTTGCTCAATGGAGACCTCACAGCCCTCATGGACCTGGATTATGAGAGCCGGACCGAGTATGTTATTGTGGTGCAGGCCACTTCAGCCCCTCTCGTGAGCCGAGCAACTGTGCACATCCGCCTCCTGGACCAGAACGATAACCCGCCCGTGCTGCAGGACTTCCAGATCCTCTTCAATAACTACGTGACCAACAAGTCCAACAGCTTTCCCTCTGGTGTGATTGGCAAGATCCCAGCTCATGATCCCGATGTGTCTGATAGCCTGGCCTACACTTTTGTCCAAGGCAATGAGTTAAACTTGCTCCTTTTGGACTCTGCCACTGGGGAACTCAAACTCAGCCGTGATCTGGACAATAACAGACCCCTGGAAGCCCTTATGAAAGTGTCAGTCTCAGGTAAGCAAGTGTTTGGGTGCATGATTTTGTTTGTACACCAGTATGGGGGCATGGGCAGAAATAGCAGACTTGCAGTTTAGAGTGTAGCTCTCGGTTTCCTGAAGCAGCAATTTATTGGTGAAATTTTTGGAGAGGAACCACAGAAATGTATCAAGCCTATATGCTGTGCATTGAAGTGGTGCTTTGAAGTTATTTAGTAAATGTGGATCACAAGGATAAATAAATATGAGTGTGCATGGGAGGGAGCATACTCCCTCAGCTGAGGTGGTACCTTGCCTGGAGCTTTTCTGATGTGGTTCCATAAAGATGGTAAATAATGTTAACTTGCAAAGATGTAAGGAATGCATGTGTATCTGTAATGCTGTCTCCCCTCCCTTTTTATTTTTCTCTAAAAAAAAGTTGAAATTGGGTATCTCTGCTTTTTCAGCAACAAAACGTGTTTACTCCCTCCTGTGTTCCCAGAATTTTGTCCGGTAGTTTCTTAGACCTCAGCCCAGAGCTGGTGGTCTGAGTGGATGTGCTGCATGGTGTTTGCCATTTCCTGCAGTTCTGTGAGAAATGGCAGCTCAGAAGGCAATGAGCTATGGCTGTGTGATGGCTGTGTAGCATGGCTAATGGCACTGGAGTTGCTTTAGTGGCAGATACTGGCCAACTGCATCCCCCAAATCAGGGCTGTTATGGGGAGAGAAAAGGAGAGGGAAGGATACTGTGCCATTAACTTCACTGGAGAACTTGTGTCTCTGTGTGTGTGTGAAGACCATTCCATATTGGCAATATGTACTTTTATTTGAGCACAAACATGCTCTTAGGATATTATTTTTTTTCTGCTCAGTTGCTTGTTTATCATGGAATTACTTTTTATGCCTCTAATTGTGACATCAATCATGCAATGAGTAATTTCCTCTGCAGGTGCCACTCTATAAAGTTTACTGTGGATCTGATCCCATATTTCTGTTGACTTTCAAAGGTTTAGCTAGATACTTTCCTTGCTGCCTCTCTCTGCAAACTGAAACTAAGATTTGTGTTCTTTTTGTAGAAAAGAAAAAAGCTCCAAGTACTATGTATGTAAAATCACACTTGGGGAGATTATTGTGGCATAATCCCAGCAGCAATTGTTTGGCTGTAAAGTGGCAAGGTTCTTTTTGCTTCAGAAAAATGAAAGTGGCATTAACTGAGGTGACTGATTTTGCTGCAGTGTGTCTCCTGAAAAGCCACTCCTGGTTCTTCCTAAACGCTGGGGTGCAGCTTATGTGGTAAGGTAAATGCTGTTTCCATGTCCTGTGAGGACTAGCAGGAAAAACAGACAGTAGGCTTGTGACCTTAAAGAAAAGCATTTGGATTAAGGTGCAGATGATTGCATGGTCACTGTCTGTTTGAACCAGTAGCTCTTTATCTGGTAGCAGAAGATAAGCACTCATCTCGAAGCACAGAGCTTGGAAAAGTTGTTAAACTAGATGGAGAGTGTTCTCAGTGCAGAAAAATAGCTGACATGAACGATTCCTTTCTCAGTGTAATGATTTACATGGTTTAAGTGGGTGAAGTCTCAGGTAGGAGTGAAGACCTGTTTTCTTATGCAGCAGATTAATTATTCCTGCATCATTTTCATGTTTTGTGAAGGTGTGAACTTTGAAACTGTGCTGTTCATCAAAATGGACTGTCTGCTTCATGTCTTGAGATACTTGAAATGTTAAGGTTTTTATGGCTAAGGTTTTTAAATAATTTTATCAAGCACTGAATTACATTTGACGTTTATTTGGAGAAGTTCACTGTATGGAAATTGGAAGGGCAGTTTGTCGTTGTGTGATTAGTCCATGAAAGTCTCACCTGCCTGGTTTCTCTGATTTATCTGATACAGCTCAAAAAAGAAAAGAGACAGAGAAGAAGCTCAGACAGAAGTACTCCACGGGGTTATCTCTAAGAGTTGCATAACACCTGCAAATCATCTGCTAAAATGACCTGCCAGTTAACTGAGAAAAACCTGTCTATGGAGTAGCCATTAACCTCTCTACCCAGACAAACACAGTCCTCTGCTACTCACAGCTGCTCTTGGGTCAGGGAAGGACTGGACCTCTATATGAACTTGGGAATTCGATCTCTATACGAGTCGGAAATAACAGTGGTGCTATAAAAATCTTATTTCTGTTTAGCGATGTGTTGTGCTGCAGGGGATGTGAGTGTGTGCAGGGCTAGCAAGGAGCCTGCTGCTCCACTGAGCTGCTTTGAGAAACTGAGACGTGGCTGAACGCAGCACTCTTCCATTGACTTGGGGATTATTCAAATAAGCATGGTAATTTTTGCCTTCTGCTTATAAACAGAATTTAAGAATCATGAAGACCAAGCAAATGGAGCTAATAAAGCTGTCAGAGTTTCGAGTCAGCATTGTCAGGAGCTCTGTGGGGTGGTGAGCAGCTGGGGCAGGCTCAGGGCTCTGCCCTTGCCAGTGCTGGGGTACCTGGGCTGTGCCCCACAGCCAGCCAGGAGCCAGCCCAGGCACAGGAGGGAGGAGTGTGGGTGGTGGGTATTAGCATTTTGCTTTGGACTGGGAAGCAGCTTTTGAAGTCTGTCTCTTTTGAAGTGAGTCTCTCTGGGTGCCCCTGTGCCTGTTGTACAGAGCTGAGTGAACAAACCGGACCCTTTTGCATGCAGCTGTTCCAGAAGTGCTCCAGGGGTCTCTTAAAAAGGCACTGTCTCCTTTTTCTACTGTACCTTCAAGGTTTTCCTCAGTAGGGCAGAGCTTTGCCTTTATATTCCCATGTCTGCACATCATGGTGTTTTAACAACTGAGGTGGGATCTGGGCTCTGCTGAAATCCTGCACCTACTTTCCAGGAGGGGCAAGATTTTACTCTGACCTTCTAAAACAGGTGGTCAAGAGTCAATCAGTCTGTGATTTCTTAGTGTTATGGTTAAATATGATTGCTTTTTGTCTGCAGTAATGCTCATGATAATGTTGAACTGGGATTTATTTGGTCAGAAAACGGGTTAAACCTTGCTGAAGTCGCGTTGGGTTTGCTTGTTACACATTATATTGCAGTTCTTGCCGGGGCAGTGGGGGGAAGGCTGGTAGGGCATCAGCTTTGCACAAATGTTACTCAGGTTTGCCTGGGTGTCACATTGCAAGCACTGCTGGCACCTGCTTGGCTGCCTTGCCACAAGCAGTCCCACTTATCCCCAGCAGCAGCTCGGTGGGACACAATAGATGTGTGTGCAAACTCCTCTGGGAACCAGCCTGAGCCAGCAGCGCAGCAAAACCCAGCCCGGCTGGATGCTGCAGCTTCGAGTGGTCCAGATAAAAGTGAAATATCATTATGCAACATACAGTGTACACTTCTGGGAGGTGTAGCACCTCAGGCAGTGAGGGATAGGCACCCAAGCATTTTTGAGGACTGTGCAAGCTCAAGTACATTTCTTTAGCTTTAAATATCCAGTGGCATTCAGCGGGGTTATTGACTATCAGCAGATAGAAATTAACATAGAGCTTGTTTGTGTTACAATCAACTTTGGGAACTTTTACTCAGAGCTTGGTAAGGAATCTTCATTATTACTGTGATTTAAAAGTCCTTATTGCTAATGATCCTGGATCTCCGGGTCTGTGCCATCTCCATACAAACACAGATGATGCAATACTTTGGTGCAGCCCTTGTGAGAAAGGTGTGCCTGAGATACAAAGTGTTGGGGGTTGCTTGTGTGTGGCAAGATGTGAGATTAAAGGGAGAAGGGAAATTTTGGCGAGCAGGTATCTTTGTAGGTACAGGGACACCTCTGGGCAGGGAGGGTGAGCGTGGTGTGACCCCTCAGGACTGTGCTGGAGCCCTGGGCAGGAGCCCAGGCTGCTGTCCCCACCTTTGGGCAGTGGGACCTGGTGAGCTCTGGGGACAGGTCTGCAGGGCAGCTGCCACCAGGGACACGCTTCCAGCACAGCAAGGGGCACTTGGCACCCAAGCTGCTCTCCATGGCCCCTTCCAGGAAACATTCCTGCAGGCAGCTGGTGCAGGGATCCTGTGCCTTACACAGGTAGGAGATGGGAGTGGCTGGGGGGAGAGTGCTCCCCTTGCAGCGGGAGAGGTGCTGGAGCCTGTTGTGTGGCTGCAGGGATTTGCACACTGGGACCTTGGGCTCTTCCCTCGTGCATCCATCCCTCTGCAGAGCCAGGGGAGGAGGCAGCAGCTGGGGCTGCTGGGGCCTGGGAGGCAATGGTGAGGCACCATTTAGAAATATGGCTTGACACAAGCTGCAGGATTGTGTCCCCAGTCGTTGTGTGGTGTGTTTGGTGGGACTGAAGTGAAGGATATTGATAAGAGCTAGTTGTGGTGACTTTGAATATTTACATTTATTGTCCTAAAATACCAAATGAAGAAAAGTGACCATCAATTAAGGTTGGGGTAATTCCTGGATCTGCTGTAGCTACCTGTATCCTTTCTTGCATCCATATAGGTTCTATATTCTAATTTATGCTACAGCAAGGTGCATTGTAGATGTGTGTCCTTCCAGCCTGCTGGAATGTGACTTTCTGTTTTCAGCTGTGTGATGTGTTCCAGCTGATAAAAAGCTGTGGTTGCCTTGTTGGTTCTGTACAGGCTTCCTTCCACTTCATGCCTGGGTTTCATAGGAGTGGTGTATTTTTGTTTCAAAAGACAGGAAAACATCTATGGCAATGAGGGGAAAATATTTAGTGGAAGTCTGACTGAAAACTGACTTTTTACTGAGATAAAAGGTATCTTCTGTCTGTCAATAAATAAAATGTTGATACTTTTCTCAGCAATTTCTGGGAAAGAGAGAAGCTAAGGTAACAAGGATAAAGTATGGGAAGAGTAAGAATGGAGATATGACAGTGAGAAAGATCTAATAGGCTTTACTTGTTATCAAGTCTCATGGGAAAGAAATTAAATGTAGAGAAGTATGGTAGTGGGATTACCTTGAACCCTTTTTTCCTCTAATTTTCACATTATTTGCAAATGAGGCGATAGTTGTAATTAGCATTTTTTAGAATTGGATTAGTAATTTGTTTGTGCTTTTTGATTATTTTTTAAGCCTCAGGGTATATTAAAGAATTGGTTTCCTTGGTGTATTCTCTTGTGATTTGCTTCCATCTCACACATCACTGAAGTATTCTTCCTTCTGACCTCACTCGAGAGTTCAGAAGAATCCTCTCTGGTTCTCTTTTTCTGATCAGACATTTCAGAATTGTTTTAGGCTGGGGTTGCAGAACCTGCTGCAAACTGCCAAATACAGAATAAACATTGAGTTGTTGTCCAAGTAATGGCTAAAGAACCCTTTGTTTAGAATACAGGAACAGTTTTCTAAGTTTTGATGTTAGCATGATAGCAAAGTGCAGTGGAGGTAGTGGTGGGGAAAGCAGGTGATGTGAAGCAGTGGGATTTTATACTGCATTATCTCCAACATCCCAAGTGCTACCTGAGGAAGTGTCTGGCTGCTGATAAAGCCTATCATTTTACATCTGCTCATTGAACAGCCCATTTTCCTTCAGTGTATGTACTTAATACCTTGGAGCTCCCATCCTTTGCTGACTCCCATCTTGGAACTAAATACATTTTCTGACATCCCACAACTGAGGAACATAGTGTGAGGGTTTAAAGTACAACATTAGGTGAATGAAAATAGGTAGTGTGCTCACTGCTCTTCTGTAGGGTGATTGAGAGACCCTTAGCAGACACTTGGATGGGAACCCAGGCATCCTTACACTTCAACCAGTCTGGTCAGAGCATCTTGCCATCCTGGTACCTCCCAGCATCTTCACTGAGGGTTTGGGGTGACTCACTTGTGATCTGCCTCCTCCTCAGAGTGCAGCAGGTCTGTCAGACACCCCTGCAGCTGACAAGTTGTCTCCAGCCTTTGGGCTGGCCAGTGGTCAGAGTTCAGGGGTCCAGGGGTGTGTGATGAGAGCGTGCCACACCTGTGATGGTGGTTCCAGCTCAGCCAGATGTGCAGCTGCTGCACACATGGGCACAGCTGGGCTCACATCCATGGGTTGTGTTGGATACAGCAATTGTTGGACATAGCAGCTTCACTGAGCCCCTCAATTGCCTTGTGGGTCAGGTGAGACTGGTACAAAGACCCTGGCAATATGACTGCTCTGAAAGTTGCAGCAGCACATAACTAAATGTGAAGCAGAAACCTCTCTAAGCCTGTGTGCAAGTACCTTTTCAATATTTAGCAGTGTAGGCAACTCTAGCAGCAATGCTCATGCATGGAGGATGAGTAAGGGAAGGATCAAATGTCAAGACACAGGATCTGTGCTCTCCATTCCTTCACCCTCTCTTTCTTGAGCCCGCAGGGTTTTGAGAGTCAGTTGGTGAGGAGAAGCTCTCTATGTTTGAGTATTTGAGATAACAACACAACTTACCTGCTTACCTCACTATTGCCTAAGCCACAGGGTTTGGGCAACTGTCTCTTTTGGCTTCCTTTGGCCTACTGGCTTGCATTTCCAAAAATATCTATGGAAAGTATTTAGGAAATGTAGGGGAGTTAGAAGAGCTGAAGATACTCAGATCAGATCTAATGACAGTCTTTGGCAATCTTCCATGTTACAGTTTTTCTGTCCAGGTTTCTGTGGGAATTATGATGTTTTTAGGTAATATAGTACTCCTAACTACTCTGACATCTACTTTGCCATTCAAGAAACAAGCATGGTAGTACTGTCTTTTCTCAATGATAGGCTTTTTTGTTGTCTGCTCCTTTTTTAAGACTAGTTGGACAAATGATTGCATAAATCAAAGTACAGAACAAGTTGACAAGGAGTTCAGTTCTTCATAGATTTGTTCACAGTGGTTGTCCACTTGAAACAAAGAACATCTGAGACCTAATTAAATTCAGTTTTGCCACTTTGTATTTCTGTGACAAGTGACAGTATTATTGTTCCCCTCCAATGGAGCTCTTTTTCCAGGGTTGAAAAACACTGAACTATTTATAGAAGTAATACAATTTCCAAAAAGGGCAGGATGTAATCTCTAGTGAAAATTTTGAAATCTGTTGATATTTGCCTAATGCATTTTTTTTTAATTATTAAGACTTTGCTTGAGAATGAATTGCAATGTGTTGATCTTATTGGATTGAAAACAGCTTTATCAAAGGTACAGCTTGGCTTTTATGGTCAGATCTGGTACCATGATCATCCTCTATATCTCTTCAAGTGCTTCAAATGTAGGTTGCAGCCATGCCTGGTTGATAAGCTGGAAATGCCCATCTCACCCCACTGATTAAAGAGGGAATGTGAGTGACTGACTTGGGCTGATTACCTTGTTGTTAGGTGGCTAAAGGTCAGTGGGATGAGCCCACCCTGAATGTGTGTGCCAGAACGGAAGAGTTTGCTTTCTTTTGGAGTGCACTTATTTCTGTTACAGCAAACTACCTGTAGTAGCAGGCTTAGCAGACTAGATAGAAAAGATGGGGGAGCCTGTAATTTGCAAAGAGGAAAAGTTTTGCTGTGAATAATGTTAGGATATACTTTAAATAACGTCAAGAGTTTGAGTGAATGAAGGGGGAAAGTATGCTTTTATGGGGATTTGGCATTCAACAAAGAAAGAAAATTTAAAAATACTTCAGAAAGATCATCTCTGCACTTGAAAAAAGCACTTGAACAAAAAAGTAGGATTTGCTGGAGAGAAAGGAAAACCGTTGGACTTTGTTTCAACAAGTTGTTAGTGCTGCTAAGCTATAACCACCTTCGTATTTATTCCAGTGTTTACCCTTGCCAAGCACAAAAAAAGCAAATAAATGGAATAGCAAACCTTTAATAAATCCTCAGGGGACCACATGATAAACATAGACATGTTATGTTTATCACATACAAAGGAAAGTAATCTGTTTTCAACACCATTTCCTGATGTGATAGATGCTACACTCCATCAGGCCTCCAGCACTTCTGGAAATGACTTGTATGGTCAAAATATTTCAGTGCTTTTTGAAGGAGACAAAAGAAAAATCCCTCGTTAACAACTGCTGTCAGCATGGCATCTCCTGCCTGCCGTGGGGTCTGGGACCTAGGCCCAGTTTCAGGAAGAAGGAAAAGGTTCTGGGACCCACCAAAAGGGGCAAAGCTATGTTCTTAGATTTGAGTTTCCAGTATGTGATGGCCAGCACCTAGCAGTCTGTCTTGGCTGTTAGGTTTGAAGCTAATGTAGTCAAGGTGGATCTCTGTAGCTACCACCAGAGCACACATCACAGGCACAAAGATCTGCTGGACTGGTTGGGTTTGCTCTTTCCTTTCACTAGCCACAGATCAGACTCCTTGATCCTATTCAAAACCAATGCTAGCAAGTCACTGAGCTTATTGCATTGAATTCCTGTCACAGCACTTTTGAACTTTCCAGGAACTGGCTCAGCCAGTGGTGTTCGTACTCTGTTTCTAAAAGAGACCCTTGAACATTCAAGCTGTGATTTTTAGTTTTAAAATTGATTTGGCTGTGTGCATTTAGTTTAAATCATGTAGAAGCTGTCCCACACCAGTGCTTTCACCAGGGCACCACTCAGTGTGACTGGGGAGAGGTGTTTGGCACCTTTCACACCTTAGGTCTATTAAGAGGACTTGGATCTAACCAGCAAGTGCTACAGCATTTCACTTGTGGGTGCCTGTTCTCTGCAGCCCTATTCTGTTTTAGGCAGTTAAGTGTCCTGTAAAGTGGGAATACTTGAAATGCCATCCCACTACAGCTTGGGCACTTCACTCAGCATAGCAATCAGGACACTCAGCCAGGGCAGAGATGGGCTGGGCTCCAGCCCTTGATCTAAGAGCTCTCCCTGTGCTATACATTAAAGAGGAGCCGAAGAAGGTTCAGAAGCTGTCGTGGGACTCACATTTCCCATCTCTTTAGTAGGTGCCATAAGCCACAGAATCTCACCACTCTTGGAGGGTGCAGGAGGGGAGGCTTTCTGGCTCATGTGCATGGACACCTCTGCTTCAGCAGCACTGTGGCCAGTCTGGCTTTTACCTTCAGCTGCTGGATGCTGTTTAGGCCATAAAAAAGTGGGATCATGAGCCTTTCAGGCTGTGTCAGGGCTAGGTCACTTCTGGTTGTAACCAGGAGCTGAATTCTTCTCACCTGGGAGCTTAAAAGTAAAATAAACAAGAACCTTGGGAAATTCCATGGAGTACTTTCCTGTTGATCAGAGATGATTTGTTTGCCTCCTGGCTTTAACTATTTGTAAATGTATTCTGATTTTATGTGGAGCAGCCCCGATGGGCTAAAGGGTCAGTTATGGAAGAATTCATGGGCTCAGACTTAAGTTACTCTGCTAAATATTGAGAGTCCAGCCCACCTTCTCCTGTTTAATCCTCTTTCTCAGTGCAGTTTGCCGTGCTGACAGACTTGCTGGTAATCGTGGACGTGTTGCTGCTCGTCGCTGGATGCGGTGGCTGCTCCGGGTGTGCTCCCTGCTGCTGGAGACAGCCAGGGCTCACTGCACATGGGCTGGAGGGCTCTGGGCAGGGGCTGGGCTCAGCTGTTCCCTTGCCTGACTCAGTTTCCTTCTCACGGGTGTATTTCTGGTGTTGGCCTCCTCTTACTGGCACAGCGTAATTTAGTGATGTGTGCTCTGCATGATGAGCTCTCCATCTGGCAGATAATTGCCTGCTAGTTTAAATCCCGTCTTAACTTCAGTTTCCCAAGCTCATGAACCTGCTGGTGCCTTCTGGTTCCTTTTGCAGAGTGTTTGCCAAAGGATTTGGTGCAAGTTAGAGTGATATGGGTACATTTCTCTGAGATTTTTTGATTGATACATGGGGACAGATTAACTTTTAAGTCCTACTTACCAAGCTGCCTGACATTATTCTTCCTTGAGTTTGGCAGTCTGACACCTCTGCTGACAGCAGGCACTGGTGGTTTGCACTGGTTGTGCAGAGTGGGGACCCTGGGTGTGTTCTGGGACCTGGTAGATGCTGAAAGCTTGTTGCACAATTCATGCTGGTGTTCATCTTTCCTTCTTCCTTATTTTTTTCTCCTTTCTCCCTTTGCACTCACTGGATCTATTTGCCCTATTCTGTTGTGCAGCAAGGTGCTGCATCTCTGGGGTTTGCTTCCTGCAAGTTTGTACAGGGCCATGCACAGCAGAGACCTTGTTGGGCTGCTTTTGTAATAGCTGCTGTAAATAATGAGGATAACCAGCAGGCAGACTGCCTGCCTGCCCTGTGAGAGAGCAGCCTGCAGTGCTGGGGACATCCTGGGCTGGGCAGCAGGCACTGGGGGCTGGCTGGCAGCTGCCCACCAGCACAGGGCTTGCCTCCCTTGTCACTGCCTTCCCTCTTGCATTTGGGGAGGCAGGGCAGATTTCTCATCCACTCTGCACCCTCTTCTGCCCACTGTGCTGCCACTCAGGAGGATACATTGGTGCAGGGCTTGGGGCAGGGTCCATCCCCTCCTGGGATGCCCCTGAGATGTGCCTGGTGAAACAGGGCATTGCCCATGCAGCCCTTGCACTCCCTCTGGCAGCTCTGGGGTACAGACTTCAGTGATGGTGCTGGCTGCAGCTTCCAGGGGTTTTGCAGACACAATCCTTTGTCCCCTGTCCTTGTGCAGAGCCCAGGGAGCCACAGCACAAGTGCTGAGAGTCCCACAGGGGTGGGCAGCACAAGCAGTCGTGGGACATCCGTGTCCAGCTCCAGGTGCAGGGCATGCTGCTCAGTGTCAGTGCTTGCTGTCTTTGCAGTCTGTGGGAGCAGCACCTGTGTGGCCCAGTCTGGGTGTTGATGTTGACTGTATTTTTTTCTATCCCTTGTGCAGTTGCCTTTATTGACTTGTGTCTTTGTGCCTCAGCAACCCTGTGGCTCAGCTAATAAGAGTGTCTGGGACTTTATTCAGCTTTAAGAGGCTTTAAACTAAGAAATTCCTATTTACTGCTAACAGCATTGATGGACATGACTGATTAATGGCAATAAACTCAGGTGAGAACTGAGAGACAAGGATGTTTTTTCTCTTCTGTGCAGTGAACATGTTTCTTTTGTATGACTGAGTTTTACAAACTTTTGTACGATCTGCTTTTAAAATATGTCCTTTGCCAAGTGGTGGGGATTTCTTAAGCTGAGATGACTGATTCACTCCTTTATCTCAGCCAGCCTGCATCAGACTGGGCTGAAGCTGAGATGCTGAGATGATCAGATAAAATTCTTCACACCACTTCTGGCAGTTAAGTATCCATCCCTTTTTATCCCCTGGGGCTAGTCCTGCAGGACAAGTTTCTCCTGCTCTGAGGTTGTCTCAGGGACTCCCTGGGTTTTTGCTCTGAGTCTCTTTGATCAGTCTGTAGCTGTTAAAAGATTCCATTACTCTTTTCAAGGCCTAAAGGGAAAGTAAAGTGACAACTTTGATGGCCATTTTGAAAGCTTTCTCAGACTGGAAAGCATCCCATGGGGCAAACAACTTTACTCACACTCTACACATCCCATAGTGGCCATATAGGATGCCTTAGTGCTGCATAAACTTTGGATATTGTGCATTTTCGGGCATTTCAATGAACTTATATAAGTGACTAATGATAAGAAAAACCTAATTAAATTTTGTTCCTGTGATGAAACTGAATTTTAGAGAAATCAGGCTGAGATTTCAGCAGTTGTGAAATTCCCAGTGTTGTTCTTTGCACTGTAGAGCCTTTGTGTTTACTGCTGTAGTCATATTACATGAATTGCCCAATACCCAGCAAGGCGTTTTCTTGGCTCATTCAGCAGGTAAGATTCCCTGAGGGTCACTGGATCTGCCCATGCACTCAACAGAGAGCTCAGTCTGATAATTTCACAGCCATGTATTTGCATTTCCAGTGCTTTTTTCTTTTTGCCATGCTTCTCCCTTTTATCCTACCACGATTATTGAAACCAAGGCTCTGACTGGTTTTGTGACCTGTGCCATCCCTTCCTGTGTCCCACTGTTTTCACTGTTGAGCCCCTGCTCCATCCTCCTGATCCAGTGGGAGGGATCCATGGGTGTAGGCACCTGGCAGAGTTGGTCAGGTCATGGGCTGGGGTGCTGAACTTGCTGCTGAGAGCTGGTCCTCTAGCAAATGAGAAACTGATCTATGAGAACTCCACGGTAATATAACCCCTTTTGGAAAGCACAATAATTGATAATCCAACCTTTAGAAACCACCACTGTTTCTGTTCCTTACTAGACACCTTGATTAATTTGTTTTCTGTTTCTGTTCTTAGGTATTTTGTAGCGTTTAATTTTCTCTATGATAATTTATGAGTCACAAAATCCCTTGGAACATGTTTGCTTCCACGTGATAACATTTCAGCACCTCTTGCATTTCCTTTGGTTGGATCATGTGTTGCTGCTTATGTGGAGGAAAGGCTGCTGCTTCTCTGAAGAAATCAATATATTGTTACCTGGGTGTGATATGCCAGGCCCTCTCTTTGGAGATGGGCCCTCCATCAAGTTATATAGTACTTAGGGTGCTTGTCACATACTGGAATGGAAAATTACTCCATTTTCTGAAATTACACTATTTGGGTGACTTAATTTTCTTGCCTGCCCACTGTCTATGTATTTGAGTTGGTTCAGGTACATGGAAGCATAAAAAATGTCAGCAGAAAAAATGCAATGGTGCATGGGGCTTCAACCACAGGGGCTCAATAAGTGAGATGGGTTTAATGTATAAAGTGAAGTATTGCATGCAGCTGTACAAGGCACTGCAAATATCTCATCTCTCTCCAATTCTGATTGCTGCTAGTCAAGAAAAGCTAATGTATGTTGTAAAGAGGATAAATTGGGGAACAGAGAATTTGTTTTACTGGAGGTATCATTTATGGTAGAAGATTGCATCCTTCTAACTGCAAAATAAAACCAAAGAAGACTATGACTGCTACCTACATCCCTGAAATACAGGAGAGGGGTAGTTCAAAGAAAAAACGTGTAAGTGAACGAAATAAATTTAGGTGGGATGTTAGAAGGCAGTTTGAAACCTTTAGGGAAGCAAATTCCTGGGATAACCTCTCTGTGAAGGGATCCAAAGAAGTGCAGCTGGGTTTAAGATAAAGCTTGATAAATTGATAAGATTCATGGTTTTGCATTTCCTTGAGAACCTTCCTTAAATAGAAAATTGCACTTGCTGGTGGAAAAATTATTTCCTTTTCTCTGTTTGCTGCAGAAATTAAACATTCATATTAATAAATTGTGAGTGCAGTTAGCCCTTTGAACTGCCTGAGTTGTGTAATTTGGTGTGTGTTGGTAACAGTATTGCTGTCTTCTCCTGAACTTGGTATCAAAATAAGCTTAAGAATCCACAATAAGGTGGTTCAGCAGATCCATGAAGGGGGCTGGAAGTTATTCACAAATGTCACAGGATGCAAGTTGCTGCAAGATGAACCATTCTTGCTTCTGGCTGTCACAACCCTTTGCTTCCCATCACCTGTATGATCTTGTGCTGGGCTGTTTCCATGCACCAAGTTTCCAAAAAGCCAATCTGCCAATAAAGAGCCCCAACAAAAGAGGCTTCTGACTTAGCACAAAGAAACAGCTGAGTTCATTGAATGAGTAGAAGATAATGCAAGGGAGGCTGAGAGTTGACAAAAAGCCAAACTAGTAATAAAAAACAAACAAAAAAGTTCTTACTTGGTGTGAAGAAACAGCTCAATGCAGTATGAGATGAGTTCCAGTGCAGAGATGGGGAGGAGCTGTGGTAGTCAGCCCCTCATTTAGCTTAGTGCTGCTTTGCATTTGCAACCAAAGAAAAACTAACTTTTTTTTTTTTTTGGTAGGATTTCTTTTGCCTTATGCTGGAGCAGTTCAGCACAGGGTTGGACAGACATAGAGATGGTGCTAAAGAGGAGGCAGTAACTAGGTGGGTTTAGGCTCTGCCCTTGGCTTTGGTGGTTTTTCTTGAAGGAGATATATAATTTTCCCCATGCTTGCATTATGTCCCTCTGGAAGGTTGAAAGTTTCTAGAAAGTCCTTTTAAGTTATGAAAATGTTGTACTGCCCCTCCCTCAGGTCTGTATGACCACATGGACTCATATCAAGTGCAAGGTTTGTTCCAGTGCTCTGTGTGCAATACTCAGCTCTTAATCCATGTAGGCAAGAGTGTCAGCACTCATCACTTCCTTCTGTGGGTACAAAGCTCCCAGCTTTCATTTGTGTGAATTTTTGCCACCTAGAAATTCTTCAGCTTGAACCTGCCACAGATTTTGGGATACAAAATGCAGCTGCACTGTACTAACATCAAAACCTCAATAAACATGTTTAAAAACACCTGTCTTGAAAACACACAGAGCACATGAAAAAACAGTAATAAATGATTGCAAAAATAAACAACTGAATAATTCTTTTCCTATAGATTGCTGCCTTTCTAAATTTGTAAGTTTAAAAGATTAGCAAATTTCAGTTTTAAAAGGTAACAAATTCTCTGATAATAAGAGTTTTGCATTAAGAAAGTGTCCATATTTATGAGGTCTGGCTCAGTCCCTTGAATTATCTAGGCACTACTGTAATTGATAACTGAGTGCTGATAACCCTGTTAATATTTCAAGGACTCTTTTGCAGCTATAGGGGAGCACTTGGTAACTATCACATTCCTTTGCACTGCAGGACAGGTTTTTATTTGCTATCTGAATGGAGTTATATGCATATAGGCTTTTTTCTAACTCAGTTCTCCTTGTCTTGCAGCAGCTCCTTGGCACACAGCCTCAGGAACTCTCCAAGATGCTTTTTACAGCAGCTAGGCTCATTGCCTGCTCTGCTGTGGCTGGGATTTGGATTGCAAATTCCTGATCCAAACAAAGAGGGGGAATAGAAAGGGCTGGTTTCTGGCCTCTCTCACACTTTAGGAAACTTTGCTGGCTTCAGAGGATTGTCCTGGTAACTCTGGTTACACTTCCAAAATAAAGAAATGGCCTCTATCTTTGGGTGCAGCCCCTCCAGCTGGAGAGAGGTGGTTCTGGGGAGGCTGCTGGGATTTCAGGCTGCCTTGAGTTTTATCCACACTTGTTCTCTTTCCCCCCCTGCTTTGTTTCTTCCAAACCATGGGTCTGGAAATCCACGAGTTTAGAAAACTCAGGAGAGAGTGGGGAGAAAAAAAAGGATGGAGACAAGTGGTGTGTGCAGGATGTATCCAGATGTGCTCCTTCACCAGCTTGTTGGCACACAAGGGCCCTGCAATGTGAGCACAGCTTCCTGCCATTGATTTGTGAGCCAGTATCAAGGGGTAGGAGCTGGCCTGTGCTGGCTTGTGCTCCTTGGGGAGCAGAGAGGAGTCAAACCAAGCAGGGTGACTCAGCAGAGTCAGCTCCTGCAATGGTTTGTGTAAAACTGCCCAGGGTTGGGAAATGGGCTGTCTGGTCATGGTTAAATCACTCTCTCCTTTGGCTTGCTGCTCTTTGGAGCCATTTATATGGAAACCTGTGCAGAAGACTTTGCAGCATAGGCAGTGCTGGGCTAAGCAAACTGCAGTTGTTCAGTGTCCTGGTTTTCAGTGTGGTATCTGCTTCCCTGCAGCCAGGTCTGTGCAGTGCAGTGGGGAAAGGCACTTTGCTGACTCTTGAACTGTGCTCTGATTTGTGCTCATTCTCCCTCTCACTCTTCTCCTGGGCATTTGTGTGTTAAGGATGTTCACCACATGCTGGAGTCTCCACCTCTCTTGTGGCAGAAAACCACAGGTCCTGTCTTAATGGAGTGGGAGGAACCAGGCAGGGGCAGGGAGGATGGCCAGATGGACACGGGATTTTCTGTGCCTCGCCCCAGGTTGATCAGATGAAATCCAGTCAGGGGTGCTTTTCTCCTGCTGGAGAACAATCCTGTGGGAAGGGGAAAGCAGTGAGGCTGTGAGGAGAGCCCTGTCTCTGTGCAGATGGGGTGCTGTGGGTGCAGGGCAGGGCAGCTGGAGCAGCCCTGGCAGCAGCCGGATGGTGCCGTGGGCGGCGAGCAGCCCCGGGCTCCCTCCCGTGATCTCTGCACAGGAGCAGCCTCCTCAAAGCCTGCTCCTCTATGTTATATGCACAAAACTAGCCTCTGGGAAAAGCTGGTGCTTGCTGGAGACGTTTCTTGGGTGTACCCTGCTCTGTGAGGTACAATTTCTGTGAGATACAACACACCCTCTTTGGGTGAGTTTGTTAGTCAGAAGGTGTTCTGACTTCCTTCTGTTTCAGGGAAGCAAGGCTGGAGGAGAGGCAGGTAAACAGTGTAAGGGGATCTCCTGGCACAGCTCCTTTTAGAGCTAGGAGGCCACCAGAATGGGGACTTGGCTGGGCTGCCTGGTCAGCTCCAGGCATATAGGTAATTAAGATATATCCTCCAATTAACCTGAGTGGCCCTTTTATTGCTGTGTGAGATCAGTGAGCCCAACTGCCATAGCAGAAAAGAGGCTGGATGATTTTAACCACTGCTTTGCATGTTTAAGTAATTAGAGATCTGCCCAGTTAATGTTTACAGAGGCTCATTAAGCAAGACAGGTATGCTTCCCTGCCCTGCAGGTTTAATGGCAGAGGCTGGCTGGGCTGGAATGGTTCCCTTTGCTGTGTCCATCCTGGTATGGCCAGCTCTGTCCCAGCAGGTGAGCCAGCTCAGCAGGGTGCTGGGGCTAACACTGCTGAGTTATGTGGCAGCACTGTGTGTCTGTGTGTCTGTGGTGCCCTGTTTTACTTAGAGCCACGAGCATCACCTCTCAGACCTGCTAAATGCTATGAGGCCAAAGGGATGCCCAGGCTAATATCCCACTCCTGCTCTAGCCACATACCCTGAGGAAGGTGTATGAGAAACAGGGCAGGTACAGGCAGATCCTGCCCTCCTTGCACTGCTCCAGCTCGCAGCAGCCAGATGTTTTATGGCTTTTGGGGCTGCAGGTTTCCCCCAGTTGTGGCATTGACTCACTGTGGGGCAAGTCCATGGCACAATCCATGGCCCCCTCATCTCTCAGTTTAACCCTCTGAAGTTTCTGCTTTCCCTACTGCCTGATCACAGTCCCCACCATTCAGATGCACACACTTGCAGAAATTGTTTTCTGTTAAAACATGTTCCTGATCATCTCACTTTAGTGAGTGATCTTTAGGTTTTATATTGTGAGGGACAGGGATTTTTTGTTTTTTTGTTTGCCTTCTTGTTGTGATCTTATATTTCCTTGTCATCCTTCATCTTAGCCATCTGTCTCTCCATCCTATGAGGAGTGCTCCTAGTCGTGTAATATACTGTGAAGACAATTTCTCCAGTTGTGCCTGGCTTGCCCAGGGGGTGTAAATAAAAGCATCCCAGTGCATATGGGTACATTTATGGCCAACCATTTCCAGGGAAAAGGCAAATTGCAGAGGTGGTAACTGCAATTTCTCAGATGCTTTGAACTTTGTATTCTTTTCTGCAAAAAATTTACTGTGTTTATATAGTTTTTTAAAAGTTCTTTACAAAACTTTGGATATAGAAACATTGTTGTTTTCAGGTAGCTGCTTCTGGTGGTTGTGTGTGAAGAGCTGTGGGATACCCCATACAGCTTTTTGATATTCTCTTTTCTCATCTCTCTAGCTAGGCTGTTTGGATACTGCACTGCTTTAATGTCCATTTCAATACACAAATAGTAGTTATATTGCCTTCCCACTCATGTCAGAGCAAAGCTTAGTCATATATTTCAGAGAAAAATAAAGAACCAGGTGCAGCAAATGTATTTTTACATTTTTATTTGTATTTGTTGGCAGCATTTTAGCCTGCAAATTGTCAACAAAAAGGCAGTGTTTGCTCTCCTCCCTGTGAGGGTAGCTGTGACCTGGGCTGGGCATCTTGTCAGAATTAAGATGTTCATCCCCACTGGCCCACAGCCAGGAGAGGGTGGGAGATACTAATGACATCAGGGTCTCTGCACACCTTGAGCCAGAGTGTGCCTATCACATCTTCCCAGCTGATCTCTGCCCAGCTGATCCCTGCCCAGCTGATCTTGCCCAACTGATCCCTGCCCAGCTGATCCCTGCCCAGCTGATCCTGCCCAGCTGATCTCTGCCCAGCTGATCCTGCCCAAATGATCCTGCCCAGCTGATCCTGCCCAGCTGATCCCTGCCCAACTGATCCCTGCCCAGCTGATCCTGCCCAGCTGATCTCTGCCCAGCTGATCCTGCCCAAATGATCCTGCCCAGCTGATCCTGCCCAGCTGATCCCTGCCCAGCTGATCCTGCCCAGCTGATCCTGCCCAGCTGATCCTGCCCAACTGATCCCTGTTCAGCTGATCCCTGCCCAAATGATCCTGCCCAGCTGATCCTGCCCAACTGATCCCTGTTCAACTGATCCCTGTTCAACTGATCCCTGCCCAGCTGATCCCTGCCCAGCTGATCCTGCCCAGCTGATCCTGCCCAACTGATCCCTGTTCAGCTGATCCCTGCCCAGCTGATCCTGCCCAACTGATCCCTGCCCAGCTGATCCCTGCCAGGACCATTGTGGCTCTCTCATCCCTGGGGAGAGGCTTGACTCAGGCTAAACATTTTACCCCATTCACAGTTTGTTTATTTATTTATTAATGCATCTGGATACTTTTGCTTTTATAACCACATGAATTGTGAGCACATCTGAACTTGATACTTTAATTGCAGTATGAATTGCCTTTGAATCACTAAGGGAAAATCCCTGTTCTTTCCTTTAACCATGCTGTCTACTGGTCAGGATTTTGCTTTGAGGTGTGGCAGGTGTGGCTGCCTGGTTTCTTAGACCCTCTTGCTCAGCCCTTAGTGATAGAAAGAACAAGGTGACTGCATGTGGACAGATTATTATTTTTTTTACAAGAACTCTTTCTGCTAAAATCAGAACACACTGAATTTTTTTTGACAAAGTCAAAATAAGCTCTAGAAAGAAGATTTCTGTAGGCTTCTGAAGAAGATCTGAGTAGTGAGAATATTATCTGCTTGGCATATGGAGTAGAGGGGAGAGTGTCTTCGTGGGGACCCTGTCACCAGTCTTTTGGAGAACACTCAACTTCACCCAAAACAGGAGCTCAACACTTGGCAACAATATTGAATATTTTTAGTTGTTAGATTTAAATTTGGTCTGTTTACCGATAAAAAAGGGTCAAAAGTAAAAAGCAGAAGATCTTAAGCATCATTGTTCAAAGGATATAAAAAGCAAAGTGTTTGCTGTTTATGTTTTCAGTCATAGGGGCTTGATCTTAGTTCCACTTTCAATTGTAAATCACTATAATAAAATGAAAAATGTCAGCATCTCTGCTTTGCCTTGCATACAAGTATGATACAGCATTTGCTTTATTTAATTTTTTCAAATTATCTATATGTGCTTTTGATTCCACTTTTAGACTTAACTGGAATTGTACTGGTTGTGTCTCAGTCACAGATGATTGAGCAGGGAATTATTAACCCAGCATAAGAGCTAACATGAGGATTACTGGAAAGTTCCTGCCTGTGACAGCTTTAAGTGAACTGTGTTACTGCAAAAGCTGCAGAAAGTTCAAATTGCTTGAGATCGTGCCAGAGGACTGTCAGTGGTCTTTTGTTAGAGGCTGACCACCTCAGGCAGGGCTCACAAAGGGAGCCTATTTTGTTTAAACCAAGCAGGGCTAGTTCTGTGCTCCAGAGTTACAGCCTAGCTACCTTGCCCTACATCAGCATTTTGGATATTAAAGCTGTTACCCATGTCCCCAAAAGCCTCTAGGAGGGAACCTGGCACTGCTGTCACTTGGGTCTTACCAGCTTCAATGGGAACTTTCTGCAAAGCTCTTGTGGACTACCTTTGTTTTTACCTGAACCATAAAACTTGGTTTTGACCAAGAGCTGCTGGCTGACACCTGCTGGACTGGACATCCATCCCCCTGAGGCTGAGCCCTGCCATGGAGCACTTACTGACAGAAGTGTTAACAGAAGAAATAACCTGGGTATTAACAGAAGAAATAACCTGTTTGGTGGTCAGCAAAAGTAATGACTTTCAGCTTCTCTTGCCTGTCCACCTCTTTTCCAGATTGATTGTCTGGTGTCTTCAGCTTTAGCCTGGGAGGTGTTGCCTTCTGGGGTGATTTTTTCCATCCCTGTCAGCAGATTATGGAGGCTGAGCCTGACTTTCTGCACCTGTGCCTCTGCTGACTGATGGATGCATGAGCTGTCCCTGTTCAGGCTCCTCCCAGCATGGCCAGCATCTGTCCTGGAGGGCTGAACAAGGCCCAGCCTTTGTCTGAGCTGAGAGACAGTGTAATCTGTCTGCAGAAGCCATGGATAGCCCAGGGCTAACTGTGCTCTCCTAGCTCTGCTGCCCTAAGAGCAAGAGGCATTTTTGGAAAGAAATTTGTTGCTCTGATGGAGAGAAATGTTGCCAGTCCTATCCCATTGGCATGTCCTGCTCACTCCCAGAGGTCCTTTTTGCTTAATCTGGGGGGCTGTGAACACACAGCCTTGACTGGGTGTCATGTCTTGAAGGTGAGATCTGGTTTCTTGTCCCTTTACTGATGTAATTTTTCTGACAAAGCTTATTTTCATTAGCCAAATATATAGGTATTCATAAATACTTTCTAGAAAAAATCCTCAGATCCTGTAGCCTAGCTTTTCAGAGCTTAATTTTTCTTTCCTCTGATGATAGCATGACAGAGACAGAAGTATTACCAGGTATTTGGTGGACCTCTAGGAGGTCTATAAATAGACTTGTATTGCTACATTTTTCAAGTTTATTGTGTGCCTGTATGTGACCATATATCACTGCAACTATTCTTGAGGTAAAAATATTGAGAGGTCCACTATTGTTCCAGCATTTAAAACCCTAAATAGTGGCAGTAGCACTGAGACAATATCTTTTGTTAGTTTTACCCTTTCAACAGCTTTCTGAAGCAACAGATCCTGGTGAGACAGAGGAACAGATAAACAGGTTTATGTGGATTCTTTCAGAAACAGAGGTGTTTCCCCAACTCCTTTAATTGTTGTAGGGTTTTTTGTAGCACCTCTTTCTCTTCTGTATGTGCTGCTTCTAGTAGAGAAGGCTCAGTACAGCAGTTGTACTCTTAACAAGTCAAAGGTTACCCTGCAGCACTGTGTTCTCCTCAGGCATGTCTAACATGAAATTAGCTCCTTTCTTTTAACATTGTGTATTGTGTAACAGTGTTGTTGCAGGATACACTGAAGTCCTCTTTCTTGTGTATGTACCTACCCGTGTGAGGAGCACTGCTGTGGTAAAGGGAACAATTGCTGCAGCACGACTGGGGGCTGTCAGCTCTGCTGCCGGTGGTTTTTGGGGTGTGTGCAGCCTTTGCATCCCTCAGATCCAATGGCAGCAGCTGCCAAGCTTTTGTGCTGCCTCTGATTGCAAAACCACTCTCTGCCTGTTTCGCCCAGTGCCCACCCCTGCAGCAGGCTGAGTGTGAGCTCTGGGTACCGTGAGCATTTGTACAGGGTGAGTGTTCAAAATCCTCATTCTGCACTCCAGCATCTGCCACTGATTCACTGCAATTTGCTGCTCTAGCTGTGCCATGTAACCTGTGCTTATTCATCTCCCTGTGAAAGTAGTAGCAGGTCAGGAGGCAGAGCAGAAAATGAGCTCGCTGTAACCTAGGTGGGTGCAAATCCTCACTGAAAGGGAAGTCAGGGTGGCCACATGGCCACAGACCATCCCTGCCACATGGCCACAGACCATCTTGGCCACATGGCCACAGACCATCCCAGCCACATGGCCACAGACCATCCCAGCCACATGGCCACAGACCATCCCTGCCACATGGCCACAGACCATCCCTGCCACATGGCCACAGACTATCCCAGCCACATGGCCACAGACCATCCCAGCCACATGGCCACAGACCATCCTGCCACATGGCCACAAACCATCCCTGCCACATGGCCACAGACTATCCCAGCCACATGGCCACAGACCATCCCGGCCACATGGCCACAGACCATCCCGGCCACATGGCCACAAACCATCCTGCCACATGGCCACAGACCATCCCTGTCACATGGCCACAGACCATCCTGCCACATGGCCACAGACCATCCCTGCCACATGGCCACAGACCATCCCTGCCACATGGCCACAGACCATCTTGGCCACATGGCCACAGACCATCTTGGCCACATGGCCACAAACCATCCCTGCCACATGGCCACAGACCATCCTGCCACATGGCCACAGACCATCCCTGCCACATGGCCACAGACCATCCCAGCCACATGGCCACAAACCATCCCAGCCACATGGCCACAGACCATCGCTGCCACATGGCCACAGACCATCCCAGCCACATGGCCACAGACCATCCCTGGGGAATGCAGAGCATGGGAGGATGAGTTAATGTGCCTCTGAGTTGGCTCTGGGTGAGGACTGCATTGGGAGCATTGAAGTCTCTTTTATCCTATTCCTGTTGAGGTAATTCTTATGGAATAACATCAAATTATTGATGAAAGGGAAGCCCTTTATTTGCTTATTCTAGAGAGAGATGGCAATATAGTACAAGAAATGCTGTGTAAATACAAGTGGCAAGAAATGGTTGCATTTGATTTTATTGATGGAGATATGGCAGATTTATGACAAATGCTAAAAAAATCCCTATTGTGCATTGAAATAAAATGCAAATGTGCAGAAGTATAAAATCTTTTCCTTATCTGTCCCTATGCATCTTTATAAGTTTACAAACTCATGAGGTACCAAAAGTTTTAGATCTCAGAACACCCATGTTTTACTCAAATGATGCTTATGGCAGGTTGGTCTGGCTCTCTTTTTTTTCTTCTTGTTCCTTATTCCAGCAATCTTTTGGCCAGCTATAATGTAAAATTCCTGATTCTATTTGAAAACTCGTGTTTGCCAAAATGGTAACCTCATAGATTATTCTCTTGTCAGCAAAGCTTTTAACCACAGTTTTGGCAGAGCCTTAAAACATGCCCTTTCTCAAGAAAGAGTTGTCTGGGCTAGAAAATCATTGGCATTAAAAAGAGGTTGTCATAGTGATTGAAACCTCCTCATAGACATTCCTTAGGAAAAGTAGTCTGCAAGATGCACCTTTGTAGTCCCTTTTTTAAGTAAGGGACCCTTTAAATTGAAGAGCCTATTTCATTGTCTGAATGCAGATTTCTGTCACTTGTAAAACAATAGGACTCTGGAGTGCTGTTTGTGTATCAATGCTTCTTTTAATTACTTTTTACAAGAAATGACTCAATGGGAATTAAGTTCAAATTTCTTGCTATTGCAAGGCACCAGGTTTTTAGGTCTAAACCAGGATCACAGCTTAGTTCCTTAGATTAATAGGAAAAGATTCGAGGAAGACACTCCAGCTGAGCCCTGAATGACCAGCTCTGAGCAGGCTTGAAAAGCACAGCCTGGGAAATCCTTCCTTATAGAGGTTTGGTCTCTTGCCTGAAAAGACCTAAACAAGGTTGGGAATTAACTATTACCTCTGGAGGAGGCAGATCCAAATGTGTCACCAGTGTGTTTGGCTCTGGACAGAGCTATGCAGATACAAAAGAGAGAGTTGAGAACATGAGCAAATCACTTTTATGCTAAATCTAGAAATATAATATTGAATCAGTATGGTGGATTTTTTTATGGAGAGATGTAATTATTTATTTGAATCACTGCTATATCTGTGCTGTATTTCCCAAAAAGACTAAAATAAGATGAGGAGGCACATGTTTCTTGGATGGGATCTTTACTTTATAAAGTGAATCAAAATGTATGCTGGATAATCTGGGAAAAGATTGGAAGCTAATCAAGCTAGGAATAAAATATGTGCAGGGGCTGGGGTGAGGTTGTAGAAGTCTCCTGGCAATTATATCTTTCACTACTTGGAGTCCCTGGATGTGCTTTATTCCATACACCTACTTCCAGTTCTTTCATAACACATGCACATGTGAGGAATATTAATTAGATGGAAGCTAAACTCGTGGCTAGCCCAGAGCCATCTGTTAGGAACCTACTTTTTTACCTGGCTGCCCAGCAAGAAAGGTCTAATCCTGAGCTGTTAGGAGACAGTGGCAGAATGAGAGGCGTTGATGTGAGCTGCACTGGATTTCAGTGCCTACTCCTGCAACAAAATTAACCCCAAATTCCAATCCTCTTGGGATTAAAGGAAGAGACAAAGAAAGAGACCTTTAGGAAGATCTTGTTATTCCTGGAAGTACCCAAAGCCCTGCTGGGAATGAGGCCTAATGAGAACCTATTATTGTTCTTATTGTTGTCTCTGAAGTCAAAGGGACTTCTGCAATCGACTTGAAAGGAGCAGGACCTGGGAGCCATTTATTTTACTTTCACTCCCTGCATGAGAGTTCATCAGTTCCAGAATAGTAACTTCAGGGTTTGTGGGTATGGGAAAATCCATCTGAGGGAGAAATGGGGGCTATTTTTTTATATTACATCAGGTTGTTTGGGGGAGTTGGGCAAAGCTGAGAGCTGTGGTCTAGTTTAGATCTGTCTCACCCTAGGTGCATCTATGCCATCATTTTAGTACAGATCACAAATATGCTTTTGAAGCACATCTGCTGATCATTTCCACTTACCACACTGTGATGTGCACTTCAATGTGCTTCATGCAGTCACTTGTGAGTGCAGGGTCTGAAACTTGTCCAGAGTGCTCACTTTAAACACAGCCAGTTCTCAGGACAGAGCCAGGACAGGTGAGAGCAGGAGCCCTGAAATGTGTGCAGAGAGGTTGTCAGCCCCTGCTCTCTTTCACCTCAGATCCTGTTGCTCTGCCATGTCCACACCATGAGCCTGTGCTGCCACAGCAGCCTGCAGGGGAATATGTGCAGCACCCCGAATTTCCCAGCTGCCTATCCTTGTCTGGTGTCAGGCAGTAGCTTGGAGCAAAGTCTGCAGGGTCTCATCAGGTGAGGAAAATCCACAGGAGGGTCACTAAGCTCTCAAGAAAGCAGGAGACAGGTTTTGTCATTTTAGCACACAGCCATGCTTGCCCCATGTCTGCCTTCTCTTGTTCTTAGGGTGCTGCAGCAGGTGCTGAGTTACTGCTTTCATAGGGAAATTTTTCTTTTCACATATACAGCTGATTTTAAATATTTCAGAAATACTGGAATATTGAAACTTGTTTAGTAATAGATTTTTAAAACAGCTCAGCATGGTTGGACTTGGCATTACACTTGGCAAAGGGATTGCTAGAGGTGAACCGATGGTTGAAACAATATTTTGGACCATTTTTTGTCTGCCTTTTCTTTTTGAAAGCTCTGAAGTTAAGGAGGACAAAAATCTGGATCCAACTCATAATTGTTATGAGAAAAATTGTGCATGAGAAAGTGCTGTAAATACTCATTCATTATGAAGAATAATAAAGGCAAAATTTGGCAAAATCGGCTTCGATACAGGCTTTACGATTGCCCCAGCAGCTGGGGTGTGTGTCCAGCTGCAGTTCCAGCCTGGAGCCCCCGTGCCTGTCCCCGGGCTGTGTCCCCCGTGCCTCTCCGGGCTTGGACCAGCCTTTGTCCCGGGTTACTCATCAACCCGTTGCTGTGGCTACCGGCAGCATCGCGCTCCGCTTGTAAATGCGATCTTTGACCGCAGCCGCTGCACCGGAGGAATTTCACAGCTCCCAGAGAAGACAAAACTCCGGGAGCCGGGATGTAAAAGGTTATCTGATACAAGGTGGATGAAGCGGAGGCTTGTTCTGTGTGAAAGCGAATCCCTCTGCCTCACAGTGAGGGAAAGGTTGGGAAGATTTTAAAGTTTCAGGCGTGTTCCCTTGCAGCTATGGTCTTGTTAAATTTGTTTTCTCTAGCTGCAGTGCAAGGGTCGTACACAGCGGTGGGGGTTTGGCCGTTGGCCATTTGCAGAGCTATAAGGTCACTCAAAATTGTTCTTGCACTTGTGTGTTCGCAGCAAGGAAATTTTAATGAGTCTTTCATCGGTAGCAGCCAGATCGTATCTGCTGCAGGGTATCACTCATCTGGCCCCGGCAGAATTAACGCGTTGAATGCCCTGAGCTACGGGCTGAACTTGCAGAAAGGAGCTCGAGTCTTTGTCTGCGTAGCCACAGCAACAAAACCACTGATGAGCTATAAGTTTCTCCAGGATCTGACAATAAACATGCTTTAGCCTGAAAGATTGTGATCACCTGCCTCTGGAAGGGTGTTCTCAGTCGGGACTTTTTGCTTATTTGTTTCAAAGTGATGGGTCACTGAATAACAGAAACTGGGGCCAGAGCACTGGAGACATCATAATATCAATCCATTTACCACTGTACTTTGTCTCACTTGTTCACTGTTAATAACTTTGTTTTTCAGGGGAGTTTGTGCCCATAGACTATATTAATGTATTCTGTATTACATTTTTATTTTCTTGAATTGCTTAAAATGTTTAATTCAAGGCACGGGTTTAACAGGGGAAGGGGTGGTGTGGTTCTTGCTGGAAGGGAAATGCAGGAGGTGCAGTTGCTGGGATTGTCCCCTCCTGCTGGGACTCTGCCCCCCTCCCATGTGCTTCAGACATTCCAAGCTCTTCTTAGGAATTTAGAATTCCCTTTCTTTTTCCCATACGTATGAATTCAGGTCTTGTCTGCCTCTATTCTTTCAGTTCTTAAATGGAAAATACACTGACACCTGTGCAGTTAATGAAAATACAGTAAATTATTGCCTGCCTGAGTTTAAATCTGTGTGATGGCTCTGAGCAGATCCTGAGCCCTTAGGGTGTGAAGATGGCAGCTTGCTGCCAGCAGTGGAGGTCCTGCCCCTGGGTCAGAGCACAAGAAGGGGTGACAGGGGCGTGCTGTGTTGGCTCCAGGTTTCAGGGACAGGACAAACAGCTGGTCTCTGGGATGGCGTCAGGAATGAATCCAAGGGAGTTAATGCAGCTAAACCTGCAGCCAGTTTTTCCTTAGTTCCCTCTGCTACTGTGGGAAGTTCCCAAAGCAAGGATGGCAGGGCCAAGCAATATGAGCTCTTGAAGATGCTCTGCTCTTCCTCTTTGGGAGCTGCATTCAGATCTTGAGAGGTGCTGCAAGGAGACATCCCAAGGCAGGCGTGCAGGTGAGGGCACTCAGGAGGGTGCAGCAGTCAGGGGGCTCCGTGGTGCTGCAGGATCACAGCCCCAAGCAGAGATGATAGGCCAGATACAGTTTCACTGGGGCTTGCACTGTAGCATAAAGGGTTCTTTTTTATTGCAGCCAAGAATTCCATTAGCCTTTTCTTTTCCCAAACAGCCTGTCTCCTACCTGCTGGCAGTATGTTTTAGTTACATTGCATCATATAGTGTGTCTTATATGGCTTTGTTCTAAAATGCATCTCTTTACTTTTGCTCATATTACAGTGAAGTCTGTCACTTCACTGCAACCAGCTCCCACAAGCCTGAGGTCATACAGTGCTCTGATGATTCCATGAGTCTGTTCCCACTGGGGAGATGAGCAGAAGTTGGTTGCTAGTGGGACCAACACCTATTCAGTACACTCTATGTGACATGGGACATTAAATGTATTGAACAGATATGAATGGTCTTAGAGCCTGTGAAATTGCAGTGATAAAACAACATTGTGAGGTGTTTGACTTTACAGGAAATATTTTGCTCCTTTCTTATTTTTGACCATCTATCCCATTTGTAAAGATCCATTTCTCCCATCTTTTCCACATGAATACTCTGAGAAAGCATCTCTTCTGTTGTGTAATTAATGTTACAATACTGTCTGTGTGCACCCTCCAGTCCCTATAATGTCACATTGCTTTGGACTAGGAACTTGAGAATTGTTATTCCTTACTTCAGTGGAAAAAGCACCCAAAAGATCCAAGTTCTTATACCATCAAAATTAAAATAGTAGATATTAAGCACTATCATTCTTACCTTAGTAACTTTGGCTGCATTAGAAGAAATGTGTACTATGAAAAAGCTTTTGTCTGCTAGTAAAAGTATCTTAAAACTGTTTATATTCTTGCTGAATTACATTTGAATGGTCCTTCTGCTGTGAGAGGTAAATACAGGTTTAATTACACTTTTTGGTGGAGATCTTTTAGTTTCCATGTAGATTACCAGCAACTTACAGCCATTGCTGCCATTACCATCATTGCAGAAAGCAGACTCCCCAGTGCTGAGTCTCAGAATAAATTGGTCTGAGACACTGTTGGCAAACAAAGTGCTGCAGTTAGATGATTTAGAACAGTGCTAATGAGGATAAATTTGCAGGGATATTTGGCGTGATTCAGCGTGGCTGTCAACCATGTTTGCTGTTTCTGCCAAAAGTACTAGAATGTGTCTAATTTGGTTGCAAGTGGTAAAACAGTTTTCAGGTATAAACAGGTCAATTCTCTATAGAGCAGAGACACCAATGCTTATTATAATAATTTTCAGGTCTGAAAACAGTATCACTCATAAATATCTCTTTAGGCACTAACACTACAAATTCTTGTCTGAGTGAGCTATCTTGTCTACCTTGAGCAGTTTCATTAAATGAACTTCATTCTGACTGCCTAAGTAGGAAGAGGTTTGCAAGGCCAGGTCAACAGTTTGACTTATTTTCCCATGTGGTGCTAGACTTCATTATAACAAACTCCTGTTACCATTTTCAATTCATTTTTAGGAGGAAAGACTGGTTTTGATAAGCTGTATAGACCCTGTAGTTTGTCCTGTTTTTCTAAGAATTTTTCTTGCCTGTGGATTTTGTAACATTTTTCTCTGTTGAGATCTATTCTTTTAAGAATAGTTATTTTGCTAAGAGCTGTTTGCTTGCAGAGATTTTTGTACCTAAAGTGCTGAGGTTGCTTGTACAGTGGATTTCCACGTCTCACGTATTTGTCTCCCTGTCGGATTAACCGTTCTTGCTGTGCCACTAGGAACATCTGTCAATCTTTTCTGCCCTGTCTGGCAGCTTCATTAAGGATCTCAAATGCATGTAAACACCTTGGGGCTGGGCCTGTCTCTTGGCCTATGCAGTGTGTTTGGGAAGTGCTGCACCAGCCACTCTTCTAAGTAACAGGCACAGAAAGTGTGTGAGGACTCAGAAACAGTAGAAAATTTATCTGAAGGGTTTGGTGACCAGCCTCTCTCACAAAAGTCATTGAGATAGGAAGAATTTGGACTTTTCCAGGTCAAGTTTTTAATGTTCAGGTTCTCTTCTGTACTGCAATTTACTGTTGGAAAGGTATTTGAGGTCTTTGTAGTTTTGTTTATTTAATCAGGTTTTTTGTGTGATCATTTATAAGGGAATCAATGAGTTCTTTTGGATTTCTTAATTTTATTTTATACTTGCATCATAGGTTGTTGGACAGATCAGAGGCACAGTTTGTTCTTGGTACATGCATTTCAAGTGACATTTCCAGTGGTGACCATAAGGAAAAGAAAGCAAACAAGTGCAGTGGACACAATCCTTTTTTTGGGTACAGTTACTTTTTCAAAGGTGTGTTGATGTAATTTGCCTTCTATCCAGGAGATACCTCAAGGAAAGGAAAAGACCTTCACTGCCTGGCTAGGAAGGCAGAGGGCTGGGGCTGGCAGTCACTGGGACTTTGCCTTCAGAGTGGATGTGGAGTGGGATGCCCCAGGCTGTGCATTAAGAAGGTCTGCTGTGAAATACAAGGTCTTTCTGCTTTCCCTTTTGAAGTGCATTTTGTCCTTTTTTGGGCACAGCTTCCTTGGGCTGAGCATAATTCAAATAATCTGTGATTGATGCTGTTACCAGTGCTTCTCTTCTTGGACACAGTTCAGGGATGGTGTGAAGAGATGGCAACCACAAGTCAGGTCTGCCCCATCTAGAATGGATCTTTTCCATTTTTATATGGAACTTTCTCTTCAGAAATGGTGTGAAAACTTTTTTAGTGGATGAGTTATGTCAGGTGAATTTTCAGTTGTTTTCACTATGGAAAGCATGTTATGTTTTCTGACTTGGATCAAACAATTCACCTCAGTTACCCAAATCATGGGATCAAGAAGATGAGGGACTTCTATAATCCTCTTGCAAATTTGCTCAGGTCGGTAGAGTTTTCCTACTTGAGCCCTTTGAGCTGACCTTATGGAAAATATGGGTGCCTTATCTAGATCATGATTTCCCTCAGGGTAGGTGACAGGCACTAGTTAACTGCAGTCAGAATAAAACAAGAGCCTCCTCCCATGTATTCAGTACTCTCCTAAGCTTCCTTCCAGTGCTTCTGCTGATATTGCCAGTGCCAACATAGCTCTTGCTAATTAGTGTACCCTCGTGGGACTTCTCACTTTCCCACTGGATGTGGATGGCAATCTAGGAGCAGGATCCTTCTGTGTACCCAAATACAGAAGGCAAGGGACTGTAGCTGTAGCTCACAGGGGAATTTGGTTTATTCTTTTACTCTAACTGGTTCAGTCTGTTTTCCAAGGCGTGCAGATGGCCCAGTTCTGAATAGTGTACAGACTTGCATTTCCTCTGTGTTTTTCTTTATAAATTGTCTTTCTGTATATATTTGGGAATGTACCAATATCTATATATATTTCTCTTTTAAAGATCTCGCTTTTTAAGGCAATGACAAACTATGGTGTTGTTAAAAGATACAAACATGTTGCCTTCTTCTTATATTTAGCCCAAATACGGTGAATGGAGAGTGATTTAGTAGGGCTGTGAGAATGTAATGAGTGCTTTAGCAGGCTTATAAAGTCAGATTGTGAATCAAATCCTGACTCATGCACAAGAAGTTTTGACTTGCTGAGTTAGTCTGTTGGATTTCACACAGCCAGCAAATTAATGAAGTATATGAATTATTTGCCTTTCAGCATCTCCCTTTTCCTTTTTTAGTTAAAATGTTGTTTTCATTTTAAGTAGGGACAGTTCATATTATAAAACTGTTTTGTAACTGTAGACTCCTTGTTTGCATTTTCCTGCCCTTTCTTGGTAAAATTGATGCTGAGGTTTCCAGGAGATTTGCATTGGCAGAAGTCAAAGTCCAGCCTCAAAGGGCCGTGGGTGCCCCCTGCACAAAGAGTGCATCTCACCCTCCTTCCAAGCTGCTCTTTGCCTGTTGAGCAGATGGGGCATGGTCAGGATGGCAAAACAGGTTCCTGAGCCACAGGAGTAACGGGGACAGACAGCATGGGCACTTTTCTATGGCATGAGACTCTTGCAAGCAAACACACTGGTTTCCTGAATGCCCTCACACCTGGAGCCCTGTGATTTCACAGCTATCAACTTTTCCTTTTTGGGGTTAAAAAAACCAAAACACTTAAATGAACAAACGTTTAATTGCTTTAATATAAGATTTCCCAACCTGCTGCAATTTCATTTTAAGATCACGTGTTGTTGTGAGAAAGCCACACTTTGGCAGTTGTGCCTCATTTTAATGGAGTCCTGGGGCCTAATTCTGCCTTGTTTGCATTAAGCAATGCTTTGTTCCAGGAGCAGTTCTATGGCAATTACCAGGTGTACATTACTGCACACCATGAGTAAGCATGTGATTTAATTACCTCATGGGAGATTCTCCTTGATGTAAAAAGAAATATTGACCCTTCCAAAACCTGATGTCTGAACTTTAGCAAAAGTGGATAAAGCTGTTTTCTACCTGAATACCAAGTGTACTAATTAAACATCAGGAGCTCAGTGTAAAAATGTAGTGGGAAAAGTTGGCCACAGCTCTGGAAGAATTGTGGTATGGGCTGGAGCCTGTGCCGTTCCCAGGAATGGGAATTTTTCCTTTGACTTGGTGAAGAGCAAGATAAAGATCATTTTTCTGAGTTCTGAGGGACCAGTTAAACAACTCATGTTGGTCACATTCTCACGGTAAGCCTGTGGACTAAATGTGCAGCTACTTCAACAAGTAAATGCCTCTAAATTAAGTGATAAATTAACTAACCTAATCCCTTGCTGTAAATAATGCCTGTTGCGTGCCATATTTTAGCATGTTGGGATCTGAAGAGATTTGTGACAGGGGCAGAGCCTGCATTCTAATGAGAGAGAACAGCAGTCTGTAAGCACACCTTACTTTTGGAGACCTCAACTGGACACAAATTGGTAGAGACTTTATTAGCAAAATTCTCCTTTCAAGTCTGATTACATATAATGCACTAAGCACCTTTTATCAGATTTTCTTTCAGGGGGAGTGGCAAGAATCTCTGATGACAAAACTTGTGTCAGTGTGTTGTGTTTGCAGATAGCTTGAAGGAGGAAATATATGCTGTCCAGTTTATTCTCATCAGGTGGACAAGGATCCACTCGTTGCTCATGGGGTTCTCTTAATTTTGTTTGGTTGTTTTTGCTGAGTGTTTTAGGGTTTTTTTGAAAGATGTATTGCTGCCCTGTAGATTGCTCTGTTTGTCTCTATAAAACTGTAGAACTGTGTTCTCAGCTTCTGACTCTGAATCTCATCTTCTCATCTGATGATTTTGAAGCTGGAAGCCAGGGGAGCAGGAGATTTTTGTGTGTGCTCAATTTATCTTCAGATAATTTAGGAGTTAGTTCACAGGGTGTGGAGTCAGGATCTGCCTCCTTCCCTCACTGAGTCCTTTCTGGTTTGCAGACTAAACCAGATTGCCTGTCTTGCCTTCTCTATTGCAGCCAGCCTTGTGCATGTGCCGTGGTGAGGAAGGGGTGCCAGGAAATGCCAGGGCAGGATGTGAGCCCGGGAAGGGCAGGGACAGCCATGGGGTCTCCAGCATCAGAGTCGCCTCTGCTTCCCCAGTCACACATCCTGAGGGTTACACAGTGTACTGTTTTGTTCATTGTCTGAAAAATTTGTGTGACTAGGGAAGTCCATAATCTGTGGTCTCTTTATTCATAAATACCAGCTCAGTAATTTTGTTTAATTTTTGAAAAATCTGCAGTACTGTAAATGCCTATAGAGGCTATGCCCTTTTGGATAGCATTTTCATTGGGGTCTTACCTTGGTATTCAGAGAAATTCAGAGGAAAAGTGTACTCCTACTTAACTATATAATATCTGCTGAGATGATTTACTGCCTGACTTGCAGATATGATTGGATTCATATGCCTTGTTGGCATGTTTGCCTTGCAGTATATATTACCAAATTTGAATGTAAGGTTGCTGGAATATAGCAGACACCAAATCTACTGTACCTTCTGCACAGTGCAGCTGTCATGCAGAAGATTCATTCCTTGTGCCACAAAAATATCTTGGGTGGTTCTTGTTCCTATATAAGGGAAACAGATTTCTTATTTCATTACTTTTGCCCTCTCTGAAGTGTAGGGTGAGGACTCTGTGCCAGGCAGCATTGAAATATTGAAAAGTAGAAGACAATGGAAAGACAAGGATGTGTCCCTCTTCACAGCAGGAATCCCTCTCTGTTAAACAGAAAAAGTATTAATCTATAAATTCCCTTTTAAAACTTACATCTATTGAAACAGGATTATTTGAACAACATAATAAAGGAAGTTATATAAAGTTTTTAATGGTATGATATGTACCACTTTCAATTATTAATAGAGAACTCTTTCATCAATGTGTTTTTCTGTTTTGATGAGTAAGTGTTTTCACTGAGGATGATGAGTGAAAACTATGCAAGTTCTTGTGGAACACGTTGCTCTGGCAGATGGATGGGCTGGGGCAGCTCATCAAGGAGGTGCCCGCTGCTCCTGCAGCACCAGCAGGAGCTGCTTGGAGGAAAATCACTGCCTGACTTCTCATCCTGGTGACCAGCTTGTTGCTTTGGAAAACATGGCTGTAAAAGAGCTTGGTTTATGCTGCTTCAGCTTGATCACAGAAGCATTACTTGCTCCATCATATTTGTCCACTTAGACCAAGACCAGAGGCCACTGCAGAGCGACTCTGAGAAGAAAGCACCTCGTAGCAGGGTGGACCTGAGGTGACTCCTCTGGCACAGGTCCTAGCTCCTCACAGTTTGGGCCTTGCAGTGAGATTCCTAAAGATTTTAGGACCAGAGGAGTGGATTAACAGAGAAGTGTTTGATAAGGAGATTCAAAACTTTCTGTGTCAGACATGTGCATAGCTATTTAAGAACTGAAGTAGCCACACGTGGGGTGTGTTTCAGGGTTAGAGCCATTTAACAATTTTCTAGCTGTGGCACCTGGGGCAATGTAGCTGTCTCCTTTGGTCACCACTCATTGTCTTCAATTCCAAATATTAGCCCTCTGGTTTTGTTTTTTTGTTTTGTTTTGGTTTTTTCCCCCTTTTTGTGCTTCTTTTATAAACCTTTGGGCAGGAGCAATGCATTCTTGGCATTGTTGGACATTTTGGGGGAGCACAATTCCAGGAATTCTTAGCTTTGGGGAGTGATCAGGCAGAAAGGTGTGAGCTAATGTCTGATGATTTATCATTGTTCCACCAGAAAAGGGACACAAGACTTTAAACAATTGCTGGCTGTATAAGCTCAGAAAGTTGTTTTATATGGGGTTGTTTAAGCCCAAAATAGGAATAGTGACAGACTTGCATACTGGAAAGGTGCACTCCTGTTTAAATCCATAGGCATTATTTACTTGCTTGCATGGTAATTTTGATAATGCAATAATGGAGAAAAGTGTATAAAGGAGAAATTTACTTTCAGGAAAAATATTAAGACTGTGAAAGCTCAATATGTCAAAATGTTGGGTACTTTGTTCAGTCCAGGAGGTCTTTATCTTTGTATTCGTAACAATGGTCTTCTCCAAGCTAGGATTTAACTTTATTGATGGGCTGTCTTGGTGAATGAAGAACTTTCTTTCTGTACTGCTGAGAGAAAGAAAACAGCATACTTTACTGAGATTCCCCTTTAATTAAATCCAAAATCAGTTCCTACAACTGATTGTATGTTCTCGAGTTTTTAACAGCATTTAAACCTTGTTTTTATTCTGCAGCATAGGTTGTGTAATAGAAATTCTTTAACTTAAATACAGTAGTTGTAAAAGGAATATGTCAAGTGCTCTCTCAATTTCACTCTCTTTCAGAAAGTGTTGGCAAATCAGATAGGTAGTAAATTGTTTAAATTTACTTTGAATTCTGTAAAAATTATCTGCAAAGTCATCACACTTCTAGGTTTTCTTGGACATGTCTCCTTTCTCTTCCCAGCAGTTTTGTCCAGGCAGAAGAGCCTGGACTTTGCTTATATAAAAGCACATTATGTCGGGCCCTTAGTGTGTGAAAATTTTGCCTAAGGAGGTGTTTGATAATTAGACTAATTAAAAGTAAGCACTAGGGCAGATGCACCAAAGATATTTATGGAAGTTTATTCTCCGTATAAACAGAAGAGGAGCCACTTAAAAGGCTGAAAGCTTTATTTTGAGTCTTTCAGGCTTGAACCAGAACACTAAGTAGCACCACTGCTGCTTTGGCTTTAAAGATAACACTGCTGTGAAGACTTGTCTGTTTTTAGTACACAGTTTTTTGGGTGACAGTCTTTTGAAGTTTGTGATGGACTACTTTGTACAAACACATGGTGAAGTGTTTCCAGCCCTGGGTCATGATAAAGCCTCTTTAAAAGAAATCAAGTAGTGTATTTTGTTCTGGTTCACAAAAGTGGTGTTGGATAACATAGTGAAAACCTTTGCTGCTTGGTGAATCAGGAGAGAAACAGCAGTCTGGCCCTGAAGGGAGGAGAGTTGGATGTACAGAGCCTGGAGAAGGTGAAGTGCCAGGGCCTTTGGGTTTATATTATGAAAGAAATAAAGTGCATTTTGTTTTAGACACAAGTACAAGTCTGACTTCCCTCACCTGGGAACCATGGGCAGAGTGTGGGATTGGCTCTGAAGCACAGCAGGGTGAGGGGATGAGAGCTGGAGGATTGGGAGGCAAAGGAGAAGGCTGGCTGCTCTTGGATGCTCTTACTTCAGCTGAAAAGCTTTCCTTTCCTGACTGCCCCAGAGCTCCTTCCCAGCCCTCCTGGGTGAGAAATGCCTGTTGTCCTGGATCTGGCAAAATGTCTGTCTCTCAAGGCATAAAGATTCATTTCTGTTTACAGCTTTACTAAGAGAGGGAATATGTGAAAGGGGAGAGTGGGAGGGGAAGAACACATGCTGTGTCTTGGGGAACTTGTGTTTCCCAGCAGGTGAAGGACACAGGAATTAAACTCCCTGCTTGAAAGATGTGACTCTCATTCACTGTCAGTGTTTGTCCTCAGTCCATGTGTATGTCTGTGTATTTACCTTTGTGTGCCTATGTCCATGTAATATATGGTCATACACTGGCATTTTTTCGTTCTGTAGAGAGTGTAGTGTGAGAAATTGCTTGTATTGTCATATAATTACTTAGCAGCATTTGAAATAGATGGGAAATAGTGAACAAAACTCCTGTGAGTTAAAAAAACTCAACACTGAAAGCCCCCTAGCAAACAAAAAATCCAATTCCAATACACAAAAAATTATTGTATTCACTCTCTGCAGATGGAAATGGTTCACCTTCAAGTCTGAAAGTGGAGCTTCTTTAAAATGAAGGAGTCAGAGAAAAAGAAAAAAATCCCAAGTCCAGAAACATTCAATTTCAGAACTTTGAGCTTTCATGCTCTAAGATAGGGAAAGCATTTGTCTTTTTTCAGTATACATGCATGTGTCTGTTTACAGTCAGAGTAGTGCAAACCTCATCAGAACCACTGGGACTATTTAATGTTGGCATCTGTGAGAATAGTGTTTGTCTTGTGATCTTAATGTTTTAGCTCCTCAGCAGAGCTCAAATCCACAGGTGAAGCATGCTGATATTTTCTTGTGAAAGTGTGAATTCACAAGGGGAAAATTGAATGTGTGGAATGGTATCATTAAAGTTGAAAGCTAGGGGAAATTGTGCAAAGTCCCAAAACACAGACACTTAGGCTTGGATCTGCTTCCATTATAGCAAATGCCAAAACTCCTATTGTTTTCCTTAGGAGCTGGATTAAGACTTCTATTGATATCATGCCAGTTTGAATTCCTTCTCCTATTTTTGATCTTGACAATCACTTTTTCCATTGTAGTTCCATTAAAGACTTATAACAGTATAATAAAACTTGCTGAAAAAATAACCTAATGTGCCTAAATTATTATGCAAATAGATACAAACTAAAATGCATTCACATAATTGCAATTCTCTCTTTACAGCAAACAATAGGATCTAAACTTTATTCTTTTTGCTTTCTAATCAATTTTCAGTTCATTGTCCCTTTTTTCCAGGGGTTTCTAGAGTATCAAAGTAATTGAAAATAATTGGTCTTTCAGTTGTTTTACAGTTAATACTTGAATAATTAAAAATTAAACCGATTATGCATGTTGTATTTTAATAGAACAATTAATTCAGTGGCATTATTCAGTGGCATCTCTTGAGCATGCCTGGCAGCACTCAGCCCCAAACCAACAGAGACCAATCCAGAGCACAGAACTGCCTCTGTGTTTTGGCAGCCACTGAAATTGCTATTATGGACTCTCCACAAGGAAACAAAACTAAAAGGACTGAAGTATCCTTTTTTAACCCAGGAGAAGCTGCTGCAGCAGGGATTTGGGGACAGTGGCAGTGAGAGACTCTGGGTGTCAGAGGGTGCTGGATCAGCTACATCTCTTCTTCATTCACTTTGGCATTTTTTCTGACTGCCATAGAGGTGTCTATCTGGGGATCATATGTAAATCTGAATAAATAGTCCTTAGTCAGTGTCAACATAGTAAATTCTGTCACACTTGACCTCAGTATGGCCATCTTCCAAATTATGTATTTACATAATTCTAAAAAATTGTAAACTTGGTTTTAAGGTGTATTTGCTCAGAATTTGCATGTAGAAATGATGGAGATCCTGTAGGCTGACAGTGTGCAACTCTGCTGTCATTCATAGTGATCATGGTTTATTTTTGTTTGTGTGATTTTGATATGAGTTTAAAGATGTGATAGCAGAGATACAGTTTGAAGAAAATTGATACGTTGCATCTAAAATATTCATGGTGAAGAACTGAAGTGTCTTCTGCCATTTTGGTTTTGAGTCTGCATAATGGGAATTCCTTTGCCTCCAGCCTTTGCATAGGACAGCTGTAGGAGCATTGCTGTACTGTTTTACCACTTGATACAGCAAATATTACAGACAGTTAAAGACAATTTGAAAAGTGCTTTTATTTTTCAGATTTGAAAAAGCTTTAATTAATAGACCAGCCTCCTGCCTGCAATATGCAATACAATTTTTCATGTACACCCAGTAATAGGACCTGACACAAGCAAGGGGAGTTCTGCAAGCTGCTTCTGTTTTGGGACATTTCTGTCATTTGCCCATGTGAGCAGGGTGTTGGGTAGTGCACACAGATACTGAGGAAATGGTGGTTTGATGAGAGGCATTGTTCCCTCTTCTGTACACATGGACACACCAACATGAGATGCAGTTTTAAGTCAGTCCCAGCATCCTGTTGCTCCCTGTGAAGCTCAGGCCAAGTCCTGTACTGGTGAATGAACCAGACATTTATGGCCTCCACAAATTTTCAGTGTCCCTGTGACAGGACAACTTTCTAATAGGCATAATGGGGGGCTGTGGAATCAGATGCATTCACTCAGTGCTCTGTGGTGGTTCTCAGGGAGCAGGAACATGTTTTTGTGTTTTCCCTTTGTGGCTGGATCAGGAAAAGAAGTGTATGCTAGATAAAGTCAGTTAATGGAAATGTTAGAGACAAGTTGTCCCCAGGTTTTTCCCCTTCTTTTCATACATTTCATTCCACATACATTTCAAAAGGAATAGGTATTGCCAAAAGGAATGAGCAGCATGCAGGGACAATGAAACCTGAATTTGGCAGCCTGCAGCCTGCCAAGGGCTGGGAACCAGGGGGTGCAGCCTTCACAGGGTGCCAGACTGAGCAGGCTAGACCACATGCAAATCTTGATTTGAGCTGTAAAGGCAATTTTGGGGTGGGTCTTGCTGGGATGGGTGTTCCAGATCATTCTCATATGCCCAGGGCAGATGCATTACTGTTTGAGCATTTGGTTGAGACTCAGAGAGCTGTTAGCTTTACTGCTGGAACCAGGGAAGCCAAGTTCTCTTTCCAGTAATAGCCCTGTAAGCCTCTGCAAAACCAATGGAGTTATGTCAGGTTGGCATCTTCGGGGGTGAGGACAGTGTTTTCCTTCAGATTAAAAGGGACAAGTTTCTTTTGTCTTGCAACAAAACAACCAGCTCTTCTCAGAACAGATTTGAGTGTGTTTTGGTGGCCTGTCTTCCATCCATAGTGCATGAAGCATGGAGTGAAGCTGCTCTGCTCGAGCCCTGCTGCTCCCTTGCTGTGCTGCAGCTCTGTGCACATGCTCACACTGGGTGGGCTTGCCTGGAAATGTGCACTGAACCTCTGTGCTTTTATTCTTCAGCCAAGAGCTGCTAATAAAATTGTCCATTCTATGGAGGTCCATATGATATGAGCTCTGTTTTTGAGCAAATTTACATTATTTCATGGCATGTGGTGACAAGTGTGAAGTGTTGCAAAGCACTGGGGTGACTTCTGCACCCAGGGCTGGAGGGGCAGCACCTGATAGAACCTTTACAAACACACAAAAATCTGTGTCAGTTCTGACTGCAGCAGGCTGTGCAGAGGGATTTCAGTAGATGTGATCCCTCATGTGCAGCTGTGACTTTCTGCTTTTTCCTTTCAAGGGAGAGACATGTGGTTTCTGTGGCTAGTTTGGAGTGTTACCTGCCTAAAAAAATCCCTTGTCCCTGTACTCTCAGAGTGGCCTCTCAGGTGGGTGAACACAAGCTTAGGAGAACACAAGAGCTGAAATAGTAATCAGGTGGTTGTTTGGATAGTAATACTTTTTTTATGATTTTCTTCACAAAAGGCTTAGTGAAGGTGTGGATTACTTGCTAACAGCTGAAGTCAAGCAGTGATAGGAAAGTCCTTTCTCTATTTACACAACATAAAGCCAGAAAGCAAGAAATGTTTTTGAAATAGTCTCTGTGAGCACTGTAAAAACAAATGTCTCCACCCTTCACAAATAAAGGCTTTATTGGAGAGGCCATTTGCCATGTATAGAGCAGGGAAAAGGAAACAAAGCTGGTAAAAGTACCCTGTTCATGATGGAAGTGAGAATCCTGGCTGTTCTTCTGTCCATATTGGCAAACACATCTCTGGTGACTCCATGAGCTCCACAGAGCTGAGCACGGAGGAGGAAGAGAAAAGCTTTGGGGGAACAGCCAGAACATCAACCACCTCCCAAACTGGTGCATTTCTAGAACAGCTTTGGGTAGAGGGTGATGCCATTGGGCTCTTCTAAGAGCTCCTTAGCAAAGATTGCTGGTGGGGGCTCAGGTTCTGCAGGCTGATGCTTGGCTATAGCTCATTCCTGCCCTGGAGATGTCTGTTCCTGTGCTAGTTAGTCACCAGTCTTATATTTGTACATGTTAGCTACTGCTTCCCAAGCAACCAGAGGTGAACCACAAACAGGTTACAACAAGACCCTTTAAAATGCTGAAAGGTTAGAATGCAGCAAGTGGGACTTTCAGCATGAGCATGGTAAAAAAAAAAATCTTATAAACCTTTCATCCCCAAGTTTTTAGTGAACATTTTGTGTGTGTGTGTGTATCTTTCTAGGAATAAAAAAGTATTTCAGGAGATCTAGAAGTATAAATTAACTGTAAATTGAATTGGGAAGACACTCACAATTGAAGAGGGACAATGAGACTCCTCTCCAGCATTTCTGAAGTTGTGAAGTAGGATAAAAGACCTTGCAATGATTTTTCCAGTTGCTTATTTTTATTTTTTTTCAAGATGACTACTCTTTCTGTCCACCTTTTGCTCTTCAGAGGGGGCTTGGCATGACCTGGGAAGTATCTCAGAGCCCTACATCAGCAGGTCTCCCCCACACCAAACAAAAATCCCAGAAAGGAGTATTTTTCTCTCTGTGTTCATGCAGAGTAGAGGATTACTTAGCTGTCTTCCTTGCATTGAAAAAGATCTGTGGAGGCTTCAGCTGCAGAACATGCAGCTGTTTGAAGTCTCCCAAACTCCTGTGTCTGAAACAGTGACTCCAGAGCAGCACAGAGGGACCCTTTGGTGCACTTGGGAAGCTGCATGGTGCTCTCAGTGTAACCTGTGCTGTTCCGTGGCATTTTGGTGCTCAGTCTGGTGGCCCAAAATGGCATTTTGGTGCTCAGTCTGGTGGCCCAAGAAGCACAGCCATTGCTTTTGCAGCCCTTTCCCAGTGGGGCTCCAGGTGCTGGTGGCGTGGTGCTCAGGGGCACTGGGTGGACATGGTGTGGGCAGGGGTGGATGGGCAGTGGGGTGGGAGCTGCTGCTGCTGCTGCAGGGGCCCTGCCCTGCCTGGGGACACTTGTACAAGGACATGTTTGCAGAGTTTAGTGTAGAGGAGCTGGGCAGCCCAGTCAGGGAGTGTTGGAGTGAGTGGCAATGGAAGAATGCAGTGAAACTCCTAATAGTAATTAGTTGCATACTGTGGACTAGATGAAAAATCTGGAAGTGTTTTCTCTTTTTAAGTCTTTTTTTTACACACTGTAATAAATGGTAGAATTATGATGAACAGCCAAATAAGCTGGGGTGGCAAATGAAATGACCTCTGTACAGGAAAGGATGTTACATTGCTGTTCCCATCTTCAGCTGAAATGTGTCCAGTGCATTTTTCTATTGTTTAAATTGCTTAATTGCTACGTTCTATGAAGGCATTATTTTGCTAGTCTTATTATTCTTTAATTTGTAGGGTTAGCTTTAATTTGGGGCCAGGAGGTCAGCTCATAAATATTTTTTAGATTTTAGTTAAATTATTTTGCTTTTAGTAAGTCTTTCAGTGCTAATTCTCTGTGTCCTGTAAAATAAGTGCATTGCATAAAATGAGGAATAAGAAGCATAGGCTAACAATAAAATTGATCAGGAGCAGGGTGCTAATGGCATGCCATGGGGTCTGCAGCATGTCACCCCTTGCAGAAACAGCTCTCCAGGAACTCCTTAGTTTCTCTTGGCAAAGGCAGTCTCTGATGCAAGGAGGAAGAACTCCCCTGGGTGCCAAGCCTTGAAAGGCTGAAGACCCCTGAGCTAACCAGCATTAGTTTAATGGATACAGATTGATGTGCTTCTCCCAGCATGTTTTAAAGTATTGCTAAAACCTTCTAAATGCTAGTCTATACAAGTAAATCAGCTGATTTTTTTTCCCTCTTTAGTGCCCTTGGAAGGTGTGCTCTGTGTGTCTGAGCTTTACCTGAGCTGTTTGCTCTCCTTTGGAGAAATACAGCCATAACAGATGATAGACATTCTTTCTCACAAACGTATTCCTTTTTCCACACTCCTTGAATGAGCTTGTGCCAGAAGTTGCTGAGCTGTTAGGAAGGGGCCGGAAGCTGGTAATTTGCTCTCCTGTAGCTTCACAAAAGCTACCAATTTTTTGTGTGGTTCTTACCATCGAAAGGCAAATATAATTAAGAAATTTAGTTGGTTTACAAATAGGTCATGGACCATCTAACAAACTGCAATTGTTGACATTTATGGAGGCTTTTTTTCCCAAACATGGTTTATGAAAGGCAACTGGAAATAGCAGTGAGACAAAACTGCTGTAGGCTCCTATTCTGGGCAGCACTCAGCCCCTCCAGCTCCTCCTCCTCTTTCTCGCCCCAGCATATCTTTTGAAGCTCCCTTTGAGTATTTTCATGTATGTACATGTGCTACACTTCAAATGGTGCAGTAGTTGATTTTCTTGTACTGAGAGCTGTGGGTTGTTAATTGCTAGGCTGGTATTAATGGGTTTCATCCAAATTCTGGCTTTCCTCCCATGAGGCTGCAGTGCACCTTGGTTTCAGCTGCCGTGTGTGCTCGGCAGGGTGTCCCAGCCTGGCACAAAGTGTCCTGCCAGACCTCCTGCAGGGCTGTCACCTTCCCTGGGTCGGTGTGGAGGACTCTGGCTGTCTCCAGCAGCACAGGCATTTGTGTGTCTCAGCCCCAAATCAACCTCTGGAGCAGCTGTAGGTGCATGTATGGTCTTGCTCTTTGTGGGAGAGCAGCAGAATGTCAAGCACCAGAGCTGCTGCAGGCAACAAAGGGTCAGGGTAGAGTCTGTTATTGAAGCAGCCAGTAAATTTACCATCAGGTTTTTCTTATTTCAATTTGCTATGCTTTGCATCTCATTCTTGAACCAGAATTATTTACTCCAGTCAGAGGCAGCTGATCTGAACTAAAAAAACTTTTGCTGGAGGCAAAACGCATATTCTGTCTTCATTACCCACCCCAGACTGGTGAGAAAAACAAAGCGGGGAGCAAGGAGAACCAGATCAGGGATGAAAGCAGAAGCCTGGTCTGCATTCAGCTTTTTGCCCATGATCTTGTGTGCTCAGAGGTGTGGTTAGTTGGATTCAGGAGAAGGAAAATAAGGGTAAATCAAGGAATGACCTCAACCCAATCTTCTCAAAAACTGGCAGTATTGGGTTGTGTGGTTGTGGTTCGGCGCTATTGGTAAGGAGACAAAACCAGGACCAAACAGAGTGGAAGCTGCATCCTGTGGGGATCTTCAAGGAACAATAGCATCTTTCATACTTCATACTTCATGTCTATAAAACACATGAATCAACTCACCTGAGGCAAGAGAAGTCAGAAGCAGCTGACATCAACCACCAGGAGTTGAGCTGCTCATTCTTTCAGAGTTAGCGCATTTCCCGACCGACCCAGTCTGCTCTGGAGCCTGATCCCTCCTTTCCCTGCTAGTGTGAGCTGGGGCCACATGTTCCATATGCTCTGCTGTGTGTCAGACAGCTCACCACTCCTCAGAGCCACCATGCATGGTGAGGGGCCCAGCTGGACACTCCCTTTGCTGGACACAGAGCTGTTGTGCCATGCCTTGCTGGTATCCTCTGTGTGTGGTTATCCTGCACCACACAGGGTGCTGAGAACACCTGCCCTGCATGGTAGGGGACAGCCCTGCTCTCCCTCACCATGGGAGGCTGGAGATCAGTGTGCAGGGCTTGGCTTTTTGGGTGGTTCATGTGCAGTTCCACAACTGTGTCTGAGAGGCTACTTTCTTTGCACTAAAAATTGCTATAGTTGGAGTTTTAGTGCAAGAGGTCCCTAAGTGACCAAACTGGGATTTAATTTACCCATGGCAAAACCCCTTGTAGCAAAATCCCATCCCTTCTTGCATGGCATGAGTCAGTGTTTCAGACACCAGAAAGAGCCAGAGAGAAGCTAAATTAAACTAATTTAATTTTTTCTTCTGCAGGGGCACTCAGCCTGGTGTGAAAGACTTCTATTAGCAGGATTATTCTCTTGTCAGATGGAAGCTGGAGATAGCTGTCCCAGATGTGCATGTCTGGTTTGAAGGCCTGATTATCTTGTTCATGTCACTTCTTGGCCTCTTATCAAAGGAACTCTCACGCACATCACCTTTCAGCTCCTCACTCTCAGCTCTGCAAGGAGGAGGATACACTTAAACCATTTCTAGCTAGTAAGCCCGTGTTTGTAATTTTTTTCCTCTGGGGCAATAGTGTCAAGAGGAACAGGCTCCTGAGCATGTTAGGTGGGGGAGGATGGAAGAAGATTTCTCATGGTTTAGGACAGTAGATGAGGACAGAGCTGCTGTGCTGCAGCAGGAGATTACAGCACAGTATTTGCCAAGCATGAGGTGCTTGTCAGATGGAGCCTTCTGGATGACTGGGATTTGATTTTGAATAATTTTAAAATACCCTTTATTGGTGAGGTGGAGCTTAAAACCTGAATATTATCAGGTGGCTCAAGAGGAGGCCTTAGAGTAGATTCAGAAGTACTGTAAATACTAAAAAAAAAAAAAAAAAAAAAAAAAAAAAAAAACCAAAAAAAACAAAAAAACAAAACTATTATTACTTTTATCAGTATGTGAATAGATTAACTAGAAGTTCTGGTATTTCTGGAGTCATTTTTACAAACCCCTTAGTAACTTTTTGTAACAAAGGTATCAAGAAGAGAAACCAAGTATTTCATGCTTGTAAAATCCCCCAACATCTTTTGGTGCCTGTCAAGGTGTCACCAGGCTGAATAGAGGCATATGTCCTTCTGAAATCAGCCTGAACATAATACAGGAGCTTCCACGTCTGTCATTCAGTGGAAGGAAAGCTCATCCTTTCCCAGGGCACTCTGACAAGAGGCTGTTTAATTGAGCTGAACAAACTGGTCCTGGAGGGGCCGGGGCGGGGGAGCTGCCGAGGATGAGCAGCCCTGGCTGCAGGCAGGCTTGGCTGGGCTGGGAAACACCCCAGCCCGGCTGGAAATGTGAGAGTGCCTTCTCCTTTCTCTGGGTGGCTTCATGGAGAGCCGGGGGCACTGCAGCCTGCAGCGGGGAGAGAGGAATCGAAGGAGAGGCAGGGGGGAGAGTTAAAGTCAGTGCAGTGCTCCCAGTCAGATTGGCTCAGGCTGCAGCTGTGAACTCAGCACTCTGTGACCATCTCTCAAGTCCAGGTGGACTGGAAATTACTTCTGTGATTCTAGTAAAAGCACTCTGAATATTCCACTTTTATCATGTATTATTTTTATCAGTAATTAGTCTATATTAAGGAAAGTGCAGCCAGTGAAGTTCATGTTGGGTTAAGTTGCCTTCTGTCATGTCTGAATCCTGCAGATGGAAGCATTGCTAGAATTAACAATTTACTTGTATTTGGCCAATCAATTTTAACTATGCTGACTGCTGTATTTGTTCATTACTAGCACTAAACTGCCACATGTTGCATTACCAGCTAGTTGTTCCTTTAATTCTTAAGTCCTCTCAAGTTTTTTTTTCTTTCAGTTAAATTCTACTCTTTCTGTATCACAGAGCTGTTCTGTAGATCTGCTAGCAGAATCTAGCATGTGTGGAAATGCATAGTGTGTTAAGTTCCCTACCTCTTTACAAGGTGTGAAAAGCCAGGCAAGTTTATATTGTGCTGTGGTCTGTTCTTGATGTCCAGCTTTGGTTTCCTCTTAGAGCTGCTTTGGGGTTTGTCTCATTTATTCACTCCCATAATGTTTTCCCTCCTCATTTTCTTCACTGTCATGGGTTTTTGTTAGCAGCATCTAGCATTGCATACCCACCCCTCTGCCTCCATTCTCTCTCCCCACTGCTAGTCCAAGAATCATTGTTCTCTGTTTGGTGGTGTTGCCTAGGTCACGAATTGCATCATTTATTAACATTTTTGCATAGCTCACTTCTTTCCCATACCCTCTACATTGTGTGTGTGCACATCAATGTAGCTGTCACCAAACACATGTATTTCCCTTTTTGAATTAGTATTTTGACTTTTCAGGGTTTCTTTATGCCATAAAAAGGAGCAGAATTGACTCTGCAGAGTAACATATTCAGGCATTTCCCCAGGCTTGCAGAAAACCCAGATTACACAGACCTGAGACGTATGTCTGTGTTAGGAAGATGTTTACACACTGGGGGCCTGTCAGCAGTGGGGGCAAACAACAGCCATCAGTGTGCCATGTGTGGCTTGGCTTCTTGTAATGTATATTGTGGTGTACAATTGAGGAGTGAGGATGTCTATTTAAGGAGTAAGAAGAACTATTATATTTTTTTTTTACACTCCATTCTGGAGCCTGTACTGAGACCTCTGAGCCAAGTGCTTCCTCTGGTGTTTTGCACTTATCTTGAAGCTCTTCTGAACTGTCAGTTGTGAACACAGGGAGGTTAGCACCCTCTTTGCTTAAGACCATTTAATCTTAGTACTAACCTTTCATTGAAGAAGGCACCCATGAGCCCTGCCCCTGCAGCTCCATTTCTGTGGCACTGCTGCATCCCTTGGCTGCTGTGCCATCTCTGCTGAGAGCAGTGGGTACCAGAGCAGCTGCAGAGGAGCCTCCTTTTGGCTTTTCTAGTTGCACATTTCTAACATGATCCTATTAAGCACTGACTTCCCAGCTGCCCTTCTCATTAGTTTTCACTTGAAAATACTAACTCAGAAAATTCCCCGGTATTCTTGAGCTGATCCACCCTCCATATGTTTATTGCATTAATCCCATCCTAAACTCCCAGAAGGTAACATCACATCCCATTCTCTTTGTTACAGACTATGGGGTTTGGCTCTTCACTGTGAAATACCAGTCAGGGTCACTTAGGTCATCTCTCTGTCTCATGCTTTGGCTCACGCTTGCTTCCTGAGAGTGAGTTTTGGGTTACTGGTGTCTCCTTCCATGCACTGGTCTCTGCAGGAGCTGTGGCTCAGTCAGTCTGAGCAGTCTCTAAGCCCACACAGTAAATTCTACACAAACATATGCCCCGGGACCATAAATCCTTTTCTGCAAGAGATACCTTTGCTTTGTTACTGTTACCTCCTTGCATTTTAGCAGCCTGCTGAGACCCAGAGCCAGGTGTATGAGCACGGAGCAGGCAGCCCTTGGGGCTGAAGAAAGAGATGGTAAAAGTTTGCCAGGCTCAGTCAGGGGGAGGGATGGTGGAAGGGCAAGGCCATTTGTCTCTGTACATTTGCACCTGTTTTTCATTTGGGCCCTTCCCTTTTCCACATTAAGCTGTGGAGAAGGCATCAGTGGCTGCACTGGCACCTGCTGTCACCTGCCAGCACAGGAGGGCAGCTTCCCACTGCTGCTCCACAAGAGAGAAGTTTAGAGTGAGAAACAGGGGGAGGACGTTGTGGTCACTCTGGGAGGTGGAAAAGGGGACTGGCACTGAGAGGAATGAATTGTAGGGTAAACCTGATGCTGGGAGGTGGAGCCCTGCTGTGCTGACAGAGCAGAGGGTGAGTGGCAATGTATGACAAGTAAAGGCTGAAGTGACCTTACCGAGGTGGATAAGCCATGCCTACAGCAGCATGGTGGCTCTCTGATGTTATTCCTTAGCTCCTGAGGATCCTGTGAGCCACCACACCACTGCTTTGAGGACTACATTTGCTTTTGTTGGTGTGACAGCTCTCCTTTCTTTCCCATCTCCTCTGAGCTCTGAGGGAGGGATTTCCCAGTTTTCTTTGCAGCCTCTCTGCATCTGCTCCAACAGAGGCACAGCTTCAGGCAAGGGCTGACAGGACCTGGGCCACACTGCTAGAACCAAACAAAAACTAATATGTAGTTACCCTTGAATGATTAGTTTTCATGTCTTCAGTCATGGTTTTCCCCTGCATGTGCTTCTCTGCCCACTTCTTTACTGACTCTTGGCAATTTGCATTTGAAATAGCTGGCTTGAATATCAGTAGATGTTTTGTGACATTTTGGGGTGTCAAATTGGGACCTGTTCACCTCCTCAAACATGTATCTGCCTCTTTGCCCTGCTGTGCAAGTCTAGCAGCTGAGTAGAGAGGGATTAGTCTCTCTAGACAGGGCTTTCAGAAACAGGCTTTAATTAAAGGTGCAAGATGGAGCTCAGTGATCACCTCTGATTACTGGTGCAAATGCTTTAAGAAGAGAAATTAGAGCAATGGTGTATTAAGAGGTGGATTCTCAGGTCTTTATCTCAAGCAGTTCGGTCTTTTCAAAGTGATTTGGCCAGATTCTGCCTCCTGGTGCCTGTGTGCAAACCTGAAATAACTCCAGTACACCAAAGGTGTTCCAGGGCAAAGCAGTTACTTTGCTGCTTTGGGTAGAGACTGTTTTGAGCTCAGTGCTGCTGTGTTACTCTGTGCTTGAAAAGAGGAGAGGGAAGCACCCAATTTATTTTACAGTGGTAAGTGATAATAGAGAAATAATCTGTTTCATGCTCATATGACCTTGTTGTTGCCACATTCTTTCTTTTGACATTTCTCAGCTTCTGCTGGTGCCTTGGGATTTTGGTTTGATATTTTCTAGGACAGTATAATTATTCAAATCCCATGCCTTGCACAGCAATGCACAGCATGCACCAAGTGAGCTCAGAACTTTAAATAATTAAAAAAGAAATACTGTGACTTGGTTGGCAAATAAAAGCAATTGTGAAAGAGAGGTACAAGATGCACTCAGAGACCTAAGGAGCCTCTCTGTGCTTCCATCATTTCCAGAGTATCCTGTGCTTTCCAGATGGCTCAGTCAGTAAAACACAGCAGATGTTAAATGGTGCTGTATTTTAAGAAATTGTAATATCATATCTATTGGCCACAAGCAGTGTCAGGATATGAGTCATGGACCTCTACAAAAACTCCAAAATTCTGATTATGAGTGTAAACATCTAAAGACAAAAAGGTGCCTTAGGTAGGTGATATTAAGATGTTTCCTTTTTCTGGGTGCTGGCTTGACTTGGACCACCTGTTACAGCATTTCCTGAAGCCTCAGGTTACTGCTGGAGAAACAACATGTAGGAGATGTCTTGAGCCAACTGAGAAAGCAAGCTGAGAGGGGTCATTTACAGAGCTTGAGCTGTTTTAAAGAGCACAGGAGCCTGGTGTCACAGCACAGCTTCCTGTTCACAAGAGGCTCTTTCAAAGGCAGATGTGAGAGGGTTTATCCACTGAACAAGGAGCCGGCAGCAGTCCTGAAGCGAGAGCGTGGCACTGGATTTCCGTATGGGGAGGCTATGAAACGTCCTCTTGCCAAACAGGTCTCTGAAAAGGACACAAAGACAAATTGGCAATTGTTTTTCAGGGCTAGAATATCTTATTTTGAGCTTGAACATTCTTTGAAATTTTCATGTTTTAGTTTTTTTTTTCTTTTAATTATGAATCTATCCATTCTAAAATTTTAATGTTTTTTTTTTGCTTTTAGTTTTACATCCATCCTTAATTAGAATATTATTCTCTTTTTTTAAGGGAACCAAAGTAAAAGATATGTTTTTCAACTGGGGAAGCACTTTTAAATTTTACTATAATGAAGTTAGAATTCAGGAAAGCTTGAGTCTGGCCAAACCCACCTTAACCCATGGGCTTCATGCCCATGAACAGTTTTCCACCATGAAATGCAGTGTTGGGGTTTGCTTCTGCATCACTGCTCAGAATAGAACACCCATGTGAGCTGTCCTTTTCTACTTCCATGTCCTTGTAGCTACAAATGCAGCAGTTTGTTTTTACTGGGAAGACAGGAAAACAAAAAAAAAAAAAAAATAGAGCCAGCTTCTTTGGGACAATTCTCTGTTCTTCCAGGGGTGGTGGAGGAAGAGTGCATGCACTTCTTGTTAGCAGTCACAGGAGTCAGCCTGAGCTGGAGATCAGGAAATTCTACAGTTTTGGAAGATTTCTGGTAGAAATGTTTCTCCACTTGGTGCTTTCTCCAGACACTGCAGCCACCTGTCACTTCCATGTGCATCTTGCTCAGAGTTTTCTGCCATGAGAAGTGACATCTGGGTGACAGCTGGGCATCACTGTGGTCACCACGTGCCCCAGCCAGGCTCCTGCCTGTGCTCCCTCTGACCTGGAGCGTGCTGAAGCCATGCCTTGCCTGGCACAGTTTATGTGAATTTTCCTGTCCTTCCCACTAACACCAGCCTGTGTGGAGCTGTGCATGGGCACACTGGCAGCCCTCTGAGCCTCCTGATCTGGGTTACAGCTGCTTTGCCTTTCTCCCCATTACAGCTGTCACATCCAGACAGAAATAGCTCTTTCCATGCAGATACTGAAGCTCTGGTTCCCTTTTGCACGAGCCACCTGTGAGACATTCAGGGAAATTGGTGCTTCTATCAGCCAGTGCTGTGCACCACTAAGGGTAGGATTTGCTGTCTTAGGACCCAGCTCAGGGATCAGCAGGTTTCCTGCAGGCTGGGAAGCACAAGGGGGTCTCTGGTAGGTCCTGTGGAGAGAAGGAGCAAGTCTTCCCATGTGGGGTCTTTTTGGGGTTACTGTACAATGACTGTTAAAACTGAGTATTTTTTCAGCATTTAGGAAGTTTTTTCAAAAAGATTCTCAGCACTTGCCAAATAGAGAAATATCAGACTAAATGTAAAGAGAGCTAAAGAGGTTTTAGAAAACTGAGGAAATTTAAAAATAGCTAAAATACATTTTTCTTCTGAGAACTTTGTAATTAAGTTGAGCCATGGCATAAGCCTAATTTTATAACTGGAGAGAGAGAATGAATGTCTGGACTCAAAGGCATGGTCCAGGTACTGTTTGTCCAGGTGACCTCAGAGCTCAGGTGGTGAAAAGGTGTGCTCTGAACGCTGAAACACAAATGCTTTCTCCTAATTAAACTTCAGCAATTGTCTTAACTCTTGGCAAGAGACTCCACAGTATAAAGCATCCTGCAGGAATTCAGATAAGGTCCTTGCCTGGAAAAATCCTGATTTACAGACAGGTGTTTTTCATAGTGTGTACTACTAAATTTTAAAAAGTATATTTTAGAAATAAAGTAAGGATTTATATTGTCTCAGGGATAACATTTATCTCATATTGCATGCATACAAATGGAGGACACAGGAGTTTGGTATATTTAATAGAAAGGTAATAGGATGAACCTCTAATGCTTGGTGAAATTTCATCCTTGTGACTCAGTGGTTTCTCAGGAAGCTGCACATTCTTGATGTACCAAAGGAGTCTCAGAGCTCAGGCTGAAAGCTTCATGTCCAGCAGTCCTGTGATACCCAGGCTGTGCTGAGATCAGTGGGATTATAGGGGTAGGGATTCCTAGAATGAAGATTTTAATGTTTTACCAGAGTGATTTACATTTTAGGGCTCAACATCAATGGTGATGGTTTTGGAGTATATTTTACAAATGCTCAGTATTTTATATTTTTCCATAAAACATAACTAAAACAATGAAAAACAGTGCCTTTAATTATATTAATAGGAATCTACTGGTACTATAATGAAGGAGATCCATACATTCTTTAGGTTTCGTAGAATATACAAACAGCCCTGGGAAAACTGAATGTACAATGAAACTTTTTTTTCTTCCTTGGGTAGTTTATTCCATGCTAGTTGAAAAGTGTTGCTTCCATGGCACCATTAAGGTCATCTTATATCCAGCTTTCACTGTGTGTGCCCTCTTCTACACCTGGAAATTCTTCTTGGGTTGAAAGAGAAGGCTTTTCTACAGATGTTAAGATGTCCAGTGGTCTGGTGCGAGCATTAGCTTCAATGGGATGCCTGGAAATGGTGAACTGGAAAAACTTTGTGCTGTCCATGATGCAGGTGTCCCATCCTGCCCTGCTTTGTGGTGGGCACGTGCCTGCTGGGTCTTGCCATGCTCTTGTGGTAAGGCTCCTTGCTGTTGAAAACCCTGGTGTCACCAAATACAACTTGCTTGGTCTTTCTGCCAATTTGGCAGAACAGGAAGGAAAGAACCATCACCCAGAAGACACAGTCATCCTGCTCCAGAAACATGTGACTTGGCAGAGCCCAGCCTGGCACACTCTGGTGATGCCCTGCTGATGCTGTGCTAAGGTCAAGCATGTATCCAGAGCACAGATTCTTGTCTCTGTTTATCCATTATAGTAAATTCCTTTAAAGAGAATCTTTGCCTTATGGAATTTGTTGGATAGTCTTACATTAGTCCTAGAATGCAAAATTTTGCTCCAGATCTGTGTCATACAAAGTGCCTGGCAGGAAATCTTATCTGAATCTTAAAGAAGTGAATTATGTCGTTATGACTTCACTTCTACAGTTCAGCTGAATAGGAATCCTTAGATAGGCATTTGAGATTACAGTATCATTTCTGAGGATCAGTGTAGTTTCTGTGTTTCACCAGTGGCTCTCAGTCACTGTGTTCCCCACTTTCCTCTGTCAGAACTCGACCTGCCCTTTCTCTGCATCAGCTTCCTGAGGTGATGCAGCAATAGGAGCCCAGCTCCTGCATTCCCTACATTTTGTATGGAGGCTGCTTTTGTCTTTGGAAAAGTTTTGGGAGAAAAATACCCACTGCAAGTTCAGTACTGCAGAAACAGGAAACAAGTGCTTTGTCTCTTGATTCTTGTCCAGCATTCTAGTTTTAACGGCAGGGATCCAAGAATAATCTGAGTTGACCGTGCAGCCAAGCCCACCATGATCTCACTGCCAGTGGCCAGTGATGTGTGATGGTTTGTTAATCAAAAGGGGGTTGTTTTTGCATGACATTTTTAGAAGATTGTGTAGATTGCCTATCAACGGAGAGTTTGGACAAAGCATTCAGCATTTTCCCTTTAAATATTCCCAGTGCCTGGCTTTCCCAAAACTGTGCAAGTTTGGTAAGGGTGGTTTGACCTGTTTGTCTTTGTGCTCTTACTTCTTTGATCATATGATGCTAGCAATTTTTTTTAATTTACATTTCTTATTTGCCTAAATTTATTTCCTCAAGTTTCTGATTTGCTTATTTGCTTCTTACTCTGCTTAAGTCAACAGACCTTGGTTAACAGAAAAGACCAGCTAGACTGGTCAGCTGAAGATCTAGTAAGGAAAAGGAAAATCTATTCCCTTTGAAACTAAAAATGAAGGAAAATGTGATATTTTGTTGAATATTTTCTTTCTAGGGATTTTTAATGGAATTAAGCTAGTTGAAAGTCTAAATTTTTCCAACTGTGGGAGATGGGTGTATTTTTTGTCAGATCCCAGTGGCTGGGTTGTGATGGACCCCATCTCTTCTCTTGAATTTTATCTACTTCTTATTAAAAATTCTTAAACACTAATTGAGCTTGAGAGAGGAAAGGGAGAACAGGTAGAGTTATTTTTTTTTTGGACATGTGTGCTACAAGTGGGACATTCATGCCCTGTCATGGCTCCCATCAAAAAATTTGAGAACTGAAGCAGCCTGAGAGTGTTGCCTTGGTAATGTGGGTCCCTCATGTTTGAGTCTGAGTCTCCTGGGGCAGAAGGAGCAGCTGAACCTACTTTTCCTGTGCCTGGTGCATGTGGAAGCTGACACCTAGCCATTATTGCTTGCCCTGTCCCAGAGAGATAACCTTCTGGTTTTACCTTGTATTAATGTGCAAATGGCCTAGGATGACAGAAACCACAGAAAACCAAAAAAAAAAAATAAAGTGCCCATATGCCTAAGAACCCTCTGATTTCCCCAAGCTGGGCCTCCACAGCACATGAGCACAGTCAGCAACCTGTTGAGCTACCACAGCTGAACTTTTCTGGTGGTTTTTGTGTTTCAGAGAGCTGGGCAAGTCTGCATCACCCTATGCTATCAATAAATTTCAGTTGATACAAAACTGATTTGAAAGCTTTTCTGCAAACAGAAATGACATCAGAAAAATATAAGTATTCTTTCTTTCATTGTTCCCTTCTTTTTTTTTCCACTCAAGATAGCAAACCTGAACCCCTCCAGCAGGAAGTGTCCCCATGATTTCACTGAGGGTCACAGCAGGGAGCAGAGTGTATCTCCAGGCAAAAGCAACATGGGAATATGGAGACATTTAGAAAAAGAAACCTGATGGATTTCATTTTGCTGATGCTGTTTTGAAAGGATACCTTTGAGGTTATTAATATGTTTGTACAGGTACAAACAGTGAGGCAGAGAAGCAATTTCCTTATCACTGCTCCCAGTTTTGAAACTCCCAGGTCCCCACTCCAATTCTTCCAACCTCACCATTGCCATCCTCAAAACATCCATTTCCATCCAGTTTTCATTCATTCCTGCTTTGAAACTGCAAAGAGAGAGATTTGTCTAGAGCTGTGGCTTGCTTGGGGAAGTTCTTTCTTTAATCAGACACAGTGAGTAGAAGTGTTTGCAGGGGATGTAGCTGTGAATGGAGGCTTTTAGGGCACCCATGGGCTGTACCCCAGCAGCACAGCCCCACACAGGGCTGTCCCTTTTGAAGTGGGGTGGGTGATGTAAGAGCATCTCTGGGTAGCCACACTGCTCTTATGTCCTGTACAAAATGCACCATTTACTTGAAGGCCATGGCCTGAATGGAGATTTAGTGCTGGAGCATCCCGTGACTGCAGTTTGTGCTTTCATGGATTTTTGACTCCTGTGTACCTCTGGTTACAGTGGGGGAGGTGGAGGCCCAGGAAGCAAGGAAAAGCCCTTTGGCTGTGGGGTGAGTGGACAGCAGTGCTCCTGTGCCTGGGCTTCATGCACCCCAGTGCTGGCTGGTGTCTCTGCCTGCCCTGCAGTGCCCCACCCAAGCCACCACTGCGAGATGAGGCTGCAGGCCATGCCAGTCTGCTGGGAAACTGTCTTCTGCCTAACCACATTTAGCTCTGCACTTGATTAGAATGAAAATGTGAATGATATTAAACCCCTCTCCCTTCAAAGTTCAGAGAAAATTATTGCAGTAATTAGGCAATAGTTTTGATTATGTATGAAACAAGATCAAGCTTTATGGGAGCTGCTGGAGCCCCCAGCAAGTCAGTCTATGAATTTATCTGGTGTAGCAATCAAGAGTGGGGTTTTTCAGCTGAACAGGTCAGATGAGTCCTGAAAGATGCACAATTTCCATGGACATTAGCATTAAATGGAAATCCTTGTCTTCAGCTGGAGTCTGGATCCTGCATTGTGGCTGGCAGCTGGCTGTGGAGAAGGAGCGAGATGGGCTTCTAGGTTGTGCACTGTACCAAGGACTGGCATGGCCCAGAGTGTGCAGGGCTCCTTCCCTGTGCACCCTGCTAAGGGCTGGCATGGCCCAGAGTGTGCAGGGCTCCTTCCCTTGCACTGTACCAAGGGCTGGCATGGCCCAGAGTGTGCAGGGCTCCTTCCCTTGCACTGTACAAAGGGCTGGCATGGCCCAGAGTGTGCAGGGCTCCTTCCCTGTGCACCCTGCCAAGGGCTGGCATGGCCCAGAGTGTGCAGGGCTCCTTCCCTGTGCACCCTGCCAAGGGCTGGCATGGCCCAGAGTGTGCAGGGCTCCTTCCCTGTGCACTGTACCAAGGGCTGGCATGGCCCAGAGTGTGCAGGGCTCCTTCCCTTGCACTGTACCAAGGGCTGGCATGGCCCAGAGTGTGCAGGGCTCCTTCCCTGTGCACCCTACCAAGGTAGGACACCAAGGAAAGCCAGCTGAGGTACAGGGAGGTGTGCAAATCCCAGAAGGAAAATTGCTTTGCATTTTAGATAGAAGGAAAATCTCCTTTTTGGTTAAACAGTCTGTAAGGAGAGGTTGTTAGCATGCTCATGCTATCTTCCCACATATCATACTTCCCAAAACCCTTCTACTTGTGCTTTCTGCTCAGGACAGGGACTTGTTTCCTTGTTCAGCCTGCTGTTCCTGCATCCCTCTCGGCATCCCCTGCCTGCATCTCATCCCCTAGAGAAGCTGTAGCCCATGAGCACCAGGTACCTGAAGAGCAAGCAGTGATTATTCTGTGGGAGGGTGTTCAAGGAAATTAGGTGTCTCTTCAGCCTTGCTGCAGTTAGAATTCAAGAGTGCTTATTCCAACTTGCTTTACCTCCTACCCTCCGGAAACATTCCCCCAGACTAGTGTTATCAACCCAATTAACATTTCAAAATTCTCAGCTTGCAGGTGCTGGTTTCAGAACAGCAATCTTGTACAATGTTGAGCAATCCAGTTGGCATAAATTTGTTCTTAATCCCCTGTTCAAGCTGCAGACTGAATATGCTCTTTTTCTTTTCAGTATTGTGTACAAAGTAAATAATCCTGAGCAGCACAGGCTACATTAAAGATAATGATGCCAAAATTGGTTTGTTTTTTTCCTCTTATGCACGTTGGGAATTCACAGTTGCTTTATGCACAATTTATCCTCCCACAGTTTGGGTATTTTTAGCTCTTTGATTTAGCTGGTGCAGCTATGGCTGCTGGCAAAGGAACTGTGGGGTGAGAGCCCCAGGTGCCACTGCCCACTTTCCCCAGGTGTCCCAGACATTCATCTTCTTTGCAAAAAGAAGTACATTAAGGTCTGACTTGAAACTGAGAGTGCCTGCAGCTGGTGAGCAGAAGAAGTGTCTTTGCCTGGAATGTCTGAGCACCCTTGTTGGGCTCCATTGCTTGCATCATCTCACAAGTGGGGATGTGGCTGATGCTGCTGTGGGACAGTGAGTGACAAGGCACAGCCTGGCACAGCCGTGGCCTGGGTGCAGACCCCGTGGCCTGGGTGGCCTGGGACAGACCCTGGGGTGCTCTGAGGTGCTGCTGTGGCTGCAGGAAGGTGCTGGAGATAATGTGGTTAATGCTGGTGTAAGGAGAGCTGGTCACTGGCACAGTCACACAGTGTTACCCACTCTGCCAGTGTGGACTATTGCTTGTCTTCCATCACTCTGCCAGTCTTGCTGTAGTTAACCCCAGATACTTTCTTTTCCCCTAAAGATAGGTCTTATCCAGGTCTTTCCTTTCCAGTCAGGACTGGGTGTGCCAAGGTGCTTGCATACACATCAGCTGCCTCCTGTTTTACCTCACCCTGCAATCTAAAATACCCCCATAACACCAGGTGACACATCTTTGTCTTCCCTCTTCCTGTGAATGCTCCAAACCTTCTTTCTTCCAAATGATGCTGGTTAACATTGGCCAATGTTTTCAAAGCAGAGCATCTGCTGAAGGGTGGCTGCAGCTGCTCATCATTCCTGGAAGTTGAGAGATGTTGAGGTACAGATTCAGGCACCTCATTTTAGGAAAACCCTTACCACCTTTTTGTAGTGTCCACATGCTTGCCCTGCTCATCCCTCATGTTTTGCTTTCTGCCCTTGCTGTTCTGATTTTTAACCCCGTGCCATTTCCTGGGCAGACTGCTCTTGTTTGGGGCTGCAGGGTTGGGAGTGAAGCTCTGTGTGAGTGCACTGGCAATGGCTCTGGGAATTAGGCTCCAGGCCAAATTTGGGCAGGGAAGGAAGCCCACTGAAGTCAATGGGAATCACCCTGTTGGTGTAATGGGCTTGGGAGCAGACCTGGGCTTTGACATTCTTCAGAGCAGTGGTTCCAACATGAACCTTTGGCATTGTGTGAATAATAGGTAGTTATTTTTATATATTGTTTCCAAAGCTCACAACTTGTGTTGGCAGTCAGTGCTCCTAAATGCAGGGAGCTGACTGGCAGCCTGAAACAAAGGGACAAAATCAATAATGTAGGCTTCATGTGGCCAAGGATGGTCATCTCTGTGTAGTTTCATCCAGCTTGATGTAATGCCAGAATTGCTTATCAGCAGTGCTTCCAATTCAGGGAAAGGGAGGCTTTGACAGAATTCACTAGTGCCTGTCTAAGAAATAATATGACATTATACACAATGTGTTTATGTTTTTATAAAGCAAGTGATGGAGTGTATTTCTCATTGATGTCACTTTTCTGTCACTGTACCATTTAAGATCACTTTTCTCTAGCAAAAGAAGCCTTTGCACTTTGAGCTGCTCCTGCTACAAAACAGAGACTCTTTAGGGACATAGAGAGGGTATTTGCCAGTGGACATTGCCTTTGGAAAGCTAAGACCACAACCATCCCCTGCTTCCTTTTCCAGGGTGCCCTGAGGGACACTAAAACTGGGGTCATACACAGTTTCTAACCTGAAACACTTCCTCAGTGAGGCTGCTTGCTAACTGGGGAAACCCTGAGATGGGATATCTGTAAATTTGAAATTATGCCCATTTTCCTTTTCCTTTCTGGTCATGTTTTCCTGGTGTTTCAGCAAGGAATTTTACTTAGGTTCCCACCTGCCATTTTTTGTGCAGTTTATTTTCTTTCAGGATATGTTCTTTGCATTATAAGCTCCCGAACTTTTCCATATCACAGAAGATGTTTTAAGGAGTTTATCTTATCATAGACTTCTTACTTCTACTCATGGAAGTGAAGCTTTGCAATAATTTGGGAGGGATGATATTAGCACACTGATATTTTGTGCATTTTAAATCTGCTTCCATGGTGGTGGAAGCACAATGCAAGGAAAGGAGCCAGCCCTGCAATACTGGCAGGTGAAAGCTCAGTGCAGGGCTGTCCACTCTGTCTCACTTTTATTGACATCTGCTGATTTTTTATTGCTGTTTGCTCAGTGGGAAGTGTGGTTTGGGTGCCAGCCCTGCTCAGACAGCCAAGCATTGCCTGCAGTATTCATTTCTGTGACCTGGTGCTACTGGTGTGCTACTGCCACCCAAGCAGTGGAGAGCACGCTAAAAGCACAGCATCCTCATCAGTAATCCCAGGTCTAGTGCTGGACTGGGTGGGTGTTATCTCCCACATGTAAAAACATGGCTGGAAGCAATGGGGATGCAGCTCTGATCATTCCAAGGCCACGGCTGCTTCTTGTGATTTGGGAAGAGCAAGACATTATTTGAACCTGTGGATCACTAGCCAAGGATTTTGCAGGGTTGTCATAAAGACTGGTATCTGCTATTTCCAGATGTGTTATAAAGCAAAATTAGAAAGGGTTTGGGTTGGTATATCTTGTGTAAGAAAGTTCTGATGCTAAAGTATTTGTATAAAGTATGTAGCTTTTAAAAATGGTACTAACACATTTGTATGTAATAAGCTAAAAAAATGTTAATTATTTTATTTCTGCAAACTTAAAAAAGAAACAAAAGGACCTGGCCAGGTGCTGCCATTGCCAAATATGCATTTCAGTTAAACTTCACTGTGTTTACATTTCTAGGTAATAAAATTCTTTGGTTTATAGACTGCCAGAAGATAGAAAGCTGAGATTAAAGTATCAGATTTGATAAGGTTTGTTGTAAAGTAAAGATAATAATGAAACAATGCCTATTTAGTCAATTTTCTAGTTATTAATGTATTTCAGAGACCATTAGGCTTTCATCAGCCTTTCTTCTCTTTTCTTTGTAAAGCATCAGGGTATGTGTTTGCTATTAGGTCTTTTCATTAATTTGATGAGGGATGAAGATGAGTAATTCTAGTGTTAAGTCTCCTCTTCAGCAATGACAATGACTCAAAAGACAACAGTCTGCTTTGATTCCCACCTTCTAGAGAGCATTTTGTGGAAATTATACATAGAATAATATTGCCAGAATAAAATTTCAGTGTGCAGGGGCCACATCTGTAATGAATGCATTTTTGGTGTAGGCACCAGGCTGTTCAGAATTCTCTTGGTTTGTTCACGGGTGTGTAAGACATTAAGAGTCTTATTTTAATCTTTCCACCTTGTTTTTTAAAAACTTGTCTGCAACAGCTCTTGAAAGAACCTTTTGTGATTGCTTAATGACATTTGTATTGCTTTTATTACCTCAGTGTCTCAGCATTTCATCATCTGTACCTACTACTTCACAGTGTACATGTTAAGTGCTATTATCCCTATTTTATGGAAGAGAAATTCAAGACAAAGTGACAAAAGCCATTGGTACAGGGATTTAGGAGCCAAGCCAACAAAAGGATTGGTTGAATCCTTTTTTCTTCCCTTTGGTCTATCCTGTGTTTCCCTTTCCTCAGGCTGTCTGGGTGACTTGGGCTGCTAGGATCCAGGCTGTCTGCTCAAATCACTTTAGCAGGATGCCTGCACATCCCATCTGCAGCATGATCTGAGTGTTTGGAGCTCCTTCAGGAGCACTCCTGCATCCAGCTGGTTTGCTGAAGCCCCCACATGATGGCTGTGAGAGCTGGTGACAGCTAAGCTTGGGGAACGTGTGTGCACTCATCTGTTCCAAGATCTGCTCCAAAGAGTAAAGTGTAGCCAGAAATTTCTAGTGGAGCATCTTGAAGGTTGTTTCACACCTCTGACTGAAACCATCCTGCACCTGCCATATCATGATAGGGGCTTCTTGTAGCTGTATCATGAGACCTTTGGAAACTCAGATGGTTTGAGCCTTTTTAGCAGATTGGTAACTACACATGGTGGGCATCTCAAACATGAAGGCCATGAAGTATTGCCACTCCACAAAATAATATTTCCTAGTGGTAATTCTCTGGCATTTCTGGCAGGAAGCATTTTAACATTCATGGAGTATTTTGATTGTAAATCTCAAAACACATACATTACTGGGTATTTAGGGCTTAAGTCATTTCCCAAAAAAGACAAAAAATTCCATTTTCTTTATTGCACTTGTTCCCAGCCTCAAAGCGAATGCTGTCTGTTGAAAGTAGAATAGATACTAATTTGGTCTCATAAAACCACGGATTGTTTCAACTTTCCTAGAGTTTCTGAATGAACAGATGATCAGATCCTGTGATGCTGCTCTCAGCCTAACTAGTGATATGAAAGAGGCACTTGTCCAGCCAGCTCTATGGCTGTGCCATTCTTTTGTTGCCTATAATACACATGCTCTGCTCCTTTTCTACTCTCTTTTAATTTTAATGCTCTGCAATAGGGTTGCACAAAGCTGAGCTGGCTTTTAAAACACAACTTCATTTTGGAGCTATATGTCTGTGCCCAGTTTTCTTTTGTGCTGCCCATGGAACAAGGAGGCTGTGTGGTATCTGACACCAGGCTTTTCCCAGTGATTTATTAACTGTGTCAGAATAGCTGTTGTGAATGCTGGGAAGCTCTTGCATATTGTGACAGTTGATATTGATTATGACAGTTTGTAGGCTCTACTGCATTGTCAGACAGTGGATCTTATTTTGTCTTCTTACTATACATACCATGGGCTGTAGATCATAGTGTTTTCTTAAAAAAGGACCCATTGTCCAGCATTCTGGCTGGCATGAGAGAACCTCTGTAGCATATTGTGCAACAAATAGCAAAATAGTTCAGACACCCTATGGGACAAACAGGGAAATGTCAATTGCTTTAGAAAAAAAAAAAAAAGTGAATAGTTTGTTCTGGCCTTTCAGGGGAATGAGCTGTGCAAATGATAGACATGGGTTCACTTGTCTGAGGATGTAATTTATGAAAATACTGGTATCCTGTATTGTCTGTTGGCCAGAAATCCACAGACCATGTAGGAGGAGTTTGCAATGAGGATTTTGGCTATCAATCATTTGTAAAGGTTGCTTTGGGTCTTGATGGAAGCTGAGACTACACATTCCTAGAATGAGTCTGAAGGAGAGAAAATAAAGATTTTTGTAAACTTGGGAGAAAATGAAAGCTGTTATGTGAGCTTCTGTGATGGGCACATAGAATCATAGAATTGTTTATTTTGGAAAGGACTTTTAAGATGATCTAGTCCAACCATTAACCAGCCTTGCCAAGCCCACCATTTAACCCTAAGGGCCACATCTACACATCTTTTTACACACCTCCAGGAATGGTGACTCTATCACTTCCCTGGGCTGCCTGTTCCAATGAGCACCCTTTTGGTAGAAAAATTCTTCCTCATACTTAATCTAAGTCTTCCCTGGAGCAACCTGGGGCCATTTCCTCTTGTCTTGTCACTTGTTACCTGGGAGAAGTCAAACAGATCACTCCAGACAATGACCCCTCCTGGCTGATTGGTTTTAGCCAGGCAGTAGTTAAAGTAGCACACAGAGGAAGAGATTTTCCTATTTGCATAAAAGCTGCTTCAGTGGGGAAAAAGTCAACAGCTGAGCTTTTACAGACAACCTGATAAGAGGAGGGAGTCAAAAGCCAATTTGTTAATTATGCTGCTGTGATTTACTATATTGCTGCTATAAAACTGGAAGAAAAGTTTTCCAACAATGCATTTCTTTTTAAAACAAAACCTCACTTGAGATGAAGTGGTGACAGTAAGTAGGAAAGAAATCATTCTAATTTTTTCTCTTCTATTTCTGAGTCACCATAGTAGGTCATCAAGTTACATTTTGAGATAACAAGCCTTAGCAAAATGACATTTAGCAGTCTATGTTATTAAAATTTTGATCTCACACTGATTGGTTTAAATGCAGTTCCTGATGCAATTTTCCACTGATGTGATTCAAAATCCATTTCTCCACATACCTTGTGGTTTAATTGTGGCTTAATAGCAGGTTAGTTGTGTAATTATTACCACTTCAGACCAAGGCTGTGACACTGAGCTGTGACCTAAGGAAACTGGGCTCAGTTCTTAACCCCACTCTGGGCCTCATATTGGCCACTCAAACCAATTAATCTCTCTCATGAGATGAACTCATGCCTATTTAAAGTTGTGTGTTTACACTATGACATCTTTTAGAAGGAACATTTCCTATCAGAAGCCACTCTTGATCTCATCTGGGATTTCTAGATGCTGCTCTAATGCTAACCATATTATCTGTAATGCAATCTTGTATTTTAATGAGTCCCCAGTGTTAGCAAGGAGACAGATTTAAAGTAAGTGATTTGATTTTCAGTGATGATGCAACTTCCCATTCCACACTTACATTGAAGTTGGATTAAATTTAGCACTCACTATGTCATAATTATTTTTCATAATGACAATAATCTAGAGTTTGTACCTTCCCTACTGTAAGCCTCAGGGTGTACTGAAATTATACAGTGGCATCTCTCAGTCCAGTGTCAGGTATTAGTTCTTTATTTTTATAATTATAGGTTTTATTGCAGAACAGCCACAGCATTATCAGAAATGCCTTAAAGGAAGGATAAAATGGAAGAATTTTTAAATGTCTGCTTTTTGCTACAGGCATATTTTATTTACATTTTTTTCTAATATTCATGAAATATTTTTAAGAAGCTACATGTGAGAAATGAAGAAGTTCCGGCACTCAAATGTGAAAACTTGTTTCCTTAGATGACTTTATCTGAAGCTCTGGTCACAACTCTCTGTCTGTCCAGAGTTCTGGCTCTGTAAACTGGGATCAGATCTGAAGAAGATAATTATGACACAGTGAGTGCTAAATTTAAACCAGCTTCAGTTGTGCTGTGAAAAGCAACAGCTTCCCAGCACCAGCTGTGGACTAGCAGTCACTGTCCTGAGAGTGCCCTTCCTCTTGGTTTCCCTTGGCCACCGTAGGGCCCTCAGACTGTTTCCACACTAACCTTGCTAGTTATTTGCCTGGGATCTTCTCCAGGTGTTCTGGCCTCTTTGAGATGTCTCAGGTGCTTAGAGCTAAAATTCTAAGAAATTTCATTTTGTTTTCCTGAGAAAAGGCAATGGTAGTACCTGCAGAGGATGGATACATTTCCCTCTCATCCTGGGGCCCTGAGCCGACTGCCTGGCAGGTCAGTCTCGCCTCCAGGAGTCAGTGGGAGCCTCCTTGTCCTGGTGAGGGCTGCTGTCTGACGTGGCTGTGCTTTTGTCTCCCTTCAGACGGCGTTCACAGCGTCACCGCGGTGTGCACGCTGCGCGTCACCATCATCACGGACGACATGCTCACCAACAGCATCACCGTGCGCCTGGAGAACATGTCCCAGGAGAGGTTCCTCTCTCCGCTCCTGGCCCTCTTCGTGGAGGGCGTGGCCACCGTGCTCTCCACGGCCAAGGACGGCATCTTTGTTTTCAACATCCAGAACGACACGGACGTCAGCTCCAACATCCTCAACGTCACCTTCTCGGCCTTGCTGCCCGGCGGCATCCGCAACAAGTTCTTCCCCTCGGAGGACCTGCAGGAGCAGATCTACCTCAACAGGACGCTGCTGACCACCATCTCCACGCAGAGGGTGCTGCCCTTCGACGACAACATCTGCCTGCGCGAGCCCTGCGAGAACTACATGAAGTGCGTGTCGGTGCTCAAGTTCGACAGCTCGGCGCCGTTCATCAGCTCCAACACGGTTCTGTTCCGGCCCATCCACCCCATCAACGGGCTGCGCTGCCGCTGCCCGCCCGGCTTCACCGGCGACTACTGCGAGACCGAGATCGACCTGTGCTACTCCAACCCCTGCGGCCGCCACGGGCTCTGCCGCAGCCGGGAGGGCGGCTACACCTGCGAGTGCCACGAGGACTACACTGGTACGTGCCGCTCTTGGCTCTGAGCCCTCGTGTATGGGCTGCACCGTCGGCCAGGCCAGCTCTGTGTGCAGCTGAAATTGCTGGCATTCTTAGTCAAAGGGAGAAAAGCTGCTGGCGCTGCCTTCTAGCCAGGAGGAGGTTTGTGGGTGTCACTTAGGGTCAGTCCCATATCTCTGTGTGCACAGTGCTAGGAGCCTTGATCCAGGTCATGCTGGGGGACTGTCAGCTGCTGAAGAGATTTGCACTGTAAGAATTTCTGCTCAGAATGCTTTATGTAGACACATTTCTTCTGTCTGGAAGGAAAAAGGTGGGATGCATCTCCTGGTTCATGGGTTTGCATGTAAATCCATTCCAGGTCCCTTCATACACCAGGGCACAGCCTCAGTAGGAGCTCCAGCCCATGGTCATCACCCAGAACAGAGCATTAGGACTGTTGTTCCCAAAAAGCTGCAATAACACCATAGTGTGGGTGCACAGCTTTGGTAGGAGCTCCAGCCCATGGTCATCACCCAGCACAGAGCATTAGGATTGTTGTTCCCAAAAAGCTGCAATAACACACTCTAGGGAAATACTGTAAGTCAGCTCTGGTTTGTAAATGTTCAGATAAAACCCCAGAAGGACATAGCTGCTTCCAGACCTGTCTCCACAGCCTGCTGAGGAACGTGCTTTGCCTCATCATGGACTTGACAGCTAATAAAGATCAAAGTGCTGCTTCTCAAATACTCTTGAGAAGTTACGAAAGAATATTAGGTGAATGTTTGCTGGTGCTTCAGCAGAGTCAGTGGGATTATTTATGTATTTGGAATTGCACATGCATTTAAGTTTCTGCACTGACGTGCTGCCAGCTGTAATTTACACTGACAGCTCAGCAATGTCTGCTGTGACCCCTGCAAACAAGGGGTGAAGCAGAGGGGGTTGGTTCCCAACACTGCCTCTCACTGCTGCAGCTATAAAAATTTGAAAACATAAATTATTTAAATTATGGTGTAAAAAAAAATAAATCTGGTTGATGTGGATCCAGCCCTCCAGGTGGAAAGGTTTTCCTTCACAGGCTTTTGCCTCAGGGTTGCCATCAAAAATGTGACTGTGGAAGGAGCCAGGAGTAGTGAGCAGGGACATGGCAGCAAAGGAACTGGGCTTTTACCAGCATGGGGGACAGGAGATGCTCCCTCCCATTTATGCAGGGCTTGGGGCAGCAGGTCCTTTCTAAGAAGATGGAGACAAATTATTTGCCTGGTGGGAAAGACCCTGAATAGAACTGTGAGATGGTTGGGATATTTGGTGTTTGTTGAGGCGTTACTTTCCTGCCAAGCTTCTCGTGAATGACTTCTGCAGTGAAGTCCATTATCCATAAATACACAATACTCACAGAATTGGGCATCAAAAAACAGATTTTATGATAAATAGATTTCATTAAAAATGTCTGTATACTAGTGTACTGTAAATAGGAATGCTTAGAAGTAGTAAGATCCATTAACCAAAGATATGCATAAAAATGAAGTTAATACATCCGTGTCTTAGCTTTGGAATGACATGCATTCCATCACATTTTTAGAATCTCTTGCTAGAAATCTTCAGAAAAAAAAAGGCTAAATATACTTTTAAATGAAAGATAATAAGCTTATATTAATAATTGATGAACATGTTTAATACTTAATGCTGCAGTCAGAACAAACACAGTACATATTCAGTATTATTCATACACACAGAAAGATTTGATCTGTAAGTTTATTTTCAGTGCATAGTTGTTGAGTTAAAAATTAACTGTCCTGCTGCCAGGATATTAAAGTGGTCAGAAGTTAAGGAGTGAGCACTGCTTATAGCTTTGCTGTCTATAGGTTTCAGAGTTAACTACACTCGAATAAAACACTTTCTTCTTTGGAAGGGCAGTTTGATGACATTCAGATTGGCCATGGAAAAAGACTTCCAAACATGATAAAGAGGGCTCTGGAATATCTGATCCCAAGAATTGATACAATATTGTTAAATGTTTTTGTTTTATTACTGATGAGTGCAGTAGAAATTTAGTATCTGTCCTGTGGTTGTTCAAGTTACTTTGATGCCTCTTGGTTCCATGTTGCATAACCATGTTTTGTTTATCAAACCCAAGCATCTACTCACATATGGTGGCCATTAGTTTGTTGATTTTCATCCCCTTTACAGAGCAAGGTTGAAAGTGTTATCAACAAGTAATCTATTACCAGAAATATTTCATGAAGATGCATTATTGAATTTTGTCCCAATCTCCTTTAAGTATTATTATTTTACCTATGATTTTAATACTTTCTTTAAATATATTCATATCCATTTGCAAGTTCAGTTTATATCTATTAATCATAATATTGTGTTTTCAGCTTGGATGGGAATTTATTGTTTACTGCAATCCAGATTTTCTATCTATTTGATGGGTAAATAGCATAGGCTGGTTTCAATAGCAGCAGTGTGTGTTGGCTCATGGAATGCAGTACCATAAATTGGAATGAGCAGAAAATTACTAAGTCTGAAGGTTGGGAGATTCTGGTATTACTGAAATATCATTATAGTAGTACCTTGGCATAGTAACATACCAGTATGAGGTACTTACAAATCTTTGAATTGTAAAAGATGAAATATGGATGGTAATAGTCTATGAAATGCAGCCTGCTTTGGGAGCTCTCATGTTTCCATTTCCCAATTAAGAGCCTACATAGAAAAATAATTATAAGAAAATGCTAAGATCTGTCATCTCTCTGGGGAGATAGGCTGCAGTTTGATGAGAAATCACTACACAATCATAACCCTGTACTGATTTTATCTGACTGGTCACCTGCTAAAAATATAGTGTTTATTTCCTGTACAAGGCAATTATGTTCTATCTTAATAGGATGGAATTTCCCTCCATTTTTCCACCCTGCTTTGAAGCCCTCCCTTTGGTTTGATGTAATTGTTAGTCATTTATACATGATGAAAGTTTCTCTGTCTTCAGGAGTCTTCTGTTACGGGCACAAAGGTAAACTGAGCTTCTACAAGGTATTTCTGAAACCTGATTACTGGCTAGGCTGGGGTGATTTGGAATTCACTTCCTGTGATGTAAGGAGGTTAGTGAGGAAGTACATATATTTTTAGTAGTTTTTTTTTCAGAGTTACAACTTCCTTAACTACTTTATATACAAATTAATGTAGAGAAGTGAACAATGTACACACTAATAGTTGTGCCATTGATGGCAGAGAGCTGTGTGCATGACTAAAGGTTAAAGGATGAAATTTTAGTTAAGCAAACCAATTTGTTGAACACTATATAGAGCCTGTATAATTTTTCCAGCTTCATTTCCTGTATCTTTGAGTTCTGCAAAGCAGCTGAGATGAGCTGTAGGTGAAGGCTTAGACACAGATGGAGGTGTCTGTACTGCCCAGGGGGCAGCCCCCCAAAGTGCAAATGCATCTTGTCATCCACAGCAGGTTTGGGGGCATGGATGCCACAGCAGTTAGTGCATGAGCTCCTTCCTGGTGCCTCCCACAGAGCACTCCACTGGGGCCATAAGTCAGCACCTCTTTGGGTGTGAATTCCCAAATTCCTGCCCTGCCATGGGTGGGTGCCTCCTCCAGTGCTATTCTCATGGTCCTCCTGCTCAGCAGCCACCAAGACTGCTCTCCTCTATGGTCATGTTTCCAAAAATCAAAATTTAATTGACACAGAAAAAATGGAAAAAAACCCCACCAACTCCTGAAATAATGAAGAGATTTAATGTTCCCACAGTTCTCCTCAGCATTATTATATTATCTCTGCCTCCTTTGCTATGCAACCCCTAGCCAGGAACAGTTTGTAAGGGGAAAAGATCATCAGAGAATTCCCCATATCCTTTGCATCTCTCCTTGGATTTCACTTCAGAGAGAGCAGAAATCTTACATGGTTGTAAATCTTCTAGTAATCAAATACAGCAATTGGAGATCTTTTGTGTGTTACAGTTTTTTCCCTCCTAATTTGTATTTGTGATACCATATTGACATGAGGAATCATGACATCTAATGTGCCTGCTATGAATTCAGACTTTGTGTCATGAGAAGGTAATTATAGCTGGTTTTTCAGCATCCTGCCAGAAGTTCCTAATCATATTGCTTAGTAAGTTCTCAGTGTTTGGCTCTTGCAAACATAGAACATAGAACATAAAAGTAAATGTGAGGATATCTTCTGCTTTATCTTTACTTATATCCATTCTTTAGATAGTAATTTCTCAGCTCACTCTGATACCAGGTTCTCCTTTTTCAGGCCAGAGAGATTTATTCCAGAGAATTTCAGCTTCCGTGTAGAGAAATTTGGCAGCCACAGTAGTCATAATGAGTGTTTTATCTTGTGCTAGAAGGTCTGAAATTCCACTCTCAGTTGCATTTCTGCAGCTTGGTGGGATCACAGGTGTGTAGCAGCCAAATCCTGTACAGAAACTCAAAATCTGATTCCTTCCTCAGTGCTTCTTTAACTCCTTGTTTAGCTTTTGAAAGGCTGTGGTTTTGTGACACCAAGTGTGAACAAAGGTTATCCTTACAGGCCTGTGGGATTTTGACAATACTTTCAAGCAGCTGTGGCCAAGTTTTTATTTCATATGAAACACCAAAGAAGAAAATCTGTGGTTCACAAATGCTGCTGTGAATGTAGGGACACTGTCCTTGCCATGTAACAGCTTCATGGCTCATCTCTCTGATACTTCATCCAAGTATTGAGGGCACACAATGAAGACACTGAAATGTTTTGTATCACTGCTGCCTTAACAGTATCTTCTAGTCTAGCTCTTAAGAGTTGTGCTACTGGATTCCAGGTGGTTTTACATATTAAAGAGATAAAAACCTTGGCAAGATCTAATTCTCTAAAAAACATATAAACATATAGCCTCAATTTTAAGAGTTTTATTAGAGTGCTGGATGATTTGCAGTACTTCCAGAATTTGAACTCTTAGTGGGTTTTTATGAAGTTTTTGTGCAGATTTTGGATGCATGAAAAATTGAAGCAGAGTGCTGATTAACTTTCATTGTTTGTCAGTGCCTTCAGCAGAATACCTGGTTGCCTTATCTTGCAGTTTCTATATGGCAATCCTGTGAAAAATTGTGGAGGGTGATTATATCCCAGTGAATGTCTGGACAATGTAGAAGGTTCAGACATTTTTCTGAATTTTTTTCTTTTTCAGCAGTGCTATGCCATGCCATTGTTCTGATGCTTGTGGTGAAACTAGGTCTTCATAACAGCATCACCACTTCCCTTTGATTGTTGTGGACCTGACTCTCTGCAGCTTTTTCATATCTGATGGAAAGATAAAAATCGTTTGCTTGTAAGATCCATCCTTACAGTTAGCACTTCTTGGCTGATGTCCCAGCACAGTCTTTTCCATCCATTTTCAGCTTCCCCTGTTTCAGCCCTTTTCTGCCCTTACTGAATAGGGAGGCATTTCTGTTGGTGTAGACATGGCAAGCTGTGCCTCATCCAGAGGAAGCTGGGCTCGAGGAATGGGCCCATGGGAATCTTGTGAGGTTTAAGAAGACCAAGAACAAGGTCCTGTGGGGATTAGAGCACCCCCAGTATCAACACAGTCTGGGGTTTGAACAGATGGAGAGCTGCCCTGCCAGGAAGGACTCAGAGGTGCTGTGGATACAAGCCTGGACAAGAGCTGGCAATGGGCTCCTACAGCCCAGAAAGGCAATTGTGTCCTGGGCTGCATCCAAAGCAAGTCAAGAGCAGCTGAGGAAGGGCCATTCCTGGGCTGCCCATGGCTGGAAACTTGGGGGAATCCCTGTGAAAGACATTTCTCTCCTGACACAGATTCTCAGCAGCAGTCTGTGCACCCACTCACCTGGTGTGTTTAACTCTGAGATTTGCTGTGCATGTAAAAACAGGTCCTTGCTTTTTGTGGCAAGGTTTGCTGCTCACACATGCAGGGATGGGGCCAGCACACCACAGCCTTACAGCTGGATCCAAGTGATGCTGCACTGAGGCTGTGGCCCAGATATCAACTGCAGGACTGCTTCCTCCAGAAGATAAGTGAAACAATAAAAACAGAGTAAAGAATTTCAGTCAAATTCTGAAGTCTATTATTGTTATGTTTCTGTTGATTATATTCCTGTCCATGTCTGTCACCAAGTAACAGGAGATGAATGTTGCAAATCTGGAGTTTATATCAGATTCACAGGACTCACTGAAGAGGTCTGCCATTTCTCTAGGTGGGTTTTTATCTGGAGGAGATGTCCTTCAGCTAATGCTCAACCTACGCTCACTTGTCAGGATGCAGAAAGCCTTTGCTAATTGGATTACTGTGCTGTGTTTGTTGGCAGTTTAGTTCTCAAATGCTGTACATGGCCTGCAGCCTTCACAGCAATCTGCTATGCTTTTTCTTAAACCCAGGCAGAGAGTTTTATCACATTACCCTCATCCTGATGTGCATAAACTAGCTAGTGTTTAAAGTTCCACAGTTCTCTCAGTCATGTCCAACCCTCCTTGCCCTCACCCAAGGTGCTGCACGTGGGATGGTCTCTGATTCAGCTGCCCTGCTGCAAGTGCTGGGGTCCAGATGCCTCATCTGGAGCCTTGTGTCTTATCTTCCTTGCCCATGGAAATATTTGCACTGATCAAAGTCCTTTGCTGTCATGTGGAAACCTAGCTACAGACTTAATGCTGTGTTTGTTCTTTTTAATTAGTTTTAGGATTATTTGACAGGACTCATGTTCTTTCTGGGTGATCCTGCAGTGGAGGCATGATGGGTGCTTTGTAGAAGCCAGTAGCAGATCACACACCAATGTAATCACTTAGCTCTGGCTTCAGGAGCCACCTTAGTAATTAATCTCTAGTATACTTACGAATTCACCTCCTCCAAACAGTTCCATGTCTAGGAAATCCTTCTTACTGATTACAGCTTATCTTCTTTTGCTTCTCCATGAGACAGCTGTAGGCCTGGCTTCTTCTGCTTCCCTTCTTTTAGCCACTCCCCTCATTTGTCAGCTGAAGAGTCTATCACTGATCATTTAACACTTTCTCCCCAGATTTTGATAACAAAAAAAAGGTGAAAGTAGCATGCAGCTAAAATTCAGTGACCAGATAGCTTGGGCAGTAACCTGTTTTAGGATGGTTCTATTCTCAGAGTTACATTTTTACACTTGCTGGCTCCCAATGCCCTTGGTGTCTGTGAGGTCACACCGGGATATGGAGAGAAGGCAGGTTTTGGTTGTGGGCTGTACAGCACCAAGTCAAGGCTTGTGGACATGAGAAGCCTGCCAGCACAGACTGAGGTGGGACAGGGCTGCAGCTGTGGGAAAGTGCTGCCCCAGCTCTTCTGCAATGCAGGTATGGCCAGGTATGACCTCAGGATGTTTGGGGTCAGAAGGGACCTCTGAAGATCAGCTAGTCCAGCCCCCCTACCATGGCTAACCTTGGTTTCAGCCTCTTTTTTTCAAGTCAAATTTCAATAAATGCCTTTTGTGAAAGTAGCACATTTGAGCCTGACCCCATGCCCAGCTAAGCTCCTGTTTGCTGTCAGGCTTTGTGTGAGCCAGGCAAGGTGCTAGCCTGGCGTGGGTACCTGGCCCCTGACCTCTCCTCCACCCCTTGGCAAGGAAATGTGTGAGTGTGAGCTTATCAGTGGTGTCCAGTGGCAGAGAGATGCACAGGGAGCAGCTCAGGTTCCCTGCTGGCATCCTGGCTAACAACAGAGACTGCTCCAAATTTAGGATTCCCTTTATTCTAGTGCATGTGAAATTTCTTTTATTGTATTTCATTGTGTATGATAGTGTTCTCTCAGTTTTGAGCAGTTTCTTGAATTGTTTTCCTGGTTTTATATTGATGGTATTTCTGTTACCACACCTAAATGGGAGGCACAATTGTCCCATACTTTTTGCAAACCTTTGTTATAGCACATTTTCTTAAAATCGTTGGTAAAACTAAAATAAAAAATGTGGGAAGTGAAGTGCAATTAATCAAAGTGGAGGTAGTATTTGATATTATAATTGTAGGTACATGTAAAACCCCTCCTTACTGATGTAGCTAAATTCCCACACACTGTCATAATTGTGAGCATAGATATGCATTGCAGATCATTGGTCTGACAGAAATTACACTCATGGGGGGTTTTTTCATAAAAATATTTTAAATAGCAGTTTATTGAACAACAGCAAATTTCTCTGTGACTGTAACTTACAATTGTGTTTTTATTAATTTAGCCAAGTTGAGCCTTGTGTAATGTAAGATTTGGGGGTGTTTTTCCCATTTTTTAATTTCAAAAAAGTTAGCTGGATAAAATTTTAAGCTGCACAAGCTCATTACCCAAACATACACTTGCTAAATGTCAACACAACCCATATGTTAGACTACCCCTTAAGTGGTGGTGGTTTTTTCTCACTGAAAACAAATCAGATAAGAAAAAAAGGAGGAGAGAGGGAAGAGAAAAACCCGAAAACTTGCCTATGAGTTATTTGTGCAGAAGATAAAATCATAATGAGATAGCATATTTTTCCAGTATTCCTTTTGTTCTGAAAATCCTCTCACAGTGTTCACAGCAGATCAGAGGTGAAGAAAAAAAGATTCACATCTGAAGTGAAATATTCTAGATCTTCCAAATCAAAAAAGAGATTTAGCTTCCAAGGATCAAGGTAATGGGGTTTCTTTTCTCCTGTTTGCAAATAAAAAACTTGGAAACAAAACTGTTTTTGTTTTGGGAAGCAGTAAGACTGAATTGTGAAAAACATGTTGGACTTCTGTATATATATTTATAATTCCCAAATTAGACATTTTTGTTTTTATCAGTGGATAAACAACGGGCAGAGATGAGGGTATCAGGATGATATCCTGTTAGGAAGGAAAAAAAGCATAAAACAGTTTCTTGTGTCTCAGTTCTTTGTGCAATGATGATTGAAAGTTTCGACAGTTGAGCACCAGACTGAGGCACTTGGCCTTGAACATCAAGATAATTACAGTTGTGCAGAGCGTGGTGGGAACCACAACTTCATTGTTGTTGCAAATGCTCTTTTGTTTAGAGCATCATGGTTCAGTGCCTGCATGCCAGCCCTGCTGCTGGGGGGTTTTGTTCCGCGACCCGCATGTGCTGCCCCGACACGCAGCCTCCAGCTCCCAGCTCCTGAAAATCGAGGTGAAGACACTGCAGCCTGTCTCTTAAATTCTCCACAGAGAAGCATATGGGATCTTTTATACAGCATTTTCCTCTAGTATAATTCAAAAGCATGTTTTAATTAGATAGGCCAGCTTCAAAGGGTCAGCACAACTGATGTGCATATTGTAAGAAAGATGAAGATATGAAAATGAATGCCTTGTATTAATAATTAAACACATTCTAATTGACACCATGAAGTGTATTAACTCTAATAAGATGGTAATCATTTAAGGTTACTTTAAAATTGAATGGTATTTAACAAAAAGGCTGAATTTTAATTCACTGGACTGCTGTAAGCAGAGTTAAGTGCAAGCTGTGAAAGCTGGCTGGATTAATTTTTTATGAGTCCATTTAAAAATACTTTTTAAGACAGTAACTTTTGAATTTCCATCTATTCTGTAGGTTTAAAAATACATGGACTCTGAGATTTTCTGTGCAAGATGTGTGTGATAGTACAGTCCCTTTTTCATGACTCATTAAGAAAAAGTCAGTTTCTCTGCTTAAGTTGCTTTTTGTTTTCAGTTTGTGTTCTTGTGTTGTGTACCAAATATTTTTGAGGCTACCAAAACACAAGATTATGGGATTATGTTTTTGACCCTAATCATTTTAATTTGACAGGCAATGGGGCATTTGTGATTGGTTTTTTTTCAGAATTTTCTTTCAATGTATAACAATGAGAATTTGATGAGCATCAGATTGTTTTGCCAGTGCTACTTATCCCGTGATGCTCAACCACTGAACTGTGATTCACAGTCAAGACAGTTGCACAGTGCTTTTAAGTATACCTTTCTTTTAAGCTGATACTTCTCATACAAAATAAAAATACAGAGCTCTGAACTCCTAGCTTCCTAACACATACTCACAATAGTAGATTGACTTTAAGCATGGTTTTCTCTTGCATTATTAATATTTTATGGCCTATCCTCAGTTATTCTCACTAATTGGCCATTACGCTCCTCCCCACCAGAGCTTCTGGGACCACCTAGGATGTTTGGGGGCATGATTTGATTTGAGGTCTGCCTGGTTCTATTTACCATAGCACTGGATCACACAGAAAATGGGAGAGGGAGATTTTCCTGTGAAAACTTTGATTTGTGGAAAGCACAGAACGTGGGCTCTCAGCCTGCCTTTAGCAGGGATGTGCAGAGTTGGCTGCTTGTGCAGGCAGTCCCAGGGGGCTGCTGGAGACAAGGGGAGATGGCTTCTTCTGTGTTTTGTCTCCTGGGAGCTGAATCATCATGTCTGTAATAGTTACATGGAGAAAATCAAGTGGGATTTAGTGAAATAAGGACTGAACTCTCCTAAAGAAAAGATCAATGTTTGTCCTTGAAAGGGAGACACAGATCCTCTTTTCTGCTTATTCTTTAGCCTTCATTTTTCTTCTTTCTGAGGGAAGTTATTTGCAGATGTGTTGCCTTTTTGAACTGCTTTTTGATGCTAACTTGATCAAAAACAAGTGCAAGAGTTTTGCTCTTGCCCACCAATTTGGGAACTGGGAGTTGCAACCCCTTGGTGATCTCTGTGGAAAGCAGCTTAGGGAAACCAGGCTGCAAGTGAGCAGGAAGCCTGGTGGTGCCTGAAAGCATGTCTGGTTTTCCAGCTCCTGAGTTCCTGTTGATAAAAGATATTATTGCACACACACCCCTGCCACTGCCACCACACCTTGCTTGCTTTCCTCATTCCCATAAATAGTTTAATGTATTTTGAAAAGCACAATGTGAGGCCAAAACAGCCTTTGGAACAGCAGCCTTGTGGAATTAATGGGCCTGGTGGTGGCATTGGGTGCCCAGGAAAAATTGCAACTCTCTGGGATGAAATAATCTTTCTTGTCATCTGAGCAGAAGCACGATGAGTCTGTCCCCTTCTTCTGTCTCACTGCTGCCCATGAAGGAGGTGAGAACCAGGCCTGGCAGGTGGTTCCCATGCTGAAGTGCCTGCAGGGATGCAGAGATGCAAATATGGATCAGCCTGCAAAGGTTGTCCCAAAGGGAATCTGTCCTGCCAGCCGTGGTGGCTACTCCAGCCTTTGGTTCTCTCCATGTGCCCCTCCTCCAGTAACACTCCTGGAGAGGAATCAAGGGCCACAGAGAGCTGAGAAAACAAAATATAATATCAGATGAATGTATAGTAAAGGTAGAGAGTGATTGTGCCTCTTAAATAAATGGAGGGAGGGATATTCCTCTGTAAATGAATGTGTTATGCAAAGGGATGCTTTGTTCTTACACCTCCAGCTTCTTCACCAGTTTTAAGGCGGGATTTTAGGAAGAGATTTATTCCAAGTAATTGCAGACAAATGCAAATTGCAGACACAATGGCATAATCTAGTTTGAGATTTGTCTTTGACATCTATAATGATGTTATCCCCCTGATAATACATCCAGAGATAAAGCTTAGGCTTTTATTGAAAGGCACTGTTTCATCACCATATCTTACACCAAATCACTGCAATTTGCATTATGATGAATTGTCTTACATGTAAACCTGCCACAGAGTTCAATACAACTGGAAATTTTTGTGCATTTCTTTTTTCTCATGTGTAGGTTTATGTTAGCTTTGTGAGAGAGACAGAACCTAAAAGGTCTCTAAAGCTTTACCTTACAGGTCAAATGCAGAAGGAGATGACACCTTGCAAGGCCCTGTACATTACAATAAATGGTTCAATAATTAGAGAATTTATCAACCATTGTCAAGTCAGCCAAGAGTAAAGATTAAGATATTAAGAAATTACCCACTGGACCCCATAGGGCAAAATTTGTTGTTAAGTGTGGCAGGATGAAGGTTGGGAAGCCAAATGCCTTTTCCAGCCAAAATGATCCTATGATTCTATGGGTTTTTCTCCTCCACCACATCTAAAGCATTCCAAAAAAGTGCTTTTCCTCAGCATTTCCTCAGCAGCCTGGGGGTGATTGTGTCTGGTGCTGTGGGAGCAGGCAGCAGGGGGAAGCCAGACACGTTGTGTCCATCCCTGCCCACTGCCCATTGCAGGACACCAGTGCCCAGGTTTCTCATGGAGGTGTCTCTTCCTGGGTTTGCCATTGAGGATGTGCCCCACCTCTGCAAAACAAACATCTGGGGCTTTTTTGGGAGGTATTGGCACCAATCCATGGGCTGTAAAATCATGAGTTAACTCTTTTCTCTGCCAGACCATAAGGTGGGCTTCAGAATTGGATGTTTTCTTAAATAAAGAATATTTTACTGTGGCATCTGGCTCCTTGCTCACCATGGTGCTGTCAGTAAAAACCAAAAAATCACAGTACCTTTGATAAATCTCACTTGCACTTCTGGTGCTCACACTGTTCTGGCCTCATGACTGGAAGGTGAAAAGTGAGTTTCCTGTTGTAGATAGAGTGGAAACTTAATGCCTAGGAATTTTTAATCCTCAACAAGTACACAAGGAAAAGAACACAAGTATTCAGTTGTGACTTTTGTCTATGCTCTGTTCTTGCTGGTGCTGGTGGAAATTGCATAGGAGAATGAGGTTCAGTGATCATGCAACATTGAGCATATATCATCTTGAGAACATGCTCATAATTTCTGAAATCCACAGACTAATTCATTTCTCCAACAGATGTGCCCCAAATATCACTAATCCTCCTCAGTATTGTTTCTTCTCCCTCCCACCTCCCCAATTATTCCTTCTCATTTAAATGCAAAAACACAAAAACAACCCAAATCATCAATCCATCCATCCGTCCCTCTCTGCAGGGTGTCTTTTGTTTTGCTTTGTTTTGTGACCAGGGAAGGGGAGGAGTCAGGGGTAACTGGAACATCTTTGCTGCTGTAGGATCCTGAGCCTGGTTTGGGGCTCTCAAAGGGCCAGGCACTGCTGCAGGGCTGCTCTGCATGTGCATTGCATCAGTGGGCACAGCCTGAAGCAGCTTGAGAGATGGAGACCAGCTCCTGCTGCTTTTGCTTTTGTAAAACACAGTTTAGCTTGGCTTCCAGTGGGAAGGATCAGCAAGTAGAATGGGGTCCTGGCCTCTCCCCTGCCTGTTTGGCCCATGGGGTATTTTCATGGTGGTCCTCCTTCTCCTCCCAGGAGCTTGCAGGACTTCAGAGCAGCCAGGATGCAGATGCTTTCCTTGAGCACCCTGCTGGGAAGAGGAACTGGGAAGGCTCAACAGCATCATCCTGTTGATGGGAGCTCCCTCAGAACAGACAGTTTGGGCTGGAATTTGACCACCAAGAGCTGTCATGAGCCTTGGGGCCAGCAGATGACACCCACAGCTTCAAAAGCAAATAAAAGAAAATAAAAAGCCTCTCACGTTCATTATTTTAAAGCGACTCGTGATTAAAAATTTTAGGACCCTTATTTAGCTGAGTCCTTTGATTTTTGAAAATCTGATTTGTGAGTTATCAGGAATGTCTAGGGGGAGCTTTAAGGAAGAAACACAGGGAAGGGAGAAGGGTGATGGTAAAGGAGAGGTATAAGAGATATATATTTGTATCCAAAAGAGCAGAGGTAAATCTGCACACTTTCTTCCCACCAGCTCAGAGCTTAGGGCTTATGGCCACAGAAAAACTAAAGCAGATCCAGAGATAAAAGGGTGATTTCTGGAGTATCTTATTGTAGAAGCATTTCTACACATCACCTCAGAGAACTACTTGGCACACTAAATACAGAGTGTGACAGGAATGTTTTTGCTGTTACGTTGCTTAGTGTTATTAGGTCAGGTTACTCTCTTGTAAATACATAATATTAAATCTGGAATGGTTAGCAACTGAAATTCTGCAGGACAGCTGGCACTGCAAGTCAGCAGTTTGAGTGTGTATGTATAGAGTATGTCTGTGTACTTATATAATATATGTGTATGTCAGGTATTTATATATTATTTTACTCTAACCTGCTTCTCATAATATGACTATCAGTCAGAAAGCAACAAAGAAAGCAGAAAGCAAAAGAAAGTAGGGAAACTCTAAAACAGACCTTAAGCTGGTGTTTCTCCCTGTAAGAGGATTTGGGATAATTTTAATTAACCTAGATTAGTCCCAGTTCTAAAAACATAAACAAATGAGAAAAAAGAAGACAAAAATGTATTTTCAAGTTTGAAGGTTTAGTAGCAGTGTCATTTAGAAACCTTACAAGGTCATGGCCATCAGTGTCAGTAGTATGGAGTCTGCACAGCCTCTGAAGTGGCAGTGGGGTTTGGCCCTTGATTTCTAAGGAACCCAGGTTTTACATCTGTTACTCAAATAACACTTCTGAGTCACTCATGTGAAATGGTACATGAATTTAGTTGTCCTCTAATTAATCTCTGTCACTACTGTACTAGTGGCTTCTAACTTCTATTTGATCCAGCTTCTCCATCATTCACAATGAGTTGGCTAATGTTTCTGGGTAGCTGCTCTCCAACTTCTCTCATAAACCCAGTAGATTTTGTTTGCTTGTTTGCTTGTTTGCTTGTTTGCTTGTTTGTTTGTGTCACGTTTCATTGGTAATTGGCATTTGCTGCCAGTTTGCTGGGAGGTAAGGCTGACCTCCCAGTAGGTTCTGAGGGTAAACTCATGCACCACAGAGCCACTAAAGTAGTGAACTTCCCTTTATGGACAAAATTCAGTGATAATTTGTATTATTTGAATTGCACTTATGTTTTAGGCAAGTTTTCCTGCAGTACATGCCTGTACAATCAGTGGAGAGAGGTGGGTATCTACTGAAGATGTTGATCCACTTCTCCTAAGGCAAGCATTGAGCCACTAGACTCACACATGAGCCATCCAGAATGGCTTAAAGCTGTATTTCCACAACAGCTAAACCTTTCTAAGGCCATTCCTTCATTCTTATTCCTGGGTGCATGGTCCTGCCTCCTTCCCATGTGCTTGCTGTGCTATTCATCCCATCAGTCATAGCAGGGACTTAATCTGAAGATCACTAATGCTTCAGTAAAGAAATGAACATGTTGCCATCTTAGCTCTACAAATCAGTCAACTGCAGGATGACATGAATGCCAGCACAAGGGAAGGGGAGGAAACTGCAGCATGCTTGGGGAAAGGAGGGGACTGTGGTAACTCCCACTCAGACTGAACTATGGTGAAACCACCCCTAAAGCACAAGATCCCAACCTCTTTATCTCTTGTTCCAGTAGAGATTTCCAAGCTGATTCTGCAGCTAATTTGTTTTTAACAGCCTTCTTATTACTTAGTGCACTGACTGCTCTGGTGCCAGTTGTCATGTAAGGTTAGTAGTGCTTTAAGTAGTAGAGGAAAAGGAGGATTGATTTCCCATAATGTGCAAGACAGCAAATACATTTTTAATGTAGTTGGTTCTTTATTAGGGCAAATGGTCAATGAGACTTGTTTGAAGAATTTAGTTTTTCTATTTCTTTTTGTTTCTTCTTTTGCCTTAGTTCTTGTGGATTCTTCTTTTCACATTAAAGTATATAATTTGAGGTGGGCTGCTTAAATCAGCTTCTCAAAATGCTTTTTATTCTGGCAAAGCAATTACAAACATAGAGAAAATTAATATGTGTCTAGAGCAAGTGGCAGGATGAAGAAAGGAGAAAAGAATCAGTTCAAACAATTACAGACAGTGAGTAAAAAATTAATGTGTCCAGGGAAACTGAAGAAAAACTAACATCAGTACAAATCTGCTGCTTCATTTAAATATATATTTAATGTACTGTTTCAGTTGAATACAATCAGAGAATAGCAAAAGATTTTGAGGACTAGTCCCTAAACCATGTATTGGTGAAACACACTGCAGTAAACTGATGTGAAGAGGAATTATGTATGTATTTGGATGCCATCATCTTGTTTCCAGCAAGCTTTCAAACATTATTCATCATTGTTGTAAGGACAAACAACTCATCAGCAAAACCACAGTCAGATTTCTGCAAAGACCAGCTTCTTGATGCACACCAGTGTGTTGCTTGAAACCCACAATGTTCAGCTCATAAGGCATTTGCAGCTGTGAGATTATTGTCTCAGTTTTAAGACACCATTTTTTATTTCTTTTCGCTTTTTTTCATCACCACTTATTGTTTATTAGTTTAACTTTCATTACTTTATTTGGAATAGGTCAGAGGCACACCAAATCTAGCCAACCTTTGTATGTGCCTGTTCTCGTTATTTTGCACCTGCTATCGTGGTGTCCTCATTTATATAAACTTAATAAGAAACTTAATAATTAACATCTTTGTAACATTAGTCCTAAAATCGAAGAGGATAGGTATGTATTAAAGATAGGATGTTAGGATGTTTGTGAGTAGAATGCAGTGTCAAAAGCAAATATGACATTTTCATCTTGAGGGCTTTAAATCCAGGAAGCACTACATAAAGGGCTGCAGAAAAGCCACAAGACTCACAGCTTTAAGAGTCATGAGTAATAATTGGGAGCCTATAAGATCAGCTACTGTCATATCACAGTATCACAAATCATTTTCTGGCAAGGGCAGAATTTTTTCAAAGCCCAGGAGTCTGCTGGCAGATAACAGGCAGCCACAGCCTGTGTTATCTGAGTGCTTTAGCTTTAGAGCTGGAGGGGCTGAGCTTCACATCCCCTGCTTGCATTTCACAGGGCTCAGATCTGTAACTAGTTTGTTCAGTGATTCCTAAAATGCAAGCCAGTATGAAAAATGAAATTGCATTAGGCAAGGAAATGCTGTGAGGAGCAAAGGAGAGTTTCACAGTCTGGGTGAGTGGCTGAGCCTTGCTGCTATTGCAGACTGAGCCCAGGCTGTGTGTGACAGCTGTTTGGGCTGTGCTTTTGTCACCCCAGCCCCTCCAGACCCTCACTGCACAGCAGCTCTCCCTCCTCTGCACTATTTTTTCCTGCCAGACTGTAAGGCCACCCTTTGGATGGCACGTCCCAGCACTCCAGCCTTTAACTGCAAGCAGGCACACAGGCGCTTTTCATTCCCAAGGGCTGGCATTCTGCTCCCTTCCTTTCCTGCTCCTCAAGCAGCTCTTCCCTTAGGGCCTTCTCACTCCAGCTCTTCCTTCGAGTCCATGCAGGCTTTGGTTCAGATTCTGAGGATGGTTTTCAGGCAGTGCCTCAAAACTCCTGCAGGGCAGAGCTGTGGGACAGTGACGTGTCCATGGGGAGGTGGCTGCCCTTGGAACTGACCAACCCACTGGTGACACAAAAGTGCCTTCTGTTGCCAGTCCTGATCAAGGCAGTGCTTCCAATTCTTGCTCAGATGGCCACTCCAAAAGGCAAAAATGCTGTTTCTAAATCCAGGCACTTTTGGAGAAAAGGGCAATTAAGGTTTTTAAGTGTGAAAAAAACAAAAAAGTTTTTTGGTAACCTTTGTGTCTCAAAGCACAGTGACACCTTGGATTTACTGTTGAGATTTCAAAACCACTATTTTAATATATTTTGGTAAATATACATAAATATGAAAATTCAGCATCAAAGAATATGCATCAAATAGTTCTCATTTACATTAGAGACTTAAGAGAACTCCGAATAATTTTAGTATCTGGGACATCAATGATGCTACAGCTGAATGAATATAGAACAAAGAATCTTGAAGTATATTATTTTAATTTACTTCTTTACACATCATAAGGAAAAGCAGTAACAAACAGTATACAGTAGAACTTTTCTGTAAGCTTTTCTCTTAAATAATTTTATGCCTGTATAGGTATCTAAACAAATGGCCTACACATTCTTGTTATATGACTGAACTATCACTGACTTCCAGCTTAGGCTTTTGTACTTCACTTCTGTATTGCCATGGCATTTCCACAGCATGCTGCAATGCCAGGAATCTCTCCTTTTTCTGTCTGTGTATTCAAGCCTTTGTGTTATTTGCTTTTACAAAATACATCATTCTGTTCCCAGAAAGCCTTGAAGATTATGTTCTTCTCTGAGTCAGAGAGTTATTTCACAAAATATTCTACTACTTTTTTAAAGCAATGAACCTCTGCTTTGTCTTTCTGTAGGAATTGTTTTTCCATTTTCTGAGAGTTTTGGTACACAAGATATGTGTAGAAGGGCTGTGCTTATGCAGTGGATCATCAACAAGTGCTTGCTGTTGTGTTCTCTTGAAACATCTGGTGTGTGTGCACCATATCCAGTGTACCAAGGGATGTCTTGGGTGATATGTACATTTTTTGCCAAAAGAAACACATTATAGAGCATTTAAAAATATTAAGGAAAGTGTATTCATATAATCTTGCCTGTTATGTAGAGCTGATAAATGGAAACAGGAAGATATTTATCAAGTGATTTTCACAGCATTTCACTTAATATGTTAAAGTGAGAGTACAGGAACCTCAGTGCTGAAGGGGGAAAGCTCTGAGCACAGGCTGGTATGGGTTATCAGTTCAGAGTCATGCACAGAGCAGGTCCATCCTCCAGAGCTGGCCCCACATGGATGGAGAGTGCATCCAGGCCTGGCTCCTGATCATACAATCCAACCTTTGCTCCTGCATTTTGCCAGCTTGAGCCATCCCTGTCTGAAAGGCAAGTGATGTTGATGCAAGAAGAACATGCAGCAAAGCTGGAGAACCAAAAGCAGAAAGCTGCTCACCTCCCCTTACCTGGGAGACCCTGCCCTTGGGGCAGTGGCTGCAGCAGTGCAAAGCCTGGCAGTTCTCAGCTGGCACAGAAAGGAGGTGCAGACCCAGGTCTGGCTGCAGCAGTGCTGCTGGCTGCAGCTCTGGCCTGGGAGCCTGTGGGAGCAGGGCTGTGGGGCAGCAGATGGAGCAAAACTTGCCATTTAAATTTGCCTTTGTTAATGAGTCACTGCCCCCAGCTCCTGCTGCTTTTGCTTTCCTGCAGGAATGTGTTTTCATGGTTTTAGCTGTGCTTGAATCAATCACAGGGTTGGGAGGGGTCTCTGCTCCTCCAGACCCCCACTAAAGCAGGTTTGCACAGGATCACGTCTGGGTGGGTTTCAAATATCTCCAAAGAGACCCCCCAGCCTCTCTGGGCAGCCATTCCAGTGCTCTGTCATCCTCAAAGGACAGAAGTTTTTCCTTATTCTCAGATGGAACTTCCTCCTTGTCAGTGCCTGTTGCCCCTTGTCCTGTTGCTGAGCACTGCTGCAGAGCCTGTCCCAATGTAATTGCATCATCTGGGGCGAGTGATCATGCAAACATTGAGGTGTTAGAAATGTATTCCTTCAGCTGGCTTGAGTAGTACAACACTTGAGTAGCATTGCTCTACATTTACTGTCAGACACTGTTACTGGGTTAAGTTAACTGTGTATGCCACCTCCAGTTTCTCTGAACAGTGTTACGTGTGGGATGTGAACATGCTTTATACCATAGGAAGACACATGTCAAAACACTAATGTTAACTAATTAACTCACACAGAGGGTTTGGCTTTCTGTACAATGATTAATTCAGCAGCTGCTTTTGTCCCAACCACAGCAGATTTTTTAAAATTAATATCCTCTTAAAAGTCCATTAATTTTTAAAAATTAGGATTAATTCTCAGATTTTGGGCAAGCACAAGACAAAACCCCATGGCATATATACAAAGCAAGACACCACATTCATTAGTATTGTATTTAACACAACTTACTACATGCTTTGGGGATGAATAAAGACAAAGTATTTAGGGGTGAAACAACTTCAGCAAGTGGCAGACAGAATCCTTAACTTCTGTGGAGAGTTAATGTGCCCTTCTCTGAAGGGTTCAGAAAATGTTCATTACCTGCAGCATGCATGTGTGGGAAAAGGTAAAAGCAATCCCTATCTGCATCCTGCTTATTCTTGCTATAGACATTTTGAGAGCTTTTTCATCAGCTCAGCCATGTCCTGCTCCACCATGGGCAGCAGCACCAAATTCCATTCAAGGCAAAGTGTAACCATTTATCTGTTTTACACAATTTCCAGCTGTAGTGAAACTCCAAAACAATTGTACATATTTTGGTTGACAAAGTATGTACCGGGTTTTTACCTCCTCCCATCTAGATCTGTCTGTCACCATGTCAAGGAATCTGAAAACCATTGTGGGAGAAACAGGACTTTTGGACATTAAATTAATATGATTATGCAGAAGCTGATTTATTGTTTACTTTTTAGCTCTAATTATACACTCTAAGACTACTGTCTATGTGATTACACATTTTTTGATTGGTGCTTCTATGCTGTTCACGTGCTTTGTATGAGCTCTTCAGGTACAATCATTGGTGGCTGTCTAGAACTTCACTGCCCACTTTTATCTTGGGTTTTTAATCTCAGTATTCTGATTTTTAGCTTTTTCTCTCTCGATTTTGCACAAGTAGCCTTGAGGGGTCTCAACAAGTTGCAGAAAAACACCTGAAAATGGCTCATCTTGTGCACCTGTTATAAAGATTGGTCTAAACTAAGAAATATACTGAAAAATAGCTAAGTGTGTGAAGCAAAAGATGCAGAAAAACAACTAGGCAGCAAAATATGGAGAAAAACAGCTAAATATATTTTATATACAATAAAATACGATACAGACCATGGCCTGGAGTTGTTCAGACATGTCACTGTGGCCCAAACTTGTTCAGTATTGCTACAAACCATAGGCCAATGTTGTTGGGTATTTGCAAGAGGATTGCTCAGCAAATCCACTTCCCCGAAAATTGAGACTTGAAGAAGCTGCAGCATCCTTACCCCAGCAGCCACTCGTAGCTGGGTTGCTGTGGGATGGGGTGCAGGGTGACTGGTGCAGGTGAGGTGCCACCCTCCTGATGTGTGCTTGTCCCCCGCAGGAGAGTGGTGCGAGGTGAGCGCGCGCTCCGGCCGCTGCGCCCCGGGCGTCTGCAAGAACGGCGGCACCTGCGTCAACCTGCTCATCGGGGGCTTCAAGTGCGAGTGCCCCCCGGGCGAGTTCGAGCGGCCCTACTGCGAGATGACCACCAGGAGCTTCCCCCCCCAGTCCTTCATCACCTTCAAGGGGCTGCGCCAGCGCTTCCACTTCACCGTCTCCCTCATGTAAGTGCCGGCAGGGAGGGGTTCTGTGGCTGCTGCCTCCTCCCTTGAGCTCAGTTTGTCACACGCTGACACCCACCAAGATCTACCCCTGAAGGTCACTGCAGGCGTTTCTGTCTGTGACCCCTGGAGCAGGGCATAGCCATGCTGTTTGAAAGCATTTGATTTCTGCCCTGCTGTGGATGTTTCTGAGTTGCTGACTCACAACCTTCCCTGTTGTACACAGGGTGATGGGATGGGGAGAAGGGACACCAGGACCACTCTGGCCACCCATCCGCAGCCTTCAGCTGCTGAAGTGGATGTTGGGGTGGATGTTGGGTTTGACACTTCTACTAGCTGGGCCTTTGGCTTCCTGACCTTCAGCCCAGCTTCAGAACCAATCCATTTGTGCTCCGTGTTTGAGAGCATTTTTCCCATCTCCTGTTTCTCCACCTGTGAGAGGACCTGTGCATGTCAGGCCATGGCTGAGCACAGTCTGGATCTTCTCAGGTTCTTGCCTTCCCGTGGTCCCCAGCCTTGGGTTTGGGATATCCCAAACTGATCCAGCTCCTCACCTAGCCCCTTCTGGCCTTCACACCCAGATCCCATTCCAGCTCCCAGGCCCATCTGTCCCAACTTCCCTGTGTTGGGCAGTCTTTTGGGCTCTCACTTTTCTCCTGGGGGAGCTCAGGTAGGCAAGGAGGAGCAATGATAACAGTCATGGGCAAGGGCTCTTCCTCACCTGGAAAAACCCCTCTTCTGGAGAAGATTCTTGGGTCAGGCATAGGGTTTGCTTGGTGTGGAGCCAGAGCTCCAGGTGCACAGATGTCTCTTCTCTGGGAAGGAGGTGGGCTTGCAGCTTTCCCATGGTTTAGCTGGCCAGGGACTTTTGGTTTTCCTCACAGCTGACTGTGAGTGAATGACACAAAATGTGTTAGCCCTGGCCCCAAAGAGCAGAGCTGGGATTTTTTGATAGGTACAACATAGCTGGATGGGCAGATCTGTTTGAGTATCTGTCCAGAGAAAGTACTCAGGGAGGTCAGACAGGCTTCAGGCTTATGCCCCTCCAGCACCCAGCTATTACCTGGTGTTTCACATCTGTCAGGAGCCAGGTCACTTTTTTGCACCATGTTTTTGAGTATTGGCCTTTAGCACTGTTTACTTTCCTGAGCTAAGATCCCAGAGAGACTCCCCATGTAATGCTTTTGTTAATATAAGTAAGTAATGCCCCATCCTTGTAAATGTTCAAGGCCAGGCAGGATGAGACTTGGAGCAACCTGGTCTAGTGGAAGGTGTCCCTGCCCATGGCAGGGGTTTGGTACCAGATGGTCTTTATGGTCCCTTCCAACCCAAATCATTCTCTCATTTTATGATTTCTACCATTTTATCTTTCATCTGCCTTAATCCTAAATTCAAAATTTTATGGGATCTTGAAATTTTGATTACACCAGAAAGCACAGACGTGGTTTGCACACAAGCCAAGGGAAGGAAGAGTTTGTGAAGGTTGTTTTAGAGCCTCAGGTCTGAGCACACAGAAAAGCTGAGGAGCAAAGGCTCTGTTGGTTTGTCAGACCCACCATGAGAGCAAACAAAGGCAGGGTCTGGGCTTGCTGCCAGCAGGAATTGCTGCACTACCCCTGACTTGTCCCCTCTGCCAGGAGGTGTCATTTTTCAGGCTTTTGGAAAGAGAGCTTTGACGTTTAGGGTGCTTCTAGTTAAAATGAATCAAATGCCCTGTGTAGGAGTTATTGAGAAATAGCAAAGTACTGTACAAAGGTAATCCTTACACCAGGGTTTCTTCACCATCTTTAGAATGACAATGGCTTATTTAGTTATGAGCTAAACACTCTTAGTCCACTCAGTGTGGCTGTAAGAATTCTAGGCCATTATGAGGTTCATCCCACACTGTCTGGAATGGTGACACATTTAGCTTTTCATACCTGAAGTTTACTTTTATTTACACTAGCTATGTCTGTGGCTTTTATTATGGAAATTATTACTATATATATAATATATTCTTATTATTATTTATTTATGTTTATTTATTTATGCTAATGATGATGATTTGCCATTATGTATTTTATGATTTGGGAGGATTTTTAAAATCCCAGGATGTCCAGTTTCCATTGGCCTCAAGTGACTCATGACCCACTCCTAACAAAGAGCAGAATATTTGCATTGTCCAGTCTCATAACTAAAATGTTTTTTAAAGTATTTAGGTTACTGACCACACATTTCTTTCTGCTCCCAATATTTTGTATCTTCCTTGCTTAATTCCAACACTTACTACTCCTTCACTCCAAGAGACACTGTTAGTGGAGCAGGTTTCTCATTATTTATGCAAAATTCTGTAAGAAAGAGAGTCTTTTGTTTCCTGTGTCATGAAATGAAACATATCCCTTCTATTAAAAAACAGTATATTTTCCCCCAGGTGGTGGGTTATAACCAGACAAGTTCAAAAAAAGTAGTGCTTTTAACAATGAGTATAATACAAAAGTTGCTTTTGACTAGTGGCAAAGAATGGAACTGTGCACAGATATACTAAAGAAATATACAAAATGATTAATAATGAAATAGTTTAATAAACAGTGGTTTCATATTTACAATTATGGTATACTTAAAACTAAAGTTATAAGAATATGAGAAAATATATTCAAACATAACTAAGCTTCCTGTTATTTCTGCCAGACTAAATCTTCCTGCCCACTGAAGAAACACCACTAGTATTACTCCCTTTTCCTTTGCTCATTTATATTCTGGATAGATGGGTCAAAATATTTGGATGAAGCAGTTATCCATGAGAAAATAGTCTTGGGAAATGTTTTAGAGGAACTGAATTCCTTTAGCTCAAATGTTTGATGGTAAAAAATGAAAACTAAACCTGTGTTTTGATAATATTGGTATATTTCAATAGTATTGTTGTAATTAATTTAGTGTGCCTTTTACTTGTATAATATTACACTATGATAAACTAGAAATAAATACATATATTAAAACTAACTAAAAGTAATCAAAACATTAATTAATATTTTGAAGGACTATAATGCATATTTTTGAAATTTGAATTTTACGGGGAATATCAAATTTGTGACTTCTGTTTTTTTGAACCAGAACAATTCATTATCCTTCAAAAACATTTAAAATATATGAATAAAATTTCCCATTTCTGTGTAGCTCAAATTCTGAAAGGTTTCTACTCAGTGTGATCCATAACATATGCATGTCTGATAAACAACTTCTGGTAAAAAATTTGTCTTCGAAACAATTTCTTACAAATACCAACCCTGGTATTTTAACATACTGCTTCATTCCCATTCTCTGAAATGCAGGTTTTGTTGCATCACATGAGAATCTTGCTATTAGACATGATATGACAGGCACAAGAGTCACTTCTTGTGTCTGTGGAAAAACAGTTTTCATTAGCTGTGTACAGTATTTCATTCATTTGTAGGTAAAGTGGGTTAATTTAAATCAGGCATATTTTCTGAAGTTCAAGATACAAAATCAGACTAAATTGCCATTGGGAAACACAAGGAATTCCCATGGTTTCTCTCTTTTTCTCTCTTTATCTAATATTAATCTTTGTAAAAATGTTTATGTGAAGTGTAATAATTTTTTTTTGCATTTCTGACTAGATGAAAGCTGTGTGCAATTCTCCAGAGATGAGAGAATTCAATTAAAAATTATAAAATACTCACAACAAGCAGAAATTTGAAAAAAATGTTCTGTGCTGACAAAAAAAAACAAACACAAGGCTTTTTTTAAAGGGGGGGTTGCCCCTTTTTCTGCAAGACGGATACATTCCATATTAGTAGCACAAGAAAAATTTAACCCAAATGTATGTGTTGGTGCTGATCTAGTGAAATCATTTAAGTGTTCATTTTCCTTCCTCCAATTGACTGACCGGTTGATTGACTAACTCTGATTTTCTACATGGCATTATTAAAGTAACTCTTATCTTTCTTTCCTCTTACCTCCCCATCAGGCTTTTTTAATCAGTTGATGACTGTCCTAAGACTCTGTAGCATTTAGACAGCCAGCAGGCAGCAAGGATGCCCCCTTTGATGTGAAAATGCTTTCTGGCTGTCAGACTGTTTGCAGAGTGTAGTAAGTGCTACTGTTTGGTGAGTGTCAGATACTGCTGCTGCATCTTGTGTCTGCCTAATTTTAGCCCTCGTGAGGGTCAGCAGATCTCTGCAGGGTAGATTTCTCTAATTTCCATCTGCTTGCCTTGCTGATTGTGAAAGAGTAGATTTATCCTGTGCCTGACTCCTCAGTTTTACAATTTTCTGTCTGAAGATTGATTCAAAGGCTTGTTTATCTGCTGAACACAAAGCTGTCTTTCTTCTGGGTGACTTGGCCATCAGTCTTTAATCCATAAGCTGTTCAGCACAAACTAACTCCATGTGTCTGTTCCAGGTTTGCAACCAGGGAGAGGAACGCTCTCCTCCTCTACAACGGGCGTTTCAACGAGAAGCACGACTTCATTGCCTTGGAGATCATTGAGGAGCAGATCCAGCTCACCTTCTCTGCAGGTGAGGCTTCACCTGAGCCTTTCTGCTCCAGCTCAGGGGATCCTCTCAAGCCCTGTGGAAATGCACTTCAGTGATTTTATATGGCTGTTTGCTGCCTCATTAATTTACTGGCTGGCACTGCACAGTAAACAGCTGATGCCGGGTGTACTCCAGATTGTAGCAGTTTGTGGGGTTACACTCACTGTCGTAGGCTGGAGCTTGTCAACACACCAGTTATAAAAGCCAGAGTTTATGGCTGCTGTAAAAGATTGGCACTAGCCTGAATGTTGGCCTCCAAGCCAATGTTTGCTTAAATGACACTTCATTTTATCATATTGTGATAAATGTTGTGTGTTTATCAGAGGAAGGTAGGTGCATAAATGTTATCTAAAAAATCTATGCAAGCCAAAGGAAAAGCTAGCAGAAGTGAAAACTGCCTGCCATTCATTAGGGATTAGGGGAGGAGCAGTGCTGTCTCTAGAAGGCATTTCTGCACTGCAGAAGCCCCTCCTCTCAGAAGAAGCTGTAAATGACAATGAATTGAGGAGAACTGCACTCTCATTGCTACAGTGGGCCAGGAAACAACAAGTGGCAGCTTCGGGATTTGCTTGTTTCTGCACTAGGACTAAGCCAGTGTCTTCATAGGAGAAGAGAGCAGGGAGGAGTGACAAGCAGAGTTCAGGCAGGACATATGCCCAGAAGCAGATCTGTGCTTTCAGTGCAAGGCTTTGGTGACTTTATGAAATCTCAGTAGTGTAGATGAACTGGTATTTTTAGGTATTTAAGATACTTTTCTAAAGTACCTTAGTCTAAAGACTAAAACAAATACCTGGAAAGGGCTGTTGTCCCGTAAGTCAAGTGGAGTTATGTGTAGGTCAAGTGAGATGTTTGTGCCTTTGTATTGGGCAGCATAATTCAGGAAATAATCCTGCTATTTCCCACTATCTGTATTCAGGATAGACACCTGGGCTCAAGTCAGCTTCTGTTTTATTTTTGTGGAAATTGAGACATTGCAAGCAGTAAGGCCATGGAAGCAGAAGCACAGCCCACAGTGGTGTTGCACACTCATCACCAGTGATGGCTTACTGCCCTTAGACCCCATGGTGAATCCTGTGTGACCCCACTGATTTACCAGTGATGCTTAAGTGCATATGTGGGCTCTTTGGGTTGAAGATATCCGGTTACATTTCCCCTTTATTACCTCAAAATTGTCCAAATTAGATTTTAAGGCAGGTTTCTGAATGGATTAGTGTGAGGAAATAGCATGCTGCAGAGAGATGTGCTTTCTTCTGTAGCTCTGCTTCACCTGTCTAAACTTGAATCAAATTGCTTGGAAGGTACCCTGAGGATGAATGGGAAAAAAAAATAAATTCTGCTTGCACTTATATGCATTTAAATGTGAAGGAACTCCTTTAAGATACACAAAACTAAATTTAGATTTGCACTGCTGCACCTGAGAGCAGGTCTGGTCCTGCATATTACAAATGGTATTTTCTTTGGAAGGAGAATGTTTTGTGTTTTATAGTTTTAAGTGGCTTTTAGCGAACACTACAAGTTTGGGACACCTGATCTCACTGTGTTACATGTCGCAACAACTTTTTCACAGAAAGCAGAGCAAAAGGATTGCAGAACAGTGATCTGCCTTTTGCAGACACTTGATAGCTGAATAAAAAGCCCAATTATTTGTATAGATTTTATCACTAAGTGATACAAACCATCACAGCAGAATGTCACACATGTTAAGCTGAAATATGTATTGTTTAAATAATAGAAATATATGGGATGGGAGTTAAACAGAGTAGGGGACACAAGAATAATACTTGACTCAGATATTTGTTGCAAGTAGAGAGTTGAAAGTACCTTTTAAGCTCAACAATACTATGAGCTTTGTTAGTTTACAGGGGGAGTTACTTTTCCTGTGGTTTATTATGTAGAATTTTCCAACTGTTAAAAAAAAAAAAATAGGGAAAAAAAAAAGAGCAATCCCTTCTCCGTGCCAGGCCTATTATGTACTTTCAACAAGAATGTTTATTTTGCTGCTACCTCGAAACAGATATGCTTGGTTACTGAGCTGGGTCCGCTGACTCAGTCCTGGCTTAAAAGCTTCAGCTTTCCAATTGCAGTGGCAAACTCTTGCTTTCAAATTTAAACACTGAAAGGCTGCCAATAATTTCATTAATCACTGGTAAAATTTTGCTGAGCCCAATGTTACCATGGGTTTTAGTACTTTTGGATTTCACTTTCTCAGCTTCAACAGGGAGTAGCTTCCCTTCCCTGACAAAATATCCCATCACAATGCTTATTATACTCAAAAAACCTCAAAGAGTGCTTTTGGCAAAAATGCAGAGAAATTCATGTACGTTTCTCCCTCAGCTGATCACTTCAGCATCTACCCAGTACCTCTGTTACCACACTTTGCAGAACCATGATAAAAAACAACATAATTCACCCAAATGTGCAGAAGCTGGTTTTTGTGCACCAGAGTAACTCCATGAAACTGGGGATATTTATTGACTTGCAGGACAAACCCAAATTCCTCCCTGACGAAGCAAGGTGCTGCATGCTGTCCAGTGAGAGTCTCTGTGTTTCTTGCAGTAGTGGTCACTTATGTTTCCCTTCTGCCTGTTTTTGCAGGGGAGACAACCACGACAGTGGCGCCGTTCATTGCGGGAGGGGTCAGCGACGGGCAGTGGCACTCGGTTCAGGTGCAGTACTACAATAAGGTAAGGCTAATTGTGTTGGTGATAGCCCTACTATTTATACAGCAGTAGAGGTGTGGGTCATCTAGCTCTGACCTGAATTTTATTTGTTTAACCAGGCACATTGGTACAGCTCTGCACAAATGGTACTGGTCACGCTTACCTTGCCTGGGACAAAAATTCTCTCGTAGGACTTTTGAGTTTTGACCCAGGAAGGCAAAACTAGATGTAATACTTTTTTTTTTAGAAGTGCTTGGAACTATTTTCATTTCAGTTTCTGGGGTTCCTGTCCCTCAGCTGCCCCCTTGGTCACTGCCACTTGGTCACAGGGTCAGTCTGACTGAATGAAAAGGATTGCAGGCTCTCTGTGCAGAGCAGCCATTCATGATGAACCAGAAAGCAGAGGCTTTTAGAGTGTACAGTGTCACTATTTACAGGTAGATGTCAGACATCTTCTATAAACCATAACAAAAATTAAAGAGTTCATTTAGTGACTAAGAAACGTTGCTTTTAAGTCTGACATGATAGCATTTTGGGGGATCACATAAGGAAATAGAGAAGCATTGTTGGCTGTTAAAAAGGAAACAGGATACTGGTGTAGGAAGCTGAATGGAAGATGAAGGATTAATGTGATCAGCAAGTTTTTTATTTCCCCGTGCTACATCCTTTCATCACAGTTTGTGCGGCAGTTTGAATGGGAAGATTAAAATTTTATTTTGACTCCTAGATAGGATCTCCTAGCCTAAGGATATTTTATCGAGGTAATGAAAAGCTTTCTATTAGTATTTTATATTTAAAAAAAAAAAAAAAAACTTAATTAAGTTTTGTGCTCAATATATGTAATATATTCTCTGCTGTCTGGAGCCCAGAGAAATAGAGCAAAAGTTGGTGTGTTGCCATGCACACATCTGTGGACACTGTGAAGCTCTTCCTCTGCTTCCATGTGTGCTTATTTCTTAGAGGATTACTCTGGCAGAGTGAACAGCACTTACTGAGGCAGTGGAGGGACACCTCAGCTTTCAGGCTCCTGGGCACAGCTGCAGGGAGAGCTGCTGGACCAGCTCACTGAAATGCCAGTGAGCAGATAAGGGGCCTGAGCAGCAGAGGAATGCTCTTTAAAAGGCAAAGAGATGTGACACAGATGTTAAAAATAAACCCCTTCCTCATTTTTAGGGCTTGCTGTGGTTTAACCAGGATAGTAGGTGAGCCATGTTAGCAACTGGTGTTTTCTCGTTGTTAACACGTGGGTCCTGTCATCATTTTCTTCTTCTGTGTCAGTTTTTTGAAGTGAAATGAGCCAGTCTCCACTGAACAGGACAAAATTCTGGGCAGAGAGGGAGAGCAGAGGGAAACACCAGGAAACACTGCTGACTTCACTGCCTTTGCCACTTGCATGACATGAAAGTGATGAAAAGCAGGGTCACTGTGTGGAGAGCAGCACTGTGCCCTTTGCTGTCCCTGTGAGAGACTGAGGTCATCACCTTCCCCTTAGCAGCATTTATTGCAGGATGGTTAAATTTGGGCTGGAGGGGGGAGCTGACAGTGTTGAGTAAATGGCACAGTAGGACATGCTCACCAGTGTGTATTCAGCGTGCTCCCAGGACTTCTTCCCAGCACATCTGAGAATGGCACATGTTGGACCAGCTCTCCAGCAGTGAAACAGGGAGTGGGTGCTGCAGGGCAGGGACAGCTGGAGGCAGCTCTGCAGCCCTGCCTAGGGCTGAGCTTTCACCTCCTGGTATTTGTTTGTACAGCAGTTTCTTGGCTACTTCATGTTTTAACAAAGCTGGAAGTAAAGTTCCAGTGAGGAGGTTGAAAAGACAGGGATAATTTAGGGATTCGAGTTGTGCCAAGATAAATGGGATGCTGTGCCTAAACTTGACACAGTTGAGATGTTTGAATAACAGAGTACCAAAACTCAAGAGTTTCATTAAATGATGCACACATATCAGTTTGCAGGTACTGCATCCTTCCAGTCTTTCCAAAATCCCACTGCAGTGTCAGTTAATTATCCCAAGACTATATGGCCCCTTTGTTCTGCTCAGACACTGCCCAACCTTTCTGAGCACACAGAGCTCCCCTGAGCTGTCTCCCTCCTCCCTGTCTCTGGCTCATGTTTAATTCTCACCTTCAGGCCCTCTGGACTCTCCTCCCTCCTGTCAGCCTCTGTCTTTTCCTGGCAGCAGGGCCACATGGGCTACCTCCACCAGCATCCCTTTGGTGCTCCTCACCCCTTTTTCCATTCTGCTGTTTGTCTGGGGCACTTCTGGTCTTTGCTCATTTTTAGACATATCTTGATGATTTGTCCATGGGAAATGCATAATCATCACAGATATCCATAGAGATCCAATTTATTGATTTGTCTTTCTCACATTAAAAAACTTCAGCAGCAGCTATTTTCTTAATATTCACATCCTGGTGGTGTGTAAAGTCACCCTCCACAAAGTCAGTTTGCTAATAACCATAATGAAACAAGAAGCAAGTGTAGAGTCAACTCCTGTAAAGTGTTTTCTGTTCTTAGCTCAGAAATTATGTGCTTGGTAATATTTATCTTTAGTGTTGTTGAAAAATGATGGTTTAGAATTAACTGCATATCATGAAGCTCCCCTGCCACTTGGGGCCGAACACTGGAGTCTCATCAGTAAAAGAGAAGTCCAGAGCTGGCTTTGCTCCACTGTATTTCAGAAAGACATCAAACCAGTTCACTGTCAGTTCAAGTATTTGATGCTTTCTTAGCAATCCTGCTATTTTCCAGCACTGTAAAACATTGCAGTAAGGAAACAGATTGTAACAGAGGAATGGAAGCAATGTCATTTCATTTACTGTGTAGTGATGGAAAAGGATGCTCCCTACCTTGGAGGAAACCAGCTGACACACTTGGTTTCAGTAGAAGTGCCCGAGGGAAGCACATGGAACTTGTACTAAGTGTTGCCACTGTATTGAATTTCTGGAAGGGAAGACACCAAGAGGGAGGAATTAAAAGTTAGAAGACAGCAGAACTAGGAGTGTTTTATAACCATTATCTGGTTTCAGTTATATATTGGAAGTTTTTCAGCTTCCCAGTAGCAAAGTATCAGTTTACCTGTTACTTGCCATTATAGATGTTTGCTGACAGTGGGGGAAGACAGGGAGGAAGGCCACTTGCTGACTCTGATAACTCAAACACATTATTTAGTGGGGTCCTGATCTTGCAGCAATTAAAATCAATGGAGGTATTGACCAAAAGGTAACCTGTGGGTGACCTGCTTTCTCAAGAGGCATATATATATTGATAAGAAATTTAGAAGAAATGGAATTTAAAAAATTATTTTGGAAGGAAAGGTCGAAGGAGAGGGAAGATTTCAGCCTGGTAAATAAAACTGATTCAAAAATAGTAGGAGCAGCCTGCTGCTTGTCCACAGGATAGCTGGTGTAAGGGGCAGCAGCAATGTCAGCTGCCTTATTTGCCTTTCTAGGTGGTGAGAATGTAGTCAGCCTCTGATGGAGTTTGGTCCTCATCCTTTGGCTCTCCTGAGCCTGCCAGCATGAGTGACAGTGACCAGGTTAGCCATGCTGATAATGTTTGGAATAGGAGCAAACCATATTTGATGGTAATGATGCTCAATAGCAATGACATCACATGAACTGTCTAGCATTCATTGCACATACAGGTTCATGTATGATTGTAGGTAGCACTTGGAACAGCAGATTTTACTGAACCCAGTAGTGAATGATGTTTTTAATTAAGTGCAAAGTTCAAGCCACTCTCCCAAACTTCTGATAAATCACAGTTTTATTCAGAATTTGAGATATACCATCAAACTTATGTTAATGTTTTACCTGACTCATTACCTCAGGGTAGAATTCATCATTTGGCACAACATAAAAATATTTTGAGTATGGACATGTTCCTTTAATTATAGACGACATGTACCTATATATTTGTATTTATATGCTCTGTATATTTTATCTTACTTATACATGTATGACATCCAGGTTGCTTAATGACGTTATGTTTGTAAGCAAAAGGTCCTTCTGTATCTCTTTAAGGGAGCACAGGATTATTTTACCTCAATGACAGAAAACCTGAGAAAAGCATATAGAAACAAGCTATCAGTGAGTGTCTGATGTGCAGTGCAGTAATTCTGGGGGATAGGATGAACAAAGCCCTGAATGACTCACTGAATGACTCACAAAAGTAACAACTTCTGTGTGCTGTTAGGCAGTGTCTCTGATGAGATCCACTTCCATGATCAGGAGGTATAAAGTGATGGGTGCCTAGGACAGTGTCTCCACTGATCTGGTCTCTTGAACCTACAGTCTCCTAGGATGAGCTATTCAGGACAAATATTACTCTTTTTCCATTGCTGGGACGAGGTTTCTTCTCCTATCTGATAATCAACAGTAAGCAGCTGTCCTCCTTGAATGTCTTTGACTGAGACATGCCATGGTTTTTGTTTCAGATTCTTGGCTGTCTTGGGAGTAGCCCACCCCTTCAGAGTGATTAGAGTTAGTAGGGACCTGCTGATTCTCATCCCTGTGTGCTTCCCACCCGGCAGATCCCAGGCCTATACTTAGCCTGAAGACAGCTGCTGGAGAAAACAGGCAAATTCTTCAGTTAGAGATAAACTTGAAAGAAGTGAGGGCTGCTTAGGTTTGATCTTTGGTGTGTTGTGAATTCAAAGAACAGGAGGTGAATTGCTCTTGATTAGACTCACATATGAATTAAAAAATTTCCTGCCTGTGGTAAGCGATGGTTTCTCTTGAGTTAACTGGCCTTCATTAGGGGCAAGCTGCAGCTTGAATATCACTGAAGACTGAGTTAACACTGTAGAGATTTAGCTCTCAGCCCACTCATGCACTAGAGTTTGCCAGTACCTTCCCATCTCATGGAGGTTTTATCCCTCATCCACTGGCTGAAAGCTGTTTACAGGTGCCAGAACAGCCTGTGTTTCAGTGCCAAGTCCCCCACTGTATTTTATTTTCCATACCTGGGGTGGGTACTGCAGCTCTCCCCTTGTGCTTGCTCAGCAGGTGAGTGGGTGGGTGGGAAGCAGCAGCTCTCTCCCTCACCTGAGGGTTCCTCTCTCCCTCACCTGAGGGTTCCTCAGCCAAAGCTCATCCTGAAGGGTTATTTTACCATGCCTGTACAGCTGTGCTGTAGCACCAGCAGAGCTTATTTATTGAAGCCTGCTCCACAAATCCTCCATCCTGTGGATCACTCATAGTGCCCACAGACTGGCTGTTGATGCAAAACCCACCACCTCTATATCTGGGGCACCTCAGTGAGCCCCATTTGTTCAGTGGCTCCCCAGCACTGTTGGACAGAGCTTTGCTGTGATCCAGATGAAGCTGTGGGCAGCTGAGGGTCTTGAGGATGGTGTGAATTTGGGACTGCTGCCAGCTCAGGTAGCCTTGGGATGAAGCTGTTCACAACAGAGACACAGATTCTATCTGCACTTGCTCAGGACTTAGGAAAAAGTGGAAGGAAGGGCAGGGTCATAGAGGAAAAGTCAGGAAGAGAAAAAGCAATCCCAGGCCAGGTCAGGGTTTCATAGGATGCTGTTTCTGTAGCTAGTCAGGCAGTATGGTGGTCAGAAAGAGGAATTAAGTTCTGTGAATACAGGCATCCAAAGGGGCATAAATGAAGAGCATACCTGAAGTGTCTGTCAGTGCTCTTAATGTTAAAACAAAAATCTCTAACATTTGTCACTGCCTTTGTTTTACTAGAGCCCCTGTTTTGTTTCTGGGAGCTTGTGTCAGCTGCCTAACAGTGGCCAGAGGCAGAGCACTGCTGAACAACTTGAGGATGTGCATGCTAATTTTTTGTTTTAAAAACTCGGGTCCACCCCTGTTGTCCTGTTCTCCCCCCCAGGAGCCAGCTGAGACCAAGTGTCATGCAGCCACCCTTCACCAAGCGGGGGTGACACATCCATACCCTGAAAATCAAGATCTGCAGGGCTGTGTGTTGTTGTAGTTGTGGGCAACTGAAGCTTGGTGGCCACTTGCAATCCCCTGCCATGGGCAGTCAGGATGTGCCTTTTATTCCTCATCATAAGCACAAGTGGCACAGGCAGTTGCAGGCAGTGGGAGTGGTGCAGGTCTGTGTTGGGGAGGTAAATGTAGTGATTTGTTTTCTACAGGGTGGGATGAGTGCAGCAGCCTCTGATGATCTGCTGCAGAGGCAAGCACAGACCCTGCTGCCTCTGGCACACGAGCCCCTGCATGAGGTGCCTTTGGAGCTGACAGATAGGTTATCTGGTTTCCTTCTGAAAACACAGACCTTCTCTGATGATGGCAAATTTGCCTGTTATGGAAATATATTCTGTATCCGGGACTGACAATTGTTTTTGCCACTTTGCCTTGGAAAAAAAGAAAAAAGGCAGAGTGCCTTTCAGTACAACACTGTAGTGAAACTCAGACTGTGACAATTGTGCCAAAAGACAAGGGTGGCACTGGTTGCTGCTTTCTTTCCTGCAAAGGGGACCAATGCTTGTTAGAAGTTCTGGGTTCTCAGCACTCTGTTGCCCCAGGACCAGCAGGCAGCATCAGGCAGTAGCTCAGCACAGGCTTCCCTGTGCCACCCCACTCCCACCTCGTGGGAGCATTCCAGCACAAACACCTTGTTTGCTCAGCTCTTGGTCTCCCTGCTGAGCCTGCCAGCGAGGCTGCCAATGCTGTGGGTGATTTATGAGGCAGGCACATGCCTGCAGTTGAATAGGGATTGCCAGCTCTTTGGAGAAAAGCCACATAGCTGCCACCAGCTAGGCATAACTTTAGTCATTGGACCCTGGGTGAAAGACACTGCCCTCACAGTATCCAGGACACCACCCAGTATCGTTTACTTCTTAATCTGAATGGTCAGGAAAAGTGGTTGGCAGTTAAATTCTTAGGTAGGTATTTGATATTTTACCCCTTGTGCTGGGGAGCACCTCTTACACCAGAGCAGGATTGCCCAGCTGAGTGCTGAGTTTTGTAACTTGATTGGAAAAGACAGACCCCAGCAGAAGTCAAATAACTGGAAAAACAATTAGCAATAATGTTTGGGTATGACTTATGCAAATGTCTATCGCTGGTGACATCTGAGCAGATGTAATTGTGATCTGAGGGAGAATTTTTGAAGTTAATCCTCGTGGTGGCTTCCAGACTAATTTGTTAAGGGATTGAGGGAGATTTTCTAAATAAACAATGCAGTTGTAGAAGATTATGGTAATGCCACTGTTGATCAGATGTGGGCACTGCCAGAGTTTGGATTTTGCTGGCTCAGATTGGCTTGCTGTGTTTACAGCATTTGTGATTGACACAGACCTGCTCCAGCATTGCTTGGCATTGTCTGATACAGAAAAATGCAGAACAGTAATTGCCATGTCAAGCAAACCATGGAGGTGGGGAGGTACTGTAAATACCTAAAGTGTTATTCAATTAGGAGCAACTTACTTCTCTGGGCATATTTTCCCAGAAAGGAATAGAATTTTGTGGCATTTGAAAACCTAAATTAATAATTTTTCTAAGAAATGCCAATGTATCTTTTAAAGGCCCTCTAAAGTGTGCAGTGCAGAAAGTGTGTTACAATGTAGTGCTTCCTCTTAAAAGAAACCACATGTTCTTACATAAGATTTAACCACATTTCTTCCAATTTTATCATTTCTTTATCACCCATCTCACTGTGAATTGTTTAATAGCAGAATGTGCAGCAGGGTCTCGAGGTCAGTGTGTTATGGCAAGGAGGAGGTGGTGGTGCTAACTTCCAGCAGAGTGTGGATGGTACAGCTCCCCAGATCATCAATTTGTGCTGGATGCCTTTCCTTCTACGGCATTTTCATGGATCAAAAGTTCTGCCATGGCTTATGCACAGGGGAGCTTGCAGGACACCAAAACCACAGGGAGCATAACCACAGTCAATTCCTTAGCTCAAGTTTTTGAGGACTTAGCTGTACTAACCCGTGTAACTCGGGGGCCTGTTCTTCACAGAGAATGTTACCAGAGTTCCTGCAGCTTTACAAGAAAAAAAGCATTTCAAGTGTAAAAGTCACTTTCTTTTCTAGCCACAACCAGGATTTTTAAGCAGCATCCTGAGAGACATTCATGTTTAATTTACTCCTCAGCTCAAGAGGGTAAGGAAATTTGACCGGAATACCAAGGTGGCTAGCCAGAAGCAGGTTATGACAGTATTTTTTACAAGAATAGAAGTTGCTGTATCAGAAGATTGTTGTGCTTTTTGGTGGGTAGGATTGTATACTGGTGAAAGATGTGGTGGGTAGTGCTGGGGGCTCATGTACAATATGAGAGTATGAGGAATTTGTAGCTATGCATTTGTATTACTTATCTGTACTATGTATTTTAGCTGCTGCTGGGCATGGCCATGTGAAAATCCCCTAGCAATTAAAATTACAAGCAACTAGAGGAAGGAAAGAAATTAGATTTTTATTGCTCAATGCATTCTGCATTTTACATTTAAAGTTCAGAATGTTATTCTAGTCAAACACATAAAATATGTTCTTCATGTCTGAATGCAAAAGATGTCATTTCCCACATGCTCAGAACTCAATTTTTAAAATGCCATGAGAAAAGGTAATCTCAGAAAAAATAGTTCCATTTATGAGTCATTTCCTGGCTTTCTGGCTCATGATTCAGACACTCACATCCTTGCTGAGGTCAAATTCATCCTATTCCACCCAAATCCAGTGGATCATCAATGAAAGTCCTCCTCTAGGTAAGGCCATGGATTTGCTATATTGAAACTGAACCTTGACATATTCTGATTAGAAGTCATATACCTGCCCACAGTTCTGATGTTCTTGCTGTCCCTTGAAATCTTTAAATCAAGTCAGTATTTCCCTTTCTAAAGGAACATTTTCGCTTGGGTGCAGGTGATGTTATTGAGCAGGACTCACTGGGTTATGTTCTGTGGTTGTATAAAGCAAAAAATTGATTAGATGAGAACACGAGTCCCATCGATTCAAAAAATGTGACAGAATCCTGTGAAAACCTGCCTTGAGTTCCAGCCTGCAGTATTGCAGGTGGAAAGCTTAGAGAAAACAGAAATGTTGCTGCACATTTGCCCTGTTCTTACACACTTCCACAGCATCTACCACTCCCTCAGTGGGACTTTGGTCTGGCCTATGGCAACCATTTACATTCCTAACATCTCCTGAAAAGCACTGGAGGGCTGCCTGGCTAATATTTACTTTTTCTTGCTCTGGCTGGTTGTGGAGCCCTTGCAGGTGTTAGTGGGTGTAAAGGGATGGGGGGTGGGCAGCTGATTTGCCCTTGCAGAACAAAGATATGTGAGTCTGGACTTTAAAAGCCCCTCCCTGCAATTCCACCGGTATTTATTCGTGTGGATTTCAATTAGTAATTGTTTTTGTTGGTGTTTTGTTTGCTTTTTTTTTTTTTTTTCTGGTAGAGGGTAAGTGTGAAGTGATTGATATCTGGGAAAGGAAATCAGGATCTGGCTGTGGAGCGACATTCCATTGTCTTGACACAAAATAACAAATAACTCACCTCTAAATCTGTGTCTCGGGAAATTAAAGTGTAAAGCAGTGAAAGTCATTTGGAGGTCATTGAGATGTAAAGTGTGACCTGCTCCCCAGCACTGAGTAGCTCAGCTCTCAGTGACAGCTTTGAGAAATCTCTCCATCAACTGGGGAAGGGAGGGAAGGCGTGTACCAGTGCCTGGCTTGTTCTCTCCCACGCCTGCTTTTGGAACTGCTGCTCTCACAGAGTTTGCAAACACCACTTGAAAACACTGGTTGTTGTGGTGGTGATTTTATGTGCAAACACCAACACCAACTTTTCAGAAAACATCTGCACAGTAAGGGACTGTGTCTTGGTAAAACCAGCCTGAGTCCCTCCTCCTTTGGAAGCCTCATTTTTGGCAAGGCTGTTCAATGCTTACTCTTCTCACATCACCCAGGTTTTAAAGGTTTAACCTGTGTGCCCATCTAGGGTGCTCACCCCACACCTGAGCTGGGTGTCAGCTGTGTGGCTGTTCCTCCTGGTGTGGGGCTCTCAGGTCATCCTGGGGAACCTGGCACCCTGTGATGCTCTTGGAACCCAGTTTGCTAAAGCCAGCTCTGCACTGCAAAACTCTGAAGACATTTAGTGGCACCTCCCAAAATGGTGATTGTAACCTCCTCCTGAAGGCTTGGGAGATGTAAGGAACCTCCATGAGATCTGGCAGAGTCTGATGGTCCTCAGCTCACCCTGAGGCTCTGAGGATCGTGCTTGAAGGTTGTGCTGTGCAGCCCAGCCTGGCAAAGCCTTGCTCAAAGCCAGCACAGTCATTGGAATGGCACCTCAGGAATTTGGTGCGAGTTCTTTGAAGTGCACTGTTATCTCCATTAAATCATGTAGTAAATTACAGTAGCTCACTGATTTGCAGTAACTGTTCAGGTATTTTGTATCTGTCTGTGTAGTTGAGAGGAAGGAGCACTCTGCAGTTACCAGGCCTTGCAGAAGTCTCTGTGTGCCAGGAGACCCTCACAAGATCCAGCCATGGGGGCAGGGAGGGAGCCCATAGAAAAATGTGGGATTCTGGATTTTACAGGCTGAAATATGACTCCATTACCCATACTAAGCAGCAGTTTGCTTGGTGAGGTGTCACCAGAATTTGTCCAGTAGGGGGTTAGTTTCTGTGCATAAGTGTCACAGGTATTTCTTGGACTCTGAGAGCAGCAACATTGACATCCTGGATGGAAAAATATGTTGTAGAACTTACAAGATTTATATAAAGCCAAAAATATTTGAGAATGGTTCTTTGGCAGGTAGATAGGGAAAGGGAGAAGGATTTGCTGAACTGGCAGAGGACAGCAGGGAAAGAGGCTTTTCCAGCATCAAAGGATGTGTTCTTCTTTCCCAGTTCTCCAAGGGTGCTGGAGAACATCCTTGCTGGTGGAAAGAGAGGGAGACAGCAAAATAGTCAGAAAAAGGGTTCAGAGGGCAGGAGAGGTCAGGGAGAAGGGACATCAGCCACAGAGGCAGATCAGAGCGAGGAGAGGAAGGACAAGGACACCCACAGCAGCAGAGCACTGTGGTGAGTGCTGTCTCCCACATGGAAAACTGAATGTTGTCTTGAGCAGAGAGAGAATGGTCTTGTGACAGCCAAAACAGGTCTGTCTTGCTGTGTCACTGATTCAGCATCAAAGAGCTGAGAAGCATCTGGGAATACACATTTGAGGATAAAATTTCTATTTGCAGACAGAGAAGACTCATCTTCCCATCAGCACTACAGCAGCCCTTGCCAAAATTAGTCGAAACTAAGAATATACCCTTTGCAGTAGCTGGATGATATTTGTGAAGATACTGATAGTGCTGAAGAGGCAAGGAGCATGTCTGGATGCCATGCCTGTGTAACCATGGCTTTTCACAGCCCTGCTGTGCCATTCCACATGCTGTGACAGGAGGGGCTGCTCCCATCTCTGCCCCAGCGCTGGAAGAGCAGCAGCAATTCGGGCAGTGCCGTTCAGTAGTGCCAGGTCTCATAGCTGTGCTGAAAGCCTCCTGCTTTGAATATCAAAGTTTAGCCTCTGGATGCAGCCCTAAAGGAGATAACAAATCAGGCCAGTAAAACTCGCTTGACTTTGTGGGCCAGCCCAGATCCCGATGATTGGTGTTGCAGGGCGTTTCTCTAGGAAAAGGAACTGGTCTGGTGGCTTTTCAGGATTTGCATTTTTTACTCACTGATGGGAAACTCTTTGGTTTTCCTTTTTACTGTCACAGGCTCTCGTGTTTCTGTACAGACTTGAACCAAATTAAATACAAAGAAATGACATTAAAATGTTCAGTGAATAAAGGGAATACATACATCAAAGGAGTAAGGGGGTTATGTGAAATGACTTGTCCTGCCTTTCCCTGGTGACTAATCAGGATCTGTTCTTCACACCACTTATTTTAAAGGTGCTCTGGAAATCTGTAAGGGGAAACTCTAGAAAACAGAGATTAACCTTAGTGGTTTCTGTAATCTGGCCTAATTTGGAGTTTCCTGATTGATCAGAGTGGCCTGCAAGTCCATGCTAAGCTCCTCTGGCATTTCCAGTCTCTCCCTGGAGGACTGTAAGCGGTGTGCTTCCCCTGTTTATGTGTTCCTGTTTATTATTTATTTTCCTTGCGGGGGGCTGGGCTCTGGCAGCTTGTCCAGGGCGAGCGCCGCCGCGGGCCCTTAATGAGCTTTTTGAGCACTGAAGCAGCACAGCATGGCCTGGGAATGGCAGGGGCTGTGCCTCCTTCCCCAGCAGCCCGAGAGGCCGCGGGTTAACGAGGCAGCCGGGGCAGCCTAATGAGCGCCAGGGAGCCGGGCAGGGCACCCGGCGTGGCACAGCCCGGCAGCCTCCGGCAGGACCAGCGCCAGCTGCTCCATTCCCCATTGATACCGAACCCGGGAGCCTCAAACAGCAAAGAGCCCCAAAATGTACAAGGCATTTTCCACACAGACCTTTGGGGGTGGTGGGGTCTGAACCAGCACATTAGCAATGAAGAGGAGAGCATTAAAAAAAAATAACTAGGAAACAGGTTCTTTTTAACCTTTAACCACGCCAAACAGCCAATAAATCATTAGCTACTAATTAACAAAAACAGAGGGGTAACTTACTGTCTGGTAAGCAAACTCTTGGAATCTCTGAAAGGCTGGCGCTGACTTCAGGATAGCTTTTCTTCTTACACATTTGCACTTATTAAAAAGACAAACAAGCCAAGCTCTGAATATTAAGCTATGCCATGCAAAGCATTTTGCTAAAAAACCGACTTTCTAAAATAAATATTTAATTTTTAATGTGTACAGTGAGCTGAGCAAATGCAGAATTTACAGTATGCAACATCTGACCCCCAAGAAAATAGGTCTCCTTCAAGTGTAGCAAGGTAGGCTGTGTCTCATCTGCAAGCAATACTGGTTTGCATTTTTTAAGTCTTGGCCATACTTACATTACAGTCTGCTGCTGAATCATCTCCTCAGCTCCTTCGAAAGACTCGGTGGGGTGGCTAAAGCAGGCAGAAGAGCTCCTGGCCAAAGTTTGGGCAGGGGAGCACAGCTTTCGGTCTGAGCTCAGGGAATATATGTTTGTGGAAACACTCTCTGATGGCTAACAAAACTACTCTCCCTCTTCCCATCTGTGAGAAAAGTCAAGTGGCAAGTTTTTATCTAAGAATGGAAGTTGGAAAAAAGTTTTCTGGTGGAGGAAATGTTTGTGAGAACTCTGGAACAGGTTATTATCTTACAGATTAACTAATGAAAGGGTGAGATCCAGGAATCTGAGTGTCACCACTGCTGCTGATTGACTAAACAAACATTTTAACTTTGCAGTATTAGTATCACACATACAGACACTATCCAGTCTGGTTTGATTTAAAATAAGTCTGCCAAAGATTGGACTACTTGCTTAAACCTCTCCAACAATTTTGCATCCTGACTGGGAAGCAGTAGGACATATGATCTAAAATACAAGGGTTAAGTGTTTAGGACAAGGGCTCCCATTGTCTGTTGATTTGTATGTCTCTCCATTCACTGTGCATCGTTACACCAGCTGTGTCTTTAATAAGTCACTGTGTGGGCTCTCACAGTTTAAATATTTACTTAAACATAGTAGAGAATCCAAATGAAACTGAGATACACAAGAATATCCACGTCTGATGTTCTAAGTAGAATCAGAGTGGATTTGTGCAGTAGATTTGCAAACTATAAGCAGATGTGTTTTGATGACTTTCTCTCTGTCTGGTCTCCACTTATAAAACAAAAGTTCACAGATTAAGCTTCTCAGAGTTTTTCACCTAAAAGAAGCTACATGTCTTTCTTGCTGTTGAATTTATGGGGAGAGGTCCAGATATTGCCCCATAACTGAATTTCAAAAGAATTGGATTTGGCATCACTAGTAAAATATCTCCAGAGTGGTGTTCTCTCACTGCAGTCTGAGACAGTCACTACAAGGGGCCAGAGAGAGTTCCATCCCCTACTGCAGCTCAAGAAGGTCGCTCCTCCAGGTTGCTGCTGAGGACAGTAGATGAGTCTCACTGTTATCTCTGCTATGGTCAGAAAGGGAGCTGCAATTTTCAAAAGACATCCTAGGAGGCTGTCATTCCTGTAGTCACATTTTGCCTGTGACTCTCTCTGGGCAAGGGTGAATGTCACGGGTTAGATATGAGATGGGAGGTTGTCACTCATATCAGAACCACTGATCTTCATGAAAGCTCAGTGGTGAGGCAAGGTTAAGTTTCATTACATTGTTTACAGTTTTAGTTATTAATTACCATCATTTGAGGAACATAAATATGGTTCATCTTGGTTTACAGATAGAGAGAAGGGTAGGGGACTTACACTGTCACATGTTGATCCTGAGGCAGGACTATTTCTTTGTGTCCTCCAAGTTGACCCTATATGTGACTATAACATAAAAACAATAACAAACAAAATTACTTTCCTTATGGGATGCACAAAATGTTTGAAGAATCATCATGTGATGGTGATAAAATACTGCAACACTCAAGGCTGCTCTTTCTTCCTTTCATTTGAGTCCTGCAATAATGCACTTCTTTCATGGTTTGTTTAAGGGAGACCAGGTTTTCTCTCTAGAACTGCTTGGTACCTCTTCTTGCTACTCTGTGTTACAGCATGTGGTCTTTGAAATTTGAATCCCAGCTTCTTACTGGAGAAGCACTAACTGAAAAGGCAGCCTTTAGGGTTAGGCAGCGAAAGGTAAATTTTCAGCTCCATGAGCAGGAACTCACTTACATGACTTGCATTACTATTAATGGGGGTCATGCTGGTAAATTCCTGTCCACCACATTGCACATTTACTCATGAATGCAGACTTGGCACAGCTAATGAAACTTGCCTTTTGGGAAGCATGTGTTTCAGGAGATGGGTCTGACAGGCAGAAAGGACTGCTAAGTACCCAGATGAAAGTCTGGCTTTTAACTCCCTGGACATATTTCCAGAAAATAACAGTGTGAATTAATGCTGGTTAGTGTTAGCTGTTCCTACTGTTAGGGATCAGTCTTGCTCCAGTGGGATTTCATTGAGGCAAAGATCATGCCTGAAATGTGAATGTGTGTGCTGTCATTTAGTGTTGGCAATTCACTTTCTGGTGCATTTTCCAAGTGCTACTTACTGTTACTTGTTTTCTTCAGTTCTCTGCTAACACCAGCTTCTATAATCATAAACAAATAAAGGAGTTTTTAAAATAATTTTCAGCCCTGCTACTTTCCCAGAGATGATCCCTCCTATGGCTGAGCATCACCTGGTGATTACCAGCCTACATTACTCATGGGCATTTAAACCCCTTTATTCTTGTAATGTGTCCATTACAGTGATGGCATCTTATTTCCAAAACTCTTCTCCAGCCTATTTACTTTGCTAGGCTAAACATGCCAAGTCCATTTTGCCTGTTTGATATGGTAAACTTGGCACTGCTCTGGCTGTTCTGTGCACCTGCTGTAATTGGAAGGTATTTTTAGTAAATGAAAACAAAACTACCCAAACATTCTATCCTGTTCAGTGTCAGTTTCAGAAAGAAACTTTCCTAATATGCATCTGTGCAACAGCTCAGTATTGTATTGCCTTTTTAACCTTTTAATCTCATCGTGGTTCCTCATTGTTTAGTAGTTAATTAGTAGGGTTGTTTTATTATTTTTCATTGTTTAGTGCTGAGAGTCGCAGAGTCTGCAGTAGGAATTCTTGTCTCAGATCCCAAGTTTCATGTTGTGGGATTCTCTTTCTTACATGCACCTATTCAAAGTGATTTTTTTTTAATGCATGATACTCTAAATATTCTTTCCATCATCAGTAACCTATATTTAATCAAAATACTGAATGAATAAAATCTGTTCCATGATTCATTGCTGAAGGAACTCCTAACTTGGTTTTCTCTGATAAAGCGTTTTATTTATTTCCTATACTGTTAGAATATGAGTAGTGTATAGTACTTGCCACATATTTTGAGTTCTTGTCCCATTATATCACTCAGAAAATCTCTTTCTCTTCCCAGTGACATATTCCTGCATTTTGGGAAAAGCCTGTCAAATTCTGTCAAATGAGCCTTTTAGCACGGTCAGAAAATCACCTTGTGTTTGAACTAAGTATGGTTTGAACTGCCAATAGATTTCATTCACTGGAATATTCCCTTTCTTCATGGTTCTGTGTGGTCATCAGAGCTGAAGAGATGCCAGCGATTTATACTGCAATGAACAGTCAACATCTAGAGAAACACTTTTCAGTTTCTACGTTAAATAAAAGTAGAAAAAAATCAATTTGCTATTGCATCTAGTGACTGTGAAGGAGCAGCTGCAAAGTGCTGAGTCTCATCAGGTTGCAATCATGATTAACATTGGGCAGATCCCCCCTGCTGAGGGAATAAATACCCTGCCTTTGTCAAGGCTCCCATGTAAGAAACAATAGATTATTTCAGTGAAGCACAAGAACATAAATGTTAATCGAATCATTCCTCTGAATGAATAGAAGTAGCACCCAGAATGTAAACATTTTAATTTTGGAAGGGAAGGTCTGTCTGTCAGTTGATTAGTTTTCCATGTATTTTTTCATTTACTTTGAAAAGCTGCTCACTAACATTGCCATCATTGCATACAATAACATTTTCAGCACTTCAAATACATGTGTTTCCTGTCTGTCCAAGCTGGGCAGCGGCAAAGTCCAGGGAGTATCGGAAAAAATAAAATCTGCCTTAATAGCACTCAAGAGAGGTCAAAACCTTATACTGAATAACTGCCAAACTATGTGATCACATTAGTTCTTGGTAGAGGAAATGGAAAATACTTTTCAACTGGAATTGACACCAGGAAACATATTTTAAAAATGTTTTTTATACATTTGGATAATTACCCTTAAAAATAAATCTATCTCTATACAGATAATGAAAGTGGCTGTAAGTATTTTAATAAATTTATGTGTAAGTGAAACAGAAAGAAGTCATTTATTCCCTTACTTCTTCCTTGTTTGCTGTACAAATAAGCAATTTCAGAATGCAGTCAAGCAGTACATGTTTTAAAGCAAGTGTACAGCAAGCTACAAATTCCCAGCCATCTTCATTTTCAAATGGATACAGCTATTGTTGATTAACACATCCAATAAATATGTTTTGGCTTTCAGTGTATCTGGGCAGATCCTGCTGACTTCATTCCTGTGGGGTGTCCCTTTGCAAAGCCAGAAGAGTCCAGCTCAGTGCTTCTCTTGTACCCATAATGTCCTCAACAATCTTGCACAAGTGGTAGATGAGGATCCCTCAGCTCTATGTGAACACTAAACATGGAAACAGTTTCCTTACAGGATTTTCTAGTTCTTCACTGAGGCTGCTATGCTGCTGTTTATACATGCACCCTTTTTAAGAGTCATAATGTTCTTCTCCACTGGACAAATCTGTCTCTTGAGTTTCTGCACAGCAAACATCATCTCCTGTCAGTCACTCTGGGGTGCATTTCAACAGTGACCAAATTAGTGAAGATGATGAAGGATCTGTTTGTGGTGGAAGCACAGAAGTTTGATGGCTGGTATTGAATTCCTGGTGGTCCCATAGGAAAGCCTGTCTGTTTGGGTCACTGAATTTCCCCACTCAGTAGGTGCTGCAGTGGGGAGAACAACAGCTGACAGCAGGTGATTGGCAGAGTGAGCCAGTAACAGGGGAGATGTGAAGCTGAGTGTGATAATTCTAGCTTTGTTGCTCATATTCACCAGAGCCCATTGTGATTGGGTGGGCAGGAGTTTCCTACTGCCTGGGGGAAGCAGAGGTGAGGAAAAGTCAGAGCTTTTATTGCTTCTCTAAAACACACTTTCTTTCCATTTTCCTTGCTGCACCTGCAGTGTCAGTCTGTGTGCCTGCACCAGAGCAAGCACAGATACATCCATTATTCTTGATTGTCCAGCTCCACAGGTCATTGGTCTATAGTCTTCTGCAACTAGAAACTGGGGGCTTCTCAGCTGACCCAGCAATGGGCAGTGGTTTTTTGTGCACTACATCTTGTAGCTGGAACAAGCAGGTTTCCCTGAGTTCCCTCCCAGTCATCAGACAACATCTCACTACAGCTTTTATAGAGGCCTGAGCTCAGTTTCTGGTAGCCTTGACAGAGTATGCCCATCAGAGAAAATGTGATTTAAGTCTTTAAGCTTCAGTTGCAATAATACATCATTTTAGGGTTTTCATTTCCTTGAGGTGAAGAGGTGCAAAACGAGCATAATTTATTAGAATTTACTATGCAGAAGTGAGAAACACCTGTTTCATTTAGCTGTGGAAAAGACCAAAGCCACTTCTGACACCCTGTGTATCATACTGGGCATGTGTTGACTGACTGAAGTCATCCATCAGGGTTTTTTCTTGCCTAAATGTTGTGGGACAACCTAACTTCTGCTGTTTCATTTACATCTTCTATTTTTGTCCTCTTTAGGGGGTAGTGACAAGTATGTTGTGGAGCTGACTGACCCAGCATTGAAACCCCATGTATGTAGCACTGTATGACATGTGCCATTTATTTTTTTTTAGCCAAACATTGGCCGGTTGGGAATTCCCCACGGGCCCTCTGGAGAGAAGGTGGCTGTGGTGACTGTGGATGACTGTGACACAGCAGTGGCCGTGCGCTTCGGGAGCCTCATTGGAAACTACACCTGTGCTGCCCAGGGGACTCAGACTGGCTCAAAAAAGTAAGGATTCACTATATTTGTGTTTTCCACTCATTGCCTTTTTCCGGTGGAAAGTCAACAGTGTGCAATTAATCACTGAGCACTAAGCGATTAATCAGCAAATTGGAAAAAGAGATAGGATGCAACAAGAAAAAATAACAAAGTTTAGTTTGAGACCTGGAATTATATACATCATTTAAGTTAAGAGTCCTATCTTAAAAGGAGGTAGAAATAAAGAGTATAAACAACCAACCATTGCAAATCTTTGGGTGTGAGAAAAGGTTTCCTCTGAAGAAAGAAAAAAACCCAGTACTTTTCAGTTTAAAGAGGAGGCGAACAGCAGCAACATAGGGGGATATAAAGTAATGAATGATAGGAAAGAGGCAACTGAGATACACATGGTGCTCTAATATCCCAGGAGAGGGGCACACTATAAAATGGGGCTAATCCAAATGACCAGATGATGACTTCTTACACAATGTGGAGTCATTCTGTAGAACCTACATTCGCTAAATGTCATTAAGACTAAGATCGTCACAGGATTTTAAAGGGGTTGGTACTATAAAATAATTAAGTCATTATATAAAAATGCTCTGCTTCTCAACCTTGTGCTGAGCAGCATCAGCCAGTCCCTGCATGGCTGGGGTCAGAAGGAAGTGTCCTGTGGCTACACATTTTTCTCTAATTTTCATTTTCTTCTGCCTACTAGCAACTGTTAGGAACAGGTCGCTGGATTCTGTATGCACATGGCAGCTCCTAAGTTAAAAGTTAGTGTTACTGGACAGTCCTTTGATTACAAGCTCTGGAAGTGCTCATGCAGCAGAGGGAAGTGCAGCTTAAATGTGCTTATGGAAGCAATAAGATAAAGAACAAAATAAAACAAACTCTTGCCAAGAAATTATGAGCATTTCTTTGTTTCTTCAGATCTTTGGACCTAACTGGCCCTCTCCTCCTTGGTGGTGTCCCAAACTTGCCTGAGGATTTCCCGGTGCACAACCGGCAGTTCATCGGCTGCATGAGGAACCTCTCCATCGACAGCAAGCCCATTGACATGGCTGGTTTCATTGCCAATAATGGCACTCTGCCAGGTATGGGCAGCTACTGCCCCAAAGGTCAACACCAGAAAGGTCTCTGCTGTGTGTGTGGCACAGCTTAGGGTGTTGAGGAGGCTGGCACTGCGAAGAGCCCCAGGAAGGGGAAGGAACACAGAGTTCTGAATGACCCCTGTCCCCCTGTTAGCACTGTTGAGGGCAAAGCAGCTATGGGGCAGGAACTTAAAGTGCTGTGTGGCACTGTGCTGCCACTGTCTCTGGCCAGACCTCATTTGTGTGAGCAAGGTGCAGTCCACACCTGTGCCAGGGAAGCATACAATAGCCTGTGGCACAGGGCACACTTCCAGGATTCAGCTGCACATCAGAAAGGGCTGGGCTTGTTTAGACTTTCTGCATTGCTGGGAGTTTCAGACAGGAATTTACTCCTAAATTAACTTTTTGTCTTCTATTTTTAAAGAAGACAAAAAGTTTATTTACCTAATTTTTATTTACCTATTTATTTGCCTAATAAATGTCATTTTGCTCTGAAAGCCAGTGGGATTAGTTCCTGAAAAAGACAGTACTTGCAATGACTTCTTAATAAATTGTGTTGGCTCTGTAAATAAAATTCTGGAATCCCTAAATGTGAGTCCTGCTTCATGGAGCAGCCTGTTAGAGGTCCTGATTTGATTTCCAGTCCTTGGATCCCTGATCAGGATTAGTTCCAGTGATTAGGTATACAGAATGTTCTCATCATCCTAAAACTGGCTCTGACAGACAAAAATGGAAAGTCCCTTCTGTCCGTGCTGCTGAAGGTCTGTGTAAGAGCTAAATTGCACTTCTAAAGTATGTTGTATTGATTGTGGATTAAGGAAGGAGTCATAGCATATGCCTTTTATAGACAGACTTGTCTTTATGCATTTGACACATGATCAGCTTACATAAACTTTTGCCATCCACATTTTGTTTCACTGCCTTCAAAAATATTTTTTTAAAAAAGGTAGAAACCCAAACTTGTAATAGTCGTGTCTTCTTTTTACATAAAAACTCAAATGCAGTCATTCAGAGCCTTTTTCTTATTAAAAGCATACAAAGTAATGGTTTTCCTGGATTCCAGGCTGTGCAGCGCAGAGGAACTATTGTGAAACCAACTGGTGCCAGAATGGAGGCACGTGCATCAACAAGTGGAACACGTACATCTGCGAGTGCCCCGTGCGCTACGGAGGGAAAAACTGTGAGCAAGGTAGGCTGCAAAGAGCTCTCTGCATTGTCATGTCTGCACATCTCAGTGCCTGTCATTGCCATCCCAAAGCATGTGTGTCCAGCTGTGATGCTGAAGGGTGACAGAAGATTGTAGTTGAGGCTGTCACCCATTATCTATTTGAAATCGTTTTAGAGATCCCCCCTATATAGTAGATGACATACTGTCATGAGTAAGAGCAGCTTTCATTGATTTGTTTACATAAGCAAAGTAGCTCCAAAGAACTTGGCTGCATTTAGTAATTTGTTTATGGTAAAAATGCCTGATCCTAAGCCCCTTAAATCAGTGGAAAGAATCCTGCTGACTTTACTGGGCTTTGACTCAAATTGGGGATGAATGTGCTGTTTTAATCACCACTTTTTTGGCAAGAAGGCTTTCTGTGCTAAGTAAGAGCACTTCCAGTTTTACTGGATTTCTCTTTGATTGAACACAATGTGCATATATGTGTAAAACCTCATTACTAAAGGATAAGGAAGGAGCAGCAGGTGAGTTTTATAGGGTGTGAAGAACTTGCAATCAGTTTTTTCCCTGGAAGTGAGGAGCTGCCTGTGTGAGGAGTCCCATGGGGTTGGTGCTGTAAGGTGGCTGCTGCTGCTCCTTTGGAGTCTTCCTGGATGCTTCCAGCAAAGAAAACATGCTTCTACTGGGCCAGGTCTAGGTAGTGGCAATTTCTCTTCCCTTTCCTGGGAAGCAGTAATATTAGCTTAAGAGGAGAGGATACTTGGTTAAGTTTCTGTCTTGGAGGTAAAGGTTTTCAGAGTGAAGAACGGGGAAAAGGAATGATGGAGATCTTTTCCTATGCTCCACCTCACACAGAGCCCAGAGCTGTTATTATTGCCCCTAGCCTGGTACCTGCTTTCTGTAGCAGCTCCTTAAATATTTTGAGCTTCCCAGGTTTGTATGAAGATCTGATTTTTCCATGTGTCTCATGTCAAGTATGTTTGTTGGTGAAGTTCTTGTGCTCTCTTTATGATTGGCTTTTCTCTGTGCTACAAACCCACTCTGATGTACCCTGAGAGGAGTGCCAGGGCCCAGCTATGATGTGTCTCATACTGGTGTAAATGGGGAGTACTGCTATCACATGCAAAGACTATCCTTCCCTCTGTTTTTCAAATGGAATTCAGAATTTGATAAAATGTTTGTTTTATTTACTATTTTCTTATCCCAAACTCAAGACCAATCCACAAAGTTTGGGATTTAGAAAATCCTATAGGAGATGTCCTGTAACCATCCCTGGAAACTCATTTTAAATTCAGGTGATAGAGGTGATGGCAGTCACAGCAGCACTGCCTCCCCCCATTCCCAGCTGTCACCTCTGCCTCCAGCACTGTGCACTCTTGCATGTCCCCTTTGTCACAGAAAAACCCCATGTTCTTGCTGATGTCTCAGTTTGTGGGGTTTTTCTAATAGTTTGAAGGCAGCAGGCTGCTTGGTTCTTTGATGATATTTGTGGGCCAGTGTCTCTGGAAAAAGTAGAAGCCAAGAAAGAAATTGAATGTGACCAAAGGTTTCAGGAGCCCTAAGTTAAAGTCAGGAGGAATCACATATACACTATTCCTGTCTTTCAAAAAATCTGCACCTAAACACAATCTTCCACATGTCCAGCACCCACACTGCAGGTGGCATCCAGTGGGATGTTGGCAGCATGTTTCCCAAGGCCCTCTGTCTCCACAGGGAATAACCCTCACATCTTCCTGCTGGCCTGTTAAATGTAGGACTCTCTTTAGAGTGAGTGTAGGCACAGGCAGTGCTTCCAAGTGACAAGCCCTGAGCACACCATTGGTTTGCATCAGTGCACTGCCCATGGCAGGGAGGTGCTGGGAAGCACATGGGCCCCTGTGGTGACAGGGGAGGTCAGGTCCCACCTGGGGACAGTGCGTGTGGCCAGCCCCTCCATGGACACCCAAGCATGAGGAAGGGCTGGGGGAAAGAGGGAGGTCAGAGGGGGCTGACAAATGGGGATTTCTATTTAACTAGCAGGGGAAGGTGCACCCTAGCCCCAGGGAAGGGAGGGAAGTTGGGAGAATGTGTGGGAAGGGAATGGTATTTGCAAGTACAGAAAGTCACCAGCAGTGAGAAAAGGAAGGTGGCTAATTGCCATGCCAGGCCAGTTCTCCCAGGAGCAAAGGCAAAATGCTTCAAACAGCATTCCCAGCCTTCAGCAGGTGGGAAGCCTGCAAGTTTGCATCCTGCCTCTCTGCTCCAGAGGCACATGGGCTCAAAAATCTCAGCAACAGTCCAGAAAACCAGCAGCAAAGTTGGAATCTGGGGTCATTGTGAAGGTCAGCAGGATAGAGGAAGGTGTAGGCTGACTTTTGCACAGGTAGAGCAGGAGAAAATAATCCTGCTCCACACTGATGTCCTGGTTACTTTTACACTGATGTGGTGCAGTGTGGGCTGATGAATTGTGCCCTGTGTCAGAATTGTGCCCTGGCCCAGACAGCCAGAACTCAAGCACTGCATTCAAGTTTTAAGCAACTTAAGGACATCTGTATCTGTGACAATCTTTTTTTAAGTTGCCATCTGCTTTTCAAGAGCAGGCTATGCTGCAGTTGTTCCACCATATGCCCTCTCTGGCATGAGTGTATGACTGCAAAGGGAAGATCACAGGTTGGAGCAGGAGAGAGAAGGGCAGCCCCTTGGGACTGCCCTTAGCCTGATGTGGGGTGGATGGGTAACCACATCTTAAGGAAGGGCAAGTCAAGTTACACCTCCGGCTTGACTAGTGGTAGCCCACTAGTCCCTGACTTTTTGTTTCTCACAAATGGGGAGCTAAAGAGCTTGCACTTTACTCCAACCCCTGCACTCCCCTCCCCACTCCAGCCTTTCCCTTTATAGACACCAGCAGGGCAGACATATGAGAATTTGGAGTTTGGCTTGATTCCTCAAAAAAATGCAACTTCACATCAACTTTACTCCATTTTCTGCCATGGTGTCATCCCTCAACCTTTTTCTAAGGACTTGCCATTTCATAGTAACACATATGCATTTGTGTATAATTATGTCTTCTAGTACAAAAAATCCAAAAAGTGCCAGCGGATATGGTAGTGTGGAGCAGAAGGGGAAAGACTATTAAGCCCTGTCATTTCACTGTCCAACATGGACTCAGCACATGATTAAATAAAAGGCTGGGTGCTAATCTGTGGTGGTTGTACCCAGTCTCTAAGGCCTGTTTCCACAGAAACTGCCATGAACTTCACCAACGTGCCCATGAGCAAGGACATCTGTCAGGGGCTGACTGCAGATCCCACTACAAGGTTTCACAGGTGGTGGAGGTGTCATATGAGGTGTTGCAAATAGCACAGATCTCCCATGGCTTAATCTGTGCTTCTGATCATTGAGATCAACTAGTTCAGGGGACTGTAGCTCCTGTTACCCAGGGTAACAACTTTAAAAGTCCAAGGGAATGGGTATTCCTCTATTATACATCAGCAAAGTACTTTCTATTGAAGACTGTCATTGGTGTCACCCTGTGGAAGCTGTGCTTGTGCAAGGTTAGAGAGGGGGACAGCTTTGCAGCTGCCATCTCAGGATATTTAAAGCAGATGATTTAGGCAATTCCACACAAACTTTCTCCCTGTGAAAAGGCTGTGTAGATGGGGCAGCTGAATAATCTGGCCCTGGAGTATTCATAATTAATTCATATTTCCTGTTGCCTCCCAGCCTTTTCCTGTGTTTAATCTGTTAATTAGAAGCAGGTAATCAAGGTTATGTTGAAAACATCTGCAGCAACTGTTGCCCTCATACTTCCTGCTCTGTCCACCCACTCAACAGCAGAACTGTATCAGCAGAGATCCTGAGCTTGCCTTTCTAGGAACAGCTCTCACGTGGGTCATGCCACAACAGTGTGGAGGTGCTGCTTTTGAGTACAGGCAACAAGACAAGATGCCTACCCACAACCAGGGTAGGTTGTGAATTTGCAGTATTATGAACTGATTCACAGTAACCCCTAGAGCAGCTCTTCATCCATGGTAGATTGAATATAGCTCAGTGGAAGAGGGACTAGCTCCCTTGTGCCATCACTGTGACATAGCACCATTTTTCCTCTTAACATTTGTCTTGAAGGATAAAAATTGTTTTCTTCTGTATTTTGGTTCACAGCAATGCCTTCTCCTCAGCGTTTCAGTGGTGAGAGCATTATCATTTGGAGTGACCTTGACATTACCATCTCTGTGCCGTGGTACATTGGGCTGATGTTCAGAACCAGGAAAGTCAATGGCATGCTCATGCAAGCCAATGCTGGGGCTGCATCCAAGATCAACATTCAGGTAAAACTGTGGCTGCCTTTGGTTAGAAAAGAATTAATACTCCTCCAGCAGTAGATATAGCAAGATGAACTATATAGCTTCATCCACCTAAATGAATTCCTGTCAATAAAAACATATCACTACTTTAGCCTTTTACAAAGATCAAAAAGTGAATGATCAAAATATCATTATAAAAAATCATATTAATTTAAGATGTTTTTCCTAGTCAGAGGTACGAGTGGTCATTTATATAGATGTCAAAAATGGGTCTATGTCTTTGGGGGATTTTTGGCCATAAGGGAAGTTGGAATCTAAATGTTCAAAGTTACACAAGGAGTTCTCGCAAGCATTCCCATCTTTACTCTTTGGACTTTTTTTTCCTTTTGGGTTGTCTTAGGAAGTGTTATTACGTAGCTCTCCACCTCTTTCTGCATCAAGTACAAATATGCAGCAAAAAAGACATGATTTTTAATTTTTTCTCAACAGATACTGAACAACTATGTGCAGTTTGAAGTGTATAGTGGCCTGAGCCAGGTTGCTAGTTTGAAGATGAGCCAGTCACGGGTCAGTGATGGAGAATGGCATCATTTATTAATAGAGCTGAAGAGTGCAAAAGATGGTAAAGATCTCAAGTACCTTGCTGTCATGTCCTTGGACTATGGGATGTACCAGGTAAGGCAGCATCATAACTTTGCCACTGAGCACTGCAGAAATGCTATTAGGAGCAAGTAGGATAAAGGAATGTGAACAAGTACTTAGGCTGTGAGATATGTTCTGCAGTGATTGATGCCTAATTAATGATATTAATTTATTAAGCTTTATGATGTCTTACAAAGAAGTCTGTAAAAAGACACATTCCAGTGTCTGGCTCCTCACTGCTTTGGTATTTTTTATGTTATCTACTGACAGCTACTTCTTGACTCTATCACTACAGAAAGCAGTCTGTCTGTGTCACAGAGGATGATAGTGCTTCTTATCAGCTGTCCTTTTCCTCACAGAGCTCTGTGCAGATTGGAAATCAACTACCTGGATTGAAAATGAAAAGCATCATTGTGGGAGGTGTCTCTGGAGACCAAGTCTCTGTTCAGCAGGGATTTTATGGATGTATGCAGGTATGAAATGAAAAGTGTAGCAGTAAATGTTGAACTTGTGAGAAAATACCCAGGTGAAAATGTGGGAGGTTTCTTTTTCATCCACCCTCAAACATTTCTGTTTCCTCCATAAAAATTATCTAAGAAACAAAATATTAAAGTCTACCCACTCTGCCAGGTACAAAGCTGATCACATAGGGGAAAAACATTCAAAAAAAGTCTGGGTTTGGCTCATCAGGTGATTTCTTTAAAATGTAGCCTCATTGATTGATGAAAACAGTGAAACACATACTACTGTACTCTGAAAGGAGGCTCTAATTTTAAAATAATTGTCTTTTGTCACCAGGGAGTAAGAATGGGAGAGACATCTACAAACATAGCGACTCTCAACATGAAGCAGGCTATCAAGATTAATGTCAAGGAGGGCTGTGAAGTGGACAACCCTTGTGATTCCAACCCATGTCCCCAGCACAGCTACTGCAGTGATGACTGGGACAGCTACTCCTGTGTCTGTGACCCAGGTAACCTGTGACCACTCATACTGGAGCTGATCACACCTTTGTGCACTCATCAGAAGCAGCACAGCAGCAGTATGCTGGCAAAATGTTCATCTTCTGATTCTTCCTCTTCCAATCAGTATTACCTTTCTCACTCTTACTGGAAGCTGCAGTCCTGGGCTAAGAATCCAGGCAATGTATCCACCAAACAGAAAGACAGTTTCTGGTCCAAAGGACTCCTATACACCTCCCCTTTTCTTTTTATGGTTTTTTTTTTCTTTCTCAGCCTTTTCTGCTGCTGAATTTCAGTCTCTCACTCTGCATCCTAATCAAGATACTTTGAATGTTTTCTCTGTTTTGGAGTATGTAACCAGCACATGCTGTCAGCACCCAGCACAGTCACCTCCCATACATGCAGCAAGAGAATACAAAACTATTTTAGCACATGCCCCGAATATTAAACTGGGAACCAAAGGCACAAGGGTGCCTCAAGCATGGTAACAGACTGTCAAAAAGAATGGCTTATTACAATTTTGTCTGAGAGGGAAAAAGTGCTTCATTTCTGACAGTATCTCATGGGGAATTTACTGATTATCAAAGATGTGTTATTAGTCTAAGCTTAAGACAGGCAGTCTTTTGGAGACATGCAAATCATAAATTACAATGGTTGCTGTAATTTTCTTACCTTGTCTCCCCAGGGTACTTTGGGAGAGACTGTGTTGATGTATGTAACTTGAACCCATGTGAGCATGTCTCCACGTGCGTGCACAAACCCAGCTCATCCCACGGCTACACCTGTGAATGTGGACAAAGCTACTATGGACAGTACTGCGAAAGCAAGTAAGGGAATTATTTTGTTCTTGGCTTCTTGATCCTTCCAGGTAGCTCTTCATCTGAGGCAGCAATCCTCCCACTTCCTGTTCTGCTCCAATAACCTTTCCTGTTACAATTTGGGTTGTGTTTTAGGCTCCTTTGCCTTTTGGCATTCCTGAGCTCTCCCCAGAAACTAGACAATCTTCTGTGTTTGTTACTCAGGAGCCACTTTTCTTCATCAGCTGCTCAGGGCCCCAACGATTTCTGCTATATTATACAGCACTGTATCTCACTGTACTTTGTGGTGGGTTTGTCCTTAGTTTGCTCTACATCTCTCCTCCAGCTTCCCCAGCACACAAAGCGATGCACCAGTTTGGTGACCTATAGCAAGATAAAATCCTTTTGCAGTTTAGGTCCAGTCCCTGGACTGGCAAAAAGCCATCTCTTCTGGACAGTCTGGGGGCCTGTGTCTATTGCTTTGTGGGAGAAACGTGCTGATTGCCTCGTCAGCAGCTTCCTGGTCTCAGATAAGCATTCAGCAACCAGCCCTATCCCAGAGGCGGCACTTTGATTTACTGTAATATGGGCTATTCATGATGTGCAAATGAAGTGCATTTGTCTGCCCATTTAGGAATGGCTCATGTGATGTTTCCTTCCCTTTGAAAACTGCAAGCTTCTTCCTCTGCCTTTTGTTGTGTGGGCTTGCAAATGTTGGCCGTGCTGTTGCCAGATTTGTCTTTCATTCCTCTGGATTAGCGACACGGAGACATTGTCTCTTGTCATTATCTGCTGACATCATGTCAAGTGCAACATTGTGGTTTTCATATACTGAAGCATAGAAATACAAACCTAGCAATTACCGTAAATAAAATTGTTAGTGGTCTTCGAAACAGATGCAAATAGATTTTCTTTCCTATATGAGCAGCAGGGAGGGGATACCTTGTGCATTACCATGATCTGGGTCTCAGAGCCATTGTCCTTCAGGCTACTGCTTGACAAAGGCTCACAGCTATCAGAGAATCAGAGGTCTCCTTGCCAGAACCAGTACTGGGGCATCTGTGAGATAACCTGCTCAGAGAATCACCCAGAAGAAATAGTATCAGTGAAAATGGGAGTTTTCCTTCAGCAGGGGTGGCCTTTGGCTTGCTGCTTAGCTTCCAGTGTGCTGCACTCAGTCTGAATCACAGTCTTTGATCCATAATCCAGATCAAAGCTGCCACCCTCCCCTCTTCCATGTTCCCTACCACGTGTCCTCTTGTCTCTCTGGTAGCAGACCAGGGCTTTTCAGACATTGTAGTGAACCATCCAAGAAAGTCAGGTTGGCTGAAAGTAGTGGCTTTTCTTTATAGGATGAGCTTGCAAACAGCTTTGCATCTGAGCACCAGCACAGATATCCCTGTGGCCTGGACAAGAAGCACTGCTGTGGGCAGCAGGGGAGGGGGAGTGGGATATAAAATACTGGGGAGCTGTACCCCAAGTCAGTTTGTGGTGACCAGGGCACAGACTCAGAGCCACCTACACTTGAAAATACTTAAAGAAACATTCCCTCTAGGGTTTTTTAGCACTGATATTCTAAATTTTCTCATATTATAGTGTATTTATACTTATATATGTATTGATTGTTCTTTGAGATACATTACTGTCTGTAAGCTGATACAGTTGAGGGCTGATTTGGCCCAAAGCTTTTTTTTTCACACTTCTTAAGAGCAAACTTAAAATAACTTTCTTTCAATTTGATTTTCTTTAATAGGATCGACCTACCTTGTCCCAGAGGCTGGTGGGGAAACCCCATCTGTGGCCCATGTAATTGTGAGACTAGTAAAGGGTTTGATTCTGATTGCAATAAGACCAATGGAGAATGCCACTGCAAGGTAAGCAGAAGAAACCAGTCTTAAGTCAAAATTTCTTTAGTTTAAAAAGTAATTGTACCACCAAGAATTACAAGTGAGTATCTGAGACAAAGTACACACAGTTGTGCTTTGTATCACATATATATGTACGTGCACAGTGGAGTTAATCGTTACCTAGACATTTTGCTGGCACCACCCTTCTCCAAATCATACTGTAAGCTCTTATCTTATTTGTGTTTGGAAAACTGAACGAGAGGATGAAAGCCTGGCTCTGATCTCTGAAGTGCAGCCTGGTTTATCAGGGGAGATCAGGCCGGGGTGCAGAGGAGTGTCAGTGGGGTTTTGTGTATCACAAGTGAGTAATAGCCATGAAACAGCTCGGGCCAGCTGGGTGAAGCTCTCCCCTGGGCTGTGGCCAGCAAAGGGCCTGGCAGCTGGACAGAGCTGGAGGGCTGAATGCTTTCCTCACTGCCCTCTCCAACGAGTTTTCCGTGGACAGGCAGAGACAGATGGGGGACGTGGGAGGGGAGGCACCTCGTCATGAAGGTTTTACAAAGGACTTCTCACAATAGGTTTTACAACTGGCTTGAATGACACCAGAGGAGCTGGGCTTGTGCAGACTGGCGCTGTGAATCTGGCCCCCTGCTCCTTTCCAAAATGCCAGCAGGACACACAGCAACTGTTGCATTAAATGGAGTCGGTGGGGTGCTCTTGTGCAATCCCAGTGCCTCAGATCAAAAGCATGCACAGAGGCAATTTGAATATGGGATCGTTGCGTGCTCTCCACCTTCTACGTGAAACACAAATGCACAGTGTGGGAACTTTCCTTGGTGACTCGTTCGTGCCATACATTGTGGAATTGCAAAGCTGAGAAAACTCTAAATCCTCCAAGAATATGTTTGGTGGGCTCTGCAACAAGTGTCCAAGGAATGATGTGGGCCCTGTGGCTCCACTGCAAATGGCAACACAAACCCTGATAAGAGTAATGTAATTTTTACCTGTGCTCTGCAAAGTTAGCCCTTTTATGATGTACGTGCTGCTAGAGCAGGTTTCAGAAATGTGAGCAGTTTGTAACCTCGTGTCTGTGATTTTGGTTTTTCCAGGCCAATTACTACCGGCCCCAGAGCAGTGACACGTGCTACCCCTGCGACTGCTTCCCGTCCGGCTCCCACACGCGCGCCTGCGACATGGAGACGGGGCAGTGTCCCTGCAAGCCCGGCGTCATCGGGCGCCAGTGCAACCGCTGCGACAACCCCTTCGCAGAGGTCACCCTCAGGGGCTGCGAAGGTCAGCGGGCCTGGCACGGGCACAGGGGACACTGGGGCCTGGCTGGGGACACTGGGGCCTGGCAGGGGACACTGGGGGACACTGAGCCCTGGCAGCGGGCACAGGGGACACTGGGGTCTGGCTGGGGACACTGGGGGACACTGAGCCCTGGCAGCGGGCACAGGGGACACTGGGGCCTGGCTGGGGACACTGGGGTCTGGCTGGGGACACTGGGGGACACTGAGCCCTGGCAGCGGGCACAGGGGACACTGGGGCCTGGCTGGGGACACAGGGGACACTGGGGCCTGGCAGCGGGCACAGGGGACACTGGGGCCTGGCTGGGGACACTGGGGCCTGGCAGCGGGCACAGGGGCTTGGCAACGGGCACAGGGGGACACTGAGCACTAGCAGGGGGCATAGGGGACACAGAGCCTGGCAGGGGACACTGGGGCCTGGCAGCGGGCACAGGGGACACTGGGGCCTGGCTGGGGACACTGAGCCCTGGCAGCCGGCACAGGGCACACTGCACTGTCCTGGGGCCTGTGAGCCCAGCAGCGTGGCTCCAGCTGTGGGGATAATGGGCTCTGCAGCAGATAAACAAAGACCCCTCCTCCTAGATATGTGCCAATGTAGCTCATGGGGGCTGAGGAAACAGAAAAAAAGCTCTTACCTCTTTAATTTTTCTCAAATGGAAATAGAGCAAGGTGAGGTGAAGTAGGGGGGCCAAAAGACTAGCACCAACTTTTCTTTAAACCTGAGTTCATCTGCCAGTGCAGTGTTGTATTGCTGAGCTGCAGCTGGAGAGGCAGGTGAGAGCCTCACAGCTTTTGCCCACAGAGGCTGTGCCGTGCACCTCATGCACTCTGCCTGTCTTCCCCATCTTGCCCATCCTGCCTTTCCTCTCACCCACCCACCCACCCACCCACCATCCTCCTGTGATCAGCACAAAGCTGCTGCAGCAGCCATCTCGCCAGTGTGTGTGGGTGAAATGAAGGAGAAACATTTTCCCACAATAAAGGAGCAAGCAGAGATAGGCACAGCCAAAATCCAGAGCCCCATAATCATCCTGAGCTCTCCTCTGCCTGTACCTGTCTGTCCAATCTGCTGGATAAGGAGCAGCTGATGGGAGGCACTGCAGAGGACAGGTATCCTGACAGGGCTTTGGAATAACAGGAAGGTCCTTCAGGCAGGTTGAAATGTCTCACTGTTGTGATTTTTATCTTGTCAGAAAAATTGCATCATTTCTTTTTCTGCTTTCAGTAATTTATAATGGCTGTCCCAAAGCTTTCGAGGCTGGTATTTGGTGGCCACAGACCAAGTTTGGCCAGCCAGCTGCTGTGCCTTGTCCTAAGGGCTCAGTGGGTAAGTTCCCATGGTAAATAATTACCTACTTTATCTGCATGCCTCTTTTAAAAAAGAAAAAATGTGTACATAGGGGATAGCATTAATTCACTGGGTCTGGAGACTGCAGCATAGCTTATGCATATCATGAGCAAAGAAGTATAGCTAGCTGAAATCAAAGAGCTGTTAAAATACATTTGGAATACTAGCAATAAGTAAATACAACAGTACAGCAGATAAACATGTATAAAGCACAGAAATTCTCTATTTCCAAAAAAGCAGAGTCCAACTTTCTGGTTTTTATTTTCTATTTATCAAGCAATTCTTACACATGTAACTTTTAATTTCTAGTGACTTATAAGTGTTCTTTAGCTGTACAGTTCATCTGGGATACGATAAAACTAGGAAAATTATATTCCTGATGACTACTTTACTAGGATTGCAGCCTACTAAAGCTAAGAGTTGCAACAAAACTCACATTTTTCCACACAATATCTTTTCCATAAGTGAAACAGCTGAAAAACACTTTGTATAAAGCAGATGAGCTGTGCTGTTTAGTACAACAGGGAAATGACAATTTGCTTTTTCTGTATTACTCTGAAAACATGTATCAGATTTTTGAAAATAGAGTTCCAGATCTTTTCCAAAGGATGTTCTGTGGGAAATGAAAACTCTGTCTTGGTTCTGGACCTGGTAACTCTCTGATGTGAGTGCTCCTTAGGCTCAGGGAGTTATAAATAGTTATGTGACTGCCCCAAATATTTTTAGAGGGAGGCCACTGCTTATAGGTGTGAGTTGTGGTCAACCGAGCTCCTGTTCTAAAGATTTTAGGAGACACATTTTTTCTTTCTTTTAGGTAAAGAATGTTTTCATTATTAAACAGTATAAAGTTGAATTAAAATGAGTTTTCGACACTGTTCTTGTGGTTGTGTCTCTTCTAGGAAATACACTAGCAGGCAATGTTTCTTATAGTAATTGCACATTCTAAGTATTTTCTAATTTTACAGATCATTCAAAAAACTAAGTTTTATAATAATGAATATTCAGACTAAGAAGCTGAGGCTTAATTGTATTCACCTAATCATGAAAGAGAAATAATATTAGACATAGTAAAATAAATTATAGTTCTTATTTAGACATTGGTAATTAAATGGCTTAGACACATGCAGTATATTATGTGCAAATTAACTAGCACAAATATAAATCTTGAATTTGATTACTTGCAATTCGTGGTGAAAGATCCTCAGCCAAGAATTACATTTTAAAATTATTTGACAAATAGTACAAAATATAATAGGCTAAATTAAACAGTAAGCTGCTCTCAGTCCATTTACAAGTGGCATAAAGGCAATTTTGCATGTTAGCTGAAGTGTTAGCACATGCAGCATGCAGATGTGTGGGCATGTGTTGATGGGAATACATTTGTCCAGTAGGTCTTCCTGTACAGGCTATTGCACAGAAATCTCAGCTGGGGTGGGTTTTCAGGAATACATAGGATGTGCAGAGTCTTTCTCTTTTTTGGCATAAAAAAATGAATGAATTAATTTGAGAACAATCAGGCAGTGAGGCTGAGAGCAGTTGGGCAGAGCTTAGAATTTGCCTGACTTTTCTCCAAAGCCTGGGGAAAGTGATCCCTGAAGTAGTCTAATTTTCTCTCACAGGAACCCCCTGTTTGGAAGTTGAAATACATGTGTAGCTTTGAGCAACTTGAAAATGCAGGGAATGTGAAAGTCTAGGATAGTTGAAATCTATGAATATTTACCCTGCACAGTTCAGAACATTGTTTGCCAGTGATGCTTTGTTTCCTTCAGGAAATGCCGTTCGCCATTGTAATATTGAGAAGGGCTGGCTGCCTCCTGAGCTTTTCAACTGCACCACCAACACTTTTGTGGATCTAAAAATCATGGTAAGCTGGGTGTTTTCAGTTTTCCCTTTACTGTGTAAATAATGATCAGTTTGGACTCCAGTCTGATATCCCTGCACTCAATCTTTTGACTGCATCATTGAACACCCTCATTTTCCATCAGGACCCTGGTGCTTTTCTGGCTCTCAGTTACATTTGCCATTGAGTTTTGTTGCCAACTCTTTCTCAAGACAAACAAAAATTTGACCAAACAATTCCTTTGTGCCAAGAATCCCTAAATTGTAATTGTCTTTGTGACTAGAATGAAAAAAAAATATCTGATTGGATTGTTTCTTCCTTTTTATCTGATTCAGAATGAGAAGTTACACCACAATGAGACCAAGTTGGATGGAGACAAAACCATACGGATTGTGAGAGCCCTGCAGAATGCCACCAAATACACACAAAGCTTGTATGGCAATGATGTGAGGACAGCTTACCAGATAATGATCCAGGTCCTCCAGTATGAGAGCCAGCAGCAAGGGTTTGACTTGGCAGCCACAAGGGATGTGGAATTCAATGAGGTAAGAGAAATACTGTATACTGTGCTGTTACAGTTTCCCTTAAAAATTAGGTGGCAGTGGGTAATTAAATTTGTCTTTGACCAAGATGAAGAGAATATTGTGTAATTGCTAATCTGTTCCACAAATAAGCCTCTCTTCTCAGATTAGAATGGAAAGTTGGTTATGCATGTGTCTATGCATGCATATGTATGTGTAATACAAATATAATAGAGTGTGCTTTTCTAAAAAATATCTTCATAGCAACAGCCAAAAGCAATATTCTCCATATTAAAAAAATCATTAAGTTAATATGTTTTTTCTGGCTGAAATAGTTTTGTATACTATATTTATTTTTGTTGTAAAACATGCCCAATGTGATCATGCTCATTTTAAAGCACATACTAAAATGTGTGCCAGAGAGCTTCTGCTACTCAGAGCATCCATGAAAGACCCAGTTACTACCCAAGACCTGACCAGGGCTAGAGAACAAGCTGTAGCACTCTCCCTGTCTGGTAAAATATGTAGTTGTGATTGAAAAATGTGAAATTTGAGGGCAGTTGGGAGTTTTCTGTGGTCTAATGTGAAGGCTGGATGACCCATGTCAGGCTGGTGGAGCTTTCCTCAATCCGTGTGTACAGTGGGGTACTGTTCTCCATTCTTGCCTATACTATTTCCAAGATCCTGACCATGGCACAACACAGGGTCCAAGATAAAACATCTGTTTGGATCTGTGCTGGCAGAGCCCAGAATTTGGGCACCAGCATGGGGAATGAATGACCCTCCATGGGTCAGGTCTGGCCCATGCTGGCCACGGCTGGCTCCCTTAGAAGGTGTGCTACACCCAAGTCCCTGCTCACAGTACTTCAGGAGGACCATAGGTCAGGCAGGCTTTAGGATGAAATTGGAGAGCCTGTGCAAAGCCAACCAGGAGAGGATATCACGGGAGAGTTAGGAGCAGGAAGAAATGCTGAGAAAGAAAGGCTGAGAAAATTCCTGTGTCTTGGGCTGTATAGTCAGCAGAGAGTGGAGAACTTCTGAAACATTTTATGTTTTTAGATGCATGTTTAGATTTTAAGAGATTCAGTTGTTTTCTTTCTTGTGGGCTGTGAAGCAGGCTGTTCAGATCTTGAAAAGGAACTTCATTTCTTATCATGTTTTGTTAAGTAGAAATATGAACAATAAGCAAAAAAAAATTTGGAAACATGTTTTAATTTACTGTTCTCTGCACTTGGCACTGAAATTCATACAGATGATGTTTCCAAGAACTCCCTAAATATTTTAGGATAGGTCAGGAATTTGAAAACTAATGAGTACAGCTCATGAATAAAAGGAGGTAATCCTATGCTGAGGAAGCACAAGGGGAGAAGGAATTTATTTTTTATAATCCCGCATAGAAGCCTGAAAAATAGATAATAAAACACCATAAATAATGTTCACAAACATGGAGGAGGCCTGGTACCAAGTACAGTATGTGTCTCCTGCATTCCTGGGAACCATGTTGTGCTTCTCACCCTAGGTAAAGGTGGTCATATTGGGAGTCTCTTTCAGCTCAGATATGTTCCTGCAGCCTCAAACAATACAGACAGGATACAGATAGCTCCTTCTAAATGAAGCCTAAATATTTTTCTTGGCTATTTTAGAGCTTGTGGTGATTAATTCCTAACATCATTTTTGCCAGTTTTACCTTAGTTAGGAATTAGGTTGTGTTACAACATAGTTCATATGTACACCAAGAATAAAAACTTCTTAGCATCTTTCTCATTTAAGTAATTTAAGACTCTTTTGGGGTCAGTCTTCTTCCATTCAGCCTGAGGGTCCCTTTGCATATTTTTTTAAGGAAGGGCAGAAGAATCAGGTTCTCAGAAGAAATGCCTTTTTTATACTATTTGTAAGCAACGTAAAAATGGGGAGATAATAACATGATTTAAGTTTCCTTATGTACTTTCAAGTTTGTCTATGCAAGTTAATACTCACTCTTATCATTTTTCACCCTATAAGTTGTCTTTGTTACCTAGGAAACAAAGTAAAAGAAAAAATTAAAGAGGAAGTGATATTTCTATCCGTGGCTTTCTTTTGTTTTTCAACAAAAAAACATTCTTTTGATTTCTCTGGAGAAGTTCTTTGGTGTACCTGCTAAGAGCTGTGCTTTTCATGTGTCTGATCTCTCAGGAACAAAGAAAACATGGATAGGTTTTCCTCCTGCATTTTCTTGCTCTATTTCCTGTCATTAGGTGGAAGAAAGTAGGCAGTTTTCTTACAGCCTCCAGTTTTGGCTTAGTTTGCTCATAAAAAGTTTGGAGGGATTAGCTTTACATTACCAAAAAAACCTCTGGGTGAGTAACTGGTGTACATATTTTTATATGGCTGCACAGAACATGCCTGCATTAAATATTTCATTACACACTCACCTGAGGCAGTCAGGTCAATCATTTTCAGTACTTCTTACTTGAAACCCAGCTCTGCATTTGCTTAATAATTTAGGCTTGTACTTTATTTCTCAGAATATTATCAAAGTGGGTAGTGCTTTACTGGACCCTGGCAACAAGGAGCACTGGGAGCAAATCCAGCGAACAGAGGGTGGCACCGCTCACCTGCTCAGGCACTATGAGGAATACTTCAACAATGTGGCCCAGAACATGAAAAAAACCTACATGAGACCTTTTGTCATTGTTGCCACTAACATGAGTAAGTATCTGTGTTGAAAACTGACGTTTTTTTGAGTCTTAAAAATGTGCTGTATATAGGTGCTAGTTATTTGTTTCTCAGTACCCACTGAGAAAAGTCATTGCATTAGTTTCAAATCCATTGAGCCTTGATCCATATCTTTCTGGACCATGCCACTTCTCCATGTGGCTTTTTGTTGCAGTCATAGCAATGTAGAGATAGTAGGAAGAACTAAGTTTATAAATAAAGGTAATGCCTTTTGAGAACAAGTAATATAGTTGAATGTAGTAGATCTCATTTTTGGAGGAAACACAGCAATGCCACCTGAAGAATTACCGCAGTACAAAAAAAAAAGTAACCCTACTATTGATTTTATTGCATATTATTAATCTTACTTGCATATGTACTGGCCAGGGAGGTGGTTGAATTCCCAGCCCTGGAGATGTTCAAGAAACAACTGGATGTGGCATTTAGTGCTATGGTCTAGTTGACAGGGTAATGATCTGTCAAAGGTTGGACTCAATGGTCTTATAGGTCTTTTCTAACTTAGATGATTCTGTGATTGCACCTCTGATTTTCACATGCTTTCCTAACCTGGAACCTGTCCAGAAAATAATAATCTGTAGGGATTCTTGTGCTGAAAGGTGTTTGCACAGAATCACCAATCCTTCAAACACCATCCCAGTCTTGCAAAACCCATAATCAGAGCAAAATCCATGGGATCCAAAATATCCAAAATGAGTCTAAACTGAGAGGGAAACATCAGGCATCCCAAGACACCTTCCCCACCTATCACAGGAAATTTCTCCTCTGACAAACAAATAGCAGCTCCTGCACTTTGGGCTGTGATGTATTTCATAGACATCCCTGCAGTGCATATGCAGGTGAAGCACAGCAACCACAGCCTGGTCAGCTTGTTTCCCCATTCTCTTCCCTGCTCTCTCTATTTCATTTTCTTCCCAGCTACCAACAGTCTGAGCTGAGGGGGTGTTGGTGGCAGTTCTGCTCTGAGTGGGAGTGGAGATGGGGCTGGCTGACCTTCAGAAGTCCCTCACAAAGAGCATTGCTATTTGTATTTTCTTTCAGAGGTGCTCTAAACTATATCAGCCTGAACTTGTGTTTAGCTTTTCCAAGTTGTTGCTTTTATTTCAGATATGAAGACAAAAGTTTGTCTTATTTTCCCAACTACACCTGCTGTTCTAATATGAATTTGAATTGGCTACAAACTTTTTCCCAAGAATGCTTTATGTCCACAATCACAGGGGCAGAAAATCAAAGGCATGAGGCTGTCAAGTTACAAAGACTGTAGCATCCTGCATCAACAGAGCATAGATTATTGTTGAAATGAGCCAAGCTGAAACACTTTGATTTTTGTTTAATAAACCAAAATGGAAATACATTCTTATCATTCAGGACAATGAGAATCAAAATATTTTTATCTTCATACTCAGAAAAAAAGTGTGCTCAGGATTTTAACCCAACTGAACTGAGATGAAAACAAACCCAAAATTTCTTGCAGGTTGTAAATCATGACTTTTTTTCAACCAGTTCTTCTTGTGTAAAGAGGTGTGAGCTTGAGAGGGATGAGGCAACTCTGGCCTGAAAGAGGTCTGCTTTCTTTTGAGCAGTTTTTCCAGGTGAACATGGTGTTAATAGATTTTTCTAATGGCTCATCTGGGAGTTAGTTAGAAACCAGGAAAGTTCTTAACGTGGATGTTTCTTCATACAGAAATTTGCAGAGGGTCACACCTTTTGGTGTAGGTTTACCCCCAGGACATGTAAATTGGCACTCAGTGACTTGTCTTAAATGAAAAAGTTAAAGCCAACTCAACTACTTTTAAGTATTTGGGCAGTTAAACAGGCAGAGATGATGAGGTAAGCTAGGGAGGAACTGCCAGTGGAGGACTAAGGAGTAGTTCCAGATAAAATGCATGTTATTTTCTTTGGTCAGCTGACTTCACAATCCAGCAGATGTAGAACTATGTTTTTGAAGCAGTAGATTTAGTCTTCCCATTAAAAAGCAAGTCTAAAATTGGAACATGCAACACACACTGGAGCAAGTCAGCAGCACATGGAGAAATTCTGTGAAGCAGGAGCATTCACTGAGCAGCAGCCAGGGAAAAGCCTCTGTGAAACCACAATCAGCTGCTGCTGGAGAAGCACCAGTGAAGTGAGAGATCACTTCACTGATGAAAAATTTCTTCACTGAAACAATTCTCAGATATTGAAACAGGTGGCCCAGGGAAGTCACCATCCCTGGAGGTATTTAAGATACGTAGATGTGGCCCTTGGGGCCATGGTTTAGTGCTGGACTTGGAGATGCTGAGTTAACAGTTCAGCTTTATCTTGGAGATCTTTTCCAACCTAAACAATTTTATGATTCTTTATTTCCAATATTTGCAGTATGTTTTCATAGTATGAGATAATGCCTTGTGATTTCCTTTCCACTGAACAGTAAATGTATATTTTGATAAATGTAACATAATGCTGACACATAAACTTTTAGTTATCACGTAAGGTCTTAATGGAAAAAATTAAATTTTACTTTCTATTTTAGGGTTTAAATTTTTTATCTGCATCGTGCAGTCATTTTAACCTTTCAATAATGTTTCACTGTGATGATGGGAAACTTTTATCCCCCCCAGTTATTGCTGTTGACATCTTTGACAAGTCTAATTTCACGGGAGCTAGAATACCACGATTTCATGAGATTAAAGAAGATTACCCCAAAGACCTGGAGTCATCTGTTGTGTTCCCTGATACTTTATTCAGACCTTCAGAAAGGAAAGGTAAAACCCTTCTGCTGCTGTTTGGTGAGCGATTCTGGCCAGCTCCCAGGGAGTGTGATTGATCCCCAGGGAGCAGAGTGGTACTCGGGTGAGAGCAGGGCAGCCATCTGCACAAGTGAACGTTATTTTGGGATGGAGCAGCTGTGCATACTTCTGAGGCATTTTGCCTGCCGGCAGTGATGGAGGCATGGGGGGCTGTGGGACTGGCTGTACCTGTCTGTCAGGTCTCACTTGCAGCCCCTCAAAGCCCTGTCAAACAGGAGAAATGCTCTGCTTCTGTTCCCACCAGGACAGGATGGGATGGCTGCCCAGCCCCTGCAGTCCCACAGCCACCTTCTCCAGCCCCTGCAGAGAAGGAGGGAGTGGTGTGAGAGATGGAGAATCCACCTCAGAGAGAGGTGTTATCAGAGCTAGTCAGCAATGAAAAAATCTTGAGCTGGGTGATAAGGGAGAGTACATGGGAAAGTGCCTGTTTCCCAATGTCTCTGAAGTACCCCAAGGTTGCTGCAAAGCACCACAAGGATTTTTGGGCAAAGGGAGAGAGGGGAACTCAAAGTTCAATACATGTACCATGGCTGAATGTCTTCTGAATGGGAAAATAGTAACTCTTCTGAAAATAATACATAATAAGCTAATACAGCTTTATGACTTTTTGCTTAGAAACAGAGTATCTGCTTCTATGATTTGTATCTTTTCTGTAAGAAAAAAGGGAATGGGAATTTTAAGAGAATCTTCCAAAACTGGAAGCTCATTAAATGACACAATTAGCAGGGTGAAATCTTATGTAAGTAGTTGGTGTATCCATTAATACTAGTTTTGCCATATATAAAGGTACAAGCAATTTAACAGCATGCATAATGTTCTCCTTAAGTTATGCATGGAGTACTTATGGACCTTTTAGCTTAGAAATTGCTTATTTTATAGCTAGACTAAATGGCTTTTCACTGTTCAATGGTTATTTGATTATGAGCTATATAACTGTGAATTGTGCTGAAATTTTATTAAAAATATCAAATATAACATTAGGAGCATGCTGAGTGCTCTAAGCCTGGAGTTGTAACAACTCTAATATTACTGTATCTTGGCAAAGCAAAATTATCAGTTTAAATGGTAGCTCTGAAGCTGTGTGCAAAGAATATAATATTTGTGTTAATTCCATAGCAGTGCCTACATTGAAACCTTCAAATCAGAAAATACCCTCGAAATTGAACAACAATGTCTTCAGCCCTGAGAGCGCTTTTGCAAAGAGAAAGAAGAGACACCCAGACATTGAGACACATCATACTGTTGCCATGGTCATTATATACCGATCCCTGGGACACCTCCTGCCTGAAAACTATGATCCTGACAGAAGGAGCTTGAGGTAAACTTCAGACCTGTTTGTGAATTGTTCAGATCCCTTCTTCTACTTTCTGAATGCGTGGGGGCAGCAGAGCTGCTTTTGTACTGGCCAAGTTATCATCAGTGCTGCTGTTCTCACCACAGCACTGTCTCATGTCCTCCACTGGCACACTGTGGGAGAATAACTATGCCAGAAATGCCAGCAGTTTTTGGAAACACATCTGTGTGGAAGGCTGATGGTAATGCCTGCCTCACTTTCTGAGCAGAAGCAACTGGAAATCTTCTATTTGCATTTTGCTGTGTAGATCACTGTGCAGTTTTTCTCCTTGTGCAGATTGCCAAATCGCCCTATCATCAACACACCTGTAGTGAGCACAGCCATTCACAGCGATGGGGAGTTTCCTCCCAACCTGGTGGAAAAGCCCATCATAGTGGAGTATGCCATGCTGGAAACAGAGGAGAGAACAAAGCCTGTCTGTGTCTTCTGGAACCACTCCATCACGTATGTCTCCTGCTTGCTTTAGGGCTGTGAGTGACAACTGTCTGAGTAGCAGAAAAGGCCTGCCTGGGAAGATAATTCTGGAGGAAACCCTTTCTTGGTCTGTCTTTTCAACTGACAGTTGATTTTTGGTGGAATAGAGCCATGTAGTCATTTCCCACCAATGTGAGAAAAATGAAAATAATTATCATAACTCCTCAAACAAAAGATTCACCATGTGGTTTCTAAGTGCTGTCATGTCTTTCTGCAGGGTTTTCACCCAGAAATAATAAATCTCACAATTTCCTTGTATTTGCCTATGCTCTTTACCCACAGATGTATGTCTGGACAAGCATGGTCTGACTCCAGTGTCTGAATTCATGGCTCATCTAAGTTCTTTAAGTCAGGTTTTCAGGAGATGATTCAGCTCTTCCAGGGGCTTCCTGTTACACTCCAGTGACTATGGACAGAGTAGATAGCAAGCAGGCACCCTTGATGCCTCAGCCAGGGCCAGTGCAAAAAATTGCAAAACCAAAATCTTCATTTTGGTAGAAATGAGGACTGAGGTTTTGCAGATGAAATTAGGAGTAAAGATTATGAATTTCTGAATCACAATTTTTTTAATCAAGATTCAATGCAAAGGCAGTTACACTGATAAGAACTTAACTTTCATTTCATCAACTATTGTGGATTTGCTTTCGTTTGTTTTAGTGAAAGATGGAGGTAGAGGAAATGCCTTCTTTTGGCATGAGACCTTTTCAGCTTCTGGAAAGCAATTGTAAAACAGAAGCAGAATATAAGGAGGGGAAGTGTTAGGAAAAAGATAAAATGTTCTGAAAATGGTTCATTTAGGTATTTTGTATTGAGTAAAGTTCAAGATAAAGACATATTTTTCTTGAAATTGAGAAAAATTACATGAGCTGGAAATGTATATGCTGATATGCATTGGTTTTATGGCATTGTGGAAACAGTCCTGTTGGAGATATTTCAAGAGTGTCAATAAAACAAAAGAAAATGTTTTGAGAGGTAACCACATTCATATTATGCTTTCACAGTATTGTAACTATTACATGCACAGTGCAATTTCCAGCTAGAAACCCAAGTACACACTGAGAGGATAACATGGTCTGCCCAGGGGAAAGGGCTGTTACTTGTTTCCTAACAACCCAAAAACTCTAATAAGTTTATGGAAAAATCCATTAAAAGGCAATATCCTGTGCTGGAAATAAACAACAAACTAACCTAGGGAATGTGTACCTCCTAGTTAAAGGCTTCAGGAAATGATGTCATTTAAAGAATCAAAGATGCAACAGAAATCTCTTATGCTCACATTAATAAACTCTTCCATTTGCCCACATATGAAGTAGTGTTTTTGCTTGTATGCACTGTCAGTCTGCTGATTATGAGGGAATGGCAAGACCTTTTTCATAAATTTTTAAACATTGTATGAGCTTGAATAACTCATTAGTTCTAAAGTGATTCATCTGTTAGCTATTTGCTGGCAACTTCAGTGGCATTGTTATCTGTGTTACGTCTTCCTACAGCCACAATTGAAAAGCAGCTCTTACGTGGCGTGTAATGAAAGGGCTTTTAGAAAGAGAGTACTTTTTTTTAGAAAGAGACAAAGTGATATTAAAATTTAACAAGTATTTTATTGTTGAATGAAAATGGTCTTGTCATATGTAATTGAAAAATCTTTCAGTAACTGCAAGACTATTTTTATTACTCATTAACTTCAGAACAGAATAATTAATATTGATACAAAATAATTTCTGAAGTCGCTGGAGTTAACCATAACTACACAGGGAAGAATTTTAAGGCAGCAGTTCCTCCCCATTGTTAATATAAGAGGTCTTCTAATATGAAGTATTATTTATTAGAGAAGGTTTTAACCTTTTCTTGTGTACTTTTCCGAGGAACTCTATAATGATATCATATTTTTTCATATTTCACATGACTCAAATATGTGTCCCTCTGTGGTTCTGGTATTATTTACCTTGGTTACAGACATTTTGTTCAGTGCAATCACCTTCCCATATTGGTTGTGTGGTCACTGACCCAAAAGCAAATTTTAAAATTTTTTATTTTTTTAAACTCAAAGCAGACTGTTACAAACCCACAAAATCTGGGCATCAAAGCCGGTTGTCTTACCAGAAACTACTTCAACTGAAGGCCTTTTTAATTTGCTGATACTCTTTCAGGCAGGTGACAGCTATAAATAATTCTGTCCTGGTACCAGTCCTCTCTGGTTGTGCAGCACAAGCTGCCACAGAGGGCAGTGGAAGGTAGGGGGAGATCAGAGGATGACACTCAGAAATGCCTTTTTTCCCACAGGATTGGTGGGACAGGTGCTTGGAGCTCCAGAGGGTGTGAGCTGTTTTCCAGAAACCAGAGCCACATCGCTTGCCAATGCAACCATGTAACCAGCTTTGCTGTCCTGATGGACATTTCTAAACGAGAGGTGGGTGATGGCAGACTCATGATTTTTGGAGACTTTGGTTTTCAAGGGCTTTAACTCAGATCTTGAGCTTTGTGTGTGACTCAGGGCATTGTGAGCAGATCAATCCCAGTGTCAGGAGTGTGTTGCCTGACAGCACCTGCCGTTGGGTTTGCTGAAAGGAACTTTTTACCTGGTTGGTGCATCCTCAACATGTTTTGCAACTAAAGAGGTGGCATCACCCACTCCTTTGGTCCATAAGTAAATCTATATGTTGGCTCAGCAGTAATGAAAACACTGGCATTCTGAGTAGCAGATTTAATTGGAGAAAAAGCAAGGGAAAACCCCAAGAGATCCTGTCAGTCTGTCTTTCTGCAGAATGGGGAGGTGCTTCCTCTGAAGATTGTCACTTACACAACCGTGTCCATCTCGCTGGCGGCTTTGCTGATCACCTTCATTTTGCTGGTTCTGATCCGCACACTACGTTCCAACTTGCACAGTATCCACAAAAACCTGGTGGCTGCCCTGTTCTTTTCTGAGCTTGTCTTTCTTATTGGAATCAACCAGACTGAAAACCCGGTAAGACTTACTCTGTGTTCATTGCTAGAGTTGTTCTCAAGTTTAAATCAGGGGGTTCATATTGCAGCTTTTACCTTCTCCCATCTGTTTCACTTTCTCATCTTTTTGAATTTTTTTTTGATTTAGCACTTACTTGAAAAATATCAGATTTTTAGTATATTCATGTGTGGTTGATATCATTAATAGCAATGGCAGGCAATAGGACTATATCTCATTTTCAGAGAATATATGACAGCAGCCCTGTTGAAGGTTTATCCCAGGAACTGAACCTTGCATACTGATTTCTTCCTTTCTTTCCATCAGTGTGTTTTCTGTCTTATTTTGTCTATTAAGTAGGATGCTCCCCAGTTTTTCCTGCAGCAGGTACTTCCCAAGCCCAAATGGCTCCTGGTGCTGACTCACATGTTGTCAGTGATGTGGTGCTGGTTGGGTGCTAATATGCACGTTGTACACCCACTGGCCATTCTGGAGAAGCCACTTGCCAGGCGTGGGACAGCTTGCTACTCCAGGATTCAGTAGGAGACCTGTCAGTTTGCTTTGTGCCTTCCAGACACAGTGATTGTTGGCTTCAGCCCATCATACCTGTTGACAAAGCTTAGTGCAAGGATCTCCAGCATTGTGCATGTCAAGAAGTGCAAGTTATTAATAGACTGAGTATGAGATAGATGTAAACCACACACGAAGTGTGTGTGTTCTGTACTTAAGATCTCACTGCTCCCTTAACCATGTGGCATTATATGTAGTATTGCTGCTGTTTCTTAGTAGCCCCCATCCCAAAAGCTATGGCTGCCATTCAGACAGGTAAGATACAGGCAAGGGCTCCAGCACTCCCAGGCTGTACAGGCACCTGTGCCAAACAGGCTGGACACAGATGGGGGATGACATAAGATAAAAAGTATTTCCTTAATAGATAGGAAAAATATTCGAAATATTACTTCAGGGATTATCTGAACACTGAAGAAAATTTATCCTTTAGAAATCTGTTACTGTACATGTTCCAATCTAATTTTTGAGAGGGAAGTACAGTCTTGAGATCAAAACAAAGCAACAACATCAACAATCATGCTGATTTCACATTGTCCAAGCAGCAGAAATAGGATAATATGCCTACATTCAATGAATATCATCACCATCATGGTAGTGACCCTGTGGTGCCTAAACATGCAGCCTCGTTTGCTGTATAACTTAATCCTACACTGTCACTCTGGCTTCTAATATCCACTTGAGCTATAGCATGCATTTTAAAAAGTATCTGACCCTGGCTAATTTCAGCTTCCAGTAACTGAGTGCTGACAAGAACTTTACCTAGTAAATTTGAGAGACCTCTCTTATAAAAATTGTCTTGCCAATAAACCTCTGTTTAATAGTATTTCTTTTGGAAAACTGTATAAAACTTAGCTGCTGAAATTATTCTATTTCTAAGATTCAGGTTAGTCTGTTGGGTTTTTTCTGGGCTTTTTCTCTCACTTTACTTTTTGAAAAATTGTGAATGCCTAACTGGATAAAGCTTTCCAGTTGGTTGCATCACTTCCAATCCCATATACCAAATATATCAGGAACTCAGGTCCTTTATCTGCTGCAATGGTGAGATCATCTGCAGTGACCTGCCCTCTGGGATATGGTCTCATGTCATGTGTGAACTTGTGTTGTCTTTGTTTCATTATATAAATGTTTGCATACTAAAATAACTTTGCTGAAATGAGCTCACCTTGCCAATTGATACACAGCACTCTGTGTAACTTGACCTTTCCCATGCCTTGCTGAGCACACCACTCATTTTTCACTGCATTTCACTACCAAGGGGTTTGTACTCCTTCAGTTCTCCAGCATATCTACTGAGGAGTTGGAGGCCAAGTCCACATTCTTACAGAATTTTACCAAAAATTATGCAGTAAATGGCTACTCATTTCCAGATTCCTTTTATACTATCATGAAGCACCAAGTAGAGGTTTATAAAAATAGTAAAACAGTTCATTATATCAATACCACAAATCCTAATGGTTGTACTTGGTGAGATTGTTCTCTTTTACTCCTTCTCATTTTCATGCTTTGGGGCTCATGGTGGGATCATGTCCTGTAGGACTCAATGAAACGCCCCAAACCTTTAAACCATTTACAAAGATCTTTAATTTACAGAATGTATTTCATATGGCAGAAAGCTGCTCCTTACAGCCAACCCAGTCAATTTGAGAAGGTAGGAGGGCTGTAAGCCATGTCTGCTTGAGACAATTATTCATCTGTCTGTATGGAATGAGAGTTGTCTAACGAGTCATGCACTGATGAACATAAAGAGGTAAAGAATGCTGGAGCACAAATAATGCTGTGCTGCTTGGCACCCAGCCTGGCTTTTATGGGTTTCTGTAAATTTAACAGTCACATTTCTGGGTGAGGTCTTAATCTTTCCCTGGACTATTGATAGAAAGTGATTTATTTTCTTTCTTTTTTCTTACCTGAAAAAGGTAATGTTCAGGGCAGCACTCTACTCATAAGCATGTGAGAATAGGAACAAGAAAAGCACTACTTACATAGAGGGAAGAAAGATGGTTTATTTAGTGAGCCACATTTTCAATAACACTTGATGTTATAATAACACTGATGTGGTAAGTGAATCCAGAAAGTTGGCTGTCTTTGTATGATTCTTTTGCTCAGCAAAGAGGTTAAATGTTCATTAAATAGGGAAATGTAATTTCTGGGCATTATACCATGAAAAACCACTAAAAAGTCATGCCAGAGTCTGAAAGCAGGGTCTGTGCTGCACAGGAACAAAAGGTTACAAAACACAATGTAAAACATTTTTGAAAAAAACTGAATGGTTGCACAAAGTTCTCTTAATTCAAGCTTATCAACAGATCATTGGAAAAATCCTTTGTTTGGCTTCTGAAAGGAGGAGGTTAATTGCAAGATTACAATTCAGGTGTCAATGCTTATGGTCATTCTTGTTTTCACTCATCAAACTGTTAAGTTGGGAGTGAAAATTGGTCAGCAGATATTAGAAATGCAAGTATCTGAAGGTCATAGATTTCAAGGTGGACATTTGATCACAGAGATGACTTCAGCCACCAGTTTGCCCATTGTAGCTGTTACTTTTAGTCACAATGTGGACCTGGTCTCTGGTTTCAGCAGGTCCTTAATTTTTGCTGCTCTCAGCCTGACAGAGCTTAGTGATCTGCTTTACTTTAAAAAAGCAAAATCTTTCATGAGCAGCTCTTCTTAAACTCTGAAAAATGTAATTTTCAGTATATTTGGCAGTATATTTGTTCTGCCAAAATCTCTTTATTACACTTGCCATTAGCTGTACGGGGATCAGCCAATGACTCACCAGGTTGTGATTCAGAAGAGCAACTCTAATTTCCCTGCCCTTTCCCTTCTGCAGTTTGTGTGCACTGTGATTGCCATCCTGCTGCATTATTTCTACATGAGCACCTTTGCATGGATGTTTGTGGAGCAGCTCCACATCTACCGGATGCTGACTGAAGTGAGGAACATCAACTTCGGGCACATGCGCTTCTACTACGTTGTTGGCTGGGGCATTCCTGCCATCATAACAGGTACCCTCAACCACCCCAAAAAGCTTAGTTCCACTGCCATCTTCACTGGCCAGGTTCAGGGAAGTTAACCCATCCCAGAGAGCTATGGGTGTTTTCCTGAACCAGGGCAGCACCAAGCCACTTCGGGCAGAAATCAACCTGAATTTGGCACATCTGTGTACCAAATGTCTGTTGACCCAGCTGAAGTGATACTGATGGTTATCCAATAAGAGAAACACAAGTGTTCAGATTAAATCAGGACTTGATAACATTGCTTGGGAATAACAGTATTTTTATTTGACAAATTTGCCAATAGCATTCAGAGAAATTTTCCTTCCCTGTGCTGGCACCTCCAGATACGGACACATGGAACTACAGTGGCTTCAGAAGCAATGCTGCCTGTCCACAGGACATTACTGCTCTTTACTGGACATTCCCACTACTTACTGTCAACCAGCAGTAAATACTTCCTGAAGGGAATTTCAGTGGCTCTGTTTTACTTGGCATAAAACCAAGCTGGGAATATTCAAGCTGCCTTTTACTTAATTTCAGACACAAAGGCTGTAACTTCCAGTTGAGGGAAAGTAATGAAAAACTGGAGGCAGTAATCTTTTAAACCTATCCAGAGTGATCTGGAGGAGCACATCCATCTCCACCCCCACCATGCCTATTTCTGCCATAGACATTTCCAGAGTTATCCTGAGCACACGGCGCTGTGTTAATTCAGGCAGACAGCTCCTCAGGAACTGTGCTTCATGGAACAGTTGGAGTGGGCTTTTTGGGTTCAACTGTTTCAGCATGTATCTGTTGCCATATGGAAAATCAGATCATAGGCAGTTAACTTTTTCCCAATTAGTTTTATTTTTACAGGTAATATCATACTGTCAGCAATGGCAGAGGTTTAGATGTCTCCGAGATCAAACAAATAGCTATCACTCATGTACACTTGCAAAAATATTATGGAACAAGTTAGATTTAAAAATATGTACTTGTTCTTTTTTCTGTGTGCTTTGAGAAAGTGTAATACCAAATCACAGTGTAGGCTGATACAGATTAATTCTCTCTTCAGGGAGCTGGTAAGTTTTTCCATATCATTTTGTGCCTAAATGATTTCTACTTCTATCAATTTCTAGTAAAAAAGCACAGACCAGAAGGCTCTGCCATTTTGGACATACCCCAAACATTTAAAATAGAAATTGTCCTTGAACTTGTGAAGCATTTCAGACCTATATGACTTTTATCAGTGCATACAGGACTACTGCAATATTTTCAGGAACACTGAAGTGCAATCAGATATTTGGCAACATCATTTCTAGCAAAAAAGAAATATCATTAAATTAATATCAGACCTTCTCAATAGCAGTATTATGCAATTTAAATATCACAAGCATACAATTTTTACATTTTTCTACTTAGATATTGCTCCTGTGATATGAAACTATTTTGCATTTTTAAAACTTTCCAGGTTGTGTCCTGCAATTTATTATCTGAATCTACTGAATTTGCAGTTTTGTTTAAATGAAAAGTCAAATCCCTCTTACTGAGAAAGTCAGGAGATTTTGTGAAATGAAGGATAAAGAAAAATAAGCCTTTAGTTTGCCCTTCCAGGTTTATGAATCATATGAAGAGAAAATTGTTTCATCATGAATAGCACAATGTAGGATTTCTTGCCTCTATATAACTTGTAACTGTACATATTTTAATTAAGCTTCTTTATAAATTTAAATTTCTAAACAGTAAAAAGGTTCCAACTTCATAACATGAATCCTGAACATTATTTAAATTTCTTTATGAGAGAAGGATTGATTATGTTTTTTTAGTAGTGGTATAGTCTAGATATGGGAAGAAATTTTAATTTTGGGACATGCAGAGAACTTTTTTATTTTAAAGATAAATACCATTCATCATCATCATAGCTATCCTGAGAGGGGAAAAAAAAAAACAAAACTGAAGTAGCAGTGGCTTTTTGTATATTATTTTTTCTGCTTTCTGTGCTCAAACTGATATTCATTTCAAGCTGTAACATAGTGATCCTCAGGCATCTGTGATGGGACCAAGCTACTTGGAGAAGGGAGCCTTGGCCTTCAGAGGGGGATAAAACAGTAAAATGCTTACAGAGGAGCACTCCCAACGAGGAAGAACCACATTTAATCACAGTACAGAAATGCAAATTGCCATGAATAAGAATAGAATAGAAGCTGGAAGAAGGCTTACAGCCATCAAAAGAGTGTGGATCTGGAATAGTCCTCCTTTGGGTGTGATAGTGGAATATTTTAAATTTGCTTTAAGCTTGCTCATTTTAGAATGTAGTTTGATCCATCTTGAAGAGGGATTTTATGACTTCCTTGCCACAGGAGCAAAGGCTGGATTTGGCACTCAGCAAGACCCCCCTAGTTCTGCCTGTCTCCAAGGCAGCACGCTAACTGCTCGACATATGTGTGCAGTAACTGCCTTGCCATGGAGACTGCAGAGCTTGTGTTAGAGCAGGTTCTTGCACTGCCCTAAAACCAATATCTCCCAGAACTGGCACTTTTCAAATCCTAAGTAAAGCAGTGAATCTGGAGAGAGTTGAGGCTGCCCCACAGCTGTCTGAGTCACACATGGCTGCTGAGCCCTCAGGAGGGTCAAACCATGCCCCTCCTGCAGCCCTTGGCACACTCCTATGTGCGTGCTGGGGATGGGTGCTGGTGCCCACAGGACTCTTGGCCATAGGACCAGCCCCAGCTCCTGCAAACGTCAGCAGGTATCACTCAGCCTGTACACTCAGTCTGTTAAGGGCAGCCAGGCTGCAGCATTTAATTGATGTGCCAAAATATTTCTCAGTATTACATTGCATTGGCTTAATTCTGCCTTTCAGTAAAGTGTTATTTCACGTGTTGTTGACTGCAGTAATATTTGAAAGATGTACCTGAAGACTGCAATTTGCCCCGTTTTTTTAATAGAGAGCTTAAGAGTAGGATTTTGAGAGGGAAAAATTGTTGTTGTCTGCCAATTACTCATAGAGCCAGAGTCCTATTAATGGGGAAATGCAGTCCTGGGAAACAGACTGTATCCATAGAATTACATCTGTATAAAATACTTTATGGTCCCTTAATCATTTATGGCTAATTCTTTCTGGATGGCAACTGCTGAAGGGGGAGGTGGAAGGGCCAATGAGAGTAGGAAGAGAGGCTAGTCCTATCTCATTCCACATTTCAGTGAAAACAGATCCAATATCCACTGCTTTGCCAAATAGCCAGTTTAGTTTTCATAGACCATAGGCCTGTACCAGATGTGAATATTGGCTGTGGGCCAGTTCTAAGCAGCAAGAGTGAAATGCAGCTACCTTTCCCTTTCTCAGTGTCCTTTCATCAAGAGAAGATGGTTCTTAATGCAGACAAGCCCTCCTTGCAGAGAGCAGCACTGCCATCGGCCTTGGCCGCCTCCCGAGACAGGACATGCTCTTCACTGTGCCCCCGTGCCCAGACAGCATGCTGCAGCCACCTGCCATATGGCACTGGCCACAGGCTTCACAGGGATCACTTTCTGTGTCCTGGAGAAGGAAGATCTCTGCAGACAGGGTACACCTGTCTCCAAGGAGGGAGTGGATCTTTGCACAGGAATTAGCAGGGCTCATTAAAAAAGCTTTAAACTAGGTTTGAAGGGGGAAAGGGAGAAACAAAGCTCACTAGATGCAACTGAGGGCAGAATGCCAGTGTTTGTGGGATAGTGTGCTAGTGAGTCCTTCTGTCTGCCATCTCTGTGGAGGCAGGGGTTGGATGTCCATGTGGCAGCAAAGACCAGGTGTGTCTGTGTTAGAAACCATAGGAATGGTTACCTGTGTTAGGGGGTGTTTTGACTGTCTAGAGCTTGATGCTGGTGATATAAGAGTTGAGTGTTTATGGGTAAGAATCACCTGGAAGGATAACAAGACAGATACCATGGTAAGAGTCTATTATAGATCATCCAGCCAGGATGAGGAGGCAGAGGAAATACTTCACAAGCAGCTGGGAGAAGTCTCACCATCCCTAGTCCTTGTTCTTTTGAGGGACTCGACTAAGCAGGTGTCTGCTGGGAATACAACACAGCAGAAGAGAGTCCAGGAGGTTCCTGGAAGAGAACTTGCTGATGCAGCTGATGAGCTGATGAGCCAGCAAAGGGAGATATCCCACTGAACCTGTTCACTGTGAACAGAGAAGGACTTGTGGGTGATGTGATGGCTGAAGACTGTCTTGGACACAGTGATATAAAATGTTATTTTTCAATTCTCTTAGAAGTAAGGTAGGGGTTCAGCAGAACTTCCACCTTGGGTTTTCACAAGGCTGACTTTGGCCTGTTTAGATACCTAACTCAGAGTTTCTTGAGAGGCAGCCATGAAGGGAAAAGGAGTCCAGGAAGGCTGAACATTCCTCAAGCAGGAAGTCCTAAAGGCACGGGAGCAGCTGTCCCCATGTGGTGTAAGACAAACCAGTGGGGAAGACCAGCCTGGATGGAGAGAGAGCTTTTGCTGGAACCAAGAGAAAAATGGAAGAAAAAGCAGACAACTCAGGAGGAAAGAAAAGATGTTGTGATCACCCCCCCGTACTCAGCACTGGTGAAGCCACACTGCGAATCAGTTCAGTTTTGGGGCCCTCACTACAAGAGGACAACAAGGTGCTGGAGCAAGTCCAAGAGGAGCTGCTGAAGGGTCTGGAACACAAGTCTGATGAGAAGCAGCTGAGGGAGCTGGGGGTGCTTATCCCAGAGAAAAGAAGTCTCAGGGGACACCTTATATGAAATGTCATCTCCGACCTAAGCAGTTCTATGGTGTATGATTTTGCAGGTCAAAGGCAAATCTCAGTCCATCACCATATGGGCAGAGTGTAGGTCACCAAGTCAGGCAGCATTGTAAATCAGCTCAGAGACCCCCTTGGAATTGGCCAGGTTTTGAAAAATAAAATAATAAAAGGTGTGTTTTAAACTCGATTGCCTTGGGGCATTAACTCCATTTCAGACAGTGCCAAAAGCAAGGTGAGGTACCTGGGAAGGCAGTTCTAAATGAATCCCACCTGAGCTCAAGCAGTTAACTCACATAAGTTCCCAGGTTCCTTTGTCTCTGATGTTATTTTAGTGACAGCAAGTTAAGAATGCGCTTTTTTTTCATAGGATAGACATCTCCTCAGTTATGATTCATGTCATTCTGCTGCACAGGCTTATTGAAATTCCTCAACATGTCAGTCACCCTCAAGGCTCATACTGTGTGAGAATGACTTTAAAACTGTGCTGAAACAGAATTAATTTGGGATTTACATTTGTTATGTCGCTGAACTTTGTTCTAGTTGGCAAAACTTAGAGTATTGTTTGATATGAAGTCACCTGGACAAAGATTTTGATTTACAAAAGTTTTATTTCAATTTTTTCCTTGACAGAATTTCCTATTGAATAAATTTTGCCATGATAATTTTGTTTATTTGAAACTACACTTGGTTATAGGCAGTACCTTTCTGATTTACTTTTTCTCCATTTTGTGACACAGGGCTTGCTGTTGGTCTGGATCCTCAAGGCTATGGGAATCCTGATTTCTGCTGGCTGTCTGTTCATGACACTCTGATCTGGAGTTTTGCTGGGCCCATTGTAATGGTTGTTGTTGTAAGTAGGAGAAGTTGGCATCCAGAACTGTCTCTTCTGTACTGCTACCTTTTCTCATAAGTTTTGTCAAACAGTAGTCATGCAAAGCAGCCATGTTATTTACATTTGAAGCATATGTACTCGAGCTTGCATCTTTTGCTTCAATAGATAAGACATGAACTAAGATCCTGGAAATCAGAGGGTTGCTTGCCCATACAAAGACTGCTTGTGGAGAATGGCTGTATGGCCAGAAACCTATTTCTCCTTCACTTTGTTCCATTTTTGTAGGGTTTGTCTGTGAGATTAGTAAACAAATCAACAAAATGAGCCATAACAAGTCACTTCATCCAGAAGTCCTAAAGGAATATTAAATATTTCCACTTTCAGGAATTTAAAAGAATGGGCTGCTGTTTAACTTTTACCTTACAGGTGCTCCTTCAAAATAACACCAGAAGATAAATATTCATGGTTTGATTCTTATTTTGAATGCCAAATACAAGTTCTGGTCTCCTCACCTGAGAAAGTAGACCTGGAAGCAGTGTAGGTTATGGTCACAACTCATCAGAGACATGGGATAGCTCCCACTGGAGGACCAACAAGTGGACTAGGAGTCTTAAGCCTAGAGAAGTGAAAGCTACAGAGAAGGGGGAAGGAGGAGCCTGTAATTGTGTGTTCTATGACACACTGGAGAAAATGGCTATGGACCCAACCATTCAAGGTCTTTCCCAACACAAGCAGTAGCAGGAGGCAGCAGATCTAGCAGAAACAGGACAAGCTGCATGATTTCTCCACAGCATTTTTAGTCAGAAATTCCTAGAAACTGGACAATGGCAGTGGTAAAACTACACAGTGTATGATATGAAAATGAATGATGAGGTAAATTCTCAGCATTAACATTCACTAAGAGTGATTAAGTACAAATGCACCACCAACCTAGTACATCCCAGCTGACATGGAAATCCATGGAGACTGGAGGTTTATTCAGAGTAATTATCACTGTATGCTCTGCTAGAAAATATTCCTAAATTCTGGTTTGACCCAACTGAAACAAGGTGCTGAGCTGAGGTGGACACTGGTTTGGACAAGGACAGCCATTCTTGAGTTTTTCTTTCCCTCAAGCATTTTTGCATAGGGTTGTGTTACTGAGTTTTATCCAGACCTAGTGCCAGGATGTCTTTGACTATATTGCCTTGAAACAAGGTGAATATTGGAATTTAGAGACCTATAAGTTGAACAAAAAATATTCTTGGTGCCACAAAATCCAATTGCATTGTTATTGAAAATAGACCTGTAACAAATATACAGAAAGAATCCATGCTGTTATTTCAATTCTCTTTCAGATAAACACTGTCATCTTTATACTAGCAATGAAAGCATCATGCAGACGAAGGCAACGTTCATTTGAAAAAACAGGAGTCATGTAAGTTTGAGTTCAAAAACCTGTAGGAGTTCTGACCAGAAATAATAAAAGACAGAATTGCCTAAAATCAAGCTTTGGAAATAATTTTTTTTTTTGGAGTAGAGTGTTGGTAGAAGCAATTGGAGCTGCTTCACCCTGCCCACTCCTAGGGTTCCCTTGAAGATCCTCTAAAACTTCCACCATGGTGCTCTGCATGGTGCACCACCAAGTGTAAGCAGGAAAAGGGAGAAGGGAAAGATCTGTCCTTCAGATGGTATCATTGCAGTCCTTCCAGATCTTTCATTATAGTCTCTACTACACTGTCACTTCACCTCTGCCCATGGCATGGCCAGGTAGACATAATTCTGGGTCTCCCTGTGCTTGTGCATGGCTCAGAAAGGTCTCCCCTCTCAAGTGTCTGGGTTACCAGCTGTGCCATGGCAGAGATCCACTGACATTCCATGCTGAGGGCTAACTTCCCTGCATCCCATGCTCAGTGGGATGAGCAGCATTGCAAGTTGCAACCTGCCACCCTCCTGAGCTGCTGTGGCAGCCTCTTCTCATTAACATCTGTTTCGCCCAAAGCTCAGAATTTTCCTGTGAACTCAAATGTGATTAGCTAGTGCAGAACAGCCCCTTGAGTTTTTTGGGCTTTTTTTTCCAATAAGGTAGCTGTATGAGATTTCAAATAGCTACTTCTCATTATTTTTTTCAGCTCTGGGTGTAGCTGTGCTGTGGACACATTGACATGGCTTTTCCACTCCTGGTTTCCCTGGAGCTAGACTTTGTGGTTCTCTGAACCCTAAGCTTAATGAAAACTAGAATCTGAGGGTGAGCTCCCCAGCAGCATGGGTGGCCCAGTTAATAGTAATAAAAGTGTGGAGGGAGCAATGTTGGTACAGTGCCATGCTCCTCTTGGCATGCCCTTTCCAGCCCCAGTTTCCATGCAGCTGTCAGTTTTGTGCATTCTGAACCCTGACCCCAATTGTGTCTGGGTTTCTGAATGAGGCCTAAATCTCCCTAAACCAAGGAGTATAATTGCTACCTAATGGCAGCAGTTTTACTCATAATATAAAACTTTTGCCACTAGATTTGCTTCTGTCTTTTGAAAGTGTCTGTGGAAATTGTATTTTTAGCAAACAAATATTCCCTGAGCTCACTCAGTCCAAAACCTTGGTTAGTAACGTTGGGAAGGAATGTGAGAGTGAAGTTGACAAACTGAAATGAGATGGATATGGCCATTTACTGCCCAGATGTGTTCCTCAGAGTCATAAAGGCTGAACAGCATGGGCTTGTAAAACAGATTTGTTTGAACAAAGTCTTGGAAATGAACTTGGAAAGAAATCACTTTTTAAACATGAAATGCTAACCTGTGGAGTATTGCTGCGAGAGAGTTGGAAACTGGGAGTTGGTAAACACTGCCCTAATTTTCCCAAAGGGCTTTTCCAGTTGCCAGGTTGTTGGGCACAAACCACCATCCATGGGGAGATGCTGGGCTGTTCCCTTGTATCCTATCACCCTGCAAATGTCCATCTGTGTTTGTTTTGCAGCTCTGTGTTGAGGACAGCATTCCTGCTCCTGCTGCTTATCAGCGCCACGTGGCTGCTGGGGCTCATGGCAGTCAACAGCGACGTCATGACATTTCACTATCTCTTTGCCATTTTCAGCTGCCTGCAGGTAAGCTGAGTAGTATCTTGCCTGTGGTAGACCTTGGTGAGCACACTGCCACACCCAGACCTCCAAAAACCTGCTCAACGTGAGCTAACTTACAAAAAACAGAGATCTCAAGGGCAATTTTTGCTTTCTCTTCTCAAGGAGAGAGTTCTTTTCACCAAAAATATAATTTTAAGTAATTACCTCTCTCACTTTTAGTCATTCTAAAGATAAGTGCACTACCATAGTAACCTGTGACAGTAGGCAGTTATACCTCTGTCTTGCTAGACACAAAGTCTTCGTTACTGTGTTCTGTGTGCTCTTTCTTAAGTCATTCTGTTGCTATCACAAATGAGAGACTGCTATATTTCACACCAAGAGTCAAAGGCTCCAACTTCAAGGCTTTCACAAATCAAGTTACTGTTCAAAGAAATGAGACAAATAAGGATTTTCAAATACAATGTGAATTGCATTTTCCTGGGTTGCTTGTCCCACTTTACACAACTGTTGATTAAAGATGCAAAAAGTAGTTATTTGTAGGAGACTTGGTATGGAAGTAGTCACAGAGCTTCATGTGGTTACAAATTGAATGTGAGCAAGGATGACAGTAACTGCCCTAGTAGGTGCCTGCAGTACTAAAACAGCTGCTGCAGGACACTCAGCTGCAGCACAGCAGCCACAACTTGCAGCCACACAGAAAACAAAGCCTGATGGAGATGGTTGTCACTGGCCTGGAAGCACAACAATATAGGTCAGCCTGGAGCAAGATTTTTTTGCCACTGCAACTGGTGTGCTCTGAAACAAATCCACCTACTCAGGCTGTAAAACCAGGCTTCCACAAATCTAAAATAAAATTAAATTAAACATAAACCTGATGAGAGGGACAAAGGTCAGCAGCCAGAATTCTCCAAACTTGCCCAGAGAGGCACAGACGTATGTGACATTTCACATCACTGCCTTCTTTGAACTTGTATTTTTAAAGAGACATTTATGTGAGTTTTATTAATGAATAATCCCAAAGTGCTAGAGCCAGCTAAGATCACATTTGATTGAACATTAAGAAAGTGAGCTTGAAGTTTAAAGTTACTCTAAGTCAATTGCTTTGGCTGAAATCATGAAATTCAGGCTTCTTATAATGTTGGTACAGCTGCAACTTCGTGAGTATTGGCTTTTCTATACTGTGTGTCCAACCAAAGTTGATAACAATTTGGCAGCTGTGTTAATTCCCTTAGAGCAAGTACATCTGAAGGCACACACGTGTGTGTGCCCTGCCCCCAGCAAAAGCTGTTAATGTGTGTTCCTGGCAGCCAGAAACTGTCCAGCCCTGGGGCCTTCACTGATTTTCCCACCAGAGGCATTGCTTAACCAAGGAACTTAGGCAACAAAAGAGTTGGGACCTCTCTGCCCCCAGCACCTCTTCACATCTCACAAGGCTTTCTAAAATTCTCTTAGACACAGTATTAAGGGCTTCTTTCACAGAAGTTGCACAGAAGTGTTAGGAGATCAGTTAATTCCATTTCAGTCAAGAAAGAAAATATTTATTGCATTTGAAATACAACGTCATGGGCTACAAACTAGAATTCAGGGGTTGTTTCAAAATGGGCATTCTCTAATATCTGTATTTGCAATGTGGTAGTAGTGAAGCATTTACATTTTCCTCTCTCTAAAATTATCCAGGGGCTGTTCATTTTCTTCTTCCACTGTGTATTTAACAAAGAAGTGAGAAAGCACTTGAAGAACACTTTAACTGGAAAGAAACCTCTTCCAGATGATTCCACTGCAACAAGAGCTACATTGTTAACTGTAAGAAAAAAAACATTGAGAGAAAAAACATCCTCTTGCTGGTAGAAGTTACCTAAAATAAACTTATAGGTGGCTTATCTGCAGTTAAGTGAACTGAAGGATTGCTTTCAGTGACTTGCACAAAGATTACTGATGGCATCTCTTGAAAGTTTTGATTTTTATTTTAATTTAAATCTTTGAGAGAAAATAATTCTTTTCCCTGGTATCAAAACCCATTTGGTTCTTTGAAACTTAATACATTTGTGGGTAACATGAGCTTCTGGAAGAGTCATTCACTATTGCTTTATGTCCTTTTTTCCCCTGTCAGCGATCTCTGAACTGTAACAACACGTACATAGAAGAGCCCAACATGTACCGCACAACTATGGGGGAATCCACTGTCTCCCTAGAGAGCACCGTCAGGTCAGCCAAGAGCCACAATAGCTACCTTGCTTATATTCTCAGGTAATCCGGTGGCAGGTGCATGGCTTTCAGGTGCTTGCCTTTCCCTTTTCATTGCTCTTGTGGAAATCAGAACTCTGGTTCAAATGCTACTTGGTTTATGTCTTAACAGTTCTGTTTCATGTGACTGTCATTCTCTTTGGTCATTTTCTGTTGCATGTGTCTTCGGGGCAGGGTTCCACCAGCTCGGTGGTTAACCTAAGAGTGATGTTACCTAGGTGGGCTGTGCTGCTTGCCTGTTCTAATTCAGATGTGTCTCAAGGAGCACAGTTTAGCTCATTGACTTTTTCAGAGTGTGATTCATATGGCATAAGGCAGATAGCTACATCAGGATAACCTCTGTCTCACCATAAAGTGACTGTGCAGTCAAGCACAGGCTGGCTGGCATCCCCTGCAGCTGTCTGCATGTCTGCTTTGTTGTTAAGAACAGTGAAGTGACCAAGAAAGTTGTCCTCTGTTTTTCTTCTCAAAGGGATGAGGCTGCTCATAAACTCAGTGGATCCTCAAGTCAAGCAAGGGCTGGTCAGACTGAAGCAGATTCCTCCATTTTTCATAGGAATCCATCCAAATCCAATGGTAAGAATAATTTCTAAATGCTTTGACCCATTTGTGCACTTTCTTCTCATCATATTCTTTGAAGTCTTCTGTAACAGAAAGAATAATTAGAATTATTAGGTGTTCTCATTCTCATTATGCCATTGGTATAACAAGCTATGCAATGGCTGCCTTACAAGGAAATGCTGGAATGGAAGTATCATATGTTTGCTGCTTGTGATGGTTTAATTTTTATTTGTTGTTCTAACAGCTGTTGACAGTTTATGGAGTCCCCTTTCTCACAAATTATGTACTGTAGCTCTTGATTTTTAGTTGGAGAAATTGTAATGTTTAAGACCTTGAGGAAATATTTTCCTTTACTGCTCTGTGGTTTGTACAAAAAATGAGAAGTGCCTCTTGTCTGCTTTTCTTTCATTTTGGTCTTGACATTAAATTTTGTTTCCTTGTAGCAGTTTTTAAGTGCATTTCAGATTCTTGGTATTTCTAGATATCTTCTTTTGCCAGTGTGTTGTGTTCATTGAGATCCAATAGGGTTAATGCTCTGCATATTAAATAGTGAAAAATATGTTCCCACTCTGTTCTCATGTCCTGTACATGTAAAAGATCCTGCCCACTAGCTAAGCTGAGAGGTTGTGCTTCCCAGTGATTATGCTGCTGTCCTTCTGAGTTTATCCTATATACACTTACAGATGTAAGAGCTCATTCCTCTCAGGGTCTGAACCAGATTCCTGCCTTTCCTTTCTCCTTGTGCATTTATCAGGTAGATTTGTTCAACGCCTATTTACCTTGCACTGTGTTTTGCCATCCCCATTTGCAGAGCACGATTCAGACTCCGACAGCGAGCTGTCCCTCGATGAGCACAGCAGTTCTTACGCCTCCTCCCATTCCTCTGACAGCGAGGAAGATGGGCTCGAGACAGAGAAGCAGTGGAACACATCTACATCCAAAAACAACGAGCATGGCCCACTCCACAGCACACCCAAAGGTACCCCCAGTGCCAGGGGAGGGCAGTGGTGCTCTAAAATAGCTTTAGATTAGATGGGATAAATTTGCCCCACTACAATGCAACTGAGGCAGCATCTCTACCTCTGTGCCTTGCTTCTGGAGAGATCCTTGTTGTTTCCAGCATAGAGACCTTTCTTCTTTCAGAGCTTGTTCACAGGGGTGGCTGAGTACTGAATCACACAGAATGCTGAATGCCTTAAGGTAGAGTGAACTTTGCAGGCAGGTCCCCAAAGCACTTGGACATGGCATTACCAAGCCAGCAAAATCATGTATGAAAAAGAGGAGAAAGGAGCCACGTGTTTTGAGGGCAGGGGAAAGAAATGCCTGCCCCTCCTCAGGCAACAAAGGCATTGTTGTTGGGGAGGCTCTGGACTTAAAGAGTTGGCAATCATTGACCATTAATATAATTTCTGTGTGGCAGGATGCAGGCATTTCTAAACATAGTTGATCCTGTCATAATGAAAGGCAACTTTGAATGACAAACATCCAGGCTGTATGCTGTGGCTCTTCACAGATACAGCACAGGGTGCCTGGGGTGCTCTCAGCCTTCAGAAACCAACCTCCCCAAGGAGGGATCTCTGACCCTGAGAGCTGAGAGGGTAGGTTTGCCTCACACTTCTCCATAATGGAGCTGGCAACCTCACTCTGGGGCGGTTTGGACACCCTGCCATCCTACCAGGTGAAATTTTTGGCTATTTAATACACCTCAAGGGCAGTGCAGTCCAGCAAGGGCACAGCTCCTCTCCAGCCACAGAGGCCAGGCAGTGGTTGAGAGAACATATCAAAGGTGTTTTTTGAGCTAGTGTTTTTTTGCATTGCAGTTGATACCCTTCCCAATCATGTGAAACCCTATTGGCCCACAGAGTGCGTAACAGCCAGCGATGGTGAGGACCCTGGTAGGAAACAGAAACTCAAAGTAGAGACCAAGGTCAACGTAGAGCTTCACAGGGAAAACCAGGTGAACCACAGCAATGAAGCACCACAGGACAAGGAGAACGAAGGGCAGCAGAAGGAGAACAGACCTCTGGCCCACCAGAATAACCAGCAGCCGGAACAGAGGAAAGGTAGCACAGCCAACCCAGCCTCACAGTTGGATTGGGAGACTGGGGGGGTTAATGAGCATTAATTAGTTTAAAAGGTAGCTCTGTCGGGGAAAAATACTTTCCAAATGGCTCCAACTTGTGTAGCCAGATACACCATGGGAAGTAGTAGGTAGTAATTAGTAACTAGTAACTAGTAGGTAGTTGCTGAAGTCTCTTCTTTTGTTGATGAAATGAAGTGCCAAACTAGAAGTCTTAGTAACAAATAGAGAATGTAACATCTTGCATGTGCTTAGCTTGATAAATGGAATTACTGATACACTTAAAAATTTTTATTATTCCCTCTTTTCCTTAACAGGCATCTTAAAAAATAAAGTTACCTACCCTCCCCCACTGGTGGATAAGAATATGAAGAACCGTTTGCGGGAAAAGCTGTCGGATTACAATCAGAGCACAGTCTCATCCAGGACTACTTCCCTAGGGACAAATGAGGGGCTCCGCTCTCCTTCGGACTCAGGGGTCACAGTGAAAAATGTCCGGAGGGAGCAGTCTCGAGACCAGCTCAATGGCATGGCCATGAGCCTCCACGTGGGAACAGGGCATGCTGACACCTCAGACTCAGAGTAAGTGCCCTGGGATGCCCTCTTGTGCTCTCACCCTTCACCTTCCAACCCCAGACTCACACATGAGCTAAACTTTCCTCTGGTGACTGGCCAGAGTCCATCACCAGTGACTGTCTTGATGGTCAGCCCATAACATGTCTCCAGGCCGTGGTGTTCCAGCCATGAGACGGCCAAAACAGGTATCCTGGGCAAGTTGTGTGATAGACACCTGCTGCTGGGTCACCCTGGCATGCTCTGAACTGGCAGGCTGATGTGGTACTGGCACACTTGGACAGGAGCAGCCACACTCTGCCCTGCCACCCTGCCAGGATTGGGTGGGCAAAGGCACAAGGCTGTGGTGTCAGTGTCCATCTGGGCAGAGGGAAGCCATGGCTGAGGCAGGAGACCCCAAGGCTGGAGAGATAACCGAGCTACCGATCCTAAATTACCAGGCATGTGATTCCTACCTGCTGCATGGCAATCAGTGTGTGAATTTACCATTGTAATCTAAATCAAACATAGACAAAAGGCTGAGCAAGCTCTCGGCCAAAGGAAATTCTCAGAAACCTCATTACTCATCATAATTTTTGCATTTCAAATTAAGACAACAGCCATATGTTAAGTGTCTGCAGGCATTTTATTCATATAGTCTCATTTGTTAGTAGCATGAGTAATAGTCTTACTGTTTCACCAAACTGAGAGAAAATTTCTCACCCAGCTTTAAATCTGGCACTGTCTCACCAGGCTGTAAATATCCCTGTTGGGTGTACAGACCATTCCCACCTCACTACAAAAGCACATCTTTGGATTGCTGGGATTTGGCTGATGAAATAGATCCTAGTTAGCCAGGAAACATGGATGTTTTGATAAGCCATTACTGAATAAGCTGCTACCAGGTAACACAGTCGTTACTGGAGAATAACTCGCTAGCTTGTACTAAGGAACTGTGTTACCTCCAGAGCTTTGGCATCATGGAAAGCTCTGCTGTTGGCAGAGATTGCACAAATTGCACAGATTGCACAAATCCATCTGATACACCAGGCTTCTAACAGCTTGTAAGATCTGTGTGTGAACCTTGCATCCTCAGCAAAGCATTAGACAAACACAAGCCCTCTGCACAACTTCCTCTAAAACATTTTTGTTGTGTACTGCCTGAAACTGTTTCTCCCAGCTGGTCTCCCCCTCTAGGACAGCAAGCAGTGGATTGGCAAGGCATGGTAACTTCACAGAGCATGAGCCCTTACTAAAAACAATTAGGTGGGTTTGGGTGGAGTGGTTTGCCTGTGCCTGTTTAACCCTAAGCCTGCATGATCACTTCTTCTCACTGACAGAGGCAGTAATGAAACTTCAATTTGAACCATCAGGGAACTGTGATCACCTCTGCACGGTTCCGACTCCTCGCCTTGGACTTCATCAGAGCGGCCACACGGCGAGGAGGGTGAGGGGGCATCCATTCCCACGTGGCTTCACCTTCTGGCAGACTCCTGGCTGCTCCCAGCTGCACTTGCAATAAGGGCTCTGTGTGGTACACTCCTCCCACAGGAACCCATGCTGAAAACATGGGGATGGCCACAGGAATGCACTGTGATGGACAGACACCTGTGCACCCTGCACACAGTGCTGCAGGGGTTGCTTGTTCCAGCGGAGAACCAAGGAAAAACACATTGTTTCCTAGTGGACCTACAATGAGCCTAAAGACAAGCACTATGAGGTGTCTCTTGTGGAGTTTTGATGGCTACAGCGTGAGCCCTTGAGGGTTCTGAGCTCTAGGGAGGAATATCTAAACAAGTGTCCTTTGGTTTCTATGCCAGCATCTCTGTCCACCCCCCTACGGACACGTCGTCTTAAGAAAAAAAAATCCTTTATATATATATATATATAAAAAGTGTAGATACTTTTATATATTTTGTATGGTGTTGCTAAAGACAAAGTTCCTTTGTATATTTTACATTTATACTGATCTTCTTAATTTGATAATAGGAAACCAATTAAAAAGATGTTTTGATATTTTTTATATGAACATTGCACAATTTTACTTGAATTTGGCGTTTGATAAGTAACTGAGGTTTGCATGGAAGCCACCTTCAGACACAATGCAGTTTTCAATGTACTACAGTAAAGATTACATTAAAAACCATGACTATAATTTATAAGTTCTGTTAACAGATTTTGGAACACTTATAAGGGCACAGTATGTTTTTCTCATAAGCTCTTCTAAAACCTACAATATTTTTTTCATTTTTTTGCATTGAAGTGTTCAGGAACTGAACTTCAGGACTACACATGTCTTTGTGTAAGGTTTCAACACAGTCTTTGTCTGGAAGAATTCAAATCAGTATTTCCCTTACAAAGAGCAAGAAAATAATTGGTGTGATTGTATGGTAGGTTTTGACCCTGGTCTGGCTGTGCAACAAACCAGCACTCTGCATGTCCCAAGGACAGGGCCCTCCTCCCATGGATCAATGTCTGCCTCAGGTGTTTTTCTCTTTTTTAGCTCATTGGATTCAGCACATTACTAATCAAAGCAGAAATACATGACTTAAAAGCAGATTTGACTGCCCAGCTCTTTAACAAAGCACTGCTCCTCTTGATAGTTCAAAAAGTTCATGAAAGGCTTAAGGTTTCGTGTTTCCCACAAAATGTGCTGGTTTCACAAGTTTAGGAAAGTTAAGTGTGACCTGTCTGCTGTTTTCACCTTCCTGCAATGTTTACAAAAAGAGGAAGAGTAAGCTGTGAAAAAGTTTGCATCCAGCAGTGCAAGGCAGAGCTCAGCCGGTGGCTGCCATGGTGGGAATACTTGACTGCAGGGATGGCAATGCTGTGCCTGTGCCTGCTGCCTGCCAACAAGGCTTTCAGGAGCTCCCTGCTCACCATAGCAGCCCTTCTGGGAAAATATTGGCTATTGTTTGTGCAAATGTGTGTGAAGGGGAAGAAAATCGGGCTAAATAAAATGCAGGAGTTGGAGAAAAGATGAGAAACTGTGTACTGTACTCTCGGTTTCATTGTATTCTTATGCATTTTCAAAGTATCAAGGAGGCCTTTGGAAGGGGAGAGGAAGGAAAGATGCTGTTCCTTTAAAAATTATGCAACACACTCTGACATTTTCTGACAGAAAAAAATATTTGAATGTTTTAAGGGTCTGGCACTTGGCTGTGTGCTCAGGCATTGTGTATAACCCATGCTAGTTGTTCTTACATCTGTGTATGTATATTTTGTCCCAGTGAGATGTAGGTAGTTTTTATTTTGATCAGAATTGTTGCAGTAAATGAGGGTCAGTTGTATTAATGACAAAAAAATTAAAACCTATTTTTATGACTTTTTAAAAGCTTTATGGCAGATTAGACACTGGAAGTTTGTTTGTTTTTTTAACAAATGTATTTATTAATGTGCAGAACACTGGAATTGCATCACAGATGAAAGGAGAATTTACAATAAATTAAGAAATTTTTTTGAACTTGTATTCTTCCTCTGGTGGTTTATTTTGAAGTGCAGCACAGATGAGAGTCCAAATAGCATTTCCTGGGCATTAGCAGGAGCAGGAAAATACAGGTACCCACCTCTCACTGAGGCAGCAGAGGCTGTAAAGCACCAACCAGGCAATGCAGCCCAGAGCCCTGGACTGGCACAGGATGCCACAATGTGCATGGCATTTCAGTCCAAACCTGTGGAATTCTTCAGATATGGGAAATAGTCCATGGAAGAGAAATGCCCTCTGCTAACCTGGAGCAAAGCAGATCACCAGGAAAGCATCAGATTTAGAAAAGGATGTGTGGGAGCAGTTGAGGGGAGTGGCTGCAGCCTGCAGGGAGTGACAAGAGCCTCTGGGACGGTCTGGGCTCTGTCCTTGCTCTCCCAAACCAGCTGAGGCCAAGGCAAGGTCCTGCTCACTCAGTCCTTTCCAGGCTGTTGTGCAAGTCCTCATTCATGCATCTCACAAGGCACAGCAGTGACCTGCACGTGTCATGTCAGCTTTCTGGAAATCAAAATGTTTCTCAGTGTTAACTGCCCAGTGTGAAGCCAGGTGGAGAGAGCCTGGCTACTGATTTAGAAGCAAAATCAATTCTTCAGGATCTTCAGTTTGGAAACAGCTCTGGCAAAACACTAAAGAAACTCAAGTAATATCCCAGAGGGAAACTGGTTTTAATTTTATAGTGCAAGTGCATTATTTGGTGGAACACTGAGTTTTTCTCAAGTATTAGTTCACCATTGTGTGGAGAAGCACAGTAAGCCTGAGGCTTTCACATAAGCAGGTTAGTTAAGGCAGAGACCAGGCTGTGATCCTGTCTCCAGTAGTGACCTGCAGCATATGTTTAGAAAAAGAGGATTATCAGCCACACATAACATGGCAAGGTGGCCCCAGCAGGGTCCACAGCCCCCAGCTCAGCAGCTCAGGTCTTCCCAGAGGGAGGGGTTGTGCTGCCTCCAGCAGCCCATGTATTTCCCTCATACATCTCTCGTGTTGTTTTGGATCCATTTAAACTTCTAGTGCACAGTGGGCTGCCTGATTCAGTCACAAGCAGCAAGAAAAATCTCTTCCTTCAGCTTCATTCCTGTCCCCTACAATGAACACCTTTGCTGCTTGCAGCAGGACAGGCAGTGAGAATCATCTCTGTCACCTTCTCCAGGTCAAAGAGAGAGACAGGCTCTGTCCTAGAGCACCTGAGAAATCTCTTTCCAGCTGGGCAGCTGTAACGGCAGTAACTGTTCCACGTGCAGAAACATTGCTGTACCTTTTACCCTTCATCCTTGCCCTTCTTCAACCCATTACCATGTCAGCTACAGCCTTTTTGGTGGTGGCAGGGAGAGGAGAGACCAGAGCAGTCCACAAAATGCAAGCACTAGGCCTGCCCCCGCCAAAAAAAAAAAAAAAAGAATTCAAAAAAATCTCCATTTCATTCACTTTTCCTGTCCTAATCTTTACAATGGTATTTGGCCTAAGCAAATTGTAGAAGAAAGTTCCATAAGAAATACATCAGTGGCAGCAGCATGGCATGGTAAGGCTGCAGTAACATAAGCAGTCATGAAGCCCAGCCACTTCAACAACTCAATATACTCAAATATATTCAAATATACTCAGGGATCTGTCTAAAAGTCCTAAACAATAATTCCAGTAGAATTGCCAGTAGCCAGCAATAGCATTTCTGAGGATGAGTGAGTTTTTCTGAATCTTTATGCCATGCTTGGGCACACAGCCCGCTCAGCTGCAGAGGATGCCCCTGCCAAGGTCTGGGGGGTCACAGAAAGGTCCCCAGCAGCCCTGGTGAGATATCACCACTGTCACACCAACACCACCTGCAGCACCAGGAGCACTCTGGATGCATTTGTGCCTCACAGCCTCTCCTGCAGAGGTTATGCCATGCCTTTATTCTCCTGTTTGCACAAGTGCAACTCACTTCTCCCTAAAAGAAGCAATTTGTACTGGTCTCATTTTCCATTTCAATCTATTGATTTTTGTATCCATCCTCCAGTTTCTCATGCTCATTTTGGATTTTAGTCCTGCCCATGAGGATGCCTAGAGGCAGCATCTGCAGCCTTTACCAGCTACCTTTTATTTCATCATTCAAACCATGAATGAAATTATCAAATAAAACTAAGCCAAATAGGGCTTTTGTAACACTTCTTTTCTTGCCAAGCAAGTTTTGCACCTACCTCATATCGATTAACGTCAGCTGCTCTCACAGTGTTTTATGTATGACAATAGTGTGGGGCAGCATCAAACCTTTCACTGAAGACATGTTCCATCTGCTGCTGCTGCTCCTTTATTCACTGTGCCAGGCATTGTATTAAAGAAAATGAGATTAATCTGAAGTGTGTGTGGCAAAGAGACCCTGTTAATTCATGATTGTCTTCTAAATACTTCAAAGCATTTGTAAGTGCTCCCAGGAGCCCTCCAGAGCTCTGTGCTGTGCTGTGTCCCCTTCTGCCTGGGTTAGACATCTGCTGCTGCCATCCCTCTGCCCAAAGATACTTCTGAATTGAGTATCCTTCAAACTCAAATTTTGCATAGTCTGAACATACTGTTTTTATTTGAACTGATTTCCTTGTGGACTGATGCTTCATGGAGGTGCTGTGAGAGAGCTTTACCTCTCTAGAGATACAACAGTTTGCAAAATCACCAGCCCCTTGGGCTAGTGTGCAGGAAAACCTCTTGCTTTTGGTCATTTGATGGAAGCCCTTCAGAAGTTCATCTTGAATGATCTTGTTTGCATGTTCAGCCTGTATTGTGCTTTCCAAGTGGAGAACATAGAGTTGGGTCTGTGTTGTTGTTAGATATTCATACACTCAAGGAAACAGTGAGCATGGGAAGTCCTGGGTATGTATAAACAGGGCAGCTGAAGCAGAAGGTCCTTGTGAATTATCCATTCCCTTCAGGTTAGGAATATCCCACTGAATCCCGTACAAAGCAGCAGCTGCTGTGGTTGGGAGTCAGCAAAGTGCAAAGTTTCCAGGGGAAACAGCAAATCTGGCATTGATTTTGAGAAAAATCAATACCTTTTATTACATGTTTATTTCCTGAATAAAACAAACAGAAACACCTAGAATGGTTAACTCCTTCACTTACAGTTGCACAGGTTTCAGGGATGGAGAGGATCAGGGAAAAGCCCAGTTGGCTTAGGGGCTTTAGGGGTTAGGGTTCATGGTGCTGGCACAAAATGGCCAAGTGGGAGTGAGCAGGTGGTCAGGAGGGACCGAGCTGCCATCAAAGCACTCCTGACACACAGCTTTCCCCACTGGGAAAAACACCTTCCTGGCTGATCTTATCTAGGTTATGCCAAGCACAGCCCAAAAGCAGCTTGTGTACTTTCTTTCTTGCTCTCTCAGTGACAGGGCAGGTCCCCCAGCATCCCAGTCTGCATCACTTCCCTGTGGGCAGACCCATGACAGAGGCAGTGCCATCACAACTGAGGTAAACCCAAGGGGCTTCTGTCAAGGCTGTTCCTTTGCTGGAGCAGAGCAGCCACAAAGCACTCCTGTTTCTTGCACAGTGTTTAGTTTGCCTCTGTGGTGATACACAGACACACCAGGCATCCCTTGGGATTTCCTGCAAGCTCCACCTGTGTTAAACATGCCTCTTAGGAGGTTTAACATGGGAGCTTCAAGCCTGGCCTCTGCTGGGCTGGCTTTTCTTGGCAGGTGCTCAGCAGCATTAGCTACAGGAAGTCCATTGTAATTAAAGGTTGGGCAGTTGTGGCAAGAAGCACCAGAGCAGAGCTGCCTGCTCTAATTCCCTGGATCAATCTATTGTGCTCAGACAGTATTTACATGTCTCTCCTGATCCATCAGTGATGCTCTCCTCTGGCCTCAGATAGAAGGCAGCTTGCAGGGAGCCACCTTAAAACCCATCAGTCCCAGCTCTCCTCTCAGTATCTAATTCCCCTGCTTGCTCTGGAGTTCCAGCACCACTGTTGCATTGCAGTGCAGAGGAGACACACCACAAGAGGACAGTCTCTGCTCCATGAAATGGTTGTGTCATAAATAAGGATCAGCACCTGGCTACTAATCAGTTCACAGATTCTTCTTGTGCCATCTCCTTCACCCTAAAAGGTAGGTGTAAGACATGAATAAGTATGTAGTATGTAAAGTGCTTTTTCAATTTAAAAGTCACACCTGAAAGCTTCCAAACGTGTAATAGATTGATCAAACAGTTTTACTACATATAGCAAATCTGCTATGGAGCCATGGAGCTGTTGGTGTGACATGGCCTATAGAGTCCTTTGTGTACTCTCAGAGAGTAGAGATAAAAATGTGTGAAGAGTAGTTAAGTAACTAGATTAAAATAAAAACTACCTTTAATTCAGCACCAATCTGAAATCCACAGATACTACATGGCTAGTTATCCTATTTTTGCATACTAGTCCATTTTATGTTTACAGTCCATCCTTCTTTGATGTTTATATTTTCATACAAAGCCTCATCCAGTGTAATGAGACCACACCAGACCAGCTGAGTTTGCTTTTCCACCGGGCAGGAGCTGCAGCAGGGCTGGGGATGCAGCCTTTGAGACAAAGATTTCAAAGAGTTCTGTGCTACCCTTTTTTAGATGTAAATTTTGCTGAAGTCTTTAAATGAGAGAAGAAATGTTCCATCACTGGTTTTCTCTCAGTCTCTCCTCCTGTGCTGCCCTGAGAAATGGGCACAGCCCAGGATTTTCCTGCTGGGCTGGTGTTCATCAGCCCTGGAGAACACAGCAGAGTGGGAGGCAGACAGAGGAAATCTCTGCAGTACCTGCCAGGGGGAGGAGGAGCACATGGCACATCTTCCCTGCCCCGAGGACATGGCTGAGCTTCCTCTCTGCTCTGGTCAAATTTCACTGAAATAAAAAGAGAACTGGATGCACAGAGGGATGAAGCAGCTGGCTCCCACAAAGTCAGTGCTACTTGCATCTTGAGTCTCTTTCCTCCCTAGGGGCACTCCTGGAGAAAAGGAAGAATTCACCATTTGTCTAGGAGTCCAGCTTGAAGGTTTTCTGATACAACCCAGATGTTCCATCTGCCAGCCAGAACTGCCACCAACACTGCTTGCAGACCACATCCAGTGATGCCTTGGGTTTTAGCTTTTATATTTTTCAGATTCTCTGCTGCTTAGTGTGTAACTCTGAAACTTCACATTAGGTGTTAGTAAGTTCTCTTCACAGGGTAGTTTAGACAAAACAATTCCTTCCCAGAATAAAGGACAACTGGTACCCAAAAAGCAGAAACAACAGCAAAGTGAAGGGGGTAAGACAGGGGGCTGAGACTTCATAGCCTGGGGCTGTGGTTGGGCAATTGACCCCAATATGTAGATGAACCAAAACTTCTAAAAGTGTAAAAACTTTTGGATGGATCAGGATCCATCCGGGCTCTTGCACTGCCCTAGGTGTATCCTTTCAATAAATACCTACTTTATTCCTTTTGCTCTGTCCAGTCTCTGTTCCAGGTCAACCTTTCCAGGCATCACCAGCTCATGCAACCCCAGAGACACAAACCCAGGAGCCCTGCAGGAATGCAAAGCACCAGGGGAATTTCTGTCATGAGCCCCCACAGCCCTTTTGGAGAAACCCAGGACAGAGTAGTCAGGTCACTTTTCTCTTGATGTATCTTCTTAGTGGAAGTAGGTCTGCTGCCTTTCACCACAGGGACTGAAATGCTGTAATTACAAGACTGGTATTTTCCTGGCAGCCTCCGCAAAAGATGGTGCTACTGAATGGGAAAAGTGCCACTGAATTATCAAAGTTCAGGGTGGAGCAGCCACCCAAAAAAAATTACTTTCTAGGGTCTGTTTAAGGGGTATCTGTCCATGTATTTCATTGTTTCTAGGACCTTAAACTTGCAGAACGAGTTGGAAGCTCTTTTGTATTGAAGAAATTACTCTGAATGCTGCAAACCTGCACAGAGTCCATTCACTTTTTGCTTTCTCCTTTCTGTAGCTGTACTATGCCTGTAGTAAAAAGCAAGACACTTTAAAAAACCCCAAAAGTCACTGTTCATCAGCATCCTCCCATATTCAAAGTGTGAGAATCTGGTACTCATTCTCAAGAAGGAAAAAAAATAAATCTCCTTTTTACCCATTCAAGAACCAGATGAAATTTGAGAGTGACCAGGAAACCAATGACCTGCACAGCCTGGCACAGGGAAAGAGGGCAGGACTGAACTCCAAGAAGAAATGTGTGTTTTCCCTGATGCCAGGGATGACTGGCCTGACCTGTACCATGCTGTCTGCCCAGCCCCAGTCAGAGTTTGGCTCTTACAAGGTGCTGCCTCTCAGCCTGCCCACGGCTGTGCTGACACCCCTGGGCAGCTTTATCCCTGCTGTGAGCAAACCCACCGAGGGGCAATCCTTCCAATGGATTGGCTCAGCAAAAATCTGAAGCAAAAGGGAAAAACTCTCAATTACAGACGTGCTAATTGCCACCATGTCCCAACAGCACGGCTGGGAGGGATGGCCGTGATGCCCTGGTGCCTCCTGGTGCTGAAGCTGGAAATGGCACATCACACCTTGGTGTGATCATCGCATTTATCACAGATCATTTCACTTTGTTCAATGCTTTAAAGCGTGTAAATACTACAAATGCAGAGAAAGCGTTTTTACAATTAAACCCGAGGCTGTTTGAGGCGCTGAGATCCCCCTGCAGCTCATTGTGCCTGCAGAACCCAACACAGTCCCGAGCAAAGCAGGGACAGCAGAGACCCTCCCCAGCCCTCCCTGGCTGAAGCCTCCAAGCTGAAAGGGCTCTTTTGGACAAAGAGAGGTTCGAAAATTCTGGTTTGGGAATAAAGGTGGAAGGGGAAATTGTATCCTTTACTCTGAAACAGCACGATCCTGAAATCCTGGCACAGAGCTTGTGCTGTGAGCCTTCACTCCCATTGCCCTCGGGGGACAGACTGCACAGGAGGCTGCACACACTCATCCCCCAGCTTCCAGGGAGAGCTCAGCCTTGTCCACAGGGGCTGGATTCAATATTCACATCTAGAAATACTAATTTAAATGCTGCACCTGAAAATTTGTTATTTTTTTCACTTGTAAGTATGCTCAAGTATAGACCTACTCTAAAAAGGAAGACGGGGATAAAGCTTTATAAAAACAACAGCAGCTTTGGTCCCTGTGGTTTGCAGCTAAAGAGAGTGAATGCTCACTTTTGAAATAGGAGGATGACAGCTTCTCTCAGCCCTAAAAGCCAATGCAAACACTAAGAGCCAATGCTTTTACTGCTGGACTGCAAATACTGTGCTGCCATAGTGTGAATGAAATCCTTCACCACACCTGTGCAACATCTCAGTGCTCCAAAGCTCCTAAGCAGGTGAAGACAGAATCACAGAGCAGCCCTGCTCTCCTTGCATGGGGACACTTCTGTCCTCCAGCAGCAGCTGGGGCAGGAACACTGCCAAGATGGAGCAAACCAGGAGTGCAATTAAGACAGGTTTTACACAAGCACTTCTGGAATAAAACTGCACTTGGAGTGCAATTTTTCAGTCATTACACACTCAGAAACACAGGTTTCAAATATATTCACAGGGCACAACAGAGATTTCAATTCAGACCCAGCCTCAGCTGACATGAGTTGTGGTTTTTCAGTTACATGATCCTAATCTTGTTATCACATTTTCTACTTTGGAAGGAAAAACTGCTTTTTAGAATAGTTATTCATGTGAGTCTTTGAAACCAAATATTTCAAGACCTGAAAAGCTTAATCACCACTTGAAAGTGAAATCACCTGTTTGCAATCTGTTGCCCAAAGTAGCAGGAGAAATGACCAAAAAAACAGTGGAAAGCCAATGAATTTTAAAAAGCACATTGATGCCAATCTTCTGCAATAGATATAAAAAAGAAAACTGACCTGCCAGACTGCCCTTTCCCCATCCAAGCTTAATCTTGGCCCAATTCCAGCCTTGGCAAAGGCTGTGTGAACAATGGTGTCAGTGATGTCCCTTGTTGGGCACACGGCTGCCTGACCCCAGCACCAACCTCTGCTCCCACCCCACTCCTCACTCCCTGCTCCCAAGCTGTTTGGAAATGCTGGTTTAAACACACAAATGTGTGTTGCTGGACAGCCTCTAGTGAAGCATCCCATGCCATGTTTGCAATTTGAATTCCACAAATGCTCACTAACTCCTAGCTCAAAGCAGTGTGGTGAGGCTCACTGGGAGCAAGAGCTGCAATCACTCCATCATGTCAAAGGCTTTCCTTGTCATCATGGCAAGAGGCTGAGCTGCAGCTCCACCCTCCTCAATGAGGCTGTACTAAACAAACATTGTCCATATTCACCTCTACCTCAGATGAGGACTCTTCAGTAGAACCATGAAGTTTCATTTCTGATGATAAAAATCAAAGCCTATGAAGTGAATGGAGATCATTACTGGAGAGGTTTCCACCAAAGAGCAGCATGTCAGCTTCTGAACTTTCTGCATTAGTCATCCTGGATTACTGCTGTGTCCAGTGTTAAGGATGCTTAAGCAGAAACAGGGAAACAGAATATATTCAAAAGCCTCTGTTCTGCAGGTGCTGTACTACAAACAGGACATGGTTAACCTTTCCTGCTATGAGGCACTGGCTCAGCAGCTCTCAGCAAACCTGGGATCTCACTGCCAGTTAAAATCTCAAAATTCTACACCACCAGGAAGCCCTGATCCTGCACAACTGTATTTGAGGACCAGTCACCTTCTGCTATCATGCTGAAAGACAGTAATTAATTTTTGCTATCTTGCTGCAATTAAGTTTTATTATGAGCTTGGGGTATCCTCAATATGCACCCAGTCTTTATAAAACTACCTAATTTTGAAGGAGTATTCAGCTCTTCCTAAGAGCAATCCATTTTGAGACAGGGCAAGATCCAGTCATTATCAGGTCTATACTGATCCACAATAAGGAAATCCCTGTGAATTTGCATTTTTCTCAAGCACAACAATGCATTCTCCTCTCTAGGAGATAAACCAAACAGCCTCAGACCTCAGCAGTTAACAGAAAATTAGTCAGTTGTGTGAAAACATTTAACATTCAAGGCTGTTAAGCCCCTAAGATTTGTAATTCTGATTTATATAAACATCTGATGCAACTACTTAACACAGTTTAAGAATCCAAAGCATTTTTTATAAAACTATGCAAAATGAAAAATAAATATCTGCTGTCTGGAGCTCACTCGGAATGCTGAACTTAAACATCATTCACCCTTCTTCCAGAGTTCAAAGCACAAACACACATTTAGTATAAAATAACATTTTATACTAATATACTAATAACATTAATTTACTAGGGACAGGTACCTTTAAGTAAGGGGGAAAAAACCATTTCACATACTCATAGGAGATACATTTATTATTTCAGACATGATTTTTGTATTAAAATTCTTGTAGGTAAAACTATTATTACAGAACACCTTAGGACATCCCTTGGTATGTATTAATATAAACAGCACCATACAGTCCAGCAAAATTGCACCAAACTGGCTTTAGTTTTAAACTCCTTCAGTGCTAACAGTCAAGAGCTGGCAGTCTGGTTAACTGGCCTCAAGAACCACATTTATTATAGCTTTTATTGTTCTCAGGCAGCAAATTCTCCAAAGTCCTTCAATAAACCATCCCAGGTGTTATGTTGCTGGTTCTGCTTTGTCAATCTCTTCCTTCTTTGGACTCTCCTCTCTGTTTTTGCCCTGTTGCAGGGTGTACACTGATGGGCCTATCCTCAGGATCTTCCCACTGCCCAGGCACTCATCTCCCTTGTAGAACACAGCAAACTAGGAGATAAACACAGAGAGAGTCTTTTTATATCAGCTGCAAAAACCATGGTGAGAAACTGCAGGCTGTGCAAGACATGCTGGACAGTGAGCAATTTATATCTGTTCTGTCTAAATCTTAAAAAACCCAACCCAAAACAAACAAAACCCCCGAAATTACAGAGGATTTGTAGGATCACATGAGTGTTAATTTATAAATGTGTTGGTGGAAATTTCATCATGAACTTCTACAAGGCTATCTCAAAACTCTTCAGTTACTGAGGAGGAATGGATTGTGCTGGAAAGTTTCCTTTCCAAAGGGAATGACATACATAACATCACCTGCATCTTCACTGGACCTTCCCCAGAAAACTGTGCCCAGCCTACAGTGGCACCTGACAAAACAGGAAGGGGACCAAGAACTGTAGCAGCAGACAATCTGCAAGGAACCAACTGGAGCTCCCTGATGTGCTCAGCAGGCTGGTGCAGGAGAGGGCAGCCCAGACCTCCTGCCAGTACAGAGCCTGGTTACAGGCTCAGCAGCTCCTGGCACTCAGGGCCTTCTCACACCTCTCATAAGCTCTGGCTGGATCATTCTCAGCTTCTCTCCACTACAAACAGTTATCAGCTAATGTCCCTCCTGATGTGTCCCACAGGCCCCCAAGTATTGGGGAGGGTGGGTAGAACTTATGCTGGCAGAAGGGATGCAGGGAATGCTTGAGAGGAAATGTGCTGGAATGGATGGAGTATCTTCATTTTGGCAATGCTCAAAGGCATCCCTGTTAGGCACAGCACCTCTCCTCTGTCTGGGACAATGGAATTCACCAGACAGCCTCACTAAACAGGTTTGAACACTAAACCCACACTAAGCGGGCAATTACCAAATTAATGCCTTTTAAAATCTACTTATTGCAAAAAACAACAGCTTCCATTTCTGCATATACAACTGATTACCAGAGATGCTTCCATGTATTTCTAAAATTTGTAAGCAAGTTTCTCAGAATATACAGATAACAACAGATCATTTAAATCTGAAACAATCTCCCTGAAAATAGTAGATAAATACTAAAAATAGAGATAATCACTCTCACATGCAAATAAATTAATTCCTTTGTTCCAGCTAATAAAAAAGCTACTTTGTTTTATTAGCCAGATAAGGTAAAACACAAAAATGGAAGGAAAACAACTTCTAATAACTTACCTGTCCAGGTGTGATAGCTCTTGCTGGCTTCACTAGTGTTACCCACACACTCCCATCTTGGTTTAGAGTCAGGACACAAGGTACTAGAGCAGAAAATTATAAAACACCTGAAGTTAACCATTATGTTCATGTTAAAGAAGGAAAACCCAAGCTAAACAGATCTAAGTCACGATACCACAGCACAGAATTGTTTTGTAAGAAACAATTTGTTTTTTGCAGAAACAGGAGGGCCAAGCCAGAACCTATCCACTATTACTGCAGAACTACATGAAGTTTCACAGACTACCAGAGTTTCACAGACTGAGCTAGACAAAAGAAAAGGTTTGACTACCCAGTGCCATCTGGTGGCGGAATCTGAAGTGACACTCCATCATCTTCTCCCTGACGAGCTCCGGCGGCGGCTCCTCCGCTATCCAGTGCACTCGGGCTGTCCGCAGCAGGTCTCTGTACAGAGCAGGGTGATCTCGGGACGGTGCCTTAAAATACGTTCAGTTATTGCTGATGAGTTTGTCAAAGAGCATGAAACTTGGAAAGTGAAGCATGAAATATAGAAGATGCATCCAGCCATAGCAAAATGAAGGCAATATGAGCAAGAAAGCAAACACTTGTCAGCACTTAACATAGGCTAAAGCAAGCCTGAATGGTTTGTCAGTCTTCTACTCCTCAGAGCCATGTCTCTCTTCTTGTATGCTTTTCCCTCCAACTGCATTTTTGCCTTCTTCAGGCTGAGTTCAGAAACCTGACCTTCTTTATCCTGTCTCAACAAGATGCTACCTCCCTCTTCTCCAACTTCCCCAATGAACACCTCCCTAGCAAAGGCATTGCCTTTGACAAACTTGCTGCAGGACAAAAATATTTCTTAGTGCTCCTGTCTGTTTCTTCTCAATTCTCATTTGATTATGGTCCCATGTACTGGCACATTAACAAGCAGCAGAACACCTCATTATAATCACATCAGTATCCAGGAAGAGTAACAACTGCGTGAACAGGAAGAAATATTATCAATGCTGGCAAGCAGCAGAAGTCTGCATCACCTCATATGATTAGCCATTAACACACCAATTATTTATTATTTATCATATATATTCTGCCTCAGTTTTCAAAATGATTAAACTCTGTCACTGGCTCCTCATCCTTTTACTAGAAAAACAAAGCAGAAATATATCATAAACCAAGCTAATACACATTTTATAAACCACATCATAATAACTGAGATAAAACCCTCATGCTTTAGAGTAGAAAATGAGAGCTCAGAGATTGGCTGGTTCTTTTCAGTATTTGCCCTTTGCTTGGAAAAACTCTATGCCAAAATCTAAAACAATTTGGTGCTCGTGAGAAGCCTGTTTGGAAAAGATGTTTCACATCTGCTGATGCTACACTAGTTGGTTCTTGTTTCCACCAGAGGAAAGCCAAGAATTCTGCCCAGGTTAGGCTCAGATTCCATATAGCAGCAGTCACAAAATACATGCATAAGTCATTTGCAAATCCAGTGTTAATTAACTCACCACAAAGACATCTCCAGTGCTGACATCTTTGTCTACAACAAACCAAGCCTCCTTGAGGCCTGCCAGCCGAGCCCTCTGGCCTATTGTGAAGAGGAACCAACCTAAAGAAATATGAAAATAGAATGCTGCTAGTAACTTTTCATCTTTTACTATCAGAAGAACACATTAAAATAATTTCCCCAAAATTTTACAACTAAACAAAGAATAACAAACCAAGCTGTCTTACAGAAGAGGGCTAGCCACAAACTAAACTAACATCTACTTGAAATTTCATCTGTACCTGAAATGCAAACTAAAGATTACAAATCAATCCATTTCAACTGTGGCATTCTTAGGTATTACAAAAGTTTCAATTTGTGGGTTATCTACCACTCAGTCTTGCCAGTCTCCCTTACTTTCATGTACCAGCATAACATCCTGTTATCATAAATTAGTTGGGAGAGAAACTCAGTTCTGGCAGCTTGAACTGAGGACAGCAAATAAAGAACACTCAGGAGAAAAGGCAAAGTTAAGGTGCCCATGTTTGATGATGTCCTGCTGTGCATCACTGAGGTACATTGTCTTCTGCAAAGTTTAGGTACTAAAAAATATGGAACTGAAGTACAGTCATTTGAAAGAATTAAGGGACCAATGATCTCTTGGTATTAAAATAGCAATTACTTAGTATCAACAGAGTAACCCTAATATTTATTTGCTTTCTTGCAATACAGAACAAATAATAAAGAATCAGTTTAGTTCAAGGCTCTACTACTGTATACAGCAAACTTTCCATGGTTTAACAAACTGAGTAAAACCTGCAGACTCCTTTGGAAATTCCAAAAATTTGTCCCTCCAAATATAAGCAATATTGTTCCATTTATCTAAAAGTAAGTTATTAAGGTGGGTTAGGCAATTACCTTTGTGTCTTCCCATCACCTTCTTATCTTCAATGGAAACAAAGTTACCTGGTTGAGGTTCCAAATACTACCAAAGAGGAAGAGGTAAGTCACAAGACAGCCCAAGAAAACCTCACAGTATATTTCAGATTCTGTCACTACATTCTCTCAAAGCTGAAAAACAACTCTTCAAGAAATAAACTCTGCCCAAGCAGCTTACTGACTCCTCCTTGATGCTGCTCTGCAGGAAGGGCAGTCCCTATGAGCAGTAATTCTAGGCTTCACTTCCCCTATCCTCACATACATCAGGAGACAGCAGGATCCAGCACTCTGTCCCTCTCACATTCCAACCATTTGTCAGAGCCTGGCAGGCACAGAGTGCATGTTCACTTCTTTTGCACCAGAAAATGAGTGACAGCTGGTAGAGGGGCAAGATATTTCCTACAGGCTGTGGGCATCAGCTTCTAATTAGGCTTGTGACTGCAAAGGGAGGTGGGACATTGCTACCTACAGTGGGCCACAAGCTGCTAGAGATTTTTCTATAGATAGTGTTTTAAAAACTGAACACCAGAACAAACCAAAGATTGCCAGAGATTCAGTGTTGCTCACCTCAAGAAGGAATTTTTCAAAGTTTCTTTCACCAATGAAACAGACCCCCATACTCTGAAAAAGGAACATGGAATTGAATACACAAAAGCAGAGAAAAACATTTGAAATAATGTCAATTAATAATCAGTCCAAGATTTTTTTCTCCCTCCTGTGTACCCCAAACTATTTTAGGCATCTCATAAACAAATCCACATCATCTGCTGCAACATAGGTAAACTAATTCTATACAGAATCAGTGAGAGCTGTAAGCACAGAAGTAAGAAGGAAAATAGAAAATAGAACACCTGTTCAAGAAATACATTAACCTCAGTGACTAGATTGTATGTACATTAAAAACAGATGTCTCTTTCATATTAAAGTACAAAAGTAACAAAATGGCAAAGTGGTGGTCCATCTCTGGAAAAAATCACTTCCAGAACCAAATAGGCTTCTCCTTCCCTTCCAGTTACTGCTATCATTCTTCAAACACATATTTACTGAGGCTGAATATAAGCATGAAAAGCAATCAAGGCAGCATCAGCAACATAACTACTGCCTGCCTGCATTACAGTTTTTGAGATCGACTCACGAAGTCTTAGTTCTCAGAGAAATGTAACTTTTTTTTTTAAAGAGTAACTGAGGAAAAACAGTATTATCAAATTTCTAAAGACATAGTGAGAAGTAATTTTAAGAGAGGAAGCTCTTAAAAGCTGTGGAGAATAAAGAACAAAAGCTTCTCCCTTGCTGCGCTAGAGGATGCTCTCCTTTAGGCTCACAACATCCTACATATTCACCTTCATCTTAGTTCTTGTGATACAACAGCAGACAATATACCTGCAAGCTAACTACACAACTAACCACAAACTCCTAAAAGTACTTTTAACGAAGTAGCCAACTATGAAAAATGCTTCCCAACCTATTATATTATTCTTTCCTATCAAAAATGGACAGGTTGCCACAAGTTAATGTTCAAAAAGTTCAGGAAAGTTGTTTTAGAGAGAAATACAAATCAAAAGAGTGTTAAGTGTTACCATGCCTCTTTTTTCTTTAGCACATGATGAAGGTCATGTTCTGCTGCTATCTTCTTTACAAAACTTTTTGTTAAATCCCCTAAAGGGAAGATGGTTTTCCTCAAAGCATCCTGTGAAATCTGACTTAGAAAGAAGGTCTGGTCCTTAAAGAGGTCAGCCCCTTGAAGGAGTTTCACAGCTGCAAAGCGAAACACATAGAACATCTCAACATAACTACTATTAATAGTTCAAATTGCTTTAGTATTTTGTTTGACCATCAACATTTCTGATTAATTTTTTTCAAATACATGTTAGAGACAGTATTTTACATGGTTTTAAAAATATAATGGAAACACTTGGATAATTTTTCATCACTAAAAAGATCTACAAGATTCTGGTTTTGTACTATGCAGAATCTTACAAAGACACATACTGCCTCATTTATTTCAATAGTGCATCTGTCATCGGCAAGGACATAGACAAATCAAAAAAACAAAAACAACTTTTCATATTTCCTGTGAAAGAGAATGAAGATTCAAATACCTTGGAGTAAACTGTTCTTCAAAAAAACACTGTTTTGCCCTGAAATCACCCTATTAGAGATCAACTATTTGAGCAATCAGGGGAGTTACTACCAATGCTCAGAGATGAGAGTTTGACCTTTTTCTTTAAAATAGATGAAAACTCCTGATTACCCAGATGAAATAAAATCAGTAAAACTTTTCAATCATGTTCTGCCCCTTCTCTTTAAAATAGCTCTGCTGTTGTACAAACACTACTTAGATGTTTCTTGACTCAAATCCAAACTACAGACCAATAGTTCAGTCACAACTGGTGATATGAAATCTCAGTCATGGGGCAAGGAAGCCCATCACAAAACACATCTGTAAATCACAGTCTGCCACATATATAGACCACAGGTCCAACTGGGGCCATTTCAACTTCCCAGAAGTAAAATTAAAACAAAGAAACAAATAAACCTCTTTAACTCCAGCAGGGAATCTGTAATGTAAAATCATCACTGTGGCAGTTTTGCATAGCTTTAGTTTACAAGTTTTTTTTCCCCTCTGGGTACAGCATATTTTCACCATATATTACACATTCATCTAACTCTTAAAACAAGAAAATGTAATCCTTGATAAGTCAGGGTCATTTTTAGTAATGTAAACACCTTGTTTAGCACAAACAACTGTTTACAAAGGCTGGTATTTAATTAGTAATCATTGTGTGTAAGGTCACAAACATCTCTGATTCTATGACTCCAAATATAGTTTACATTTCCCTTTCTCATGTAGGACAAAACATGAAATCAAGACACAACTTACTATTTCTAACTTCAAAACGGTTTCTGAAAAGCTTCTGTGGTCTTTTAGTATGTTTCTGTTGAAACACTTCCTCATCCTCCAGTGAGGTCCTGGCATAATGCCCAGTAGCAATTGCATCTGCTCCTATTAAGGAAAGAAAAACCAAACATAACATAAAGGCACAAACTTGAAATTCACAGCTCAAAACACAATTGCAAACATACAGTAAGAAAAGCAGAAAGCAATGAAAGAAGAAAACCTATAGAGAAGTCTTATACTGACAATAATTGTACTCCTGTTATTTAAATAATGTAAACTATTCACCAGCATGCCAGCACTTGTGCTTTTGTACTTTAAGGACCACCTAAGAATGTAAAACTTAATGGTCAGGTCAATGCATGCTCCTGAAATAAATCTGTTGCTACATATGAGCAACCTAATCTAGTGGAAGATGTCCCTGCCCAGGGCAGAGGAGCTGGACTAGATGACCTTTAAAGGTCCCTCCCAACCTGAACCATTCTATGATTCTTTATGTTAGAGCAATCTTAAAACCAAATACTTCACAATTATTGACACTCCTAAAGAGATATCAGTTAGGCATGCACATGAACTCATTTATTTCCCCACCTTTTAAAGAGTTTGTTTCCTTTCAGCATTTCCATGGCACACACTCTGTACTGACACACTTGAAAATGCCTTACCAAGGTTATCCATAGCATAATGCAGGAAGTAGTTGAATTTGATGTGCTTGTTACACAAAATATCAGGATTAGGCGTCCTTCCCAATTCATACTCTTTCAAGAGGTCACTGTAAAATAAAGATTCAAATGTCTATCAGAATCATCAACATGCATAATACTATCAGAAACTGGACAGTGTTTAAATATGAGAAGCTGAGTTCCAGCCCCAGAGGAGACCCAGTCACTGTAAACATTTTATGTTAGAAATAAAATACCCATTATATTTTAATGTGCAAAAAAACAATGTTTGAAACATTTTCTCCAAAGTGCACTGAGAACAGAGTCAAATTATGACTTACTATCTTGTAACCCTGCTTTATTAAATTAATATTCCCTCTGGGCAGATGTGGCTGTCCACTGTGCACATCCTACTCGTCTCTCACAGAATACTTACCTTCAGAATTAAACAACCTATTTAAATTTTCAGTGGGACAATATGGTGGTACACACCAGGAGTGTTACAGCTGAACAGACAGTAATTTCAGCTGCAATGATGTCACCACAAGCAGTTACTCATGGGGCTTAATTTTAGAGACTTTTTCCTGTCCTTTTTTTTTTCCTTTCTAGAAATTCTAAGTTTCTCAAAGTTATGTTATAGTTTTACACTGCAGCATAATTACTTAGCATTATTCACTTGAAAATGCTGAAATAGTAACTAATGAAATTAAACCAGCATACAGTGCTACCCTGAGATATCAGAAGGCCTTATCACTGCATCATTTTGTTTGTCTGTAGCCACTCCACTCAAGATGAACTGAGGGCACAGACTGGATTTAAAAGAACAACAGCAATACTAACATACTTTTCTCCATCTGAAACAGAATCAATTGCTTCTTCCTTACCATGTGACAATATATTAAAAAATAGAAAACAAAGCAACATATCTCTCATTTTCTCTAACTCATTTTTAAAGTGCTGAATTCAACTCATACTAATAATTAAAACACCTGGATCTACCCAGAGCTGCCTCCTTCTTGCTGGCTCACAGTGCACTCTTATGGTACCCTAGGAGTTCTATAAACCAGTCACCACAAAGCCACCCTCCCACCAATTCAGACCTTCTAGTGAAGCACAGAACCAGAGAAAGGGCAGTGGAGGGTGTCTACTGGATTCCCCTCTGACAGAGAGAACTGAAACAGGCTTTGCACAAACCATGGAAAAAACAAGACCTGGAACAGTTCTCCTGATAAAAGGTGTTTTATGGTGATCTCTCTTTAAAGACAGATCCAGAGGAGGAGTAAATTTAAGATCAGTGATGACAGTAAAGAAGAAAAGGATGGTGAAACAAACCAGGACACTTGTAACAGAATGTTAGGAAACACTGTACGAATAAACCCCAAGAAGTTTTGTAGCACTTACTCATTCTCTCACACCAAAAGGAAAAAATGGAGTGAACTTTCCCAGAAAAGAGCTGTTTGGCTGTTTTCTTCACTGACTATGCAAAAGTTTGGTGCCCAGCCTGATGTCATTTTAACATGCAGTACAAGTAGCGTGACCAGGCTATTCCTCAGTTTCATGTACGGTAATAGCAGCACTACTTGAAGGGGGATGATGAAGATGAGGGAACAATTTTTATGTACTTATGTCCAGAGCACAAAGATAAATTATGCTATTATACCAACGTGCCCCTTCTTGTCCTACCTTCCAAGAAAATCTTTCAGCTTTTCCTATGCAGAACTTGCCTTAAAGTCCAACAAATTCACAGAAATCTGAGCACCTTTTTTTAGACAACAGTTTCAGGTTTGTTATAAGTTTAAAGAAGCAAGGCTATGCCACAAACATTTTGGGCTAACCTGGATTCAGCACACATTATGTAAAATGTACTGCTTAAGTTACACACACAGATAGTAACAGCACCTCATTAAATAATTTTTTTCAAGTTGCAGTAACGTTGGGCCAGTATATCAATAGCTGAAGAAATAAGCTGCAACAAAGCAATTACTACACATTCATACAAGGAGAAATCTCTACTAACTTAAAAAATAAAATATATATATATATATTAAAAGCAAAATATAAATTCTGACCGCAAATACAAATGAGAGAAAAAATAATTCTTCAATATTTATTTAAGCTTCAGGGCTTTCTCTGAGCATTAATAAAACTGCAGTGAATTGCCACTGCTCATTATCTGTCCATTCTTGTCACACAATACCACACTAACATACTGAAAGACCATCTATGGTAATTGTGTTTCTACCTGAATACTTCATTCCAGTATTCCTTCACGTAGGAAACCTGGTGAAACGGGATATCAAGCTTCTGGCACACCCGATAAGCATCTTCGCAATCTCTGTCAACAGAGCAAGCTCCCTGCTCATCCAGAGGGTCCCAGTTCTTCATAAACACACCTGTCACCTGGTAGCCTATGAAATGAAGGCAAGAACGACTTAGAAAGTCAAATTCTTACAGCCTAGACACAAACCCTGTGTTTCTCAAGAACAGCTTTAGTAACTGCATCTTACCGAAGATGTGAGTAGCTCTGTGCTACGTTTTACAGTACAGTTACTGTACAGGTATATTTTTTCTCTAGGTGACAGCTAACCCAAGCTGCTTTAGCAGCCGAACGCGACGCTAAGTCAGTCCCATCCCCGGCCCCTCTTTTACGCCGTCCGCGGCCCCGCGGTGCCCGGCCCAGCCCGGCCTGGGGCCGCTCCACGGGCGAGGCCGTGCGCGGGGACCGAGAGGGGAGGCGCGGGCCCGCAGCGCGGCACAGGGCCGGGCACAGGGCCGGGCCCAGGGCCGGGCCCCGCTGCCCTCCCTCCCTCCGTGCCGGCCCCAGCCCCGCACCTCGGCGGCGCAGCAGCAGCGCGGCCACGGCGCTGTCCACGCCGCCGGACACGGCGCAGGCCACGCGGCGCCCCTGGGCCGCCAGCATCGCCCCGCCGCCGCTTCCGCCCGCCCGCCCCGCTGCCCACGGCGCCTGCGCCGCGCCGGGCAGGGCAGAGCCGGGCAGGGCAGAGCCGGCAGAGCTGCGCCGGGCAGGGCAGAGCGGGGCAGGGCAGGGCAGAGCCGGGCAGGGCAGGGCCGGGCAGAGCCGGCAGAGCTGCGCCGGGCAGGGCAGAGCCGGGCAGGGCAGGGCAGAGCCGGGCAGGGCAGGGCAGAGCCGGGCAGGGCAGAGCCGGCAGAGCTGCGCCGGGCAGGGCAGAGCGGGGCAGGGCAGGGCAGAGCCGGGCAGGGCAGGGCCGGGCAGAGCCGGGCAGGGCAGAGCCGGCAGAGCTGCGCCGGGCAGGGCAGAGCCGGGCAGGGCAGGGCCGGGCCGGCAGGGCAGAGCCGGCAGAGCCGCGCCGGGCAGGGCAGAGCCGCGCCGGGCAGGGCAGAGCCGGGCAGGGCAGAGCCGGCAGAGCCGGGTAGGGCAGGGCAGGACAGAACCGAGCCGGGCAGGGCAGAGCCGGCAGAGCCGCGCCGGGCAGGGCAGAGCCGGGCAGGGCAGAGCCGCGCGGAGAAGGGGCAGAGAACGGCCCTGGCCCCCACCAGGCCACCCGCATTCCTCACATGCTCGGCCCCACCGCTCCTACTGAGCTACAGGACCCACCACCGTGAGTTAGATAAAGGAAAGCCCAGAATAAAACAGCTCCCTTTCACCGCTTCATGTCCCTTTTCCCGGAAATAACCCACAGTTTAGCCCAGCTGGGGCAGCTCCGACCAAACCAACACGCTGTTATCTTCGCCTTTGCATCACATAAATCCAGGTGGTGCGGTCACTCCTTTAACACTGACATGTTTCTTTCCAAACTTGCTACACCACCCGGAAAGTCCACTAGTCTTTTACCTACATTTTAGCGGTTGATAGTGAAACACTAGCAAAGTCTACCCATTAAACACAATAAAAAGTTGCTATTTTGTACAGGTTTAGCCAACAACGCATTTATTTTAAATTAAAACTTTGTTTTACATAGAGGAAAGGATTCAAATGACTAGCGGCAAGAAGTAGGGAGGCAGGTTTCCAACTCAGAAATTAGCATTCCAATTTTTTTGCCTTAGAGCAACATAGTTTAAATACACCCATTGCAGCACATCCATGAACAAAACCATTATCAGACAGTTAGAATTTTATTTTATTAATGGAGCTCATCAGACAAATCTACAGCCATCTTAAAAAATTATACAAGTGAGGAATAACACCAAAAACACTTCAAAGATCACAGTTGCTAAGAATACTTCAATTCAGATTCAGAACTTGAGTAGAGGGGAATCCAGATTTTCTTTGTTTACATCAGGGCTCAGAGTGATAAGAGGAGAACTCAAATCAATCAGCTGAAAGAAAAACAGTAAAATGTAGCTATTGTAACTGTTGTGCATAGCTACTAGCAGTTATAATCTCTATTATTCTCAAGTACTTTTCTTGTTTAGGGTTCCTATTAGTATTGTATTCAAGCTTATAAAAAAAATGCTCATTCTTAGACAAGCACAAGGTGGTTATTGCCCATACTTACCTTAAAACCTAAAAAAACCTTTTCTAAATTTTAGTACTCTGCATATTCTAATGGCAGTGCCATCCAGACAGGATACAGCACTTCTGAACTCCTCTGAACGTGCCCCCCCAAAGTCAGAGTTATGCAATACTCCTCTTTGGACAAAATCTGAAGGGCCTGATACTCAACCAAGCCCAACTACCTTTTGTCAAAAGCTGCATCCTCATAATTACCAGCATTCAACTGACAATGATCTAAAGGCATCTACCTTCAAGCCATTAATGTATAAAAAACACTTGCCCAGAAATGCCTGTAAAATTTAGAGCAGATTCCAACAGCACACATCTTCCAGCTAAGGAGAGGATTAGGAGAGAAGTTAAACATCCTTTATTTTTTGGTTAAAATCAGCTGTTGCCCAAGAACTGAAAATGAGCAAGAAAGGTGAAGCTTCAGAACAGTTTTATTTTGTAATAGCTGCTTTAAGCACTTTCTCCATCCTCCTTTTCCTATTTGCAGATTGCTCACTGAGCTCTAGTTCAGAACATACTGTTTATTTTTAAGCATGACATTCTCTTAAGAGCACCTAATTATGTATATCATATTGAGCTAATATTAAATAATTCCTACAGTATTGGGGAATTGCTCTGCTTGCAAAGGTATGCAGACAGTTGACATTTTTCTGCTAATATAACTTGCATCAGATGATCTGAATAAAACTTACCTTTATCTGTCCAGATAACACAGGCTTTGGAGAAGTAATCTTACTCACTTCAGGAGTATTGGAAAGGTCAATCAAAGGTCTACTTTCACACTCAGAAGTGTGTGGGAGAGACTTGTCTGCTCCAATATCTAGCAGTAAAGCCTTTAAAAAAAATTTAAAAAAAAAATCATGTTTTCTCCCCTGTTCACCAAGTTTCCCTCATATATATTGAGGCAATCAATTTAGCTTATAAAGCTGTAATAATGACAGATCAAGCTTAATTTACAGCTTGGTATTTTTCCATGCAGGATTTATTGCAGTGTAAAAACCTCAGCTCCTACTCTGCCAGTGGTTAGCATCACAGGGGAAACATGGTAAAACAAAGCTAAAGAGATCTCTTGGGGTATAAAGCAGTTTTTCACTTAAAAGTAGGAATAAATTTAAAACAGAAGATTAGTAACCCTCTTAACACTTAAATGATTTAACTACAATTATTGTGCAATGTTATTCAGCCATATAAACTATTCTCTACAGCTTCACACTCTAGTTATCCTTTTGTCCAGTTTAACTACCCCATACATGTACTAAGCAATTCTGAAACACTCACTTTATGCCACCAATAAGATGACAAAAAACACACTAATGCAACAACATCAAGTAATTAATCCACAGATTATTCTAAATCTCAGTATTTGTAAATCAATAGCCACTTTGTCAGGTTAACAATTCACAACTACAAGTTCAGTCTTTTCTTCCACCTGTGGAGGGCCAGCTTTCAACATTCATGAGAGAGGGGAAGTGTTCACTGAACTAATTACTTCACACTTAAATTTACTGCTATATGTATGGACTTTGTGGTTTAATCCTCATTCACTGTATGTAGATTTTCACTCCTTTTAGGTGACTGAATTAGCTACAGCAGTGTTTTGGCTTTGGAGGTTTTTTTAAATCCCCGAAGGAGCTTTATGGCTACAACATAAACTGCCCTGCAACAGTACTTTTTCTAATTGAAGCTACAAGAATTTCACAGTACTCTTCCAAAAGCAGAAATTTAATAAACAATCTGCAAGTATTTGACAGTGCATTTGAAATGGGAACACACTTAATGGAAATACTGAACATATGCGGTTCAGTGCTAAATATAGGCACTAGAGGGTGCACATGGTCACAGTCAATTGGACACCACAATATAAAAAAAAAAGTAAAAAAAAAGACATTGAGCTATTTGAGAGCATCCAGAGGAAGGCAACAAGGTGATGGGTCTGGAAGCCTTACGAGCAGCTGAGAGCACCTTATTGTGGTCTTGGACATCCTCATGAGAAGGAGCAAGGTACCAATCTCTTCATTCCCATGAACTCAAGGAAACATCATGAAGCTGAGTTAGGGGAGGTTTAGGTTGGACAGCAGGAAAAGATTTTTCAGTCAGAATGGTTGGGCACTGCAACAGGCTCCCCAGGGAAGTAGTCACAGTACCAGCCTGACAGAGTTCAAGAAGTGTTTAGTTTGATTCCTGAAGTGCCCTGTGCAGGCCTTGGAGCTGGACTTGATGATTCTGATGGGACCCTTCCAACTCAGAATATTCTATTATTTCATTATTCTAACACATTTTAGCTTCATGTATACTGAAGTGGTTTCCTTACTTATCCTTTATCTTGAAATAATTCAAGCAGCTTATTTAGTAATTTTGTAGGAAAATATATAGTCATTTCTTACCTCAGGTTGTTTCTCCTCAGCCAGCTGATTTTGTACTTCAGCCAGCTTATTTTGTACTTCTGCCTCTTTTAATGCATTTTCTACTCCTTCTGCAGCAGTTTTCTCTGGTGAGAAGTTAAGTACAAGAGGTGGCACAGGTGGAGGAGATGTATCATCCTCTGAAGATGTCTGTGTCTTACTCTCTTGTTTCTGTTTAGGACTGGGGAAAAGAGCATCAGCAATAATTGAGTTCTTTAATTAGCATTAACTACTAAACACTGACAAGCCAATTTCTAACCTCATTTTCCCCTTTTTACCCCAAGCTTTAATGCCAAAAGGCTTTCCACGTTTTTACCCAAATAAATGCTAGTTACCCACAAAATACAAAATATTTAATTCTGCAGAAAAAGTATAGCCTACCCATAAAAAAAAAAAAAAAAGGATTATGAAGAATTTAATCTTGACATTTCCATCCAGACTAAACTTCACACTAGGTATTTAACTTGGAACAGCTAGAAAAGAGGCATTGATTTTGTGCATCACTGAGCAACCCACTTCAGTCCCTGCTGACAGAAGTACTGACGCTGGCTGGAGGACCAGAGGCTGTAACGTGATGAGTATGATAAAGTCATTGTAGACAGAATAATTGCTTCCTTGAGAGAAAAAACTATTTGAAACATTTGGCCAAAGTAATGTGACACGGTTTTGTAGCCACAAATCATTTCTACTTCAGTACAGCTCCTCTCCACCAGCCACAAAACAAGCCTGCATACATATATTTGGCCCTTGTCAGAAGATGCTGGGCAGATAGAAGGCGGAAACACTACTTTCACAGAAAGCCCTTGAAAGCCAAGAGTCATCACTAGAATTCACTAAGAGGCAATTTACCTACAATATTCATTTCATACACGAAGATTTCTCTTACCCAGCTGTAAAAGTCTTTTTGGTAGAAAAGCTGCAGCTTTGCCGAAGAGATGCAGCGTGTGGCGAGAATGCCACTCTGGGCACAGTTCTGGGAGTCACTGCTGGGAGCCCCGAGAGCCGACGGACAGGCGTAGGCAGGCCAGACCGCTTCACACTGGCAGGAGTCATGGTGGCAGACTTCTCAGGAAAACAAAACCCCTGGAAAACCTTATCTTCTGAGCCTTTCATAGGAGTGCTGACTGCCATGGCACTAGAAGAGGAACATGCCTTAGCCAAACCATTCTAAAAACTGTTTGAATAACACTATTCTTCCAAATTATAGAAATCCATTTCCCTTTGGTCAGTAAGGGAACAGTAGCTCACCTTAACATTCATAATCACAGCACAGTAAGGTCTTTACTTAATAAGAATTATTTTATTAATTATTTTAGTCTATTTAGTACTACAAAGAAACCTCTTCTGAATAGTGGGAGGGGGGTTATTTGGTTTAGTTTTTGGTTTTGATTTGTTTTAAATCTGTTCCAATAGGCACCAACACGTCTAAGCTGGCAGGTCTCAAGGGACTAGACATTAAAGTTAGAACTTTTAAAAGACTGTTGCAACACCCAACCATGTTGCATGCTAAGAAGGATGCCTCAGTACATTCAATTTTCAGTGAAGCCCTACCTTCCAGGTGTGCCACAAAATGTTAATCCAAGAGATGGTGCTGCTTTTTGTGCCAATTTGTTTGGTGTTGCATCTAAAGAGAAAAGTTTTGTTAATTGCTATCAGATTCATGTTTATTTCTTTTATAGCAGTTATCTTTCAGTTAAATACTAATTCCTTCCCCAAAGTGGTCAGAAGTATAATAAACAAATAAGCCTTCAAAGTAGTACTTGCTTTTAATAACCAAAGTAGAAGACAGGTCATACAAAGTATGTACATACCTTGAGTCTTCACAGGAGCCTTAGTTTGACTTGTTGAAGCAGACAGAACTCTAGCCTTGGGCTTTGGACACAGGCTTCCTTTTGTTGAAATCCCATCTTTATTCTGCTGACATAGCTGCTGCAGACTGGGAACAGAGCTTGGTCTCTGAATTCCACTGCCTGCAGCCTCAGATAATGTTGCAGAAGCTGAAGATTTAGCCAGGTTTATAGCACTAGATACTTTGGGAGTACTAGCTGATCTCACTTGCTTCTTGGATTTCTCAGTATTGGCAGCCTGCAGAGATGACACTGTGGTAGGTCTGACAAGGGCCAGCCTGCTTGTACCAGATGGAAGCTTAGAGCCACTCACACTAGCTTTTGATGACAAGTTTGATTTTCCTGAAATAGAAAGTTGAACTTCTGAAGTTTTTGACTAAGCAGAATAATTATACTAACACAGGAAAGGAAAATAGTAATTTACGGCATTTAAATTTAGGTTCAAACAATTCAAGTTTTAGAAGAATATATAAAACCACTGAAAATTTATTCCTTAAATTCTTTGCAGTTTTACTTTTACTTTGCAGTTTTGTCTTTTCACCAAATTCCTGAATTACTGCAATCAAGTGAAAGAATACTCTTCAATGAATGCCAAAACAGCTTGCAGATTCAAATTACTTCCAGTATTTACTTCCAGCAGAGCTGGCCCTATTCCCTTAAACAGTCTTTCAAGGAGGCAACAGTTTGAGTTACACCGATTAACATCACAGGCTAAACTACTGCAGAGGCATTTTTTCCAGATTTCTGTAAAGTTCTTACTTTTAGTCTGTAGGTTACTTTCATTACTGTTAATGAAAGAATGAATCTTGATTAGATAGTTCTATTGCATAAAATAGTTCTTACTAAGCTTTTAATAATATGTTAATAATCTCCCAGAAACAAGGTGCAAAATAAAAATTTGCTCCAACTTGGTATTTTGATAGATGTACAAGAAGGATAGTCTTTATATCTGTCAGTACTTTTAGGAGACTATTTTCCTGAGGCTTAATGAAATGGTCAAATTGATGGTCTCAATACAATACAAGCCCTTTGGCTGTGTTATCCCCCTGAAAGTGCTTTTCCCATTTGCTCGAGTCAAGCTCATCCTTTATTTAGGCTTACAGAAATGTGGGATAATGCCTTCCACCTTCCTTCAAAATTTCAGTTGTTTTGGTATTTTGTTTTTTCTTTTAATTCCAGTCAGACAAGCTTAGAGCATTCAGAAGCTCATGTTCTTGGCTATAATAGAGGAGATTGTGCATAAAGCGAAGAGAATTCCTGGAGCATTGCTTCCTTTCTAGCTACGTCAGATGCTCACATGTAGGCATCAGATTTGTATCAATCTAGTCAATCTACAAATTATGGGTGTCTAACATTTATCTTTAGTCCACAGGGATTTACTGGGCTAGCCTAGAAAATTTTATTCTCCATACAAAACACTTCTTAGTGCTTGAATGTACTGAACATCATAAAAACATTTCCAAATCCAAAGCCCAGAAAATGCTCAGCTATTTCAAAATTGATTTGTGGCACAAATCTGTACTAAGATGATTACCTTTTTTGCCTATAGGAGAAATGGGTAAACTTGAATTAAGACTTGAGTTCATGCTGGAAACTGATGATGAAGATGATGATGTAGCCTTTCTTGGGAGACCGCTGACAGCACGAGGACATTTCAGATATGACATCTTCTTTAAGCCAGGCTGAATCAAAAGCAAAAAAATGTCCTATTTAATGCATTATTTTGCCATTATTTGTCTTGGTACTGTAATTTTCCTCATGAATTTTAGAGAAGCTCCTTAACTCAGATTACATTTTAAAAGTGAATTTTCTTAGAGACAGATCATTGTATTATTATACAGAACTGGAACATCAGATCTAGGAGGCAAACAGTCATTTTTATTCCTGCCACAAACTTGAGTATGGACTTAAAGGAATTAAAGAATAAAGAGTCAGCCCAGGCACCAGTATATGCTGGGCACCAAGCAGCTGGAAAGCAGCTTTGCAGGCCAGGCCCCTGGGAACACTGGTGGAGAAGCTGAACACGAGTCTGCAGTGCACCCTTGCTGACAGCACAAGAAGCAGCCTTGGCAGCAAGTGAAGGGAGGTGATCGTGCTCTCTGCTCAGCACTGAGAGCCCACACCTGAAGATCTCCATACAGTTCCAGGCTCCCCAGTATGAGAGTGATTTGAGCTACTGGAAAGAGTCCAACAAAGGAACCCTAGAATTGTTAAGGGGCTGGAGCATCTCCCACCTAAGAAAAGGCTGAAAGCTGGGACTTCTCAGCCTGGAGAAGATAAGGCTCAAGGTAGATCTCATCAATACATGGAAATAGCTGAAAGAACAGAAGCCAGTGGTGCCCAGTGACAGGATTAGAGGCAATGGGCAGAGTAAAACACAGGAGGTTCTACTTCTGAACATCAGGAAACACTTTTCTTACTTCAAAGGTCACCAATCACTGGCACTGGCTGCCCTATGAGGTTGCCAAGACTTCATCCTTGGAGATACTCAAAAGCTGTCTGGCCATGGGCCTGGGCAAATGACTCCCTGTGGTCCTGCTTGAGCAGGGAATTGGACCAGATGACCTCAAAAGGTCCCTTACAACCTCAGCAATTTTGTGATTCAGTGAAGTGGCACCCAGCATTAAAATAGGCATTTAAAGCTTAACAACAACTGACAGCTGTAGGAATACTACCTTCATGCAAGTTGTTGTGAAGTTTTAAATGCATTTTCATGTGGTATAGTTAACTACACATCAAAAACTTTCTTACAAGAAACTGCTCATCACTTGCCTGCAGCTAGTCTTAAAAACAAAGGCATGCTTGTGCATCCAACACATGTGGATTAGTTTTCTTAAGTACATTCATGTGTTAGAGACTTACAGCACACACTCAAGAATGGCAAATACAAAACACTGATTACTTTTCCTTAAAATCATTTTTTGTTTTACAAAACAGCTTTAAATTAAATTAGAAAGCAAACTATATTCATTTCTTTTCATCAGAAATACTGCAGAAGTTCTTTTCATATTAAGGAGGGTTGCCATTACCTTACTTGGTGCAGGAAGGACTTTTGTGTCTTGCACTGAGGAACTGCTACTGAAGGAAGACTCAACAGCATCTAAAGCAATACTAGATTTATCAGAAAATACATCTTCAGATGATCCCATGCTGTTTAAGTCTCTTCTTGTAGAAATACTTGTAGTTTTTCCTCGTTTGAGCTGCAAATTTCAATGCAACATTTTAAAAGCTACTAGTGCTTCTGGAAATCACTATAAAGCTTTTTACATACATTGATTCTGTTCAGAAACAGAGACAACAGTCAATGAAGAAAAGTCCAAACCCAGTAAAGCCTTTAGAAAAAATACAGTCTGCAGTAAGTCTAGTGAGTGTATTTGCTAAGTACTAGAACATGCCTGAACCCAGATACTGCACAGCAACTTAAGGACAGTTCTGCAACAATTCATCAGTCCAAATCATACAATCATATTCACCTACATGGTGTTCCATACTGTAACAGCTGTACCTTACAACTACACTGGATTCTCCATTTATTATTCTTCTACTTTGGTTTCCAAAAGGTGAGACATTACAATAGTAAGACTGCATCATGCAAAACTATTCAGACAGTGGGGTATAATTTGTCTAGTTAAAGCATTTAAGATCATGTCTTTTCTTATAGCACACAAAATCAGGAAGAAGTTTATACTACAAAGGAAAATCAGAGTCCTGTAATTTCTATAGGTGATGGTTCTTAAGAAACCCCTGCCACATCTTCAGTAAAATCCGTAATATATAGTAAAGCCTAAGCTATAAAAAGCAGAGAAATAAAATCCAAAATATATTCTATCAAAAGACTGGGATTTGTGCTCACAAGGTCACTAACACAACTGTTTCCTTGCAGAATACATTTCCATTGACAAGGATTAATAATAAATAAACACATATAAAGTGTATAAAATATAAAGTTACACATGAGTAACATTGTAGTCATTTTACCAGCAACACAGCAGTGTCAGATAGCAGCTAGAAGAGAAGCCAAGAATTATAGCATTCACAAAACCACACTACAACTACAAAAGAAATTTACTTTTAAATACTCGACATTGTCATAATAGACCAAGACAATACCATAGTACCTGCCATCTCTTTATTTTAGATATGTTTCCTGACTAAGGATCTTATGAGGTAGAGAAGTATCAGAAGATTAAAGTTTGCTTTTAAAAAGAAAAGATTGTAAACAGGTTAAATATTCCTAAAATACAGACTTTACTTGAAGAAAACGTTGCCCAGAACACGACTTTACCTTGTCAATTGTCAACAAATTGCTTTTACCAAAAGTAGATGATGGTCTTGCCATTGGCAGTTTGCCAATTGCCTTTGTATTTGTTTCCTTAGTTTTCTGTTCCTCTGTCAGGGGCAAACTGGCATTTTTTGTAGGAGACACACAAATTTTAACAGGGCTTCTGTCAGGAGGAGCAGGAAGAGCATGTACTTGGCCATCTGTCACAAGTTCATGCGATGCCTTCTGAAAACAAGGTGGCAGCTGACATGCTGGGCTGTCCTGCACACAGTATGTTTCCCGTTTAACAGCCCTGGGACTTAAGTCTATAGTTTTGTTTCTCAGTATCTTCAGCTTTGACTTTGAGTCCTCCACAAATGTTTCTACAGCCTTGTTTTCCTGTTCTTCTGTTTGGCTTATTTTGGTCTCTGTGTCCTTGCTTCCAGCCTCTATTTGCAGTGCCAACAAACGAGCTTCTTTGAAAATTTCCACAAATTTCTCTCCTTGAAGCGGGCTCCACATGAGTTTATCATCAAAAGAAGATACACACTTTTTTGCTTCAATACTGGCAGCAATACATCTTTCTTTGTGTCCCACAGGTCCAACAAAAACTTCATCTTCATTTCCACTACAAAGAAAATTAATTTAGCTGAGCACCTTACATGCATCCATTTTGAAGGGTCTACAGTACTTACATAACTTACCTTGTTGAAGAGAGTGAAAGGTCAAAATCAAACTTTTCATCAGTCAGAAGATCAAAGTCTGAAACTATAAAAAGAATTTTGTCACAGCACAGATTTGCAATGAAAATTATTGCACTATGCTTTGACAATTTGGTGAGTGATGGCAGCTGGCAAAAAAGAAAAAAGCTTTAGCCACCAAGTTTAAAATCCTAAACTTAGGAAAACATATTTTAGGTCCAAGAAATTTAAGGTACAATTGTGAACATGATCATAATTGTGAGATACCCAAATATTGTGAAACAGCTTAATGGTAATTTCTAAGCAGCTGTAACAGCAACATGGAATGCAGCTTATCAGCAGCCTCCAAACAAAATAAGTGAGAACATGTAATCTAGAGCTATGTGACAATGCATTTGTCCCACTAATCAGTTCTCTTCTTGCTCATGCTGCCACAGAACAGTAGCAGGAGCCAGTGAGAAAGATTACTTTTCTTCTTAGTTAATATAGACACTAAATAAATCAGCACCTGATGGATAAGGGAGGAGCTCAGATTAGATATATAAAAAAAGAGGCTGATGACATCAGTCACTATTACACAAGCTTTAGCACCATGCTCCACAAGCTCCTCAGAAGGTTTCTGAGACTGGCAACAGCAGCCCATCCAAGGAAGTGAGTACACAGAACACAATGTAAGGCAAACAGAGAATGTCTACTGATCTGAGCAGTCCTAACCTATAACAAGGGATATATCACATAGAGAATAACTCAACATGTTCTCCACCTACCATTGCTCATGCAAACATCCAGTTTTGTTTCAATCTCATGACTCTGGCTATGTGCTGACATTTCTTTTTTTTCCTCCATAGTACCTGTAAAATATAGAAGCAGACATGCAAAAAGTTTAAAAAAACCCCCACAAAACCGAACAACAGGGTCACAGAATTAGTGAGGAGGCAAACATTCCCTTTGAAGACTCTCATATTTAGACACTGCCACGGAGAATCACAGAAGAGTTAGGGTTGGAAGAGACCTCTGGAGGTCATTTAATCCAAGCCCGTATCAAGGCAGGGTCACTGAAGCAGGTTACACAGGAACACTGCTGGGTTAGGAATATCTCCAGAGAGACTTCACGACCTCCCTGGGCAGCCTATTCCTGTTCCGCCACTCTCGATGTAAAGTGCCTATTCACGCTGTAATGAAACTTCGCGTAGTTTAGTTTAATTTAGTATTACTACCCATCCTGCACTGGACACCACAGAATGGTGGTTTATAGGTGGCGCATAGTTCACCATCCCGCCGGCCGCCCCACCTCAGGCGAGCTCGCACAGGTCCCTCCCTTCCCCGGCCGCAGCGGGAAACCGGGAAAGGCCTCCGGGCACCCCGCCGGGGCTCGGGAAGGGCCCGGGCCGGAGCCGCCGCCGCCCGCGCTCACCGCTCGCCCCTCACCGAGCTCACCAGCCGCGCCGCGCACCCGCCCGCACTTGGAAAGCGCGCCCCGCTCACGTGACGCGCCCCTCGCGCCCTCATTGGCCGGTTCGAAGGATACACGGCACTCCCGGTGCATTCTGGGGCTTGTAGTTGGAGCAGGGCCCCCAACGGCTGCTCTGCTGGGCCGCGCAGGCCGCGCCGCCCCATCCCGCTCTGTCCTCGCCCCTGACATAGGCTCTGGCCGTGGTGTGTCACCCCCGCGGCTCATTCTTGCACAGCCCGGCTCGCCTGGCCGGCCTCGGCACTGCGGAGTGGCAGCAGCGCAGGGAAAGCCTCAGCAGGGTGTGGGCGTTGCAGGTCTCACCGTGAGGCCGGCGGCGTGGGCCGTGTCTGCAGCGCAGCTGCCGTGCGCCGGCTCCTTTGGTTTCCTTTGCTGGATGTGGTTGTCCTAGTAGCTTAGCTTTAGAAGTGAGGTTCAGCTTGGACATAACAGGAATTTAATCACAGAAAGCATGATTAGCCATTGGAATGGGCTGCCCAGGGAGGCGGTGGAGGTGTTCAAGGAAGGACTGGATGCGGTGCTCACGGTCTGGTTGTCAAGATGTTCAGTCAGAGGTTGGACTCGGAGGTCTTTTCCAGCCTAATGGATTCTGTGATTTTGTAAGGGGGATATATATCTGATCCTAAAGTGGCATGAGGAATAGTGAGATCCATGGATGTCTGTCCCAGCTACAGACTATTATTATCAGTCCCATTAAAGCAGCCTGACTGTTAGAAAAGTTTTAAAAGTAGAACCATGTTACTAAAAAAAACTAGGAAAACACCACTGTTCACATTTCTTCTAACATTTAATGCTGTGCAGTGCTTAGGGTTTTCTTGCAATGCATGGCACTGCATGAGAGACTGTGTTCCAGTGATGTATTCTGTTCTAATTATTTTGGGATGACTAAATCAATCAGCTGGAATTTATCAGCTGAATAAGAATAGTTAATTATAACCTGCAGATTTTCAAATGGATAAGATACTCTCTAATCCTTTCTCCAGTTGACCATTTGCAATTTTTACCTTTCCTGGAGCCCCACATGCAGTCTATATGTAACTTGAGTATATAGCAAGTATCCTGTGTAGTGGCAAATACATACAGTAAATGGCTGGGATAAATTGGCTGCTGAATATTAGCATGCTTGTTTCACACTTCTCCCTCCCTTGAAATGACACAAACAGTCCCTCCTGGCTGGCAGTGGTCAGTTGCACGGGGAACTAAGTTGCTTGTAAAATAGGCCAATCCTCATTGTTACAGTTTCTGTCTTCCAGCTTTTTTTTTTTAACATCAGAATTTTCTACCCATTTTCTTTGATGTTTTCCTCATTGCTCCTTGAATTACTCTTATGGATGTAATGATTTCAATTTATTGATTTATTTCTTTCCATTCAATTTCATGTCATTATAGTTTCTACCTAGTCCATTCGTTTCACTTTGTTCTCTGTTTTCAAGATTTCATTTCCTTTCATGAAAGGAAATTCTTCATTTCCTCAAAGAAAATGAAATCTTCCAATTTCACTGAGTCAATTCCTTTCATGAAAGGAAATTCTTCATTTCCCCAAAGAAAATGAAATCTTCCAATTTCACTGAGGATCAGGTTGGCAAGATGTGGTCCATTTCCCTGCACTTCATGTCATTCCATACTATTTGTTTTCCCTTCGTGACAGATTTTTTTTTTTTTCCTTTAAGCATTTCATTTCATCAATTTCTTCTCCTGTCTTTTTGACTTCATTCCCTGATTTTGGGACTTTAGTAAATTTAATTTTGGTAGTTTTTTTGGTTCTTTTCACTGCACCTCATTTAATCCAAATCAATTTGGTTGTAGTCACTGCATTCCCAAATTTTCTTCTTTTCTAATTGCATTTTATTTTATCATATCATACCTCCCTTTCAGAGTGCTTGTTACACTTTATTCTCCATTTTCAAGATTTCATTGTTGAAATTTCTGAACCAAAGTTAAAAAACTAAAATGGAATGGGATGACATGAAGCACAGGGAAATGGACCAAACCGTGCCAAACTGATACTATTTGAAATCACAATATTTCATTTCCTTTCATCAAAGGAAATTATTCATTTCATGAAAGGAAATGAAATCTCAAAATCGGAGAAAAAGGTGAAACAAACTGACTGGGGTGGGGTTATAATGACAAGAAATTCAATAGTTAAAAGTAAAAGAAATTTCTGAAATAAAACAATTGTTATCAAATGTATGGAGTTAACATGAATTGCTCCCCTTTGCATGGCTTTGTAGCTGCAGTGTCCCTGGATCCCTGGACTTTGTGGTTTTCTCAACCCTAACCCTATGCATAACCCCAACCCTAGGTGGAGCAGGAAAAGCTGCATTTGTGTGAAGCTGGCGCCAAGGAGAAGTGTGGAGGGAGCAGTGTTGGGGCAGGGCCATGCTCCCCTTCTTCAGTCCTTGGAGATCTGGGATTTGTGGATTTCTCAAGCCTAACCCTAAGTGGAGCAGTAAAAGTAGCCTGATTAGGGTGAATTTCGAGCACATGGGTGGTGCTGAGCAAAGGTGTGGATGGAGCAATCTTGGGGCAGTGCCATGCTCCCCTGGCATGCCTTTTGTAGCTGCAGTGTCCCTGGAGCAGTATACAGCTTTTACATCTATCCCTGTATATATTATTTAAAGAAACTGAATCCAAGAGTTGTAACTTCCTATATTCTCAGGATCAGTTCTGAAAAAGCTAGAACTGATTCAAGTCAGTAATTCTTTACTGATGTCTGAATTTTTTCTTCCAAGTCATTGTAATTTCTGTTTCTCTCCATTTAATATATTACTAATAATGAAGAATGAGCTTTTGTCCTCGGTGGTTTCACTGGTTCCAATGTCACAGTTTTAGTCGCGTAGGTCAACAAACTCAGTCTTAATTTTTTGGAGTGTAAGTGATTTTTCCAGGACATATTATTAGTTGTTTTAATAAAACCAAAGGAAACAGTTTTATTTATACAGAAGCATAAATACTGTAACCAGAACATATGTGAAGGAAAGGCAAAAGCCTTTAGAAATGCACCAGAACTAGAAGCTCATATTTGTGTTAATAGCAATTATATGTGACAATAAACTGAAAGTAACAGTTAAATGAGATATACAGTTATTTTAAAGATGATGCAATAAAGTGTTTTGGGAAAGAAAGGTTTTGGTCTGTCTTTATAAATTGCAAATTTAAATGTGTTTGTTTACAAGCCCCACAAATCATTACAGGGGCATTGAATTGGTTATATTAAACCCACCATTAACCCAGCTGATCCTGCAACACCTAGCTTGGAAGAAATTCTGCATTGGCACAGCCTCTTGATAATTAATGACTCCAGGTGGTCAGGGAATAATAGGAAATATGTGACTGCTACTAATCCTAGATGTCAAAATGTGGGTTTTTTGTGGTGATATATTGCTTATTGACTGCTTATTGAATGTGATCACATTATAATATGTGATCATATTGTAAAAGTCGAAGGTGTTTTTAAAAGGCATCTGTTTTTTTCATTAAAAATATTTGAGTATTAGAGCATATGTAAGTGATGGTGGCTTGAAATTTCATTCCAGGTAATTTAAACCAAATTGCAGTTGTAGAAAGGAACTAAGTTTTACCCCAAAATAGCCTATGATCTAATAGAAAGTAATTCTAAGTTACAGCTCATCCTGCATTTTTCATCACCACCACCCTCCATCTGTGCATTACTTGTGTTGTTATGAATTTGGCAATACTTCAGCTGCAAGCTACTGTTTATAACAAGAGATCCCAGCAGCTAAAAGAAGCCAGTCATTGGGATTACTCATAACTTGCCTTGTGAAGTGCTCAAGGGAATTTCTTTAAGAACTGTGTCAAAATCAGCTTTAGAAACCATTAATTTGAGAGCTTTCATTGACACATAGGAGGTGTTCCGAGATTATTGTTGGTCAAGTTGGTGGGCTTGGAAGGAAGATTCTTTTTGTTGGTACTGAGAGAAAATTTCTTCATTTTGTGAAGGAATCAAGAGGATAAAAAAGGCTCTTTTCGTCTCTGCAAGAAGAAATCTGACGCAGTGGGAACCCAATCACCCAGACACCATGAATGCTTGCAGAAGGTAAGCTGCATATGCTGCATTCCCCTCAGTTAGGAACAGAAAAGCAAACTATTGGTAGAATATTCCTCTTGTGGTCTTCACATGATTGTCCCAAATGATCATGAACTATGCTATTTGATTTACAGCTACACGTGACAGATTGTCCTGATACAAATGTTAAATGTCTAATTCTGCAATTTCTGAAAAAGCTCAATGGCTGAACTTCTGTTTTATTGATGAATTCCCTTTTGGAGATTGCATTTCCTAGTCTTTCAGTTTTAACAAATCAGTTTTGACAGCTCTCTTCCAAGTGTGCCTAAGTATGTAATTTGTGGTTTAAAGTTATTTTTTACTCATAAGCTCTATCTGTGCTAACATTTGTGGTAATCTCTACTCTTCTGTCATAGTAACAGCAGGAACATGTATGAACCAGACCTGCAATACATATAATCCATCTCAGACCCCTTCCTAATGAATGTGAAAACCACAAACTAATTAATCTCCTTTTGGCTTTGCAGTTTAGATGTAATTGTGCACATTAAACATTTCTCTCAAAAAAAGGAAAAAGAAATGGCAGCAGGAACAAGGACTTAGCACTGGGGCTTAGCAGGCAATTTTCAGTGAAGATGATAACTGGAGGTCTGTTGCCATAGGTGAATACTTCCAGTTTCAAACCCTTTGGGAAAGGTGACAAAGCAATGTCAAATGTTACTGCAGAGAATCCTGCAGATATGCTTTGCGTAGTTACTCTTGACTGCTGTCATTGCATAATGAACACCTTGACACAAGTCCCCTCTGAAAAGCAGACAAAAAACCATGCTAGAACAGGATGGGAAGATCACATGCTGTGCTTGTTCCTGTGGATTCGAGCTTTGGAAACTAGTAATTTTTTATTTGAACCCTGTCACTTTCATAATATTGCAAAATGAAAGGGTATGTTTTTTCTCATAAAATGATCTGTATCAATAGTGAGGAGTAAGAGCACTGTGTTTCCTATACCCAGTCTCTGTGCCTGTCAGTGGGAGAGAAATACCAAATGGCTGGTAAAGGTTTTACATTTCCAATTATAGAAATTATTTTATTACCCCCAGACAGTTTGAAGAGCTCCTTCCCAAATCTAGTCAATGATTCAATGCACACTCTGGATTTCATTACAAACACTATTGAACTGTTAATAAAGAAGAATAATTTTTAACCTTAATCTTGCTTTTTGTTATGTCAGGATACATTCTCTCCGTGCTCACAGACAGAAAACTAATGGAAACAAAAGTGAGAACTGGCATAGCACCTCTGGGTTCAAGCACCAGCACGGAGATGATCTTGTTACAGTCCACACTCTTTACACAGTGATCATCATGGTCCTTCTAGTGGCACTCTGGGGAGCCTGGTCAAGAAAGGATTCAGTCTCATAGCACCAATGTAGCAACTTTCTTTGTCAAATATTTAAAGAAGTATTTGTGTAAATTTGTGTCAAGAGGTACAAAAAATGCTCTCAGCATATTTCAGTTTACTTGAAACTGCTAAAATAGTTGCTATTTGTGGAAGTGAATCTATGAAGCAATTTAACAAGCCATGTACAGAACATAATTTTGTGAATAACAGAGACTTGTTTGACCTTTACACATTTATATTATCTTCAGCATGTATATGAAACTTTAAGCATGATATTGTAGAAAGAAGAGTTCAACTTCTGTTTTATTGGTCAATGTTTTGTATGTCCACCCCAGCTTTCCATTTGTGAACTTGTCGAGTCTACCTCTGCTAAATTTGCCTGTCCCAGTCCATGGTAAAACATACACTATAAGAAGGGAAATAACCTGCCATGTCACAACAACATAGGAAAAAATAACCAACAAACCCAGCTATTCTGCTGGCAAAGGAAGATCACTGAAAAAGTCAAATTCTCGTGCTGAAGAGAGTTTAATGGGACTTGCATCCATTATTTGTAACTTATGGTAATGACTTTTTAAACTCAGGAATAAAATGATGAAATAAGCTGCTTTTGTCAATCTTTTGTCACAGAACCAGAACCAGCTGGCTCAATCTTCATCTTGTATATATTTATCTGCAACCACCACTTGCAGATAATTCATTAACATCTCATGGCAGCACCAGCTTCTGTGTACACTAGCCCATCGCTGATGGGGGGCATTCCATCAGTGCTTGAACACGGGAGCAGTGCTTTGATGATGCTCCCGAAAGAACAGCACACAAAGGAATACTTAAGGAAACAGATGATTAGCACATTAAATACATTGTCACAGAACATAGGGACCCAGTTATAAAACATGTAGCATGAACATTACAAGTGAACACAAAAGGATGGGCCCTCCCTTGTCAATACATGTTTGAAGCTCATGAGATGGGAGAAGGACCTACACATTCTACCAGCAGCACAAAAACTCCCAGTGATCAGGATTCAGTGTGCTGGAAGTCAAACACAAAATCCCAAAGGCACCCCACCAAAGGAAAAAAAGCTAGAATAATTGACCACACATAATGATGTAACATTTAGATATTAAATTTATAAATTATGCAGGTATTATCCTTGCCTCTGAAGCACTGGACATCCAAATAAGATATTGAAAATACTTCATTTTCCTCTTTCACCTTGTGATGGAGGAGATGAGGTATGAAAGTTCAGAGGAGACTGCTGCGGAACATTAAATGTTTTGAAAAGTGTATTTTTTTCTTAAATTTTTGCTTTCCTGGAAAACAGCCTTGGTTGATTTAACAGTAACATTAGAGATCTAAATTAAATAATTTTTAACATGTTCAGAAAGATAACTGTATCTTTACAGGGTGAACAGAATCTACTTTTATTACCAGTTTTTGTAAATAACTCATTTAAGTTGGATAATGCAACCACGTGTAGGGAAATCTGTGGTCTTGCAGGGCATAGTCTTCAATGCAAACAGACCCAAATCATCTGCCTGGCTCAATAACACTTTGGAGACTTCAGCTCCCAAAATAATTTCTGTAAATCCATCCATGAAAACACCTCATTTGGGTATCACAGTAAATCACAATTTAACTTAACAGTAAGCTACATAATGTCTCCACACCAATGAAATAGATGGAGAAACAGAAACTGGGAATCCAAGTTTGTTTGGAATTTATGTGTCAAAACTTTTGTGCAGGGATCATTTTATTACTATTTCTCCTGTATTAAACAGACCAGACAGACGTTTTACACGTGTTCAAAAAAGGCAGTGGTTTAAGTAAGCTTGTCTGCTGTTATTTTAAACTAACAAAAACATTGTAATTCTGCCAGTAATCTTATGATATATTCCATGTACCAATTGGACTGTCAGAAAAGGAAAACAAGTCTCTTATTTTCCATGGTCATTCTCACATGCTCATGTGATACACTTTTGTTTTTAAAGACTCAAGTCCTTCCAAGCTCCATTTTTTACTACTGCCTCACATTTCCCTTTAGAGAGGATGATGCATTCTGTAAAGGCATCTTTAATGCAAGAAGTCAGCACAGCCATTTGTCCCTAATCTTTTGATAAACTTTGTAATTCCCTTAGTGCTTGGTAACTAAATTTGCCATTGGTCTGGTTGGTAAGAAAAGGATGGTATTTGTACTACTGTGTGTTAACTAAGGGAAGACTTAACTGAAATCAAATTGCAAAACTGAAACTGTACATTTCTGTATTAAGCACTAAAAAACCCCAGACAAAACCAGGTCTGTATGTCAGTTCACTGGTCTGTTTACTGTTCAGGACAACATTTCAAAATGTATGTTCCTTCAAAATGTATGTGTAAGAATGTGAGGCATTCTCTTCCAAAGATCTTTCAAGTACACAAATCATAGTACCTCAGAAAACACCAGAAAAAAATGCAGACAGCTGTAGTTTTATGCACATCCTAGAAAAATAGTACAGCATAAAAATAACAAACAGCATGGATTTCTACCTAATTAGGACAGTAGTTTTACTTAAACAGGATGCATACATGTGATTAAATGATCCACATTCACTGCTGTTGCACCTGATGACTACTGGAAATCAATGGTCCTCCTAGTTCCCTCTGATGGCCTTTCCTAGCAGTAGTCCAAAAAACCCCAATAAGTTTTATGTCCTTTCAGAATGCTATGTAAGCTCTATTGACAATTTAAGTGGATCCAACCTGGTGCAAATTTGTCTGTGAATTCTGCACCTGTAACCAGGCTCCATAAGTTCAGCACCACCATGTATAAATCAGTGTTATGAAGTAAAAGCATGACTCCTTATCCTTTAAAGCCAGCACTGGATGACATCAGACTGTCAGCTGCAAACACCACCACAGTATTCTCCACACAGACCTTACTCTTCATTGTACACATCTCTGATGCCCCTGCTCCACACTGCCACTGGCCAGCAAGGCACCCTCTACCTCTTCCTGTCCTCAGAGGGTGGGCAGCAACTCTATGCCAGTAGCACAGAGGGAGATGCTGCTGATTGTTTATGGAAAATTTCCTCTTTCTAGTCTATCAGAAATACTTGGGCTGTAAAGATGCCTTTTCTGGCAGTAGTATTGTTAGAAGGCTATCATCCATCGAGTTGCCAAACCAAAACAAAACAGAGCACAGTTAATAACAATTATTTACAATGTTTGAACCCTGTCTGGGACTATCAAAACATTTGACAAAAGACTAAGTACAGATTTCCAAGCCTTTTGTTTAAGTTCAGCTTAAAGTACTGCCAATTCTCCCTTGTCAAGAAAAAAGGACAGAAATGCCAATGGCAAATTCTGCTTGGCATGGCAGAGTTGCTCTCTGTGCTTAGAACACAGCTCAGGTTACCCATGTGTCCAAGCTTGGTTAAAGCTCAGATGTTATCAAACTACTCAGTACTACTTCACTTTTTCTGAAATTTATTTCCACATTTTCACAAAACATCTTTTGTTGACATTCTGCAAATAACACTATCCAATAACGTGCCGATTTTTTCTTCTTGTGGAGTAATTTTGTACATCTGCAGAAAAAAGGAGAAAACAGGAAAGATTTATAAGGAAGAAAAAAAACTAATAATATAGCTTCTAAAAATATGTACACAAGAAAAGATTATTCCTCTCTCCCCCACTTTTACATTGGAAATTCTTATCTTCTTGTGACTGCAAGACAAAATTTGGACGGAAGCAAATTCTGAAACTGCAAGAACAAGGAAAGCTATGAAACTGAATAACAGCAGCACTTTTAGCTCCACGTGTTAAATGCTATGATTTGTCCAGTTTTATTCATATGCCTCCTATCAATACTTTGACAGACATGATAAAGATGACTTAAGTTACTTGAATTTTATCATGTAGGAGACACATGCTTCAAAATACTTATTTAGCAGATGGTAATCTGTTAAGAGCATGCCCTAAGGCAGTTCCTAACAGCTAATTAATGTGGTTTTATTTTAACCACCCCTACTGGGTCTATCTATGTGCTTAAGCTTATGAAACTGCTCAGGACTGAAATTTTTAATTAAATGAATATTTGCTTAAAAACAGGAATCAAAAATGCTTGGATGGTAGGCAGCGATTAGGAATTTATTTTTATGTTCTAATTCCCTGACAACATTAATAACTTGAAGACTTAAACTTTTTGATGTTAGGATGTGACAACTAAAATTTGTTTCATCTATACAATTCTAAGAAATAACCAAGGTCCACTTAAAACAAGGTTCCAGCTGTGCTAAAGAAATACAGATACTAAGGTAATTATGTCTGTTGATATTTAATCAGACAACTAAATAAACTACCCCTTTTCTCCATGTCAGTCTTCTCTTTTGGCTACACACCTTTTTGACTTTGGCAGTGTCTGTTAGATGGGGGAGTTCATCTAGGGAAATTTGCTGGCCTTCCACCTGAGATGCTATATCTGCCAGGTTTACAGTCTTGTCTCCATCCACAACCAGCACAATGAGCACTGCTGTGTCGCTGTCTGAAATGCCAAACTTTTTAAATGCATCTGAAATCTGAAACAGAAAAAAAATTAAAATATTATGAGGCAATTTCTCACTAACATAAGGAACCTTTTCAGTTACTGTGTCAGATACACTAAGAATATAAATTGACAGACATGTTACATTAATGGAATTCTGACAAGGTACAAACTGTAACAGCACATTAGTGTTATTAAAAATAACGATTCAAAACTTCTACTAGTGGCCAGGTAGAGTGTTAAAGGAATACATGCACTTAGTTTGGCTGTGTGGATCTTAGCAAGCTTTTCTGGCAAAAAAATGAATTTGTTCAATAAATCTTACATTGTTGCTTGGTGAAAGGCTGAAAATAATTTCTGCATTGAGTGTTCTGGTCTTCATTTTACCTATTTTCTCTAGATGCACTGCTTTGTTGGCTGCCACAAGAATCTGAAAAGGATCTACAATCTGTAAAACACAACAGAAAGAGTTATAACTTACTGTTTTGAAATCTGAAAAAAAAAATCCTAACCACTTCTTTTTGATAGCCTAATTCTAACAAAAAAAGGACTAGATTCTGAAACTATTTATGGGTTAAATGAGAACAAAGGCACCAAATAATGGATTTTTGACAGCATGAATTAATTATCACCAGAGTTTACACGTGAAGCAAATTTAAACTCCACCAAGCAGGATGTGAAATCAATCAAAACGATGTTTTTGGCCAATCTTGCCAAGGCTGTTGCACACGTACGAAATCAAAGAGGGCACTTGAAGGCGCAAAGCAGCTCGTGTGCCAGCGGCTGAGGGCACGGCTCAGCCTCGCTGCGCTCCCTCCAGCACTCGCACTCCGACAGGCGGCACTCTGCACTCACCATCGCCGGGTTTATCAGTGCTCCTTCAATGCACCCTTCCATGGCTTTTTTCCGCAGGGCAGCGGCATTTTTCACGTGCTGGAAGAGGAGCAGCGTGACGCTGTGCTGAGGGAACAGCTCCAGCCGGTGCGTTCGCTCCATCCCGGCCCGGGCTATCGGCGGCACGGAGGCGCTGCTCGTCCCGCGTTAAACACAGCGGTATCAACACGGGGCCGGGGCTCGGCGCTCCCTGCAGGACTGCCCGGTTCCGGCCGGTGCCGCTCCTGCCGAGGCTCGGCGCTCCCTGCAGACCTGCCCGGTTCCGGCCGGTGCCGCTCCTGCCGGGGCTCGGCGCTCCCTGCAGACCTGCCCGGTTCCGGCCCTTCCCTCCCGGCCGGTGCCGCTCCTGCCGAGGCTCGGCGCTCCCTGCAGACCTGCCCGGTTCCGGCCCTTCCCGCCCGGCCGGTGCCGCTCCTGCCGGGGCTCGGCGCTCCCTGCAGACCTGCCCGGTTCCGGCCCTTCCCTCCCGGCCGGTGCCGCCGCTCGCCGCTCGCCCCTCCCCGGAAGGGCGGCCCCGCCGCGGAGCCGGCATGGAGCGGGCCGAGGCCTACGGCTTCTCGGGGGCGATGAGCGGCGCCTTCCTGCTGTCGTGCCTGCTCTTCGCGGCCGTCAGCCGGCGGCAGCGCGGGCCCTACATGGACGAGGTGTTCCACGTCCCGCAGGCGCAGGCCTATTGCCAGGGTCGCTTCCTGCAGGTCAGGGGGGCTCGCCCTTGTAGCGGCAGGCGCTCGGGGAGGGGGCGGCCGAGCGCGGGTTTGTAGCGGGGGAGCAGCGGCGCACAGAGCTCAGGACCCTCGGGCAGCAGGGCAGGAGCTGTCTGTGCCTCGGCCGGGCGGCCGCAGCCGCTGTCGGTAACGCGGTGTGTGTGCTTTGCAGTGGGACCCCATGATCACCACGCTGCCCGGCCTGTACCTGCTCTCGGTGGGGCTGGTGAAACCCGCGGCCTGGCTGCTCGGCTGGACCGGACGCGTCGTGTGCTCGGTGGGAATGCTCAGGTTTATCAATCTCCTCTTCAGTGCCGGCAACTTCTATTTGCTGTATTTGCTTCTGTTCAAGATCCATCAGAAGAATAAGGTACGGTCAAAGTAAAATCATTATAAGCACTCGTACAAGCAGCTTTGATGGCTCAGTGTATGTTCCCTTCACTACATATGTGACATGTTCTCAGTTTTATATAACTGTGAGTGCCACCACCAGTTTGGCGGAGAAGGCACATTCCTACTTCTCTGATTTTTTAAATATCTTTTTTCTTGCACAATAATTCATTCTTATACATAACTACAAGGAGTCCCATTGAGGTCTGAATGCCTGTGTAGTTGGAATTGCTTAAGAGTCCTCACAAAACTTGAACAGCAGCTCCTCAGCTGCTCTGTGAGCAGCCTGTGTCATTGATGGGGATTTCTTCTTTTTCAGCTGCAGGCATTTAGATTTGTCCTTGTTGAATTTAATAGTATTTTTGTTGCCCCATTCTTCCAGCCTGAGTGGGTCACTCTGGATGACACCTGTGCTCTTGAGCAAATTGCCTGGTCCTGCCCATACAGTGTCAGCTCCAGACTTGGTGACTGTGTACTCTTGCTGCTTTCTTGTCATTGATAAAGGCATTAGACAGGACAGATCCCAGTATAGATCCCTGTGGTACTTGGGTGTTACTGACCTTTGGGTACAGTTCACCATGCAGCCAGTTTTTATCTGTCTAGCTGTCCATGCATCCAGGCCATAACAGATCAGCCTGGATACAAGAATGTATATTTAAAATTCTGGAGCATCCACCACTGCAGTAAATAGTTTTAGTGGTTAGTGGCCTATTTAAAATCCTCCATGTTAGTGAAGTTACTTAGTTTAACTTTTAACTTTAAAAGGCTTTTTTGTTATTCCCTGATAACTGAAGGATTCCTTTACCATAAAGAAAATTTATTTTGGAGAAACCTCTTCACTTCTAAGCACATGAGAACACTGTACAGGATTAGATTAAGTAAATTGTTTCCACTTTTAATTTTATACTTGGAAGTGGAAACATAAATGTAAGACAAAGTTGCATGACATTAGGCTAAGCATTTAGTGATACTTTGACATTTCTTTGAACCTCAGTGTTTTCTCAATTCCTTTTTCTTGTCAGGTGATGAGTGGCTGCACTACATTCAGAATTATCTAACATTTTTAAATGTTGTGATGTGGTGTTGTCAAGTAGTGAATGGAATAATTGGGAAGAGTTTTTAAGTGCATGGACTTCTACTTTTTTAAAAATTTCCTTTCTGACTCATGAATTATAATGATTATAAACAATAACAGTTGCATCAAAGATTAGAAACTTGGAGTGGCCTCACTGTGGACTTGATTCCAAAGAGCTAATAGCAGAGGCACAGAATGGTGCTGTCTCACAGATAAACAATCTCATTATGAGACTGTAGGAGTGTAAACAATTTTTTTTTAATTTTCTTCTGGCCATTAGTGTAGACTTTTTATCCAAGGTATGGAAGCAATTATGCTCCCACCATAATTTTAATGCTGCAAATATGTACACACCTGACATATGAAAGAAGTTGGTGTATTTTCATTTCCATATTTTTAACTCAGCTGCAGTAATGTTTTCACTTGGACTTTAACATTGCGTAACTATGTTAATGTAGCAGGAGCTTAAGAAAAATGGAAACAAATATGCAATAATGGAAACAAGGAGCACAGATGTACACATTAACAGTGTGTTAATGGAATTCTCAAGAATTATACTAGTTTTCTTTTAATACACTATTTCATGTTATTGGATGTTGTCTAATCACATTTTTCTGTTTCTTCTTTAGGCTGTGTCTGGTTTCCAGAGAATATTGTCCGCATTAACTCTTGCAGTGTTTCCCACCCTTTATTTTTTCACATTCCTTTATTATACGGATCCAGGATCTGTATTTTTCACTCTCTTTTCCTATTTAATGTGCCTTTATGGTAACCATAAAACTTCTGCTCTCCTTGGATTTTGTGGCTTCATGTTTCGTCAGACAAATATTGTGTGGACAGTTTTTTGTGCTGGAAATGTTGTTGCAGAGAAGCTAAATGAAGCCTGGAAGACTGAGTTGCAGAAAAAGAAAGATGAAAAGATTTCGTCCAGGAAAGGATCATTTTCTGATTTGACCAGAATACTGCATTTTCTTGTTCAATATCTGGTGTCACCTAAAAACTTAGTTACACTTACTGCTCTAACTTGGCCATACATCATATTAGTATCTCTCTTCTTTGTTTTTATCTTCATCAATGGTGGTATAGTTGTTGGTGATAGAAGTAGTCATGAAGCTTGTTTACACTTTCCTCAGCTGTTCTATTTTCTGTCCTTTACGGGTTTTTTTTCATTCCCTCATTTATTGACCCGTACTAAAATCAGGAAATTCCTTTTGTCATTGCGAAAGCACCCTGTGCAGTATAGCCTAATCACTGTCATCTCTTTATTCCTGATCTGGAAATTTACCTATGTCCATAAGTATTTACTAGCAGATAACAGACATTATACATTCTATGTCTGGAGAAAAGTCTTCCAAAGACACGAACTTGTAAAATACCTGTTAGTTCCCTTCTATGTATTTGCTGGCTGGAGTTTTACTGATACGCTAAAATCAAAATCAATATTCTGGATCTTAATGTATTTTGTGTGTTTATTAGCAGTCACAGTTCCTCAAAAGTTGCTAGAATTTCGTTACTTTATTTTGCCATTCTTAATATATAGGCTCAATATTCCATTTTTGTCTCTGTATAGACAACTTCTGGAGCTGGCTTTTTATATTTTAGTAAATGCTGTGACTTTGTATCTTTTTCTAAACAGAACATTCCAATGGGAAAATAATGATGAAGTACAGAGGTTTATGTGGTGACTTTTTTTTTTATATACTTTTATACCTGTAGGAAAACACAGTTCTGTTTCAGGACTAGGCTCTGGAATGAAGCATATGTTTTGCATCATGTAAAGACTGTTTCCCTAGCTGGAGCTGGGAAGAAAGCTCTTTGCTTATTTTGTTGCAACCAAATGCAAGATCTATTATAATGTGAAGATACTCCATATATTGGATTTATGAGAATTTTAAAATTCAATATGAGGGGAAATGTGAGAACACCTTTCTGTAATTAGTGTAAAATAAGAGAGATGTTTACTGTCATTTTTCATGATAATAAAATATTATATAACATGCCTTTGAAGGTATAACAGTTTATAAGTATGTTTCAGAGGTTTGCCTTCTAGAAAAGAAGGATTTCAGCCTGTTCAACCTTTCTGTTTATTTATCTGTGTGCATATTTATTGCTCAGATCAGGCAACTTCCTTCTAGGTTTTCTACTGGTCAAAGTATAAACCACTACTAAAATACAATGTTTTCAAAGCCTCCTATGTCTCACTGAATTTTCATTACTTTCTTTTGTCAGTAAATGCTTTCATTAGTTTTGTAAGCAAAATGTAGGCTCTGAAATCATTAGAGCATTTTGAACATTTTATTTCAAACTGGTGTTTAGAAAACACCGTGGACGCTATGTGTATGCACTTTCTGCATAAATGTTACTGTACAATAAAACATAAATGGCAGTTGATAATATGACCTGTTAGAAAGGGAGTAGTTTACAAATGTCAGACGTGGAATGGATTGCAGCCTTCTTAAATAATTGAGCTTTTATGTCCTGTGGTTCTGTGCTCACAGGTTTGTGCTGAAATTGGCTTTGAGTGCACTCCTGAGTTGCACTGTTTCAAAGATCTTTGATGTACTTCAAGAAGTACACATGGCATTATTGAACTATTCTTTTAAGTATTTTTCATGTTTAATGGAACTTGAATGTATATATTTTGACATAAGTAAAATGCAATGTATATATACATACATACATGTATGCATGTATATATATTTAAAAGCATGTAGTGTGCATTATTAGCAGAGTAAATGAAGGCTGTAATGGTTCCTGTCGGTAAATCACTTTAATAAGTCTTAGAAATACTTGATTGCTAAAGTGTGTGGCAGGGAAGAGTGCTGTCCAAAACTTCAGATACTGTGTAGCTTCTTCAAATTATTGTTCTATAATGAAAATACTTCAGCCAAATCTGTGCAAACATCTTATTATCACCACTCAAGTCACTCTGAATTGGAATTGTTTCTCGAGACCACAGAGGCAGTTAGGGACTCGGATCAGTGCTGTTACTGTTTTCTTTTGCAACATGAAGATCCGTGTCCTGGCTCCAATTCCTTCCCTGCTCTGGCTCTCTCATGGGCGTGATGAGTTCAGATTCTACCAGTGCCTTTGCAACTCTGTTTCTCCTAAGGAAACCCTCAAGCCGCTCGTCAATGAGTAGGTGTGTTTGTATTGAATTTCAGATAATTGCCTGGTTGCTTTTTGCTTCTTGGCCTTTTGCCAGCCTGGTAATTTGTTGTCAGTGTGTACCATAGGGAAAACGATTTTCAATTAGTCCCTATTTCCTTCTTCAAGTTGAAGGGACAAGAGATACCTGATATGGATTGCTTGTGAAGAATCCAGCTTGGTTCTGGCAGAGTCCAGGATGTTGTGCTGGGATTTCAGTATCACAGATTTGGGAGGGGAAGCCTTGTGTGCCTTCTGCTTCCAATTTTGTTTTTGTATGCCATGCCAATAAAATCATAAGATAAAAAGCATTTGCCTGCTTAAATACAACTTCATTTGTGCCCTGAAATACTGAGTTGGAATGGTAACATGGAAAGGCATGGGGCTCTGTCTAGTATTCCAAGTTGTATCTTTGATCCGAGGTTTTTTCTGCTTTTATGTAGGGGAGCAGGTGTTCATTCCCTTGAGAACAAAATTCCCTTGCAAAGATCCCTGTGTAGTCCAGAGGTGTTCTATCCAGCATGTCTGCTTTTACTGGTTTTAAATGCCATCCGTAATCAGCTCTGTTGAGAGACTGTTCATGCTTCCTATTTTTAACAGAAGTAGCAGCTGTGCTTCAAGTGGAAATAACCAGTTTAAATATGTACAGTTTTAAAACATTTTTTTTGTTGTGAAAAGTAAATGCAAAATGTTCACCAAAATATAAAGCACAATACCTTTCTAATGAACTCTATGCCAGGAGACACTAGAAAAATCACACATATCTGTGACTTGTTGGGGCTGTTTAACCAGTACTCTGAAATGGCATAATATTTTATAATGGAATTTATCACTATACTTACTGGTTTTAATTTAAAAGTACAGATGTGCTTAATATATGTTGCTCATTTGAAAGCAGGCTTAATTGATAAAAGTTTATTTAAAGAGGGAAGTTGATGAATTACTAAATTAGAAAGGAGAATGTATTTGTAGAATAAAGCTATGTTTTCATTTTGCCTATGAGCCTGAGGGTGTTTGCAGGCAATATTCAATGTTAGCCAAGTCAGTACAGAAATCAGAGGGCTTATTTTTGTATCAGAATTGGTTATAAAGAAAGGTCTCCAAATTCCATCAGTATTTTCTAGAACTTTGACAAATGGCAGTAGCAATGCTTGAAATCTATTGAAAAATAGATTTTAGTATTTTGCTCCTGCAATATATTCCCATTGTAGTTGTTTCTAATTTATTAGCTCTTTTCCTTAAAGACATGCAGAAAGGGTTGTATTTATCCTGCTTTATGTTGCCAAGGTCTTCTAGATTCAATAGAACTATAATTGCATATTTTAGGTTAATTCTCAGCAGATGTCAATGAAATTTCTTACAGCAGCTTTAAAATGTTAATTTCTTGTAAATTTTATTAGATTTAGAATAATTTAGAATAAAATCATGCTAATTTCTTGAAGTATTCAAGATAAAACCAAAAATAGCATAGCTAACATTTCTATAATACTTGCTTTGAAAAAAAAGGCTCAGTTTAATTTTTTTCTTAGAAATAAGATTATTTTTCAGTAACTGTAGGAATAATAAAAATAGCTGAATAGTCACAGCATGGCTGAATTGTTTTGAAGTGGGGGAAAAACACAAACATTGGAACTTTTAGTTAAAATATGTTGTTATTCAGCAAGATAGGAAGTTTGATAATCCTTTATACTGTGAACTGCATTTCCTGCTATTTGTGAGCATTCTATATTTCATTCCTTTTAACTTCTTTGACAACAGATGTTAATGTTCAAAATTAGCAAGAATTTTATAGCATAAGCTATGCTGAAATACTTTTTACCTGTTAATTTTCTAGAGGGTTGATAAATAAGATGGATTACTTCTTAGAAAGTAAGGAAAAAGTATCCTGTAGTGTCTGGTGGCAGTTGAATTTTGTCCTGTTAATGCAGCTCTGGTGTTTTTTGTTGTTCACAAGGTGGCAGTCCTGTGCTGTTTTGTTGAGTGACCAAGTGCTTAGTGCAATGCTGCTTGAAATCACAGTGTTGTTCCAGCAGCACTCTGATAATTAGAAAACTTCAGGTTCTCTTATGGCTGGTTGCTTGTTTTAGTAACTAATTTAGCTATAATATCCTTGTTAATTTTAAATACATATAGTCTGCAAAGTTTTACTAGGACAAGTTTTGTTTGTCTTTAAAGTGTCTTTCTGGCATTATTTTCTGTTTGTGAAATCTTCATGTCTGCTCTAAGAGAACAAAATGAAACTTGAAATCCTACTCATGTAAAGATGTCATTTTTAGCAGATTAACAGATTTCCTTTGGGTGTTTTATTTTTATTAAATTTCACTGTATTCTTACTCTCCTTGCATGTTCATTCTATTTGTTTTATCTAATAAGAAAAAAACCCTGAAGAACAAGTTCAGAAAAGCAGAGTAATTATGCTTTTGGGGCTGACACGTGGTGATTTTCTAAAATATTCACTCTTATTTTTGTGATGCACATACAAACTATAAATGCTCAAGTGTCTGTTGGCCCTATAGTAGTTGATATACCATCTTTTAAATGCATCATCTAGTTTTGTGTAATGAAAAACTGTAAATCCCAGTCCATGAAAATGCTTCTAATTATCTTAAACTTTGTCTCTATTCAGCATCCTAATTTTTTCCCCTGAAAAATTTTGCTCTCCTTGCTTATCCCTTGTTAGATAAGACATGCTTTTTATTTTCAATTCAGTGACATTTTTCTGTCATCTGAGGCATGTTTTATTGAAAAACATCCTTCTTAAAAGTATGTTTTAGATAGATGCAGATAATTGGTTTTGCTGACAAACATCCTTTTGGATACAAAAAGGATTTCTATAAGACAGAAATGCTAATTTACCTAACCATGTGTAGCTAAAATGCTATAGCCTTAATTTGCTAGTTTTTCTGGTTGAGCTCAGAATATGCTCAGGACCTCACGCTGTTCCTTCAGTTTCACAGATAGTTGGGATATGAGGAGCAGGAAGCAAGAGGAAAGATATTTCTGCAGATCATTGTCATGGCAGTGCTGCTGTGGCTGGGAGTGTGCAAGGCTGCCAGGAGCAGCAGTGGGTGAGTTTTTGGGGCTAGAGGGCACTGCTGAATATAGAAGAGCTCTGTGGCTGGCTAAAGTACATGGTGATAGGGGAGAGCTGCTGGCCATACACAGGTGGGAATGTCTTCTCCAGCTGCAAGGAGAATCTGCTGTAGCTAGAGCTGGCTGGATCTCTGGGAGAATGATCCTGCTGAAATCTGACAGTGAACTGGTTTGTTGGAAGATGTTTTAGTGCTTTGTGCATCTGTAAATAAAAACTGTTCTTGCTGTGTTCAGGAAACTTGACTTGAAACACAGCTGTGTGTCACAAATAGGGAAGGAGTTGCTTTCATTTTTATGGAATCAGAATCATTAAGCTTGGACAAGACTCATAAGACCATTGGGTCCAGCTATCAAGCCAGTGCCACCTTTCTCACCACTAAACCACATCCCCAGCTGCCACATTCCTGTACCTTTTGAGCCCTTGGAGGGATGGTGATTCCGCCACTTCCCTGGACAGCCTGTTTCAAAGCCTGACTACCCTTTCCATGAAAATAATTGTTGTAATATCTGATCTAAACTTAACGCCATTCCATCTGGTCCTCACTTGTTACATGGGAGAAGAAACCAACCCTGACCTGGCTACAGCCTTGTTTCAGAGACCACTTTCAGACACCTCCTTCAGACCTATAAATTTAATATATGTAAATCATATTTTCTTGCATTTTCCTGTGATTCCTATTTGATTCCCATCCAATCTCAAAGCATTGATGTCATTCATCAATCTGAATGATTTTCACATTGTCAGTTGCCCAGATACCTTAGTGTGTTTATAGTACAAATTGGTGCATCTTAAAAAATAACCTTTAAAGCAGTGTTTCCCATGTGCTTTATCGTCTGGTTTTAAGTAGATGTAAATTAATATCCCATGCATTTAATTCAAATTGGCTTGAACTTCTATTAATAACAGCAGTGTATGCCTTTTCAAAGATGTAATTGCAAGAGTTCATGTCCTTAGCTACATTCCCATCTTCTGTAATGAGACTACATTTTGACATTTTCTTATCAACCCTCCTAAAATTATTGTCATAGAAATAATCTTGTGAAAATGTAATGAAAAAGGAATGGTGATTATCACAGGCAAGAGTCTAATTTTAGAGCACTGCTTCAGACCTGCAAGTTTAGTACATGTAAATCATGCTGCATTTTCCTGTGTTCCCATGAAATCTCAAAGCATTGCCTGACCAGAGTTTGAGCAGATTTTCCTGGCAACCACTCTGCTAGCTAACTTTGAAAAGTTTCAACCCAATCCAATCTGTTGCTAACTTGCTTTAAAATCTCAAGAAGCCTTGTGGAATTACATTCTCTCTTCAGGTCCAGCTGGAGAAAGAAACAATAACACATCAAAGGAAAAGGAATTTATTTGCTGTTTATAGTAAAGAGTTGTATGCATCTTTGCTAAAACTGTATCAGTGCACATTTGCTTGAGTAACAGTGAGTTTTGTTCCCTTAATTATTACTAGGATGGAATTTTCTGCCTTCTTTTCTGAAACAAGGAAGAAGAATAGTTGGCTTAAAACCAAAAAGAAATTAGGTTTCTGACAGTTTTCTTAAGAATTAAGAGAATATATTTGGGATTCTGGAAACAGCTGTTGTCTGAGAGAAGCTTTAAGTTCTCTTCAAGATAAATATTAGTAATTTTACTTCTCCCTCCTATACTGCTTATAAAATATATATATTGCTTAAATTTTGTGAGGGTGGAAGAGGGGGGTAGCATTACAATGGCCTGGTTTGGCTGTTTGCCTGACAGGAGGCCACAAAATTATCTAAAGAACTTGTATCAAGGAGAAAGTTATTTTCCATATTATGTAAGTGAATCCTATAAGTATAATATTTTGAAGCTGAAATGGAGCTTTTGAAAACACACTCTGTTTAAAGCAATCAAGTAGTGATGAATTTGCCATTTCATTAAATGAGCTTTTGCAGAGATTAATTACTTCTACTCTTAAGAACCTTTTCTCTCTAGTTATGATCTTTTTGCTACATCTGTGCAAAGACAATTCTCCCCATTTTCCTCTTCCACTTGTGCAGATACATATAATTTATGCTCATATGTGCAGCTCACAACACAACAGCCTCTTAACCTACTGACCTACAGAGATAAGAGAGTTTGGCGTCCCCGCTTGTTTTATCCTAGATTTATTTTCAGCACATAAAGAAGTAATGATTAATATAATTGAAGTCTTCACAAAACTTTTGAGATCTCCTATAAGGAAGAAGTATTATCTACCTAGACCTGTGTACCCTGCTTTCTTTAGCTGAAACAAGGTGTGTGGCACCTTGCATGCATGGATGCTTGCACTGTGAGGAGCAAGCTGGCTAGCTTGTACAAGAGCCATCAATTATTGACTTTTAATGTCAAGCTAACAGAAAAAACAGTCCAAAATAAATATATTAACAATTCCCATAACAACTGCTTTCATCTTTATTAGTGAAGTGACTAGAGATATATACAACAGTTTACTTGCTTCTTCTTGATTATTACTATGTTAATAGTGGTTTGGGCATGTGAAGTTTTAGTTTGGCTGAGCAGTTTATGATTTGGCTGTTTCCTGTAGAGTTCCTTGAAGTTAAATTCTTGTGGAGACAAATTTAATTGATTTATTACTGCCTTTATCTCTTAAGCCAGGACTAACTCAAGTGGCTTGCTGTTGTATTGAGAGGTTGGCTGTGTTTGCCTTGAGACAGTTTCTTTGTGGAATTCGAGCAGAGGAGTTTTCCTTTCCTGTAAAATTAAAAATAAAGCTATTCAGATTATGAGAAATCTGTAAAGAAGCCTGCTTGTCTTGTCCTTATACTAACTAAACCAAATATTATTTGCTCTGATGGGGCTCTATGTACTCTCTAATACAAGGGATCACTGCATGAGGGCTAGAGGACTTTAAGCATTGCTTCAAACAAATATCAGGTCAGCTAACTTTGCAGGAAGCCTTTGATTTTGAGTAAAAACTCACCACCACCAGTAGCTGGTGGGCTCATTCCTCTTGCACTTTCAAATCCTAATATTGTAATTAAAACTTCTTTGTGAATAAGGAGTCTTTCTGGAAAACAATTGTCTATCCTACTACCAATTAAGTCTTCTATAAACCTTAGCATGCAATTACAGCAAAGATCAGTTAAAGTAAGTCATTTGTGACTGAATCTGAATCAAATATGTTAATACCTGCAAAGATTCTGCCTTAAATCACAGACAGTAAAATACATGATGCTCTTGAACTTTCTTGCCCATCAGTTTATCTGAGAGTAAGCAAACAAGAAAAGCCTTTCAAGTCAGTCCTAACATCTAACTAACTGGTAGTCTGCAGTTACTTGGCAAAAAAGTAGCCTGTCAAAATCAGCCTGTAGTCCCTTTTGTAAAGAGCTTTAAAAGATTTCCAGGGGTTTTGGTGTGATGGATCTCAATGCAAATGTTCTTCAGCCCTTTTTGTGTTTTCTTTCACAATGCAAGATCCTCTTCCCTGGACGTGGCTTTATTGCCTCTTGGATAAAAAAATTGGTCTGGAGGTCTGTTTTATTACATTAAAGGAGTGTTCATGAATTAACATGAGTAATGCTTCAACCAAATGGATCTATACCCTGCAGTCAAAATGCAAACAACAGTGTGTATTGACAGAATATATTCAATACTTTATTTTCTCATTAAATCTAGCATAAAGTAGACAGGATAATTTGGTATCAGATTTAAACTTTCATGTTACTCTGCAAGTGTATAGATATTGACAATTTGTTTGGTCCTTTGAACATATACTTCCAAGGCAGAGTTGAAGAAGGTAATTACAATCCAAGTCTCTTTTCCATTACCCACAAACTAATTTAATTGAAATTAAGTAAGTACAACTTCATGAGATGGATCTATTTTCATTTCAATACTGCATTCTCTGAGGACACTAGAGGATATAAATCAACAGGAACTACACACTAAAGAAATAATAACACCTTCTGGAAATGCTTCAGCTGAGTGCTCTCAGTCTTAGAACCTGAAAGAACAGGCATAAAGACCTTGCAGATTTTTAGATTTGTATGTTCAGTAGAACATATAATGTTAAAAAAATAAAATAAAACTCAGGGCAATGACTTTTGGTTTTTTTAACTACCATTTGATGTTTACAACAATCAAACAATGCAAGGAAATAAAAATCTGAAAAGATTTTGTCCAACAGATTTTCTGTTGTCAGCTCATATAAGATAGAAAGTATCTGTGCACTAAATCTGAAAAGGTGGATCTACTTGTTCATGTGCTCATCTGCATTTTCATCATTCTAAATACCTTTATTAATCTGATATCTTCCTTTGAACCTTCACTAGGACTTCTGTATTTTGATAACAAATAGAAGAAAAAACTGTAGGGTATTCCTGGTAAGTTGCATGGAGAAAAAAGATGAAAGTAATGCTGTGTGCATTTGCAGGAAGCTTAGACCAGGAATAAATTCCCCTTTCATCCCTTTCTGGGGTGAGTGATCCCCTTCCTCCCCCCACAGGCTGTACCTGCTTTTGCTTGGCTGTTCTTCCTTTTGTGCCAGCCCCTGTAAGGACGTGCCCCAGACTGTCCACAGCTGTAGCTGGTTTTGCCCCAGCCACCCTGGCATGCTGAGACTGTTTCTGTATCATTCCTGCTGCTGAAAAACAAAACTCAGAGTTCATCTGGGATTTCAAGACATGTAAATGGAGGCTGTACTTACCATCAGTCTCATCGGGATGGCATCAAAAAGACTGGCCTGGGAAAAGGAGTGTGTGATCATCCTACCCTGGCTGTCAGAAGCTAAATTTGCAGTGTAGGAGTTTTGCTTATCTTGATTTCCCTAGTGGGGCTCTTCAGATGATTGATCTTTTCTAGCTGGGGTGAGCTGACAGCCCTTTTGCCTTGTCCTGAGATAATGTAAGAAAGCTGTGAGCTCAGCAGACCGTGTTGCCCCACCTTGAAGGAGCACTAAAGACAGCCATAAAATTGCACATCAGCTGTTAGCCCAGCCTGGCCCCCTCTCTGAGATGTTGCAGCATCAGCATCTGCTCAACCTGGGAATGGATGGTTCTCCAGCAACACAAAAGCCAAGGTTGTTTTATGATGTTTTGGTTGTTATTTGGTCTCATATAAACTGTGTCCCTGATTCACCCATGGAAGATATTTCGGAAGGCACGAATGCAGACCTGCACTTAAGTCTTGTGATTCAGGCATCAGAAGTCCTGAGATTTAGAAACAAAAGAAGAGAGAATTTCTGTCATGTTTTCTTAATTTCTTGTACTCAAGGGTCAGGTAGAGCTGAAATTAATATGGAAAACTGTCCACCTTATAGCACTTGCTTTGTTCTGTACTTTTTGTCATGTGGTTCCCATCGAAGGTAGTGGTGAGTGGATGAGATAATGCATAAAAGAGTATTTTTTACTAGACATGTGACTGCAGAATAAAATACATTTTTCACTGCTTTCCATGTACATAAATCTCTGAAAGACTGAAAGACCTTACATTGGTTTCTGCTGCTGAGACAGGTTCCCTAGTGGCCCATTAGAGCTTGTTGTCCTTCAAAATGCATGAGTGCAGCTGCTGATGGTGGTCAAATGACACTGGTGAATGGCTTTTTTCTTTGCTTTCCAGCCTCTTTCTTCTTTTTGCATTTTGTCTGTGATACATGGCATGCTAGTGTCATTGGCTTTCCTTAGTGGATAAAGGCATTTTTCTGATTTTTTGCATGTTGCCTTTATTTTTTCCCTGCATCTCATGGCTTTTTACAAAGCTTTTTTATAATCAGATGATGAGTTATTTATGTAGAACCAGTCTTGTCCTCTTGTTATATACTTGAATTATTTTGTAATGCTTTAAAATTGCTTTGGATAAATATATTTCCAACACATATAACCCAACAAAAAATTACAACCAGTGTTTATTGAAGGAAATGTGTTGGATAGTCTCCTTTCTTCGTAGCTATTTAAGAAAATACAAGTCCTCATGGAAGGAAAAACATTAGACTGAAGATTAATCTTTTATCCTTAATTACAAAAAGATTTTGCTTCAAAATAAAGTTGTAAAAATTAACCTTTACATTTTGGCTTCAATCATAAAACTCAGATTGGATTAATTCCCCTCTTGGACAATGAGAGTCAATATACTCGAATTCCTACTGCTGCTATTAAACCTTCCCTTTACTGTTCAAATTAAATAAATCATTTGCCAATAAAGCATAAATAAAATATGTTTTCTAGAAAAGGAAGAACCCAAAGTGGGTGGATGAAGAAGAGGATCCTGACTACTATGTATTTATCACCAGCAATCCTTCAGTTTCCAGATTCCTAGTAAGATGGCTTCTTCCTTCTATTTGAAGAGCTCCTTCACAGGAGTGAACAGTGGTGCCATGATGGGGCTCAAGAATTCAAGACAGCTATTGCAATACTTTCTGTATTTCTTGAAGAGTTGAGCTGCCATCAGCTTTTGCTTTTCTGGTAATGTGCCCAATTTGCTCCTTTTCCTTCACAGAAACTTGAAATAATTGCTGACAGTTTTAAACCTGAGGGCAGGTAGGTGACCTACAGATGAAAGCCACAGTGCTGAGAGCTCCTGATTCAAACAATGATGTTTTTTGTTCTTCACCTCACCTATTACTGTACAACATGGATAATAAGGAAAAAGCAGAGACCTTGGCACTGGCTCTGTCATTTCAATTTTTCAGTTCATTGCAAATAGGGCTGTGTTGCTCTTAAATAGCCAGGATTTTTTGAGTGTCTTACAATTGGCAACTTACTGCATTTGATTTATAGCATTTCTGTAACAAAAAGCATTCCTGCCTCAGAAAGAAATAATCTTCTGTCAAAATGAAAATAAAATGCTGGCATGCTTAGAATTAGGTATTGCCTAAGCAGAACATCCTGAAAGATGTTCCTTTATGAAGCTGTTGCTTGTTTCTTTTTTTTTCCCTCTCTTGGAGAGTATGAGATTTTCATTACAAAATTACAAGTGGCACATGTTGCAGTAAGTCATATCTGCACTACAAGTATCTGTGCTAACCATAAACATGACCCAAGGCATATTAGTCAGTCATAAAGGATCACTTGTCAAATAAAGCCTGTTTGCAGGAGGACAGAAGATGCTTACAGGAATTCAGTGAGTGTCAGGGGTGGTCCCTGCTGCCACTGCTCCTCCAAAGGCATGTTAATTAAACAACATGCAAAGAAAATAAATCTGTCGTGTTCGTGTGGTCAGAACCCAGGGAGGGGTAACAGATGATGGCTTAAATGGTTTCTGAAAGCTTTGGTTTGTTTTGGTTTTTAGAGAAATTGTTCAGTAGATACCAGATTCATTGAAATCAAACTGAGAGGGTATTTTAACTTTCTCCTTGTGTTTATATCCTGCTTTGATACTGCAGAAGCCCAGAAGATAATGGGTTGGTATGTATGTCTCAAATGCTGATAGCTGGTTGTGTGCTTATAGTAGAAGATAACTTGTACCAGTTTCCATGGCAAGTGTGTAATTTACTAATAAAACTCTGTATGTTTTGCAGATCCTCTGACTTTTGTCATTTTTTTGAAGTGAGCATCTACCAATCTCAAGAGCTCCCTTCTCCTTAAGGCTGGGATGTCACAGGATATTAGACATCACTGTATAAGGAGCTGTTGCAAGTGTATCTATCTCTCACAAGTAAGTGCCTATGCAGCTCAGGCAAAAAGAGCTTTCTGATCCTGTTGGATTTCAAAAAGAGAGTCTACCCTTACTCAAATTTTGGTTATTAAAATCACTCAAATTTTGATCCACCTGGCCAGAGACAAAATATTGTAATTGAGGCTGACAGTGACACAACGATTAACAAAGTCCTACACTTTCACTGTTAATGTGATGAGCATCCATTTGAATCACTGCTGAAGACTCACCTCTAAGGACTCAAAGGAAGTTGCATTATCAGGTTCAAACCATATCCAATTCTAATTTAAGTATTTTATTGCATGTTCTTGTGTTGATCATAAATCTAGTACCAATCATAGTACAAACACAATGTGCTGTAATTGAAAAATAATCGTATTTTCATTTTTATTTCTCTTTTAAAACTATAACTTCTCTTGACTGTAATGTATGCCAAAACTTTACCAAAGTATCCTTTTTCTACAGAGCACAGCCTACCCAAAACAATAAAGAATTTGTCAATAGCATCAGGATCCTAGAGGATGATCTAAAAATTATATTCCTAATATAAAATAACAAATACTTGCAAGAAATATGGATTAACATATAAATGCTGCCTAGTAACTGGGAGTCTATATATATGCATTGAATAACCTAACAGAGTTAGAAGATTGCAAAGTTATCAATGACTCTTGTGTCTGCAAATGGATTCACTATATTAGTAACAAAGCCTGTAATTCACTTTGGGGGAAGAGAGATAGTCTTTGTGTGGAAGATTAGTATTACAGTAAGTAGTACTTTGGATCTTCTATTTTAATCATCCATAGAAGAATGAAAGAAGTGCCCCGTGCTGCATTGTGTCATCATCTCTACAAGGCTTTAAAACCACATTCCTAGAGCTCTTTTTAAAAGCATGAAGTGAAGGGAAATGTCAGGTTTGATGAAAATGCATGATTCAGGCTGGGAGACCCGATTTTTTTGTCTCTGTTTTCTCATCTTTGCAATAAGGATGAAGAGAGGAGTTTGCTTTTCATTCTGGTATCCTTGCTGGTGAGCCACCCTGGCTCCCCCTGGTGCAGGAGGTGCAGCCCACAGCTCTGTAGTGGGGCTCCTGCCCCCAGGGTCCACCTGCAGGGTCCTGACTGGGCTGGGGACAAGGCACTGTCCCCTCCTCGGGCCACATGAGCTGTAAGTCCCTCCTGGCCCTCATCCCTGTGCCCTGAGGATCACTTTGGCTTTGCTGCAGGGGTTAGGGGAGCAGGGGCTTTCCTGGGGCAGGATTTCTGGGTGAAAGAAGCAGAGAAGGTATGTTTTTAAATTAGTTCCTAATGCCAGCGTGCCTGTTTTCCATAGATCTTGCCAAAATAGTGTCAGTCAGCATACACAGACTAATGAAATAAATCAGTGTTGGTGCTGGCACTCAAATCACTTTGTTTCTGAAGGCTGTTTGCTGAGATTGGAGCACCACCTCTACCCCAGGCACTGGCCTGAAACTATGATGGTAGGTAGCAAAGTGACAGCAGAAATAGGTCAGGAGGAACATCTACCTGGGAAAATGAGTCACGACCTTGTCTTAGTCAAGAGCACAATTAGGGGTATCGTGCTCTCTGTCTTTAAGGTCCCAAGTCAGGGAAGAAGATGGAAAGCTGGTCTTGGTGTGGCCACTGGTGACAGGTGAGTCCTCTTCAGGGGCATTGGGGACACTCAGGTCAGTGAGTGCATTTCTGGATTATTGTAAAATCTGAAAGTGGCATTTTGCTGTAAGTGTTTGATGAAAAAGAGAAAAGTGATATCCCAGAGGTCAGCCTGAATTTGGGAATGACAACATCTCTCCTGCAAGCCTAAGAAGTCAGAACAGCTTTGGCCAGGGAGTTAGTTACCCATGTTTAAATGAACTCCAACAAAATCTGAATTTCTGAAGTGTACTCAAATATACATAGGTTTTTTTCATCTGTCTGGGTGACTGTGAATATTTGGCTGCCTTTATTGTAGTGGTACTACATGTCACTTCACTCTGATGCTCATTTGAATGCTCTGGAGAAGATCCCTACTGCAAGGCTGGCTAAAAGCCACTCCTCCTGCTCTTGTTTGCTCTAGTTGAGCCTGTGGTTGCAAATCTAAAATAAGCATTCTGAATCCAGCTTTTCTTTGATCTGTAGTGAAGCACATCTCTTCTAGTTAGAGTCAAAGGCTGCATGTCAACTTGTAAAACATGAACAAATTGAAGGGTGACATCAGATTTCCAAGCAATATTGGTAAGGAAGACTGAACATACCAACAGGCCATTTGCTGTTTTTCTAGTGAAGGTCTTCAGTTACAAAGAGCAGAAGAACTTATTTCTGCTGATGTTGGTACTTGGTGCTGTTTATTTGCAAGCAGCAGCAGCAGCAGGGTTGTAAAGCCATCTGTTTACAAATCACAGTTTTTGTCATGGGCTTAATCACTCAACTCAAGAATGCAGTAACAAACTATTTACATTTCTGTGTCTGACAGAAATATGTGCTCCTTCCATTCCCTCCCTACTTGCTCAGCATCTCCTGTTCTACTGGAGTCTGTTCTACTAAAAATGCTCTAAAACAGATCACTTAGCATTTTGCTTGGGGAGTCAGAGCAGGGTATTTGCTCCTAAAAGGATGTCATTTGTCATTGACAGCTGTCAGGCTTACCAGATCCTTTTGAAACATGTTTTTTGAGCTGACTCCAGTACTCTGGCACTGCAGATCTTGCAGAGCACACAGCTACAGTGCCCATGTTTCACCCTGCTCATTTGGCACTTTCAAAATCTGTGTGCACTACCTTTTGCACGTTTCCTTGCATAGCTGCACTTGGTGCATATTCTTACAAGTATCTGGTTGCCTCTGGGGGTACAAACCAGGATGAGAGTCACAGCAATTTCTGTGTTCTGATCCCTGGTGAATTTTCTCCCAAAGAGCCACAGGTGCTTGCACCACTTGAGGCCCTCAGTGAAAATGGGAGTAGCTACTGGCTTCACATCCCACACTCTGCTAGTTCCAAGATTTTCTGATGCTTTTTTTACAAGTATTTTTAGATTAGCCAGTGGGCATCTAACACTACAAGCATGTTTCTATGGAAGCAAAGGGTTCCTTTTAGCATGTCTGTAGACAATGCAAAGATTTCATGGATTTTACACTCTGTGCCTTGTTTTGAAACATACTCAAAAACCTGTCTATGCTGTCTGCCCACAAAGTCTTAAAATTACATTTGTATTTACTTCTGGAACATACAATAATGTGGAATAATTTAACTGGATTTGACCCACTGGCCTGAAAGTGACACTTTAATGGACTGACAATCAGCTTTTTGATAATAGCTCCTTTGCTTGTACTCCCTCCTTTGCTTGTTTCCCTCCTCTTCTATTTATTGCCCTTAATTTCCTTCTCTTCTACCTAAACTCTGAAGGAAACCTTTGTTGAAATAGGTAGTGACCAGATGAAGATGAGTTTTAACACTCAGATGGAGAATGGAGATGCTTAGTCCAAGAGCACCCTAGTTCAGCTGCCTCTAAAACCTGATTTAGATCTCTTGATATTAGTAATAACAGAGGTTAATCACACTGGTATCTGGTAACACATCCATTTAATTTTATTTTATGTTAATAGTAATAGTATTACACAGCTCCTTTACCAGAGCTATCACACCTTTAATATGTGGAACTTCTCTGCAATTTAATGAAAAACAAGTCTGAAATCTCAACAATCATCATTCTCTGAGAAAACAAAATATTTTGTCAGAAATTTTGTCCATCAGCCCAGACCATTACAAGAGACTTCAAAGCTCCCATCTCTGTTTCTCTTGACATTAACTAATTGTGAGTACAGTGATTTGTGCAGTATTTGTTGTATGATGGCACTGGGTCACCAATCTGGCTGATTGGGTGAGCAGTGACATTGGCTTGGAGGGAAAATGCACAAGTGCTTTCACAGGCACAAGCCAAAATGGAATTCAGTCAAATAACTCACAAGAAAAAAAGAAAAAAAGAAAAAAAGAAAAAAAAAAAAAAAAAAAGAAAGAGAAAGCAAAGGAAAACTGCAGGTGGAATGAATCATAATGCAAAAAGGAAGACCTCTGTATTTCTGGGGTCACCTAGTCTAGCAAGTTTTATTCATTTGTGACAGAATCCATGTAGAAGCTGAGGAGGTGAAAAGACCAGAAAATACCAACTGTATGGTCAATGTTTGCACCATCCAGTGTTGTTCCACTACAACAGACACTGTAATGGGCTGTATTACTTATGTCCTCCAGCCCTGCTCCCAGCAAAACAAATGCCATCCTTGAGTAACCAGAACACTTATACTGTAGGTCCACAGTAAGGATGGTTAAAGAAGTTTAGTGCTTTAAAGAATATTTGAACTTTTAAGTTTAGAATTTCTTTTAACAGTTTAAAATAAAAATAATTGTTTTTCTTATGCCTCAGACCATTCGTTAGGTTTTTTAAAAAATATCTCTTTTAGATTAATTTATTTCCCAATGGACAAAATGTGGGAAATGTCACCAAGAAAAATATCTTAATTAAATCAGTGATTTCATTGGATCAAGGATCCCTTGATTTTTCTGCTGTTTATTAATGTTTTTCATTTTCAAGCTTTGGTTTCTCCCAGAGTCATCATCAGTGACTTGAGAAACTATTTTGTAGCAGAAGCACCAGCCTGCCTAGGCCTTCTGGTCTCCTCTCAAAGACCACAGAAGCAATGTGTGGCTTTCAAGTCTTATTGTTTTCACAGGCAGGAAATAGGTGAGGATTAATAACCACTGTGCACCTCTGGAAAAGCAACAGACAAAACAACCCTCCCTAAAAGGGACTAACAAGTAAAGAAAAAAGCCAAACAGCTTACAGGGATGGATAAAGCCTGGGAATCTCTTTCTGTGAGCAGACACACTTCCAGCTCAGATGTTACAAAGGATTCTCTTGTTTGAACTATCAGAGAAATGGATCAAACAGCACAGTCAGGAGGAAGAAAAGGAACAGCAGGGCACGCAGAAGATCAGATTTAGCAAGAACAGAGTTGTGATGATGCATCAATGAAGTGTAGTAACCTAAAAAGGGATTGCCTGGTGAAGGAAAAGAAAGATGACCAGGTAGCATCACTTCAAAATCCTCCATAATCCTGTGTGCCTCTCCATGTCCTGCTAGTAAGGATGTGTACTGCTTCCTGTATGGTAAAAGCAGAAGATTATGTTTTGTATCCCATATTTACATCTTGTGGTGACAGGCAGGGTCTTTGGGAATGTGCACTCCTGTCCCTGCCCAGCCTGCCCATGGCCTGGAGCCACTTCAGCACAGCCCAGGACCAGTCCTGCTCCAGTGATGCTGCCAGGCTTGGTCTCCAGCCTGCCACAGCCTCGCCTGAGCAAGAACATCTGGGGTTTGTTTTGGTTCACTGAATCAATCAGAGAGCTGCCCTGGGCTTGGAGGGGGCCAGGACGTGGCCCATGGCATAGTTCCAGTCACCAAGTGTATGGTGTAGCACTTGATCAATTAAGCTCAAAACCAAAGAGGTGTTTCAGCATCTTTTTTCCACAATGGATCCTTGCTTTTAAAGAGATGTTCTCTTCAAATAGGCACAGCCTGTAGCATGTATCAAATATGTTTTTCCAGCTAATCTCCAGTATCTGATTGCTGATGCTGTCAAAAATAATCCAATCTGTATTAGTTGTCATTTTGATATGCCATGATAGGGGAGTTTTGTAATCCTTCCTCTGTATACCTACAAGGGGTATGTTTTTCACTGCTGATTGAAATGCTCCCTGAATGCCAGAAATGCACTCATCAACATTTCAAGTGATGTATTTATCTGAAGTAGTTTCCTTCTGATAATTTCATTTGATGAATCAAAAACACAGCTTTCAAATCCCTGCAAATCAAGACAAGAATTTTTGGATAACATTTATAAAAGCAATATTGGGGTCAGATAATCTAGCCTTGATTCCTAGTAGGTGTTTTATTTTCTTTTGATGTTGACACCTTATAGCAGCCCATTCAAATCCAACTTATTACAGCTTATTACAGTTCACTACCCAGCAAAAGATACAGCTGTGATGCTCATGTGAAGAACATGGCCATTTAATTTAGGGACCTCCATCAAGATTGCACAAAGGCACAAATCTCTCAAAGCTTTCACTACTAAATTGTCAGCAAGACAGTTGTCCTTTGTATTTTTTTTTTTTTTTTTTTTGCTACTGGGAGCCAGTTTTTTGACCAAAGCTCAGTCTCTCCTTCCCCAAGCTCTCAGTCTTTTGCTTCTTCTCCCCTGTCATTGCTTCTACTCTGCTACATCTCAAAAACCGCCCTCCAGCATTCCCCACAGCCTTTATTATACTGAAAGGAGGGAAAATAAACATTTAATCCAAAATATTTGCAGCTAAATCTATTAATTTATTTATAGTTTCTGGCAAAAATAAAATGCTTTGGATGGATAATGAGCAATTGAAGACAGTTATCTTAGAATATTAAACTAGACATCTGAATTTACAGTCTGGCTTTCTGTAAGTACAATTACTGAGAAATGCAGGTTGATTTTATTAACTTGTAAAAATCTCCAAGGCAGATGAAAACAAAAAGTGCCATGAATTATTCTAGAAATTTTTCATTTAAAATTACTTAAAAACCTGACTAGGCCCCAGCAACTTCTGATAAATTAAATTGTGCTTAGAAAATGTTACAATACTCTTTCTAACTGCTCTGTCAAAATAGATTTCAAGTTGCCAGAAAAGACAACCATTGCCCTTCCCACATACTCTCCTGTGCCTTCATGTGCTGAAAACCAAAGGAAAAGGTTTTTTAAGTTTTCCTTGAAGAGAAGGAACTTCAAGAGCAGCACTGTAGAGGAATCAGAAGAGCCCTCTGAACTGATAATTTTGTTGTGAATTCCTCTCTCTCCAGCCTAGTCCTGTGCTGAAATGATGCCTTTTGTTTTCACCACCAAGCCAAGCACAGACAGGATGCCACACACAGTCAGTCTGTCTGTCTGTCTGTCTGTCTGTGCTGCTTTCATGTGCAGGGTTTGATGCTGTCTTGCTGTGATGCCAGCCCAAGGGTTTGCAATTCTTTTTCTGCCCCTGCCAGGTCTCTGGGCTCTCCCCCA